>NC_056080.1:42623425-44092175 GCF_016772045.2 Ovis aries
ATTAGCTCTTTTCCAATATAATCTCTCTAATGTGCATCTTGGCCTCTAAAAATGACAGTGCATTGAAAGTGGGTGAAGGAGGCAAATATTCATGAGAAGGAGGATGACATTTTAGCTAAGAGATTCTTCTGCAGCTGTACAGCAAAGACAAATCAGTGACCTATATTTTTGCAAACCTTTCCATTTGCAGGCATGATCAATCTGTCCATAACATGCTATTATGAAAAAGATCACAGACTTACAGACTTGAGGAATACATAAAAAAATCTATCAGTCTGTTCCTTGCATAAAGCCATTTGTAACATTTCTTTCTTCCTGGGTTTGTAATGAGTATATGTATTGGAGAGGGAGGTGGGGGAAACTGAGAAATAATTCCCCGAGAATTGCTCGGTTCTGTATATACTGAAATTAGTCTGATTGTTTAACCATCTTACTGAGGTGCATTTTAAATAAATAGGACCTCAATTTGGGGCTTTACAGCCCAAGGAAATCCATTTCTTTGAAAGAGCATAAGAAGATTGGCAAGCACATGAGCAATACCATTTCTCAGAAAATACATCAGAAGACTGGGTTTATCTTCAACACATGGCAGAGGCCATTCCAGCTAAGCCAATCAGGAAAGGTAAGTTGGCCACAACATGAACTATAGCTAGACCTTGGGTGGGGGACCAGATTTGTCTTGTTCATATTTTATGGCAAGTGCCATACAGTCATTGAATGAGAAACACAATACAAACCTACAAAAAAAAAAGACACTTAATATTTGTTGAAAGAATTCATGATAAGCCATCAAAACACCACAGAAAGGGGATATGGAAGAGGGAAAACAAGAAAAACGTGAGGATTTCTTTTCCAAGGGTTTTCTTTAGGCTATTTCTTTGGCTAGATCTGAGGAACTGGGCTACTGGAGCCTAGTTTACTTGTGTATGTAATTATTTACATACTAAGTGTCCAGCACTAAATCATAACAGAGACACAGAAAACATGGCCTCTGCCTTCACGGAGATTATAAATTTTGTGTAGCTCTTTGATCATGGTTTTCTCCTTTGTTTTCTTTTCTGGCCTCAAGATACTTTGGAGAACTATTTGACATGCGTAGCAGCCAGTGTTTCGGTGTCTTCGATTTGCACCTCAAGCTACCCATTCTTCCCAAGTGTGACCTAGGACAGTTGCCAAATTTATCTAATCCTTTCCTTGTTTCTATCCTTTTTTCCTAACTTTTTGGCTCCATAAAAAAAAAAATGAGTGGGTGATAATTCCACAGAAAATTGAGAGCAAATAAAAGCCATTGGGAAATGTGCATTTTCCTACTGGGGAAGGTGAGCCGAGGTAGAGGTAAGAACAACAAAGTGAGGGACTTTCCTGGTGGCCCAGTGACTGGGATTCTGCACTCCCAATGCAGGGGACTGAGGTTCGATTCCTGGTCAGGGAACTAGATTTCACGTGCTGCAACTAAAGATCCCACATGCCACAATGGAGATCGAAGATTCTGCATGCTGCAACTAAAACCCAGCGCAACCAAATTAATTTTTTTTTTTAAATAGCAACAAAGCGAGACAAAGCTTAGCATGCCTGCACCGTGACTGGGTACTAGAGGTGCTTCAGCTCTGGCAAATGCCTCGGTGGCTTTCGCAGCAAAGGTGAGTTTCAAAAGTCCTTTCAAAAAAGATTTACTGAAAGCTTGGTGCAGGGGCGGAATACTGGGGACAGCTGAAAGTTAGCTTTAGCCTTGGCTTTTATCCAAAATGTAATATTCCTTTTATATCTCAACCTTTGAAAAGCTGATTAGCCAAACACCCACATCAACATTATTTCTGGCATCCTTGAATAACGTCCATGTTATTAAAAAGGGATGTCATTCTTTCAAATGTATCATTAACATCTGAGTATTTACTTTTAAATATGTATAAATTATCTATAACCCGGAATAAATATCTATTGATGAGATTTATAATGTCAAAATTCCATCAGTCCAATGAAGAATATATATATATATACATATACATAAAATGAGCAAGATATAATTTTTAAGGATGTAATTGCTATATTTTGCTAATATTTCAACATATATAAAACTGAATTACTTTTAAAATAGGATGTTTTATGCAGTTGTTATTTTTGCCCACTCACTGTTTTTTATTGTTGCTGTTGCTATTGTTAAGTTGCTAAGTCCTGTCAGACTGTTTTGCAACCCCATGGGCTGTAGCCTGCCAAGCTCCTCTGTCCATGGGATTTTCCTGGCAAGAATACTCGAGTGGGTTACCATTTCCTTCTCCAGGGAATCTTCCTGACCCAGGGATTGAGCCCAAATCTCCTGCATTGGCAGGCAGATTCTTAACCATTGAGCCACTAGGAAAGCCCCTGTTGTCTTATTAAAAGTCCTTAGGTAATAGAAGAAACCATGGGTACCTGAAGAAGGTAAAATGTGCCCAGGGTGCTGTGAATCTTGGCGAAGAACAGACATAGATCTCTTTCCTAGATAAGAGCCAAGGAACTGCTGTCCCTTGGTTTGAGCCCACTTAGATCAAGATTTTCACCTCAAAAAAGATGAGACTCAGAGACCATAAAGGACAGTCCTGCAGTTATTCTACGGTGACCTAGGCTAATCTCTGTCTCTTTGGGGGCAGTCTAATTTGGAATTTTAAGGTCCTTTCTCACACAGACCCAGGGATCAGTGAGTCCAACATCTTTCTCCTTTCACAGATGACAGAATTAGGTGCCAGAAAATTATGTGACATATTTATTGTCACAAAGCTAAATGAAGCCTAAGTATTACCACTCTTGAAGAAATAAGAATGAGATAATTAAATTAGGAGAGACCAATCTCTGATATGCAAATCTATTTAATTAAAATATATATTTGAATTAAATAAATATAGATGGAAATGCATTCCACTGGTGCATTTAGGTGGGCACACTGGACAGGCATCATATTAATAAGTGAACCAAGCCTTTTTATTAACATTGCACAACCTTCAGGAATAATTAAAATCCAGTTCCCTTTGAAAATAAACCCTCCATCTTCCATTTAGGATAGTGATTCTCAAACCGTGTAGCTCAGAGTTCTCTCAAGGTCACAATGTGGGGGTAATGGGACTTTGAGGACCTTACTTCCTTTGCTTCAACTGGAACATCTCCACTATCCCACTTCTGTTCATTTCATATATTGAGGGGAAAATAAATTCACATTTTATGTGTGCATACACACACACACATATGCAAGTGTATATGTATCTTTTCTTATTCTAAAATAAGTACAGATGGGAGGACTTCCCTGGTGGCCCAGTGACTAGAATTCCATGCTTCCAATGTAGGGGCCCAGGTTCCATTCCTGGTCAGGGAACTAGGTCCCACATGCTCCAGCTGAGAGTTGACATGCCATACCTAAAGATCCCGCATGCCACAACTAAGATCTGGCAGGGCCAAATGAATAATACAATAAATTTTTAAAAATAAATATTTTAAATAAATAAGTACAGGCTGGACATGTCTGCACCATGTGCCTCCTGATACGATATACTAAGAACAATGTGCCATTATTTCACTGGCATTCCTGACAAAGATGCATAACCAGTTCTATTAATGAGAAAAAGACAGATGAACCCGAATTGAAGGCCATTCAGTGATGTGCTAGAGTTGGCTCATGCATAAAGCTCCTGAGAGCTGAATGTGCACTGTTCTCTCCAATGGCCCATTCAGCAACACCACATCAAAACCTTGACATCAGCCACCGTGGGGATATTGACACCATAGAAATTAGCAAATGCTACACAGCAAAAAAAATTTTCAGCTAGACATCTATTAAACATTTACCAGATCACTGCTGGACATTATACAAAATAATTGGCCTGTATGTTTTGAAAATGTCAGTGCTATGAAAGACAAATAGTGCTGAGAAAATGTTCTGTATTAAAAGAAACTAAAGAATCACAACAGTTAGGTACATGCATAAACATTGATTGGTTCCTGGACAGGAAACATATTTTGTTCTCAAATATATTCGTGAAATAATTTATAAAACTGTGATATGAATTTTAGATTAGATAAAACTTTGGCTAAGACTCCACACTCCCAATGCAGCAGACCCAGGTTTAATCCCTGGTCAGGGAACTAGATCCCACATCCCACAACTCTTGAGTTCTCATGCCTCAACTAAAGATCCCGCATGCTGCAACTAAGACTGAAAATCTCATGTGCTGCAACTAAGACTCAGGGCAGCCAAATAAACAAATGAATAGTTTTTAAAATAATATTATTTTATATAATGTTAGTGTAAATATCAAGTTCAGGAAATGTAACATAATACAATATTGTTAATGGGTAAAGGTGTAAGATGTATTCAGTATGCTATAGAGTGATTCAGGAAAAATAATACTTAAAAACATACGGAGAGAGAAAATGATAAAGCAATGTCGAAAATATCCAACTGGTGCATTAGGTATACAGAGATCTTTGTACTCTTCCTGCATTTCCTCGGAAATTTGTTGCATATGCATTTCTTAACTTTTTATTCTGAGAAAATTTCAAACATATGGGGAATCCATTAAACCTTGCCAATCATCAAAGTAAGACATTAAAATCATATTGTAAATCATTAAAATAATAGAATCATTTAAAATGATAACACCCAATGCTAGCAAGTGAGGTGAAAATGTTTGGTGGATTTTAAACTCCCACAAACATTTTGGAAAGCAATCCAGTAATATCTCAAAAGCTGTCTAAATATTCATAACCCTGTGACTATGTTTCTCTTTTTAAATTTGAGACTGCTCTATGGTACAAAAATTATAAAGAAACTCATGAAAAGCTATAATTATTAAGACTGTGTAACAACATGGAAGAGGTATTTTTATGTGAAAAGTCAAAATATAAAATATTCTATAACTACAAAATTATTTAAAGTACGTATATGAATACTGGAAGGCAATACAGAAAAATGAAAGCAGTTGCTCTATTAGTACCATGAAATAAAGAGAAAGAGGTTTTCTACATAAAACATCTTTTAACTTGTGATTTATAGCTGTATGGTTAAAATATTATAACTTTCAAATTGCAATTCATTTTTATAAATATTCTAACATTTGCTATAAAAAATAAGTTCAGGGAGGGACTTGAACCCACAACACTGACTCCACTGCACAATTTTCCCATGGCCTGAAGCTGCATTAGAAAATAGGAAGTGCAGATCTTTTGAGATTATTGGTGGGCTTTTCCTTCTTTTTGACATCCTTCTTCCTAATGTCCCACATCTCAGATGCATGCTCTGTGTTTCTGAATAGTTGTGGTGGTGGTGGTTTAGTCGATAAGCTGTGTCTGATTCTTGGTACCCCATAGACGCTAGCCTGCCAGGCTCCTCTGTCCATGGAATTCTCCAGGCAAGAATACTGGAGTGGGTAGCCATTCCCTTTTCCAGGGAATCTTCCTGACCCAGGGATTGAACCCAGGTCTCCTGTATCACACACAGATTCTTTAAGAAAAGTATATATCACAGACAGTAATTCCCCACTAAATACGAAATGCCACATTTCCACTCCTAAAAGGATTCACATTTTAAAAATGCTGGGTTGGCCAAAAAGTTCGCTCGGGTTTGGGGGCACTCTACCCAAACGAAGTTTTTGGCCAACCCAATAGAAAGCGTTTACAGAATACAACCACAGACCCAAATGACATGCTATAAGCTTCAAAGTACAAATACAGGGGAAAAAACACACATGAAAGTAGTTTCTAACAGTGATATTTCAAAGACACTTGAGGAGCAGCAAGGAGAGCGGTAGAAGAGACTTTCCTAGGGCCCATGGAATGATGTCATGGGAAACAGCCAGTGCCCCGGCTCTGAGGCACCATGTCTCACACAAACTCTACACATATGCTATTTTTCTTCCTCCACTCCCCTGTCAGCTCAGGCACTAGCAAATGATAGCATTCTTCATGCTGAGTTTTTCTTTCTCCCAGTCACTTGTTCGTAAATTTCCCCTACTGCATCACTGAAATCTGTCGCAACACTCCTGATAAATACCTCATGCCCTTACCTCCTATCATCCATAACATTATCGCCCTCTTTCCCAGGGTTTCTCTTTATATTCAGCTCCAAAGACTCCAGTGAGTGTTTTCTCACTGTTCATCTTCTTACAAAAGCAGGGGAAGAAAAAAGTCAGCTTTCCAACTAATTGGATCATTTCCATGCGTTTTTAAGAAAGAGGGCAAAATGGTCAAGCTTGCTTTCAAGAAGTCTTCAAGGCATCTCTTCGGCTGTTTTTCTGAACTCCACTTCTCTGCTCTCTCTCATTAGCTCTCATTTCCTCTCCTGCAAAGCTGAAGAGCCAGGGTCAGGAAAAGGCTGTGGGATGGGTTGTTTTGACAAGTACAATTGCAAAGGAGGTGTTCTTTATAGCCATAAGGAATTGTTTTGGAAGCTTTTCCTCTGAAATAGTTTGGGAAACATAGAAAACACAATGCAATCATATAGTTTATAACAAATGTGTAACAAGTGTGAGCATAAATACTACTCTATTTATTGTGTGGCTAGGGATAATATGAATTTGCACAGCAGAGAAATACGAAGACCCAATTATTTGAGTGGGGTAATACTCCTTAGAAAGTGAGTGTAAACTCAGTTGTGTCTGACTCTCTGCAACCCCATGGACTGCAACCCACCAGGCTCCTCTGTACATGGCATATACCGGAGTGGGTTGCCATTTCCTACTCCAGGGGATTTTCCTGACCTAGGGATTGAACCTGCATCTCTTTTGTCTCCTGCATTAGGCAGGTGAATTCTTTACCACGGAGCCACCTGGGAAGCCCAAAGAATCCACCTGCGAACGCAGGAAACATGGGTTTGATCCCTGATCCAGGAAGATCCTACATGCCATGGAACAAAGCCACTGTGCCACAGCTATTGAGCCTATATCCCTATGCCATGGGATTGGCCAGTGTGGATGCTGGTAGAGTCTCTTCCAATCACCTAAGAGTTGCTGACCCTAGGATGAACCATCAACTCACCAGCATCTGTGCTATTTCATTCTCGCTAACATCTTCCTTCCTTCCTTCCACATCCCACCTTTAGCGGATGTTGTGATTTTTGCATAACCCAGATCCCACTTGAAGACTGAGCACTTTTATCAGTTTATCCCCAGCTGCTGGGCATGTTGATGGTAGATAACCCCCTGCTTTCAGCCCCTATAAGGATTGCTTCAGTGAAAAAAAAGTCCCCTTATCTAAGGTCATCCCCTGCTACCCACTCAATAACTCATCAACATAGGAGTATAAGGGCTTTGGTTGAAATTGCATTACAGCCTAACTTCTCCCTCTGCCTAGTCTTGCTTTCATCCTTCCCTGCATATAATAATTACCCTGCACATTAATCTCAGTTTTAGCCTAATTTCCAGGGAATTCAACCTGCAACACCACTCTGAGGTGTTTCAAGAAGAAGAGAGATTTCATATCTGGAATTAAGCCACAAAAGTGTTGAGCAGACGGAGGGGCAGAAAGGGGAAGGTAGATGTTCTCCAGAAGTCGGGAAGAAGCTTCTACTGCCCAGGTATGTTCCCAGTGCTGTGTGTTGACTAGTCTAGAGAAGAGGCCACATACAGAGCACTTGCTGAAATGAGAGTCAATGCCCACTTAACTATGTAATGATCCATAGCCATTCTCCAAGACTCCAATACCTTCTGTGTATAAGTGGGAGTGCAATAGAAATCTTCTTTCCCATCATCTTTCAAATTATTCATGATGACACCAGTATTTGCAGTTACCATAGGAAAAGAATGCTGCTTTTGGCTTATTATTCTGTTGTGTGTGTTTGTGTCAGTCGCTCAGTTGTGTCCGACTCTTTGACCCAAGGGACTGTAGCCCGTCAGGCCCCTCTGGCCATGGAATTCTACAGGCAAGAATACTGGAGTGGGTTGCCATTTGGTTCTCCAGGGGATTCTCCTGACCCAGGGATTGAACCCGGGTCTCCTGCTTTGCAGCCAGATTCTTTACCATCTAAGCCACCTATGCTGGTAAGGAAAGGAAATTCCAGAGGTTCTCACTAGGCCATTATAATAGGAATGGCTGCCACTGTATGATCCCAGGAGCCAATGTTCAGATTCTGCCAGATGTTCAGTATGTCTAGCCTATCCAGGATTCCAACACCAGGGAAATGATCATAGTCTTTGCCTAAAACTCTACTAGTCACCTAGCCTCTAACCACCTAACCTCTAACACCTCCCCTAACCACCTAACCTTCCTGGCCACCACCCTGTGGCCCACAGCAGCAATTGAGAACTCCAGGGTTAACACTGAGCCTCCATCTGGTTACCCTTGATACGGCTCTTTCCCATTCCCCATTCCATGTTCACTCTGAGAAATGGCTCTAAGACTTTGGGAAGAAGTTTAAAGGCATATTTACAGCAGAACCTTATGGCCATGTCACCAGGATTCTTCTTTCAAGAGATCCACTATCCCCGTTATTCAAGGGGCTTTGTTTCTTTGACCTGGCTTAGGTCAGGTCTGTGAGAAGCCATGATTCTGTGATAATTCAAGTATGGTCTCTCTTTAAGCTTGTCACTATGTAACACACATTTTGTGTTACAATAGAGATGATCCTGGATTCTATAGCGTGTGGGCTCGTCTTGCCATGAGACAGCTAAAGCTGAGTGACCAGAGGACAGGGAGAGGTGCCACACTGACCTTAGCCTGCTTAGTCAGCCATGCAAAGAGGGTTTAATTATGGACATACATACCTTGCTTTCCTAAGTCCCTGGATATGTGCCATCTGTTAAAAGAAAGAAAGAAACTACAAGCTCTCCTACACATCTTACAGAACAAATACACTCAGTTCAGTTCAGCCACTCAGTCGTGTCCGACTCTTTGCAACCCCATGGACTGCAGCATGCCAGGCTTCCCTGTCTATCACCAACTTCTGGAGCTTACTCAGACTCATGTCCATTGAGTTGGAAGTCAATAAAAACACTACATCCTGTGAATCGTAGTAATGCTCCAAGTTCAAGCCCCAAGTCTTAGGATAACTTGTTTGAGGTCACACATTTGGAAGAGCTGGGCTGTACTCTCAGGCTTGCCTCCATCTAACTCCCATTATAGTCTTCTGAGTGGATAGATGAAGAGAAACAGCATGCTTGCATTCAAAGTAACACTAGGCAGAAAACTTCCAAAACCTAGTAATAATAATCAAGGTGGAAATCCACCTTGAAGTTTCTGTTTAAATAGTAACAATCAGCACTTTGGAGGCAACATGACATAGGGAGTCAGTGATCATTGTTTATTCCCTCTGGGGCACTTAAAATCCAACCAAGACTTGATCATTTAGTCAGGCAGGACCTGGCTCCTTAACTGAATATGAAACCTAAGGACTTTGGGGCCTGGACATATTCATACACAAGGCATCACACTTCAATAATTAACCATATATTTGTGGTAAAATATTTTTCTGCCACAAGTGTTCTTTCTTTTTCTAATTAATCAGGTTCATTAGATTTCACTCATATGATTTTAAAAGAGACGGATCTTCAACACAACATCCATTTTCTAATCAACACATGAAATAGGGTAATTCTTGTCCATGCCTCTGCCTGAAGTTAGGAATTCATTCTTAGTTTCTAGTAGGAAAAAACATCCCCTTGCCCAAAGCAAAACAAAATTATGTAAAAGCAGACAGAGTTCTTCCCTCCCCTAATTCATTTGCAATTCTAATGTTCACTCATATATATTTTAGGCACTGATATATGATGAAGCTGTTTATTTTCCAGAGTCAAACGTGGCATGATTATTTTTTTCCTCCTTCTCTCTTCTTCATTCTCTCAGGGGCACTTAAAATCAGTTTCATTCTCCATCAACTTAACTCTCACATTTTCTTGGCTGTGATTACAAGATCATCTCAAAAGCAAAATTTACTGGAACAGGCGTTTCTCACTGTTTTCTTCAGCCTTAATAATGTTAAGATATTATAATGTAATCTTATTAAGATATTAACAAGTACAATGAATACAATGATTATATTGATGAGCTCTCATTTGTGAAGTATAATAAAAAGAAGAAGCGAAGTTCAGTTAGTCTTAGAAAATCCCAACTCCAAATTTGAATGAAAATCTATTAATGAAGTGCTGGTTATTACAGATAATGTGTTGTTTCATGACTACGTTCTTAGAAAATGTATCATTGAAGATACTAAGAGTGTCTGATACTCAAAATCCATCAAGAAAATATCTGCATTACTAAATTTTCATAGCTGCTTGCTGCTGCTGATGCTAAGTCGCTTCAATCGTGTTCGACTCTGTGCAACCCCATAGACGGAAGCCCACCAGGCTCCCCCGTCCCTGGGATTCTCCAGGCAAGAACACTGGAGTGGGTTGCCATTTCCTTCTCCAATGCATGAATGCGAAAAGTGGAAGTGAAGTCGCTCAGTCATGTCCGACTCTTAGTGACCCCATAGACTGTAGCCCACCAGGCTCCTCCATCCATGGGACTTGCCAGGCAACAGTACTGGATTAGAGTGCCATTGCCTTCTCTGCATAGATGCCTGAGGACACTCTAATTATATAGTGAACACCATGGCTCTGAATTGAAAGCAACTTGCCAAGTCATTTCAAAGTGGCAAACCTAATACTGCTTTGTTTGAAGAAAGAATGTTTGAAAATGACTCTCTGCCATTTTTTTTTTAATTAGTGAACAAATCCCCAGCCTCCCTGTGGCCCAGAGGGAGTAGAAATACAACCCAAGTTGTACCTTTTTGTCTAATAGTAAGGAAAAGAAAAATAAAATAGACAAACAAAATGTCTGGCAGAGGGGCAGTATTCACTGCAGTCTCTGCAGAGTGACCCAGACCTGGGCACAGAAAGAAACGTTCATGAGATTAACCAAATAACATATCTGATATCCTGAAAGTGTTAGTCTCTCAGTCGTATCCAACTGTTTTGTGACCCCATGGACTGTAGCCCACCAGGCTCCTCTGTCCATGGGATTCTCCAGGCAAGAATACTGGAGTGGGTTGCCATTCCCTTCTCCAGGGGATCTTCCCGACCCAAGGATTGAACCAGCATCTTTTGTGTTTCCTGCATTGCAGGCAGATTCTTTACAACTGAGCCACCAGGGAAGCCTGATCTTCTTAAAAGTTTACAGCATATTTGCATTATGTTTATACATGTGAAAATTGAAAAGCCTTGTTCACCAAGATAGATAAACCAATGAAAATCATTTAAGCCACTTCACTCCAAACTATATGCTAAAAGTCAAATAGTTTTGTCACCAGAAATCATTTTTAATGATGAATCAATTGTTAATCTAATGAGGTCTGCTTCAAAAGAAGGAATTAGAAATCACAAGATTCACAAATAGATTTGTTACCCCAGTCAATTCATTCATTCACTTTCTAGTTTCTGGAAAGTATGTTAAAAACACTTCACTAAAATTTATAAAATGACAGTTTATTATTACTCTTTCACTTAGCAGTACCTTGTATAATATCATATATGCAGAAAGGGTTGGAAAAATTGAGATGCTAAGCTTTTATACACTGTTTATTATTATCATGTAGTTAAATGCTGTTTTCACCAAACTCTTGGAGTAGAAAAGAGACACCAAGACAATGGTGATTGAAATGTCTCATCTTCTCTTTATTAGTAATGTTTAAAATACAGACATAATAAGCTTTGTGAAAGACTGATATTTCCCATTATGCTTTGATTATTTTTTTTGAGTTTTCATATCCTTAGAAGGACAAAGTGTGAAGCCTTGTTATGAATTGCCAGGTAGATGAAATAAGGCATACCATCTTCATTTTTTTCCTCCATGCTTCTTGTGAAGTTGTGGCATAATAATGCTACTATTCCCTACAGAGGCAACCTCAATAATGCATCCTTAGGTGCTGATCTTGTCCCCAGAAGCAGACCCTGAGTTGAAGATTCATGTTTGAGTGACTTATTAAGAAAATAGGTGTTCCTAGCAGAAAGCAGGCAGGGAGTAAGGAAAGCAGAGCAGAGCTGGAGAAGAAACACACCAGGAGTGGGATTCCATGTGTGATCTTAGTTCTCGGACCAGGGATCAAACCCACTCCCACTGCATTGGAAACTCAGAGTCTTAACCACTGGACCACCAGGGTAGCCTTTGGGCTTTTCCATTCCTGTACCAGTCAGCCATTGACTATGAGCCACAGTGGGCGTCGGGAGGCGAGGGGATGGAGGGACATAAACACCAAGCATTCCTGTCTCTCAATGTCCCCAGATAAGGCAAATCTAAGATCATGTCATCCAGTCCCATCACTTCAAGGCAAATATATGGAAACGGTGATAGATTTTATTATCTTGGGCTCCAAAATCACTGAGAAAGGTGACTGCAGCCATGAAATTAAAAGATGCTTGAGCCTTGTAAGGAAAGCTATGACAAGCCTAGATAGTATATTAAACCTAGACAGTGTAGACATTTGCCTACAAAGGTCCATATAATCAAAGCTATGGCTTTTCCAGTAGTCATGTACAGATGTGAGAGTTGGACCTTAAAGAAGGCTGAGTGCCAAAGAATTGATGCTTTTGAAGTATGATGCTGGAGAAGACTCTTAAGAGTCCCTTGGAAAGCAAGGAGATTAAACCAGTCAATCTTAAAGGAAATCAACCTTGAATAGTCACTGGAAGGACTGATGCTGAAGCTGAAGCTCCAATACTTTGGCCACGTAATGCAAAGATCTGACTCATTGGAAAAGATCTTGATGCTGGGAAAGATTGTGGGCAGGAGGAGATGAGGTGGAGAGGATGAGAAGTCTGGATGACATCACCAACTCAATGGATATGAGTTTGGGCAAACTCTGGGAGATAGTGAAGGACAGGGAAGCCAGGCATGCTGCAGTCCAAAGGGTCGCAAAGCGTCAGACACAACTGAGCAACTGAACAACAAGACAACCCTAACAGTTCAAGGGTACTTCTATAAAGAAGGGGGCAGGTATGAGTCACTGAGAGCAAACCACGCAGAAGCTGGGGTTTGGGCAAATAGCATCAGTATAGGGGAGCAAGGCAACAACAGTAACATCATCTACTCCATCTTCAATTAACTTACTCTCCTTTCCAGTCTCACTCTCCCCATGTTTTGGTCTTGCTTCCTGAGATCACATCCCAAATAAACTACTTGCACCATAAACTTGTCTTAGGTTCTACTCTCAAAGTCACACTAATGAGTGTCTCCTCCCATTAGGAGGAATAGCTTTCAGGCTCTTCCTCAAACTAAGAAGGACTTCCTCCATACCTAGATATATTCAGAGCAGAGCTTCTCTCTTCAAACTTAATTTTATTTATTGAGTACCATATAACCATTTGCCTCTCTACATACAGAGTAAGCAACTGTTCTGTATAATCTGCATTACTTGAGAGTTATTTCCACTGGAAGGAATTTCCCCAGTTGGAAGGAACTCAAAGTTTCCCAGTCAAGCTTGCCATAATTTGCTGTATTTATTGTTGGTAATTCTACATCAGCACCATGTGCTGTAGCCCAAGTAATATAAGTAGAAAAATGTGTTTTATAAAAGTGGTCAGTCTTGATTGCACTCCTTGGATGCAAGGAGTCACTCCAGCTTTCCCCTCCTTAGTCCTTTCTTTCTTGTTCCACTCTCGAAACCTAGGCAATGAGTTGAAATGATTCCTACTTGTTCTTAAAAACACTACTTGAAGATACAAGGGACAGACTTGAGAAAATATTTGCAAAACACATACCTGATTTTTTTTTTAAAAAAAGACTTTAAAAAATAAAATAAAATAAAAGACTTGCCCTCAAAATTAAACAGTAGGAAAACAAGCTAATTTTTGAAAAAATAGGCAGATCTGAACAGACACTTCACCAAAAAGATACAGGTGACAAATAAATACATTAACAGATGTACAACATCATTCATCACTGCGTGTGTGCTAAGTTCCTTCAGTCATGTCCGACTCTTTGTGACCCCATGGACTATAGCCCACCAGGCTCCTCTGTCCTTGGGATTTCCCAGGCAATAATACTGGAGTGGATTGCCATGCCCTCCTCCAAGGGATCTTCCTGACCCAGGGATCGAACCCACATCTCTTAAGTCTGCTCTATTGGCAGGCAAGTTCTTTACCACTAGTGCCACCTGTGAAGCCCCAGTAGTCATTAGTTCAGTTCAGTCACTCAGTCGCGTCTGACTCTTTGTGACCCCATGAATCGCAGCACACCAGGCCTCCCTGTCCATCACCAACTCCCGGAGTTCACTCAGACTCACGTCCATCAAGTCAGTGATGCCATCCAGCCATCTCATCCTCTGTCGTCCCCTTCTCCTCCTGCCCCCAATCCCTCCCAGTATCAGAGTCTTTTCCAATGAGTCAACTCTTTGCATGAGGTGGCCAAAGGACTGGAGTTTCAGCTTTAGCATCATTCCTTCCAAAGAAATCCCAGGGCTGATCTCCTTCAGAATGGTCTAGTTGGATCTCCTTGCAGTCCAAGGGACTCTCAAGCGTCTTCTTCAACACCACAGTTCAAAAACATCAATTCTTCGGCACTCAACTTTCTTCACAGTCCAACTCTCACATCCATACATGACCACTGGAAAAATCATAGCCTTGACTAGACGGACCTTTGCTGGCAAAGTAATATCTCTGCTTTTGAATATACTATCTAGGTTGGTCATAACTTTTCTTCCAAGGAGTAAGCGTCTTTTAATTTCATGGCTGCAGTTACCATCTGCAGTGATTTTGGAGCCCAAAAAAAACAAAGTCTGACACTGTTTCCACTGTTTCCCCATCTATCTCCCATGAAGTGATGGGACCGGATGCCATGATCTTAGTTTTCTGAATGTTGAGCTTTAAGCCAAATTTTTCACTCTCCACTTTCACTTTCATCAAGAGGCTTTTTAGTTCCTCTTCACTTTCTGCCATAAGGGTAGTGTCATCTGCATATCTGAGGTTATTGATATTTCTCCTGGCAATCTTGATTCCAGCTTGTGTTTCTTCCAATCCAGCATTTCTCATGATGTACTCTGCATATAAGTTAAATAAGCAGGGTGACAATATACAGCCTTGATGTACTCCTTTTCCTATTTGGAACCAGTCTGTTGTTCCATGTCCAGTTCTAACTGCTGCTTCCTGACCTGCATACAGATTTCTCAAGCGGCACGTCAGGTGGTCTGGTATTCCCATCTCTTTCAGAATTTTCCACAGTTTAGTGTGATCCACACAGTCAAAGTCTTTGGCATAGTCAATAAAGCAGAAATAGATGTTTTTTTCTGGAACTGTCTTGCTTTTTCGATGATCCAGCGGATGTTGGCAATTTGATCTCTGGTTCCTCTGCCTTTTCTAAAACCAGCTTGAACATCAGGAAGTTCACGGTTCATGTACTGTTGAAGCCTGGCTTGGAGAATTTTGAGCATTACTTTACTAGCATGTGAGATGAGTGCAATTGTGTGGTAGTTTGAGCATTCTTTGGCATTGCCTTTCTTTGGGATTGCAGTAGTCATTGGAGACATTCAAATTAAAAGTACAATGAAACACACACCCTCTAGAATGGCTAGAGGGTCTAACCATTTGTTTGAATGGCTTGTTGAGGCTATATTGCAACCCAGCTTCTCAATCTGCCCAACCCTAATTCCTTCCCTTCTTCCATAAATGTTGACACCAAGGGTATTTCTTAAGAAATCTTCTGCAGACTTAATCTGCTTCTCAGGAAACCCAAGCTGAGACAATTTTCCATCTAATTTTCTCTTTGAAGCTCCTGGGATTTTTGGCCAGCACTGCATAGGAGAATCTTCAATGTGAGGGAGTTAAAGAGCAACTGAGCCACTTCCTTTTATTTTTTAAGTGTTTATTTTTTTAATTGGAGGATAATTGCTTTACAATGTTGTGTTGGTTTTGGCCATATAACAATGCAAGTCAGTCATAATCATATTCATATCCCCTCCCTGTTGAGCCTCCCCTCTCCTATCCCACCCATCTAGGTAGTCACAGAGCACCAGGCTGGGCTCCCTGAGTTATATAGCAGCTTCCCACTAGGTATCTATTTTACACATGATAGTGTATATATGTCAATGCTCCTTTCTCAGTTATCCTACCCTCTCTTTCCCCTGCTGTGTCTATTCTCTACTTCCATGTCTCTATTTCTTCCTTGCAAATAGGTTCATCAGTACTCTCTTTCTAGATTCCACATATACACATTAATATACAATACTTGATTTTCTCTTTCTTACTTCATTCTGTGTAAGAGGCTCTAGGTTCACCCATCTCACTACAACTGACTCAAATTTGTTCCATTTTACGGCTGAAGAATATTCCATTGTATATATGTACCACATCTTCTTCATCCATTTGTGTGTTGATGGACATCTAGGTTGCTTCCATGTCCTGGCTATTGTAAATAGTGCTGCAGTGAACATCGGGGTGCATATGTCTTTTTAAATTGTGATCTTCTCAGGGTATATGCTCAATGGTGGATTTCTGGGTCATACGGTAGTTTTAGTCCCTGGAGAAGGAAATGGCAACCCACTCCAGTATTCTTGCCTGGGAAATCCCATGGACAGAGGAGCCTGACAGGCTATGGTCCATAGGGTTGCAAACAGTTGGACATAACTGAAGCAACTTAGCACCCCAAAGATAAACATGTCTTAATCCTTGTACTGCAATGCTGGAGACCTGGGTTTGATCCCTGGGTCACAAAGATCCCCTGGAGAAGGAAATGGCAACCCATTCCAGTATTCTTGCCTGGAGAATCCCATGGACAGAGGAGCCTGGTGGGCTGCAATCCATAGGGTCACAAAGAGTCAGACACGACTGAGCAACTAACACTAATCTTATAACCTGTGAGTATGTTCCTTAGCTGCCAAAAGAGGCTCTGCAGATGTGATTAAGTTAAGGATCCTGAGATGGGGAAATCGGCCTGGATTATCCAAATGAGTCCAATATAATTACTAGGGTCCTTATAAGGAATAGAAGGAGGTAGGAGAGTCAAAGTCAGAGAGAGAAGTAATGATGAAAGCAGAGGACGGAGAGGAGAGAAGATGCTATGCTGCTGAATTTAAAGAAGAAAGAAATGGTCATGAACCAAGGATACAGGTGGCTTTTAGAAAGTGGAAATCGCAAGGGAATGGATTTTCCTCAAGATATCCCAGAAATAATAAAGTTCTGTTGACACCTTAATATTATCCCAGGAGATCCATTTCAGATTTCTGACCTCCAGAACTGTAATATAACAACTTTGTATTGTTTAAAACTCATAACTCTATGGTCATTTGATATAGCCAATAATAGGAAACTCATACCAAAGACCTCAGCCAGTTCCATGGGGAGCTCTAAAGCTGAGATAGCCTTCTGGACTTGTTCCAAGTTAGGTTGATGGGCAGGGCATTTATTTATACTTGCAAATAAACCATCCACTGGATACAGATTGTTCTCCAGAAGAAGGTGTGACCTTGAGCAAGGAAGTTTTTCAACAAAGGGCAGTTCCTAAAGAGGGCTTATAGCACTCCCAGAGGCTGAGGCAATCAGTGCTTAAGTCCTGAAAGGATGAGAAGACGGATCTGGGCAGCCGACTACAGAATCCACTATACTTTGCAGTTCTTGCAGTACTGATGTGTAGTCCCAGGAGGGAAAACAAATTCAGTTAGATGTGTATTACCAAGCAAATTAAACTTCTGTATCCTATTCTTACTTCAGCATTCTTGAGCTTACTTGCTTTTTTGTGGGGCGGGAGGGTGGAGAAGGGGGATTGCTACATTTATGTTCTGTATGCCTCAGTTCCCTTGGGTCTCTACAGTTAAGAAAAGCTTCAGAGAGCAAAATTTTCCTAGAAACTACTCAAGGAGCAAGATCAATACAATTATTCTGAAACATGCTAAAAGTTAAAAAAAGATACTGTTTAGCTGAGAACTCTAGAGGGAAAATTAGGAATTCCTTTTAAGAAACACATTTCTGAAGATTAGGTCTTTGAAGAACACGCCAAATGATGCAATTCTAACTTCACACATGTTGTCAATGTCATTAGTTGAAATATTATGAGAAACTGCTAAATGAATGTTTAAAGGGGGTAAAGAGTGAATTTGTTTTTAATACGGCAAGAGTTACATTTTTGGCCACTTTGCATTTTATCACTACAATCTGTTATCATTTGACTCTTAGAACATAAAAATATAATTATTCATTTGCATAGGCTATTTTTAACAGAGATGCCCAAATCCTGTATACAGTGTGAAATATTTCCATTTCCACATGTTCAAACTTTCATTATATTTGCATGAACTAATTCTCTAGTCTCCCTTACTTGTTCCTCTGCTACCTAAGTCACCACTTCAATCCATTCAGCACACTGTAGCCAGATTAATCTTTTTGAACAGCATCTTTGATTACACCATGCTATTATTTAAATCTGTTTAGCATCTTCTCAATGTCCGACTAGTTGTAAAGTCTTCTCCTTGGCATTCAAAGCCCTTCATATGTTGCCCCCAAAACACCTTTCCAGATTTCATACTAATGAATGGCAACCCACTACAGTATTCTTGCCTGGAGAATCCCATGGACAGAGGAGCCTGTTGGGCTACAGTCCATTGGGTTGCAAAGAGTCTGACACGACTGAGTCACTAACACTTTCACTTTTCAATCCCCACCCTACCTATCCCATGATCCCAGCCAAATTGTGATGCTTCTTGTTCCCTGAAAAGTTTGTCCTGATCTGCTTTTGTTACTGCTCTACCTTCAACCAGGAACATTTTATCCACTCTTGGTAGTTAAAATCTTATGATCCGAAAAACCAAATGTTACAAACCACCACAGAAAGCCTTTGCTGATTCAGCTAAGTAGATGGGATCTCTCCTACTTCCAATTCTCTATAAGATTCCTGTCCTAGATAGACATTATTTTGATTGCAGCTAATAGAAAGCTACTCAAATGGTTTACAGAAAAGAGGGGATTTAACTGAAATATAAGGAGTAACATAAAATCTAATGCCCCAAGTGGCAGCCACAGCTCATGAGATTTGAGAGAAAAACTAACCCAGAAAAGCAAAAGAGATTGCTATGGAAAACACAAAATAAGTTTTTAGCAGTTGGAAACTTGATTTATAAAAAATAAAAATAAATGGGTTGAAGAGCAGAATGGACATAGTTGAAGAAATTATCTGAGAGAATCACCCTGCTCCATCTTCCAGTACACTAATTAATTCAGCAAAAAGATTTGGGAGAGTTAGGATAGAAAATGAAAGTGGATTAAAGGAGAGCAGTGTACAGATATTGAAATTGTAGATGTTGGTAGAAAAACAGCAATTTATAACAACAAAAAAAATCTCAACTTAATAGCAAGCACTAGCATTGGAGAAGGAAATGGCAACCCACTCCCGTGTTCTTGCCTCGAGAATCCCAGAGACGGGGGAGCCTGATGGGCTGCCATCTATGGGGTCGCACAGAGTCGGACACGACTGAAGCGACTTAGCAGCAGCAGGAGCAGCAACGTGGATATAAGATGAATAGCTTCCAGAATATTAGAGGAACATTTAGTATTCTGTGGAGGGCAAAGGATGGGGAGAGTAAGGAGTACAGGAATCTTTAAGTTTTACTAAAACAATAGATGGCAAGGGATCTTATTTTTGTTTTAATGTGTGTTTATGCTTTACTAGTGAAGTTATTCATTGGAGAAGGAAATGGCAACCCACTCCAGTGCTCTTGCCTGGAGAATCCTAGGGATGGGGGAACCTCGTGGGCTGCCGTCTATGGGGTCACACAGTCCTACACAACTGAAGCGACTTAGCAGCAGCAGCAGCAGCAGCAGCACTGAAGTTATTCAAGTTTTCATATGTTTATTTGGTTATTCACATTTCTTTTGTAAATTGCCTATATATACATACACTTTGCCCATACATCTATCAGGTTCTTTGTCTTTTTATTGATTTATAGTAACATAAAATTACAGATATTAAAACCTTGTCTGATAAAGTGAGAGGAAACAAAATATACCATATATGTTTCTTGTCTTTAAGCTTTCTTTTTTTGTTGTTATAATACAATTTAATTATTTAGAAGAAATGTACTAGAGAAAAATATAGGTGACGGCTATCATATTAGGGTTGGACAGCTATTTTTTTCTTCCTCTATTATTTCTTTCCTAAAGAAAAAAACTAAACAGGAAAATATTAACACCTAAATACATAATAATTTTTAAATTATATGTGGAAAACAATGAAGTTGACACCATACAGGAATATGATATTCACTACATGCCAGGCACAATTCTAAATTCTTCCTATAGATTAACTCATTCAATCAGCACAACTATTTTATCAGATGTTATCATCTTTTTCATTTGACAAATGAGGAAAGTGAAGCACTGAGAGATTAAGTAGCTACACCACAGAGCAGGTAAATGGCAAAGAAAAGATTTGAACCTAAGCATTCTAGTTCCAGGGCTTTCCAGGTGGCGCTAGTGGTAAAGAACCCACCTGCCAATGCAGGAGACTTAAGAGACGTGGGTTAGATCCCTGGGTCAGGAAGATCCCCTGGGAGAGGGCATGGCCACTCACTCCAGTGTTCTTGCCTGGGAACTCCTATGGACAGAGGAGCCTGGCGGGCTACAGTCCATAGGATCACAAAGAGTTAGACATAACTGAAGCGACTTAATATGCATGTGCATATTATAAATGGATAGTGTCCGTGGTGTGTGTGTGTTTGTGTGTGTGTGTGAATAAGTATTCATAGTTATGTGAAAGTCATAAAATTCAATTGTAAAATCTGCAATCTTTGTTCTGAAGCCTTTCTTCTGGGTCTTTCTGGTTTCATAGGAGCTGCTAGGCACCAAGGCTTCCCAGGTGGCACTAGTGGTAAGAACCCACCTGCCAATGCAGGAGACATAAGAAACATGGTTTCGATCCCTGGATCAGGAAGATCCTCTGGAGAAGGGAATGGCTACCCATTCCAGTATTCTTGTCTGGAAAATCCCATGGACAGAAGAGTCTGGCCGACTACAGTCCATAGCGTTGCAAAATATCAGACATGACTGAAGTGACTGAGTACACACACGCAATCTAGTTCCAAGGCCCGCGTTAAATCTCTGCGCTATAATTCTTTCTCTCAGACAAACTCTGCAGGAAAAAAAAAAAAAACATTCCAGAGCATTACAAAATTTGATATGTTGTCTTGGGAATGATGAGCTTGGCTCAAGAACCAGGAGAGTCCAGTGTCCATGAAAACTATAAAGTGAACTGCACAGATTCTTGGTGTATGTTCTTCCAGGATAGTTATGTAATGTACAGTGTAAAAGATTTGTAGCACCACAACAAATGAGCCATTTTGTCAATTCCATACCCTATCAGGGCACCCAGCTGCCTCTGATAGTCTTTGTGTAAGTCCAAACCAAGAAATGCTACATCTGTCCCTACTCCATGTAGTGTCACACTTCATTAAGCTCTGAATCCTAAGGATATACTCTGGGCATAATAGAAGTGAGTGTGTGTATGTGTGTGTATAAATGTGACAGACAAAAAAAATGATTTAAAAAAGATGTTAAACATTCCCCAATTCACACAATCAAAGCAGCCCCATATCCTCTAGTCTCTATAAAAAAGAAACAAATAATAACAACAAAAATAACCCAAGTTCTATTGTGAATCACAAACCTGCATTTAATGAAATAAATAATAAATGTAATATCCTATGTCAGTCATGGTCCCAGCAGAAACAGATGGTACACTCAAATTAAGATAATTTAAAGAGGGACTGTTACAGGTAATATTCCCCAAGAGGCAGACTGAGACGGAGATTAGCAAACAGCAAGTTTGCTGTGAAGTGTTCTGAGAATTAAAACTTGGGGAAGAAAATGAAGCAGAATTGGGCAGAGAGAGTTGAGCTATGATGCCATCTCATCTAAGGTCTCAGCAGACTACTGAGAGCCCTGAAGCTGGGACAGTTCTTCAGAGTTGTACAAAGTTTAGCAGAGGAGGTCAAGTCATTATGCCCTGCATTGGCCAATCACAGGCTATTGGCTGCCAATGGAAAAAGTATAAACTTGGGCAAAGTGGCTCCTGCAGTAGAAGGCAGGTCCTGGAGAGGAGAGGACTGACTCCTGGGGGCACCTAGTAGCATAAGTCCTCCCATCCTGAAGAAGGATCTTGGTAACACAGCACAACAGCTACTATGGGGTTTCTTAAAGAAACTATTTCCCAAAGTACATGCAGGGTGTGTGAAAAATCCAGTGGAAAATTATCAGATAACTTCATTCATACAAACATATACGAAGCATTGCAGCTCTCAAACAAGAGACTCAGTGGACAATGCCCAGGCCACATATAAAAACAGAACACTCACCCACAACCTGTAGCAACCAGCCCAGGAAACCAACCCACTTTCTACAGAAACCAGCCCAGAAAGTCAGTCTGCTCTCTGTAAGTCAAACTTGTAGAGTCAGATTGTTAGGTGTCGAAGGTGTGTTGAAGTTGTGTCGAAGAATAGCTCCTGTAACATTCAGCCTCAAATGGCCAGGATTTGACTAATAACTGACAACTTCCTTAATTTTTGTCCCTACTTCCAGCTTAAGACCGGAATCACTGGTGGCTCAGTGGTGAAGAATCCACCTACAAGTCAAGAGACATGGATTTGATTCCTGTGTCAGGAAGATCCCCTGGAGAAGGAGACGGCAACCCACTCTAGGATTCTTGCCTGGGAAATTTCATGGACAGATGAGCCTGGCAGCCTACAGTCCATAGAGTCATATAAGAGTTGGACATGACTTAGTGACGAAACAACAACCAGCTTAGGACCAACCAAAGAAAGTCAAATATCTTCCCCAAACCAATCACGTAGGATGCTCGCTCTTAGCCCACCTGTAGCTCCTCCATGCCAACAGCCTGCAATTAGAGCATCCCAGAAGCTTTCCTCTTTATCCACTATAAAGCTTTCCCATTCATCTGCCTGCCTTTGAGCCACTGCCAGATCACAAGTGATGGTGGCCAATTCCCTTGCTATAGCAAACTTTGAATAAATAGCCTTTGTTTCCATGTGGGTAGTCTTCATTTATTTCCACACAACAATGCCTCCACTGAGAAGGTGATCTCAGTGAGAGGACAATTTGCCTCATCCTGAGACATCTGGACCTAAATCTGGAGTTTCTGAAAGCTATCCAACAATCTGCTCTACAGCACAAGTATTCAGAATAAAAAAAAATTATACATACCAACTTGCTTTTAAGACACATCAAGATGGACAGCAGATCCAGAAAAAAGAGCAAGTCTGAGCACACCAAAAAGATTTACGGAAGATCTTCCTATATACAGGAGTAGGAAACAGTCTTCAATTTTAACAGTCCAGTTGAAAGCTACACTTAGTTATTCCAAATATTTCACATGAGCATATGCCCTGGGGTAAGGTACTTTGCAAATATTCCACATCTGATATGAATAGGCAGCTTTGAGAGGAATAAGCTTCAGAGGAAAATAAGTTACTTCCTCAAGTATAAAGTGAGTTCTCTTCTTCCCACCATGAATCATCCACCATGCCCATGGAAAGCAAACTGGGTAGCTTCTGTCTGTACAGGGGCTCTCGTTAATATCTCCTTGTTGTTAAGTGTGAACTTAACTCTCAGGCCACACACTAGCTTATTAACCCAAATAAATGATTCATGCTGGACATTTGCAGAATTATAGCAGACCAGTGGGAATGGAGTGGGAGAGGGGAACAGGGAAATGATAGCATCAAATAATTTAGTAGGCAGTTAACTATATCACCTCAAGCTAGGCTTGAGTGAGACTAACTCATTAGAGCTCATTAACACCTCAGCAGGGCTTAGTTTATCATATTAGCTGACTTTAGGGCTGAACCCCTAGAGAAAGACTCCAGATGGATTTGGATTAAAAAGAGGGGTTTCTGGAAGGCTTGGGGTTACCATAGGGAAAAAAAAATCTGATGAATGGCACATGAAGCTTACATGGGAAGTTGGGTGGAGAAAGCATTGACTGGAGAGCAAGACAGAGGACTTGTTCAGTTGCTAAGCCATGTCCTACTCTTTGCAACCCCAAGGACTGTAGCACACCAGGCTTCTCTGTCCTTCACTATCTCCCAGAGTTTGCTCAACTTCATGTCCATTGAGTTGATGATGCCATCCAACCATCTCATCCTCTGTCATCCCCTTCTCCTCCTGCCCTCAGTCTTTCCCAGAATCAGGGTCTTAGCTTAACCTTACCCTTAGCTTAACTAGTTCATGAGCCAGTTGTAACTGAAAGTCTTTAAAACATAGGCATATGTATTATGAAATTCCTTCAGTAATAGTAGGAAGAGTGGCCCCTATGGATTACTTAGTAAACCATCATTCTTCATCTGCCCAGCCCAACATGAACTCTCCTAACCATCAGCCTAGCCCTCTCACTGCTAGCCGACTCTAAGCCCTATGGTAAAATGAAAGTCTTCAGCAAGGCCAGGCCTTGATCCCCATGGCTGTTTGATTGCCCACCTTGGGTACTCACATTTCCAAAGAACATATACATACTCCCCCAGCTGTATGGTTTGAAGCCTGCTCCCCTACCTAACTGAAAGGGGAAAAGAGCATTTAGAAAATGGTTACTATAACTAATCCTCATAACCCTATGAGTTTCTTCCTCTTTATACTTTATACTGAAGGGGTCAGAAGATGCTGCCCTAAAATATGCTACTTTGGCATAAGGATTGTCTTGGAGTGAAAGCAATTAAGAGAAAGCAGACACTCTCTTCCCTCCCCCTTTCTGCCTAAACGCAGGACATACATTTCTCTTTGTGAAGGTGTTCCCTTTCACCTCCCATACCAGGAAGAGGAGAACTACTCTTAATCACAGGAGAGATGACATCAACTTGAGTCTGCATCACAAAACTTACTAATAAATAATCCTTATCTTCCACTGAAAGTGAAAGTCATTCAGTCATGTCCGACTCTTTGCAATCCCATGGACTGTAGCCCTCCAGGCTCCTCTGTCCATGGGATTTCCCAGGCAAGAATACTGGAGTGGGTAGCTGTTCCCTTCTCCAGGGGATCTTCCCAACCCAGATCTCTCACATTACAGATGGATTCTTTGCCATCTGAGTCACGAGGGAAGCCCTACCTTCCACTGAATGAAGTCGCTCAGTGCTGTCCGACTCTTTGCGACCCCATGGACTGTAGCCTATCAGACTCCTCCATCCACGGGATTTTCCAGGCAATAGTACTGAAGTGGGTTGCCATTTCCTTCTCCAGGGTATCTTCCTGACCCAGGGATCAAACCCAGATCTCCCTCATTGTAGACAGACGCTTTACTGTCTAAGCCACCAGGGAAGTCCTTTATCTTCCATTAGTCTCCCCCAAATATTTACCTCCCCATGATTTACAGCCCCTAGAAGCCCAAACTGCTTTTCCTTTGTTTACTCATTTCTCCTCAATGTATTACCCTTTTTTTTAATTAAAATTTTATTTATTTATTTTATTAATAAATAAAAATTTTTATTTATTTATTTTACAAAACCAGAACATTTATTGCCTACAACAGGTAGAGAAGAGGCACAAAGAGGAGCACACTTGTAACCCGTGTCTCTCCTGCAGGAGCCAGATGGGATAGCCAGTCAGGAACCATTGTGGATGCCCACCTCAAGGAGTTAAGGACCGCAATGCCAGTCATCTTTGCAAAAACCATACCAGTGGACAGACAGGAAACCAAACACACGTATGAGTGCCCTGGAACTCCACTCCTTTAAACTGTGGTTTTTAATCATCTGCAGATACTTGTAACAACTCAACATACAAACAAGCCTGTGTATATATGTATACAGATTCTTCTCTCATCTTCCTGAGAAATCTTTTGAAGCATATAAAAACAATTTTTTAAAAAAAATAGCATTTAGCTCTACAAAGAATTTCTGTATAAAAGGAAATCTTAGGCACAAATGGCATGTCTTGTTGGAGTGCTCCACGGTGAGTGGGCTGGTTCTTCTCTTAATTTTCTTCCACCAGCTGCTTTTGTAAGCTCTCCAGGTACTCCACGTTGTTATAACCGTGTCGGCTGCCAAGTTCGTAGAAGAGTTTTACAGTTTCAGAAGAAGGAAGACAGGGAAATGCCAGGGGCACCGCCAACGTCGCTGTGTGTCTTCTTTTTGGCCAGTGGAAGACATCACTGAAGAGGACTTGGAGAACATGGCCATCACTGTTCAGGATAAAATCTATGACAAAATTCTGGATAACACTTGCCATCAGTGTTGGCAGAAGACCATCAACACCAAGACAGTGTGTCGGAACCAGAGCTGCGGTGGTGTGCGAGGGCAGTTCTGTGGGCCATGCCTGCAGAATCGCTATGGGGAGGACGTGAGGTCGGCACTGCTGGGCCCGGACTGGGTGTGCCCTCCCTGCTGGGGCATTTGCAACTGCAGTTACTGCTGGAAGCGCAACAGCCGCTGTGCCACAGGCATCCTCATTCACCTGGCTAAGTTTTATGGTTATAAAGGAGTAGCTGGAGAGCTTTTTTTTTTTTTTAATAAGGCTCAATTAGATGGAGAACAGAGATAAAATTGTCACACATAAAATATGAATTGAACTGCTTCTTTTTGGATGGATCTTTAACATTGATTTGACCATATGGACAGTGTCTACAAGCTGAGCCGCAGCACTGGCCTCTCTGCAAGTGGGTCCCCTGTGTGAACACCACGTAGCCGTAGCTGGGTACACGTAGTTTAGCTGGCCAGCAGCGCAGGCGGCCGCGTGTAGCTCCACGATCCTCCGCTCTGCCACTGTCAAATCTTGGCTTGCCGGGTTCCTGGCTGCTTCCTCCGAACCACCCTGCGAGTTGGGCCCGGGTCCACTGCTGTCTTTCCACGCAGCAGAGCAGAGGGGGATGTTGTGGCGCCGTCGGAACGCTGCTCCATCACGGGGTGGCGGCTCTGGCGGCCGGGCGGTGGGCCTCAGCCTCCTGAGCATGGATGCCGGAACCCGCCAGGCCGCCATGGCCGCCGCCTCTGCCCTTTGTTAAAATGGCATATAAACTCTCAAGCCTAGTCCCTTCTAGGCTTAGGTTTCTAATTCCTTTCTGTGAAGCTCCTATGTGCTTGCATAATATATCTTTTCTCCTATTAATCTGTCTTTTGCCAGTTTAATTCACAGACCCCTGTTACTGAACCTAAGAGGGGAGAGCAAAAGTTTTATCTTCCCCTACAACACTAATCCCAGTCTGCAGATGTGAAATTGAGGGCAAAACAGCTAGTAGCTAGTGCCAGGGTTTGGACCCAGGCAATCTGATTCCGGTCCCTACGCTCTTCCTTTTTTTATCCCTATGCTCTTTCTTAATTACTTCACTACAACTACAGTTTAGAAAAACTACAGTATTCTCTCTCACATCCCAGTTTCACACAGGGATCACATTGTATTCAAAATGCACTTTGAGTCTCTAAATACTAAAATCGTACTCAGGTAAGAAGAGTTGCAAAAGAACATGAGATGGAAGCCTGAATTTTGTCTTAGGAAGTCTCAACCTGGGGCATATGCCCATTTAAGTGTTTAACTCTCTCCTCCATGTCTCTTTACTGCACACATACAGGAAAATGCACATATATTAAATGTGTGCGTAAGGCCAAACCACTGTGTGCAAGGCAAGGTGCTTGGATTTCCAAAAGGACTCTGAAATGTAATGAAAAAGAGAATGGATGATAAGGACCAAAGTCTTCTACCCTGGTCAGCTTCTCTACCTACATGCTGCTTTGCTCGCATCTCTTACGCCTCCTGCATTGGCAGGCAGATTCTTTACCACCAGCACCACCTGGGAAACCCCTCTAGGCAGCCTACAATCACAAAATGTGATTTCTGCTGGTCAACTGAAAGCAGGTCTGAAGCCTCATGCAATCAGAAAAGTGCTGAGCTGTGTTTCTTGCAAGCTCAGGATAAGAAAGCATGGCCGGGAGGGTTGGGGGCAGAGGGAGCACCCCACCCCAGGGAGGGTTCCTCCCAGCAAGGATGCTGTGGGGAGGCAAGGCCTGAGTTCTTCTGACTCTCTCCATTTCTTTCTCTCTTGTAGTATTGCTAAAATATCTCTAAAGGGCTTCAGAGCCCCAGACCTGGTGGGAGCGTTTAGATGGGCTGTGCTGATACCACGCACACATCCATGCTGCCCCCGGAGGCTCAGGATGTTTGTCTGTCAAGGAAGCTACAGCCCACAGTTTCATCATATCGATAAGACGCTCCAGGTGGTGAGTGTGAGGTGAATGGCTGCAGCCCTGATTTTGACAGAGCCACTTGGCCTCACATCAGGGGATGTGAGCTGGAAACAGAGATGGCAGGTGATGCACGTTCCACCTTGTTACTTAATCTTCTCCAATGAAAAGCTATAAACACGCTGCTACCTTCAACATATCATGTTTGTTCCACATTGACAGATACTCTATGTTCTAGCTGCATATACTAGATTTCAGGTCGTTGGTTAATAACACTTGATTAATTTCAAACACACAATTGAGGCATTCATTAAATGGGTGGTTACTAAATGGGGAGTCTGAAATGGCCCTTTCAGGCTTCACTGAGCTCAGGATCAGGAGACTCTGCTTTGATAGACTTTGGATGTGTGCACTGACCTCACAGGAAGAGAGATTTTTATCATACCTCCATGTTCCAGGGGAACAGTGATAGGGGAAGGTAAGAGAGATGAGGGGAAAGAAGGAGTGGGGACAATGAGAGAGAGGCAGAAACCCATAAAAGTGAGAGGAAGAGAATGGGGAAGGAAAAAAAGGAAGGGAATAAGGAGGAACAGGGTAAGAGGAGAAAAATTGGGAGGGGAAGGAGAGGGAGTAGTGGGAGACAGAAGGAGGAAGAGAAGAAAGAAGAGAAAGGAAAGGAAGAAATGTGTTCTATCATATACCTTATGAGTTGAATTTTAGGGAAAGAAAAACAGTAACAAAGGGTTCTTTTGTTTGTTGTTTCTTAATGCAAAGGGTTTTTGTTGCCTCTGCTGTAGCTGGCTATACTCCATGGTGACTGAGCATCTGTAGAGGAAAAGACCAAACAGAATGACTTAAGCAACCTAGGAAAAAAAAAAAAAAAGAAACATGTAGAAGAAAAGGGAGCCTGGAGAGAGAGGCTGGGGAGACTTTTACTTTATTATTACTGCTATAATACAAGGGAATCCCACACCGAACAGATTCCAAAGTATCTCTGACCTGATTTTAGTGACATTGCTAATCCTGCCTGGAAGCACTCAGTAATTGACAGCAGGTAGATTTTATTTAAGAGAGAGAGGAGAGAAGGGAAAGACATCAATCAGCAAACGCTGTTTACCATTTGGCTCCCACATTGCATTGAACCAAAAGTAGAAAAATATGTGATATAACAAACAGAAACAAAGGTGGGAAGGTTCCAGGGGTTTCTCACGGGGCTGTGGCACATGTCTGACAGAGGCAGGGGCACAGGAGTAGTTACTGAGCACTGCAGAAAAGGTGCACTCAGACCCTGCACTGAATTGCCCTTCCAAGTGTTTTACCAAGTATTACCAGTCTTTTTCTTTGTAAAATGGTATGATATTTTATTTTTGCTAAAAATAATATTCTGGCAGGGAGTCACAAAAATAAGGTGGGTAGAGAAAGATTAGTAGTTTAGAGTACTTTGGCCACCTCATGCAAAGAGTTGACTCATTGGAAAAGACTCTGATGCTGGGAGAGATTGGGGGCAGGAGGGGAGGGGACAACAGAGGATGAGATGGCTGGATGGCACCACCAACTCGATGGAGGTGAGTTTGAGTGAGCTCCGGGAGTTGGTGATGGGACAGGGAGGCCTGGCGTGCTGCAATTAATGGTGTCGCAAAGAGTCAGACATGACTGAGCAACTGAACTGAAATGAACTGAGATCTGAGAACCAGCATCATCAGCATCATCTGCAAACTGGTTAGAAACACAGAATTGGGGACCCACCTTGGGGTGACTGAATGGGAATCTGGTCATGAATCTAATCCCCAGGGTATTCACATGCAGATGAAAGTTTCAGTAGCTCTGGTTAAGAGGGAAAAAAATGGTGTGCTAACATCTCACATATTTATTTATCTGGAGCCTTCGTTCTCTCTGAGATCCACGTACCTACGTTTGTAACTGACCTCTGCAGCCTCCATCTCCTTCCCCATCTCACAGGCCAGGCAGACATTCCTAACTTATTAATCAATTGTGGACACCTAGAGCATTGTGTGTTCTTAACTTGTAAGGTTAACTCTAACTCAGCAGTAAAAGAGCGAAAAAGTAAGCAAAGTTGGTGTCCTAGCTTAGGGATTGTGTATATGCATGCATGTGTGTGTATGTTTATCAGTGGTTCTCAAGCTTTAACGTGCATCAGAATCATTCAGAGGACTTGCTAAAACACAGATTGCTCAACCCCAGTCTCAGAGTTTCTGAATCTAGGGAGGGACCTGAGAATTTGCATTTCCAACTCATTCTAAATGCTGATGGTGCTGATCCAGGGATCACCCTTTGAGAACCGCTGATCTCTATCCTTCCCCTACCTCTCTTCCTCATGTAAAGGCATTGTTCTTTATCCCTCCCCTTAGAACCTTTCTCTGCAAGGCAAGGTGTAGTAGCTTGATGTGGTAGCAGATATTAGCTTCCTGCCCTATTACACTTAACAGAAAGTTTATGAATATTTTAAAGGGAACTCCTAAGAATACTGTCCTGACCAAATGGTTTAAAGATGAATGTTAGAAGATTCATATGTAGGAAGTGGAATAGATTGTTTGGGGGTGGGCAGAGCCATGTTGGGTCCTCCAAGTATCATCACCTAGACAGTCGCACCCAGGCCCTACCAGTAGGACCATGGACAGCACCTGTGAGTCTTGCCAGCAAGGCATGTGTCACTCTGCCAGGGAGACTCTTTATCATAAAAGCGAAGAGGGAGAGAAAGAGGGAATGCTGTCTTGAAACATCTTTGGGAGACAAGTAATTTCTTGAGCGACTGAACTGAACTGAAGCTGATTATTAAATAATGATCAGGAGTTACCTTAGGCAGGAGAGCAACTGAAAAATAGATGTATTTAGTAGACCTATTACAGTTGACAACTTTGTGGAGTAAGGATTGGAAGAGTCAAGACTTGGGACAGAGGACTGGTTAGAAGATGGTTATAGCAGTCTATAGAGACCTGAACTAGACAATTGTCGTGGGAAAGAGAAAAAAAAATGGACAGTCAGGAACCATTAAGAAATAGAATTAGCAGGTCCTGGATTAGTTGTGGATTAGCTTTATGTAGTCATGCTTCTCCAGATGTGTGGCCACAGGCCATTTAGGACTGCCTTCAAGAGAGGATCCCCTTCTATTTTAACCCTCTACTATCAGCACCATACTCTTTTATTCCTTTTTCACTGATTACTCTAGAACTGACCAGCATCACTTCACTACTTTTGTTTTCAACCATCCCAATCAAACTCCTGTTTGGGCTCTGACTGCCCCCAAACACCCATGTCCCACCTCCTACATACTAATCTTCTAAAATTCATCTTTAAACCATTCGCTTAAGACAGTATTCTTAGGAGTTCCCTTTAAAGTATTTTTAAATGGACTGTCACCTCATGGACTATGTTACCTTTTTGTCCCACCCCACAGTGTCTTTCTGGCCCTACTTCCTTCCTCCAGGTACCAAACTCTGCTAGCAGCCCCACTACAGATATGACTGGTACCTGGCCTCCTGGGGAACCATATTTTTTACATCAGTTCTTCTAGAAAAATGCCACTTGTATTTATATACTTATTTCTTTGCAGACCTGTGCTTAGATAAGGCCTGTTTCCAAGTCATCCCTGCCTTTGTACTCATGCTCCTGTCTCAAAGAAATCATAGTTTCCTTTCTGAATCAAGATTTGGTGGGAGGTGGCATGTTGCACAGCTTGTGGAATCTCAGTTACACAACCAGGGATTGTTGAACTCAGGCCATGGCAGTGAAAACGCTGAATCCTAACCACTAAACCACCAGGGAACTCCTAAATCAAGATTTTTGGCTACCCATTCCAGGTAAATTCCAGCCCTATCTGTCTCAGCAACTTCAACCCCTGGCTGTAATCTGCCATTGGGGTATTTCCATTTAGCCCAAGGGGTGTCTCAATATCCACTATTTGGCCATTGTAGCAGATGCCTCTGGTACCCTAGTTATATCCCCTGGGCCCTCCTTTGACTTCAGTGAAAGCTATGGTGGACAGTTCTGTGCAAAAACCCATTTCTGCCTGCATCCCACCTCAAGCCACACCTTTTTTAGCTTTTGACTCTAGAATCTTCAATTATACTAACAGTCTGCTCTCCCTCCATTTAAGCATGACCCCAAAGTATGGGAGAGCAATGACTCCAGGGGCAATTCTTAAACAACAGGGAAAGGGAGTAATAGAGAAATAGATTAAAAGTTCTGGCCTTCTATCAGTTTCCTTACACTTATTAAAAGAACCCACTGGAATCAAGACCCTGTTCCTCATAGCAATGACCTCAATTACAAACCCTAGTATTGGGTTTTCTTCTTTCCCTGTCTCTTCTCCATTTCTCCACTCTTGTTTCATGTGACTATCTCCCAAATAAGCTACCTGGACTCAAGTCCTTGTCTTAGTGTGAGTTCTCTCAGGGCAGAGTCTAAGATAGTCATAGAGTATATTTTACACTCACTTCTAAAGTTACTCTCCTTCCAGAAAATGCCAAACAATATGTAACATTCAAGAGGAAGAAAGGAAAGAGATCTATGAGGTAGAGCTAAGAAAGGAAGTATTAAAATAGAGAGTTGATGATATTAGGCACAACAAATTTTATATGCAGAGAGGATACTGCCCATGTTGTCAGTATCCTTTGAGTTAAAGAACCAATCTCCAGGCAGACCACATATACAAACTTAGAACCTTAGGTAAAAGGTACTAGAGATTGGTGTGCCACCAAAGCACTCAGTATCACAGTCTTTAAATTATACTGTGATAGTATGTCTGGAATAGTACTATTGTACTATAGAGACTGACATGGAGGAGTGATCTATTTGAGATCAATTAGTCTACTTGTAAAAAAAAAATAACTGTTGACTTTTGGGGAGGGACAGAAGGACAGAAGGTAAAGAAGAGGGGAGAGTATTTGGGAAGGGATAAAGCAAATGTTAAAAAAGCAGCTGATGGATGAACTGATCCTTAGTGCCTTCTGCCAGGAGCTATAATAACCCAGATTGCTGACAGGTCAAAATCAGGATACAGACCCCCTTTAGCAGATGCTGGTGGTACCCAGCTCATATGCTCTCATATGCACTGTAGTGGTTTTAAAATAGTCTTACAGACTCTTTGACACAACTCCTTTCAAAAATTAGAGACTGATAACTCTCCCCTTGAGTACAGGCTGAAATTACTAATTTGCTTCTAATGACAGTATAATATGGCAGAAATAGATTACAGTGTGTGACTGCCAAGACTAGGTCATAAAAGGCATGGTTTCTTCCTCCTTGCTCTCTCTTGGATCACTCACTCTGAATAAGTCAGTTGCTATAACTTGAAGATTCAGAAAGAGCCCTAAGGAGGGATCCACGTGGCAAGGACATAAAGCTTCCTGCCAATGGTGATATAAGTAAGCTACCTTAGAAGCAAATCCTCCAGCCCTAGTCACACCTTCAAATGACTGAAGCCTAGTTACCATCTTGAACACAACTTCATGGGAAATCTTCAGCCAGAATCACCAGTTAAACTGATTTCCTGACCCCAGAAACAATGGCTTAGAAAAAATAAACACTCATTGTCTCACAAAATTTGAGGGTAGTTTGTTATGTGGCAATAAATAATTAATATAGTTACTGCTCTAGTACATACCAGCCCAATATCTACCAACTGAAGGCAACTGTGCTTGAGGGCTTTTTCTGGCTGCTGGAGCCCAATCAGTCAGCATGCAGGAGCAGACCAAAAATATCATGGAGTCAATGTCCCCAGAAGCAGCCCTCCTACAATGACTGATAGATTGTTGGATAAACACTCCAGCATTCTTGCCCCTAAATGTAGAACACCATCTTCCAGAGGTTCCAAAAAGGACTGAGTCTCAGGTGCTCACAGGTCAGTAATCTTTGGACACTTTATTGGCTTCTAGTCCATCTCCATCTTACTTCTCTACTCTCCTACCTGTGACTACTGGGATAATTTCCTAAACAAAGTACTTCTACTCAAATCTTTGCCTCAGAGTCTGCTTCTGGGGTAATTCAACCTAAGACACCACCGGATAATTGAGTCTCATCCTTTCTGTTAAAATTTGATTTTAAAAAGTTGGGGAGGGGGGTGTGAAAATGTATAGAATGAATTAAAGGAGATTTTCTTTCTTTAAAGATAAAATGACTGTCTTTCAGTCTGGGTTTTAGCAGCTGTAGGCTCTGTGGGCATGTACATGTGAGGATAGGGTCAGACAAGTGTTCAAGTTGCCTTTGTATCTCCCACAGTGGGTTCAGATACATGACTACTGAAGTACTTGGACCTAACCTCAGTGAACCTGCACCAGTGGCTGGATTAAAAAAACACTTGAGAGTCAGCAGGGTCAACTGCCAGAATACCTGCACTTAGGATTGATAGCAGTGCCAACAACAGTATACTTTGTAAGCCCACACAACAGGTGAGAGGGGAAACAACAGAGTACATTCACAGATAAACAGTTCCAGAAGAGGAATACTCAGTGCATTCTCTCCCAGTGCAACAGCTCCAAGCCTACCTCACTAACACTGCAGATCTGAATCACCACTAAGAAATAGATCTAGGGGCCTCTACTCCAACTAGGGAGTAGACCCCATCCTTGACAGGGCAGTGACAACCACAGAGGACTAGAGATCTCTTCAAGAAAATTAGAGATACCAAGGGAGCATTTCATGCAAAGATGGGCTCAATAAAGGACAAAAATGGTCTGGACCTAACAGAAGCAGAAGATATTAAGAAGTGGTGGCAAGAATACACAGAAAAACTGTACAAAAAAGATCTTCACGACCCAGATAATCATGATGATGTGATCACTAACCTAGAGCCAGACATCTTGGAATGGGTAGTCAAGTGGGCCTTAGAAAGCATCACTACGAACAAAGCTAGTGGAGGTGATGGAACTTCAGTTGAGCTGTTTCAAATCCTGAAAGATGATGCTGTGAAAGTGCTACACTCAATATGCCAGCACGTTTGGAAAACTCAGCAGTGGCCACAGGACTAGAAAAGGTCAGTTTTCATTCCAATCCCAAAGAAAGGCAATGCCAAAGAATGCTCAAACTACAGCACAATTGCACTCATCTCACATGCTAGTAAAGTAATGCTCAAAATTCTCCAAGCCAGGCTTCAGGAATATGTGAACCATGAACTTCCTGATGTTCAAGCTGGTTTTAAAAAAGGCAGAGGAACCAGAGATCAAATTGCCAACATCCGCTGGATCATCGAAAAAGCAAGACAGTTCCAGAAAAAACATCTATTTCTGCTTTATTGACTATGCCAAAGCCTTTGACTGTGTGGATCACAATAAACTGTGGAAAATTCTGAGAGAGATGGGAATACCAGACCACCTGACCTGCCTCTTGAGAAATCTGTATGCAGGTCAGGAAGCAGCAGTGAGAACTGGACATGGAACAACAGACTGGTTCCAAATAGGAAACGGAGTATGTCAAGGCTGTATATTGTCACCCTGCTTATTTAACTTATATGCAGAGTACATCATGAGAAACGCTGGACTGGAAGAAACACAAGCTGGAATCAAGATTGCCTGGAGAAATATCAATAACCTCAGATATGCAGATGACACCACCCTTATGGCAGAAAGTGAAGAGGAGCTAAAAAGCCTCTTGATGAAAGTGAAAGTGGAGAATGAAAAAGTTGGCCTAAAGCTCAACATTCAGAAAACAAAGATCATGGCATCTGGTTCCATCACTTCATGGGAAATAGATGGGGAAACAGTAGAAACAGTGTCAGACTTTATTTTGGGGGGCTCCAAAATCACTGCAGATGGTGACTGCAGCCATGAAATTAAAAGATGCTTATTCCTTGGAAGAAAAGTTATAACCAACCTAGATAGTATATTCAAAAGCAGAGACATTACTTTGCCGACTAAGGTCCATCTAGTCAAGGCTATGGTTTCTCCTGTGGTCATGTATGAATGTGAGAGTTGGACTGTGAAGAAGGCTGAGCGCCCAAGAATTGATGCTTTTGAACTGTGGTGTTGGAGAAGACTCTTGAGAGTCCCTTGGACTGCAAAGAGATCCAACCAGTCCATTCTGAAGGAGATCAGCCCTGGGATTTCTTTGGAAGGAATGATGCTAAAGCTGAAACTCCAGTACTTTGGCCACCTCGTGCAAAGAGTTGACTCATTGTAAAAGACTCTGATGCTGGGAGGGATTGGGGGTAGGAGGAGAAGGGGACAACCAAGGATGAGATGGCTGGATGGCATCACTGACTTGATGGACGTGAGTGTGAGTGAACTCCAGGAGTTGGTGATGGACAGGAGGGCCTGGCGTGCTATGATTCATGGGGTCACAAAGAGTCGGACACAACTGAGTGACTGAACTGACTGACTCACTCAATATTCAGGGCAGGCTCTGTTCACCACAGCACTAGTCAAACCCCTTATGAAGTGGATAATGGCACAAGCCTCTAGACCAACCTCACCCACCAGGAGGCAGACACCAGAAGCAATAGGAATTACAATCCTAGAGCCTGTGGAAAGGAGACCACAAGCACAGTAAGTCTGACAAAATGAGGTGACAAAGAAATATGTTTCCAATGAAGGAGCAAAATAAAAGCCTACAAGAACAACTAAATGAAGAAGAGAAAAGCAATCTATCCCCCCAAAATCAGAGTAATGATAGTAAGATGATCTAAGATCTCAGAAATAGAATGGAGGCATGGATTGAGAAGATACAAGAAAAGTTTAGCAAAGACCTAGAGGTAAAGAATAAACAGCGATAAACAAGACAGAAGATGGAATGAAAAATACACTAAAGAGAATCAACAGCAGAATAATTGAGGCAGAAGAACATATAAGTGACCTGGAAGACAGAACATTGGAAATTTCTGCTGTGGAATGCCGGGGTCCAGCCCCGGTGGATCCAGGGAATTCGAAGGGTGGACAGTGTTGGCGTGGAAAGACTTGTTTATTTATTAATGTAAGATTAGATTAAGAAACTATAGTGTAGTAAGAAGATTAAGTGGAGGAAGAGGGCTGAATAGCTTGGTTTATGCGGAAGGCCAATAAAATTCCAGACAAGGAATTTGCACCATCTACGTTGGGCCACCAGCGCCCGCTTGAATATCTAAGGGTGCCTCGCCTTAAGCTCCCTTTCTCATGGGTCTTAACAGCCAGGGCAAGTAAGTAGACCTGGCGAGCCTCCGCGCCCCAGGTGGAGATTCAGCCTGAAGTTAAAGTAAAGAACAGAGAGAGGGAAAGAGAGAGAAGAAGAAAGAGAGAGAGAGACACGGGGGGAGCCAGAGCCCCAAAAAACCAGGCCGAGAGACTAGTTCGAGAAACTGGTCCGAGAAACTGGCCCCATCCTTTATTGTTCAGAAGGCCTTTTATACTTTTGATAAAACATGGAGATCAATGGATAACACAAAATTATGTAGCTTTCGCAACCCAGATTGTTTCCGTATATCATTTTGTATACAAAAGGTCTCAGGTGATTTACATTATCTTCTGGCCAAGAGGCTTGTTAACACTTTTTGGCTCTGTTCCTTAATGAATGTTAATCTTGTTTCCCCTGAAGTGTTTTTCTTTAATCTACATCTCCTTAAAGCACTAAAGTTACATCTCTGTAGAACAAAGGTGCAGTGGGTTATAACAAAGAAGGTACTTAACTCAAAGATCTAATGTTGCTAATACCAGGTCTACGACTTGCATTTCTATATACCAACTATATCTACAAATAAAGGATGTGAAAATTTGGCAGCAAGCATTGATTTTAAAGATTTTGACTCCTCGGAAGCTCCTACATTCCTAGGATGTTTTAAGCTTCCTGTGCCTCCTGCGGTCAGGAGGCCTCAAACAATCACATGCGCAGCTGTACGAGTCCTGCAGGCAGGCTAGAAAGCCATCAGAGGGTTTTTTGGATTGAAACACTCTTTCAAATGCAGAAGACTAAAGCCCTGAATTGACTTTTTCCAGAAAATGTCAGAAGAGTGGAAAAGCAGAGCACAAAAGCAGGCAGATTTTTGTTGGGTACATGCTTAGGAATTTCCAGAGGGGCCCCTGAAGTCTGAGCACACCTTGCGTATGTCAGCTTCCTTCCTCATGACCTTGTCACGGGCGGGATTCCTCACACTGGCTCCTGGCAGTGGAATAGAATAAAGAAAAAATAATGAAAAGAAATGAGGACAGTTTTCAGAGACTTCTGGGACAACACTAAATGTAACAACATTGAAATTACAGGGGTCCCAGAAGAAGAAGAGGTGAAGAGGAACTAAAGAGCCTCTTGATGAGGGTGAAAGAAGAAAGTGAAAAAGCTGGCTTAAAACTCAACATTCAAAAACTACAATCATGGCATTTCATCCCATCACTTCATGGCAAATAGAAGGAAAAAAAGTGAAGCAGTGACGGATTTTCATTTCTTGGGCTCCAAAGTCACTGTGGATGGTGACTGCAGCCATGAAATTAAAAGAAACTTGCTCCTTGAAAGAAAAGCTATGACAAACCTCGACAGTATATTAAAAAGCAAAGACATCACTTTGGTCCGTATAGTCAAAACTATGATTTTTCCAGTAGTCATGTGCAAATGTGAAAGCTGGACCATAAAGAAAGCTGAGTGCCAAAGAATTGATTTTCAACTGTGGTGCTGGAAAAGACTCTTGAGAGTCCCTTGGACAGCAAGGAAATCAAACTAAGATTCCTTTAATCAATCCTAAAGGAAATTGACACTAAATATTCATTGGAAGGACTGATGCTGAAGCTGAAGTTCCAGTACTTTGGCCATCTGATGCAAAGAACCAATTCATGATGGTTAGACAGCATCACCAATTCAATGGACATGAATTTGAGCAAATTCCGGGAGATAGTGAAGGACAGAGAAGCCTAGCGTGTTGTAGTGTATGGGGTCATAAAGAGTCGGACATGACTTAGTGACTGAACAACAACAACAGAAGAAGAAAAAGAGAAGGGCCTGAGAAAATATTTGAAGAGATCATAGTCCAAAACTTCCGTAATATGGGAAAGGAAATAGTCACTCAAGTCCAGGAAGTGCACAGAGTCCCATACAGGATAAACCCATGGAGGAACATGCCAAGACACATACTAATCAAACTAAAAAAATTAAATACAAAGAAAAAATATTAAAAGCAGAAAATAACATACAAGGGAATTCCCATAACATTATCAGCTGATTTTTCAGCAGAAACTTTGCAGGCCAGAGGGAGTGGCAAGATGTATTTAGAGTGATAAAAGCGAAAAACTGACAACCAAGATTACTGTACCCAGTAAGTCTCTCATTCAAACTTGACAGAGAAATCAAAAACTCTATAGGTAAGTAAAAGCTAAGAGAATTTAGCACAACCGAAATAGCTTTACAAAGATGTTAAAGGAATCTCTCTAGGCAAGAAACACAAGAGAAGAGAACAAAAGAGGAAGGGAAAGAAAAAGACCTGCACAAACCAACCCAAAACAATTAATAAAATGGGAAAAGAAACATACATTTTGATAATTACCTTAAATGTAGATCAATTAAATGCTCCAAACAAAAGACATTAACTGGCTGAATGAATACAAAAACAAGACCCATATATATGCTGTCTACAAGAGACCCACTTCAGACCTAGGGACATACAGACTGAAAGCGAGGGGATGGGAAAAAAAATTTCATGTAAATGGAAATCAAAAGAAAGCTGAAGTAGAAATACTCATATCAGACAAAATAGACTTTAAAGATAGTTACAAGAGACAAGAAAGGACACTACATAATGATCAAGTGATCAATCCAAGAAGAAGATATAACAAGTGTCAATGTTTATGGACCCAACGTAAGAGCACCTCAATACATAAGCAAATGCTGACAGCCATAAAAGGGGAAATCAACAGTAACACAATAACTTTAACACCCCAAATACACCAATGGACAAATTATCCAGACAGAAAATCAGTAAGGAAATACAAGCCTTAAATGACACATCAGAACAGAAAGAACTAATTGATATTTCTAGGACATTCCACCTGAAAGCAGCAGAATACACTTTTTTCTCAGGTGCACATAGAATATTCTCTAGGATAGACCACATTTTGGGTCCCCAAGTCAAGTCTCAAGAAATTTAAGAAAACTAAAATTATGTCAAGCATCTTTTCCAACCACAACACTATGAGATTAGAAATCAATTAAAGGGGAAAAGCTATTTAAAAAAACACAAACACATGGAGACTAAACAACATGATACTAAATAACCAATGGATCACTGAAGAAATCAAAAAGGAAATAAAAAAAATACCTAAAAACAAATCAAAATGAAAACACCATGACCCAAAATCAATGGGATGCAGCAAAAGCAGTTATAGGAGGGAAGTTTATAGCAATACAATCCTAGCTCAAGAAACAAGAAAAATCTCAAATGAACAACCTAACATTACACCTAAGGCAACCAGAGATAGAACAAATGAAACCCAAAGTTAGTAGAAGGGAAAAAAAAATCATTTAAGATCAGAGCAGAAATAAATGTAGAGACAAAGAAAATAGTAGCAAAGATCCATGAAACTAAAAGATAATTCCTTGTGAAGATAAACAAAATTGGTAAAACTTTAGCCAGACTCATCAAAACAAAAGGGGAGAAAACTCAAATCAATAATACTAGAAGTGAAAAAGGAGAGGTTACAACAGACAACAGAGAAATACAAAGGCTCATAAGAGACTACTATGAGCAACTATATGCCAATAAAATGCATAAACGTCAGAGTAACTAGACTACCCAAGGCAATCTAAAGATTCAACTCAATCCTTATCAAATAACAATGCCATTTTTCACAGAATTAGAACAAAAAGTTTTGCAATTTGTATGGAAATACGAAAGACCTTGAATAGCCAAAGCAATCTTGAGAAAGAACAGTGGAGCTGGAGGAATCAGGCTCCCTGACTTTAGCTGCTGCTAAGTTGGCATCTGGTCCCATCACTTCATGGCAAACAGATGGGGAAACAGTGGAAACAGTGGCTGACTTTCTTTTTCTGGGCTCCAAAATCACTGGATGGTGACTGCAGCCATGAAATTAAAAGACGCTTACTCCCTGGAAGGAAAGTTATGACCAACCTAGACAGCATATTAAAAAACAGAGACACTACTTTGCCAACAAAGGTCTGTCTAGTCAAGGCTATGGTTTTTCCAAGTGGTCATGTATGGATGTGAGAGTTGGACTATAAAGAAAGCTGAGCACTGAAGAATTGATGCTTTTGAACTGTGGTGTTAGAGAAGACTTTTGAGAGTCCCTTAGACTGCAAGGAGATCCAACTAGTCCATCCTAAAGGAGATCAGCCCTGGGTGTTCATTGGAAGGACTGATGTTGAAGCTGAAACTCCAATACTTTGGCCACCTGATGCGAAGGGCTGACTCATTTGAAAAGACCCTGATGCTGGGAAAGATTGAAGGCAGGAGGAGAAGGGGATGACAGAGGATGAGATGGTTGGATGGCCATCACGAACTCAATAGACATGGGTTTGGGTGGACTCTGGGAGTTAGTGATGGACAGGGAGGCCTGGCGTGCTGTGGTTCATGGGGTCACAAAGAATCGGACACGACTGAGCAACTGAACTGAACTGAATTTGCTTCAGTCGTGTCCAACACTTTGCATCCCTATGGACCATAGCCCTGACTTCAGACCATACTACAAAGCTATAGTCATCAGGACTGTATGGTACTGACACAAAACCAGAAATATAGACCAATGAAACAAGATAGAAAGCCCAGAGAAAAAACCCATTCACCTAATGGTCACCTAATCTATGACAAAGGAGGCAAGAATATACAATGGAGAAAAGACAATCTCTTCAATAAATGCTGCTGGGAAAACAGGACAGTTACATGTAAAAGAATGAAATTAGAACACTCCCTAACACCATACACAAAAATAAACTCCAAATGGATTAAAGACCTAAATGTAAGACTAGGCACTGTAAAACTCTTAGAGGAAAACATAGCCAGAACACTCTTTGATGTAAATTGCAGCACGATCTTTTGGGATCCACCTCCTAGAGTAATGAAAATGTAAAAAGAAAATAAATAAATGAGATCTAATTAAACTTAAAAGCTTTTGCACAGCAAAGGAAACAAAAAACAAAAAGACAGCCTTCAGAATAGGAGAAAATATTTGCAAACAAAGCAACCAACATGGGGTTAATCTCCAAAACATACAAACAGTTCATGCAGCTCAATATAAAAACAAACAAATAACTCAATCAAAAAAAGGGAAGTGAAGTGAAGTGAAAGTTGTTCAGTCGTGTTTGACTCTTTGCAACCCCATGGATTATACAGTCCATGGAAGCCTCCAGAGAAGGATACTGGAGTGGGTAGCCTTTCTCTTCTCCAGGATATCTTCCCAACCCAGGGATTGAACCCAGGTCTCCCACATTGCAGGCTGATTCTTTACTAGCTGAGCCACAGGGGAAGCCCAATGAGGGAAGATCTAAATAGATATTTCTCCAAGGAAGACATAGAGATGCCCAAAAAGAACATGAAAAGAAGCTTGACATCACTAATTATTAGAGACATACAAATCAACACTATAATGAGATTGTACCTCACACTGGTCAGCCATCATAAAAAAAAATCTACAAACAATAAATGCTAGAGAGGATATGGAGAAAAAGGAACTCTCTTACACTGTTGGTGGGAATGTAAATTGGTACAGCCACTATGGAAAACAATATGGAGGTTCTTTAAAAAATTAAAACTAGAGCTACCATATGACCCAGCAGTCCCACTCTTAGGCATATATATGAAGAAACCCATAATTCAAAAGAGTGTATGTACCTCAGTGTCCTTTGCAGCACCATTTACAATAGCCAAGACACAGAAACAAGGTAAATGTCCATGGACAGAGAAATGGGTAAAGAAGACGTGTTACATACATACAATGAAATATTACTCAGCCATAAAAATGAATGAAATACTGCCATCTGCAGAGACACAGATCGATCTAGAAACTATCATGCAGGGTGAAGTAGGTCAGAAAGAGAAGAACAAGTATAATATTTATCTGTGGAATCTAGAAGAATGGTATAGATAAACATTGTCAAAGCAGAAACAGAGTCATAGATGTAGATAACAAATTTATGGTTACCAAGAGGGGAAAGGAGGGAGGGATAAATTAGGAGACTGGGATTGACATATATACACTACTATATATAAAATAGATAATTGATAAGGACCTACTGTATAGAACAGGTAACTCTACTCAATAATCTGCGGTGACCTAAATGGGAAGGAAATCTAAAAAAAGAGTGGCTATGTTGCAGTTCAGATCATGACCTCCTTATTGCCAAATTCAGACTTAAATGGAAGAAAGTAGGGAAAACCACTAGACCAATCAGGTATGACCTAAATCAAATCCCTTATGATTTTACAGTGGAAGTGACAAATAGATTCAAGGGATTAGATCTGATAGACAGTGTGCCTGAAGAATTATGGACAGTATTTGCAACATTGTACAGGAGGCAGGAATCAAGACCATCCCCAAGAAAAAGAAATGCAAAAAGGCAAAATGGTTGTCTGAGGAGGCCTTACAAATAGCTGCGAGTAGAAGAGAAGCCGAAGAAGGTGATGGCACCCCACTCCAGTACTCTTGCCTGGAGAATCCCAGGGACGGAGGAGCCTGGTAGGCTGCCATCGATGGGGTTGTACAGAGTTGGACACAACTGAAGCGACTTAGCAGCAGCAGCAGAAGAGAAGCAAAAGGCAAAGGAGAAAAGGAAAGATATATCCATTTGAATGCAGAGTTCCAAAAAATAGCAAGGAGAGATGAGAAAGCCTTCCTCAGTAACCAATGCAAAGAAATAGAGGAAAACAATAGAATGGCAAAGACTAGAGATCTCTTCAAGAAAATTAGAGATACCAAGGGAATATTTCATACAAAGATGGGCACAATAAAGGACAGAATGGTATGGACCTAACAGAAGCAGAAGATATTAAGAAGAGGTGACAAGAATACACAGAAGAACTATACAAAAAAAGATCTTCATGACCCACATAACCACGATGGTGTGATCATTCACCTAGAGCCAGACATCCTGGAATGTGAAGCCAAGGGGCCCTTAGGAAGCATCACTACAAACAAAGCTAGTGGAGGTGATGGAATTCCAGTTGAGCTATTTCAATATCAATAACTTCAGATACATAGATGACACCACTCTTATGGCAAAAAGTGAAGAAGAACTAAAGAGCCTCTTGATTAAAGTGAAAGAGGAGAGTGAAAAAGTTGGCTTAAAGCTCAACATTCAGAAAACTCAGATCATGGCATCTGGTCCCATCACTTCATGGTAAGTTGATGGGGAAACAATGGAAAGAATGAGAGACTTTATTTTGGGGGGCTCCAAAATCACTGCAGATGGTGACTGCAGCCATGAAATTAAAAGAATTTTAAATAATTAAAAAATTAAATTTAATTTTAATTAAAGAAATTAAAAGAATTTTCCTCCTTGAAAGGAAAGTTATGACCAAGCTAGATAGCATATTAAAAAGCAGAGACATTCTTTGCCAACAAAGGTCCATCTAGTCAAAACTATGGTTTTCCAGTGGTCATGCGTGGATGTGAGAGTTGGACTATAAAGTAAACTGAGTGCCGAATAATTGACGCTTTTGAACTGTGGTGTTGGAGAAGACTCTTGAGAGTCCCTTGGACAGCAAGGAGATCCAAACAGTCAATCCTAAAAGAAATCAGTCCTGAATATTCATTGGAAGGACTGATATTGAAGCTGAAACTCCAATACTTTGGCCACCTGATGTGAAGAACTGACTCATTTGAAAAGACCCTGATGTTGGGAAAGATTGAAGGCAGGAGGAGAAGGGGATGACAGAGGATGAGATGGTTGGATGGCATCACCGACTCAATAGACATAAGTTTGAGTAAACTCCAGGAGTTGGTGATGGCATACTGCAGTCCATGGGGTCGCAAAGAGTCAGACATGAATGAGCTACTGAACTGATGTTGCAGGGAGAAGCCAATTCTGACTCCATGATGTTTCTTTGACTCTAACCTTTGTTTTCCATTGTTTTTGTTATTATAATCAGACATAATGACCTGTCTCATGGAGCCTGCCCCTCTGCTTGAAGAGATTAACACTTCCCCTCCCTGAAGTTGGCCATTCCAGGAGATACTTGCAAGATAATGGTATTTACTTCCTCTACTCCTCCCCCTCTCTGTCCTATAAAAGAACCTGGCATTCAGATCCAAGGACGGGATGGTTACTTTGAGACATTAGTTTGCCATCTTCTACAGTCAGCTGGCTTTCTGAATAAAGTCATATTCCTCTCCTCAGCACCTCCTCTTGGATTCATTGGCCTGTCTTGTAGTGAGCAGAGCTAGCCTGAACTCGGTAACAGATACATGTATACATATAACGGATTACTTTATAGAGAAACTAACACAACATTGTAAAGCAACTATGAAAGTAAAAGTGTTAGTTGCTCAGTTGAGTCTGACTCTGCAACTCCAAAGACTATAGCCTGCCAAGCTCCTCTGTCCCTGGAATTCTCCAGGCAAGAATACTGGAGTGGGTAGCCAAACTCTCCTCCAAGGGATCTTCCCAACCCAGGGATTGAACCTGGGTCTCCACACTCCAGTGAAAATTTTTTTTAAAGAAAAAAATAACTGTCCTTGATCACAATATCTTCTAGTCCACCTGAGCTGCTCACCACCATAAATTCTACAGATCATTGCTAAAGATTAGGATGCAAAAAAAAAAGAGAGAGAGAGAGAGAGTTGATGACACAGAAGCTATATCTGCTTCCTCTTCAACCTGGTATATCAGAAATCTCTAGTATGGGGTGCTGCCCTTCAAGCAAGTGGTTTGGGGTAAATCCTACTCTTGATAAACTGCTCTACCTTCTCTCACTTTATCTGATTTGGGTGGGGATTGCCCTTAACAAGATTTTCTGAATTGGAATTAAGGAAATATAATTTGCTAGCAGTGCCATGATTCACTTACATACATCTTCCCAGCTTCACCAACAGAGATATATGAGCCTTGATTTTTTTGCCTGGGGGAAAGTGATAGCCTGAGGGAATAGAGCTGGAACAAAGAAGCAGAGAAAGAAGGTGAAGAGTGAGGGTCATCTGGCATTTCAATCTCTGGTTTCAATTATTTGTGAATCCATTATTTACTCTGTGCTTTTACAGATTGCTTGCATAAGTCAATAAATTCTTACTTGCCTTACCTAATTTTTCATTGCAAGTGAAAGAAACCTAACATGCAAACACCGATTAAAATATCCTATTTAATAATTCTGAAATAATTAGGCATTCCTCTTCTTGAACCTCCAGCTCCCAAACTGGTCTTAGTCAGGCTAATTGAGTTTAATTTAAAGGTCAGCTTTCACCTAAATAAGAGAAAGTGGACATACTAAAAAATTGTGTCAGATGCTTTACAAAGAGAGTCTTAAAAACTATAATGGAACCTTCACAATTTTCTTTCAAAATAGATATTCCCATTTTATCTATCAGGAAACTGAGGCTCAGAGAAATTGCTGAAGGTTACCCAACTATCAGTGGTAAAGCCACAGATGATCTCAAAGCAAGAGGCTTAGCCCAAGTGCCATCCATTTCAATCCCTGGCCACCTCTATGAGGTCATATTTAACACCATCATTACTTTTGCATTTATGTATCCCCTGAGGGTAACCCTAAAATCCTTCTTGTACTCAATAAAAAGCTGACAATACATGTGGAAGTGTATCACATAAATCTCCTATCTAGAAAGTACTTATCATTCAGCTATGAGGACTGCAGTTAACTGACAGTTTCGCTCTTTGTTATTACTATTATTATTATTGAGGTATAGTTGCTTTACAATGATGTGATAGTTTCTGCTGTACAATGAAGTGAATCAGCCATTTATATACATGTATCCCCTCCCTCGTGAGCCTCCCTCCCACCCGAGTCCCGCACGCCACCCCTCTGGGTCATCACAGAGCACTGAGCTGAGCTCCTTGTGCTATACAGCAGCTTCCCGCTAGCTATCTATTTTACACATGGCAGTGTATATATGTCATTTTGAGTTGAGGTTTCCTGGGAAGCCCCAGCTGCTGACTGACGATGGCAGAGGTCGGTTCTGTCCAGTCTGGGCTTCCTGCGATGAGCTACCTTTCCTCGGGCTCCTCACTGGATCAGCCAGGGTTTGTCAAATATGCATCACAGGCTCAAGCTCTTTTGTCCAGCCCTGCTTCTCAGTCCCTTTCCTTGAGAGTCAGCTCAGCATCATGGTCTGAAGGCTCTGCCTGCCTAATCCTGCTTCCTCTGTCTTACCTTCCATGTGCATTCATCCCCCCAATAAGCTACCGTGCACTGTGAACACTGTCTCAGCATCTGTTTTCTGGAAGACCCAAACTGGCACACAAAATAGTGAATGAATAAGCAAGAGAAGTAGAAGGCAAAGGAAAATTGTTCTTTTGCATGACATATTTTCCTACACACATAAGTTAGCTGCGGTCGAGCAATGTAATTCAAGTTCTCTGAAGCAGATTGTGCTGAATATGCCAAATGGCTCCTCTTAGCTGGAGGGAGTGCCTCCCTGAGACCTGTCAGGCGCTAGGATTTATGGGACCATTTCTGTCTTAGTGATCCAGTCTCTCTTTATGGAGATGATTGCTTCACAGTCCTGCCATAGGTATTTACCATCAGGGCTATTACAGCTCACTGAGTCATCCAGGAGAAAAATCCAAGTGGATAATTAACATCCTGAAGAAGGTAATTGTGGAACACTTAAGCACGGGGCCATAACTTCTGGTTCAGTGTCAGTAAGGACAACCTGTAGGGCATATCATACTTAATGAGTCAGTAGCTACCTAAGATGATTATTAAAACCCAAAGCATATTATTTTTATCACCATGTGCAAGAGCTACAGATTATGTCCTTTTGACCTATTTTGTACTCTCATTCCCAGCTAAATAATAACCATTCAGGAGTGGAGGAAACGACTGACTCTTCTCATTATTGAGGAACATTATATGTCCAAAGTGTGTTTTCCTAAATGGGAAACTTTCATGGCAGGAGATTTTCTCCTTTCTCCCCCTGAGTTTATTTTCTATTTTAACTGTGAAAATGATTCTGCTTCTTACTTTGGTGGACACCCTCACATTAGAGTCCCCAGACAGGGGAGACATTGATAATTTAGGAGACAGAGGTTGGGTTTGACCTTGAAAAAAAAGGCTGGAACAGTGCCCTTCAAATAAAGGGGGAAAATCTTCTGAGACAGGGCAACTATGTACCCAACAGTTTTAGTCTTCCCAACTGCTCTGCTGGTTTTAGACACCAGTGGTTTAAAAGTAACTGTCAGTTACCCCTGAAGAATATCATTTCATCCCTGTTCATTTCTCATGTTTCCTCTCTGTCTTCTCATGCTACAGTACATACGTCCTACTCACTGTGTACACAAAATACGTAGTGTTCTGCCATAGCAGAATGGTGTTAGTTCAGGTTCTCTGGTAAGCAGACACTGACAATAAGTTAAGAGAGTAACATGGGGGGACTTCCTTGGTGGTCCAATGGTTAAGATTTCATGCTTCCCATGCACGGGGTACAGGTTCAACCCGTGTTTGGGAAACTAAGATCCCACAAGCCACCCGGCACCTCCAAAAATATAAGCATGTTACTGGTGTTGTGGAGTAATAACCTATGAAAGATAAATAGGGAGAAGGCCGGTTTAGGCACAGAAAGATTCAAGACCGTGAGGCCAATCAAACTCCTGTGAGAGGAAAGAAGCAGAGTCCAGCAGGCAGAGCCTCAGAATGCAATGGAGAGGGGACAAATCTGGTCAACACAGCAAAGAGCAATGAAGCAAAGATTGGGGACCAGCAGTCAGGCCCTAATACATCCCTGTCATGCTCAGTCATTGTCTCAGTGCTCCCTGAGAAGAGCATGGCCTTGGCTCAAATGCTGCAATGGATCTCAATGGTGCTGAAGCTGGAGGCTGTCAGCTAGCCACACTCCTCACCTCACTGCTGATTGGCAAGTTTTTCACTGATGGGAGATCCAAGTAACACACCTCCATGGTTGGCACAATCACCGAGTCTATCTCTGACTGCAATTCAAGCAGCAGAGGTTCATTTCTTGATCATGTTACATCTTCATCCATTGTCTGTGGATCTATTCTATTTTTGCCTCAAGTTCAAGAGCCAAACTAAAAGCATAGCCACCATCTGGACCACTGCCAATAGCGATGGTAGAATGATAGCTCTAGTCGGTTTCACACTAATAAGAGCTCGCAATTCATTAGCCAAAATGGGTCACATGGTCCCACCTAACCACAAAAGGGTAGGAAGTTCAATCCTATCATGTGTCTGGAAAGTGAAGAGCCTGAATTGAGCAACACCAATGACCACAACAGTAAATAAATCAATAAACTCCCCAAAGTTTCCTTTACATTCTATAGAACCAAAAGGAACAATTTGCAGGGCACTCAGTAAGGCCAAATGATGTTTCTTTCCTGATCACTTAGAAGTAATCATTTCTCTAAGAATCTTTTCTATGGATAGCAATGGAGACATTAACTCATCTTGGAGCAGACCCTCCTTGTTCTGTAGGAAATAAACCAAATGCTCTCCTTTGGCTGCAAATAGGAGCTCACTGTTAAGGGAAGAAGATTTGGAGCTGTAGCTCTTTTCATAGTTGGGGCAGAATCACCCTGCCACCCCCAACCCTTGACCTTTTCCATTAACTGTAAAATTCTATCTTCTGAGAAAGGCAAGGAAAATTCTGCTGGGGACCTTCTGTAACAGAAAAGGTTAAGACAACAGACTATTTCCTGAAACTTAAAGTTATTGAAATCCATTTTGGTGGTGACAGGTATTTCTGGCTATGACCTGGTGATAGGAAAGACAGCCACACCTTGAGGCTAAAGCCCTCCTTCAAGTAGAAAAAGACTGGACCATAATGATGGCTTCTACACCAGGATTTCCATTGCTGAAGGGGAACATGGGTTTGTGAAAAGACCTACTGAAGATTCTGCCCCAAAGCTCCTCCCGGTGGTGGAATTTGACCCAGAGATGTGCCTATAAGAGGAGATGCTAATTAGCAAAGCATTATACATAAAGAACTGTTAAGTCAAGGCAAGTCTGAGACAGTCTATAACTGCGGATAATACGGGAGTTACAACCTCTAGATCAAGAATGGTACCTCAATTATCAAAGGTCACTTGATAGGTAGAGACAGAATTGAGTCAAATGACATTTGGCAGTCCTTGGAGTTCCCACCAAGTTTTGCTTTTCTCTTCCCGAAAGTATTACAATCAGGATGGACTCTTCAAACTAACTAAACCGCTGTTCTTGGGCTTATTACAAAAACAGGAACCCAGACAGAAAGGCTGAACTCCTTGTTAATATGAATACAGGAAGACAAGTGAAGCTCAGGGCATTATACTTTGGGACATGGTTTGCCCTGGCATCTAAAGTGATTCAGAAAAGGTTAACATAAAAGCTATGTTGTCACACCCCAGCAAGAACCCCTGAGGGCAAACTGCTCTAATTTGTTTTTAAATGACCTGTCCTGACTCCTGAGGTTCCTATTTGAATATAGAATTGTACAAGTCACAATTGTCAGTAACATTTCTCTGAATCTTTTCCCCATGCCTGCTAAAGCCAGATCCTCAGGCCTGGGTGGAGGGAGAGGCGAGGAGGGAGGCACTATTTTGGGGAATCTCCAGGGACACTGCTTGAACTCACAGGAATATTTCTCTTTGTCACTCCATGGCATTAGCCATTTCTCTCTCCTCCTGCTGTGCTTCTCTGTAGCTGAGATGTCAACCCACTCATGCCCTCGAGAGGCAATATCCTTCAGTTTATAACAATCTGCCATCAGAGCTGAGGGCCCTGGCACTGCCACCCCTTTAAGAGAACTCACGGAGTAACTCACTGGGTTAAGCAGAGCCTCTGTCCCATTGTAGCAGGGCTATATTTTCTCAGAAGTGAGGACAATCCCTCTCCCCTCATCTTTGTGTTTTAAACATTACTCTGGAATTAAAGCTGCATTGTTTTAAGTCCTGAGTCCCAAACACTTCAGTGTGACCATTCTCCTCATTTTTACCTGCAGACTTCTCACCCCAGGACTCAGACATTGGTCAGTGGGGCTGGACTGAAGGACTGGCTGAATGGGAGACCATGTTGATACTCAAAAGTCATCTCAACTCTTTTAGGCAGGGATGTGGTTCTTTGGAAGAATAGTTGAGAAAATCCGGCTTGTTCTGAGGGGTTATTTCTTAGTAGACTTCTAGGTCCCTCACTGAAGAAGAAAATGGTGACCCTTAGCTCCACTGAACAGAGGCATGAAACTCATGGAGAGATTATCAGTATACATGCCCAGATCATACTGGCCCATGTTCAGTAAAAAGCAGTGGCTGGACAACTGGAAAAGTGAGGGGCAAGGGTCCTAACACTTCAAAGCTGGGGTCAGGGGACTTCCGTGGTGGTTCAGTGGCTAAGACTCCACACTCTCAGTGCAGAGGGCCTGAGTTCAATCTCTGGTCAGAAAACTAGATCCCACCCACATGCTGCTACTAAGACCCAACACATCCAAATAAATAATAAATATTAAGAATAATTTTAAAAAATAAATGATATTTTTGAAAAAAAGAGCTGGGGGTAGATGTATCTACCTCTTCTTATTATTTAGACCACATTCCTTCGTATCTGTTATCTGCATGGTGATAGGGCCCACATGGGGTCTCACTGTTAAGATGGCTCATTATGTTGACCGTGAAAACAAAGAATAAAAATCACAGAAATCCTTGAGGCTAACCAAATTTCCCAAATGACATTCTGTTTTCTCACTGGTACCTACCTTCTCAAAGTTGTGATACCACCAGATTCCAGACCTCCGGTTCCATGACCACAGGACTCAACTACAGGCTAAAAATTAACCATCCCTTCAGAGAATTTTTCATTCGTGGGGTATAAGACAGACCCTGTCAGAAAGGTAGGATGATGGTTCTCCTTAAGGGCCAATCACCCTCTCTTTTCCCTCTAATAAATTTCCCTTTTCTTGCCTGATTGCCCGGTTCGCTCTCTTTTCCTCTGCATTCACCTTACATTTTGGTGCTGAAACCTGGGTGGAAGGATCCACCACAAGTGGGTGAGTTCTTCCACAAGCCCACTTCCAGTGATCCCCTCCCTCGGACCTTGCTGAGACACTGAGACGGAACTCTCCACTTGCCTTGCTGGACTGACATCCACACACCAGCCCACATTTCATCCATTGGTTACAAGGGTGAGTGAAATCCCATTCCCTCGGATCCTCTCTCTCACCTCATTTCCAAGTCCTAGCACTAGGCGGGATGATCCCCATGGCCTTCAGGCCCTTAGCCTTGTGCCCCATCTGACTTTGAAATAGGGGACTCCCATTTCAAAGCAGACTATTATTACTCTCTGAGAAAGTCCTGAGAATGGGGATGCCTTTTCTCTCGGACCTGTGTTCTCACTTTCTCTCGCCCTTGTTTAACCTTTCTATTTGGCCACAATAGGAAATTCTTAATCCCAGCCCTCAAAATCTACTCCTCTAGGATGCCTTCTCTGAAACCTGAAAGCCTAGGCCTTCCAAGGGGAGATAAAACTAAAAAGACTTATTTACTATTCTAACACTGTCTGGCTGCAATACAGACTAGATAATAGGTCCTAATGGCCAGAAAACAGAACTCTCAATTATAACACTCTATGGGACCTCGATAACTTGTGCCAGCGCAACAGCAAGTGGTTAGAAATCCCTTAAATTCAGGCACTCTTCGCTCTTCACTCTCAACCCTCTCTCTGTGAATCCTACTCTACTTCTCAAATACTCTTAGTCCACTCTGAGCCACATCCTCCTAATACAATGTCCCCCAATCCCCTGTTCAGACTTTTCTTCTTCTTCCTTTGACCCTTCCGACCACAGCCCACCCCCTATCACTCCCAAACCCGTTGCAGCCACTCCAGATCAGTTCCACAACCTCCACCTTATGTCCCCTCCTCCCTCCCTCCTTCTCAGGCTGCCACCACTGAAGCTGCAAACACCCCTCCCCTGCCTGTGCTGGAGGCAATATCTGAGACCTCGGCCCCACCCTCTACACTGAGGATTCCAAGGCTTTACCCCAACCTCCCTAGATCCCTCTTCATGGCAGGGCCCCGCTCCTTTCCCTCCTCCACTCCTCCCTTTACAGGAAGTAGCTAGAGCAGAAGGCATTGTTCAGGTTCATGTCCCATTCTCCCTCATCGATCTATCTCAGATTGAAAAGCGTCTTGGTTCCTTCTCCTCAGATCCTGATAATTATCTATAAGAATTCAAGTATCTTACCCAGTCTTACAACTTAACCTGGCATGATATTTACATCATACTTCCCTCCACTCTTTTCCCAGAAGAGAAGGAACGAGTATGGCAAGCCTCCCAGGTACATGCTGATGAAATACACAAGACAGACAACACTAAGCCCGTAGGGGCAACGGCTGACCCCCGTGAAGATCCAAACTGGGATTATCAGGCAGGGAGACCTGGATGAGTAGCCCGTAATCATAAGGTTGCTTGCCTCATTGTGGGCCTTCAAAAGGCAGGGCATAACGCCATCAACTTTGATAAGCTCTGGGAGATAACTCAAAGACTAGATGAAAACCTGGCACAATTTCTAGCCAGGTTAACAGAAGCCCTACAAAAATATACAAAATTAGACCCCACTTCAGCAGAGGGCACCGTTATCCTTAATACCCATTTTATCTCCTAGTCATCCCCAGATAATCGAAAGAAACTAAAAAAGGCAGAATAAGGCCCTGAAACCCCTCAATGAGACCTTTTCAATTTAGCCTTTAAGATTTTCAATAACCAGGAAAAACAGGCAAAGCTAGGCCCAATGAGATCAGGCCAATACCACCTTTTAGCCACTGCCCTACATGGCTCCAAACCTCCATCAACCAACAAAGAAAGGAAGCCCCCTGGGCCCTGCTTCAAATGGGGCAAAGAAGGCCACTGGGCCACTGGCCCCTCCTCTAGGGATCCAGACATCCTCTCCTGGTCTCTAGCCGGAGTCCTCTGACCCAGCTCTGCCCAGCCTCCTCGGACTCACCGCTGAAGACTGAAGGTGCCCAGGGCCCCAGGCATCACATCTACAGAGCCCAGAGTAACGCTTACAGTGGCAGCTAAACCAATCTCCTTTCTCATTGGCACGGGGGCCACTTACTCTGCTATGCCTGCCTACTCCGGATAAACCAAGTTCTCAGGTTTCTGTTATGGGGGTTGACGGTTTAATATGTATGCCATAAATAACCAAGCCTCTACCTTGCGCAATTCAGGATACCCCATTTTCCCATTCTTTTCTCATACTTCCAAAATGCCCCACTCCTATTCTTGGGAGAGACCTTCTCTCAAAATTCAAAGCCTCTGTTACTATCCCAAGCCCACCCTCTGATCTAGCCTGTCTACTGCTCCTAAACCCCACCTCCTCTTCCCCTGCCCCATTGCCCTCCTCATCCAAAAACCCCACAGTTTGGGATACAGATAACCCATCTGTTGCCTCTCATCATGCTCCAATTCATATCTATCTCAAAGTGAAGTCACTCAGTAGTGTCTGACTCTTTGTGACCCTATCAGATTCCTCCGTCCATGGGATTCTCCAGGCAAGAATACCAGAGTGGGTTGCCATTCCCTTCTCCAGGATATCTTCCCAACTCAGGGATTGAACCAGGGTCTCCCACATTGTAGGCAGACGCTTTACCTTCTGAGCCACCAGGGAAGTCTAAATTTCCCAATCAACCACAATACTCCATCTCCCAAAAACATCAAGGGTTAAAGCTTATCATCACTGAACTCCTATGTCAGGGCCTCTTGTGCCCTACTCACTTTCCCTGTAACACCCCTATCCTACCTGTCAAAAAGCCAAATGGTTCCTATTACCTGGTCCAGGACCTGAGACTTACCAATGTAGCTGTTACCCCATACACCCAGTAGTTCCAAATCCCTATACTCTTCGCTTTTTCTCATTTCCTCTTCCACTACCCACTTCACTGTTCTAGACCTCAAAGATGCCTCCTTTACTATCCCTTTACACCCAGACTCTCAAGACCTCTTTGCCTTTACCTGAACTGATCCAGACAATCATCGTTCCCAACAGCTGACATGGACAGTACTACCACAAGGCTTTCACAATAGCCCTCATTTCTTTGGTCAAGCTCTACCATCAGACCTAACCTCTCTTGACCTTACTCCAAGTACTGCCCTTCAATATGTGGATGATCTCCTCCTTTGTAGTCCTTCATTTACACACTCTCAACAATACACTATACAACTCCTCAACTTCCTAGCTGATTGAGGCTATCGAGTATCTCCCACCAAAGTTCAGCTCGCTCTTCCTAGAGTCACCTATCTCGGAGTCCTTTTAACACCAACAAAAAGATATATTACTTCTGATAGAGAGTCCCTTATATCCACCCTACCACTCCGTACATCAAAAACAGAGATCCTGTCCTTCTTGGGGTTAGCTGGATATCTATGCCTCTGGATTCCTAATTTCACTCTCTTGCACAACCCCTATATCAAGCCACCAGAGGAGATCTTTCAAAACCCTTAGAGCTAAAATCAAATATCCTTTGACACCCTTAAGCAAGCCATTCTCTCAGCCCCAGCTGTAACACTTCTTGAACTTTCTTGTCCCTTTATACTCTCCACTACTGAGAGAAACAAAATTGCCCTAGGAGTTTTGGGACAAAATTAGGGCCCCTCCTTCACCCCTGTCGATTATCTATTAAAGCAATTAGATACCACAATTCAAGGATGGCCAGCCTTCCTATGTGGTCTGGCAGCAGCTGCACTCCTTGCTCAGGTAAGTAAAAAACTTACTGTCGTTCGTTCACTACATTTAAGGTTCACCACTTTAAGGACTTACTTTCTCACAAATCCATGACCCTTCTAACTCCTTCACACATCCAACCAATTCATGTTACCCTTCTCGAATCTCCCAAGTTGTCCTTTGAGTGCTGTCCTACTCTCAACCCTGCCACCCTTATCCCTAATTCTTCTTAGCCCCCCACCCATATTTGCACAGAGGCATTAGAAGACCTGATGCCTCATTTCTCCCACATTTCCTTAACCCCTTTAAATAACCCTGACTTTACTTGGTATTGATGGCAGCTCCTCCACGAAATCAGAAGGAAAAAAAGTAGCTGGATATGCAGTTGTTTCTGACACTGAAATTACTGAATCCCAACCTCTCCCCTTGGGAACCTGTTCCCAAAAGGCAGAACTTATTGCAGTAACTAGAGCCCTTACCCTCGCAGCTAATAAGAGAGCAAACATATACACTGATTCTAAATATACTGTCCACATCATACAGTCACATGCTGCCATTTGGAAGGAACGAGGGCTCCTATCTACTAAAGGCTCTCCCATAACTAACGCCCTGCTTATACTCCAACTTTTAAAAGCAGCTAACATGCCAACTGAAGTAGGCATCATACATTGCCGAGGTCACCAGGTGGCCTCAGATCCCATTTCATGGGGCGATGATGCCGCAGACAGAGAAGCAAAACAAGCCTTACGCCAATCACCAGCTCAACAATTTACAGTAATCCCCAACATAAAGCTGCTTTACCTCCCCAAAGAAAAAACATGATTGTTACAAAAGGGAGCACAACCACAAGGAGACTGGTTACAAAAACAGGACCACTATGCCCTTCCCCAATCTCAAGCCACAGAGATTCTTACAGACATTCATTAGGCCCTACAGTAGGCACTAAACCTCTTTATCATCTCTTAAGACCTCTCATCACCTATCCTAACCTTCTTTCACTCCTACAACAAATCACTCACTCTTGCATTATCAGCTCCTCAGTATCAATGCAGGGAGCCCTAAAGCCTATTCCCTCATTTCCAACACATCAGGCTCAAGGACATACCCCAGGAGAGGACTGGCAAATTGACTTCACTCACATGCCTCCAACACGAAAAATAAAACTCATGCTCACTCTAGTAGACACTTTTTCAGGGTGGATTGAGGCTTTTCCTACAAGATCAGAAACTGCCTCAGAGGTAACACAGTTTCTCATAAGAGAAATCATCCCTTACTTTGGCCTCCCACTCTCTCTCCAATCCAATAATGGGCCAGCTTTTATCTTCCAAATCACTCAACAAGTATCCCAATCCCTTAGCATAACCTGGAAACTATATATTCATTATAGACCCCAATCCCCGGGAAAAGTAGAAAAGGCAAATTCTACTCCGAAAACGCACCTAACCAAACTCTCTCTAGAACTACAAAGGCCAGGGACCAGACTCCTTCCCATGGCTTTGGCTAGCATTAGGGCTACTCCACAGGCGTTGTCTTTCCTCAGTCCTTTAGAGCTCATGTATGGACGCCCTTTTCTCTTAGGTCAGTTCCCTACTGCCAGCCCCTTGCTGGGAGATTATCTACCCATCCTTAACCTTATTAGACACCTCATGAGAGAACATGCAGATCACTCTCTTCCAAAGGCTCATCAAACGAATTCAGCTGACTTAACACTCATACCCGGAGATTGAGTCCTGCTTAAAACCTTACACCATAAGGATCTCCAGCCTCGATGGATTGGTCCATATGAGGTCATTCTAACCACACCAACAGCTGCTAAACTAGCAGGTCATTCCTCTTGGTTTCATATCCCTAGATTTAAGAAGGCCCCAGGAGACTCTCCATCTCTGCCAAGAAACATTTCCTGCGTACCTGCTGGGACACACCAGGCTTCGAGAGGATCAAATTCCAGAAGAAACAGAAAAGCCAAAAACAAATATTGATAAGTAAAACAAAACCAGTTGTTCAGTTCAGTTCAGTTCAGTTGCTCAATCATGTCCAACTCTTTGCTACCCCTTGAACAGCAGCACGCCAAGCCTCCCTGTCCATCACCAACTCCCGGAGTCCATCCAAACCCATGTCCATCGAATCGGTGATGCCATCCAACAATCTTATCCTCTGTCGTCCCCTTCACCTCCTGCCCTCAATCTTTCCCAGCATCAGGGTCTTTTCCAATGAGTCAGCTATTTCCAATGAGTCAGCTCTTCGCCAATGTATTGGAGTTTCAGCTTCAACATCAGTCCTTCCAACGAACATCCAGGACTGATCTCCTTTAGGATGAACAGGCTGCATCTCCTTGCAGTCCAAGAGACTCTCAAGAGTCTTCTCCAACACCACAGTTCAAAAGCATCAATTCTTCTGCACTCAGCTTTCTTTATAGTCCAACTCTCACATCCATACATGTCTCCTGGAAAAACCATAGTCTTGACTAGACAGACCTTTGTCGGCAAAGTAATGTCTCTGCTTTTTAATATGCTGTCTAGGTTGGTCATAAATTTCCTTCCAAGGAGTAAGCGTCTTTTAAGTTCATGGGTGCAATTACCATCCACAATGATTTAGGAGCCCCAAAAAATAAAGTCAGCCACTGTTTCCACTGTTTCCCCATCTATTTCCCATGAAGTCATGGGACCAGATGCCATGATCTTAGTTTTCTGAATGTTGAGTTTTAAGCCAACTTTTTCACTCTCCTCTTTCACTTTCATCAAGAGGCTCTTTAGATCTTCTTCACTTTCTTCCATAAGGGTGGTGTCATCTGCATATCTGAGGTTATTGATATTTCTCCAGGCAATCTTGATTCCAGCTTGTGCTTCCTCCAGCCCAGCATTTCTCATGATGTATTCTGCATAGAAGTTAAATAAGCAGGGTGACAATATACAGCCTTGATGTACTCCTTTTCTTATTTGGAACCAGTCTGTTCTTCCATGTCCAGTTTTAACTGTTGTTTCTTGACCTGCATACAGATTTCTCAAGAGGCAGGTCAGGTGGTCTGGTATTCCCATCTCTTTCAGAATTTTCCACAGTTTATTGTGATCCACACAGTCAAAGGCTTTAGCATAGTCAATAAAGCAGAAATAGATGCTTTCCTGGAACTCTCTTGCTTTTTTGATGATCCAGTGGATGTTGGCGATTGGATCTCTGGTTCCTTTGCCTTTTCTAAAACCAGCTTGAACATCAGGAAGTTCACGGTTCACATATAGCTGAAGCTTGGCTTGGAGAATTTTGAGCATTACTTTACTCACGTGTGAGATGAGTGCAATTGTGCGGTAGTTTGAGCATTCTTTGGCATTGCCTTTCTTTGGGACAGGAATGAAAACTGACCTTTTCCAGTCCTGTAGCCACAGCTGAGTTCTCCAAATTTGCTGGCATATTGAGTGCAGCACTTTCACAGCATCATCTTTCAGGATTTGAAACAGCTCAACTGGAATTCTATCTCCTCCACTAGCTTTGTTTGTAGTGATGCTTCCTAAGGCCCACTTGACTTCACATTCCAGGATGTCTGGCTCTAGGTGAATGGTCACACCATCATGATTATCTGGGTCATGAAGATCTTTTTTGTACAGTTCTTCTGTGTATTCTTGCCACCTCTTCTTAATATCTTCTGCTTCTGTTAGGTCCCTACCATTTCTGTCCTTTTTTGAGCCCATCTTTGCATGAAATGTTCCCTTGGTATCTCTAATTTTCTTGAAGAGATCTCTAGTCTTTGCCATTCTATTGTTTTCCTCTATTTCTTTGCACTGATCGCTAAGGAAGGCTTTCTTATCTGTCCTTGCTATTCTTTGGAACTCTGCATTCAAGTGGGTATATCTTTCCTTTTCTCCTTTGCTTTTCGCTTCTCTTCTTTTCACAGCTATTTGTAAGGCCTCCTCAGACAACTATTGTGCCTTTTTGCATTTCTTTTTCTTGAGAATGGTCCTGGTCACTGCCTCCTCTACAATGTCACAAAGCTCCGTCCATAGTTCATCAGGCACTCTGTCTATCAGATCTAGTTCCTTAAATCTATTTCTCACTTCCACCGTATAATCATAATGGATTTGATTTAGGTCATACCCAAATGGTCTAGTGGTTTTCCCCACTTTCTCCAATTTAAGCCTGAATTTGGCAGTAAGGAATTCACTATCTGAGCCATAGTCAGCTCCTGGTCTTGTTTTTGCTGACTGTATATAGCTTCTCCATCTTTGGCTGCAAAGAATATAATCAATCTGATTTTGGTGTTGACCATCTGGTGATATCCACGTATGGAGTCTTCTCTTGTGTTGTTGGAAGAGGGTGTTTGCTGTGACCAGTGTGTCCTCTTGGCAAAACTCTACTAGCCTTTGCCCTGCTTCATTGGTTACTTATTGAACTGAGATTTCCCCTACTTACCCTATTCACAATAGGACTCTACTCTGTCTCCCCCTGAGTGGCCTATCATTCAAAAGTTTTCCCTCTGTTTCACCTGCTTCTCCATAGTTCTTGTTTTGGGGGCTGTGGCCCTCCTCTTACTGTGATCATCCTAGATGAATTCATTATCCACTTTCCTTCACATGGTAACACAAACCCTTATCTTTCCTAGAAACACCACCGTAACTGATCTCCCTTTACTCTTTGACTTTATAACCCATCTCTGGCTCCAGGGCGACTTCATAGAGTTCACACCAACCCAAATTGATGTCTACACCTGGATTCTTATTTTTATCATTTTCTCCCCTTAGACATGAGATGTCACATCATAATTTTATTCTTGCTCCCTCTTCTTTTACAGTCCAAACTTCACATTAATACCCTTCCTATAACTGTCTCTCTTTAGTTGCTAAGTCATGTCCGACTCTTGCAACCCCATGGACTGTAGCCTTCCAGGCTCCTCCGTCCATGGGATTTTCCAGGCAAGAATACTGGAGTGGGTTGCCACTTCCTACGCCATTTCCTTTTTCCAGGGATCTTCCAGACCCAGGAATCGAACCCGGGTCTCCTGAGATTCTTTACCAACTGAGCTATGAGGGAAACCTGCCCCAAACCTTGCCTACATATTCAGAACTCTAAATCTGACCTATCATTTACTCAATACTTCAAACTCGACCCTGGCCAGTGATTTTTGGATTTGCTTATCTATCTCCTCACCCGGAGGATCAGCACTCCCCATTTCCACAGATAAATGGACTCACATAAACATTTCTCTTTACCACACATATAGAGGAGAATCTCTTTTTTTATCATACATATTTATATTTAATTGATCAAATTCACAATCCTGACAAAATACTGACTTCCCTCCTTATAGATCTCATTTATAAAGGACCAGCTATAGGAGGACCCACCACCTCTGACATTTGTCTACAAAAATAGGCTCCTTTCTGTTTCTCCAGACAAAATTCTATAAACAATTCTTACCGTCAGCTAGGAACTATACCACCACACCTCTGTAATCACACTTCACATCTCTCCTTCCCTTCAGGCCGATCTGTCTACCATGTCTCAGGAACTGCAGGACATTCTCTTTCTTTCTCAGGGAGACTCCCTTCTGCATATAGTGTAAATACTCCTCTTGTAGGGGCTACAGTGGTGAGTTCACTGTCAATTTCAGAGACTACTAACAAGTTCCCAGAAAGATTCCCATCTGCTATCGATTTCAGCTGTTGTATTCTTACTCCTGGAATATTTTTCTTATGTGGAACCACCACCATTTATGTCTTCCCACTAGCTGGACAGGAACATGCATCCTGATATATCCAGCCCCAGATATTTCTATTGCTCTTAACAATCAGATCCTTCCTATCCCACTAACTCATAACTGACCCAGACGGGCAATTCAATTCATTCATCTATTAATCAGTTTAGGAACAGGACAGGGACCACGGGACTCGCAACCTCTTTAAATTACTATCAAAGCCTTTCCAAAGACCTCACTGTCAGCCTAGAAGAAATAGCTAACAGCCTTATCACTATCCAAAACCAGGTACATTCCCTGGCAGCCGTGGTCCTCCAAAACAGAAGAGCAGAAAAAAGAGGCCTATGCATATTTTTGGAGGAAGCCTGCTGCTACTACACCAATAAATGAGGCGTTGTAAAGGAAATAGCAAGAAATCTAACAGGGCCTCGAGGATACGTCACCACCTCAGTAATTCATGGGAATACAATTTCAAGCAATTGAAATTGGATGCCCTGTGCCCTACCTTCTCTAGGTCCTCTCCTCTACTTACCCTTATTCTAACTTTTGGCACTTGTTTAATGTGTCATTTTTCAAAATTTCTTCAGGACCACTTACAAGCCTTCACCAACCAAACTATCCACGAGCTACTTCTAACTCACTAAGATGATCAAAAGCTTTGACCCCACACAAATCCCCTTGACCCACATTCCAGCCTTTTCTTATCTCACCTTCATGACGCCCCTGTCCTGCAGGAAGCAGTTACAGAAGATTGACCTTTGGCACTAATCCTAAATAAAAAAGGCTGGAATAATAAGATGCACATGGAGTCTCATTGTTAAGATGGCTCATTATGTTGACCTCGAAAACAAAGAATAAAAATCACAGTGATCCTTGAAACTGACCAAATTGCCCAAGTGATGTTCTGTTTTCTCACTGGTGCCTACCTTCTCAAAGCTGTGAGACCACCAGATTCCAGACCTCTGGCTCCGTGACCACAGGACTATAGGCTAAAAATTAACCATCCATTCAGAGAATTTTTCATTGGTGGGGTATAAGAAAGACCCTGTCAGAAAGGGAGGATGCTGGTTCTCCTTAAGGACCAGTCACTCTCTCTTTTCCCTCTAATAAAATTTCCTTTCCTTGTCTGATTGCCCAGCTTGCTCTTTTTTTCTCTGTACCCGTCTTACACATGGCACTACCCTGTTATGACCAGAAAAGATAGAGAGAGAGAGAAAGGACAATGCCTTCTCCCCAGGTGAGGGGTTTATTATGAGCGCAGGTACTTAGTGGGACTATGAGAAATGCTGAAGGGACAGTCAGTTGATCACTCTAAATGACCCAGAATGACCCTTAAAGAGAGTGTGGAAGAATTTGCCTAAGAAATGCAGCTTGTGGCTCAATGGTGGATGGTTTTGACTATCAGGCTATCAATTTGGTGTCTTTATCATTTACAGCATTCCCGACCAGTCCTATTTGTAGTCAGGATCCTAGCACCATATCTAGTATCTAGTAAGTATTAAATGCATATTTTCACACTTTTTATACTATTTTTCCATTTACTTGTGATAGAAAGATGACCCGGACCTATGCTCTGATCTCAAACAGCTTTCTTCCTCATGCTTGGTTACAGAAAGCCAAACTATGAAACAATATGAGAAGTGCTGTCAGAGAAGTGGGTATGGCATTTTCTGGGCACACAGCAGAATCTTCTTATTCTGGCTCTGCCTGGTGGAATCCAGTAAGACAGCATGGATGAAGTGATAGATAAGCAAAATACTGAATAGTAAATAGCCTTTTACCAGCCACAACAAAAGTATATTCTCAGAAAAAGTAACATGTGCAAAGGCAGACCAAGCACTAGAGAAAAAACTGGACTGCCTAATTGAAAAGGGAACTAGTCCCACCTCAATGCCTGTTTTGTGTTATTTTGTTTTGATTTGTTTTGTTTCCCCTTAGGCTCTGCTTTGGAGGGACCTGAGCGAAGGTTTGCAAGTAGGGAATGAGAAAGTGAAAAATGATACTGCTAACGGCTGGACCATGATCTTCCTAACTGAACATAAACAATGCTCCCAGGATATAAGTAACATTCAGATAAGTATTCTATGACCATGTTTGGAACATGAGAGGAACAAAGCCACTCAACGATCACATGTTTACACATCCAGGCATCCCAGGGTCATCCCTTTTCTGACCGATGTGAATCACTGAGGCTTCTTCTCAATGACAACTCTAGCTCCACTTTAATCCTCCCGCCACCAAAATAAAAACTATATAAAAATAACCAATAACTGAACTGTTTCTTCTTTCTGATGACACCTAAATCAGAACTGGTCCCCATTCCCTTAAATCCTCCTTAGGATCATTCAGCACAGCTCTGCATCCTGTAAGAAGCTCCACCTTATCCCCTCTTACTGAGATCTTCCTGGAGTGTGTCTCCCTCGCTGCAGCAAAGTAAATGCCATGCTAAGCCACTTTTGTCATTTCTGATTCTGTGCGACCCTATGAACTATAGCCCACCAGGTTCCTCTGTCCATGGGATTCTCTAGGCAAGAATATTGGAGTGGATTGCCATGAGACCTCTCTTTCTCACTGTTGCTATTGCAGGTGTAATCCTAGCAGTATTTGGTTGTGAGTTCTAACAGCAATTTATTTAGAGATGTTACCAAGGAGCAGGAGTGAAGGACCAGAGGTGGGGTGATGGAAGGAGGGAAATTCAATATAAGGATATATATCAAATAGGCCACTATTGCAGGGGACTGATGCTTGATCTTTAGGACCTTCTGAGGAGCCTTATGAAGTGTATGTAAGAGTTACTTATCTAGGGAAGAAAAGAGGAAAGTATTAGCCTATTAGTTCCTGTCCTCCTTTGATCAAGAGACATTCTACTGGTGTTGATTCCCTTGTACAATAGGAATCAGAGTCAGAAAAGCCCCAGGACAGAAAGCAGGGAGGACTCAGTGTGGGCCTGTGCACAATGACTGAAGCCTGGTCAGGACTGGCCACTACAGCAGTAGCTGGAATAAGAGGTGGAGCCAAGAAGCTGTGCAGCAATGCCCAAGAGGTCTCTTTTACGCCAAATTTCAGTTCTGCTGTGGGAAATGAAAGTGTTAGTTGTTCAGTAGTGTCTGACTCTGTGTGATCACCTGGACTATAGCCCACCAGGCTCCTCTGTCCATGTGATTCTCCAGGCAAGAATATTGGAGTGGGTTGCCATTCCCCTCTCCAGCAGATCTTCCCAAGCCAGGGATCGAACCTGAGTCTCCTGTATTGCAGGCAGATTCTTTACTGTCTGAGCCACCAGGGAAGTAGGAAGTAGTATTACCAAATTGTCAAAGATAGAGCTGAAGGTGAGCAGAATATGCCACCCCAAAATATGTCTCTATGGCATAAAGACTACTTTGAGCTGATTGTTTTGAGAAATAGTAGGCAAAGGAGAGGGCTTCCCTGGTGGCTCAGTGGTAAAGAATCTGCCTGCAATGCAGCAGACTCAGGTTTGATCCTTGGGTTGGGAAGATCCCCTGGAGGCGGGCATGGTAACCCACTCCAGTATTCTTGCCTAGAGAATCCCATGGACAGAGAAGCCTGGCGGGCTACAGTCTGTGGGGTCACAAAGAGTCAGACACGACTGAGCAATTAACCATTAGCAGCAGCAGCCGGCAAAGGAGAAGATCTGAAAACTGAATAGAGTTACTCTTTTGTAAGAGACATTTGCATTTACAAGGGAAATTATCATTTGTAACAGTGTCTCTTTCTCTGTGCAGGAAGAGATGGATGACTCTCAGTTATAAGAGAGGACTGTCCTGGTGGCCAAGTGGTTAAGAGTCCACCTGTCAATACAGGGGACACGGGTTCAATCCCTGCTCCAGGAAGATTCCACATGGCAAGCCCGTAGGCCACAACTGCTGAAGCCCCACGACACCTGGAGCCTGTACTCCACAAGAGAAGCCACAGAAATGAGAACGCTTGCACCAAAACTAGAGAGCAGCCCCCACTCACCGCAACTAGAGAAAGCTCATGAGCAGCAATGAAGACCCAGCATAGCCAAAAATAAAAATAAAGTTTAAAGCCTTTTTTAATTAAAAAATAAAATAAATTACAGGAGAATCTTATCAATGGAGAAAGCAAGGACTTAAATCTGCATAGCAAACCATTTACCCTTGTTTACTGTGCTTTTCATGGTCACCTCCATTGCCAGCCTCCCCTTCACACCTTCCTTTCCTTTTATCTTTAGTCAAGATGGCATTTAAGCCTGTATTCTAAGCTACCTCACAGAATTACTCATTTTTCTCTGAGTTTCTCCCTTGTATACATGTCAATACACTTCTGCTTGTTTTTCTCTTGTTAATATGTCTTTTATTACAAGGGTCTCAGCCAAGAACTTAGAAAGGTAGAGGGAAATTATTTTTCCATCTCTACATTGCACCACAAAGTTTCTAAAGGAAACCCAGTCACTAATGAAAATTAACAAAGACACTTAAAAACTGAGCACACAGCTCCAGTGAGAGAGTAGAAATGAAGACTTGGAATTTTTTGGTGGGTGGGTGGGGGACAGCATTGCTGGAAACTACACAGATACATGCTGTGTTGGCAAACAAGTGTTTTCATCCTGGATGTGGTAAAATTCAGAGAAAGTCTGCAAAGAGGCAGAGGGAAAAAAAATGTGGGTTATTATTTTAGAAATGGATTGTGAAAGGGGTAAGATTAAAAAAAGAAGAAAGGCTTGTTACTAGAAGAAACCGCTGACCTCAGAAATAAGCAGATGTGTCTCTACCACCAGGAGACAGTTTTAGAACGGATTCTCCCTTGTTAGCTCAAGTTTATTCTTATCCCTAAGCCCAAACGGCCTAGGCGATGGGGACATGGCTTGACTGCAGAATTGCACATGTTGAGAGCCAGAATGCCAGGATAGTGGGAAATACAAACTTTGGAACCAGTCTGCTTTTGTTGAAAGACATAGATGTGACGTATAGCCAACTCTGTGCTGGTGAGCGATTTACTCAACCACCCTCGGTCTCAGTTCTTTCTATTTGATAGATGAGGTAAGGATGCCTACCTCACATAACTGCAGAAAGAATTAACATGGCAACATATGAAATATTCTTAGCGCAGTTCCTGGCACACAATTTCTCAAAAGATGTTTGCTTTTGTTACCAAGTCCAAGCTTGCCCCACGTCAGGCCATTGAACTGGAGACGAGCTGTTGAGGCAAGAAATTCGGTTGACAAGGAAGACTGCAGACTAACATCTCAAAATAACTGACTTGTTGGGGTCTGAATGCCAGGTTCTTTTATAGATCAGAGATAAGGGGAAGCAAAGTAAAAAGGCCATTAATCTTGCAAACATCTCCTAGAATGGCAAGCCTCAGGCAGGGGATGTGTTAATTTCTTCCTTCCTGCCATTCACAGGTGGACAGGGTTCTGAAGAAAGGCACCTTAATTTAACAGTCAGGAGGAGTAGGATTCTCTGAGGTAGGCCATTATGTATGATTATAATAACAAAAGCAACTTAAAGCAAGTCAAAGAAAAAACTCCAACATGGAGTCAAAATGGGCTTTTCTCTGTAACACTTTCAACATTTTTTGTCATTGGATTTTAAGATTGGCACAGTAGAAATAAAAAATCTAATATTTACTGACATATTTAGACTCAGAGCTTAACTTGCTCTGAAATTTTGTTCTAAAGAATAATAGCATTTGTTTCAGTCTATTTTAATTTTTACAAGTTATTTACATAAATTCCAGAAACCCATAGTGGTACTGTGTGATTAAGACCCACCATCTTAAATCCTATAGAAAACAACTTCCCAGCAAAGCAGGCCTTTAAGACTGTGGTACAGTGCTGGCATCTGGTGGCAGCAGGCCCTGAAACATGAAGTGTTCTGATTTCATGTTTTAGGAAGCAAATTGTCAACACCCATCACAAGAGTTTAATCAGCTACATTTTAGAACCCTTTCAAATTGTACAAATATAACCCAGTTCTAGGAGTTTTAGAGAAAAGAAACTCCAAAGGACTAATAAACATATGAAAAAATGCTCATTGTCTCTAGAAATCAAGATGAAACCAATGAGGTACCACTGTATATCCAACAGATTATCAAATATTGAAAAGCCTGATACCAATTGGTGACAACAGTATGAAAAAATGGGAACTTTCAAACACTGTTGTCCACATTTGAAGTGCTATTTTGTTGTACCAGTAGCAATTTAGCAATACCTTAGAAAAGTGAAGATATAAATGGGCAGTAATTCTGATTTGGGGTATACACTCTAGACCTAGGGAAATGTCTGTGCTTAGGAAAAGTTACAAGGCAGTATTATTTGTAACAGCAAAAAAAAAAAAAATATTCCAAATGTTCATCAATATGAAGATGACTAGTTTTCATTGGGTTAAATAGCATAAAGCAGCAAAGCTGAATTAACAAGGGTTACATGTATCAACAAAGATGAATCTTAAAAATAATAGAAAAATTTTAGAATGACACACACAGTATACTATTTATGTACAAATGAAACCACAGTAGTATATATTGGTTTTGGAAAACTAAATATGTTATATAATAATATATAATGCAACAAGTTCAACACAGAGGGTGCCTTTAGGGAAGGAGGAAGGGGGTTGGGATTGAGGAAGACAAAAGGAATTAACCTATATCTACAAGGTTTCACTTCTTAATTTTGCCTATTTTCTCTGGCATTTTTATATAAATGGATGTTTATTATATTCTCCTTTTCTGCACATTTATATGTATACAATGGAATATTATTTAACCACTCAAAAAAATGAACTTCTAACATGTACTACAAAAGGGATGAACCTTGAGGACATGATGCTAAGTGAAAAAGGCCAGACACAAAAGGACAAATAGTGCATGATTCCATTTATGTAAGGCACCTAGGGTGGTCAAATTCGTAGAGATAGACGGTAGAACGGTGGTTACCAGGAACTGGAGGGAGAAGGGAATGAGGAGTTGATGTTTAAGGGGTATAGACTTTCCATTTGGAAATATACAAAAGTTCTAGAGATGGATGGTGGTGATGGTTGTACAACAATGGGAGTGTACTTAATGTCACTGATTTGTAAATTTTAAAAATTGGTTAAGATGGTAAAACCTTGTGTAGATTTTGCCACAATAAAACAATATATATTTTTTAACCCCTAAGCTAGTTCCTGCCCACTGGGCAATCACTCGAGTGTGACAGAAAAGTATGCTCTATTGATGCTTGCAATTGTAGTATGACTGCAGCTGTGCTCAGGAAAAGTGTTACGAGGATGTTCGTGGTAGTATTATTTGTAACGGTAAAAAAAAAAAAAAGGAAATAGTCTAAATGTTCATCAATAAGAAGACCTAGTACAGCTTGCAGCTGTAGTCAGCGGAGAGGCAAGGAGCTAGCCTTAGCTAGCATTTCAGCCTTTCATAAAAGCTATAGTAATAGGGTAACATCAAGATTTAGTGTTTGGTAATTAAACATGAGAGCAATTTCATTTTACTGCTTCTGGAAATACTTGCTTTTTCTGCCCTGTCATCAACAAGGGACGAAGACCAGCAGCGCCTGCTGATTTTTGAACAAATTCTATTCTTCCACTTTCCCTGGACTCCACCCTCAGCAGCAGAGGTATGATGACTACAGTTTCCTGATGACGCTTGGTTGTGGTGACAGGATGCCAGGAGATGGCAGCAAAAGCCCATCTAGTAGGAAAGTCCTGCCAAAGGCCCAAGAGAACAGAGAGAAGTCACAGACTGGCTTCGATTGTTATGTCTCCATATCAGTTCACCAAAAAGCTTAGTGTTCTGTCGCTGTGTAATAACACCATGCCTTTGGCCAAGAGAGAGACACCAAGCAAAAGAGCCAATCACCCAAGAAAGAGCACTTCTAAAGTGAGGGCAAGGATAGAGAAAGATAAAGGTGAACCTGGTCAGTCCATGGAGTTGCAAAGAGTTGCACACAACTGAGCGACTTTCACTTTTGGGAAGAGACAGGGAGTACCCAACGAGCCTTGTAAACAGCAATTGAAACTCTTTGAGCTCACATAGTCAGACAAAGACCTTCTTGGCAAGAAGAAGAGCCCACTCTCAAACATCAGGCACATAGGGGAGTTTGCACACCCATGCTGGAATCAGCTAGCGATTTAGCAGCATTTTCTGCTAAGTCAGCTCCTTGCTAGGTGACCTAAGATAGGAAGGTACCCCAGCCATTCAGTAGACAAGTGGGCTTATGTCTCCTCTGAAAAGATTTTAAGAGGTCCAGAGTTTAAGCCCAACCTCCGTGGGATGGTATAATTAATTCATAAAGAACATGAGCCTATGGAAGGCAGCATCTTCTTAGAGCGGAAAAAGAAAAAAAAAAAAAAAAAGAATGAAAACAAATTGAACTGAAGAAGAAAAAGAGTCACTAAGGAAGGCCAATACTGTCATGCCCTGGCTTTAGGAGTCACATGTAGATGACAGAAGACTCTCATCTCTGTTCATTTAAAATCTATTCAGGTAATGCTTTAGAAATAGCAGAAAGACACCCAGAGAGAGCCAGAATCTGGGAGAACATGGACCAAACTCAGGAAAACAGGGAAACTCTTGGCCTCCAGGCTAAATCTGTATGAAGAGGAATAAAGCAGGCTTGAGACTGGAGAGAATCTACCCTCAACCCTGTCCCAACTTGGGAGAAGGCAAGTTAATTGATTTTGTTTGAGAACATAGGAGTAAATATTTTATAAACTTGTAAAACACACAAAAAGCACTAAAAAAAATTAAAATCATCCAAAATTCCTCAACTGAAATGTGTCTTATTTCCTCTTTTATTTTTCTTAGGCATATAATTTTTTATTTTTTTTAAATTGAGACTATATGAAACAGTATCATGAGTACTATTTCAATTTTAAAATTCTGTTCTTTGTACAGAAACACACTCGCAGACTTAGAGTACGAACTTATGGTTGCCAGAGTGGGAAGGGATAGTTAGGGAGTTTGGGACTGACATGAACAAGCTGATGTATTTAAAATGGGTAACCAACAAAACCATACTGTACAGAATAGGGAACTCTGCCCAATGTTATGTGGCAGCCAAGACAGGAGGGGAGTTTGGGGGAGAATGGATACAATGCGTATATGTGTGAGTCCCTTCCCTGTCCTCCTGAAACTATCACATTTTAATTGGCTATGTGTGAAAGTGAAAGTCGCTCAGTTGTGTCCGACTCTTTGTGACCCCATGGACTTTATAGTCCATGGAATTCTCCAGGCCAGAATACTGGAGTGGGTAGCCTTTCCCTTCTCCTGGGAATCTTCCCAACCCAGGGATCAAACCCAGGTCTCCCGCATTGCAGGCAGATTCTTTACCAGCTGAGCCACAAGGGAAGCCCATTAATGGCTATACTCTGACATAAAATAAAAAGTTTTTTAAAAAATCCTATTCTTTGTAAGTTATTACATGATCAAAACTTAACATAGACTACAAGACTTACAATGAAACTAAACATGTTTTTCCATTATATTTCTAAACTTTATTTCATCAACTGAGCTATTAGAGATGAGGATTTAGCACTCTTACATAATGCCAACCCCCCTCACCTCTAACATTATATCAATTTCTGGTTAAACTAGTATTTACTATTTTCCTTATTATGATTATTATGATTCTCTACAAAGCTAAGTGGTATGATGTGATTCCTTTTCAGTAGTCTTCTATTGCATTCCTGAAATTCATTTGCCTTGTTTTTCCTTTCATTTCAGTTATATATTTGTATAGGTTCAAAAGAAACAATTTGGAAATCTGATATTTAATTACCAGATTAATATATAATTAATTGCATAATTATCAGTCATTAGTAAAGGCAAACCTTTTCAAACTAAAAGATACTACCATTATATGCTTCAGCTTTATGTGTTGAAATAGACTTCTGTACATTCTCAATTTTTCACAGAATTGTTAAGCCCTAAAAAGTATTGTTTGATGTATCACACAGACTGCAAGATAACATTTTTCTTATGCTGAATGTCTAAACTACACACATTGTCAGGATATATTGATGGTGTGCTCTTTGCTAACAAGAAGGAAGAGAAGGAAGAAGGGCAACAGAAAAGGGTGGCAGGGCCTTTTTTCCCTCACTTGGCATTTATCATTTTCAACATTTCTCCTTTGCCTTCTGAGTGATGTCTTACATTCCCTTTCCCATGGAGACTAATAGGAATGTTCTTAGCGGTGGTCCTGAGCACCTAAGTGGAGATGTCAGTTTCTCTGGCTCTCTAAATCTGAAAGTCTTCCATACTTTCTCCTCATTGGGGAGCATAGTGTCAGTGACTCATTCTGGAATGGATCAGTGTTTTCTGGGTTTTCCTTGTTAACAGACTCAGAATCCGAGTGCCAGAATGGTAAGGGAACCTGAGGCCATTTGGTACATCTTTTTGAGCACTTAACTCAAGTGGCCCTTCAGTTTTTGAACCATACTAGCAGTTGCTGGCTCCGGTCTCTGCATTACTTTCAGCACAATCATTATTCCATTGAGGATCTTTTTCCCCGTAACTTTTCATCTTTGCCGTTTGCAAATGTCTGGACATCCCCTTCTCCGTGTCATACTGTGGCACTCATACTGGTCCTTTCTCCCAAGGTTGGCTTGAGAGAATTCCCTAGCAGTTCCATGGTTGGGACTCTGCAGTCCCACCCCAGGGTGCAAGGGTTCAATTCCTGGTTGGAGAACTAAGATCAGGCAAGCTGTGCAGTGCAACCAAAAAAAAAAGAGATAAGCTTGAGTTATGTATGGCTTTCTCTTCCTTCTTCCCTCCATTTTGCAATTTGATCTTTAAGCGGAAGCATGCATAATTTTCCCACAGAACAGGGCCATCTTTTTCACATACACTACAAGGACAATCCACCTTAGGATATTTCACTATTCAGATATATATTTGTCATACTTGTCTTGACTTCTGAAGCCATGACCACAGGTATGACAACACAGTAAAATACTCATTTCTTTCTCTTTCATCTGTTTTCTACTGGAAAAAAGATTGAACTCATTCAAATTTTTATCTCATTTTTTACAGACAGAAACATATGTTTTCAATATTATACTACTGGGAATAGTCTCCTAATACTGTAACTCAGCAGTGGAAGTGTTACAACCCTCCAGATGAAAGTGGAAAATTCCAGGAAGGCAGTAAAGCAAGGAGAGCTCTAAGTGCTGAAAGGGACAGTCACCCAGGAACAGAGCAGGTAGCCAGCAGGCACTGGACATTTCCAACTCTTTGTCACCCCATGGACTATAGCGCTCCAGGCTCCTCTGTCAGTGGGATTCTGAAGGTAAGAATACTAAAATGGGTAGCCATGCCCTCCTCCAGGGGATCTTCCTGACCCAGGGATCAAACTCGCCTCTCTTATGTCTCCTACATTGGCAGATAGATTCCCACCTGGGAAGCCTATGAGAAATGCTCTAATCTGGGAGATGTGATAAAGATGAAGGCAGCGACAGCACTGTTCAGCATCCAGTTGTCCAGCAGAGGGCAGTGTTGTCCAGAGATGCCAACATGGGAGACAGTCGTGGGCTAGGGTAGAAACCATTTGTAAGAACTGGTGAAAACTCTAGCTGTCTCAGCTTAAGACAACTCAAGGACAAATATGTCTTTGTCTTTTTTCATTTTCTTAGTTTCTTGCTTCTTTATCACTAGTTCTGTATGTTCTACACTGGACTGGAAAACGCCTATGAATACATTTTTCTACATCAGTTCAGTACACTTCAGTCCCTCAGTCGTGTCCGACTCTTTGCGACCCCATGGACTGCAGCACACCAGGCCTCCCTGTCCATCACCAACTCCCAGAGTTTACTCAAACTCATGTCCACTGAGTCGGTGATGCCATCCAACCATCAAATCCTTTGTCATCCCCTTCTCCTCCTGCCTTCAATCTTTCCCAGCATCATGGTCTTTTCAAATGAGTCAGTTCTTCACATCAGGTGGCCAAAGTATTGGAGTTTCAGCTTCAACATCAGTCCTTCCAATGAATATTCAGGACTGATTTCTGTTGGGATGGGCTGGTTTGTTCTCCTTGCAGTCCAAGGGACCCTCAAGAGTCTTCTCCAACACCACAGATCAAAAGCATCAATTCTTCGGAACTCAGCTTTCTTTATAGTCCAGTTTTCACATCCATACATGACCACAGGAAAAACCACAGCTTTGAATAGACAGACCTTTGTTGGAAAAGCAATATCTCTGCTTTTTAATATGCTGTCTAGGTTAGTCATAACTTTTCTTCCAAGAAGCAAGTATCTCTTAATTTCATGGCTGTAGTCACCATCTGCAGTGATTTTGGAGCCCCAAAAAATAAAGTCTGACACTGTTTCCACTGTTTCCCCATCTATTTCCCATGAAGTGATGGGACCAGATGCCATGATCTTCGTTTTCTGAATGTGGATTTTTAAGCCAACTTTTTCACTCTCCTCTTTCACTTTCATCAGGAGGCTCTTCAGTCCTTCTTCACTTTCTGCCATAAGGGTGGTGTCATCTGCATATCTGAGGTTATTGATATTTCTCCCGGCAATCTTGATTCCAGCTTGTGCTTCATCAAGTCCAGCATTTCTCATGATGTACTCTGCATATAAGTTCAATAAGCAGGGTAACAATGTACAGCCTTGATGTATTCCTTTCCCGATTTGGAACCAGTCTGTTGTTCCATGTCCAGTTCTAACTGTTGCTTCTTGGCCTGCATACAGATTTCTCAGGAGGCAGGTCAGGCGGTCTGGTATTCCCATCTCTTTCAGAATTTTCCACAGTTTGTTGTGATCCACACAGTCAAAGACTTTGGCGTAGTCAGTAAAGCAGAAGTAGATGTTTTTCTGGAACTCTCTTGTTTTTTCAACGATCCAGCAGATGTTGGCAATTTGATCTCTGGTTCCTCTGCCTTTTCTAAATCCAGCTTGAACATCAGGAAGTTCATGGTTCACATATGGTAGTCTGAACATTCTTTGGCATTGCCATTCTTTGGGATTGGAATGAAAACTGATCTTTTCCAGTCCTGTGGCCGCTGCTGAGTTTTCCAGATTTGCTGGCATATTGAGTGCAGCACTTTCAGAGCATCATCTTTTAGGGTTTGAAATAGCTAAACTGGAATTGAGCTAGCTTTGTTCCTCCACTAATTTTGTTTGCAGTGATGCTTCCTAAAGCCCACTTGACTTCACACTCCAGGATGTCTTACTCTAGGTGAATGAGCACACCATGGTGATTATCTGGGTCATGAAGATCTTTTTTGTACAGTTCTTCTGTGTATTGTTGCCACCTCTTCTTAATAGCTTCTGCTTCTGTTAGGTCCGTACCATTTCTGTCCTTTATTGTGCCCATCTTTGCATGAAATGTTCCCTTGGTAACTCTAATTTTCTTGAAGAGATCTCTAGTCTTTGCCATTCTATTGTTTTCCTTTATTTCTTTTCATTGATCACTGAGGAAGGCTTTCTCATCTCTCCTTGATATTCTTTGGATCTCTGCATTCAGATGCTTCTATCTTTCTTTTTCTCCTTTGCCTTTCGCTTCTCTTCTTTACACAGCTATTTGTAAGGCCTCCTCAGGCAACCATTGTGCCTTTTTGCATTTCTTTTTCTTGGGGATGGTCCTGATCACTGCCTCTTCTACAATGTCACGAACCTCTGTTTATAGTTCATCAGGTACTCTTGTCTATCAGATCTAATCCCTTGAATCTACTTGTCACTCCCACTGTATAATTAATTGTAAAGGATTTGATTTAGGTCATACCTGAGTGGTCTAGTGGTCTTCCCTACTTTCTTCAATTTCAGTCTGAATTTGGCAATAAGGAGTTCATGATCTGAGCCACAGTCAGCTCCCAGTCTCATTTTTGCTGACTGCATAGTCAAAATCTAATCTTTTGACTTCTTGAAACCACCTCTACTGGAACCCTCTGTTTTCCTTCTACAGTTTCAGTGGACATTGATCTGATAAGGTCCAGAAGTTTGTTGAAGCCTCACCAAGTGCCCTTATCAATAGGCTTTCTCTAGAAATTTTATCTTTGGAGAAATTGAACAGTCCTAATCTCCAGTGTAGGATAGAAGGGTTCAGTTCAATGGTTGCCATTAATAGGAGTGGGCATGAGAAGGGATTGTGAGTCCTCATCATTCAGTTGGGAAGACCTTCATCAATCTTTTCAATGTGACAGTCTCCCTCAACTGCTGTGCCTGTTGTCCTGGAACTAAGAGTTTCTCTGGTATGAAGTATCTTCAGAATAAGCCTTTAGTTTCCAGTGCAGTTCTGGGAGGAGTGGTCTCCTGGATTCATAGAAGGAGAGGGAAAAGGGGCTGGGGGTCATTGTGCAGACTTTGGAAACAACTTCCTTATTTTCAGCACCATGCCTCAGCTCACCATCAGAGCTACACTATTTTGTGAGAGCGTTTCCTTGTCAGCAGCTTGAACCAGAATACTTTCCGTGGCATCCCCTCTGCCAGCTGGTAACTTCCTAGCTGCCAAAGATGTGTGGGTATGTTTTCATAGTTGTCTCTTCTCCCATCCTCTTTATCCCTGTTTCTTTAAAGAGCCAAATTACAACAATTCCTTAAAAAGTATTAATTCCCCAAAGGCAAACACTTCCACTCCAACATGTTTAAGCATAAATTCAACATTTTTTTCCTCTTAGGATTTGTGAAAGCTTACCCAGTATCATTAACAGCTTTAATTTAAATTTGTATATTGAAATACAAGTGGTTTAACATTTTACTTCTCAAATTAGCATATTTGCTGTTCCTTCCTCTTCCCCTTCCTTTCCTCCAGCAATCTGATTTTTATTGATTATCTTGTCCTTTTCAGTTTTAACATTAACTTGATACCAAAGCTGGATAAAGACAACACAAGAAAATTACAGATTAATAATATCCCTTTTGAATATAGATGCAAAAATTTTTCAGCAAAATCCTGGTAAAATGAATCCAGCAGCATGTCAAATAATGTAACCTCCCAGCTATATAAGATGAGGAAATCAGCAGAGTTATAAATTCTAACAGTGTAGAAATTATATTGCTTCATACCATCTCTTCTCTTTCCCTTCCATTTCAATTAGTTATAAAACAGAATGTGAATGTCCAAAAGTATTTTAGCCAATCATATATTTAAGTATATTGTGATGAGTTCTTTTATCTTTTTTCCAGTACTTTTATATGATTGAATTTCATACTTATCTAAAGAAAGGGCTTATTCTCTGAAATCTAGAATATTCATTCAATGCTTTTGCAGGCATTTCCCCAAACTTTTGTTCAAATGTGGTCAAGCAAAGTCCTTAAGTAAATAAAGCATGACCAGAGCATTTTTTAAGGAACAACGACTCTTTGAGAGGTAGTGAATATTGAAGATTACCAGTCAGAATGGCTGCGATCCAAAAATCTGCAAGCAATAAATGCTGGAGAGGGTGTGGAGAAAAGGGAACCCTCCTACACTGTTGGTGGGAATGCAAACTAGTACAGCCACTATGGAGAACAGTGTGGAGATTCCTTAAAAAATTGCAAATAGAACTACCTTATGACCCAGCAATCCCACTGCTGGGCATACACACCGAGGAAACCAGAATTGAAAGAGACACATGTACCCCAATGTTCATCGCAGCACTGTTTATAATAGCCAGGACATGGAAGCAACCTAGATGTCCATCAGCAGATGAATGGATAAGAAAACTGTGGTACATATACACAATGGAGTATTACTCAACCGTTAAAAAGAATTCATTTGAATCAGTTCTGATGAGATGGATGAAACTGGAGCCGATTATACAGAGTGAAGTAAGCCAGAAAGAAAAACACCAATACAGTATACTAACACATATATATGGAATTTAGAAAGATGGCAATGACGACCCTGTATGCAAGACAGGAAAAAAGACACAGATGTGTATAACGGACTTTTTGACTCAGAGGGAGAGGGAGAGGGTGGGATGATTTGGGAGAATGGCATTCTAACATGTATACTATCATGTAAGAATTGAATCGCCAGTCTATGTCTGACGCAGGATACAGCACGCTTGGGGCTGGTGCATGGGGATGACCCACAGAGATGTTATGGGGAGGGAGGTGGGAGGGGGGCTCATGTTTGGGAACACATGTAAGAATTAAAGATTTTAAAATTAAAAAAATAAAAAACAAAAAATAAATTAAAAAAACAAACAAACAAACAAAAAAGTAGTCTTCTTTCTATAAAGCTTTAAAATTAGAAGGCCACACCACAATGTCACAGGAAAGAGACACTCTTAGAAAAAGTTATTTGATTTTAGTGATGACCATTTTGTGTCCAAAATCAAAGTGAATCTTTGGACAGCCAGACAAAAGATTATCATTCACAACAGAGAAACAACACATAAAACTATTAATGTTTGATTTGAAACCATTAAAGTACTGAAGCAATGGCCCAGAGCAAATAAATGGATAAAAAGAATTTAAAAAGCCGAACGAGAAAAGAGATATTTAAGGGAGTCCAGTCAGTTCAGTTTAGTCACTCAGTCGTGTCCAACTCTTGCAACCCCACGGACTGCAGCATGCCAAGCTTCCCTGTCCATCACCAATTCCCAGAGTTTGTCCAAGTTCATGTCCATTGCATCGGCGATGCCATCCAGCCCTCTCACTCTCTGTCGTCCCCTTCTCCTCCTGCCTTCCATCTTTCCCAGCATCAGGGTCTTTTCAAATGAGTCAGTTCTTCACATCAAGTGGCCAAAGTATTGGAGTTTCAGCTTCAGCATCAGTCCTTCCAATTAATATTCAGGACTGATTTCCTTTAGGATTCAGGGAGTCCAATGCATACATAATTGTATTCTGCTTTTTTATTTCATTTCTTTTGTTTGCTGTGATTCCTTTTGTTTGCCACCTTCTTTCAAAGTCCCATGGATTTTTTTCTTCCATTTTAAATGTGACTTGACAGAGCTCAGAAGATATCTTTCCTATGTCAGTGTATTTTCCATGAGCTCTTATACATTTGCTTTGTGTTATTCTTTCATAGAGAATATTGCTTTTCCTGAGTTTTACTGTTTAGAAAGATATATTTCAAAGTTTTTATTTTCTCTGTGGCAATATTTTTCTGGTGAAGACTAGGCTGTCACATGTTATTTCCATTCCTTTGTTTCCTCTTTTCATCTCTAAATAGGTCATGTGCTGTTTCCTTTCTGATTATTCATCTTCAGCTCAGGAAATACCCTGGTTTCCTCTTTGGAAGCAACACTAAGACTGTCAGTGTGGTACTCTCCTTCATTGTAGTATGTCCAGTGAACTTCTCTTTGTTCAATCTGATAGGTTTTTCTGGTGTACTTTTTTAAGGAGTGGACAGAGGACAGATCCTAATATGTGAGACCAGCATATGACAAGTGTACAAGTTGAGAATTATATATTAAATAAAAACTTTTATTACCAACAGACTGAAACCACAGCCATGACTTTCATTTCACATTGTTAGCAATTTAAAGGACCATTGAGAAAAGTAATAGATTGTCAGTGGTATTTTCTACCCTACTTCCTCCACCTCTACTTACATTTCTAGGTTTATAGGCGAACTGTCCCAAGAGCATAAGAACCAAATGAAAGTGAAGATACAGTCTAGCAACTTCACTTCTAAAGATATATCCAAAAAGAATACAACATGTCCAAAAATGTTGAGAAAAGTTTTGCAAAACTTGGAAATAATGCAGAAGAATGAATTAATGTCCTTTCCAATGTCATTGTGGAGTATTTTCTAAAAGATCTGTTCATGGGTTATTTAATTATATAGGAACATATATCATTTTCCCCTCCATTCACTATTATTGTGGGTCAAGATAACTAGTTACATGTTAACATGTAATAAATCTTTGTCCTATAGAGAGGTAAGTGATTTTATTTTCCAGTAGAAAAAATAATCCCAATGGTATTTTGTTGCCCTATAGGCCATTAATCAGTTATGTATCTAATTTAGCAATCTTATGCCAGATTTCTTTCAGGACCTACATATACTGAATTGCTTGATTTACCCTTTGAACCAGTTTTATCAACTTGTCAGTTCTCTCAATAATTAGTTAAACATTTCATGAACTTGCTACATTGACAGTTGATCTCTGAACAACATGAAGACTAGGAGCACCACCACCTGCGCTGTCGAAAATCTGAGTATAACTTTATACTCGTCCTTCTATATATGCATTTTTTAATATCTGAGCTTCTGAATCCACAGATTCAACTAACCACAGACTGTGTCATACTTTGGTAGGTATTTATTGAAAAACATCCATGTATAAGCCGACCTGCACAGTTGAAACCCATTTTATTCAAGGTTCAACTGTATATCAGTAATCTTTTTAACATTTAAAAAATGTATACTTTGACAAAGATTAGGCATCAGGGTGTTTATAAAAGCAGGATTAAAACAAAAAAGTAGCTTCTAATTCTGAACAAAATGGAAGAGGTGTGATAACCTTATTCTTCACACTAAGTACAGCTATAAACCCTGGAAATAATACATAAATCAACATTCAAAGGTGCTGAATGATGAAGAAAAGAACGCAGACTATTTAGGGATCTCACGATTTGAGTCATGACATGGAGGTAAGTTCCCAGAGTTTTGTTTTTGCTTCCTATATATATGGACTGGGCTCTGGAGAAGTCCACAATCTGCAGACAGAAATGAGAAAGACAAAAAGGCTTCAGGAGAAGCATACTATTATTAACCAAAAGAACAATAATAGTAGTTTAACAAGATAGAAACAGTTTTACAATATTTACCCTACTGCAGTCAAACACTGAAAAAACAATGTGAATCTCTTTTTGCACTCCATAATCAGAGACTGAGTCAGGAGCAAGGATTCCTGTCTTCACTTGTGAGTAGTAAGGTAGTGATCTGAACTCTAAAGAAATAAATGTTAAAAAACAGCTAGAGAGAAATAATACATTGCTAATAGTACAACAATGATTGAAGACAAGATTTGTCATTGAAAACCATAGCGGACAGGAGACCTGGGAAGAACATTTTTTTAAGTGATAAAAGAGAAAAATGTATTCACCCAGAATTCTTTAGACAATGTAAATATTGTTTAGGAATGAAGGGAACCAACCAGGTGTTTAGAAGATTGAAACATTCAGCTTCACCTCCTGATCTCTAGGGAGGGTAGATGAGCTGGAGGTTGGGTCTAACCACCACTGGATGTTTGGAGAAGGGATAGGCTACCCACTCCAGTATTCCTGGGCTTTCCTTGTGGCTCAGCTTGCAGGAGACCTGGGTTCAATCCCTGGGTTGGGAAGGTCCCCTGGAGAAGGGAAAGACTACCCCAAAACTAAACTACCAAAACTAAATGATATCAAACTAGAAAATGTCAGGACCAACGTTTTCCAGTCCTGTGGCCACTGCTGAATCTTCCAAGTTTGCTGGCATATTGAGTGCAGCACTTTCACAGCATCATCTTTGAGGATTTGAAATAGCTCAGTTGGAATCCCATCATCTCCACTAGCTTTGTTCATAGTGATGCTTCCTAAGGCCCACTTGATTTCACACTCCAGGATGTCTGGTTCTAGGTAAGTGATCACACCATCATGGTTATCATCAAATTACATATGATATTACTTATATATGGAATCTAAAAATATGGTACAAATGAACTTATTTACAAAACAGAAATTGAGTCACAGATGTAGAAAACAAACTAAAAGGTTACCAAAGGCAAAGGTGGGAGGGGATAAGTTAGATTGAGATTAACATATACACATTACTACATATAAAATAGATAGATAATAAGCACCTACCATATAGCAAAGGGAACTCTACTCAATAATCTGTAATAACCTATATGGAAAAAGAACCTGAAAAAGAATGGATATATATATATAACTGAATCACTTAGCGGTACACATGAAACTAACACAACATTGCAAATCAACTACACTTCAATTTTTTTTAAAGATATGCCTGTTAGACATACAATTTGGGATATAAACCTGGAGATCAGGAAAGTGATCTGGGCTGAAGATATAATTTGGGGCGATACCAGTTTATAGTGGCATTTAATGCAAAACCAAATGGCTAGATCAGCTATCAGGTATGACCTAGTGTGTCTTAGATATTAAGAGGTCTCTCTGGGCTATTGATGCTCAAAAAGATAACAGCTCAAGCTGTCACAGGCAGTGGAAAAGTCAGAAAAGCTAGAAGTTTAAATGGTCAGTCTTCATCTTACATCTTAAGAGGATGAGACCAGTTTTCTAAAGGCCCATGGAGTTGTTTTTGGAGCACAACAGCTTGCAGGGAAAATGAAGTTTCACTTGGTGAAGATGAAATTCTGCCCCAAAGACTGAGCAAGCCCAAGGCTATAGCAAGTGGACACAGGGTTGTTCCTGAGAATTTGTATAACACATAACTTATAACATCCCCCAATTTGCAATCTTGTTTCTTGTCATGTGGTTGAGATTTGACCCTTGCTACGAAAGGGTTGGACATAACTTGTGACTAAATTACTACTACAACAATCAAATCCCAAGTACTCTAGACTGAGAACCTACCAAAATGCACTTTGGGTTAAATAGTGATGCTTATCAACTTAAGGGATTGACTTTTCGTAGATCAAGGAAGCCTGATATCCAGATTTAAACATGAAAAGGAGTTATACCAATGTGTTGGCTTTGACACTGTAATAGAGTTATGTAAGATATTAATAGTAGGGGAAGATGAGTGAAGGGTAGATGGGACTCTCTGTACCATTTTTTCTAGTGAATCTATAATTACCTCAAAATAAGTTTTGGTTGCTGTTTCAATGAGGTACAGGAGTCTCTCCAGAGGCCTTTCTCAAGGTCAGAGATCCTTTGAACACTTATAATTAGATTCCTAGCCTCACAGATTAACTTATCTGAATAAAGAGCCTTATAAAATATGCTGCCACAGTAGGGATGACCATAACCCATGTGCTGCAAACCAAAATAAGCAATCTATCTTTTACACTAGGGGTTCTTAAGTTAAAAATCCAAAGTATTATAATATCCATGGAATTTTCATTTTATTGAGAAAGCATTCATCTTTATTTTTACTAACCTCTAATTCAAATTTTGGAGAAGGAAATGGCAACCCACTCCAGTGTTCTTGCCTGGAGAATCCCAGGGATGGGGGAGCCTGGTGGGCTGCCATCTCTGGGGTCGCACAGAGTCGGACATGACTGAGGTGACTTAGCAGTAGCAGCAGCAATTCAAATTTAGTACTTCTTCAGCTAATATATTCACCATTAGCAAAATCAATGAATTTGTCACAGTAGAAATCAGCTATTTTTCATTCCATATTACCTTGCTGCTGAGCTCAATTTTGTGTTGATCACTACCTCAAAATTATGGTAGTAATTAGAGTAGCCACCAGTTGTCACAAGCTCACTGTCTTTGTGTCTACAGATATTGGTGCAAGGCAACTGCCCAACTCTGGGCCAGGTAGACATTCAGCTACTGAGGAATGAAGTAGAAATTTAAGTCATGGCTGACCAAGAAAGCCATGTTGTTTTCCTGTACTCATTACCTACAGTTAGTTTGGGCTTCCCCAGTGGTTCAGCTGGTAAAGAATCTGCCTGCAATGCAGGAGACCTGGGTTCAATTCCTGGGTCGGGAAGATCCCCTGGAGAAGGGAATGGCAACCCACTCCAGTACTCTTGCCTGGACTACATGAGTCTACAGTTCATGGGGTCGCAGAGAGTCAAACACGACTGAGCAACTAACACCTCACTTCTTTTCTATAAATGAAAGTTTCTGAGTCATTCTTGTTTCTACAAAACTAGCACAGTCGAATAAGAACATAACTCTTCATAAGGCAGCATGAATTTTCTAACAGATAGTACATGGACTGTAAGGGTGGACCAGGCAAGTTGAAACACATCTGAGAGTTGTAGTAACCTTAACCAAGACATTTAAACAGTTATTACTAACAGATTGTGTAATGTTGTAGGTCATGCACAGTGTAAATGTGATGATTAACAAATCATTTTTTCCTTATACTCTTTTAGTATATGGTTAGGAAGTAAAGGGGCTTCCCAGGTGGCTCAGTGGTAAAGAATTTATCTGTCAGTGCAGGAGATGCAAGAGGTGTGGGTTCGATCCTTGAGTTGGAAAGATACCCTGGAGGAGAAAATTGCAACTCACTCCTGTATTCTTGTCTGGAAAATCCCATGGACAGAGGAGCCTGGTGGGCTACAGTCCATAGGGTCGCAAAGTCAGACATGACTGAGCGACTGAGCATGCATGCAGGAAGTAAAGACATACACAAGGGTGAAATAAGGTATTTTACAAGGGGTATTCATACATCGTTTTGTGGAAATACCCTACTCAGTGTTTAAAACATAATTTTTGCAAGAAAACCAATTACACATGAACACTATTTTTCTAGAAAGGCACAGAAGGCCACATATCTGGAATGATTGAAGTTCTTTACCAAGGTGAAGCTGCAATTCAAAATTCCATTTCAGTGATGAAAAATGACTGACACCTGGAAACACTGCAAAACTCTTTCAAAAGGTTTTTTTTTTTCCTGATGATAATGCTGAACCATGGGTTTGTAATCTCTTCTTAAATATAAAACTATATCAAAGAATTTGTCTCAGCCAAAGATGATCTGTTGATTTTTTTAAAACAGTAGTTTTGAGATATAATAAACATATGAAAAGAATTAACTCATTTAAAGTATTAAATTCAGTGGGGTTTCTTTAGTATAGGAAGTTGTGCAGCCATTACCGCCATCTAATTTCTAAACATTTCATCATCTCAAAAAGAAATCCCAGGGACTTCTCTGGTGGTCGAGTGGCTAAGACTCTTTGCTCCCATAGTTGGGGGCTTGGGTTCAATCCCTGGTCAGGGAACTAAATCCCACATGCTGCAACTAAGAATTCCCACATGCCACAACAAAGACCTGGCACAGCCAAATAAATATTAAAATAAAAAAACCTTAGGGAAGGCAAGTGTTCTTGTCTCGCAACATGTATTAGGGAAGCTTTAGTTCCTTCTGAAACAACACATTGTGAAATTGAGATTTTTCATCACTTGCATCCACTAAACAAACTGGAAACAAACTGGAACATAAGCAAACATAAACACAAACAAACTGGAAAATAAGAATTGAATGGATGTCCAATATGACATGCATTCTGTTTGACCCACAGACCACCTAGATTCAACATTGTGACACAAGCTAAGCAGCCTTCACATTGATGTCTTTAAACTTTAACTTATTCATGTTTAAAATGGATTGTGTGTTATTTAATGCATTAAGGTATATATTTTTATACTACAAGTTTGCTTTCAAATTGATACCTTGCAAATTTTTTACTTTGAAATCCCATGTGTTTTATATTAGACTTTTATACACATTATTCTGAACTGCCCACAGAGTTCAAACTATAAAAGTAGATCATGGGGAAAAGCACAGAGGCCTTGCAGCAACTGCAGAGAAGAACATGTCTTCCAAAGGAGAAGAAAAATCACTGCAGCATTTTTTAAAATGCTGTACTGAAATATATCAATAGTGAATGACAATGAGCCTCTGGCTCTTTTCTACTTCAATCCAAAGTTCCAAATTGCATACTGTCAATTTGATTGGGAATAACAAGAAAGATGAAGCCTCTGACTTTTCTATATGAAAAGTCTTTAACCCTTAAAAGAGGCCAGCAAATAGATATTTCCGAGATTGCTTGTTGGGCAATTATTACAAGCAAATTTGTAAAGCAGACTTTTTTTTCAGGGTTGCAAAGGTACTTGTCTTTTTTTTTTTTTTTCCTTTTCTTTTTGTCCACACCAAGTGGCTTGTGGGATCTTAGTTTCCCAACCAGGGATCTAACCCAGGCCCTGGCAATGAAAGTGCTGTCTTAATCACTAGACCTCCAGGGAATTCCAAATGTATGTTTTTTTAAAAATTTTATTGAAATATAGTTGACTTACAATGTTGTGTTTATCCTTTTCTATTATAGTTTATCACAGGATATTGAATATAGTCTCCTGTGCTCCACAGCAGTACCTTATTCTTTATCTATCCTATATATAATAGTTTGCACCTAAAGCAGATTCTTATATCAGCCCAAAATGGCACTGTCTTCAGAGTTACATTTGATCTTTTTAGAAAAATTTTGCAGCTTTCTATATACAATTATCACTGTGGGTAGCAGAGTTGATACTAGTTTGTAAATCTTCACTGCTATATTATGGATGTAAGAAAGATGGCTTTTTTCAACTAAGTCAGATAGTAGAAATATAAACCAAATTCCCTGGGATCAAAGGCATCTAACTGTATATTCTTGTTCCAGTTTTTAAAAAAAGAAAAAAAACCTTATAGTGCAAAGCATGGCAACCCTTGGATCAACTGCTCTGTGCCTACGTCAGCTAGGACTTATAGGTGGGTTCTTTGAGGAAGAACCAGAATCTGGACTTACACACAAGATACATATAAATACCTCAATACACTGAAGAAAAGGCTCATGATCGAATCAACAAGGTCCCCATTCCATGGTTTCGGACACAAAGAGAATCAATCAGTGAAGAATGAAAGTTTAAGATAATCAGGAAACAAAAGATGGAATAGTAGAGGCTTCCTACTGAGAGGAAGATGAGTTCCTTGCTAAATTCCCTGATTCTAATATTATAATTTTTAATGGAAATATTTCTATCCATTTCAATCATTTTAGCACCTGCCATGTGTCAAAGGCTAGACAATGGAGATCCAAAGGTAAAGGACTGTTCTTGACCTCAGTGAGTTTGTAGTTCATCATTTTGCATATTTAGGCATATCAGACTTGATACGTTCAAAACAGAACTCTTCAGGATCCCCATGCAGTATCCCACCACACCCCCAGTCTTACTCATCTCAGCTAATGTCACCATCCACCCAATAGTCTGGAAGAAAATTCTGTGCTACCCTTGATTTATCTCACATCCCACAGCCAATTTGTCAACAATCATGGAAGTTAAAGCTTCAAAGTTTTCAAAATTAGACCCACTTCTCACGACCTTCCTCAAATCCACCTGCACCACCACCACCTACTTGACTCACTCTACTGCCAAATCCTCTGAACTGATCCTGCTCCATTCTCACCTCTGCACAAGTCAGGGTGACCTATCGACCACACATGTCAAGTATCATGCCCCTGCTTAAAACCTCCCAATGAGGGACTTCCCAGGCAGTCCAGTGATCAAGACTGTGCTTCCACTGCCAGGAGCCCAGGTTCGATTCCTGGTCAGGGAACTAAAATCCCACAGGCCACACAGCCCCAATGAGGTGACAATATATTGATACTTAACAAAAAAATCCCAACTGCTAACTCTTTACCATAGTCTGCAAGACTACATAATTCCTGTCCCTGTCTGCCTTATATCTTTCTGCTTTCCTCCTTATTCAGTACTCTTCAGCCACATTGGTCGCATTTTTGTCCTCCTGCACTTTCTGGTAAAAAGAAACTCCCTCCATCCCTCCAGGCATTCATTCTATTGCCTCCTTCCCATTCAGGTCTCTACACTACAGAGGCCTCCCTTATAACCTTAACTAAAATAGCTACCCTTACTGTAGCTACCCCAACCACACAACCCTGTTTTATCTTTATGGCACTTGGTTTTAAACATTCTGATATACATGCGTCATTTCACTAGTACCACTAGTCCCCATTCTAGATCCTGGGGATAAAATATCAGTTGTCTGCTGGGTCTTATGACTGCCTGACTCAGTGACAGCCATTCCTGACTGTTCTTTCTGTTAGCTAAAGTTGCCTATAAGTACCGTTATTTAATTTCTGTCTAATATCTGCTTATTCTGTTTCTTAAATGTATTCAGTTACCTCTCTTATTCAGCTTGAGACATCTTCCTCTCCACTTTACCTGCTCTTTTGCCCCCTATATGCTCTATTCTCAGAATCAGACATAAGCAGACGCTTACCTGATGCTTCCCATACAAAGATAAGCATCTCCTTCTCAATGCAAACTTTGCCTATTTGCTGTCCTAACAGTAGATCCCACCAACAGTTGATGGTTTTGTTCAGTTGCTAAGTCACGTCCAGCTCTTTGGACTGCAGCACACCAGGCTTCCCTGTTTTTCACCATCTCTTGGAGTTTGCTCAAACTCATGTTCATTGAGTTGGTGATGCCATCCAACCATCTCATCCTCTGTTGTCCCCTTCTCTTCCTGCCTTCAGTCCTTCCTAGCATCAGGGTCTTTTCCAGTGAGTCAGTTCTTCGCATCAGGTGGCCGAAGTATTGGAGCTTCAGCATCAGTCCTTCCAACGAGTATTCAGAATTGATTTCCCTTAGGATTGACTGGTTTGAGCTCCTTGCAGTCCAAGGGACTCTCACAGAGTCTTCAGCACCACAGTTCGAAAGCATCAATTCTTCAGTGTTCAGCCTTCTTTATGGTCCAACTCTCATATCTGCACACGACTCCTGGAAAAAGCATAGCTTTGAGTATATGGACCTTTGTTGGTGAAGTGATGTCTCTGTTTTTTAATATGCTGTCTAGATTTGTCCCAGCTTTTCTTCCAAGGCGCAAGCATCTTTTGGGGTTTATAATGAATACACTAGGAAGTCTTTCATATATGACAGAAGTCTAACAGACCTCTGGGAGACCTGACATAAAGAACAAAACTATGACCCCAGTTTGTTCTAGAGATAGACACTGGAGTGTCTGTTCCTTTTCAAACTGAGGTCATCTAGTAGGTGAGCAAATCAGAGTTGATCAAAGCCTATAGCTTTCGGAACCAGAGTTTCCTCTCTCATTGCAGGACCCATTCATTGATCAATTGAATCAACTTAAACCAACCTCTTAGATTCTAGGGCTCCCAAATCTGCTGAGGGCAGCTCTGCAACTCAGATGTCACTGAAAAGAGTAGGATTGCCGAGAAACCACTGAGTCAGAAATGCTAGCCCTGTAATCTCAAGTAGTAACTGCTCTGATACTGCAGTGCCTGTGTTGCTACCATCCAAGTCTAACTGCATCAAGCTCACCCACTTGTCCAGCTGTTCTGTTCAGCTGTAACCGAATATGGAGTTACAGAATCCAAAATTCATAGGGAACAGAACAGCAACATTCTTTAGGTCCCAGCTTACTAAGGAGGCGGGACATGGGGTAGAGCCACAACTCTAGCCATGACATTTAGTAATCCATAGAGAAATCATGACATTTTCATCACAAGCCATGTGCTCCATGCACATACATCCATCATCAATGGCATCGGCCCCATTGTTAAGCCCAGGAAGAGGAACATGGAGGTGAGGGAGGCAATGATCCAGCCCAATGGGCTGCCCAGCCTCTAAGTGAGTAGAATTGAGAATGGCTGGAGATCAATTCTATTCACCTCCCCCCCACCACATTCCCTGCTTACCTCCACTGAACAGGATATGGCATCCTGCAGCCAGCCGTGTTCACACTAGCTCCCACAGAGGAGGTGTGCCCTACATGTGGGATGCTACAGTGTGCTGCCCCAGGCTCAGAAAGCCTTTGCCCCTTCTGCTAAGAAGTACCCTGGGCCAGTAGCAGACGCTGACAAGCAGGCCCTTATATTGTATCTCCCATTTCCCATGCTCACTTCATCCCTCTGAGCAGTGTTGCTGAATACACCCATCTCCTGTCCAACATGATGGTCTATTAAAGAGAATCCACAGATTTGTGAACCAAGCCTTGGTCTAACAGTCCAGTAGAAAATGAAAGGCACCCGTTGATGGATAACTCCTGCCAGGGATGGAGCGATATCTCACAAGACCACCCTGTGAAACAGACTAGTGTCTTACCTTACTGACTTTGAGCCTTTGGCACTAGGATCCTTTAAGCTACAAGCTTCATCAGCGTGACCACAAGATCCAGCCACTATTTTTTCAGCTGTACCACCAGACCTATTTATGTATCCCACAACACCTTGCTCCTTATATTCATATTTTAAGAGCTCCATCTCTACAAATATTTCAAACAGAGACAAGGGAGTTGCCTCGATGTTTTATATTCCTGCACAACTGACTTAGTTCCCAGGACCCAGTCCATAGCAAAAGGAGACTCCTTCCAGAAGCTAGACGAGGTTTGCTAACGCTAACTTGCAGCAGGGGTTGTTAATCCATGGTTTGGCTTATGGAGAGTTCAATCTCTATCGTGTCACCAAGATCAGAGCATAGCCCACTCACCCTTTGTTTTTGATCCTTCACATGTGAAGGTCACAGGTCTTTATCAAACTATACCTCTGGGATACCCCCAGTCCTGCCAGCCTTCAGGAAGGACTTTTAGCTGTTACTGAAGCAGGAGAAAACAATTTGGTTTGGACAATGGCTGGATGCCCACCAACAGTAAGGACAAAACCCAAGACTATGAATGGAATTCGGGCAATTCACCTGGGCGTTGTCTCCTTGAGAACCTGCTTCAGGTAGACTCAACAACTCCAAGGAGCCTGTATTCACCTCCTCCTTTCACCACACTTGTAATATAGAGATGCCTAGTGACATAATCGACAACCTTTGAGAAACTCTTTGCCACACCTGAATTTGACTTAGAACAAGGTATGGGAACTTGAAGATCTTTCACCCTTCCAAGCTCTGAACATCTCTGGATTTTGTATGAATTTTCCTAGTGACCGTTGTGTCTACACTAGTGGACATCTTCAAAGAAATGGCATATGTCAGACTTAACTCAGGTACCATATTTACTCTATCCACTACCACCTTGCTTAGTGAAACTTTATGACGTGTAGACTAAATCACTTTATTTTTAGCCCAAGTCACATTTTTGAGGATAAGCTCCAGTCTCAAGTCTATACCCACAGCTCCTCTCCCATCACTCCCAGGCATCTAAGGTACATCAGTGGTGTTTAAGAGATATATATGCTATTTCATATCCCACGAATAACATCAATGTTGCACCTATACTATAGTCAGCAATTTTTGTTGTTGCTATTTAGTTGTTAAACTGCTTCCAGCTCTTTTGTGACCCCTTGGACTGTAGCCTACCAGGCTCCTCTGTCCATTGGATTTCCCAGGCAAGAATGCTGGGGTGGGTTGCCATGGATCACCCCCAAAACCATTCCACACAAATTACAACTTCTACACCTCTGGCATCTATTCCTGAATGCTTACCAAACGGACAACACTTGGGGTAAATCACTCCTCCCCATTATCCTAGAAGTACCCAGCTGCCACTAGTCATTTAACTTATCTCAATGGTTTCTATTGTTCAGGACTTTCTGTTTGTTTTGTTTTGTTTTTAACTAATCACTCTTGTAAACAGAGTGGATTATCCTATATCTGATTTGGCAACTTGACTTTTTAACTGGCTACTTGCCTTTAAGATTTCTTCAACCATTTTTTAAAACTTTTTATCTTATATTGGAGTAGAGCCAATTAGTAATGTTGTGTTATATATACTGTACTATATTTAAAATGGATAACCAACAAGGTCCTACTGCACATAGAATTCTGCTCATGTTACATGGCAGCCTAGATGGGAAGGAACTTTGGAGCAATCGATGCATGTAGATGTATGGCTGAGTTGTTTTGCTGTGTACCTGAAACCATTCTGTTTGATAAAGCATGAGGCACCGCTACTTACTAGTCCAAGCCCCTCTCTCTGTTTCCAAATAGCACGTGGCCCTCTTTTGGAGCCACTCTGACCTCTCAGCCACTTTAAGATCCATTTATAACCAGCCTGTCCACACCTGCACTGTTATTCTACCCAATAGGTCTTTTCTCTTCCTGGGGACCCCCCACTGGTTTTACTCCCCAAGGGCTGTCACAACATGGCCACAGTGAGCTGAGCCTTTGTCCTATTACAGTACAGCAGTATAGAGCCCACTATGTTAGTTGGGTACCTTAGCTAGCTCTGCTGGACTTAAGAACAAACTGGACTTACAAACAATCCTCTCAGAACGTAACTCATTCATATGTAGGGGACTTACTGTAGTCTATGCGATGTCTTCCCATCTGACCTACCAGTAGAGAATCTGCCTGCCGATGCAAGAGACCTAAAAAACGCAGGTTCGATTCCTGGGTGGAGACGATCTCCTGGAGGAGGGCATGGCAATCCACTCCAGTATTCTTGCCTGGAGAATCCCACAGACAGAGAAGCCTGGCAGGCTACAAGTCCATGGAGTTGCAAAAGAGTCCCGCACGACGAGATTCAAAGGCAACTGCAGCCACTCAGCGCCCTCACATGGTAAAGAGCAGTCGTGCAACTGGGCAAACCTCTGCAAAGCAACCCCCAACTCAGAGCCCCAGGGACTTCTGACAACAAAACAGGAAATTCTGCAAAATTTTGGAGTCCAGTAGAGTTTATGGACATGGAATGAAACTCACTTGTCCTTTCACAGACTGGGAAACTGAGGAGGAAAGAGAGATGCACACGATCAAGAAAGAAAGAGGCAGAGTCAAGGTCTTTGCAAGTCAAGACCCTTACACCTCAAAGGATATGACTTGACTTAATGACTTTAGTCAATTTTTCTCCACAGCTAACTGCTTAGGTATTTTAGAACAACATGTCCGAGTTTAAGAGGTAGAAGTCACTTGCGGGTAAAAAGCAAAGTCTGAATTAGAGAGACTTAATGAAGAATAAGAAAAGTTGTTAAATTTTCCAGCTTAGTTTCCTCACTTGCAGACGATGAGAAATCAGGCAAAACAGAGAGAGAAAACCAAGGGGATTTACCAACCATAAACTTTAGCTTTTTAACATTCACAGGCACAGGACACAAGTGATGTGTGGCCAAGGAAAGGTTGTTTGTTCTCTAACCAGGCCAGGCTGCTTTAGTAAGTGCTCTGTGTCACAAGAGAAGTTGTTCCTATAGAGATTAACTCCTTGGATTACTGAAGCGTCTCATTAGGTTGTAGCAAAGACTGAGATGTTTGTTGAAGAATGCCATTCTCCAAGAGAAACCTATATCTAGAAACCAGCATGAAAGTACGCAGGGTCCTTCCTTATTCTCAACTGTAAAATTGAACTGGTTGTATGTGGGACATAGGGGAGAGAGGATTGGCTGCACACCAGGGGAAAAACTGTTTGCAAAGGACACTGAGGCTCTGCCAAGCCACATTTTGGCCAAAATCTTGGCCACTGGCAAATTGCAAAACCATTCCAAACAGCCAAAAATCTGACAGGTTCAGCTCTCTTTCCTTCAGGAGTCTTGCCCTGGTGCATATTGAGCAAACATTTCCTGCTGCTAAGTGCTGCTAAGTCGCTTCAGTCCTGTCTGACTCTGTGCAACCCCACAGACAGCAGCCCACCAGGCTCCCCCATCCCTGGGATTCTCCAGGCAAGAACACTGGAGTGGGTTGCCATTTCCTTCTCCAATGCGTGAAAGTGAAGTCGCTCAGTCGGGTCAGACCCTCAGCGACCCCATAGACTGCAGCCTACCAGTCTGCTCCATCCATGGGATTCTCCAGGCAAGAGTACTGGAGCGGGGTGCCATCACCTTCTCCAACATTTCCTAGAAAACCAACCACCCATTGGCCGTCTATTGTGATTCATGCTGTGTGCTCAGTTAGTCACTCAGTTGTGTCCAACCCAGGGATTTTTCCAGCCCAGGGATCGAACCCGAGTCTTTCACATCTGCATTGGCACGTGGATTCTTTACCACTAGTGCCACCTGGGAAGCCCTGAACTAAGACCTGCAGGTGGAGGCGGGGGGTGATTAGCAATATCCTTGACAACCTTGTACTGAAGCACTCCTGCTGAGGATTCATAATAATAGTCTAACAAGAGGAATCCTGTAAAAGATCTTACCAGTTATTTTATTAGATGGGAGGGAGTATCATCTGCTAGATGGTTTTTTAAGCTAATTACTCCCTTAAGACAGCAGATTATTTACCTTCTCTTTGTTGCAGGGTTCTTGATGCAAATTTGGAATGTATTAAAGCTAAGATTCTCTGCTCCCCTTCCTCAATATATTCTGTCGCTTTTCTTAATAGTTAAAGGAGTTTTAAAGCCTCTTGGTTAAGCTGTATTTATTTGCCAGCTCCATTACTAAGCTGTACAGCTGCACAGTGAGAGTTTTCACTGGAAAGGTAAATCACTCAGACTAAATCAATCAACTGTTTGTCCTCAATTTTTAACAACTTTATAGCCTTCTTTGGATATCCTATCCATCAGATATATATATATATATATATATATATATATATATACACAAAAGGAAGGTAATATGAAGATTATTGAATAGTAAAGCTGGGGTGGGGGGTGCGGCTAGCAAATGTTTTGTATCATTCACCATAAGATGCAAGGAGTGCCAGGAAAATAATGCTGAATGAGACAAGTACCCTGCCTTCATGGAATCCCAAAAAAGGCAATGCCAAAGAATGCTCAAACTACAGCACAACTGTACTCACCTCACACGCTAGTAAAGTAATGCTGAAAATTCTCCAAGCGAGGCTTCAACAGTACATGAACTGTGAACTTCCAGATATTTAAGCTGGTTTTAGAAAAGGCAGAGGAACCAGAGATCAAATTGCCAACATCCGCTGAATCATTGAAAAAGCAAGAGTTCCAGAAAAACATCTCTTTCTGCTTTATTGACTATGCCAAAGCCTTTGACTGTGTGGATCACAATAAACTGTGGAAAATTCTGAAACAGATGGGAATACCAGACCACCTCACCTGCCTCTTGAAAAACCTATATGCAGGTCAGGAAGCAACAGTTAGAACTGAACATGGAACAGCAGACTGGTTCCAAATAGGAAAAGGAGTATGTCAAGGCTGTATATTGTCACCCTGCTTATTTAACTTATATGCAGAGAACATCATGAGAAACGCTGGGCTGGAAGAAGCACAAGCTGGAATCAAGATTGCCGGGAGAAATATCAATAACCTCAGATATGCAGATGACACCACCCTTATGGCAGGAAGTGATAAAGCTCAACATGCAGAACACTAAGATCATGGCATCCGGTCCCATCACTTCATGGGAAATAGATGGGGAAACAGTGGAAACAGTGTCAGACTTTATTTTTGGGGGCTCCAAAATCACTGCAGATGGTGATAGCAGCCATGAAATTAAAAGATGCTTATTCCTTGGAAGGAAAGTTATGACCAAAAGCAGAGACATTACTTTGCCAAAAAAGATCCATCTAGTCAAGGTTTTTCCAGTAGTCATGTATGGATGTGAGAGTTGGACTGTGAAAAAGCTGAGCACCAAAGAATTGATGCTTTTGAACTGTGGTGTTGGAGAATACTCTTGAGAGTCCCTTGGACTGCAAGGAGATCCAACCAGTCCATTCTGAAGGAGATCAGCCTGGGTGTTCATTGGAAGGACTGATGCTAAAGCTGAAACTCCAGTACTTTGGCCACCTCATGCGAAGAGCTGACTCATTGGAAAAGACTCTGATGCTGGGAGGGATTGGGGGCAGGAGGAGGAGGGGATGACAGAGGATGAGATGGCTGGATGGCATCACCGACTCAATGGACATGAGTTTGAGTAAACTCCAGGAGTTGGTGATGGACAGGGAGGCCTGGCATGCTGCGATTCATGGGGTCACAAAGAGTCAGACACGACTGAGCGACTGAACTGAATTGAAAGCCTGTCTATGCTTTCTTTGTTCTTCACAGTCCACAAGGAATTTACAAACCAGTGAGATAGTATTTGAAGCTTAGGACAAAACTGTATATTGATATTTATGCCACCAAGTTTTGCAAGTACTACAAAAGATAGAAACAAACTTCCAAAACACTTCCAATTGTGTGGGTGTACTGGTTTAGAAAATCAAGGCACACAGTCATCTTTCAAGATTTTCAGCTAGAATCAACTATGTGTACGAACTTTGGTTCTTGACATCAAGTCATCTGGGAAAAGAGAGAGAAGAAAGACATTTTGAAGAATCCTGTATATCTGACATTTTGCAGTCATAGACGTAAAGATTAATTAGACAAAACTTTTCTAAAATGATCTTATAGTTTTCATAGTCTACCTTTTCAATGAAGATCTTTATTCGTGTAAAGAATCTCTTTTGAGTTCTTATCAGTACTCTATGAATAAAATGTTTGCTCGGTTTGAAACAAAAAGATTTTTCAGCTAATTCAACCTGGAAAGGCAGGCCCGTAAAAGAGCTGCTGAAAGCCAAAATACTTCTGTCTTCCAACATTTTGAACCATTTATCAAGTCCACTGAAAAAAATATATGACTCTGGCATGATCACAAGATAGACAGGCCATGGTAACAAGAAGTGCATAAGCTTGATTGTGCTGGGAAGTAAATCTGTTGCAGGGCTACTAATCAGTTTTGCTGCAAGTATTAAATCTTTGAGGTTCCCTGAAGCTTGACTTAAGCCTAATATTAAATTAAGTAAATATATTTTTCCATGGGGTAGGTTTGGGGTTTTGATACGTTAAATGCAACTTTAGGTTAAATACAAATTTGAGAAGCAACGATAAGGCACGAAATTCACATGAGGTTTTTGCCTCCGATGAGGCACTGACTCTCTTGGAGCTATCATTCATCACTCAAACACAGAAAGGGCAAAGAAAATCACTCCAAGCTTTTTTAATATAGTGAAGGTGGCACAACCTTGCGAAAATTAAATAATTTTAAATGCAGAGTTTCCTGCATGTCTTTCCACAAAACCTAGAGATTTTTTTTTTAACACTACAAATTTCTGGTTTACTTGCTGTCTGTGTGTCATAAGATAAAGTCAAACTTTTGGAAGTAAATAAAAGACCTCTTTCCCAAGAATATTCATAGGTAAAAATCCCTCACCCTCAGCTACCCATCATAGTGGATTGTTGTACTAGTTACCCATGGCTGAGTAAGTACCTCAAGATTTGGTGGCTTACAACAACAAGTATTTATCAAACACTTTCTGTGGGTCGGAAATTTGAGAGTGGCTTAGTGGGTCGTTCTGATTCAGGGTCTGCTGTGAGGGCATAATCAAAATGTTGGCCAGGACTGAAGTCACCCTACACTCGAAGAGAATGGAAGCCTGGGGCTGGGGATCCAACTCTTAGCTTACTCATGTGGCTTCCGGCCAGAGGCCTTAGTTCCTCACCAGATGGGTCATACCATAGGGCTGCTTGAGTGTTCTCCCAACATGGCAGATGGTTTCCCTAAGAGGAAATGATCAAGACAGAAGAAAACAAGGGGGAAGCCACAATATGATTATGACTTAGTCTTTGAAATTAAATAGCATCACTTCTGTCATATGCTATTCATTAGAAGTGAGTCTCTTAAGTCTAGCCCACACTTAAAGTGAAAAGTGAAGTGAAGTCACTCAGTTGTGTCCGACTCTTTGTGACCCCATAGATAGTAGCCTACCAGGATACTCCATCCATGGGGTTTTCCAGGCAAGAGTACTAGAGTGGGTTGCCATTTCCTTCTCCAGAGGATCTTCCCAACCTAGGGATTGAACCCAGGTCTCCTGCATTCCAGGCAGACGCTTTGCTGTCTGAGCCACCAGGGACTACACAGCCCACACTTAAAGAGAAGTAAACACTGCATCTTGTCTTGAAAGGAGAAGCATCAAAGAATTTGTGAACTTTTTTTAAAAATCACCATAGTCATTGAAGTAAAAAAAAAAAAAAAAAAACTAAAATGCTTCCCCATGAAACAGAAAAAGTTCCTATCATACATTAGCGGCACTCTGTTGTGATTATCTGTTAAGAGTGATGGTGACCTGCTGTGTCACATGGGAAATCATTTTGATGCAATCATTAATATTAAGCAAGCTATCCCAGAATCCCAGAGGTTACAGAATAGAAAAGTTCACAGACCAAAGTATGATGCAAATAATAAACATATAGTTTATTAAATCTATCTGAAACGCAATGAGAAACTGAAGGGTTAATAGGGTAGCAGAGATGTGCCTGCAAACGGGTCTCTCTGCTCAGGCTGAGCGTCCTTGCATACAAGGCGTTCTGCCAAAGAGTCTGGATACAGCCTTGAGTTAAATGGTCCCTTGCAAACGAGGGAGCATTCCCTTCTTGAGATAAGAGGGAGATGAGGGCTTTGTGCAGATTCTGCAGTAGACAGAGACTTCACTCCCCTTTGCTGTACGATAACATGTATGCACCTGCACTGTACTGAAAAGGCTTATTCTTACAGTCTGGAATTCTGCCTAAGGAGGGCTTTATAATAATAAACGGCAATTAGTTTGCCCAGTTCTGTTCCTCTGGCCAGAGTGGTGTCCTGTCTGTCTCTTGTGTGTCTTGTATGTTCTGTGTCATTTCACTCGTAGTAACGAACAGAAACAAGAAGGAAAAGATGGGATAGTTTAATACCTTTAAGATAGGTAGAACAGAAGAACTGAACACCTAAATCTTTAGAATACTTTCTCTTTCTCTCTTCTCCTCTCCCTCTCTCTTTTCCTCTCTCTCTCTCTTTCTCTCTTTCCTGCTCTCTTTCTTTTCTTTCTGGGCAACATCAGCCTTTGCCTACTGATGATGGAGTTAGGAAACTGCATTGTGGGTTTCAGGGACAGGCATTCCTAGACACAATAAGCCTGCTGAACAGCTATGAGATTAATTTGCTTCTCTTGGGAAGAGCACATGTGAAGCCATAATTGAACCCTGCAGGATGTCACCAATGTGTGGCCAGTTTAGAGGTGACATGACTGTCAACCAGGGGTAGCATGATCATGATTTGGTCTTGTTTTTTCCATTACTTTATATCCATAGGAACACTCTTGTCTATTCTATTCTATCCTTCATTTGTTCTATTTAACCTTAACGTATCTGTTAGGTTACTAACATTATCTAAATTCAAAACCTCTTAAAAGTTCTGCCTATCTCACAAGCCACATGCGTACTCACTGTCTATACTTAACAAATCCTATGAATTTTGCATATATCTTATGAGCATCTAGCTTATTACTATTTATGCTTAACACTTCTTATGGTTTTCATCTGTCCCATTTAATTTTCTTTTCCATAGCAGAAACAAATTATTGAATTCTAACAGAAATATGAATGATAGCAGTTGTATTATTCTCAAATAATAGCAAAAAGAGACATTTTACACGGTCTGTAAAAGCAGAGACAGCTCATTGCTAATTGAGGGAATATTTTTTTTCATTATGTATTTGGATTATATGAGCTCTAAAAGAAATGAGTGATAGCATTTAAAAGAGGTGATCAGGTCACCAAACAATGGACCTGCATAGCCGACAGCTCTTCTGGACAATAGTGGACTGCCCCCCATACATATACCCCACCCCTGCCGCTGCCTGCAGAACAACCAGTAACAAACATTAAGATCTACTCGGCAAAATGCAGCAGATTTAGTGACGACTTCAGGAGCCAGATGGCATCCAAAGAACCTCTTGCAGATTCAGTTCTCTGGAAGCAGATGCTGTGATAGAATCTGGGGTACAAGATGACTGTGTGCTAAATTGTTTCATCATCACGTCCAGCTTTTTGAGTCCCTATGGACAATAGCCCACCAGAGTCCTCTGTCCATGGGATTTTCCAGGCAAGAATACTGGAATGGGTTACCGTGCCCTTCCAAGGGATCTTCCCAACACTGGAATCGAACTCGCATCTCTTACATCTCCTACATAGCAGGCAGATTCTTTACCACTAGCACCATCTGGGAAGGCCACAAGATGACTAGAGATAGAAATGTTTGAAAGAAAGGGGAGCAGAGGGAGAAGCTGAACTATGGTGCAGACCCAATACAGGCTAGTTCAATCCAGTGAGAATCTGTGAAGATGGGATCATCCATTAGAGGTGTCTCCCAACCAGATAAAACAGCAAGGCCTTTACTCCACTGTGTCCATTAGTCATTGGATGTGGATGCCCTGGAAGAGCATGATCTTTCACAAGGCTGCTTTCTGCAGAGGAAGAGACCCGGAAGACACTGACAGCTGGAGGCTGCCTGCTGACTCCACTCCTCACAGTTCAGTTCAGTTCAGTTGCTCAGTCATGTCAGACTCTTTGTGACCCCATGAATCGCAGCACACCAGGCCTCCCTGTCCATCATCAACTCCCAGAGTTCACTCAGACTCACGACCATCGAGTCAGTGATGCCATCTAGCCATCTCATCCTCTGTTTTCCCCTTCTCCTCCTGCCCCCAATCCCTCCCAGCATCAGAGTCTTTTCCAATGAGTCAACTCTTCGCATGAGGTGGCCAAAGTACTGGAGCTTCAGCTTTAGCATCATTCCTTCCAAAGAAATCTCAGGGCAGATCTCCTTCAGAATGGACTGGTTGGATCTCCTTGCAGTCCAAGGGACTCTCAAGAGTCTTCTCCAGGTGAGGAAAAGGAAGCCCTGAAGGGTAGAAAGAAATACCAAAGCAAAGGCTGTTTTCCTGCTTTCATTCTTTCTGTTTTCCTTCTTTTTATTTTTTCTTAAGAGCGAGCGGCGTTGGCGGTGGCAGTTTGGGGTGGGCGCTGCCGAGGTGAGGGGGTCTCGCCTCCTGCACACTGGTAGACTGTTCCGTTATGGATGGAGGGGATGACGGTAACCTTGTTATCAAAAAGAGGTTTGTATCTGAGGCAGAACTAGATGAACGGCGCAAAAGGAGACAAGAAGAATGGGAAAAAGTTCGAAAACCTGAAGATCCTGAAGAATGCCCAGAGGACGTTTATGACCCTCGGTCTCTGTATGAAAGGCTACAAGAACAGAAAGACAGGAAGCAGCAGGAGTATGAAGAACAGTTCAAATTCAAAAACATGGTAAGAGGCTTAGACGAAGATGAGACCAACTTCCTTGATGAGGTTTCTCGGCAGCAAGAACTAATAGAAAAACAGCGAAGAGAAGGAGAACTGAAAGAACTGAAGGAATACAGAAGTAATCTCAACAAGGTTGGAATTTCTTCAGAAAACAAGAAGGAAGTGGAGAAGAAAGCTGTGAAACCCATAGAAACCAAGAACAAGTTCTCCCAGGCAAAGCTGTTGGCAGGAGCTGTGAAGCATAAGAGTTCAGAGTGGAAACAGTGTGAAAAGACTGAAATCGGACCCTGACCCAGATGACAAGAATCAAGAAGCCCCGTCCTGTGTGTCTCTGGGAAGCACCTCCCTGAGCAGTCCCTCCATCCACTGCCCGTCCGCGGCTGTCTGTATCGGCATCCTCCCAGGCCTGGGCGCCTACTCTGGGAGCAGCGACTCTGAGTCCAGCTCAGACAGCGAAGCCACCATCAACGCCACGGGCAAGATTGTCTCTTCCATCTTCCGAATCAACACCTTCCTCGAGGCCCCCTAGCTCCTCTGTTTTCACCGCAGGGTGCTCCTCCCCACAAGTAGACTGGACAGTTTATTCTGCCTACAGGCATTACTTCCCACAGAAAACTCCTTTGCCTGCTCCTTATGCGCACCGTGACATTTTTAACTGCATCTAAGAATGTGCCAGAATCCAAAAAAAAAAAAAGAGTCTTCTCCAACACCACAGTTCAAAAGCATCAGTTCTTCAGCGCTCAGCCTTCTTCACAGTCCAACTCTCACATCCATACATGACCACAGGAAAAACCATAGCCTTGACTAGACGGACCTTAGTCAGCAAAGTAATGTCTCTGCTTTTGAATATGCTATCTAGGTTGATCATAACTTTTCTTCCAAGGAGTAAGTGTCTTTTAATTTCATGGCTGCAGTCATCATCCGCAGTGATTTTGGAGCCCAAAAAAATAAAGTCTGACACTGTTTCCCCATCTATTTCCCATGAAGTGATGGGACCAGATGCCATGATCTTCGTTTTCTGAATGTTGAGCTTTAAGGCAACTTTTTCACTCTCCTCTTTCACTTTCATCAAGAGGCTCTTTAGTTCCTCTTCACTTCCTGCCATAAGGGTGGTGTCATCTGCATATCTGAGGTTATTGATATTTCTCCTGGCAATCTTGATTCCAGCTTGTGTTTCTTCCAGTCCAGCGTTTCTCATGATGTACTCTGCATAGAAGTTAAATAAGCAGGGTGACAATATATAGCCTTGACATACTCCTTTTCCTATTTGGAACCAGTCTGTTGTTCCATGTCCAGTTCTCACTGTTGCTTCCTGACTTGCATACAGATTTCTCAAGAGGCAGGTCAGGAGGTCTGGTATTCCCATCTCTTTCAGAATTTTCCACAGTTTATTGTGATCCACACAGTCAAAGGCTTTGGCATAGTCAATAAAGCAGAAAGAGATGTTTTTCTGGAACTCTCTTGCTTTTTTGATGATCCAGTGAATGTTGGCAATTTGATCTCTGGTTCTTCTGCCTTTTCTGAAACCAGCTTGAACACCTGGAAGTTCATGGTTCATGTATTCCTGAAGCCTGGATTAGAGAATTTTGAGCATTACTTTACTAGCGTGTGAGATGAGTGCAATTGTGTGGTAGTCTGAGCATTCTTTGGCATTGCCTTTCTTTGGGATTGGAATGAAAACTGACCTTTTCCAGTCCTGTGGCCACTGCTGAGTTTTCCAAATCTGCTGGCATATTGAGTGCAGCACTTTCACAGCATCATCTTTCAGGATTTGAAATAGCTCAACTGGAACGCCATCACCTCCACTAGCTTTGTTCATAGTGATGCTTTTTAAGGCCCACTTGACTTCACATTCCAGGATGTCTGGCTCTAGGTGAGTGATCACACCATTGTGATTATCTGGGTCGTAAAGATCTTTTTGTACAGTTCTTCTGTGTATTCTTGCCACCTCTTCTTAATATCTTCTGGTTCTGTTAGGTCCATACCATTTCTGTCCTTTATCGAGCCCATCAATGTTCCCTTGGTATCTCTAATTTTCTTGAAGAGATCTCTAGTCTTTCCCATTCTGTTGTTTTCCTCTATTTCTTTCCATTGATCGCTGAGGAAGGCCTTCTTATCTCTCCTTGCTATTCTTTGGAACTCTGCATTCAAATGGGTATATCTTTCCTTTTCTCCTTTGCCTTTCACTTCTCTTCTTTTCTCAGATATTGTAAGGCCTCCTCAGACAACCATTTGGCATTTTTGCATTTCTTTTTCTTGGGGATGATTTCGATCACTGCCTCGTGCAATTTCATGAATCTCCGTCCATTGTTCTTCAGGCACTCTGTCTATCAGATCTAATCCCTTGAATCTATTTCTCACTTCCACTGTATAATCATAAGGGATTTGATTTAGGTCATACCTGAATGGTCTAGTGGTTTTCCCTACTTTCTTCAATTTAAATCTGAATTTGGCAATAAGGAGTTCATGATCTGAGCCACAGTCAGCTCCTGGTCTTGTTTTTGTTGACTGTATAGAGCTTCTCCATCTTTGGCTGCAAAGAACATAATCAATCTGATTTCAGTGTTGACCATCTGGTGATGTCCATGTGTAGAGTCTTCTTTTGTGTTGTTGGAAGAGGGTGTTTGCTATGACCAGTGCATTCTCTTGGCAAAACTCTGTTAGCCTTTGCCCTGCTTCATTTTGTACTCTTATGTACTCCAAATGTTTGCCTAGGAACCAGAATATAATTCTAATATAAATTCTGAATTTTTTGGTTCAGTCACAGGTTCCCATAAATGGTGGGTATATTAGTCAGGAAACAGTAACAAATAAACCCTAAAATCTCAGTGGCTTCACATGACAAAAGGTTCATTCTCACTCACATTCTACTCAGGGAACACTGTGCTATATATACTCAATCACCCAAGTAGTAGAAGGTCCATTGTCTTGAAGCTATGCCATTCAGAAAACATGTTCTCCACTCACTTCTACATGTCAGCTCATTAACCAGAATCCAGTGCCACGGCTACAACTTCAAGACAATGGGAGTTGGAAACTGTAAACTTCCTGTGTATCAAGACAGTAGAAAATGGAATGGATTTGGTGAGCACATGGCATTGCCTTTTACACAATGAGGGATAGATGGCAGTTTGGTTCTGTAAAAACTCCTGGTGCACCTTCAAACCCACTTCTCAGTTACTCTTACTTTTATCTGGGTTAAATAACCCCAGATTTGGCACTGTATATCAGCAATGCCAAACAACTGCTTTGGGGAAGAAGACATGAAAGTAAATTTTGAGACAACTTGGTACTCAGGGATCATTGTCTTAGCTTACCTATACACCTTGAAACTACTGGGGTATAAAAATGATGAGTAGAATTGAAAAGCTATATTAATATATGCTCAAGTTCAAATACCATTTTAGAAAAAAATCTTCACAATTTTAAGAAAACCAGAATCAAGAGAGGACTGGTGGTCTATCAAAACACCAAGGAGCCAAATAAGCATTTTTCCACATTCTTCCTCAGACGGCAAGATAAGGCAAGTCACTGGAGTTGTTTCTGTGTCTCATTTCTTCTAAATATATGAATAAACAGAATATTTCCAGAACATGCATGCCATCTAAACTCACAGACAAATATGGTGTCTGAGTATCTTTTATTCATTCCATCTCTTTCTCAGTTCAACAAAACCATGATAGACTGGTATCACAGGCTGCTTCCTTGAGATGAGTAAATGGTTTACTTTCTCTCTACAAATATGGACTGAACATATATTGTGAGGCAGTTTTCTCTGAAGATGAAACAGTGGCCATACAGAGAAATTCTCTACCCATTTAAAGCTTTCATTCTGGATCTGGATACAGATAGACAAATAAATGATTCAGTGAGATAAATAGTGTGTCAAAAGGTTGTAAGTGCAACAGGGAAAAACAAAGCAAGGAAAACAAATGGGAGCTGAGATGGGAGTTGTCATGGGCTTTGGGTCATTGTGAACTGGTTCCTGGTGCTCTCGAGACAGACAGTAGCAGGAAAAGGAGACTTGGGTATGGAGGTTTTGCCAGAAACATGTAGTGTTCTGGTTTCCTTCTCATTCCTCAATGGTGAGGTGGAGACTGAGGAATAGATTACTGGAGAGACTGTAGAGTTCTGGAAAGCGCCTCTCAAACTCTTGCTCTCCATTGATTTTTCTGCTTTTCCCATTGAACTGTGGCAGCAGTTGAAGGCAGCAACTGTAACTATGGGGATTCAATAAATGTAGGATAACTGAATAAATCTCTCTAAGATGCCTTTTCAAGTGTTGTGACTGAATTGATTAGCTAGCAATCTATAGCAGTGGCTTGGTAACAGTGGTGGCTTTATAATGTGTCAGCTTGGCTAGATGGAACTACATTTTCCAGAATTCCCTTCCTTGTATGTTTCCAGTGAGAGTCAGTGGGGAGATTCTTGGGAAATTTGGAACCCAGAAGAGAAGCAGTGGGTGTTTTGTAGCTCAGACATATCAGTGTTGATCTGCTAACTCACTCACTAGTGTGAGGCTAGATCTGAGACCATTCTACCTTTTCCTGGATTCCCCTGCAGCATCTCCAGTTCCTGAGGCAGGTGTGTGTTGTCAACTTTTTAACAATGCATCACAGTCACACCCACTAAGGTCAAGGGCAACAAGAACTAACATGGATCTCAGTCCGTCCTTGGGGGTTCCAGGCTGCCTTTTCTCTTTCCACTTTACAGCTATCTTTCCTTCCTGATTGCCTGCCCTGAAGGCTTCACGTTCTAGTGTTAGACACAAAGATTTACACACACACACACACACACACATCCTCGTGGCTCTGCCTCTAGAACCTAGTTGTACTGTAATGGATATATATTTTTTAATTATTAATGTCCCTAGAGAGTTATGAGAAAATATTGCATCTGTGAAAAAAGACTAGGATACTATAACAAAAGGGACATTTAGAAAACAACCCAGAGAAGTTATCAGAACTCAAAAACAAGACAGCAAAAATTTTAAACTTCAGTAGATGGTTTGGAAAATATAGATGAGATAATCTCCCAGAAATTAGAGCAAAAAGATCATAACTTCTGCCTTGCTCACTTTCTGATTTTTCTGACTTGATTGCTCTGATAAAGCCAGCTGCCATGTTGTGATCCACCCTATGGAGAGGTTCATGGGACAGGAAACTGAGAATGGCCTTCAGCCTACAGCTAGGGAGGAACTGAGGCCCGCAGCCCAACACATGGAACTGAATCCTGCCAACAACCACATGAATGAGATGGGAAGTGTGTTGTCCTCTACTCGAGCTTCAAGGCGACTGTGACCCCAGCCAAGGCCTTGACTGCAGCCTAATGAGAGACCCTGAATCAGAGGACCCAGCCAAGGTGTACCCAGATTCATGACCCATAGAAACTGGAAGGTAATAAACGTTTGTTGCTTTAAGCTACTAACTTTTCAGAGTGATTTGTAGCGCAACATTACATAGCTAGAAGGGCTTCCCTGGTGGTGTAGTGGAAAAGAATTCCCCTGCCAATGCAGGAGGTTTGATCCTTGGGTTGGGAAGATCCCCTGGAGAAAGAAGTAGCAACCCACTCCAGTATTTTTGCCTGGAGAATCCCCAGGGACAGGAGCCTTAGCGGGCTACAGTCTACAGGGTCTTAAAGTATCAGACGTGACTGAGAGACTAACACTATACTAATGGTAGATGATCATTAACCTAAAATAAATTGATCTGTATTCAGAAGTTATAAGTAAAGTGTAAGCACTTATTACAGACATATCTTAATGCAATCACATTCAGGTTAGGTGGAAAGCATTACAATTTTGGAGTGTTAAATGGTATAAACTTTGTTCTAGTCTCTCTCCCTGACTAATAGTAGCATGGATTAAACTTGGCAGCAAACAAGACGTTCTCAGAAGAGAAAAACAGGCTTCCATGGGTCTAGGACTAACCCCAGAATTTGGCAAGAATTTCTGAAGAAAGCAAAATCCTGACTTCTAAGGAAAACAAAAGATGCATTTGTTTGTCAGTAATTAAGCTTTCCTAGGAAGTTTTCAGAAGTGAATAACTCAGATCTTGATATTCCAAGATACCTATCCCTAGGTGAAATGTGCACTTATTAAGTTTGTGTCATGTATGGGTATATGCAAAACTGCTTTACTGTAAGTTACAAATCACTGAGAAGAGCCAAGGTTATGCAACTTCAGGATTGGTCTTAATCCTGAGATTCTTTCTTGGCTCTATGTTTTTAGGGGAATATGCCGACATGCCAACTTGCAACATATTTCCACTGTCAAATGAGTGTGTTGGTCTCATTTTCCTTTTCCAGACATTTGCGCAGTGTGTATACCCATCCTGTGATTAACAATTGTTCTATATTTAGCAAATATATTTCATGAAAGCAGTAACAGCTGTGGTATTTAGATAATGGTTCAAGAATTTCTGTGTGAAAAACTATGTCACCTAGAGCTGCTTTTGTAGTTTTTAAATAGATTTCATATTGCAATGAATCCTTCACACAGGTTTAAAGATTTTAAGAATATAGACAATGAAGAGGATGAAATGAAGCCTACCTTGTTGAATTCTAAACGAATTAGTACAAGCTTCTCATGTGATATCCTACCACCATCATGCAATGCTCACTTAGTACTGACTTTTTAAATATTTATTTATTTTTAATTGATTGATGATTGGTTTACAATAGTGGTTTGATTTCTGTCATACATCAACATGAATTAACCATAGGTGTACTTTTTTTCATATTTATTTTCTCACTTCAGATCTGACTTGCTAAGTGAGTAGGAAAAACTCACCTGTCTGGTGTGTCTTTTTATGACTCACACAGAATGTTTCACTTTCAACACTCTAGCCACCCAATGTGTGGGGGATAGGGTTTCCCCCACCAAGCAATTCTCTGCAACACTAGCTGAGTGTCCTATAATTCAATTTAATTTAATTCTGATACTATCTACCAAGAGTCAGCATCAGCTCCTACAAGATAAGAGTTCAGGTCCATAAGACTGCCCCAGCCCCACTTCAGATACCAATTGCAAGCCCAAGTTATCACTTGTACTTTTGACCAACTGGCTATAAATTGAGTTCCCAGGATCCCTTCCTTGGGTTGGATAATTTCCTAGAAAACACAGAACTCAGGGACACACTATTTACTAGTTTATCATATAAAGGATAAGATAAAGGGTACATCCAGATAGAAGAGACACAGAGGGCAAAGTACATGGGAAAGAACACAGAGCTTCCAGGACCTCTCCAGGAGCATCATTCTCCCAGTATCTCCATGTGTTCATCAATCTAGAAGCTCCCCAAACCCCATACCACTGGAATTTTTATGGGGGCTACATCACTTATGCAAGATTCATCATGAAGGCAGGTTCCAGCCCATCCCCCCTTCCTGGAAGATGAGGATGGGGCTGAAAGTTCCAAACTTCTTGTCAGAGCTTGGTCTTCCTGGTAACCTGTCCCTATCCAAGAAGCACTGCTTCATTAGAACAAGAGATGTTCTAATTCTCATCATTTAGGAAATGACAAGGGTTCTAAGAGCTCTGTGCCAGGAACCAGGAGCAGAGGCCAAGGTCTATTTTTCCTGTGGCTTCACACTAAGTTGTTGCTATTGTTTAGTGACTGTAACCTGCTAGGCTCCTCTGTCCATGGGATTTCCCAGGCAAGAATACTGGAGTGGGTTGCCGTTTCCTTCTCCAGGGAATCTTCCTGACCCAGAGATCTAACTCGTGTCTCCTGTATAGGTAAGCAGATTCTTTACCACTGAGCCACCAGGGAAGCCCCCCCTCCCCAGAAGCAAATCAGCAAATAAAAATGCATGTGAACAATTACAGGAAAACATCATAATAAAAAATTAACTTTAATAGCTTAAAACTCTCTAAACACAGGGGGACTATCAAATTCATTTTTGATTATGAGACTAGCTTTTAAAATGGAAGAACTGGCTAGAACAATTAGCAGAACTGCTTGAACAGCATATTTTTCCTGAAATTCAGGTGGTCTACTTAAGGCTTAACTACTCTGGTAGGCAGCAGTGGTTGAAATCAGGAAAGCATTTACTTGACTTCAGGTCTGGAACTCTTTTCAATGAGTAAGAGAGGGAGATGGCTGAAGAAATATCTAACAGTGCACAGGAAACATCTATGCCTTTCTCTCACCTTCTCTTTAATCACCTAAAAGAAAGTTCATGCACTAAATCCCATGTAACTTTTTCCTACTAGAGAGCTCTAATCTATCACTCTGAGTTAATTTACAATTCTAACATATTTCAGGCACCTAGCATGGGCGGCTGTGACCTGCGCCACTTAGCGCAGCAGAGAGGAGCTACCCCACGTCTGAGGTCAGGGGCAGAAGCCGGGAGGACCCCATGCCCGAGGGGCAGCGGCCAAGAGGAGTTACCCCACGTTCAAGGTCAGGGGCGACAGCCAGGAGGAGCTACCCCACGTCCAAGGAGTGGTGGCTGTGCGGGTGCAGGAGGGCCTAGAGGAGCTATTCCCCAGTTGTGGATATGACTAGTGATAGAAGCAAGGTCTGATGCTGTAAAGAGCAATACTGCATAGGAACCTGGAATGTCAGGTCCATGAATCAAGGCAAATCGGAAGAGGCCAAACAAGAGATAGCAAGAGTGAACGTAGACATTCTAGGAATTAGCAAACTGAAATGGACTGGAATGGGTGAATTTAACTCAGACGACAAAAAGTAGAAAGTCAAGAAACACCTGGAGTAACAGGCAAATTTGGCCTTGGAGTACGGAATGAAGCAGGGCAAAGGCTAATAGAGTTTTGCCAAGAAAATGCACTGGTCATAGCAAACAGCCTCTTCCAACAACACAAGAGAAGACTCTACACATGGACATCACAAGAGGGTCAACACCGAAATCAGATTGATTATATTCTTTGCAGCCAAAGATGGAGAAGCTCTATACAGTCAACAAAAACAAGACCAGGAGCTGACTGTGGCTCACATCATGAACTCCTTATTGCCAAATTCAGATTTAAATTGAAGAAAGTAGGGAAAACCACTAGACCATTCAGGTATGACCCAAATCAAATCCTTTATGATTATACAGTGGAAGTAAGAAATAGATTTAAGGGCCTAGATCTGATAGATAGAGTGCCTGATGAACTATGGAATGAGGTTCATGACATTGTACAGGAGAGAGGGATCAAGACCGTCCCCATGGAAAAGAAATGGAAAAAAAAAACAAAATGGCTGAGGAGGCCTTACAAATGACTGTGAAAAGAAGAGAAGTGAAAAGCAAAGGAGAAAAGGAAAGATGTAAGCATCTGAATGCAGAGTTCCAAAGAATAGCAAGAAGAGATAAGAAAGCCTTCTTCAGTGATCAATGCAAAGAAATAGAGGAAAAGAACAGAACGGGAAAGACTAGAGATCTCTTCAAAAAAAATTAGAGATACCAAGGGAACATTTCATGCCAAGATGGGCTCGATAAAGGACAGAAATGGTATGGACCTAATAGAAACAAAAGATATTAAGAAGAGGTGGCAAGAATACACAGAAGAACTGTACAAAAAAGATCTTCATGACCCAGATAATCACAATGGTGTGATCACTCACCTAGAGCCAGACATCCTGGAATGTGAAGTCAAGTGGGCCTTAGAAAGCATCACTAGGAAGAAAGCTAGTGAAGGTGATGGCAATCCCAGTTGAGCTATTTCAAATCCTGAAAGATGATGCTGTGAAAGTGCTGCACTCCATATGCCAGCAAATTTCGAAGACTCAGCAGTGGCCACAGGACTGGAAAAGGTCAGTTTTCATTCCAATCCCAAAGAAAGGCAATGCCAAAGAATGCTCAAACTACCACACAATTGCACTCATCTCACATGCTAGTAAAGTAATGCTCAAAATTCTCCAAGCCAGGCTTCAGCAATATGTGAACCGTGAACTTCCAGATGTTCAAGCTGGTTTTAGAAAAGGCAGAGGAACCAGAGATCAAATTGCCAACATCCACTGGATCATCAAAAAAGCAAGAGAGTTCCAGAAAAACATCTCTTTCTGCTTTATTGACTATGTCAAAGCCTTTGACTGTGTGGGTCACAATAAACTGTGGAAAATTCTGAGAGAGATGGGAATATCAGACCACCTGACCTGCCTCTTGAGAAATCTGTATGCAGGTCAGGAAGCAACAGTTAGAACTAGACATGAAACAACAGACTGGTTCCAAATAGGAAAAGGAGTGCGTCAAGGCTGTATATTGTCACCCTGCTTATTTAACTTATATGCAGAGTACATCATGAGAAACGCTGGGCTGGAAGAAGCACAAGCTGGAATCAAGATTGCCGGGAGAAATATCAATAACCTTAGATATGCAGATGACACCACCCTTATGGCAGAAAATGAAGAGGAACTAAAGAGCCTCTTGATGAAAGTGAAAGAGAAGAGTGAAAAAGTTGGCTTAAAGCTCAACATTCAGAAAACGAAGATCATGGCATCTGGTCCCCTCACTTCATGGCAAATAGATGGAGAAACAGTAAAAACAGTGAGAGATTTTATTTTGGGGGGGCCCCAAAATCACTGCAGATGATGACTGCAGCCATGAAATTAAAAGACACTTACTCCTTGGAAGAAAAGTTATGACCAACTTAGATAGCATATTCAAAAGCAGAGACATTACTTTGCCGACTAAGGTCCGTCCAGTCAAGGCTATGGTTTTTCCAGTGGTCATGTATGGATGTGAGGGTTGGACTGTGAAGAAAGCTCAGCACCAAAGAATTGATGCTTTTGAACTGTGGTGTTGGAGAAGACTCTTGAGAGTCCCTTGGACTGCAAGGAGATCCAACCAGTCCATTCTGAAGGAGATCAACCCTGGGATTTCTTTGGAAGGAATGATGTCAAAGCTGAAACTCCAGTACGTTGGCCACCTCATGCGAAGAGTTGACTCATTGGAAAAGACTCTGATGCTGGGAGGGATTGGGGGCAGGAAGAGAAGGGGATGACAGAGGATAGGATGGCTGGATGGCATCACTGACTCGATGGACTCGAGTCTGAGTGAACTCCGGGAGTTGGTGATGGACAAGGAGGCCTGGCGTGCTGCGATTCATGGGGTCGCAGAGTCTGACACGACTGAGCAACTGAACTGAGCTGAACTGAACATATTTCCTTCCTTCTTAAATGAATACTGAACACCTACTCTAGGTCAGCTCCTTATACTAGTTATTGGGATTATAAGAAAATAGAAATAGTTCCTGCTCTAATGAATCTCACATTGTATAGTGGGGCTGGGGGAGGCAGATGTAGATAATGAAACAACAGACGATAATAAAATATGTACAATTAATAAAATAAATTTTTAAATGTAGTGTCATTACTGGAGGAGAACTGAGGGAACATGTGTCTCAGAGACCTAAACTAGTGAAGGCAGTCAGGGAAAGCAGACTTTCCAGCCATGTGAAAGACGATGTCATTCATTAGGGTCATAGAGGAAGGGGGTAGTTACAGCAAAGGAAATGAAGAATTTTATTCTAGGTCTGTTGTGGTGTTGGAGAAGACTCTTGAGAGTCCCTTGGACTGCAAGGAGATCTAACCAGTCCATTCTGAGGGAGATCAACCCTGGGATTTCTTTGGAAGGAATGATGCTAAAGCTGAAACTCCAGTACTTTGGCCACCTCATGCGAAGAGTTGACTCATTGGAAAAGACTCTGATGCTGGGAGGGATTGGGGGCAGGAGAAGAAGGGGACGACAGAGGATGAGATGGCTGGATGGTATCACTGACTTGATGGACGCGAGCCTGAGTGAACTCCGGGAGTTGGTGATGGACAAGGAGGCCTGGCATGCTGCGATTCATGGGGTCACAAAGAGTTTGACACGACTGAGCAACTGAACTGAACTGAACTTAGTGAGCTTATGGTGCCTACACACAAGTTATATTTTGGTGGCAGTCAGATGAACCTTGTCTGGAGCTCACAAGAAACCTCTAACTTGGGAGTCTTCACAGTGTGGCTGGTAAAGGAAGTGTGTGTGTGTTTGTGTCTGTGTGTGTGTTCAGTTGTGCCGGACTCTCTGTAGCCCACCAGGCTCCTCTCTCCACAGGATTCTCCAGGCAAGAATACTGGAGTGACCTAACATTTCCTATTCCAGGGGATCTTTCGCCACCCAGGGATGGAACCTGCATCTCCTGCATCTCCTGTACCTCCTATATTGGCAGGCGGATTCTTTATCACTAGCGCCACCTGGGAACTTGGGTAAAGGAAGCCAGAGGGGATGAATGAGCTCACCCAGTCAGAAGACTGGGAAATGGAAGAGAGGATGCCTAGGGCAATACAATGAAAGACAAAACCATGCAAAGGTAGAAGAAAAAGAGTCAGAGAGAGCTACCAGAAAAGTAAATAGAATTCCAAGACTGTAGAGCTCCAGAAAGAAAAGAAAGAGTGCCTCAGGGAGAGAGGGAACGTTGAATGCTGTGGAAAGCCAAGTAAAATGACAACTGGGGAATGTTAATTAAGTTAGTGACAAAACACTAGGATAAACTTGGCAAAACCAGTTTGAGAATAGTGGTAGAGTCAGAATACAGATTGCTAGAGTGGGAGCTGAGTTAGGAGAAACATCAAGTGTAGACAATTTATTCTAGAAGTTTGGCTGTGCAAGGGAGTTGAGAGAGCCTGGACAGTGAGTGGGCAAGAAAATGAGGATGAATTGACTAAGCAATAGGTGAAGCAGGATGGGACAAAAAGAGATTTTTTTGGTCCATTCCCCCCACCCTCTGCCTTTGGTAACCTTAGTTTGTTTTCTATGTTCTGGTACGCTAACACTATATTGTAAATCAACTGTACTTCAATTTTTAAAAAGAGAGACTTTTTTCTCTTTTGTCTTTTGAATGGGAGATATTTTCAGATTCACACTTTGATGGGAAAGAGAATGTAGAAGAGAAAGGGTTAAAAATAAACATCAGAGAGGAAGATGGAGATGAAGAACAAGAAAGGGAATGAAAATGGCCAGAAATATAAATACTGAAGGAGAGAGAATTCAGAGCACAGTTCCTACTGCAACTGGCAGGAATGAAGGAAAAGACTAGTGTGAATGCTGATAAAGGTTGGTAGATGTAATTGCAAAAAGTGGAGAGGATTTTGTTATTGAGTTGTCCAGGCCACATAAGATAAAAAACAAGAAATTAAAAGGAGTTAGTTCATCGCAGCACTGTTTACAACAGCCAGGACATGGAAGCAAGCTACATGTCCATCAGCAGACGAATGGATAAGAAAGCTGTGGTACATATACACAATGGAGTATTACTCAGCCATTAAAAAGAATACATTTGAATCAGTTCTAATGAGGTGAATGAAACTGGAGCCTATTATACAGAGTGAAGTAAGCCAGAAAGAAAAACACCAATACAGTATAATAATGCATATATACCGAATTTAGAAAGATGGTAATGATAGTCCTGTATGCAAGACAGCAAAAGAGACACAGATGTATAGAACAGTCTTTTGGACTCTGTGGGAGAGGGTGAGGGTGGGATGATTTGGGACAATGGCATTGAGACATGTATATTATCATATGTGAAACAAATCGCCAGTCCAAGTTTGATGCATGATACAGGATGCTCAGGGCTGGTGCACTGGGATGACCCAGAGGGATGGGATGGGGAGGGAGGTGGGAGGGAGGTTCAGGATGGAGAACACATGTGCATCCGTGGTGGATTCATGTTGATGTATGGCAAAACCAATACAATATTGTAAAGTAATTAGCCTCCAATTAAAACTAAATAAATAAATAAACAAAAATAAAACTTCTAAAAAAATAAAACATAAATAAAAGGAGTGGACCTATTAGGGTCCAACTGTTACAAAAGTAACAGTTGATCTTAAAGGACATGAAATTCATTTATTTAACAAACATTCACCTAGTACTATAATAGGGCTTTCCTAGTGGCTCAGATTGGAGAAGGCAATGGCACCCCACTCCAGTACTCTTGCTTGGAAAATCCCATGGATGGAGGAGCCTGGTGGGCTACAGTCCATGGGGTCTCGAAGAGTTGGACATGACTGAGCGACTTCACTTTCACTTTTCACTTTCATGCATTGGAGAAGGAAATGGCAACCCACTCCAGTGTTCTTGCCTGGAGAATCCCAGGGGTGGGGGAGCCTGGTGGGCTGCCATCTATGGGGTCGCACAGAGTTGGACACAACTGAAGCAACTTAGCAGTAGCAGCAGTGGCTCAGATGGTAAAGTACTATAATAGGTTTTATGAGAATATTAAATTTTTGATGAAAAAAATTCTCTTAATTTTACAAACCAATGGAAAAAAAAATCTTCCCTCTTTTAGTAAATGGTAACCCCTACCATTCTACCATTCATCTAGTTGCTTGGAGGAGAACCCAGGAGTCAACATTAACTCCTTCCTTTCCTTCATCTACCCTCCATGCATGCACACACAACACACACACATATACCATATCCAACACTGGGAAGCCCTGTCAATTCTATTTCTAAAACAAGTCTGGAATTTGACTGGTATTTGCATCTCCACTGCCTCAATCTTGATCCAAACCACTAGAATAAGAATTCAACTGAATACAATTTACAAACCTGATTGGTTTTATTCAGTGATTCATTAGTTGGACAGCATCCAATCTAGCAGATACAAAGGAACTCTGAGGAGCCATACAAGGTAAGAATTTTATAGACAGAAGTAAGCAGAAACCAGGAAGTTGGAGGAGGTAACAAAACAGATCGATTACTGCAAGATTACTGCAAGATTACTTTCCTTTAGGGGATGGCAGGGGCTTATTGGTCAGATTGCCTGACTAGCGCTGATCAGATTGCTGATTGGCTGGTTTAAGATTCCATTAGTGGGAGAGCTGAGAGTGTAATTAAATTACAGCTCAGTTTGGTAAAGTGAGGCTTAGCATAAACCACTCCATTTTGAGTCTTTTGTCTTTAACACCTTCTAACTTGTTTCCTCCTGATAACCAACAGCAATAACATAGATCAGATCATTATAGTCACCTACATAAAACCTTCTAACAGTTTCCAACTGCTCAGAAAATAAAATTGTCACCATACCCTGAAAGACCCTACATGTTTTCCTGACCACTTGTCCACACTTCCCTCATTCAAAACACCTCAAAAAAAAAAAGTTATAACCGGGAAAAAAAAAAAAAAAAAGCAAATCATCTCCTCCACACTGGGACATAGGCCCCATCTTAGTTCCTAGAATATGTTAAACTCCTGTTCAACTTGGGGCTTTGAACTTGCTGTTCCTCTGCCTAAAGCATGCTTCTGGCTTTTTCCATGACTGGCTCTTATTCAACCCCAATGTCACTCTTACTTGATAATTTCATTAAAAGTGTCTCAGTTTACTACCTATGATAGCACTTTAATGATTCCCATCACAACACCAAAGACAATTTGTAGTCATTTTATGGGTTTACTTTTGCTGTTTCTATTTCCCACTAGAACGTAAATTCCATGAGGGCAGGGACAATGTGTGTCTTGTCCCCAGTTCCTAGAATAGGGCTTGGCATATGGAAGACACTCAAAAACGCAGCTTGAATAAATGAATTGCTCAAAAACAACTAACCAATAAACAAAGCAGAATGAAAGTATACTGAATTACACATAAGATAAAATTTGTGAGAGCACATAAGAAGAGATGATAAATTCTCCTTGCCTAATAAATATAATGACAATGAGAGTGTTTAAGGCAAAACTAATCTATGCTAGTAGAGGTCAGAATGATGCTTTCTCTTGGAGGGGTGTGGGTTCTGTTTCTTTATTTGGGTGCTAACTACCCAACTGTGTTCAGTTTGTGCACTTTTCAGGATGTATATTTCTTTAAAAAGTGAAAATTGAGGGAAAACATACTTTATATGGACCATGTGACATCAAGGTACAATAACAAATATTCATAATGGTGGCCTAAGTAATCAATAAGATTAAGTTATGTTTATTGTGAACTACTTTCTAAAATTTCAAGTGTGTTAACATATTTTTTTAAAGATTTCCACTAAAAATAGTTAAATCATGCCACTGAGTTGGGTCTATTATCTGTAAATTTGACTTAAGTGGAGTACCTTGTGCTTCCTTGATGCTCAAGAAATAAAATATTAATGCATTAATGCCACTGGAACAACCACAAGATCCAGGTCAGGACCACTACCCCATTTTACAGAAGAGAACATTGAGGCCCAGAGAAGTTATCCAATTTTTTTATAGTTGCAGATGCAGAAAGGCTGGAGTCAAGTTCCTCTGACTCTAGGAGCAGTACAGTATGCCTTACTACTCTCTGTATGAGTACATGGCAATCTGGAAGAGAAGAGGCAGAGCCAATGGGGTTGGGCTTGGGCCATCTCAGGAAGAACAGTCTGATAAGAAGATCCTCTGTGAGTGAAGACCATCTTCAAGACTCCATTTAACATCTCCCATGACTCCTCTCCACCTGCTTTGAGTGGCACTTGGCATGTTTTTTTTTTTTTTCCTTGAGCACTGAAACTATGAATCTTCATTAAGCATTAACCGAGTCTAACCACAGATATAGCTAGGCTCTGAGTGCAGCCATGTTTTATTTCTAGGGTCCTCTGTACATCTATCCTCTGGTTATAAATAGTAATAAACAGAAATCACCCTGCAAAATTACTATCCTCTGTTAAGGCCTAGAAATTTCACCTCAAAGCTGATGTAATCATTTAAGCCAATGCCTACGTAACCACTTCTCCAATATGTAAGTTCAAGACATTGATTTATGAACCAATCAAGGATTATCAAGTCCTGATTGAATGAGAATGTAGGCTATTAGAGGAAAAGAAGTGAAATGTACTTTGGCATAAAGTGGTCTCAGGAAGTCCAGTTTTCCCAGAATTCTATCAGATCTTGAGGGCTTGGTGCAGGCCTCTTCTTGGGCCAATAAGATTAATATGTGTAATTCACATAAACCAACATAGCCACATAGCCCCCATGTGAGCATCAGAAATGACAGTTCTGTATCCCAGGAGGAACCTGAACTTGATACAAAGTTCTAAGATAAAGCATTAGATAAGACCCAGAATTGATTGGACTTGAGACCAGATTAGATTTAACAAAGCCTAGGGACTTCCCAACTGGAATTCCATCACCTCCACTAGCTTTGTTCCTAGTGATGCTTTCTAAGGCCCACTTGACTTCACATTCCAGGATGTCTGGCTCTAGGTGAGTGATCACACCATCGTGATTTTCCGGGATGTGAAGATCTTTTTTGTACAGTTCACTGTGTATTCTTGCCACCTCTTCTTAATATCTTCTGCTTCTGTTAGGTCCATACCATTTCTGTTCTTTATCAAGCCCATCTTTGCATAAAATGTTCCCTTGGTATCTCTAATTTTCTTGAAGAGATCTTTAGTCTTAGAAAGCATCACTACGAACAAAGCTAGTGGAGGTGATGAAATTCCAGTTGAGCTATTTCAAATCCTGAAAGATGATGCTGTCAAAGTGCTGCACTCAATATGCTAGCAAATTTGGAAAACTCAGCAGTGGCCACAGGACTGGAAAAGGTCAGTTTTCATTCCAATCCCAAAGAAAGGCAATGCCAAAGAATGCTCAAACTACTGCACAATTGCATTCATCTCACATGCTAGTAAAGTAATGCTCAAAATTCTCCAAGCCAGGCTTCAACAGTACATGAACTGTGAACTTCCAGATGTTTGAGCTGGTTTTAGAAAAGGCAGAGGAACCAGAGATCAAATTGCCAACATCCACTGGATCATCAAAAAAGCAAGAGAGTTCCAGAAAAACATCTCTTTCTGCTTTATTGACTATGCCAAAGCCTTTGACTGTGCGGATCACAATAAACTGTGGAAAATTCTGAGAGAGATGGGAATACAGACCACCTGACCTGCCTCTTGAGAAATGTGTATGCAGGTCAGGAAGCAACAGTGAGAACTGGACATGGAACAACAGACTGGTTCCAAGTAGGAAAAGGAGTGCGTCAAGGCTGTATATTATCACCTTGCTTATTTAACTTATATGCAGAGTACATCATGAGAAACGCTGGACTGGAAGAAACACAAGCTGGAATCAAGATTGCCAGGAGAAATATCAATAACCTCAGATATGCAGATGACACCACCCTTATGGCAGAAAGTGAAGAGGACCTAAAAGCCTCTTGATAAAAGTGAAAGAGGAGAGTGAAAAAGTTGACTTAAAACTCAACATTCAGAAGACGAAGATCATGGCATCCAGTCCCATCACTTCATGGGAAATAGAGAGGAAACAGTGGAAACAGTGTCAGACTTTATTTTTTGGGCTCCAGAATCACTGTGGATGGTGACTGCAGCCATGAAATTAAAAGACACTTACTCCTTGGAAGGAAAATTATGACCAACCTAGATAGCATATTCAAAAGCAGAGACATTACTTTGCCGACTAAGGTCCGTCTAGTCAAGGCTATGGTTTTCCAGTAGTCATGTATGGATGTGAGGGTTGGACTGTGAAGAAGGCTGAGCGCCAAAGAATTGATGCTTTTGAACTGTGGTGTTGGAGAAGACTCTTGAGAGTCCCTTGGACCGCAAGGAGATCCAATCAGTCCATTCTGAAGGAGATCAGCCCTGGGATTTCTTTGGAAGGAATGATGCTAAAGCTGAAGCTCCAGTACTTTGGCCACCTCATGCGAAGAGTTGGCTCATTGGAAAAGACTCTGATGCTGGGAGGGATCGGGGGCAGGAGGAGAAGGGGGCGACAGAAGACGAGATGGCCGGATGGCATCACTGACTCGATGGGTGTGAATCTGAGTGAACTCTGGGAGTTGGTGATGGACAGGGAGGTCTGGCGTGCTGCGATTCATGGGATCGCAAAGAGTCGGACACGACTGAGCGACTGAACTGAACTGAACTGAACTGAACTGAACTGAGGGGCTTCCCTGGTGGCTCAGACGGAAAAGCGTCTACCTACAATGCAGGAGACCCGGGTTCAATCCCTGAGGTGGGAAGATCTCCTGAAGAAGGAAATGGCAACCTACTCCAGTATTCTTGCCTGGAAAATCCCATGGATGGTGGAACCTGATAGGCTACAGTCCACGGGGTCGCAAAGAGTCGAACACAACTGTGCGACTGAGAACAAGCTCAGAAGCTCCAGCTCGGAGTCAGTTTTCTGGGAACAAGGAAACTGACCTCAAACAAACTCTTATAAAATATAGAAGTTATTATAAGTTTGGGAAATGTAAAGGTCATGAGTGTAAATAGCTACAATATGAATGCAGCAGAAAATATCTTCCTTGGAATTTTATTTTAGAAGCAGTAAATTGAGACACTTTGAAAGGAGGACAACGTGAAACTCTCACTGGCAAAGCCCATGAACAATGCCCAGGAAATACAAATAGAATTTGGGCAATAAAACAAAGTCTAACCTTTTGCTTTTCCTTTGTGCTTAGTCAAGTTTCACTTGCTCAGAGGGTGCCGCCTGCAGAGGTCTTGCACGCAGCACTTAAGACTGGAGTTCCAGGTGCAAAACGGCAGCAACCACACCTCGATTCAAGATGATGGTGGCAGGGAGTGTGCGGAGATGCTGGGCTTCACCCTGAAATCCTGGCCGTGATTAACATGTCTACGCAGCTGCAGAGAACTCTTCACCCCTCCCCCTGAACCAGAGATATCTACAAAGCAGCCCCGCCCACAACCTGACCAGTGGTGAAGAGCAAGTGCTCACACCTCCTGTCTTTCTCTGATGAAGAGTAAAAGCTTCCTTTCGTTTCTGAACTGAACTTGATTTCCTTCCACTGGTTCCAAGGACGCCAGGCAGAAGGATCTTTGTTGGGGACCAACTCAGGAGGGTCCATAACACAACTGCAATTAAAAAAAAATAGATTTAGCTTAGACATCATTTTAATTTTAGGGATGTTTCAGCCTACAGCTATTTTAGAACTGGAGACCCAGGCAGAAGTGCTGAATTTTTGTCTGTGGTAAACTGTGCCTGAAGAGACCAAGGTTGATACTTTTAATATCTAAAAAGCTCATCTATATCAATAAATAAAAGCATGAATACTTCAAAAGATATAAATGTTTAATGGCGTTGAGTACATAACTCAAAAGCAAGCATATATTAAGAACAATCTCCAGTAATTTAAACTGTAGTTAAACAAAGCAATATTTTCCCTATTAAATTAAAATACATTAAAAAAATTATAAAATTCCTAACCGTGGCGAGGTTTTAATAAAACAAGTTCTTACTTACTGCCAGTGGGGTGCAAATTGGCAGTTTTTTTGGGGAAGTACTTTAAAGTTTGATAGTAAAACTAAGAGATTAACATCCTTGCTCAAACTAATCCCATTTCTTGGAACCTAACATGGCATCTGGTCTCATCACTTCATGGCAAATAGATGGGGAAACAGTGGAAACAGTGTCAGACTCTATTTTGGGGGGCTCCAAAATCACTGCAGATGGTGATTGCAGCCATGAAATTAAAAGATGCTTACTCCCTGGAAGGAAAGTTATGACCAACCTAGACAGCATATTAAAAAGCAGAGACATTACTTTGCCAACAAAGGTCCGTCTAGTCAAGGCCATGGTTTTTCCAGTGATCATGTATGGTTTTTCCAGTGAGAGTTGGACTATAAAGAAAGCTGAGCGCTGAAGAACGGATGCTTTTGAACTGAGGTGTTGCAGAAGACTCTTGAGAGTCCCTTGGACTGCAAGGAGATCCAACCAGTCCATCCTAAAGGAGATCAGTCCTGGGTGTTCATTGGAAGGACTGATGTTGAAGCTGAAACTCCAATAATTTGGCCACCTGATGCAAAGAGCTGACTCATTTGAAAAGACTCTGATGCTGGGAAAGATTGAAAGCAGGAGAAGGGGGCGACAGAGGATGAGATGGTTGGATGGCATCACTGACTCAATGGACATGGATTTGAGTAGACTCCAGGAGTTGGTGATGAACAGGGAGGCCTGGCATGCTGCAGTTCATGGGGTCACAAAGAGTCAGACACAACTGAGCGACTGAACTAACTAACTAGTCCTCAAGGAACAATTCCAAATATGGTAAAAGTTTTATTCTACATTTCTTTTCATCACAGCATTAATTCAGTTTGCAAAACTGTGACAAATGTGAGACATTAAGCCTATATATGCATTTGATGGACTGTTATGCAATCATAAATGATTACAAAGAGTTTATAAATTTTGGGGAAATGCTCATAACTTAATGCTAAGTGAAATTTTAAAAGAGACATACATTGTGCATTTCCCCTCTTCTATTGAGTGGAAAATTTCTCTTCCACCTGATATCACTTTTGGGCAACTATATCCCACGTTTAAAATATTTTTTCTCAACAATTTTAGATACTGAAAAGATATTGTATATCTCAGTTTTATTTCATTTTAAGATGATCCCTGTTGCGTTGGACACGTTTCTTTCACATCCATTGTCTCCAGCAATCAGACAAAATGGTTCGCTGAAACTTCATTGGAACACAATACAGTAGCAGGTTAAAACACTGTCCCACTGTGGGATGACTTCAAGAACTTTAGGGTTTTTAAGTAGTTCAAGGCCCTGGATCATCGCCCTAACTCTATTTGCTCTGGCAAATGCAGTGAAAAGACTTTATTTACTGAACTACCAAAGGAAATTTACCTCAAGGTGACTCAACCCATAAAGCCAGCAACAGTAAAACCCAAGGACTTCCTGGCAGGAAGACTGCGTCCTGCTGGTGTTAGCTCCTGCAGGAAGAGCGGCTTCATCATTAACCAGTTAGTCTCCATGTAATGAGTGGTGTACAGCCAGAAGAAACGGTAATGGCTTTATGTCTTATATAAGTGTTCCAGAGTAAAATCTACAGTTAGGTACTAGAAACACAGACAAACTTCTGCATTTCTCTGCATTTTTCAAACAATACTTCTTGAGGGAAAAAATGCTAGTCAGATAGCTTGATCTGTGATTTAATTCCTTAGCATCACTGCCCTGGATGAGTTTGATACATATAAAAGTCTGTTCTGTTACCAGAGCAGTACTTGGGAAATCATTTACATATTACCAAAAAAATGTGTTCATATAACATAATTTAAATGTTTAAATTTGCATTTCAAATTAAAAAATGATGAGAAATGTATCATTTATCTTCTTGTCATGTGTGCATGTGTGCTCAGGCATGTGTGACTCTTTGCAACCCCCCGGACTGTAGCCAGCCAAGCTCCTCTGTCCATGGAATGTTCCAGCCAAGAATACTGGGGTAGGTTGCCATTTCCACCTCCAGGGGATCTTTCCAACCCAGGGATTGAACCTGCATCTCTTGCTTCTCCTGCATTGGCAGGCAGAGTCTTTACCACTGTGCCACCTGGGAATAAATTTGCAAAACTTATTTGTAATATGTGTTATCTTGGCTATAAAATATGAAATCAATGGTTTTCTTTATTTTTTTATACTTGACTTTTATTGTCTTATTTCTTCTCAGTGGGATATGATTTTCTATAAGAAGGTAATAACAACATGAATTTTAAAAATATTTAACATTTGTTGTAACAGTATGATTATTTGTCTCAACTACAGACTTACATACACGCCTATACCAGAAACAAAGGGAATTCCCTGGCAGTTCAATAGTTAGGACTCCGTGTCCTAACACGGATTTTCACTGCTGAGGAGGGCCCAGGTTCCATCCTTGGTTGGGGAACTGGGATCCCACAAGTCTCACAGTGTGGCCAAAACCAAAAAAAAAAAAAAAAACTTTCTCCTCAGGTGTAATTAGAACAAATCAATTTTGTTAAGAGAACAGTCAATATTCAACAGAGTGTAGCAAAGATATCGAGGAACTGGAACTCTTGTACATTGCTAATAGAGATGTAAAATAGTACAACCACTTGGCAAACAGTTTGGCAGTTTCTTAAAAGGTTGAACACACTCTCACTGTACAATCCAGCCATTTCAACTAAAGGTTTTATCCAAGAGAAATGAAAGTATAAATCTATACAAATACTTCACATAAATGTTCATAGCAGTTCCAGTGTAATGAACAAAAACTTAAATCAACCTTAATGTCCATTCAAAGGTGAGTGAATAAACAAATGTGATGTATTTGTTACCAAGTCCAAACTCACTCTGCTTGCTGTATGACAGGCCAATCAACCTAGAGACAAGGTGTTGAGGAAAGGAATACAACTTCATTTGGAAAGTCAGCTGACCAAGAAGATGGCAGACTGATATCTTAAAATAGCCATCCTATTAGGGTCTGGATGACAGGTTCTTTTACAGAACAGAGGTGGGGGGAGATGAGGAAGTAAAGTAAAAAGGCCATTAATCTTGCAAATATCTCCTGGAATGGCCAGTCTTGGGAAGGGGATGTGTTAATTTCTTCCTTCCTGTAGCCATCCACAGGTGGACAGGGTACTTAACAAAGGCATTTTGGTTTAATATTTAGGCAGAAGGGCAGGGTTACCCAAGGCTGGCCATTATATATGGACAGTATCTTTTTAATGAACAAAAACAATGAGAAGCAAAGGCTAAAGTAAAAGAAACAGATCCAACGTGGAGTCAGTTCTTCCCTCTAACATATCTAAAGTTGTCCATCATCTACAGATATCTCATATCAGCAATAAAAAAAGAACTGCTGATATACATAGTAACATGGATGAATTTCAAAATAATATGCTGAATAAAATCAGATAAAAAAGAATACATTCTGTTTTGAGTCCTTGTATCCAACATTCTAGAAAATGCAAGCTCATCTAAAGTCATAGAAAGCTGACTGATGGTTGCTTAGGAATTAGGAGTCTGCAGGGGTAGGAGAGTAGGATGGCAAAGTAGCTCAAGGAAACTTTGAGGGCTGATGAGTATGTTCATTTTCCAAAGTGTGGTCATGGTTTCAGGTGTGTATAGACAAGTCAAAATGTATGAAATTATATTCTAAATCTGTGCAGTTTGCTGTATGTCAATTATACCTCAATAAAACCCTTAAAAATTGGAAGTCCCCTGGTGGTCCAGTGGTTAGGACTTGGCATTTTCACTGCCATGGCCCCAGATCCCACAAGCCATCTGGTGCAGCCAAAAAATAAATAAATAAAAATAAAGGGAACTTCCTTGGTGGTCCACAGATTAAGAATCCACCTTCCAATGCAGTGGACTCCCCTGGTGTCACAGACAGTAAAGCGTCCGCCTACAATGTGGGATACCTAGGTTCGATCCCTGGATCAGGAAGATCTCCTGAAGAAGGAAATGGCAACCCACTTCAGTATTCTTGCCTGGAAAATCCCATGGACAGAGGAACCTGGTAGGCTATACTACATAGGATCGCGAAGAGTAGGACACGACTGAGCGACTTCACTCATTTACAATGCAGTGGATGTGGGTTTAATCCCTGGTTGGGGAACAAAGACCCACATGCTGTAACTAAGACCTGAGGTAGCCAAATAAATAATAAATTAATAAATATTAATATCATGAGGTCTTTAAAAATAAATAAATAATAGAAGGAATAATGTTCAACAGAAAAAAGGTTGTAAGAAAAAACAATAAAATGTGATGACTGAATTTCTTTAAAAGAAGACATAAAATTTACACATCTTGTCTTTTAAAGAATTGCTTAGGGGACTTCCCTGGTGGTCCAGTGGTTGAGACTCCGTGCTTCCACTGCAGGGGGCCCGGGTTCCATCCCTGGTCAAGGAATTGCTTGGGAAGCTACATAAGGACAAGCAACAAAGCTGGAAGAATCTTATGGAGGGGATAGTTACTTAGTGACTTTCTATTCACCAGGTCTTCAGCTATGTAATAATACCCCTGGGAGAGATGGAGATATTTTATTTAAATATCAACAATAATGCAATCTCTCCATCAGAGATTTGGGGAAAGCAAAGTAGAATCCTGAGCACATAAAATCCTGACTCAAATATAAACTAAAATTTCTCCATCCAAGAGAGAAGGATATAAAAATTTAAAAACCCTTAGAATACAAAGCAGGCACTCACCTGACAGATTGCAGCCTGTTCTGTAGGCACGGAAAGGTGTCTAGGAAGTGCATGTGAAGACATATATCATCCTGCAGAATCTCTTCTTTTAGTAAAACTCCACCCATGGACAATTTCCCCAAGTATCAGTTAGTATTTAAAAGTTAAACCCAATTGAAAGATTTTACATTTCACTTGGGTAAGCAAAGTAGAGAGAGTGATAGCAAAGGAAGGCCAGAAGCCTGGGGGTCTGCTACCTCTGATTTGATGTGCCAGCCACGGAAGCAGATATCCTAAACAAGTTAGGAATATTGGATCTGTCTTCCTTGAAGCAAAGGATTAATCCTATTGAATATATCTTCCCTCTGAGGCTGCTTTGGAGCTGTTGTTTAACCCTAAATCTTCTCCGGATCCTTTTGGCATACGGCTTTGAGATAACAATATGAAAATGAGCTTTGGATCTTGCTTTTAAAGACCTTCACGAACAGAAAGAATAGGTTCACATCTAAAAGTTCTGACATGAACAGGGTGATTTCCAGGTTAACACAAGGGTGAAACAGACAAGAAAATGATGAGAAAGACAAAGAATACAAAAAAGAGATGAGAAGAGAGAAAGACAAACCCTAAGTCTGATTACTTTGGGGTTGTTGTTTTTGTTCGCTCACTCAGTTGTGTTTGACTCTTTGTGACCCCATGGATTCCAGCACACCAGGCTTTCCTGTCCTTCATTATCTCCTGCAGTTTGCTGAAACTCATGTCCATTAAGTCAGTGATGCCAACCAGCCATCTCATCCTCTGTCACTCCCTTCTCCTCCTGCCTTCAATTTTTCCCACCATTTCCAGTGAGTTAGCTCTTCACATCAGGTGGCCAAAGTATTGGAGCCTCAACTTCAGTATCAGTCCTTCCAATTCAGGACTGACTTCCTTTAGGATTGACTGGTTTGATCTCCTTGCTGTCTAAGGGACTCTCAAGAGTCTTATCTAGCACCACAGTTTGAAAGCATCAATTCTTCAGTGCTTAGCCTTCTTTATGGTCCAAGTCTCACATCCATGCATGACTACTGGAAAAACCAAAGCTTTGACTAGATGGACTTTTGTTGGCAGAGTGAAGTCTGTGCTTTTTAATACATTGTCTGGGAAACGACTGAAGTGACTTAGCAGCAGCAGCAGCAGGTTTGTCATAGCTTTTCTTCCAAGGAACAAGCGTCTTTTAATTTCATGGCTGTAGTCGCCATCCACAGGGATTTTTGGAGTCTAAGAAAATAAAGTCTGTAACTGTTTTCATTGTTTTTCCATCTATTTGCCATGAAGTGATGGGACTGGATGCCATGATTTTAGTTTTTTGAATGTTGAGTTTGAAGCCAGCTTTTTCACTCTCCTCTTTCACCTTCATCAAGAGGCTCTAGGGGAAAAGAAAACTGGGTTGCCTAGAAAGGTAGACCTTTGAAGCAAATGAGACTCCGCAACATTTACTGATAGGTACAGCTTCATAAGTAGATAATAATTCAGTTCAGTACAGTTCAGTCACTCGGTAGTGTCCAACTCTTTGCGACCCCATGGACTGCAGTACTCCCAGCTTCCCTGTCCATCACCAACTCCCAGAGCTTGCTCAAACTCATGTCCATCAAGTCGGTGATGCCATCCAACCATCTTATCTTCTGTTGTCCCCTTTTCCTCCTGCCTTCAATCATTTCCAGCACCAGGGTCTTTTCCAATGAATCAGTTCTTCGTAACCGATGGCAAATGTATGGAGTTTCAGCTTCAGCATCAGTCCTTCCAATGAATATTCAGGACTGATTTCCTTTAGGATGGACTGGTTAGATCTCCTTGCAGTCCAAGGGACGCTCAAGAGTCTTCTCCAACACCACAGTTCAAAAGCATCAATTCTTCAGTGTTCAGTTTTCTCTATAATCCAACTCTCAAATCCATACATGACTACTGGAAAAACCATAGCTTTGACTAGATGGACCTTTGTTGGCAAAGTAAATGTCTCTGCTTTTGAATATGCTGCCTAGGTTAGTCATAGCTTTTCTTCCAAGGAACAAGTGTCTTTTAATTTCATGGCTGTAGTCACCATCTGCAGAGATTTTGGAGCCCAAGAAAATAAAGTCTGTCACTATTTCCATTGTTTCCACATCTATTTGCCATGAAGTGATGGGACTGAATGCCATGATCTCAGTTTTTTAAATGTTGAGTTTTAAACCAGTTTTTTCACTCTCCTTTTTCACTTTCATCAAGAGGCTCTTTAGTTTCATTTAGATAATGATTAAATTAGCCTAAAAGAACAAATAAAGATTATCCAGGCAGAAATTCATACAGAGGGAGACTGAAGCCCAGGAAGCAGCACAAATAAAGAGGTGACATTATAAAACATTGTGCTGCTCTTGCTGGTACCTAGAATGTATGTGTAGGAGGTGGCGATTGGGGCAGGAGAGTGGGGGGCCAAACAGGAAATTGACATTGGCAATATGATTAGCTAGACTACTGATCTTGCTTGGAATTTACCAAATAACAATACTTTAAAAATTAAAGTGTTGGCATTCCAATAGTAATATGTATATAAGTAAAGGGTGCTTGCTAATGGTTTGTGTGGACTATTATGTAGAAATTACTTCAGTGATGGGACTTCCCTGGTGTTCCAATGGTTAATAATTCATCTTCCTATGCAGAAGACATGGATTCAATCCCTGGTCAGGGAACTAAGATCCCACATGATGCAGGGCAACCAAGTCCACAGACCACAACAAGAAGCCCTTGTGCCACAACAAGAGAAATCTGTGCACCACAACCAGAGGAAACCCATGTACCACAACAAAGACCCAGCACAGCTAATAAATACATAAATAATTTGTTTAGAAAGATCACATAAAAAAGAGAAAGAAATAACTTCATTGATGATGGTGAGCATGCATCAACCAATTTAAGTATATTTAAGGACTTCTCTGATAGCTCAGTTGGTAAAGAATTTGCCTGCAATGCAGGAGACCCCAGTTCAATTCCTGGGTTCGGAAGATCTGCTGGAGAAGGGATAGGCTACCCACTCCAGTATTCCTGGGCTTCCCTTGTGGTTCACCTGGTAAAGAACCACATTGTGGTTTTGCCAGCAATGCAGGAGACCTGGGTTGGATCCCTGGGTTGGGAAGATCCCCTGGAGAAGGGAAAGGCTCCTCACTCCAGTATTCTGGCCTAGAGAATTCCATGGACTGTATAGTCCATGGGGTCACAGAGTCAGACACAACTGAGTGACTTTTCACTATCATTATCACAATCACTGGCATGAAATGCAGACAGCCTCTGTCATATGGAACCATGCAATCCAGCTGGGAAGCTGAACAATACAAACAGAAATGAATACACTAAGTTCTGAAGAGCTCAAAATGCAAGCAGTTCTGTTGGAACAGCTGGAAACTTGCTGCAGTGGTAATCCCATGTAGCCCAAAGATAATAGGGCTGACAAAAGTTTCAGTCAAAGTGTTCAAAGGGTTGTTTGCTGTTTTTGCTGAGACATCAGGTATTTATAAGCAAACTATGACTTTGGCCTATCAGACTTGGTAGTTTTGTCCTTTGCTCCTCAATTGTGGGCAAGTGAAGTTTGTAAAATGGTGTAGGAGGGGAAAGACTCTAGACTGACAAAAGACAGATGAACAAGAAAAAACAAGCAGAATTTATTAACATGTGTATGATGTGTGCACATGGAAGCACTTGGTGGTGAGTAACTCAAAGGAGTGGTCAAAACTTGGACTTATATAGTATTAATATCTTAAGAACAGAACAATAAATTTGCAGAAATTTGACAAGGCCAAGAACCAGGGTTTTAGACTTCCAAGGGTAGCAAACTGTGGGAAGGGAAATACAGGGCAGAAACTAATGGCAAGTAAAGGTTACTTGTTCAGGCCCATTTTGGTGCTCACTTTCCATCTTCTTCATGGTCATAAAACTTGCCTGAGAGAGGGGATTTATGGCAGTCCTCATTTCTCAGAACTGTCTCCTTTTATATAGATAAGGAAAGCTCTGGAAGGCTTCATTTTGCTTCTGTTGATTCCCATTTGCCTCCAGTTCAAAATGATCTTTATGCCAAAGTGACATTTTGGTATGGCATATTCTGTTATCCTTTGATGGGAACAGCAAAGGTAAAAGGAAAGGATTTCTCTGTCCCCAGGGACAGTGTTTTTGGAATTTACTCCCTCCTAAACATAGCAGAAGAGAAATATCTGTTCTGATCATTGAGAAAGTAATGACTGGGCGGCGCGCGGAGCTGGCTCCAGGGCGTTCTGCGCGGCGCCAGGAACCGCAGCTTTCCGCCTGGAGCTCGGCGTAAGAATTTAAAAAAAAAAAAAAAAGAAAGTAATGACTGAAGTGATCATTGGGACCTAAGACTCAATAGGGACTAAAAAACTTCCTAAAATAGAGACTAGCTGTAACTTTCTAAGTTACAGCTGGTTGACTAAGGTAGATGATATTAAAGATTTTTGTGGCATGGACCTTTTGACAGTACGGATAACAATTTTTCTAAATAAATAAAGCAAAGGATCTAAGATTACAAAGGAAACCAATTACATCAAAACACAGTTATCAAAGTATTAAAATTTTTATGGTACAGTATTGCGCTTAGTCACTCTGCTGCTGCTGCTGCTGCTAAGCACTTCAGTCATGTCCAACACTGTGCGACCCCATCTCCAATGCATGAAAGTGAAAAGTGAAAGTGAAGTCATCAGTTGTGTCCAACTCTTAGAGACCCCATAGACTGCAGCCCACCAGGCTCCCCCGTCCCTGGGATTCTCCAGGCAAGAACACTGGAGTGGGTTGCCATTGCCTTCTCCAGGGGATCTCCTCAACCCAGGGATTGAACCCCCGTCTCCTCTGTCTCCTGCATTGCAGGCAGATTCTTTACCCACTGAGCCATCTGGGAAGTTTGTAACACAGTATACGTGTGATTTTTTTAATTAGTGCATTAAATAGGAAGGTGTAGATGTGGATTTTGTGACTAGTTTAAAGTATTGTAATAAGTATAAATGATTTTCAAGAGTGTTGCAAGAACTACTATATAATAATGCTTGTGATTCTTGTTGGTGACAAAGTCACAGGTACTGCTAATATTACTGGGGTTTGTTACCCACATCTGAAATTGAAAAAATGCTAATTTCAGTTAGAGGTGGGTGAAAGTGTAACCCAGCAGGACCCTGTGAGACTCTTGGGCACAGAAGCCTTTCAAATAGTTGTTAATCTGTTAGGGAAGAGGCTTTCCTGGTGGCTCAAATGGTAAATAATCTGCCTACAATGCAAGAGACCCAGGTTTGATCCCTGGCTTGGGAAGAGCCCCTGGAGAAGGAAACGGCAACCCACTCCAGTATTATTGCTTGGGAAATCCCATGGACAGAGGAGCCTGGCAGGCTACAGGAGTTGGACATGACTGAGCGACTGACACCTTGGGCTTCCCAGGTGGCTCAGTGGTAAAGATTCTGCCTGCCAATGAAGGAGATTCAGGAGATGTGGGTTCAATCCCTGGGTCGGGAAGATACCCTGGAGGAGGAAATGGCATCCCTTTCCAGTATTCTTGCCTGGAAAATTCCATGGACAGAAGAGCCTGGCGGGATGCAGTCCATGTAACAAGAGTCAGACAGGACTGAGCCCGCACATGAATAAGGGAAGGGAGGAAATGCAGAGACAAGGGAGGAGAAGCCAAGAAACAACAGTACAGTCTTGGGTCAGGGCCCTGGTTCCACCTCAGGGGATGCATATAACACTATCTCTGAGCTCTTTACAGAATTGAAACCCCGAAGGGATGGAAGATGTCAGCATTCTTCTTTCCAGAAAGGACTACCTGAGGCCAGATTAAAGAAACAAGAGAAACTCATCAAGAGACAACTTGAAACCACATTAAAGAAGTGTAAGCCCTACACATACCCTTATCTTTATCAGCAACCCCGTACATGAAACATTGCTATCAAATTCCTCAATTCCTCCTGGGTTGGGACACACAGTTTTGAGGGCAAAATCCCAGTGTGTTCCCCTTTGCCTGGCAAAGCAATAAAGCTATTCTTGTCTACTTCACAAAACTCTATCTCCAAAATTCAATTCAGCACTGCTGTACGCAGGATGAGTTTTTAGCATCAAAAATGAAGACGTAAGATTTTTCCTTCTCAAGATTACAGATCTTCCTGAATTCTATTACTTAATCCTCGTTAAGAACCCCCCATAATCTTTGGTCTTCTCATACACCCCCCAAAACTGGCTCTGCTACTGTGTCCTGAGAAAATCCCCATTATATAGCAAACTATGTACTCAGAGACAATACCCAAGGCTTTCTAGGCCCCCATCCCCTTTTTGAACCATAGAAAAGTAGTCAGAAGACTGGGCAGTGTCTGGCAACTCTGCTATTTGCATAGTATCTGTTCATAAATTTTTACCTATAACTCTCCCAGCTTGCCCTGTATCTGATGGCCTTATGTAATTCATCTTTTGAAAAAAATTTATCATAATCATGATTTCAGATTTTAGTTCTCTCAGGACATTCAAAATTTTTTCATCTTAATATATCACAGATGTACACTGAAAGGATTTCCGTGAACACAGTTGCTCTGTACTTGTAGCAAGAGCTGTTAGATCCAATTGTTTTAATATGGAATGTGAAGCAATTGAAAGTGATGAAGCTGACTCAGGCTCATACTTATCAATCCAAACTGTTCTAAAGAACTTTCACCTCCATGCAAAGGATCATGGTGATGATAATAGATATCAGGTCACACCTTCTCTTTTTAAACATTCTTTCCCAGCTCAGCGAATTTAGAATGGTATACTCAACCATGTGTATACACTGGGATTACAACTTCATTTCTGAAATAGTTTAAGGGACTCATTCAAAAATAGAACCTAGAAAGTAAACATAGCTCCAAATTCCTGCTTCTCAGAGGGTCACATTGATGCAGTTGGCTGGTAATCAGGAGCCTGATCAGAGATACAAGAGAATGAGTTTTTTAAGAGATAAAGATTGATTACATTCCATATTGAAAGTGTTAGTCGCTCAGTTGTGTCTGACTCTTTGTGGCCCCATTGACTGTAGCCTGCCAAGCTCTTTTGTCCATGGCGTTCTGCAGGAGAGAATACTGGAGTGGGTTGCCATGCCCTCCTTCAGGGGATCTTCCCAACCCAGGGATCAAACCCACATCTGTTATGTCTCCTGTATTGGCAGGCTGGTTCTTTACCACTAGTGCCACCTGGGCTGAATTTACATTTCATATTAAGCATTGACTATTGTATCCTGTTGTGGTGGTGGTTTTTTTTTAAGTAACTAGAGGTTACCTTTCAGGGACTCCCTTGGGCATTTTTTAAAACTTTTTATTTAGTATTGGGGTATAGCTGATTAGCAATGCCGTGATAGTTCAGATGAACAGAGAAGGGACTCAGCCATCCGTGTACATGTATCCCAGATGGCATTTTTAAAAATAGGCTTTTAAAGAAGGGAACATTTATAAAAGTATGAACTGCATTGACAGAACCAATAAGAGATGCTGAAACTTGCAGGGTAGCCATGTTGGAGAGCCATTACTTGGCCTAACTGGGCGTGGGAAAGAAATGAAGGAGTTAGAGGAAGACAACCATGGCCATGACCTCATACAACTGGGGAGAGGGTGCGGGAGCAGAGGAAGGGGGGCAGAGATGTTGATATTAATGGAATAAACACCCTGACCTTTCTCCCATGCCCTTCACTCTCTTGGCAACACCCACTCCTATAGCCTAGCCCAATGAGAAGTTAAAGGGCAGGGGTGCCCAGGCCATGTATTCCATGGGTATCAGAGCAGGGTAGAAAAGGGTGGAAAATCAATGTGCAGAAGGGAGAAATGGGGACTAAGCTTTTTTGAACAGTATTTATACAAAAGAACAAGTTGGGGAAATTGAAAACGGTTATCTGGTTTATAATTCAAGTCCCTCAGAAGATGATGCTTTTAAGGAACATCTTGTTTGCCTGTCGTTCCAGTCCCTTATTGATCAAATTGTGGAGATAATTGTTTGTTTACCTTACCATCTGACATTGCCTTCCTGGTCCCAGTCAGTGGGAATGCCTGAAGCTTATCTCTAAAGTGAGACAGATTTGAGCTTAATTTTTTTATCCGCTCCAAGGAAAGCACTGTTTGTTGTTGTTGTTGTTTAATCATTCTTATTGTTCAAATTCTGTCTTGAAATATTAAAAATTAAAGGAATGGTTCAAAGAAACTGGACTTCAAATTGCCTAGAGCAACATAATACAGAGGGTTCTCTGATTCTTCGACTGTTGAGTTGAAGGAAAAAGTAAACACGTTTATAAATGTCAGACACAGCCCCTCTAGGGGCTATTGATGCAGACAGCCAGAGACGGCATTAAAAAAAAATTATCTAAAGGGCTTGATTCAATATCATTGCTGACCAGAAGTCTGGGAAAGAACTGATGTTGATGTGCTTGGAAAGTCTTACCTATCCCCGATCAATGTCACTGCACACAAGAACCTCTTTAAAGGGGCCAGCAGCTGAGATGACAAAGTTAGTTTCTATCTTATTGCTCTACATTCAATGCCTTGCTCTGCGCTTAGGTCACCTTTCACCTGTCACTGTTTCAGAAACTCAACCACAAACATTTCTACTTCTTGGGTGTGGTACACTCTTCTGAGAATTTCATTCAGTCCACATATGCCCTATCTCTGGTCATCACCATGATAATCAGTGTGGTTCCTTCCCACAGTGGCGTTTTATGCAAAAGTATTATTCTGTTAGTGTTCTATGATTTTCCCTTCACGGATACACAGAGGGTCAATTTCACTCTCCTCCAGTCTACATTGTAGATGAAATAAAGATATCTTAAAGATATTCAAAGAAACTTCTAACTTTTGTGTCAAATGAAGAGTCTCAGAAATGTGTATACCAGTTTTTCCTCCCCCAGGAATTAGTTGAGACAGAGTTTAGGCAAAGTGGAAAGAGGTGGCAAAACAGAAGCCCAAATGGAAGAAGCAATGAATAGTGGGAGGAATGAATTTTCTGTCACAACAACCAGAGTGCTGAGTAAAAGGAATCCCCTCCCCCTCTCCTAGCCAACTGATAATCTCCAGACAAACACCTTTCGAAAATACTGGACATGTATAAGTCTCCTTTCCCACCCCATCTTTGACCACAAGATGGGGATGGCAGGTAAGAAAGGAGAATCTTTGCCCCTGGTAAGCTGGACGTAAACAGAAACATTAGGGAGTATCCTTTTTGAGCAGGGAAACAGTAGCTAGATACAATCTACTGTTTCACATTCATTTAAAGAGTTATATTGGAAGCATTAAGCTCCCTGCTTGTGACTCAAAACTCCAAATAATAATGGCTTAAATAAAAGGAAGCTAATCTCTCATGTAAAAGAAGTCTACAAACATACATACTCCTTGCATCTTATGACTCTGCCAGCCTCCTTTCACCTCATAGTCTCAGGGAATGGGATAGCAATGGGAATTCCAGCCTTCATGTCTATATTCCAGGTAACAGGAAGGAAAAATGAGGGGACAATCTCTCCTTTAAGAAAACTTTCTGGGAGTTTCACATGATATTTCCAATTATATCTATTTGCCAGAACTTAGTCACCCAAGGAAGGCTGGAAAATTACAGTCTTTATTCTGAGCAGCAAAATCTGTGGGTTCTATTTCTAAGGAGAAAAGGGAAAACAGATATTGGGGTATAACTAACTGTGTCTTCCATGAAGATAATCACAGTGATTTTCTTTTATTTTGTTAAAAACAAGACAACAGGCCCCAAATGGGGTCACTTATGCTAAGCCCCACATCATTATGCTATGCTGTGCTTAGTTGCTCAGTCTTGTCCAACTCTTTGTGACCTCACGGACTGTAGCTCGCCAAGCTCCTCTGTCCATGGGGATCCTCCAGGCAAGAATACTGGAGTGGGTTGCCATGCTCTCCTCCAGGGGATTTTCCCAACCCAGGAATGTAACATGGGTCTCCTGCATTTCAGGCAGATTCTTTACCAGCTGAGCCACCAGGGAAGCCCCCCACATTATCATACCGAGACTTAATTACAATTTCAGCTCTCTTAGAAATGGAATTTTAAACCAGACAATAAGGAATTGCCTGATAAACACTAGTTAGGTTAGCAAGATAGAGCCCTGTCATCTCTGAAGGGAAAGTAACTGTGTAATCACCAATATATTTTTTGCCTAGTGTAACTTTCTTTTTCCTGCTCTCCTCTGCCTATAAAAATCTTTCATTTTGTACAGTGCCTTGGAGCTCCTTTCATTTTGCTAGATCGAATGCTGCCTGATTCTTGAATCACTGAATAAAGCCAATAAGATCTTAAAATTTTACTCAGTTGAATTTTGTTTTATAACAATTTATAATGGAATGAAAGATGGGAATTAACAGAAAATTAGAGACAGAAAGAGCTAAAATAACAAAAAATGCATAAATTCTTGACATTTATCGTTTTTAAGAGTGAAGTATGGTAAAAAAAAAATCTGAACCTGTAATGTGACAACAGGTATAGGAACAGCCAATTTTAATATATTAATACTATGTGCAGTAGAAGATGTAATACAGTAGGACCAGAAGACATACATTTATTCAAGATTGGAGCCTGGTCAAAGAGGGCCATTGTCAGGGCCAGTTTCATAATTTACTTGGCCCCATGCAAAATCAAAAGACAAAGCCCTTTGTTCAAAAAGGACATCGCTAATGCTACATGCAAGTGAGGCGATAAAAAACAGAGAACATGCATTTTGCGTTTATCTCCTCAGTTCACATGCATGTGTCATTGTCTCCTTGGGCTTCACTTACAAAACACAAGTTCAAAGATAAAATTACTGTTTAAAGACAGTGACTTCAGGGTGTTAAAATAATGGCAGGACCCTCCTGAACGTGGAGCCCTGTGGGACTGCACAGGTCACATGCCCAGCAAGCCAGCCCCAGGTGCTGTCGTAGACATGTGCCACTCATTTCCCTCTTCAAGAAAGGACCTTCTGTAAATAACACACAGGGAACTGCTGTATAGCACAGAGAACCATACTGTAATAACCTGTAATAGAAAAGAATTTGAAAAAGAATATACATATGTACGTGTGTGTGTGTGTGTGTGTGTGTGAGTTGCTCAGTTGTGTCCAACGCTATTCGACCCTATGGACTGTAACCCACCAGGCCCCAATGTCCATGGGATTCTCCAGACAAGAATACTGGAGTGGGTTGCCATTCCCATCACTAGGGGATCTTCCTACCCAGGGATCAAACCTGAGTCTCCTACATTGAAGGCAGATTCTGTACTGTCTGAGCCACCAGGGAAGCCTGTATATGTACATGTATATGAATATGCATATAACAGAATCATTTGGCTATACAATTGAAACAAACACAACATTGTAAATTAACTACATCAATAAAACATTTAAAAATTTGACAGAAAGGGGGAAAAAAAAGAAAAAAAAGGACTCTCTGCCCAGAAGCGAGGAGTGTGGTTAGCTCGTGGGCTCTAGATGTGATTTTCTTCAGAATCTGCCTCAACTTTAGAGCCTGCTTGGCAAGATTCTGGGCTTCCCTGGTGGCTCAGATGGTAAAGTGTCTGCCTGCAATGCGGGAGACCCAGGTTTGATTCCTGGGTCAGGAAGATTCCCTGGAGAAGGAAATGGCAATCCACTCCAGCACTCTTGCCTGGAAAATCCCATGGACGGAGGAGCCTGATAGGCTACAGTCCATGGGGTCGCAAAGAGTTGGACACGACTGAGCGACTTCACTTTCACTTTCACTTTGGCAATATTCTTGGGGAAGCACAATCCAAGAATTAAGCAAAAGCAGTCTTGTTAGGGGGCTTCCCTGGTGACTCAATGGTAAAGAATTTCTCTATAAGGCAAGAGACGTGGGTTTGATCCCTAGGTTGGGAAGATCCCCTGGAAGAGGGCTTGGCAACTCACTGCCGTATTCTTGCCTAGAGAATCTCATGGACAGAGGAGCCTGGTGAGCTACAATCCATAGGGTTGCAAAAAGCCAGACACGACTGAAGCAACTGAGCACACATGCACGACCTTCTCAGGGCAACTCCCAGTGATGACTGAGCAAAGCTCTGGTACTCCAGACTGGCCATTTCCACCCAACCTGGGGCTCCTCTGATGGTACCCTTTGCTTGGAGCTCCTGCTGAGCGGTCAGCAGTTAGATCTGCAATGCTGCATGCTGGCTCCTGCCCAATTCCACTTCTGCCCTTTTCCTTTTCTACTAAAGCTTTTGCATTCCTAGTTTCAACTCAATATCTGCTACCCACAGAATCCTTCATCTGTGGCAGCCTCGTTTGGAAATTAGGTCTAGAATAATGGATACAGAGCATTTCCCTGATGGTACAGTGGATAAGAATCTTCCTGCCAATGCTGGGGACATAGGCTCAATCCCTGGGCTGGGAATATTCCACAAGCTGAGGAGCAACTAAGCCCATGTGCTACAACTACTAGGTCCACGCTCTGGAGCCCGGGAGCCACGGCTACCGAAGCCCATGTGCTTAGAGCCTGTGCTCCAAACAAGAGAAGCCACCACAATGAGAAGCCCTTGCACTGCAGTGAAGAGGAGTACCTACTTACAGAAACTAGAGAGAGCCCACGCAGCAACAAAAACCCATTGCAATCATAAATAAATAAAATAATGGATATAGAACATCCAGGCAAAAAGAATCATGTAGAGGGAGAACGAAGCCCCAGAGGCAGCACATTAACAGAAACATATGAACCACTGCGCTGCCCTGTTGGGAGTAGGGGGTAGGGAAGCAGAACGGAGAGGAGCGTGGAGGGCCAAACAAGGAAACTGACATTGACAATACAGCTAGACTATATCTCTTACTCAGAGTTTAGCTAATAACAATATTTTAAAAATTAAAATGTTAGCACTTCAATAGTGATACGCATGTGAATCAAGTATAATTCCTAGCGGTCTATGTGGCGTATCATTCAGAAATAACTTTAGTGCTACTGTGAGCATGTATTAACCTTTATAAGTACATTTCCTGGTTTTGACAATGCACTAATAACATAATTATAGGTGTTTCTTAGGAAGAAATCACTTTAAAACGATGCAATAATCTAAGCTAGAGTCAAATTTTAACTGCAAATAAATTTAATTTTCAATTAAATTTAAAATCCACAGATTGAAAGGATTTATGATAACAAACACATATAGTCATAGTATTCTCACAAAATTGTTTAATTTCAGTTTGGTTCAGTCATTCAGTCGTGTCCGACTCTTTGCGACCCCATGAATCACAGCACGCCAGGCCTCCCTGTCCATCACCAACTCCCGGAGTTCACTCAAACTCACGACCATCGAGTCAGTATTGCCATCCAGCCATCTCATCCTCTGTCATCCCCTTCTCCTCCTGCCCCCAATCCCTCCCAGCATCAGAGTCTTTTCCAATGAGTCAACTCTTTGCATGAGGTGGCCAAAGTACTGGAGTTTCAGCATTAGCATCACCCCTTCCAAAGAGATCCCAGGGCTGATCTCCTTCAGAATGGACTGGTTGGATCTCCTTGCAGTCCAAGGGACTCTCAAGAGTCTTCTCCAACACCACAGTTCAAAAGCATCAATTCTTTGGCACTCAGCTTTCTTCACAGTCCAACTCTCACATCCATACATGACCACAGGAAAAACCATAGCCTTGACTGGATGGACCTTAGTCGGCAAAGTAATGTCTCTGCTTTTGAATATGCTATCTAGGTTGGTCATAACTTTTCTTCCAAGGAGTAAGCGTCTTTTAATTTCATGGCTGCAATCACCATCTGCAGTGATTTTGGAGCCCCCCAAAAGAAAGTCTGACACTGTTTCCACTCTTTCCTATCTATTTCCCATGAAGTGATGGGACTGGATGCCATGATCTTCATTTTCTGAATGTTGAGCTTTAAGTCAACTTTTTCACTCTCCTCTTTCACTTTCATCAAGAGGCTTTTTAGCTCCTCTTCACTTTCTGCCATAAGGGTGGTGTCATCTGCATATCTAAGGTTATTGATATTTCTCCCGGCAATCTTGATTCCAGCTTGTGTTTCTTCCAGTCCAGCGTTTCTCATGACGTACTCTGCATATAAGTTAAATAAGCAGGGTGACAATATACAGCCTTGACGTACTCCTTTTCCTATTTGAAACCAGTCTGTTGTTTCATGTCCAGTTCTAACTGTTGCTTCCTGACCTGCATACAGATTTCTCAAGAGGCAGGTTAGTTAGGTGGTCTGGTATTCCCATCTCTTGAAGAATTTTCCACAGTTTATTGTGATCCACACAGTCAAAGGCTTTGGCATAGTCAATAAAGCAGAAAGAGATGTTTTCTGGAACTCTCTTGCCTTTTCCATGATCCAGTGGATGTTGGCAATTTGATCTCTGGTTCCTCTGCCTTTTCTAAAACCAGCTTGAACATCAGGGAGTTCACGGTTCACGTATTGCTGAAGCCTGGCTTGGAGAATTTTGAGCATTACTTTACTAGCATGTGAGATGAGTGCAATTGTGCAGTAGTTTGTGTGTTCTTTGGCATTGCCTTTCTTTGGGATTGGAATGAAAACTGACCTTTTCCAGTCCTGTGGCCACTGCTGAGTTTTCCAAATTTGCTGGCATATTGAGCGTAGCACTTTCACAGCATCATCTTTCAGGATTTGAAATAAACTGGAATTCCATCACCCCCACTAGCTTTGTTCGTACTGATGCTTTCTAAGGCCCACTTGACTTCACATTCCAGGATGTCTGGCTCTAGGTGAGTAATCACACCATCGTGATTATCTGGGTCGTGAAGATCTTTTTTGTACGGTTCTTCTGTGTATTCTTGCCACCTCTTCTTAATATCTTCTGCTTCTGTTAGGTCCATACCATTTCTGTCCTTTATCGAGCCCATCTTGGCATGAAATGTTCCCTTGGTATCTCTAATTTTCTTGAAGAGATCTCTACTCTTTCCCATTCTGTTCTTTTCCTCTATTTCTTTGCATTGATCGCTGAAGAAGGCTTTCTTATCTCTTCTTGCTATTCTTTGGAACTCTGCATTCAGATGCTTATATCTTTCCTTTTCTCCTTTGTTTTTTGTCTCTCTTCTTTTCACAGCTATTTGTAAGGCCTCCCAGACAGCCATTTTGCTTTTTTGCATTTCTTTTCCATGGGGATGGTCTTGATCCCTGTCTCCTGTACAATGTCACGAACCTCATTCCATAGTTCATCAGGCACACTATCTATCAGATCTAGGCCCTTAAATCTATTTCTGACTTCCACTGTATAATCATAAGGGATTTGATTTAGGTCATACCTGAATGGTCTAGTGGTTTTCCCTACTTTCTTCAATTTGAGTCTGAATTTGGTAATAAGGAGTTCATGATCTGAGCCACAGTCAGCTCCCGGTCTTGTTTTTGTTGACTGTATAGAGCTTCTCCATCTTTGGCTGCAAAGAATATAATCAATCTGATTTCGGTGTTGACCCTCTTGTGATGTCCATGTGTAGAGTCTTCTCTTGTGTTGTTGGAAGAGGGTGTTTGCTATGACCAGTGAATTCTTGGCAAAACTCTATTAGTCTTTGCCCTGCTTCATTCCGCATTCCAAGGCCAAATTTGCCTGTTACTCCAGGTGTTTTTTGACTTCCCACTTTTGCATTCCAGTCCCCTATAATGAAAAGGACATCTTTTGTGGGTGTTAGTTCTAAAAGGTCTTGTAGGTCTTCACAAAACCGTTCAGCTTCTTCAGCGTTACTGGCTGGGGCATAGACTTGGATTACTGTGCTATTGAATGGTTTCCTTGGAAACAAACAGAGATCATTCTGTCGTTTTTGAGATTGCATCCAAGTACTGCATTTCGGACTCTTTTGACCATGATGGCTACTCCATTTCTTCTGAGGAATTCCTGCCCACAGTAGTAGATATAATGGTCATCTGAGTTAAATTCACCCATTCCAGTCTATTTTAGTTCACTGATTCCTAACATGTTGATGTTCACTCTTGCCATCTCTTGTTTGACCACTTCTAATTTGCCTTCATTCATGGACTTGACATTCCAGGTTCCTATGCAATATTGCTCTCTACAGCATCGAACCTTGCTTCTATCACCAGTCACATCCACAGCTGGGTATTGTTTTTGCTTTGGCTCCATCCCTTCATTCTTTCTGGAGTTATTTCTCCACTGATCTCCAGTAGCATGTTGGGCACCTACTGACCTGGGGAGTTTCTCTTTCAGTATCCTATCATTTTGCCTTTTCATACTGTTCATGGGGTTCTCAAGGCAAGAATACTGAAGTGGTTTGCCATTCCCTTCTCCAGTGGATCACATTCTGTCAGAATGTTTAATTTCAGAGGTAAATAAAACAATTTCCTGGAAGTATTCTGAAAATAAAGACATATTTTAAAAAGATATTAAAGTGAATTGACTAAGGTCCGTCTAGTCAAGGCTATGGTTTTCCAGTAGTCATGTATGGATATGAGAGTTGGACTGTGAAGAAGGCTGAGCACCGAAGAATTGATGCTTTTGAACTGTGGTGTTGGAGAAGACTCTTGAGAGTCCCTTGGACTGCAAGGAGATCCAACCAGTCCATTCTGAAGGAGATAAGCCCTGGGATTTCTTTGGAAGGAATGATGCTAAAGCTGAAGCTCCAGTACTTTGGCCACCTCATGTGAAGAGTTGACTCACTGGAAATGACTCTGATGCTGGGAGGGATTGGGGGCAGGAGGAGAAGGGGACGACCAAGGATGAGATGGCTGGATGGCATCACGGACTTGATGGACGTGAGTCTGAGTGAACTCTGGGAGTTGGTGATGGACAGGGAGGCCTGGCGTGCTGCGATTCATGGGGTCGCAAAGAGTCGGACACAACTGAGCGACTGAACTGAACTGAACTGAAAGTGAAGTGAAGTTGCTCAGTCATGTTCAACTCTTTGCAATCCCATGGACTGTGTAGCCCACCAGACTCCTCTGTCCATGGGGATTCTCCAGGCAAGAATACTGGAGTGGTTGCCATTCCTTCTCCAGGGATCTTCTTGACCCAGGCTTCAAACCTGGGTCTCCCACACTACAGGAAGATTCTTTACCATCTGAGCCACTAGCGAATCCCTTAAAAAAGATATTAAATGAAAATGCCAAATATAAACTTCCTAGATCCTAATTTAGGTATAATCATCATCTCAGTTAAATTAATCACCAGAGTTTTTAGCTGATGAAATTATTCTAAAATTCATTTAACTCTATATGAATATATTAACAGAAATAATATGTTAGAAGATAGTAAATAATTTGTAAGAAAGAATATTGAGAAGGGATTCATCTTTCCTTCCTTCTTTCCTACTATAAAGTGATAACAAGTAAATCAATGTGGCATTGATGGCAATGTGGCAAAAATAAGCAGGTCAATAAAACAGAAGAAACAGTTCAAAACCAGATCTGGTATTTATTATATGATATTAAAAAAAATCAGTGGGAAATGGAAGGATTTTTCAACAGATAGTTTTGTTATGATTGATTAACTATTTGTGTGTGTGTATGTGTGGTGGAGTGTTATTTAGAACCTCATTCTACAACACATAACAAAATCCATACCAATAGATTAGGATTAAATAATTCATTTTTAAAATATCAAACCATCAAAAAAAAAAAACAAAAGAAAACATAGATTTTAGTCCCTTCCAGTCTCTAAGTTTAAATGCAATGAAAGGGAGTTCCCTAGTGTAGACCAGCGCTTTCACTGTCACGACCTGGGTTCAGTCCCTGGGTAGGGAACTAAGATCCCACAAGCAAAGTGGTGTGGCCAAATAAATAAATAAAATTTGTTAAAAAGCAAGGAAAGAAGTCACTAGAGAATAGATAGGATCACATACATTCAAATTTTCTGCGTATCTAAAATGCCATGTGTGTGTTTAGTCACCCAGTCGTGTCTGATTCTTTGTGTCCTCATGGACTGTAGACTGCCAGGCTTCTCTGTCCATGGGGATTCTCCAGGCAAGAATATCGGAATGGGTTGCCATGCCCTCCTCCAGGGGATCTTCCCAACCCAGGATTGAACCCAGGTCTCCTACATTGCAGGCGGATTCTGTACCGACTGAGCCACCAGGGAGGCCCATAAATACTGGAGTGAGTAGCCTATCCCTTCTGCTGGAGATCTTCCTGACCCAGGAATCAAACTAGGGTCTCCTGTATTACAGGTGGATTATTTACCAACTGAGCTACCAATACTACCACAGATTTAGGGTGAGGACTGCAGGCTGTGTGACTTTGTTCTGATTGGTAGGTGGTGAGATAACAGGGCGGTGTTCCAGGAATCTTGTGCTCAGCTTGAAGTTAACATCCTCCACCTGGGTGGAATCCTTAGTTCCTTGGCTCAGTTGTGTCTGACTCTCCATGACCCCATGGACTGTAGTCCACCAGGCTCCTCGGTCCATGGGACTTTCCAGGCAAGAATACTGGAGTGGATTGCCATTTCTTTCTCCAAGGGATCTTCCTGACCCAGGGATTGAATCCAGGTCTCCCACATTGCAGGCAGACTCTTTACTGCCTGAGGTACCAGGGAAGTCCCAAACAATGCTATCAGCTCAGTTCAGTTCAGTCGCTCAGTCACGTCTGACTCTTTGCAACCCCATGAATCGCAGCACGCCAGGCCTCCCTGTCCATCACCAACTCCCGGAGTTCACTCAGACTCAAGTCCATCGAGTCGGTGATGCCATCCAGCCATCTCATCCTCGGTCGTCCCCTTTTCCTCCTGCCCTCAATCCCTCCCAGCATCAGAGTCTTTTCCAATGAGTCAATTCTTCACATGAGGTGGCCAAAGTACTGGAGCTTCAGCTTTAGCATCATTCCTTCCAAAGAAATCCCAAGGCTGATCTCCTTCAGAATGGACTGGTTGGATCTCCTTGCAGTCCAAGGGACTCTCAGGAGTCTTCTCCAACACCACAGTTCAAAAGCATCAATTCTTTGGCACTCAGCTTTCTTCACAGTCCAACTCTCACATCCATACATGACCACAGGAAAAACCATAGCCTTGACTAGACGGACCTTAGTCAGCAAAGTAATGTCTCTGCTTTTGAATATGCTATCTAGGTTGCTCGTAACTTTTCTTCCAAGGAGTAAGCGTCTTTTAATTTCATGGCTGCAGTCACCATCTGCAGTGATTTTGGAGCCCCCCAAAATAAAGTCTGACACTGTTTCCACTCTTTCCCCATCTATTTCCCATGAAGTGATGGGACCAGATGCCATGATCTTAGTTTTCTGAATGTTGAGTTTTAAGCCAACTTTTTCACTCTCCTCTTTTACTTTCATCAAGAGGCTTTTTAGCTCCTCTTCACTTTCTGCCATAAGGGTGGTGTCATCTGCATATCTGAGGTTATTGATATTTCTCCTGGCAATCTTGCTTCCAGCTTGTGCTTTTTCCAGTCCAGCGTTTCTCATGATGTACTCTGCATATAAGTTAAAAAAGCAGGGTGACAATATACAGCCTTGATGTACTCCTTTTCCTACTTGGAACCAGTCTGTTGTTCCATGTCCAGTTCTAACTGTTGCTTCCTGACCTGCATACAGATTTCTCAAGAGGCAGGTCAGGCGGTCTGGTATTCCCATCTCTTTCAGAATTTTCCACAGTTTATTGTGATCCACACAAAGGCTTTGGCATAGTCAATAAAGCAGAAATAGATGTTTTTCTGGAACTCTCTTGCCTTTTCCATGATTCAGCGGATGTTGGCAATTTGATCTCTGGTTCCTCTGCCTTTTCTAAAACCAGCTTGAACATCTGGAAGTTCACGGTTCATGTACTATTGAAGCTGGCTTGGAGAATTTTGAGCATTACTTTACTCACGTGTGAGATGAGTGCAATTGTGTGGTAGTTTGAGCATTCTTTGGCATTGCCTTTCTTTGGGATTGGAATGAAAACTGAACAGTGCTATAAACAGTACTAAAATATGAGTTGTAAAAGCTACCTGCAGTGAAAATACCTAGTAAGTGGTTAATGTTATTTTATAAAGCACTCATAGAATCAACTACAAAAAGACAGGTGTTAATCATCCACTACAGAAGAAATTGAACTGGCTTAAATATGTGAGAAAACTGTTTGATTAATAACCAAAGAAACACTGATTTTCAGAATTCCAGTACCATGTGGATTTTTCAAGTTAGTGGTTTAAAAGTTAACTTGCTTAGTGGTACAGTTGGGGTAGTAAGAAGACAGCCATTCTTAGATATTGCTGATGAAGTACAGATCTGGACAATTTTTTGGACAAGAAATTGGTAATTTCAATCAAAGAGATTTAAAGATGCTGCTATTCTTTTTCCCAATAATTCTATTTTTAGGATTCTTTCTCAAGGAAATTCTAAAAAATATGTACCATATCTTATGCACAAAAATGTTCGACCCCATGTTATGTATTATATAAAAATGGAAAGTACTAAATGTTTAATGTAATGATTAAGTAAATTACAGTCCATGACATTAGTGTAGATTTTAGAAATTAAAATGTGAGCATGTATGAGTAATTATTCAAGTATTTTTAGTCATTTGCTCATTGAAATCTCACTATATGGGTACTGAATATCTTCTCTTGGCCTTGGAGGTGTACTCACCACTTTTCTCTAGCCTATTATATCCCTTGAAGGCTGACTACATCAACAGGTTTCCTTGCCTTCTAGCTTCTGGTTGTCTTAGGTCAATGGAGAGAATCAGCATGAGACTGTTGGAGGGTGAGAGGTAGGGGGTTTATGTGTCCTGTATCACTCTCTCTGGGCTTCCTGTGTGCTGACTGCCTTTCAGAACTAAAGATCACAGCTGGTATCAGGCAACCCTTTCCAAACACCTCTTTCACCAGGTTCTGATTACTGCTGTCTACACCTACCCCTTTATAGTGATGTCACCAGGCTGGAGGTACTGTGCAATTCCTTGTGGTTTTTCTCCATTTTCCCATATCTTTTTATTTTTTAAATAAGGTCATCTGTACTACTTTTAAATAAGGTCATCTGTACTACATTTTGGGGCTGCACTGTGAGGCATCAGTCAGTCAGTTCAGTTTCTCAGACGTGCCAAACTCTGCGACCCCATGGACTGCAGCACGCCTGTTGATGATGGCTTCCCTGTCCATCATCAACTCCCAGAGCTTGCTCAAACTCATGTCTATTGAGTTGGTGATGCTATTCAACCATCTCATCCTCTGTTGTCCCCTTTTCCTGCCTTCAATCTTTCCCAGCATCAGGGTTTTTTTCCAATGAGTCAGTTCTTCTCATCAGTTGGCCAAAGTATTGGAGCTTCAGCTTCAGCATAAGTCTTTCCGATAAATATTCAGGACTGATTTCCTTTAGGATTGTCTGGTTTGATCTCCTTGCAGTCCAAGGGACTCTCAAGAGTCTTCTCCAACACCACAGTTCAAAAGCATCAATTCTTCGGCTCTCAGCTTTCTTTATAGTCCAACTTTCATACCCATATATCAATATTGGAAAAACCATGGCCTTGACTAGATGGACCTTTGTCAGCAAAGTAAGGTCTCTGCTTTTTAATATGCTGTCTAGGTTGGTCATAGCTTTTCTTCCAAGGAGCAAACGTCTTTTAATTTGATGGCTGCAGTCACCATCTGCAGTGATTTTGGAGCCCCCAAAATAATGTCTCTCACTGTTCCCATTGTTTCCCCATTTATTTGCCATGAAGTGATGGGACCGGATGCCATGATCTTAGTTTTTTGAGTGTTGAGTTTTAAGCCAGCTTTGTCACTCTCCTCTTTCACTTTCATCAAGAAGCTCTTTAGTTTTTCTTCGCTTTCTGCCATAAGGGTTGTGTCATCTACATATCTGAAGTTACTGATATTTCTCCCGGCATTCTTGATTCCAGCTTGTGCTTCATCCAGGCCAGCATTTCACATGATGTACTCTGCAAATAAGTTAAATAAGCAGGTGATAATATACAGCCTTGACATACTCCTTTCCCAATTTGGAACCAGTCTGTTGTTCTATGTCCAGTTATAACCCTTGCTTCTTGACCTGTGTACAGATTTCTCAGGAGGCAGGTCAGGTGGTCTGGTATTCCCATCTCTTTCAGAATTTTCCACTGTTTGTTGTGATCTACACAGTCAAAGGCTTTAGCCTAGTCAATGAAGCAGAAGTAGACATTTTTCTGGAATTCTTTAGTTTTTCTATGATCCAGACGGTGCTAGCAACTTGATCCCTGGTTCCTCTGCTTTTTCTAAATCCAGCTTGTACATCTGGAAGTTCTCAGTTCACATACTGTTGAAGCCTAGCTTGAAGGATTTTGAGCATTACTTTGCTAGAATGTGAAATGAGTGCAATCATGTGGTAGTTTGAACATTCTTTGGCATTGCCCTTCTTTGGGATTGGAATGAAAACTGACCTTTTTCGGTCCTGTGGCCACTGCTGAGTTTTCCAAATTTGCTGGCATATTGAGTGCAGCACTTTCACAGCATCATCTTTCAGGATTTGAAACAGCTCAACTGGAATTCCATCACCTCCACTAGATTTGTTCGTAGTGATGCTTCCTAAGGCCCATTTGACTTCACATTCCAGGATGTCTGGCTCTAGGTGAGTGATTACACCATGCGGTTATCTGGGTCATGAAGATCTTTTTTGTACAGTTCTTCTGCATATTCTTGCCAACTCTTCTTAATATCTTCTGCTTCTGTTAGGTCCATACCATTTCTGTCCTTTATTGTGCCCATCTTTGCATGAAATGTCCCCTTGGTATCTCTAATTTTCTTGAAGAGATCTCTAGTCTTTGCCTTTCTATTACTTTCCTCTATTTCTTTGCATCGATCACTGAGGAAGGCTTCCTTATCTCTCCTTGCTATTTTTGGAACTCTGCATTCAAATGGGTATATCTTTCGCCACTGTGGGATCTTAATTCTCCAACCAGGGCTTGAACCCTCCCCCCCCTGCATCAGAAGTCGGAGTCTTAATTACTGGACTACTGGAGAAGTCCCTTCCCATATCTTTTTAAATATTTCCTTTGTGAAACTCTCTCCAAATGAGGTTTGCTGTTCTCTGCAGAAACCTTGACAGATACAACAACTTACGAGATATTGTTGCTGAGATAGGCAGAGAGGAGTTAAGTATTTTGCCCAAGGTCCCAAAGGGAGGAAATTATACTTGTAGGATATGTCACAATTATTTATGTATCTATCTTAAATTAACTTGTATTTTTTATTAGAAAAGATAAGCATAATATTCAGTACAAATAAGCAAAATGAAGAGAGAAAATACATTTCTGCTCATCTATTCTATCCATTATATATTTAATAAGATTCCCACATTTTTATCATGTCAAATTCCTACATTGAGCTTCAGGCTTTATATTCAATTTTTTATTATATATGCTTCATTTGGATGTCTCAAAGGCACTTGAAACTCAACGTGTCCAAAAACAAGTTCTTTCATGATCTTCCAAATCCTAGCCACAACCGAGTCCTGTCAATTTTACGTGTAAATATCTCTAGTATGTCCATATCTCTCCAGCTCCACTGCCACCACCCATCTTAGTCCAAGACACCACCATCTCTTTCTTTGGAGAACTCCAAACCTTGGTCTCCCTGTATCTATCCATCTACTCTTGTCCACTTCAATCTATTATTCACATGGCAGTCAGAGAGACCTTTTCAAAATTCAATATAGTCATAGTGCCCCTTGCTTAAAACCAGGAAGTGGCTTCCACTGGTTTAGAATACAGACCAAGGATCTTATTTTGACCCAGCTGATCTCAGCAGCTCTGCCTCCTGCGCTTCTCTCCTTGCCATAGCTCCATGGGTTGGCTTTCAGCTGCTCCAATGAACTATGCTTCTTTCTACTATGGGGCCTCCTTGTTCTCTCTTTCTGGAACATTTTTACATAAACTGCACCCCACCCCAACCCCCCGACAATGTTAACTTCCAGAATGGTCTAGACACTCTGACACTTTATCACTATGGACCTTTCCAAAATAATATTTATCAGAGTTTGAATTGACACACCAAGCATGTGGTTTATTTCCTCCACAGATCCTCTGTATGTCAATGAAGGTCTTAACTGTCTTGTGTTACCTGTGTATCCCAAGTACCTTGTCCCATGCCTAGCCCATAGTATGAAATCAAATATTTGAATGAAAATAATGCAGTGGGACTAATGAGAAAGTTGGACAGAATCATATTAGAAAGTGCTGAAATCTTTATTATTTCCCATGTCTTTGCTTCCAAGTCTAAAAATGATACCAGTTTAGTCATGCTTCAACTCCTTACTAGAAAGTAAAAGCTATTAAAACTGGATAAAGAAAAAAATTAAATTTGTATCTTAGTTTCTTCAAGAAGATGCTATTTGATACGAATGGAGGTATCGGGGCAGGCGGGCATGCAAGAGAAATGTTTGAAGTGCCAATAGATTTTCATTAATTTCTTAGAGTTCTCAACATTTACTCTGAATTGATGTCAAAATTACATCTTTTTGAGGGCTCTAGTGATAACAAATCCAGCTCTAGGAGGATAAGGTGGAAATTTAAGGGATAAAACTAGCAAAACAAGAGACTGATTGCACAATAAAATATACCCACTTTCCAGTTGAAAGGGAAACAAGCTTTCTTTTCTTAAGTTTTTTCTGCACTTTAGCCATTCATTGACCTTCGCTTTTAAACTGTATGTCCCACTTAATCTGTGATATTGAGTTCTTAACTTTTTTGCCTACTTGCTTCAGTTTGTTTAAGAACTTCAGCTTGAAAAACCCTATAGACTACCAATAACTGCCAAATCTTCTCCGAGGGACACCTCCCACTGCGCCCCGCCCCGCCTCGAGGGAGGGACCGCGACTGCGCAGACCTCCCTGTGATGTCACAAAAGAGCCAAACCAGGTGGCGGGGTGTTGAGGGGGGGGCAGCCCTGCGACCAGCCTTTCAGGTCTGCTTCCTTCCCTAAGACCACCCCACTACCCCCGCCCAGTCTTCCCCTTTTAGTTAAATCGTTAATAATAAAAGCACCAGGTTGAATCTCCACGTGGCCACGCCCATACTCTCTTCAGGCCACACCCCCTACTTGGGTGGCGTCCCCCAGGCACCAACGGCAGCAGGGCACCAACGGCAGGAGGGCTCCCACCGCGGCGCGTACAGGCGGGTAAGGCGGAGCCAGGCCTCTCCAGCGCCTAGTGTTTCAGCCCTATAGCGGGCCTGGCTCCCGCTATCGGCTCTAAGAGTGCCGATCTCGGCCAGCTTGGGCGGGGGAGGCGCGCGCCTCTGAGTAAGGAGCGAAGGAGAGTAGAACATCGCCCCCAGCCCCGCTCCCTCTCCTCCGCCCCGCGCTCCGGATCAACGAGCTCACCCAACTCGGCTGCCCCCTTCAGCAGCGGCCGCCGCGGCGGGAATAGACACGAGTTAAAACGCTCGCCGGGAGTCGGAAACCTCCCGGCCCAGATACTGGAGGCCGCCAACATTGCGGGCGTAGCCTCGACCTCCTCGTCCTGGAACACCAGTTCAGAGTGGTTGATCTTCCACCAGCATTCCAGCTGCCCGTCGAACAAGTCCACAGCGGCGGACGCCAGATAACACCCGAGGCTGCAGCACGCCCTCCCAACTCATCCCGGGTTTTGGCTTAAGAACTGACAACAGGTCTCAGGGTTGGCACCTGGGGCTTTGGCACCCGCGGCCTGAACGACAGGGTCCATATGTCTGCCCTCCGCCCGACCACCACAGACGAGGCAGCCTTGGCCTCTAACCCGGGCCCCAGCAACCCCCGGGTATCCGTACAAGAATCTGTCCCGCCCTCAAGGTCTCCCCGATTGCCCCTACATGCCACCTTGCACTCAGCACCGGGCTCCACCCGGATATCAATAGGAGAAACTCCTAGACCAACTAACACCTTCAGAGGGTCGGTGCAGGGGTCCATCTCACCCGTGAAGCCCTCCTTTATCAAAATATCGGCACCAGCACCTCCACCACCCAATAACACTCCCCCAGTGTCACTACTTGGATTAACCTCGCCCTCGATATCCGGCTCCCCCTTGGGTTCGGTGCAAGGACCACCTACACCCAGTAACTCCCCCCGACTCTCAGGACAAGAGTCCAGCCGTGTCTCCATGCCCAACTTCCAGCAGTTATCTGCAAAAAGATCTGCCCCACTCTCAGCCTTGTCCCAAGAGTCGCTACAAGGGTCTGCCCCGCCCTCGGTGGTCAGGTTTCCTGAGAGTTTGGCGCGAGGATCTGTAGCGATTTCGGACTCCTCCCGAGTCTCGATTCGAGGGTCCCCTCCGCCCTCAGATCTTAGCACCCCTCGGAGTTCGATACCAGAACCTCTTACTCCCGTGAACTCTCAAGTGTCCACACAAGAGTCCACTCAGCTCTCAGAGCAAAGTTACCCCGAAAGATTAGTAGAAGGATCGGCTCAACCCCCGAATTCCCCCGGGGTACCAGTACCATGGGTCGCTCCGCCCTCGGCTCCCGGCTCCGCCCAGGAATCGGTGGAGGAATCGGCTCCGCCCTCGGGCTCCCCCCGAGACTCGGTAGAAAAGTCCGCTCCGCCCTCGGCCAGACCCACTCCTGTACCCACGCCCCGGGAGAGCCGCAACCAGAGCATGGAGAGTCTGCAGAAGACGAGTGACGCGGGCCAGATGTTCGACGTAGTTGTGATAGGAGGCGGCATCTCAGGTCAGTGTGGACCGTAGCACTAGCCTGAGGGACCCTGGCCGGCCCAGTGTGGGGGACTTGCAGTCTGAAAGTGGCGTTTGGGGGCGGAGGTTGAGGGGGGGGGTGTCTCCCTTGTGCATGCGAGATTGCTGCAGCTGCCGGGCCCCCGATCCTGTGAGGAGGGAATGGGATTGAGCCGGTGGTGTGACCTGGGGGAGGCAGGCACAATAATTTTTACTACTACTACGAAATACTAATATTTAATTAGCTCTTGCCGTGCAGTTGCATTTAGCAGTTTACGTGTATTTTCTCAGTCCTCAGCGGTCCTGTGAGGTGGGTACTCTATTCTTCCCTATTTTACAAAACCTAGAAACGGAGGTAACTCGGCGAAGTCACCTCACCCAGCTGGGAAAGTGACAATGGTTTTCTCTCACGTGAGACCCTTACTCCTAATTCCGGCGGTGGTTGTTCTGCCTAATTGATTTCACGCCCTTTGCCCCAAACAGAACATCAGTTTATGGATTTTTGTAGTATCGAGGTAGTAATAGTGTTGTTCCAGTCCTGCTATTCTCCAGGCTCTTTTCCTTAGAAAATCTGGTAACTGGAGAGGAAGGAGGAAGAATCTTTTAGGAATAGATTTCTTTCTTTTTTTTTAAGGTGGGGGCAGGCGGAGAAAGGTGGGCTCTTAGTTTTAACCGACTCCACCCCCCTCTTTTTTTTTTTTTTAGAACTCCGTAGAAAGTGTAGGGCGTTTATTGCTCAAAGGGAATCCCTCTGTGAAGCAGGGGCTGCGGGCAGATGAGGGACTGCCCTGTTTGTGTCTTTCTCCACCGCCTGAATCTTGCCCTGTTATGAGGCAGCTGGCAAGCCTATGTTCCTCTAGTCTCGGTTTGGGTTTGTAGCTGACCAACTGAGTGGTGTAGGAAGTTTCCTCGGATCTTCCTGGAAACCTCATCATGACTGACACATCAAATTGTCACTTATGATGTCATAATTGGTAAAATGTTTGAAATTTAAGAATTGTGTTTCACATCTAGATAGAGCCCCACACTAGTCTGTCCACGACCTAAGAAGATGTTAATCATTTCTGAAATATACCTGCAGGATCTAATTTAGAAGGAGGGAGAAATGAGGTGGGAGGGAGTTAGTAGGGTGCCTCCAAGTAGCCATTTTTATGTATAATCCTTTTGAGGAGACTCTGAACATGCTTACAGATGAATTTTGCTTGGAGATAGCTTTTGACTTGGCCTGTTTCAGGTGACATTCTTAACCACCAGGGAAGAGACTGACTTGAGCTATTGCTCTAACAACTCCAGTAAGGGCCAGCAAAAACACACATACATGTATGTCAGACCATTAGGAAAGCAGATCTTGGTTGAGAGTATGAAAAAGTATTTCTCTTGTTCCCCTTCATTCATTTATTAGCTTGTTTATTCATTCAACAAACACTTGTTGAGTGCCTGCAATGAAGTGGACTGGTGTTTCTAAAAGCCTGATTCTTGTATGCAAGCCTCCTAGATAAGCAATGTGATTGTTCATCACTGGAAAATAAAGATGACGATAATGTGTTGTGTAAATTGACTAGGAGTTCCGTCTCCGTTCCCCATCTCCATATCATTCATATTTCACAGTTTAGGGTTCTTACTGTGATTTTATGCCTGTCTTCTTGTTCTAGTATCCCTTAAGGAGCATTTTGTCTTTTACTTTTTCTCTGCCTGATGACCGGCTCTTCTCCCTTTCCATACTTTACTCGAAGTCATTGGTCATGAACAGAATTGGATTCACCATGTAGCTGATGTAAGATTCTACAGCCTTAGAACTGCAGGTCCCTTATGGTTCTCATCCTAAAAAAATAACCAATTTCATACTGAATCTTGTATTTGTAATTTTGCATTCTTTTTTTTCTTGAAGAGGCAACCAAATTATGTAAGCTTTAGGTTCCTCAAAATCTGGATCTTTCCATGGTCACTAAGAATTATTACTTTGTTCATTTCCACATGCAGGAAGAAGAGAGTATTTCTTGCATGGGTAGTTCACACTCTTATTCCAGAACCCAACTTCCACTTCATCAGTGACAGTGGAAAAGGCACTGGGATTCCTTTAATATCATCTCTTATCAGTCAGATTTTATTTTAACACCAAAATTGACCGGAAACATTGCTTTCTGGCTGTGGTGTCTTGCCAGATGCTTCACAACTAAAATGAAAGTAGATGTAAGTCTAGCTCAGGATAAACCCTGCACACAGACGGGGTGTTTCCCAAGCACGTGAGAGGCGTTACTTTGCAGTGGTTCTTGAGCTCTGAAATACATCATCTTTGTATGTTCTTAGGAGTATCCCATGAGTTACTTAACAGTCCCCATGTCAGTTTTAAATGCTTTTGGATATTTCTTAAAACTCTTGTCAGAACCGGCACATTGTAGTGTGCCACATATATACATACTTATAATATATGGCCAATACTTTGCATCTGCTGTGTTATTCCTGTTTTATAACAAAATAGTTTTCCAAAGCATACAAATCCTAAATTCTTCAAAAGCAATCCATATGCATGGAATTATCTTCCATTTTTTGTAACTATCTCTGCACAAAGAATAGCAACATCTTAACGTATCTCCCCTTTGTCATTAAAAATCATAGAACAGAACATGTCTTACAGCCACAAGATCCCTTTTTCCTCCCACTCACCAATTAAATTTTATGTATTTAATTGAGAAGGGGCAACCCTTCCTACTCATTTGTAAGCAGTGTTATGGTATCTTCAATATGCTCTGGCCCTTCATCCATCATCTGTCTTCCATCACCAAGTCCTTTCTGGAACTTCTTTGAAGCTTTTTGTGACATCATCAGATCCTGAATTTTTATTCTACACTGATTGCTCCTTTTCTAGTCCTTTCATTGGGCCCATATTCTTGCAGCTTTCTGGTTTTGAAATGGCCTCAAGGTTCAGTTATTCATCACTTTGGGGCTCATATGCATTCTCCCCCTCTCTTTTCATTCCAATACCTCACCTTTTGCTTTACACAAAGCTCTGAAGTCTCTAGTTTAAATCCTTTGCTTTGTCCCAACTCCTGTACCATAGCTTGTCTGCTCTTGGATATTTATATTTCAAAGTTGACTGTCTTATTCTTACTTCATATTCAACATGTTCCAAAGCCTCCTTGTCCTCCAACCCAGCTTCTCTTACTCACTTCCTCGACTCTGTTCTTGGCACCATATCCTTTCCATCATTTTGGGCACTCCTTCTGTTTTATCTTCTATAGCCAGTCAACAGATCCTTCTAACTCCTTCTTGGAGCTCTTTCCTCTCTTGTATGTCTGCCATCCCCAGGAAGGACCCTTAACCCCTTCGACTAACCAGGTTTTAACCATCTTCCCAATGACCACCTTTTGGGGTCTCCCTTCATATCCATCCCTTGGTTTTTTTTAAGTTTTTTAAGACTTGATTTTTTAAAAATACTTCTTTCATCACCTTGTTCTGCTCAAGACATTCAGTGGTCTATTGCCAGCCTCTCAAGCTCCCCTCCCCACCCCACACATGTGTCTAGTCTCACCTTGTTGGAGAAATAGCATTTCCCACCATCCCTAACATGGCTTTAGGCACACTGCTGTCTTGTCTTCGGTGCTATACCATGTTGATTTTGTTCCTCTGGTCCTTCCCTGTTTTTGTTTTTCTTAACACAGAAGTGCTTCTCTCTGAACATTTGCATCCTATCCATTCTCCAATACCTGATTAAAGCCCTTTTGCTTGATCCTTTTGTCTCTCGTTGACTTTTCCCTCATGTGGAGCTTGTAATCTATATCTGACCATTTGAACTTATTTTATGTCCTATGTCTTGATGTTATTTTAAGGATAGCAGTTGAGTCACTGACTTACATGCTAGTTCTTACTCACAAACCAACACTGACTTTACACGCTAGTTCTTAGGAACCAACACAGATAAAGCAAATGACAGAAATCCAGTGGTGTAAGATTTTAAAATCTGCCCCTGGGGATTTCTGAGTTACCTCTCTTTAGGAAGAGAGAATAAAAGGGAAAGAGAGAAAAAAAAATCCCAACTCCAAGGGACAGTGAATACCTCAGAGTCTTTGGGCCAGAGGAGTTTTTAAAAGACAATCTAGTCCAGTCCCCTAAGATTTTAATCATCTCCACAGCATCTCCTGGCTATAACTTTGAACAAACACATCTAGGAAAAGAGAATGCTGTACCCCTGAAAGCAGCTCATTATGAGCAGGGGTGGCTCTGGGGTCTGGAAACTCGTTCAAGCATTTTGGGAGCCTCTACCATATGCCTACCCGATCACAGGGCTAGAGGTAGATAAAGAGGATTAACGAGTGTCCCAGCTCACACAGTGCCCCACCCTCTTGTGAGCAGTAACCAAGTGAGAAAATAATTGACATTCATACAATGAGAGAAATATTAATATTATGAATCTGAACAAAACGCCAGGACCTTGAGAGATAAGTAGGATTTTTAACAGGTAGAGATAAGAGAATAGAAAAAAGACATACCAGAGAGTCCAAAGGAGTACAGATACAGAGTCGGGAAGCCCTAGGCCACATATGAGCAGTGTTTAATTTAAACCCATTACATGAGTTCCAGGGAAGGAAAACAGTTGCCGGCTGTGCCTCTAGTGATGTGATCCTGGTAGTCGCTGAGGTCACCCTAGTGTGTCACGTCTGCCCCTTGGTTAGCCAGGACACAGTGAAAGCACTTTCATCATAACACTGGATAGTCCTGGGTGATTAGTCTTTCCATGTTTTGTTTTGTTTTGTTTTGTTAGATTAAATTTCAAGTGTCTTGTAGAGAGAGGTAGTTCTAAATAGTGACTAAGCAACAAACCTCCCTATATTTATATCCACAAGCCGAGCTCCGCTAAAAGACTTGAGAGCACTAGCCACTCAGAATGTTGTGCTGTGTAAGAGCAGCAAGGATGGAATCTTTTTTATCACTGGAGACAGAAAGTCGTTTCGCAAGAAGATTGACTAATGTTCTGAATCCTGCCAGCAAGTCCACAACATACCACAGTTTCCCTTTTTGTTGAACTACACCACCATGAAGAATCATTTCTGCTAGCAGCGTTTTAGGCATTTTAACCCAGAACTTGGCAGCACATACTGTATGGTTTTGTAGTGATTAAGAAAAGCTTACAGTAAAAAATATGTCACTAAGTTTCCAAGCCTTGGTTATTTAGATACTCTGTGGTTCACTGCAACTTAAGCATTCATTTTTTGCCTCTCAGGACCACTTCTTTGCCCCTATTTTTTTTTCCCTCTAAGCTAGGATTCTTTGATTTTATTAACTTTGGATGGTGAACAAAAAATACAAGAATTAAATTTATTTGATTCTGATTTTTTGATGTCTTCATGGTTGAATGAGCTTTGGGGTTTATCTGACATTTAATGGGCAGTTTTAGCATTTGACCAATACTAATTTATATGAATCTATACATAATTCTTGGCTATTTAGCAATAGATCTAAGGACTTCCCTGGTGGTTTAGTGGCTAAGACTGTGCTTCCACTGCAGGGGGCATGGGTTTGATCCCTGGTTGGGGAACTAAGATCCCACATGCTGTGACATTGCCAAAAAGGAAAAACAAGCAAGCAAAAAACCCAAGCAAACATAAAACAATAGATCTAAGTATAATATAATTATAGAAGTATAGTATAACTATAGTATAATTGGATCACAGAGACCAATATTTGAGAAAAGGAAATGTGGAAGTCTGTTATTGGCAAATATCGGGTCATGCAGCCTTTGTGCAGGTGTGACATACACATATTTTACATATGATAAATCTGGCCAGTATTTAAATGCAGGTATACTCCCCCAAACTGAGGTAATATTGCAGTTTCATATCACATACAGGGGTTTGCAAGAGGGTAGGCATCCAATCGGCACTGGTTTGAAAACAACACTTGCATGTATGAAGTGAAGTGAAGTTGCTTTAGTTGTGTCTGACTCTGCGACCCCATGGACTATAGCCTGCCAGGCTCCTCCATCCATGGAATTTTCTAGGCAAGGTACTAGAGTAGGTTGCCATTTCCTTCTCCAGAGGATCTTCCTGGCCCAGGGATCGAACCTGGTTATCCTGCATTGCAGGCAGACTCTTTACAGTCTGAGCCACCAGGGAATTCCTTGCGTGTATGAGATAGATGGATTTCATAATATCAGTTACTTTTCATTTTAAATTCAAGTGTTTAGAACTGCATAAAATGAATCAAAAGAAGTCAAGTTACATTTTAAATGCTGTAAGTGTTTGAGACAAGTTAATTATTAGGACTGCTTTATCCTTTTATTTGAAAAATGTTTTGCAGTTTTACCAGCAATTTGTGTTTTCCTTTGGATGATCTGTTTTTTATTCTCTTGTCATCTAGCCTTATGAATTAAGGCAGCTTAACATCTTTGAATCACAGTTCTGTCATCTGTAAAATTAGAGGTTGTATTAAGTTATGCATGATCTATCTTCCAGTATCTTTTTCAATATAGTTGGTTCAAGGGTCTGTCTTCAGCTTTCTCTTTTGGACCCCCTCTTCAAAGCTTTTTTTTTTTTTTTTTTTCCTTCCATGTTGTATTTTGGAAATGGTTTTCATCATCCTTCATATTGATATCTTACTCTAACTTAAATCAGTATTTGGGTTTTTCTTCCAGATACTTATTCACCCTGTCCATCACCAACTCCCAGAGCTTGCTCAAACTCATGTCCATGGAGTCAGTGATGCCATCCAACCATCTTATCCTCTAACACCCACTTTTCCTCTTGCCTTCAGTCTTTCCCAGCATCAGGGTCTTTTCCAGTGAGTCAGTTCTTTGCATCAGGTGGCCAGAGTACTGGAGTTTCAGCTTCAGCATCAGTCCTTCCAGTGAATATTCAGGACTGATTTTCTTTAGGATTGGCTGGTTTGATATCCTTTCAGTCCAAGGGATTCTCAAGAGTCTTCTCCAACACCACAGTTCAAAAGCATCAATTCTTTGGCACACAGCTTTCTTTATGGTCCAATTCTCACATCCATACATGACACTGGAAAAACCATAGCTTTGACTAGATGGACCTTTGTTGGCAAAGTAATGTCTCTGCTTTTTAATATGCTGCCTAGGTTGGTCATAGCTTTTCTCTCAAAGAGCAAGCATCTTTTAATTTCATGGCTGCAGTCACCATCTGCAGAGATTTTGGAACCCAAGAAAATAAAGTCTTTCACTGTTTCCATTGTTTCTCCATCTATTTGCCATGAAGTGATGGGACTGAATGCCATGATCTTACTTTTCTGAATGTTGAGGTTTAAGCCAACTTTTTCCACTCTCCTCCTTCACTTTCACTAAGAGGCTCTTTAGTTCTTCACTCTCTGCCATAAGGGTGGTGTCATCTGCATATCTGAGGTTATTGACATTTCTCCTGGCAATCTTGATTCCAGCTTGTGGTTCATCCAAATAGAACAGTGAACCTGCCTATTTTGAAAAGAAAGAACTTGGGGAGAGAACATTGGTGAAGAAAATGGAAGGCTGTGGTGGTCAATGTGATTTTTAAATACTAATATTGGTATTTATAGATTTTATGTATTGAATTGAAACCATCAGTGTTAAATATACATTTCAATTTAATATGCATTTGTAATAACAAATAAGGCCATTGGTCATTGAAGGCATCTGACAAAATTCAGACCCAAATGGAAGAACTCTTCCATTATGTTAGTCCATTTATCTATCCAGTGACCATGTGAGGCTTAGGACCCCTCTATGTAGCAGGGGTTACAACTATGAACCTGAGGTGCCCTTGATGTTTGAGGCTAGTTCAGTGGTGACACAAAAAGGAGAAGGAAATGACAGGCAGGGAAGTGTTTCATGGTGGAAATAATGCTTGACAGAAGTGCTGTGGATCTTGGATGAATTCTAAATGTAACAGGAATGACCTTTCAGGTGACTTTTTTTTCAGATTAAATTAATTAACTGTTCAGTTCAGTTCAGTTCAGTCGCTCAGTCGTGTCCGACTCTGTTAGCTGTGGCCTAAGTTAAAAACCTTTTTCTTGCATGTCTGCATGTATTCTTCAGTCATTTATTTATTTATTCAGTAAATATTGATTGAATGCTCAATGTGTGCTTTGAACAAAATTTATGGTTTTAGCTTTTTTCCTTCTTTGGGAACATTGCTTCTAAAACTTCAGTATGAACTGATGTTTGACTATACTTTTTTCCTTGTAGTATTCGATCCAAGAGTCCAAAAGTGCCATTATGTAAGAATTCATTGGTCAGAGAACATTCAGTGAATAATAGAAAATTAATAAAATATTTAATATGTGATGTACACTATACACATTCATAGGTGTTGATGAACGTCAAAGTTGAAGAAAAATCCCACTTTAAGAAATAAACAGGAAGAACTAGGAGAGCCAGCAGAACATAAACAATAGCTACACGAAAGCTTTGCTTCAACCCTTAGCTTGTGCTCTAGGCGTTGTTCACTTGGGACCCTGCTTAGGTGAGTTTATTACTAAATATTTGCCAATATTTTAAGAAATGAGACCAGATTTCCCAAAGCGCATTTTTTAGATGTCATTTTTTTAGGCAGAAGGTGGAGAAATGCTAAGTTAAATGAGTCTCTTCACTGCAGGACTTATCAGAGCCTTTAGTATGCTAGCATGCATCATACATTTCCCAGAAGCAGAAACAGCATATGTCCCAACTTCCATGACCACTGATACTTTACCCCAGAGCATCTTGAAGACTAGTATTCCATAAAACATTTTGGAAATTGCTGCCTAACCACAGTGCATCCTAGTATGCAGAATCTGAGTACAGCAGTGTGGAGTGCCCCTGAGTGTATTTTCAGTTTCAGTGAAAGAATGGGGCAAATAATGAATTAAAGGGTAATTGCATTCCCTAAGTTGGGTGAGATCCATTTATCTAAAAGTGAAGATGAATGCTGAACTATAATCAAATAAATTAGGACTGTCTAGACAACCAGTTTGTCGAATTGAGGGCAAATTAAAGTTAATTGCTAGTTTTTATCTATTTATCATTTGAGACAGTTCTGTCTTTTTAGCTTATCAAAGGGATTAGGAGATTTGGCATTTTCAAAAGCAGATAATTCTTTCTCTGAAAGGAAGCACAAAATACAGGTAGATATAGACAGATAGGTAGGTAGATAGATAACAAGAATGGTTTTATCATGTGTATGTATGTAGAAAATGTACTAGTAAAGAATCTCCTAACTTACCAGGGCATAAAGGTTTAAATGACCAGGCACTCTATCCTTGTCAGTCTTTCTTAGTTGCTTGAGATAAGTATAATCTAAGTAGCTTTGGAAACTTACCTGTTGCCCTCATACAGGTGAGCATGGTTTTGTTTTCTTGGTATGTAGTTCTTCTGTTCATTGCAACAAGCATTTGAGCACCTGCAACACAGCAGGCTCCATTCCAGGGATGCAAAGGTGTATAACACATATTAGACCCTAGTCAAGAGGCAGATCTCTGGGCAGGAGGTTATGTTGCCTTGGACAAGGGCAAAAGGCCACAGTGGTTTGGACAAGAGTGGCTATGCCTGTAGTGGCGGGAAGCAGCAGATGTATAGAGTGCGCCAGGTGGTGATGTGTGCTAAGAAGAACAATACAGCAGGGTAACAGATTGTGAGAGATGATTATATCACTTGTCCATATTGAAAGTGGGGTCACTGGACATGTTTCATGAGGAATATGCTACATTTCAAGGTTTATTCTAATCATTTGTTGTAGAAGGAAAATCAATAATTGAACTGGAAAGGGTAGCACAAGTCAAATGGACAAATTTCATCTTTTCCTAATGTGAATGTGTTTGAAGAAGTAAGGTAAAAGAAAGGGCCCTTGGCGAGGAGGTAGAGAAGGCAGGTATGAAGCTAGGTTCCACAGTTACAGATTTATAGCCCAGGAAGGAAAGGGCTATTTCCTCAAAGGCTTCGTTGCTGATATTAATTCCTTCTCCAGGTGTGCTGTGTGGCTTAAATCATTTCCTATTCCATTTCTATGGGGAGGAGCCATCTCAGGACATCAGAAGCACTGCTGAATCTGTGGAAGCACAGTTTCCATGGGCAGTGGCTGTAAGAAGCTGGAGGTTGGTTTGAGGTTGCTATGGCAACACCGATGCTGGCTGCATACATCATCTCACCCAGGCTTTCCTGATCTAATAACCAGGATTAACAATTGCCTGAACTCTCATATGAGGTGTGCTTTTAGCAGACTTGAGTTTTTTTTAAGCCTCTCTAATAAATCCATTAACCTATTTTATTTTGGTTTCTCTAAAACCCAAATGGTTGAAGAGAGAGAAACCAGAAAAGAAATTATATTGTTTTAAGCTCATCATCCTTATTTAAAATACTTCATTGCAAAGTGATTAAAGATTCTCTTCTACTATTTTCCCTTTTTGGGGGGTTTTTGCATTTTGAAACTGATCAGATCCTTATATACCTAATAGGGCTTTAACAAACTCTTGTGCATTTAGCTTCTCCACAGAAGACCACTGTCACAGAAAACCTACTACTGTCACAGAAAACCACTGCACATTTGGGAGTCTGAGTCTCTTTCCCTCCTAATGAACTTGGTCTGCCACAATTTGGGAGAGGAAGAGCTCTTGGTGCAGGTGCAGAAATATTTTACCAGTGCCCCCCTTAGATCTCTTTGTTCAGACATGCCCATGGGAGGTTCACAGGCTAGACACTACGACACTTAAGAGTCTAGGATACCAATGAATCTCATACACTTGCAAGTTCAATAGATTGCCTCTGCAAGACTTGTTTTTCCTTCCCATCTCTGACAGGAGTCCAGGAGTCTATAGGTCTAACAGCATGTGTTGGAGCCAGCTTCTACTGTCTTGAAAGGACTGAGCCTGATCAAACATACGTCTTCCCAGTTTCACATTCAGTGATATCACAATGGTAGCTTGTAATCACACTGGTGATTCCAAATCAGCAGCAAGGAGAGTGTATACATATCATGGAGATACAAATGTTGCAAATCAAGTGTCCTCTTCATGGCCTGAGGCCAGGGATGGTTGTTAACCATTTACTAGCCTACCACTGTTAAAACCCTTTCCCCTATCTTGAAGGTGGGGAGGGGTGCCAGGAGAGGTGGGGAGGAAGCTGGCTTCTTTTATTGCCCTAGATTTCATGTGGCCATTAAATTATAGAAAATGTATGACAGGAAGAGCTACCATGCACAATACTCTTAACTTTGGCTAATCTGTGTATCTCTGGAACAAAATGAAATAGGTTTAATATGACATGTTCTATAACAAATATGTAAATTAAAAATTTGATTTTAAAATTTATTTTTAGTAGCTACATTGTATTTGATAACTTACCTTCAGACTTAAAAATCTTTTCTTTTCTAACAACTTTATCCCATTTATCAAAAAAAAACCCCAACTTCTATTTATTGATTTTGAAATATATGTCAAAAGCCCTTAAACTAATCTGTGGAGTTGACATTTGAGAGATGATTTTTTTCCCATAGGTGATTATTGAATTTTGTAGTGATGAGGGGAGGGTAGAATGCATAGTGATTACACAGAGTAAGGACAAAAAAAGAATTAAGAAATATAACTGAATAATTATACCTTGAAGCAGGCATTATTTTAGTGTGTTTTTTTTCCCGTTCAAATCAAGACAGTAGTTGATACATTAGGAAAAGCCCTTTTGGACCACAAGTGTTTGCCTGTGCTTTATTTATGACTTAACCGAGTTATTTATTCAAAATTAGCTATTAGTTATTATTCAAAAGTAAATGTTCTAATGGCATCTTGACTGTATTTTCATATTCTGTATTTTCTAGTTTTAAATTATCATGGAAGTTCTTTATCAGAGTCTTTTTCACAGTAAATATATAAACTGAAACATTCACTCCCCATCCCCAGTGTGTTCAGCATCTTAGAAAGCGTATTTTTTAAAATGACTTAAATCTTTCCCTTTAAAATTCCAAGGCCTTGTTTTACCTAAAGCTTTACTTTCATTTTGGGTTTGAAGGATTCGTTAACAAAAGAAACCACTTGTTATACATGAATAAAGAATTTCAATTTTTCATAGAAGTTTGTTTAACTTAATTTCAATATACAGTCATTTAAAGGAAAGGTATAGAAACAATAGAGAGAAATAACAGCGTATACATCACCCAGTTGGGCTGAAACCTGCATCTAGATTTGAACAGCACCAGCACCGGGAAGCTCCATGCAACAGCAATCTGGAGTCCCAGTTGGGAAAAAGGCCCAAGCAGATGCCTCCATCCCACTGGGGAGACTTTAGATTGCCGCTTTGGGGGTCCTGCTTATAACCCTAGGCCACAAACTGGTATTATCATCAGTTTGCATGCAAAAATGCAGCTCTATTTTTTTTTTAACTTTTACAATGCTGTTTGTTTCATCTTGTGAGTCACAAGATTCCTTAAATCCTGGGGGCCTGGCTAGGTCCCCAGGGGCTTAAGGAATTCTAAGACCTCCCCTCTTTCTTATCTATAAAGTGCCGCTTAACTTGCTGGTAACAATTGGTGTGCTTATAGGCAAACATGTAGTCCAAGCAGGATCAGAAATTGATCAGAGGCCCGCTCCCCTACTTCTGAAGCCTGAACAAGACTGCTTCCATTTTAATTTCCCTAACAGACCTTTTGAAAACCATTTTTTCTGGAATCCCTTTGAAAGGTTTTAAACATGTTACTTATTTCTCTAAGAGCTCAAACTTTTTTGGCCCTTACTGAGATTGGACCAATCATTTTCCTGTAAAGAAACCTTCCTGAAACCTTTCCCCCACCCCCAAGCTTTTTAATTTTGTTTATATCCTTAAATGCCAAAGTGCAAAATGACCTTTGTTACTGGCGTGCTCATTTGTCCTGGCTCAGCTAGCCCTGCTTCTTCAACCTCCTTTAGCCGCTGGAGTAGTGTTTATTTACTACTGTCACTGAACCCCACTCATCAAGCTTGTTTAGAATTACAAATTAGATTCTACTTTATTGAGGCTCCAGCTTTATAAGTTAGGGTGCAAGAAATAAAAATTTTCGCTTTTTAGGAGACTTTGTTGTGGACATATCAGGCACTTGGTTTCCTTATCGGGAACATGGGGGTAATAAAATCTATTCTGGAGAAAGACTGAGAGGCAATAGGAAAGGCACCTGAAATTGATCTGTGGGATGTGAAGCACTAAACCAACTGTCAGGCTGCCTCTGGGGGCACAATTGTTACAGGTCCCAACAGCTGCTGGAATTCAGAGCCACCTCTGCTTCTCCTTAGGCAGCATGCGGAGGGCAAGTTCCTCCTCCCTCAGAAGAGCAGCTAATCAAGTAATTCTAGCAAACCCAAGGGTGTTTTTATCAATCTAATTGGTTTACGGTTAGATTGATTAAGGGCAACTGGGAAGAAATTAAACTTTTTGCATCTGAGTTTCTCTGCTTTTCAATATAGAACAGTGCTTTGAGCCTAAAAAATGTTCATATTTTTTGACCTAGTAATCTCCCTTCTAGGATGTAATCCTACAGAAATAAACATAACAAAGATTTATGCATAAGTGTGTTTTTCATCACACCTTCATCCTTTTTCTTTTCTTATGATGGTCAGCAGAAGAGGCCTTTGGCTCTGTCCCAGAAAACACATTGCACCAAAGTTTGCAGACATTGGCTCACATTTATTTAAACTGTCACGGGATGCCTTTTTTTGTGAGCAGATTCTAAATATTTGCTGCATACCTAAATCTTGGATGGATGTCAGTAATGCAACGGTACATTGTACTTGAAGTAGTCAAAGGTGCATACAAACATTAGCAGAGAGCAGCGCTGGATATTATGGTTTAGCCTGCATTTTAGATCTTGTATACGCAAACTCATCCTTGATTCTGGGTATGTATATTTTATACCATTCTCTGTATCAACAAAATACCATGTCAGTCTGGGTCCTCTGAGAACAGACATTAAGACAGAACTAGCCATGTTTAGAAGTTTATTAGAGGAAAAGCTGGTGAAGGATAAAGGGGGAGAGAGAGCAGGAGCAGGCAAGTTGTTTTTTAAAAAATGAAAGAAACCAGGTATTCCTGTATGATTTCCTACAAGCTAGATTTTGTTGATTGCATCCCAGTGATATTATTTAACATGTTCTTCTGGCCCCTAAGTGTCATATCTAGAGTCTAGATCACATTAGAGTTTAGTTTGGTTGCTCTTTCCCGTTCTCCCCTCCCTTCCTTCCTTCCTTTCTTCCTAATTACTTCATACATGGTGGTATGCACTTCCTTTAAGAGCCTGCTAACGTCTGGTTATCTCTTGTGTGTGTCATGTTAGCATCTGTTGACAATCATTGCACTATATCTATTAATTCCTTAAAGGTTGCAAAATGCTGATATTCTAATTATTCCTGTCTTCACTTATGAGCTAGCACACTTCCATACAGTGAAATCTCCCTTTGTTAGCTACCTGGTTACTTTGAGGTTCAATGTAAAATGGGAAGGTAGGATGAATGCCGAATTCTTTTTTTTTTTTTTTTAATAACTTGATTCCTTAGTATTTTCCAAAGGTGATCAATGAGAGTTTTTATTTATTTATTATTATTATGAGTGAATTTAAGCCATTACAGCTGGGGGGTTGTTGTTGTTATGGCCATGCTGCACAGCTTGCTAGGATCTCAGTTACCCAACAAGGGAGTAAACCTGGGGCGCTGCAGTGAAAGCCCAGATTCCTAACCACTAGGCCACCAGGGAACTCCCTGCAGTTGTTTTTATTTGATACTCAAACTGTTCCATCTTTGGCCAGTGGGAGTCCTTATAGATAGATTTCTGAGCCATTTTGTCATGATCCTAGTGGTCTCTGTTAGCCTCCTTGCTCTCTGTTATGATTTGATGTTCCAGACCCATCTTGTACATTTCCTGCCCCAGATTTCTACTTAGTCTCATTGTTCTTACATCTGAATTTCCTTATTCCTAGGCCCCAAATCCTGGATCATAGTGATAGCAGCCTGATTACTCATTTGGTTTGTTTCACATTACATACATAATGGCCTCAAAATAACAATTCTAAACCTAGCACCCACAAAATGATTACTGATTAAAATGTTTGCAATTCTTTTCTGTTTTTAGCATATATACCATTAGAAATGAACTGTCAAGCTACTGGGCTTTAAAATCACTAAGAACATTTCCTCTTAACCACTTGTACACATATTTAGATATCATTTTACTAATCTTATCTCTGGTGTCATTCTTATTTCTTTTTCACCCTAATATTCTGACATTTTTTTCTCCTTGAAGTATATTTATGTAGTCTGCTTCATGTTTTTTTTTTTAATAGAGGAGTATAAAGATGACTAGGTATAAGACAGAAATTGAAGTACAAAAAAGGTAGATTTAAAAATGTGTATACATGCCCTTTTTTCCTTACTCTGTGAGCTGAGAGGTCTTAGAAACATGATTCTCTAGTAGTAGCGGGCATGCTTAGAGCCCAGATCTTGGTTTCTAACCCTGTTCTCTAATAAAAGGAACCAGTGCTCACTGGAGAAATAGCTAATTGTAGGGCTGGGCAGAGAAAGATGAGCCTGGTACATCTTGTGATACTAGAAAGTAATGAAGTCCTCATATACATACATACACACAAAATGCTAAGTGGCCAAAGCTGAAACAATTTGAGCAACAAAATAAGTAACATAATATTGGATTATACCCGGAAGTATAAAACTACTGTCTATGAATCCATAAGGATTTAAGTAAATGGGTAAATAAATAAATAATTGGGGGAGAAGAGACAAATGTCCTGTGCAGATGAATTTCAAATAATTTATGCCCTCGGAGAAGGGCATGGCAACCCACTCCAGTACTCTTGCCTGGAGAATCCCCATGGACAGAAGAGCTTGACGGGCTACAGTCCATGGGGTCACAAAGAGTCAGACATGACTGAGTGACTAACACTTTCTACTTAAGAAGTAGAGAGTTATGTCCTACTTCCTCGAGGGTGGAGTGTACTTCTTAAGTGCAGACTTTACATAGACTTCTTTCCAAAGAGTATAGCATGGGAGGAGAGAGAAAAGAATGGCTTTAGAGTGGAGAAACCTGGCCGAACACTACCTCAGCCTCAGTGATCAAGATTAACATCAGTGATAAGTCATGTTCATAGCATGCACCCTTGATATAATGTTCATCTACAACATTTGCCTCTACTTTTCTGGTATTAACTATACTGGGGTTTTTTGTTTGTTTCTTTCATTTTGTTTGATTTGCTTTCTTACCACTTGGCTTGTGGAATCTTAGTTCCCCAACCAGGGATTGAACCAGTGCAACCAATGAGTCCTAACCACTGGACCACCAGAGAATTCCCTTACTATACCGTATTTAAAAATCTACTTTTTATGAAAGTTTTTATTTTTGAGTGAAAGCCTGTACACAGCTTTGAGCAAATAAATAAAGTATGAAACGTGGTTCCTGCCTTTGGTAATTTTTAATCTAGTTGGGAAGACAAGATCTAGCTAGCATGTAATCCAGATATAAATAATCAGAGGTCATTATAGGGGGGATTAAATTGAGTAAAGCACAGAGATACTGTGGGCTGGTGTAAGGTAGGGCGAGTTTCCAGGAAAACACTTCTGTTTATACAGTCAGGATTTCTAGAAGAGGGGAATGATAAGGATTTCTAGAAGAGGGGAATGATAAGGGTTGATTGAGGGGTTCAATAGATTCTTTTGCATATGATTTGATTATCACCAAACCCCTATATATTTTTTAATTTATTACATTTTAACCAACTTTATGATAGATAATAAAATTAAATTATGATACATAATATAATATATTCTAGATTATAAAATTTGGGGTTCAGTAATCACAGTGAGGTGATTAGATAGAATCACAAAATTTATTAGATAGGACAATCAATGAATTGTATATGATGTTTTGCATTTATATTCTATGTAGACCTGCTTAAATCTTCAGTGTTTCACATTTAGATGTTAATATGTTCTTCGACTTTTTTTTCCCCCCTTCTAGGATTATCTGCTGCCAAACTCTTAGCCGAACATGAAGTTAATGTTTTGGTTTTAGAAGCCCGGGAGAGAGTTGGAGGAAGAACATACACAGTGAGGGTAAATGATTTTGATACCTACATAAATACAAAATCTCACACAAACTAGAAGTGGGGTCATTGGAAGTCCCAGAGCTGGGGGAAATCTCAAGAGTGTATGTAGTTAAGCCATTGATCCACCATAGTCCTAGACTATTTTATTAAATAAGCATCTGTTCTTTTCAACAAACACCCACCAAGGAGTGTCAGCCTCTGACCTTCAGTAACTTGCATTCTAGTGAAGAAAACAAACCTGGACAAATAATTTCAATACAGCATCATCATTTCCATACCAGAGACCTAAATGGAAGATATAGTATCTCAGGTGAGGTAAGGTTTAGCTGGACTTGAAGTGACTATACGTTCACCACACGCGCACGCACACACATATACACACACACACACAAAATATAGATTCCTTGTTTATTTATCCAAGGACACACAACTTAAGAGAAGTGTGACCACAGAAAGCAGAGGCCAATGTAGCGTGTTTCTATGCAACTTTTTCCGCAGTCCTTGTTCTCCAAGAGGTGCACTGCTGACAGAGGCACTCTGCTCAGGTGGGGTCAGTGAGACATAAGAAGGAACCCCAGTTCTTGCTACGTCACAGCCTTTTAATACTTAGGCTTACATCACCATTTTGGGAAAAATGCAAGCTAACTGGTGTTTACAACTATTTAAAGAAATGGTTGCAGGTTGTTGGATCTGTGAGATCTGATGAAAGTATACAGGGAAGGATCTAGGGTGGGAAAGAAATAAAGACAAAGATGGAAGTTGGGGAACATGCAGATTTGAGCAGGGGGCCAGAGGCAGAGAAGCCAGAGAGGAGCAGTGGAGGCAGAGGAGGAAGACCAGATTGGGGCAGTGCCATGAAAATCAGTAAAGAGGATGGGATGATGAATAGAATCAAATGCCAGGGGCATTTGACGCAGGATGAAGGCTGTTAAGAGGCCCTTGTATTTGGCTTTTAGAAGGTCATTAATGAGCCCCTTTGCTAGAGCACACAAATTGAGCATTAAAGGCTGAGGATTGGCAATAGGGACAAAACCAGACTGTTGAAGTGACTGGAAGGAGAGGAAGCATCTCATTAGAAAATGTATCAGACTTATAATAGAATGGCTTATGCAGTGATAATAACAATGATTTAAGCAATCCAGGCATTCAGTCCTTTTACATAAGAAGTCTGGTGGTAGGTAGTCCAGGCTGGTGCAGGGGTTCAGCTTTGTCAGCAAATCTTTAGGATCTCTCTGTCTTTCTGCCCAGCCATTCTTTTCCTGTTGGCTTCTTGCCTAGTGGTAACCAGATGGCTTCAGCATCTGGCAGCATCAGGCCCTCACTCAAGGCAGGAAAGGACGTGAAGAGGCAGCCCAAGTCTTATCTGCAACAAAACCTTTCTTTTTCCAGAAGACCCCGTGAGACATTTGCTTTAGTCTCATTGGTTAGATTTGGGGCACACAGCTACCCTCAGCTGCCAGGGAGCCTGGGAAAGCAAGTATTTAAGATTTCCAGGCTGCATAATAGAAGCAGGCATGGGAAAAGGAGCATACACAGGTATAAAATAGTCAACCAACATCTAAACAAGGATATTGTACCAGCTCTTTTCAGTCACACCAAGCCAAGCTCCCCTTCTGTCCATCACTTTCTGCCTTTTCAAATGTACAAGGATGTATCATAGCCCTATTTTTACTTTGCTCAGCTCTAAGAGTACCCTACAGCCTGCTACTCAAAGTATACTGTGAGCCACCTGCCTGGGAATCACCCTGGAGCTTGATAGACATGCAGAGTATCAGGCCCTGTCCTAGTCCTGCTGACTCTGCATTCTGACAAGATCCTTAGGGGACCCTACAGAAGTGCTGCTCTTTGCTGTAGGCTCGCTTGCTTTAAATTAATGTGAATCTACATAAACTGCATTTGAAGCATTTGAGTACCTCCTCAGAGGGAGGCTATTGGTCTGGGAGTGAGGCGACTGGGGCTCTGACCCTTGTACTGGCCTGACACCCTGTCTTACCTTGGGTAAGTACTGTTAGCACCTTACATCTCCGTTTTCTCATCTGGGCAGTGAGATATAAATGGGCTTGACGCTCCCTCCAACTTCAGGTTCTAATTGAAGGTAGTGTGTTATAGTGCAAAAGAAGGATTGCATATTCTGCCTGTACCACCTTAATAGATATGATTCATCTGTCATTTTCTGAAGAATATTCCTTCATTTTGGAGATAGGTATTAAGTTGTCACTTTGCCCTACTTTGCTTATCTCTAAAACCTTTTGGTTATCAGATAAGAGCATCAGTCATGTTGTGGATTTTTCAGTTCTCTTTTGGCAGAACTTAGTTTTGTTTTGTTTTGTTTTTAATTGAAGTATAGTTTCCCTGGTGGCTCAGATGGTAAAGAATTCGCCTGCAATGTGGGAGACCTGGGGTCAATCCCTGGGTCAAGAAGATCTCCTGGAGAAGGGAATGGCTACCCACTCCAGGATTCTTGCCTGGAGAATTCCATGGACAGAGGAGCTTGGCAGGCTATAGTCCATGGGGTTGCAAAGAGTCAGACATGACTGAGCGACTAACACACACGTTGTTCATTTATAATATTATATTGTTTTAGGCTATAGCATAGTGATTCAGTATTTTTACGGATTATACTCCATTAAAAGTTAATATAAGATAATGGCTGTAATTCCTTGTGCTCCACAATATATCCTTGTTCCTTATCTATTTTATACGTAGTACTTTGTACCTCTTATTCCTATGCCCCTATCTCGCCCCTCCTCCCTTCTCTCTTCTCTCTAGTAAATACCAGTTTGTTTTCTATACCTTTGAGTCTAGAAACAGTTTCTTTGTGCAAGGGAAATGAGAATTCCAACATGCTTAGCCCCATCTATGTTATTGCCCCAGGCTGCTTTTTCATGCTGCATCATTTATGTATATCAGTGGCATACATGAACTATTGTGTATTGAGTATGATATTAAAATTCCCTTATGGAATGTGAGAAATTAACTCTGAAAGGCTGAGAAACTAGGACCTGACATCTATAAGATTTCACATGAATTCAAATGAATAGAAGGGGTAAAAAGGGCTTTGTAAAGCAGGCACAGAAATGGTATTTAATCAGAAACTGAGTTGAATATTGTTACAGTTGCTTCTACTAGCATAATCAGAGTGTGGGGAGGAAATGCCATAAAAGTTACTCTGGATCTTTAACTACTGAAATATCAAATTTGATATTGTCCCTTGGCAGTGCTTCAGATACGTCTTCTGTTCATTCAAAACTTCCTAGTTTGTGCTAGCATGATTCCCCCATAATTCTTTAGGACCAAATGAATGAAGTTGAAATGCCTGCAAGGCTACCACAGGGGTGGTGTATTAGTTTTCCTAATAGGTTGTGTGTTGGTGGCCTCTTCAAAGGCTGAGTTGTTGTTGTTCAGTCACTCAGTCGTGTCTGACTCTTTGCAACCCCATGGACTGCAGCACACCAGGCTTCCCTGTCCTTCACCATCTCCCAGAGCTTGCTCAAATTCATGTCCCCATTGAGTCAGTGATGCCATCCAACCATCTCATCCTCTGTCATCCCCTTCTCCTCCTACCTTCAATCTTTCCCAGAGTAATGAGATCCAAACTGAGATCCTAAAGACTGAGGGGCAGCATAGCAGAATATGGTGTCATAGTTCTACTGTCTTCCTGCTGAAGCTGAGGCGTCTCCTTTCCAGTGTTTCCACTTTGTAAAGAAAGATTCTGTGAAATGTCTCATTCTTTTTACTGCTTCACTTAGGATTATTTACTTTAAATAGTGTCAGTATTCTAAAGACATCCTGTTTAGAAACTCCCAAGAGTTCTCTTGCTGTCTTAGTTAAATGTATTGGACTACTGACTCCAGTTTTGTTCTTCACATCTTAATAAGGATGTTGGAGACTGGAGAAGGTTTGGAGCACAACACCAGTAGTTGGTAAAAGAGAACATTAGGTTATATGAGGGACAGAAGTCAGAGGAATACTTCATTTCTGGTATTATGGCAGAATGACTGAGTGTCCCTCTTAAAATAAGTAAAATGCTGAATAAAATATATTGTGCTACCTTGAGCTGAGAAAATTGCAGATCTCCTGGATGTTAAGCAGACATCTCAGACCTAACACATCCAAACTGAATTTCCTGTCTTCCTCATCAAGAACACTATTCCTGCAGCCTTCCCCATAAGGGAGAATGGCAACTCCCCCAAACACCTGGAATCATGTTTAACCCCATGAGGCCCTACATTCATTCTGTCAGGAAATTCCTTTGGCTCTGCCTTCAAAATATATCCAGAATTCAACCTTACCCTCCACTTCCAGGGCTACCACCTGGTAGCAGCCACAGTCATCTCTAGAGAAAGTGAAAGTGTTAGTCTCTCAGTTGTGTCCAATTCTTTGGGATCCTGTGGACTGTAGCCCACCAGGCTCCTCTGTCCATGGGGTTCTCCAGGCAAGAATACTGGAGTGGGTTGCCATTTCCTTCTCCAGGGGATCTTCCCTACCCAGGGAATGAACCCACGTCTCCTGCATTGCAGGCGGATTCCTTAGCATCTGAGCCACCAGGGAAGATTACTGCAATAGCCTCTTAACTACTTTCTCAGCTTTTACCCTTGCCCCCTAAAATCTACTATTAGTGTGACAGCCAGAATGAGCTCTCAAACCTAAGTCAGATCTTGGCACTTCTCTGCTCTAAACCTTCCAAAGGCTCCCCTTTTCATTCATAGTAAAAGCTGATGTTCTTTCAATGCATTGTGAGGTGTTCCATGACTTGCCCTCCCTGCCTTTGACTTCTCTAATCTCATCTCCAGTTCTCTTTCCTTTGCTCACTCTTTTCTAGACACGCTAGTCTGTGTTTTGTGAACATAGCAGGCACATTTCTGCCTTAGAATGTTTACACTGGCTCTTTCTTCTGCCAGGAATGTTCTTGTCCCAAATAGCCACATGGATAACTCCCTCACCTCCTTCAAGTCTTTATGAAAAGATCACCTGTTTTTTGGAGGCCAACGTGTTGCTTGTATTTGAACCTGAAATCTTTCCTTCTCTCCTCTGCAGTTTCAATCTGTCTTGTCATTCTCTAGTTTTTTCTTTGTAAATGTTATCTACTTCTGTGATATTTACTTATTATGGTTCTTGTTCATTTTCTGTCTCTTCCTACTAAATGAAAGCTCCTTGAGAGCAGAGATCTTTATTTTGTTCACTGATATAACAGAAGCATCTTGATCCATACGTACCTTGTAGGAACTCAAGATATAGTTATTGAATGAACTAATGAATCCCCAAAGCAAAGTAAAAACATGAAGCTTAGGAATTCAAAATTTGAACTCAAAATTTGACTTTCACCTTGAATGCCTACTGAACCCTGAAGACTTTGCAGTTCCACCAGGATGGATGTATGGCACGCAGAGAACAGGAGATAAAATCCTAACCCTGTCAAAGGTAGGAAGTTTAATAGGAAACACTCCAAATTGGAATTCCCTGTGCTATACTCTGGACATGAAAGTGAAATAAATCCTATCATTCAAAAAGGGATAAAAATAAACCTTGCCTTTATCTGTGGCTTCCATCTAAATTCACACTACCTATGTGGCATGAAAAAAACCTTAGCATATATAAAGTACCAAGGATGCTGGCAGAAATAGACTCAATTCCTGTCCACCTAGGACAAATAACTTACACAGAAAAGGTTCTAAAGAAAACAAATGACTTACAGTCAAAAGTAACAGAGCCAAAAAAAGTGACAAAACATACAAGGAATCTAGGCACTAAAAGAAATGTCTAAAAGAGTAGGCCTAGTGTATAATTTCCAAACAAGTAGAAGAAAAAGCTTAAAAAGAAAACAAAAGAAAACCCTTAATCCCAAAGAAGGAAAGAAATCAGGCAGGAAACTGTTAACAGTGGGATAAATGGAAAGCCATAATAAGTAAATTTAAGACATTTTAAAAGAAATAAAATATAAATGCGTTTAACTCAGTTAAAAGGGGGGAAATGTCAGAATAAAGAAAACTTTAACTGAAAGATAGAAAAAGAGATAGTATACAAATACTAATCTGAGCTTTTTTAACTAGATTAATACCAGACAAAATAAGATTTAAACAAAAAAAAATGTTTCATTGAATTAAGTATCAGTACAATAAGAGACCTGGAAGACCAAACAGTTCTAAACTTGTATATCCTGAATAACGTAGCCTCAAAATATAAAGCAAAAATTGATAATAATCAAACATAAATGCCCAGTAGACTAGGGGATTTTTAACATACTTTTCTAAATTAATAATAAATGAAGCAAACAAAGGCTGAGCACAATTAATCTTTTTCTAATGGACTTATATAAAACATACATATTACTTAACAGAAGACTATATGTTCTTTTCATTTTGAAATGAAAAACCTTTGAAGATCAACCATGTGCTAGGTCATAAAGTAAACCTCAAGGATTGATACCATATAATCCATTTTTTTTTACCACAATGCAGTTATGACAGAAAGATAACTGAAAAGAATTCCAGCTATGGAAATTAAAACACAGCAAAACTTTTAGAAACATTGATTTAGACAGAAATTGTAATGGAAATTTGCAAACACTTAAAACTACACAGTAGTGCAAATACTAAAATAAAGTTGTGCAGTTAAAACCATATGAGAGGAAGATTCACAGCCTAAATTTTTATCAGAAAAAGATAGAAGGCTCAATATGAATAAGCTAAGCATTCAAGAAATAGAAAATTGAGTGTAAAAAATCCAAAAAAAAGGAAAAAGGAAATCAATGATATATAAAAAAAATACTTGATAAAAATGATCAGTAATAGAAAGGTTGATTTTTTGAAGTCTTATTAAAAACTGACATGTTTGCTAAGTATTTTAAGAAAAAGGAAAAGGAGAGATCTCTTAACAAATAAAAGGGATGAAAATGAAGACATAACCACTGATGGAATAAACAGTAAATGAGAAGAGGAGGTCCTGAATTTTACAGCAATATTTTTGACACATATGAAATGTATATATTATGAGAAAATATAATTTATAAAAATTAACAGATTAAGAAATAGAAAATATGAGTAGTGCTTTAACCTCAAAATAAACTAAATCTGGAGTTTAAGTTTTTCCCACAAAGAAAACACTAAGCCTAGATAGCTCTACAGGCATGTCCTACCTACTGTTCAAAGAAGAGATTATTCTGTTTATATATGAACCCTTCTAAAGAACAGAAGAAAGTATAATCACTAACTCATGAGATTAGCAATACTGTAATGCCAGAAAACAGACAAGGGCTGGAGAATAGAGGAGACTCCTGGGGCAATCTCAGTATCACTTATAAACACAGATATAAAAATTCTAAACAAAAAGTTAGCAAAGCATATCCAGCCATGGAAAGAATATCAGATTATATTACCCGAGGAAGGCAAGGTTCTAGGCATTCAATTTTATGGAAATAGCAGATAAGGTAAATTGTCCCAGCCGTCCTAATACATACAAGGATACTAGATAAATTGCACATAGACACCACACACATACACACACATGCACACACACACATCTTCAAAGCACCAGAGAGCTAACAAGGTAGTGAAGAATCACTAGACCAACATCCAGAACACATTGACCTGCTTTTCCCCTGGGGGTGGGGAGGTGCGAGTTTGCTGACTGCTAGAAAAGAAAGTGAGAGACTGAGTAGTATTTTCAAAATCTTAACAAAGCATGGGCAACTGAAGGTCAAGTCCAGTTCAGTTCAGTTCAGTTCAGTCGCTCAGTCGTGTCCGACTCTTTGTGACCCCATGAGTTGCAGCACGCCAGGCCTCCCTGTCCATTACCAACTCCCGGAGTTCACTCAGACTCACGTCCATCGAGTCCGTGATGTCATCCAGCCATCTCATCCTCTGTCGTCCCCTTCTCTTCTTGCCCCCAATCCCTCCCAGCATCAGAGTTTTTTCCAATGAGTCAACTCTTCGCATGAGGTGGCTGAAGTACTGGAGTTTCAGCTTTAGCATCAGTCCTTCCAAAGAAATCCCAGGGCTGATCTCCTTCAGAATGGACTGGTTGGATCTCCTTGCAGTCCAAGGGACTCACAAGAGTCTTCTCCAACACCACAGTTCAAAAGCATCAATTCTTTGGGGGCTCAGCTTTCTTCACAGTCCAACTCTCACATCCATACGTGACTACTGGAAAAACCATAGCCTTGACTAGACAGACCTTTGTTGGCAAAGTAATGTCTCTGCTTTTGAATATGCTGTCTAGGTTGCTCATAACTTTCCTTCCAAGGAGTCTTTTAATTTCATGGCTGCAATCACCATCTGCAGTGATTTTGGAGCCCCAAAAAATAAAGTCTGACACTGTTTCTACTGTTTTGCCATCTATTTCCCATGAAGTGATGGGACCAGATGTCATGATCTTCATTTTCTGAATGTTGAATTTTAAGCCAACTTTTTCACTCTCTCACTTTCATCAAGAGGCTTTTTAGTTCTTCTTCACTTTCTGCTATAAGGGTGATGTCATCTGCATATCTGAGGTTATTGATATTTCTCCTGGCAATATTGATTCCAGTTTGTGCGTCTTCCAGTCCAGCATTTCTCATGATGTACTCTGCATAGAAGTTAAATAAGCAGGGTGACAATATACAGCCTTGACGTACTCCTTTCCCTATTTGGAACCAGTCTGTTGTTCCATGTCCAGTTCTAACTGTTGCTTCCTGACTTGCATATAGGTTTCTCAAGGGGCAGGTCAGATGGTCTGGTATTCCCATCTCTTTCAGAATTTTCCACAGTTTATTGTGATCCATACAGGCAAAGGCTTTGGCATAGTCAATAAAGCAGAAAGAGATGTTTTTCTGGAACTCTCTTGCTTTTCCATGATCCAGCGGATGTTGGCAATTTGATCTCTGGTTCCTCTGCCTTTTCTAAAACCAGCTTGAACATCTGGAAGTTCACGGTTCACGTATCGCTGAAGCCTGGCTTGGAGAATTTTGAGCATTACTTTACTCGCATGTGAGATGAGTGCAATTGTGCGGTAGTTTGAGCATTCTTTGGCATTTCCTTTCTTTGGGATTGGAATGAAAACTGACCTTTTCCAGTCCTGTGGCCACTGATGGGTTTTCCAAATGTGCTGGCGTATTGAGTGTAGCACTTTCACAGCATCATCTTTCAGGATTTGAAATAGCTCAACTGGAATTCCATCACCTCTGCTAGCTTTGTTCGTAATGATGCTTCCTAAGGCCCACTTGACTTCATATTCCAGGATGTCTGGCTCTAGATGAGCGATCACACCATCGTGATTATCTGGGTTGTGAAGATCATTTTTGTACAGTTTTTCTGTGTATTCTTGCCACCTCTTCTTAATATCTTCTGGTTCTGTTAGGTCCATACCATTTCTGTCCTTTATTGAGCCCATCTTTGCATGAAATGTTCCCTTGGTATCTCTAATTTTCTTAAAGAGCTCTCTAGTGTTTCCCATTCTGTTGTTTTCCTCTATTTCTTTGCATTGATCATTGAGAAAGGCTTTCTTATCGCTCCTTGCTATTCTTTGGAACTCTGCATTCAGATGCTTATATCTTTCCTTTTCTCCTTTGCTTTTCACTTCTCTTTTCACAGCTATTTGTAAGGCCTCCCCAGACGGCCATTTTGGTTTTTTGCATTTCTTTTCCATGGGGATGGTCTTGATCCCTGTCTCCTGTACAATGTCATGAACTTTCATCCATTGTTCATCAGGCACTCTATCAGATCTAGTCCCTTAAATCTATTTCTCATTTCCACTGTATAATCATAAGGGATTTGATTCAGGTGATACCTGAATGGTCTAGCGGTTTTCCCTATTTTCTTCAATTTAAGTCTGAATTTGGCAATAAGGAGTTCATGATCTGAGCCACAGTCAGCTCCCGGTCTTGTTTTTGCTGACTGTATAGACCTTCTCCATCTTTGGCTGCAAAGAATATAATTAATCTGATTTCAGTGTTGACCATCTGGTGATGTCCATGTGTAGAATCTTCTCTTGTGTTGTTGGAAGAGTGTATTTGCTATGACCAGTGCATTCTCTTGTCAAAACTCTATTAGCCTTTGCCCTGCTTCATTCTGTATTCCAAGGCCAAATTTGCCTGTTACCCCAGGTGTTTCCTGACTTCCTACTTTTGCATTCCAGTCTCCTATAATGAAAAGGACATCTTTTTTGGGTGTTAGTTCTAAAAAGTCTTGTAGGTCTTCATAGAACCGTTCAACTTCAGCTTCTTCAGCGGGGCCCACCAAAGTGTGTGTTTACGGAAGGAGGTGTTTGTAAACTCCTTGTGCTTTGGGTTGGACTGCATCCTAGCACTAAAGGAGAACAGTAAAATGACTAGGCCACGTTGCATTTCAACCTGCTTTCAAATCATTTGGGGCACAGAAAATGCAATAGAATTATCTAGTAATGTTAGCATCCCCAAGTGCTGAGCGGAAGCAGACATAAATCCTCTCTGAGAAAGATATAATCCTTCCAGGATTCAGATTATTTCTTCATTTCTCATGTTCAATGAGTGGCACACAATAAAAAATAATCAGGCAGGGGACTTTCCTGGCAGTCCAGTGGTTAAGAATCTGCCTTCCAATGCAGGAGACTCAGGTTCCATCCCTGTTCTGGGAACTAAGATCCCACATGGTGCAGGGCAACTAAGTCCATGGGCCACAACTAGTGAGCTCAGCCAAATAAATAATATAGGATCAGGAGGCCACCAGTTTGGGCTGACTGAAGAGTTCATCTGCTGGAAATCAGAAAGTTAGGCCTCATAAATCTCTGGGTGGCCCTCCCAGCAACAACTCCAAAGAAAAGCACAGATGACCTAAATGCTTTGAAAAAGACCTAGATGGGCAGGATGTACTATAGTGTTCTTTATTCTTTGTGCGTGTTCTTGGCAAACTGGCCTCATCAGTAACTAAACAAATGGGACTGCTTAGTGACATCATATGGGATTGGGGGTCAGTTCTTGAGGTGAAAGGATTGCTATTTTCAGTGTTCCTTTGAAAGAGAGATGTAAGGCACATTTCAACTGTAAAAAATAAACAGGTTCTTTTTGTTTTTATGAGACTTAGCAACATATATATATATATATATATATATATATATATATATATATGAGTTCTAACCAAAGTCTTCTGGCCACTTTTTCTCTTTCTACAGAATGAACATGTTGACTACGTAGATGTTGGCGGTGCTTATGTAGGCCCGACCCAGAATAGGATCTTACGGTTATCTAAGCAACTGGGTTTAGAAACTTACAAAGTGAATGTAAATGAGCGTCTTGTTCATTATGTCAAGGTAAGCCTGATGTTTTACTCAAGTGTTTTACTCAATGGGGAAGTATTTTATTTGGGAAAACATTTGGTTTTGTTTTCAGTTTTTGTTTTTGTCAAAGCAATCACGAAAGTAGGTTCTCAGCTTTAAAGTAGTCTTCTGCCTTGCTTTCCTTCTTTTTAAAAAAGTCCTTGTGGACTCCTGCAGTCACTGAAAGTGGGCATTCTTCAGCTTTGTCCTCCTCCACCTCACCCACTGTGGCCCTAGAAGGCCACACCCTACCTAGTCCAGCTGGAATAGGGGTGGAAGGCTCTCAGCTTCCTTTCTTCCCATCCCTCTGGGGCTAAGGGAAGCACCTTGAATAGACACACACACACACACACACACACACACACACACACACACACACACACACACACACACACAGAGCCCAGGCAGCTCCTGAGGCATCTATGAGGCAATTCTAAGGCCCCAAGGAACACAACAGTTTGAGGCCACTTAAGACTCTAAATGGGTCGTTCATCCTCATCCTTACCTGACATTTCTTTGCACACTTTGATCGTTTTCTCTGCACCTAGCCATGACTCTTGGGAAGTCTAGCTCAGTTGTGCAATTTCCTACTGTTTAAACAAGAGATTGTTTAAACTCAAAGTGCTGCTATCCCTTCAAGGAACAGCAGCTGTTGCCCATGTTATTCTTTTTTCCTGAAGCCAAACATGGAGCAGATGGAGTCTGAAAAAAGGCCTGGAGAAATCAAGTTTCTGGTCTGATACTGCAGCTCACTTCCTGGAACTAGTATCACCAGAGCAGGGGTCATTTACTCCTTCTAATGCCAGGATTCTCACACCACTAAACATATCACTTCTCAACAGACGCATCACCCAACCCCCAGCAATCATGTGGGTGTGCCATCTTCAGGGCCTTTCAGAGCAGAGATTTGAGGATCCTTGTATGTACGTATGGACACTTATGCCCAGTGGGTGAGGTCAGGAATCTCGGGAAACTTTGATTAGCTGCTTTGGGTTGGTTTGCGATGCTTGGGGGAGTTTGGCAGTCAGACAAATGAGAAAAGAAACCAGAAGCCTTTAGAAAAACTGGGTTCAGAGGTCAAGGGAGAAATGGAAAAAGTATTAAAAAAAAAAGTTAGACAAAGTATATTTATGAATACTGGCTTCAATAGTCCAGGATCAAAAAGGAAAAACTCCTTTGCTTCCCCACTTTGTCTTCTCTGCACGGCATGATGTTTACTTGGACTAGTAAGTAATGACAAAGGTAAGAGTAATAGCAACTGTTAAATAACATGTATTGAGCACTTTGACCTGTATTATCATATTTAATGTAGGGAGAGAAACCAAATCCTTTGTACTACTCAACTGCTAGTTAAACAGTCATCTAAATTTACTGTCTAGTCCAACTAGGACTCAAATAAGTCTGGTGATTATCTTGGAACCTGAGCAAATTTATACTCCGCTTTACAGAGGAAAACACTGAGGTTCAGTGAGGTCAAGTGACTTGACAAAGGTATAAAACTAGTAATGGTCTACCTATCCCCTGAACATACGTGCTCTTTATGAAGTTTAGGACTTACTTATATTCTTAAGATGCTAAAGATTGTTCTTTTAATTTAAGACAGTCTCATCTAATGGAAAGGTGAAGAATAGATATGCTGTTAGGAAATTCCCTGGCAGTCCAGTGGTTAGGACTCAGGACTTTCACTGCCATGGCCTGGGTTAGATCCCTGGTTGGGGAACAAAGATTCTACAAGCCACGTGGCACAGCCAATAAATAAATAAACACTTACCATTGAACCATCCTCTCACATACTTTAACCTTCCAAGGAGCACCTATTTTCACCCAAGGTAGACTACAAAGTTAAGGTAAAAAAAAAAAAAATACTGCACCAGTTAAAGGTTAATTTATTTTACCTGAATGAGTGTCTTTCTGCTAGTGTTTCTGATAAATCACATAATTTCTGCAATGAGAAATACTCAAGGTAGTGGATGTTTTTATAATGACCAGGAAACTAGAAAGTGAGGAGGCCGGATTAGGGAAAGAGCAGGAAGATATTTAACTATTCCAAGTAAGAATGATAATCAACTGTATGTGCTTAGTCGCTCAGTCATATCCAACACTTTGCTACCCCATGGACTATAGCCCGCCAGGCTTCTCTGTCCTTGGGGATTTTCCAGGTAAGAATACTGGAGTGGGTTGCCATGCCCTCCTCCAGGGGACCTTCCCGACCCAGGGATAGAACCCAGGTCTCCTGCATTACAGGTGGATTCTTTACCGTCTGAGCCACCAGGGAAGCCCAATTAATTGTATAGCAAAAAATAATTCCACTTATTTAAGAATATCTCCACTCTGAGTGTTATGTTTGCTTCTAGGGAGAAGAAAGGACGTTTCCTGCCAGCATGGTCATGAATTGGGCTAATAATGCAAATTGTTTTTGTGACACTCTACATTAGCTCTCCTCACAAGCTCAGCTTCTGTAATCTAATACAGTATATTCTTTTCAGTAAATAACACTGAAATGAAGTGGGCAAATAACTGGATGATTGCGGCTGTCTAGTTAAACCAAGCATATTCTTTATGATCCAGATTGCTCCAGCTCTTAAATTTTACTAATCTGCAGCCTTCAACAATACCTCCATTGTTTCTTCTGTCAGCAGACTGTAGTGCATTCAGTTTCCACCTACTCTAGGATGATTTTCACTCTTCACCAGAGAGCTATTCTTGACCTTAGCTAGATTGTGTTTATGGGGCAAATTTTGATAGTGGCCCCAAGCCTGAGTCTCTGAAGCCCTGGGGATAGATGCTGGGTGGTGTTTTCCACTCTCTCCCTTCCCCAATAGGACTAAGTTTACCTGCTTTAGTGGGATCTTAGTCCGTCAGTTCAGTGCAGTTAACTTCAGTTGCTCAGTCATGTCTGACTCTTTGCAACCCCATGGACTGCAGTGTGCCATCACCAACTCCTGGAGTTTACTCAAACTCATGCCCATTAGTTGGTGATGCCATCCAACCAGCTCATCCTCTGTTGTCCCCTTCTCCTCCTGCCTTCAGTCTTTCCCAGCATCAGGGTCTTTTCAAATGACTCAATTCTTCGCATCAGGTGGCCCAAGTATTGGAGTTTCAGCTTCAACATCAGTCCTTCCAATGAATATTCAGGACTGATTTCCTTTAGGATGAACTGGTTGGATCTCCTTGCAGTCCAAGGGACTCTCAAGAGTCTCCTCCAACACCACAGTTAAAAGGCATCAATTCTTCAGCACTCAGCTTTCTTTATAATCCAACTCTCACATCCATACATGACTACTGGAAAAACCATAGCTTTGACAAGAAGGACCTTTGTTGGCAAAGTAATGTCTCTGCTTTTTAATATGCTCTGTAGGTTAGTCATAACTTTTCTTCCAAGGAGCAAGTGTCTTTTAATTTCATGACTGAAGTCACCATCTGCAGTGATTTGGAGCCCAGAAAAATAAGTCTGTCATTGTTTCCATTGTTTCCCCATCTATTTGCCATGAAGTGATGGGACCAGATGCCATGATCTTTTCTGAATGTTGAGTTTTAAGCCAACGTTTTCACTTTCCTTTTTCACTTTCACCAAGAAGCCCTTTAGTTCTTCTTCACTTTCTGCCATAAGGGTGGTGTCATCTGCATATCTGAGGTTATTGAGATTTCTCCCAGCAATCTTGATTACAGCTTGTGCTCCATCCAGCTCATCATAGAAATGATATACTCTGCATATAAGTTCAATAAGCAGGGTGACAATATACAGCCTTGACATACTCCTTTTCCAATTTGGAACCAGTCTGTTGTTCCATGTCCAGTTCTAACTGTTGCTTCTTGACCTGCATACAGATTTCTCAGGAGGCAGGTCATGTGGTCTGGTATTCCCATCTCTTTAAGAATTTTCCAGTTTGTTGTGATCCCAACTGGGGATCAAACCCAGGCCCCCTGCAGTGGAAGCATGGAGTCTTAACCATTGGACTGACAGGGAAGTCCCTATCTACTTTATTTTTAGAAGATGCTTATGGTTATGCTAAATTCATTTGTTTCAGTAAGTAGTCACTGGACAATCAACTGTATACCAGATATTGTTCTAGGCTGGATATAGACTGATGGATACATGATTCAGGTTCCTGCTCACATAGAGCTTGCCATTTCAGGGGAGGAAATAAGTAAACAACAAACAGTAAGTAATACTAAGTAACATTTCTGCCTGTATCCTTCATGGATCTTGCGAATAGAGTTGCTATTCTAACTCTGGTTTAACAAATCCAATTCTCATATCATAGTTTCCTGACTGATTCCTACAGTGAACAGGTTTTATATATGTTGTGAATTTGATATGGCTTTATTTGGGAGACTGTATCTGATTTGTGAAATTAACGGAAATTAATCATGTCTTTAACGTAAAAGGTAGCTTTGAGATGGTGTCATGTCAGCAAGATACTTTAGTTTAAAATGCACTCTATGGATCTTTCTTTTGGAAGGTGTACAGGAAGCAGGTGGACTTGAACATCTCTTGGACTGATTGATTGATTACTTGTGTTAGTAAAGAAGATGCCCCATCTTTGCAGTTGTTTAATGAGTTACTTCCATTGAGTTGTGGAGACTTTTGGGTTAAGTTTTGCATTGCCGCATCTTGGAAAAAGAGGAAGAAATACTTCATTTTCTTTTCTTTTGCTTTCCATGCGTTTCTCCAGACCATAATAATGCAGGTAAGGTATCAAGAGGGTGAACACTGCCAGAGATGGAGCAAGGCTTTTTGCAGGGACTGCTTTAAAGGAGACATTGATATTTTTACGCATTTTCACTTTCTGCCTGCTTTTTGAATCCTCCCTAAATAAAAATACAGACTAGATAGACCGCACATTTGTTTTTAGAGAATGATGTGATAAAGATTTGTTTGAAACAGTCTAGGCTTTCCTGATAGTAACAGTTCAGCAAGCAATTTTTCTGAGTATTTGTTCTGTTCTTCCCACACATTTACTCCATGTTTCTGTGCCAATGACTGAAATCAAAGGCTTTTCAGAACGTGTGTGTTCTGGAATGCTAAGTAATTTTCTTTGTTGTTGCTAAGAGGTGAATTTTGTTTTTGCCAGTAGGCTGTGTTGAAAGCACAAGATGTGGGTGTTTTTTTTGTTTTTTTTTTTTTTTTTTTGGTTAGTTTGTCTTAATGCTTGCCAGATATAACTGCGACTTTGACCCTTTGCCTCTAATAAGGTGTTTCTTTTGGATCGGGGACATATATTTTTAAGCCGCTTTTAATACCTTTCCATACCAACTCACAGAAGTCTTTTCTTTTGTCTTCAAAGAAAGTTATGCTTTCACTTTCCACCCCTCTCAGTAGGAAACCCAAGGAGCCAAAAGTGTTAGGCATTTGTAGGGATGTCGATTGTCCTGTCTTCGCCTCCTTTCTTTTAATCACCTGAATTCATCCCTCCTGATTCCACGCATTGGTGTTGCCTTCTGTCTGTAATACACATATATCTACGTTACCTCACTTGAGCTTCCCAGTGATCCTTTGAGGTAGTAGCATTATTTACCCCATCTTACACATGAGAAAACTGAGGCTTAGAGAGTTTAGGAGCCAAAGTGGGGTTTTCCAGGTATTGAACTCAGGTTCTGTGAGTTACATCACACCATTCCTTATTCTGTGGGCAGAGTTAACTTGTGAACCCCTTTAACAAACTACTCCGAGATACAACAGAAATCATCTTACCCCAACAGGCTTTGGAGTCCTCAGATGCCACTTTGGCGGTAAGGGCTCCTATGGATTCCAGGGGTTGGTGTGGAGTGGGTATGCCTAGGAGTCATATGTGGCACCATTCACCAGGGTGACCTCATCGCTTATACCCTTAGCCATAGATCTGGTCCCCCTCTGGCCTTCAGTGAGGACTTGACTCCTGAGAAAGCCCCAGGCCGCCCCAGCTAGGCTCAGCAGGCTGAAGAAGATGGATTTTGTTATTGTGTTAAAATACTAAAGCTAGAGGCATGGGGCATGGCTTAGAATTGTTGGCTATATATTCTTTTTTATAAGTGACTTATATGAACTTATTAGGCTAAGAATGATCGATAAGAGTATTTTATGCCATTGTACTCTGCCTGGTTTACAAAAGAAGAAAAGGATTTAAAGTAATTTGTATAAGTCAGAGTAGAAGATGAGAAAAGACAATTAGGTAAGGACAGGCAAGTAGTAATGGGCTTGTGTTCATGATAAGAAATTGTTTTGATCATAGAAATGAAATGATACAAAAGGGATGTCTTTCTCTAAATTCAATTATACATAGGATTTTAAAAGCAGAAAGACTAAAAATATTTACATATTTTCACTCTGCTCTATCAAGTATTCAGTATAAAGAAATACAGACATAGCTTGTAAGAAATAGTTGCTAGTAATTTCCATTCTTTTTTTCTTCTCTATTTTAAAAGGCTTCATATACTTCTTGTGGATCATAGGAAAGCTTAATGATAAATTGCCCTTAAAGCCTTGTGCTGTTTAGAAAGTTAGGTCAGCGTTAACCATTTTCTCAATATACAGCAAAGCCAGATTAATTATTAGATTTTTCCCTTTCATTAATTTAAAAAAATGTGATAAAATAGACATAATCTAAAAGTCACCATCTTAACCTACTTAGGTGTATAATTTAGCGACATTAAATACATTCACTTTTTATATTCCTTTCATTCATTTTTAATAGGAAGTAATTCACTACAGAAATCATTTTTCTAGCCATTCATTGAGAAATAGTCTGGAATCACCTGCCTGCCTTGGACTGGCCTTCACTGGCAGTATAGAAAGGGCAATAGGTCACACACAAAGCTTTTCTCTCACTGAGGCTGTGGGACTTTTCAATTACCTCTTCAAGTGGGACTCTGGCATTTTGGTTAATGGCAAAAAGAACTTGTGAATAGAATGAAACATTACAAAAGCAGCTTCGTCAAGAGAGACTGTTCTAGTCTCCATGATTACCCAGCTCCTGGAGGTTCCAACCTTTCAGGACAGAATGTAGTTTCCAGCTAGAGATCTCCCCCTGCCTCCCCACTCCTTGCTTTCTACTTCCTCCCTGAGTAGCCCCTATTCCCACCCCAGAGCACACACCCAAGTATCCCAACCAAAAGACATAATCATTCAGTTCAGTTCAGTTGCTCAGTCGTGTCTGACTCTTTGCAACCCCAAGGTCCTGAATTTTTTAACTTTTTTTTAATCTTGTCCATTCTGAGCCTCCTGAAGAAGGGAAAGTTCTCTTGTCCCACTGGCCCAGCCAGAAAGTCTTTTCTGTCATTGCCCTGTCTTGCCACTTAACAGGATCAATAGCCCTCTGTCTCAGGTGTGGACTCCAAGCCTTTTCACTTGTATATCAAACTCAGTGAACAAATACCTTTTGAAAACCTAGTGGATCTCAGTAAGTGACAGTTATCCTCACTTCAGAGATAGGAGAAAGTTGTATGAACGTTAATGTCAGTTCGTGTGCCCCATATACAATGAGGCCAAACAAACTGAAAAGTCAAAGTTTGGAGCAGAGAAAGGTTTATTGCAAAGCCATGCAATGAGCTGGGTAGGCTCATGCCCTAAAAAGCCCTGTGCTCCCTGAACGGTTTTGGTAAAGCACTTTTAAAAGCCAGGTGAGGGAGGGGGAGTCACAGGGTCTGTGACCAGTTTGTGCACAGTTCTCTGTCTGGCTGATGGTGAAGTAGCAGGGTGGTGTCATAGGGGTTAACATCCAGTTCAGTTCAGATCAGTCGCTCAGTCGTGTCTGACTCTTTGCGATCCCATGAATCGGAGCATGCCAGGCCTCCCTGTCCAACACCATCTCCTGGAGTTCACTCAGACTCACGTCCATCGAGTCCGTGATGCCATCCAGCCATCTCATCCTCGGTCGTCCCCTTCTCCTCCTGCCCCCAATCCCTCCCAGCATCAGAGTCTTTTCCAATGAGTCAACTCTTCGCATGAGGTGGCCAAAGGACTTTTCAGCTTTAGCATCATTCCTTCCAAAGAAATCCCAGGGTTGATCTCCTTCAGAATGGACTGGTTGGATCTCTTTGCAGTCCAAGGGACTCTCAAGAGCCTTCTCCAACACCACAGTTCAAAAGCATCAATTCTTCGGTGCTCAGCCTTCTTCACAGTCCAACTCTCACATCCATACATGACCACAGGAAAAACCATAGCCTTGACTAGACAGACCTTAGTCGGCAAAGTAACGTCTCTACTTTTGAATATGCTATCTAGGTTGGTCATAATTTTTCTTCCAAGGAGTAAGCGTCTTTTATTTATTTTTTATTTTTATTTTTTATTTTATTTATTTATTTATTTTTTGAGTAAGCGTCTTTTAATTTCATGGCTGCAATCACCATCTGCAGTGATTTTGGAGCCCAAAAAAATAAAGTCTGACACTGTTTCTACTGTTTCCCCATCTATTTCATAATTAGTCCTTAGACTACAGAAGGCCTGGGGCTATATGCTTCTGGTGCTCAAGTAGTTAACATCTTCCATTGTTGGAGAGGGTGTGTCACTAAGTTGTGTCTGACTCTTTGCAACCCCGTGGACTGTAGCCCGCCAGACTCCTCTGTCCATGGAATTTTACAGGCAAGAATACCATAGCGGGTTGCCATTTCCCACTCTAAGAAAGGGGGAAGTTTTTAGCATCTGTAAAACAACTCAGGAAATGTTCATCAAGTACTATTAGTACTATTGTCTAGGTACTTCAGAGAGGAGCTAAAGCAGAGGATATGGGGGAAGGCCCGTCTCAGGAAGGCCCCCATAGCGTCTTGTTCAGTTATAGGAATGTAAGTATTTGGTTCCAGGTCCTACAAGAAGTGAATGAGAGAGACAGACAGATAAACAGGCAGATGTGAAAGCCTAGTTGATAATTACTCTTAGTAAACATAGAACTTGGAACTGAAAAAAAAACAAATAATGAAAATAATGTTGATACTTTATATTTGAATGGTCCAGTATTGTTTTCATAGCACTTTATTGTATTGTTTTGCTTTGTGATTGGATTTGGTGCAACTGGAAGAAGAAAATTCTAGGTGGGAGCACAGAAAATTTGAGTGTTAATTATTGTTAAATGTAATGAATACTTTGCTCGCAAAAGCTGTTGAGCTGAGTCCTCTTCATTTCAAAGACTTTGCTTATGTCAGGTTTTTCAAACTAAGAGAACAATTACCAAACTATTAGTACATTTGCTTTCATTCCCATAGCTCTCATGTAATTTGTCAGACTCAGATGATACACAGTGAACCTCAGGCTGAGATTTAATTTTGTGTGTTTGCCAAAGTACCCAATGGCCTAGTTTCCATAGCCACATCCAGCAGATAAACGGCTCTGAAAAAAACATCAGGCTTTAGAGACATGGTAGGAAATCACCATCAGCTCACACTTCCTGACCAGCAGCAGGTGATAAAGTAGACCCTGGGGCATAGCCATGGGTGCTGCTGCTGCTAAGTCCCTTCAGTCCTGTGTGACTCTGCAACCCCATAGACAGCAGCCCGCCAGGCTCCTCTGTCCCTGGGATTCTCCAGGCAAGAGTACTGGAGTGGGTGTCCATTTCCTTCTCCAAGCTATGGGTGCAGTCACTCACTAATCCACATAATTGTTTGGGCACCCACCCGAGAAGTCCTGAATATCTGTGACTTTCCCCCAGTTGGTAGATTTTTTAAAAATACTTTTCTGATGTCCAAATGTTGGAGAGATTGTGCTAGGAATCTGATGGTTTCTGGTCCCCCCTCCCTCCCACTGCAAGCCCTCATCACATCTCTACCAGCCTGAGTGCAGGAGCCATCACAGACGAAACTCCACCCAGTACAGGGACAGGGCTGCCTCTGCCTGGTCACTGGGATACACAAAGTGAAAGCTCTCAGTTAACAGCCTATCTGGCAAGAAGCTCTGCTTTAACCCTTGACCCTCTCAACCGGCTCTGCTGTACTTTCTGTCTGCACTGCCCTGTTCCTAGGGGAGCAGAGACCCAGACCTGAGACTCAACACAGAGCCCTTGCAGTTTTAACTAGATGTGAAGAAGGCTGAGTGCTGAAGAATTGATGCTTTTGAACTGTGGTGTTGGAGAAGACTCTTGAGAGTCCCTTGCACTGCAAGGAGATCCAACCAGTCCATTCTGAAGGAGATCAGCCCTGGGATTTCTTTGGAGGGAATGATGCTGAAGCTGAAACTCCAGTACTTTGGCCACCTCATGTGAAGAGTTGACTCATTGGAAAAGACTCTGATGCTGGGAAGGATTGGGGGCAGGAGGAGAAGGGGATGACCGAGGATGAAATGGCTGGATGGCATCACTGACTTGATGGACGTGAGTCTGAGTGAACTCCGGGAGTTGGTAATGGACAGGGAGGCCTGGCGTGCTGCGATTCATGGGGTCGCAAAGAGTTGGACACGACTGAGCGACTGAACTGAACTGAACAAGTGAATTTGTTGCAGGAAGGAGGACCACTTCCAGGGCCCGAGAGTGGTCTCCTGTCTCACACTTGGAAATGAATTGCCCGAGGACACACATGCTGACAAAGAGAGAGACTATTGCCCCTGGAGGGGGCGCCCAGGCAGAGAATGGCAGGGAATCCGGGAGAACCTCTCTGCCACATGGCTCGAAATCTTGGGTTTTATGGTGATGGGATTAGTTTCTGGGTTGTCCCTGGCCAATCATTCTGGCTCAAGGTCCTTCCTGGTGGCACACACATTGCTCAGCCAAGATGGATTCCAGCGAGGAGGATTCTGGGAGGTTGGTAGGACATATGGACAGAAGTCTCTTCCCTCCTTTTGACCTTTCCCAATTCTTCCAGTTGTTGGTAGCTTCTTAGTTTCTCATTCCTTACCAGGACCAATGCCTCATGAATGTGCTTACTGTCAGGCTTGGCCAGGGCAGGAGGTTTCAGTCAGTGGTTCCCCTAGCAACTTCATCTGACTTCTCCTGTTTGACTCAGTGTTGTGGAACTATGTGCCTTTTTGTCCAGCAGAGGCATGCATAAGAATTTATTCCCATTTGTAGCATTTGGAAAATAAATATTCTGTTTATTTTGGGTTTTCTTTCTAGCTTGTGTTTTCCTGTGTTCTCTCAGGCCCCTACCAGTGACAGCCAGCATATGAAGAAAGTATGCCTAAGGGAATATTTTCCAAGCAATTTTATTTCCAAAAATGCTTTGCAAAAGAGGGAGTTTGTCGGTTGGATAAATTTTGGAAGTGCTCCATATTCTAAGCCTGTCTTTGAGAGCCAAGATGTCCATTAGCAAATTAGAAGTATTATGAGGGCTAGCAGTTTTTTTTTAAGCTAGTAGTTTTTTTTTTTTTTTCAAGCTGTTTAATTATAAGTCAGCATTCTCCAGATTTATGGCCATGGAACTCATTTTCATATAGCATCCAGAAAGATTAGAGTGAGAAATGCTAACATAAATGTGTTTAGAGATTTAGGTTCCCTAAGAAAGTGAGTCTTTCATCTTTCTTTTCTCTTTAGCACCTTACACATAGTGAGTTCTAATAACTTTAATGGTAATTTACTAGACTTGGTAATTACTACCAATGGTAATATTGATTATGGTTATTTTTAAAAAGCTGTGCCTGTGAATTGATAAGGAAAAATCAGTGCCAAAATGGCATTCATTTGAAGCTCTTGTCTGAGTTGGGAAAAGAGGGCATCATTTGCATAAAAAGAGAGTGGATCCTTTCTGGGGACTAGGGGAACTAAGTGTGATAGGAGATGGGATATAAAAAGCAAGATTTCCAGTCTTCCTCTTATTCCTTCATTTAACAAGCATTTCTTAGAACCTTGGTATTTATAAAACAAGGCAATGTAGGAAATGAGGCATAATTCTTCTTCTCAGGTGTGTTGAGACTAGTCCAGATGGTAAGACATGTACTTAACTCAGTTTAACATTGTAAAGAATGGCAAAGGGCTTTGAACAAATGAACAAAGTGCTCTAGTGCATTCAGAGGAAGCTAAAGTGGTTTCTGATCCAGGCAGCTAGGTGAGATCTTTGGGACCATGTCCCTCTCAGATCAGTATTCACTCATGCCTACAACCTCCAGGCGTGGAAGCACATCCTAATAGGCTCTCAGTGGAGGATGCAGCTCAGTGGCTTTGCAGGTCCAATCTTTCCGACATGGAGACTGAGACACAGAGCTGGAGGCCAGGGGAGTCTGAACTGAAAGCATGGAGACATGAACTCTGGTTCTGCCACTACCAGGTACCAGCTGGGTTTAAACAAATTAGACACACACACACATACACACAGGCATACTTCAGAGATACTATAGGTTCGGTTCTAGAACCACTGCAATGAAGCAAAAATATCACAATAAAGTGAGCCACACAACTTTGTTTCTCATTACATACATAAGAGTTATATTTACACTCTAGTATTAAGTGTGTAGGAGCATTATGGGACTTCCCTGGTGGCTCAGATGGTAAAGAATCCGCCTGCAATGCAGGAGACCTGGGTTTGATCCCTGGGTCGGGAAGATCCCCTGGAGAACAGCATGGCAACCCACTCCAGTATTCTTGCCTGGAGAATCCCATGGATAGAGGAGTCTGACGGGCTACGGTCCATAGGGTTGCAGAGAGTTGGTCACAGTTGAAGCAACTTAGCACACATGCATGCATGGCTAAATGAATAAGAGGAATTTTACACAAACACTATAATGTGATAAGATCTAAGTTTTAGTGAATATTAGAATGACCTGTGGGATTTGTTCAAAATATAGATTGCCTGCCCACACACCCTTGATTAATAGGCCTGATGGCAGGATCCCTGTAATCTGTACCCTGAGTTATTCTGAGCAACTTCTGCTATAAATCCAGGAATCCTGCAAATGGAAAGGGTTGGATTGTGGAAAAGTTTATGATATTCATTCACATGTATGTTACTCTACAGCAGGGTTTCTCAAACAGGGCACTACTGACTTTTGGAACTGGATAACTCTTTGTTGTAATGAGTCTGTCCTGTGCATTGTAGGCTATCAAGCAGCAACCCCAAATCAATTATGACAACTAAAACTGTCTCCAGACATTGCCACATATAACGTGGGGAGCATAGTCAATCGTGATTGAGAAGCCCTCCTCAACAGGGACCAAAGCCCCAGGAGTCAGACTAGAGATAGTGATACTGATCTTTCGAGATCAAATCTGTTAACAGTGAAGAGCACCTTTCTCTAAAAACTTGAGGTCCCCAAAGAAAACATTCTCAGAAGGGTCTGTCTACCTGTCCTCTAATGTCTCAGCTATCCCACTCAAGTACTAGACACACCAAACACTAATAATCAACTTATGTAGACTTTGGTATAAGACACATTTCCCCTTTACACTTTCTACTGGAGTGTGTATCACTCAAAATATACAAAAGATCTCAATATAGCACTTTACCAGCCTCCATAGATAGAACCTGAAGTGTAGGCTGGGTTATAGAAGGGAAGGGAATAAATGCCAATAAAGGGTTAATGAGTTATTACAGCTGTGGGCAACTGAGGCTCAGTTCCCCATAGTTTTACCTGAGAAATTGTGTGGACTATGCCAAAGAATTGCCCCACCAAGAGTAGAGAAGCTAAAAAAAAAAAAAAGAACAGAGAAGCTGAGAGTATTTATCCATGTTCCTTATTGGCTGGGGTTGCCCTTATGTCCCATGGTGGATGTTGACCATTGAACATCTGTTGCAGAGTAAGCTTCAATAATCAGGTATAAGATGATCAGTCCTTAGGATATCAGCCTCATCAGTCAAGGTTCAGTGAGATAAGCAAAATGAGTAAAGGATTTATTATAGGGACTTGGCCTTACCTAACTGTGGGGAAATAAGTCTTTGCATCTGATGCTGGAGTTTGAAGGGCAGGCAGTCAGGAAGGGAAGATAGATGTATGATGGGGGAAAGCAAGAACAAGCTGGAACCCACAAGTGTGAACTGGAGTCCAGAGTAGCCTTTGTTGCCTCTGATCTTGACACTGGGTGTCTTGCAGAAGTCAGGATTCTTCATCATAGAGCTAAATACATATACCTGGCCTAAGAGTTGGAGAAGGTGAAGGAAGATCCCAGAAGGGTGGAATAGTTGCAGGCCCTCATGCCATGAAAATCACCAGCAATGTGTGTGACCCTCAAAAGGAGTGGCTGCTTCACTTTTACTCTTTAGATTTCCCATAAGAATCTTTCTTGTGACCTATCCTAACCAGAAATACATAGGAAAGAAAACTCAGAAATCCAGTTCGGCCTGAACAAGTTGACAGAGTACAAAGCCATTATATCATCTCTTCCCTCTATCGCTTGCTCAGTGAGCCCACATACAAAATGGCATCCATGGCATCAAGGATGGAGACAATGTATGGTCTCAACAATATGACCTTCCACTCACCAAGACAGATTTGATTTTGGCTATCATTAGTCACTAAGGAAATGTAAGTCCAAACCGCAATTAGATACCACTTTGCATCCACCAGGGTGACTATAATCAGAGAGACAGACAATAACAAGTGTTGGCAAGGACATGGAGATATTGGAATCCTCATATATTGCTGGTGGGAATGTAAGTTGGCAGCAGCTGCTTTGCGAAATACTTTGACAGTTCTTCAAAATGGAGTGGGAGGAAATTAAGTGACTTAATGAAAAAGGGTTTCTTCTTGGGTTGATGAAAGTGTTCTAAAATTAGCTGTGGTGATGGTTTCACAACTCTGAATATACTAAAAAGCATTGAATTTTGCACTTCGAATGGATGGATTGTAGATTATGTGACTGATATCTTAGTAAAACTGAAAGAAAAACAGCCACTTACCCTCACACTGTAATAGTTTCATCTTTTTTCTAACTGCCTAGTTCTCTTGACTTAATAGCATTTGTGAAAGAGGAAAAATATTTTTTTCAATGCCCTGTTAGTTATCTTTACTTACCCAAGAACCTCCAGAAGAACTCATATTATTTCTATATTAATTGCTTTATTTGTAATGTTTGTATATACCTAGAGTCCCTTGGGAAAGATGGCATAACTATGCATTTGAAACCTTTTATTCTTAATGTTATGGTATCATTTATACCTGAGTTTAATGATTCTCTCTTTCCAGGGATGAGATTGCACAACTCAAGTGCCCATTGTGTTAGTTGTACAAGTCCTGAGAGAGGGGGCTGAGCATAAGATGAAAATGAGGTCATGAACTTAAGAATGTGCTGTTAGCCCTTTAAATTGCATAAGAGGTAGAGGGAGCAGAGGCATGAAAATTGCAAGCCATAATGCTGTGCAAATAAAATAACAACAAATCCAGATGATGAATGAGTTCCCCAGGGAAATGGGTGGGCCAAGGAAGGCTGAGGATTGGACCCTGGGAGAGTCAGTAGATCAGAGAAGAGAGGGTCTTACAAACCAGATGGCCACTTGGGAGAACCAATACATTAAGATAAGATATGGGAAGTCCCTGGCAGGCTGGTGGATAGGATTCCACACTTTCACTGGGGAAGGCCTGGGTTCAATCCCTGGTCCCTGGGGAATTAAGATCCCATAAACCTCGTGGCATGGCCAAAAAAGGGGGGGCGGGGAAGATAGGATAGATGTTTCTTTGTAAGTTATGATGGCTTTTTCTAGGTAAAGTAGTACTATGTATAATGTTTGAAAAGAGTTTGGCTACCTGCATATTGAAAGAGGTAAACAATAATTTTTTGAACTTAAAATATAACACGATCTTATTTAATTGGTCTCTTTTTAGATAATTTCTTTATTTAAAGCATTATCATGAACTATAGAAAATTAAACCACCAAAAGATTTCTCATACAGGCTAGTCACAAAACAGTGAGACTAGAAAGGTGCCAGGGAATTCATATGGGTTGCACAGACATGTTTCGAAATCAATCCAGAACATACCTGCTTATTTTCAAGATGATTAAAGAAAAATATTTGTCAGCTTCCCTCAGTGGCCTATGATACTCTTTAATAACACTGATTCCCTTCTGTTCAACTAAATATTAAAAGTACAGAGCTGAAACTCACCACCATGCCAATTGGTAAATGCTACTTTCTGGCTTATTTTACAGGACCAACAATAAAGCTGTTGGGCTTCCCTGATAGCTCAGTTGGTAAAGAATCCGCCTGCAATGCAGGAGACCCTGTATTGATTCCTGGGTCGGGAAGATCCCCTGGAGAAGGGATAGGCTACTCACTCCAGTATTCTTGGGCTTCCCTTGTGGCTTAGCTGGTAAAGAATAGGCCTGCAGTGTGGGAGACCTGGGTTTGATCCTTGAGTTGGGAAGATCCCCTGGAAAAGGGAAAGGCTACTCATTCCAGTATTTTGGCCTAGAGAATTCCATGGACTGTCTAGGCCATGGGGTTGTGAATAGTCGGACACTACTGAGCAACTTTCATTTTCACTTTTCTTTCAACAATAAAGAATGATGTGGGAGGTATCAACTGTCCTCCTCTCTTATTTTTGAGTTTTATGTAAATGGACTCAAACTCTATGTATTCTTTGACTTTCTTCTTTGACCAGCATATTTTTTTAATTGTTCATGGCCATGCTGCAATGACTTGTGTGATCTTAGTTCCCCAGCTAGGGATCAAACCGGGGCCCTGGCACTGAGAGCTCCAAGTCCTAACCAGTGGATCACCTGGGAATTCCCTCACTGATATATTTTAAAGTTACATCCATGTTGATTGGTGTTGTTTATAGTTTTTTCATTTTCACTGCTCCAGAATGGACATTCATGTGTATCTTAGTCTGTCTATCTAAAGCTCAAAAATAGACAAAACCAAACAATGTATCATGCAGGTATGTATACGAGGGAGATGGAAGAAAAGGAATGTTAGACACAAAATTCACTACAGTGGCTCCCTCTTGTACAGAGGAGACTGGATGTGATTGGGGAGAAACATGGTGTACGTCTAAATTTCTGGTGATATCACGCTTCTCAAATTGGATAGGGTGCATGTGGTTGTTCATTTCTATTATTTCTCTTTATCAATTTTTTTATCATATATAACACATTTCATAGTAAAAATTTAATAGCATTAAATAGCTTGCTCAGTAACTTTGACTTGTTAAGAATGCCTTCCCTTTGCCTTAATTGGGCAAGCATCCAAAAACTTTAAACAAAAAAAAAAAAAAAAAAGCAACAACAAACTTATCCTCTCCTGGCAACAGTCTCCCTTTATTATGAACATTGGTAGAGTGAAGATGTGGTTTCTCAAGGAGACTTAAGTATTTGGGGCACAATTCCAGGGACATTGCGTTCTACTTGACATCAACAACTCTGGCTGTGTCAAAGGCACAGAAATTACAAGCCACTTAGAAAGGGTAGAAAGGTTTCAGAATATAGGCACAAAATTAACATTCTTTTTCCCCAAGGATTTTTTTTTTTTTTTTTTGCTTTAGCCATGCTCTTTGGAAAATGCAGTATTCTAGGAGATCCTGCCTCACATTCTTAGGTTATAAAGGCATTTCTTGCTGAAAAGTGGTTTAGGATTGAGAAACAGCTGACACTTTGGGGAGAAAACTATAGAATCACCTGCCAATGCAGGAGATGTAAGAGATGGGAATTCAATCCCTGGGTTGGGAAGATCCCCTGGAGGAGGATATGGCATCCCACTCCAGTATTCTTGCCTGGCAAATCCCCATGGACAGAGGAGCCTGGAGGGCTACAGTCCATGGGGTCGCAAAGAGTCAGACAAGACTGAAGTGACTTAGCATGCACACATGCATAGAATCACATTTAAGATAACGTGAAGGTGCATTCCCAGACAGTTTCACCCAGCTAAGAGCCATCTCCAGGCCCTCCCACCGCCCTATTTTAGGGATTTACCCAGGCAGAAAGTAGTCTTGAACTGTCTAGTTTAGAAGCAGGCCATGGAGGAAATAAGCCTTCAGGGACTGATGAGAAAGGAAGAGGTTTGTGAGTGTTTCCACATACATGCATTTCTTTAGCACACTGAGATTTTCTGTGAAATGAGAACAAAGAAGCCAAACACTGCTAAGAGAGAAAATCATGAACACCTTTTATCAACTGAGTACCTCTGTCAGCAGGATAAAAATTAACATTGTGGCGGGCCTCTATGATCTCCTTTTAAAATATTCCATGACTCCCATTTCTATAAAAGATGGTCAGGCTAGACCCTTTTCACTGGCTGAATGTTTCACCTCTCCTGCCACCTCTCTTTGTTGTTCAAAGCTCACACCACAGGGTCTTTAGGACCTTGGGTGAAATCCTATTCTGGTTGGTATCATACTTATCATATTTATTTATCATACTTAATGTCCCCTGATGATTAAGCATATTTAAAGATTTTCAATGAAACTAGGCCATGCCATGTGGGGCCACCCAAGACGAAGGGGTCATGGTGGAGAGGTCTGACACAATGTGGTCCACTGGAGAAGGGAATGGCAAATCACTTCAGTATTCTTGCCTTGAGAACCTCATGAACAGTATGAAAAGACAAAAAGATAGGACACTGAAAGATGAACTCCCCAGGTCTGTAGGTGCCCAATATGATACTGGAGATCAGTGGAGAAATGACTTAAGAAACAATCAAAGGATGGTGCCAAAGCAAAAACAACACCTGATTGTGGATGTGACTGGTGATAGAAGCAAGCTCCAATGCTGTAAAGAGCAGTATTGCATAGGAACCTGGAATGTTAGGTCCATGAATCAAGGCAAATCGGATGTGGTCAAACGGGAGATGGCAAGAGTGAATGTTGACATTCTGCTGCTGCTGCTGCTAAGTCACTTCAGTTGTGTCCAACTCTGTGCGACCCCAGAGATGGCATCCCACCAGGCTCCCCCGTCCTTGGGATTCTCCAGGCAAGAACACTGGAGTGGGTTGCCATTTCCTTCTCCAATGCATGAAAGTGAAAAGTGAAAGTGAAGTTGCTCAGTCATATCCGACTCCTAGTGACCCCATGGACTGCAGCCTACCAGGCACCTCCATCCCTGGGACTTTCCAGGTAAGAGTACTGGAGTGGGGTGCCATTGCCTTCTCCGGTTGACATTCTAGGAATCAGCGAACTAAAATGAACTGGAATGGGTGAATTTAACTCAGATAACCATTTTATCTACTACAGTGGACAGGAATCCCTTAGAAGAAATGGGATAGCCATCATAGTCAACAAAAGAGTCCAAAATGCAGTACTTGGATGCAGTCTCAAAAACGATAGAATGATCTCTGTTTTTTTCCAAGGCAAACCATTCAATATCACAGTAATCCAAGTCTATGCCCCAACTAGTAACACTGAAGAAGCTGAAGTTGAACGGTTCTATGAAAACATACAAGACCTTTTAGAACTAACACCCAAAAAAGATGTCCTTTTCATTATAGGGGACTGGAATGCAAAAGTAGGAAGTCAGGAAACACCGGGAGTAACAGGCAAATTTGGCCTTGGAGTACAGAATGAAGCAAGGCAAAGGCTAATAGAGTTTGCCAAGAGAATCACTGGTCATAGCAAACAACCTCTTCCAACAACACAAGAGAAGACTCTACACATGAACATCACCAGATGGTCAACACTGAAATCAGATTGATTATATCCTTCGCAGCCAAAGATGGAGAAGCTCTATACAGTCAGCAAAAACAAGACCAGGAGCTGACTGTGGCTCAGATCATGAACTCCTTATTGCCAAATTCAGACTTAAACTGAAGAAAGTACGGAAAACCACTAGACCATTCAGGTATGACCTAAATCAAATCCCTTATGATTATACAGTGGAAATGAAAAATAGATTTAAGGGACTAGATCTGATAGACAGAATGCCTGAAGAACTATATATGGAGGTTTATGACATTGTACAGGAGACAGAGATCAAAACCATCCCCAGGAAAAAGAAATGCAAGAAAACAAAATGGCTGTCTGGGGAGGCCTTACAAATAGCTGTGAAAAGAAGTGAAGTGAAAAGCAAAGGAGAAAAGGAAAGATATACCCATTTGAATGCAGAGTTCCAAAGAATAGCAAGGAGGGATAAGAAAGCCTTCCTCAGCGATCAGTGCAAAAAAATAGAGGAAAACAACAAAATGTGAGAGACTAGAGATCTCTTCAAGAAAATTAAAGATACCAAAGGAACATTTTTTTTAATTTTTATTTTTACTTTATTTTACTTTCCAAGGGAACATTTCATGCAAAGATGGGCTCAATAAAGGACAGAAATGGTAAGGAGAGAAATGGTATGGACCTAACAGAAGCAGAAGATATAAAGAAGAGGTGGCAAGAATACACAGAACTGTACAAAACAGAGCTTCATGACCCAGATAATCACGATGGTATGATCACTCACCTAGAGCTAGACATCCTGGAATGTGAAGTCAAGTGGGCCTTAGGAAGCATCACTACAAACAAAGCTAGTGGAGGTGATGGAATTCCAGTTGAGCTGTTTCAAATCCTGAAAGATGATGCTGTCAAAGTGCTGCACTCAATATGCCAGCAAATTTGGAAAACTCATCAGTGGCCACAGGACTGGAAAAGGTCAGTTTTCATTCCAATCCCAAAGAAAGGCAATGCCAAAGAATGCTCAAACTACCACACAATTGCACTCATCTCACACACTAGTGAAGGAATGCTCAAAATTCTCTAAGCCAGGCCTCAGCAATACGTGAACCATGAGCTTCCAGATGTTTGAGCTGGTTTTAGAAAAAGCAGAGGAACCAGAGATCAAATTGCCAACATCTGCTGTATCTTCAAAAATGCAAGAGAGTTCTAGAAAAACATCCATTTCTGCTTTATTGACTATGCCAAAGCCTTTGATTGTGTGGATCACAACAAACTGTGGAAAATTCTGAAAGAGATGGGAATACCAGACCACCTAACCTGCCTCTTGAGAAATCTGTATGCAGGTCAGGAAGCAACAGTTAGAACTGGACATGGAACAACAGACTGGTTCCAAATAGGGAAAGGAGTACTATATATTGTCTCCCTGCTTACTTAACTTAATATGCTGAGTATATCATGAGAAATGCTGGGCTGGAAGAAGCACAAGCTGGAATCAAGATTACCAGAAGAAATATCAATAACCTCAGATATGCAGATGACACCACCCTTATGGCAGAAAGTGAAGAGGAACTAAAGAGCCTCTTGATGAAAGTGAAAGAGGAGAGTGAAAAAGTTGGCTTAAACCTCAACATTCAGAAAACGAAGATCATGGCATCTGGTCCCCTCACTTCATGGGAAATAGATGGGGAAACAGTGGAAACAGTGAGAGACTTTATTTTTTGGGGCTCCAAAATCACTGCAGATGGTGACTGCAGCCATGAAATTAAAAGACACTTACTCCTTGGAAGGAAAGTTATGACCAACCTAGACAGCATATTAAAAAGCAGAGACATTACTTTCCCAACAAAGGTCCATCTAGTCAAGGCTATGGTTTTTCCAGTAGTCATGGATGGATGTGAGAGTTGGACTATAAAGAACACTGAGCGCTGAAGAATTGATGCTTTTGAAGTGTGGTGTTGGAGAAGACTCTTGAGAGTCCCTTGGACTGCAAGGAGATCCAACCAGTCCATTGTAAAGGAGCTCAGTCCTGGGTGTTCATTGGAAGGACTGATGCTGAAGCTGAAATTCCAATACTTTGGCCACCTCATACGAAGAGTTGACTTATTGGAAAAGACCCTAATGCTGGGAGGGATTGGGGGCAGGAGGAGAAGGGGATGACAGAGGATGAGATGGCTGGGTGGCATCACTGACTCTATGGACATGAGTGTGGGTGGACTCTGGGAGATGGTGAGGGACAGGGAGGCCTGGCATGCTGCAGCTCATGAGGTCACAAAGAGTCAGACACGACTGAGCAACTGAAGTGAACTGAACTGAAGGATTTTCTTAAACAGTTTTTTTCAAAGCAAATATCAGTTTGGTATGAGACTATTACTTGAATTTAAAATATAGATTTTTTTTTACAGTTTCAATTAAACGAAGAATTGCAACAAGAGCCAACTGTTCTGAAGGCTGCTGGTGAACTATTATTTAACCCAGTCTCTCTCCTGTGCAGAGTTATTTTTGTGTCTGCCAGTTTCTCTCAGAACATTCTTGCACATTTTTCAAAGTTGACCCTGTTACCCTTGAGCTTCTTAGTCTCCTTTTTCATTCCTTAGAAACATAAAAGATGTGTGGGAGATTTATAAGGTTCACATTTCAGAGTTCTGTTTCTTTTAGTCAGGAAGTTTAAGATATCTCTTGGACAAAACTATCTCAACATTCCATCAATCATATAAGAGGCCGGAAAGCTTATTGTTTATGAGAAAAAGCTGTGGAAGCAGGAAATTTCTGTCCTACTGTTTTCTAGCTAATATCACTAAGCTTCAGTTTCCTCATTTGTAAAATGGGAATATTAATAGTTCTTTCCTCCAGAGGGTTGGGGTGAGCATTACAGGAGACAATGCATAGAAAGAGCTTAAGCCAGTGCCAGGCATGGACAAAGATCTTAGTGAGTATTAGTAATAATGGCGGTGATGGTGGTAGTGATGATGATAAAGGATTTGGAGTCTTAAAAAGTTGTCTTGCAGCACTACTACACAGCATTTTCAGATAAGAAGTCAGATCACATAATCTGCCAAGGTTATTTGAATTTGCTACTCTGGAAAGGAGAATTCCTTCTTTGTCACTTAATGGCCGCCATGTAGTCTTACTCAGTTGGAGAGTGTGTGTGAGTGTGCATCCATGAATGCCAATGCTCTTCTGTCTTGTGCCCCTGCCTTGATGGTCAGGAGTCTTACTTTAGCTCTTTTTAAAAATCCAGCTCTTAATATTGTTCAGTGCACACAGTACACACAGTAGGCTTTCTACAAATACTGAATACATTTCTATTCAATAAAATTGAAATTGTGTGCAAAATGTATTAATAGACAGTGTTTTGACCTTATGAAGATTTACAAGATGTTTTAAAGAAAAATGAATTCAATTAGGAAATAAAGGGAATTCCCTGGCGCTTCCAATGCAGTGGGCTGGCATGGGTTCAATTCCTGGCAGGGAACTAAGATCCCATAAGCTGTATGGTGTGACCAAAAAAAAAAAAAGGAAAGGCTTAGGAAGACTCTAGACCTGCTCTCTTTTCCTGAGGATTCACCCTTCCCTTATAGTAGCACAGTGCCTGTCACACAACTGAAATGAAGTAAATGGTGGCTAAGTGGTTAGGATTCTAGGTTTTCATTGACAGGACCCAGGTTCAACCCCTGGTCAGGGAACTGAGATCCCACAAGCCAAGCAGCCAAAAAAAAAAAAAAATTAATCAAAACCAGCTAAAATGACACTAGGGAATTCTTGATAATCTAACTGTAATTTGAGTCTTGTATAGATGCTGTCCATCATTGCTTTTTGACACAGTAGAGGATCCTGTTTCTTTGAAAATGGCTCTGAGGTTGACTGGTTGGGATTTTTAGAATGTCATCCTAATTTAACATATTATCCTTTGCTTTTAGGGAAAAACTTATCCATTTCGGGGTGCCTTCCCTCCAGTATGGAATCCCATTGCCTATCTGGATTACAACAACCTGTGGCGGACCATGGATAACATGGGAAAAGAGGTAAAGTGTGTGTTCAGCTTGCCCTTAACCTGTGACTGAAATCAATAGCAAATGTTTAATATCCTTCCACAGTGCAGGGAACATTGTTGTATATCATTTCCAATTTACCCAATAACTCTCCCCCATTGGTAGTATTTCTGCTTTAGCGAGAAGAAATTCAGTGGCAAGGGGTTACATAATTTCCCCAAGATCATACAACAAGGGAACCAGGATTCAAACCCACATGTCTCTGATATTAATGTGTGTACCTGTGTGTTTTCAGCTCTATGCCACTGAGTATTTATATGACATATTTTTCTTGGGAATCCTACTTAGAGTGATCTTATCCATATATTATGCCACCTGAGATAATAAAGGGGAGGAAGATTTGTTTCCTCAAAGTGGTTTTTCACTGAGTATCAGTAACTCAATAACTATAACATCCATCTCTCAAATTTAATTTGGAAATTTAAAATGGCTGTTGTGGGCACATGTGTGCATGCTAAGTCTCCTCAGTCATGTCTGACTCTTTGCGACCCTGTGGATGGTAGCCCACCAAGCTCCTCTGTCCATGGGATTCTCCAGGCAAGAATACTGGAGTGGGTTACCATACCCTCTTCCATTACCTTTCAATAATAATTATGATGATGACCATCATAATTACATATTAATTTATATTAATGCATATATTTAGGTATTACTTTGAAAACAGCATTAAGGCATAGAATCCAAAGAGCTACCCATCCCAAACCCACCACTGGGTACGCAGTGTACATATGTAATGTATGTATACACCATTGTCTATATGTACATAGGATTCTATGCACATCACACACTCCAACATAAAGAAACCAGTTTTCAGAGTTTCTCCTGAGGGCCTCTTGTCAGTCCAGTGGGCAGTAACCATCAGACCTAAATGTTGGCCTTCCTTTCTCTGCAGATTCCAGCTGATGCACCATGGGAAGCCCCACATGCAGCAGAATGGGATAAGATGACTATGAAAGATCTCATCGAAAAAATCTGCTGGACAAAGTAATCTTGACTATTTAAAATGTATTTTTTATCTTCCCTTCATATTGTCCCTATCCTATCTTGAACTTCAGAGTTTTTCTTCATAAGTTATAGGAAAAGTTAAGGAGAAACTTAATGACATTTCCATCAATAGTGACTTTAAGGGCCCTTGAGACACTCGGAGCAGGATTCAACATAAAGTGAATCTAAAACATAAGAAGAAAAGTAGGTGAAGGAAGTTGAACTTTTTTTTTTAATGAAAGAATTGTGCGCTTCTCCATAAAAGAAGTAATTGTGTTTTCAGATAATATAGAGGTCAGCTGCAAAAGCAATTTGGAAAGGTGTTAAAGTAATTTCATATACATATAGAAGAACTAGAGGGAAGCTAGTCTATATTAATGAAAACTATAAATTATGTTTTAAATGAGAATCTGTGTTATTAACTGAGTTACGGATCATTCTGTCAGCATTTTGGGGCTGCTGTGTGAAGGCACCATATGAAGCACTGAGGAATGGCGGTGAACTTACGATGCATGGCCCCTAACCTCATGGAGCTGATATATTTTTAGCAGGAGAGACTTTAATTATACACATGTTACATAATTCTAGGAGAGATTGAAATGGGGGAACATGACCTCTCTTGAGGGTGAAGGAGAGATTCCTTGTTGAAACAAAGGAGTTACTACATCAACTAAGAATGAGCCACAGAGGGTGGTAAGGGGCAGGGAAGGATGGATGGTGTGAGGGCAAGCTATCTGCCAGGAATGTGCCTAATGGATGAGGGAAAGAGGAAAGATAGATGGTGAGAGAGAATGGCATCTTCCATGAATGAGCCATAATAAATGGGGGAGACAGGAAGGGTGGATGCTGTGGGAATTAAGAATCTTCATTGAAGGTGCCATAGTGGGTGGGGGAAGACAGGAAGGGTGTTTAGTGTGAGTAAATGGTATCTTGCAGGATGAGTAATGGGATGGGGAAGTTAGGAAGAGGGGATGGTGTGAGGAGATGGTATATTCCAGGAATGAGCCAGTAGATGAGGGAGACAGGAAAATGGATGCTGTGAGGGGATGGTATCTTTCAGGAATGAACCACAGGGGATGGAAGAAAACATGAAAGATGGTGCATGAACATGGTGTCTTTAAAGAATGACCCAGTTGATGAGAGAAAGGAAGAGTGGATGGTATGTGGGGTTGCTATGGTCAGGAATAAACCAAATTGTGTGCAGGGGACAGGAAATAGTGGATGGTGTAGCAGAATGGTATCTTCTGGGTATGAGCCTCTGTTGACAGGGGAAACAGGAAAGATGGATGGTGTAGGAGGCAGGTATGTGCCAAGAATGAGCCATAGTGCATGGGTAGAGACAGGAAGGATGGACGATATGGTGGGATGGTGTCTTCCAAGATAAGCCACAGTGGATGGAGGAAGGTGGGGAGGTTGTGTGGTTGTGGGGATAGTATCTTTGAGATATGCACCAATTGGTGGAAGATATAAGAGATATATTATGTGAGATGATGGTATTTTTCAGGAATGAATCACAGTGGATGGGGGGAGAGAGGAAAGAGGGATGGTATGTGTAGATGGTATCTTCCAAGGACAAGTCAGTTGATGGAGGAGACAGGAAGAGCTGATGACGTGGGGAGATGGTATCTTCCAAGAATAAGTCAGTTGATGGGTGACAGGAAGAGTATGGTATGAGGGGATGGTATCTTTCAGAAATGAGCCACAGTGGATGGGGGGTGATAGTACGGATGGTTGGATTGGTGGGATGTATCTTCTAAGAGTGAGCCATAGTGATGGGAGGAAAAGAAGATGGTATGAGGGGATGGTATCAAAAAGAGGATGGTATGAGGGGATGGTATCAACAAGGAATGGTGGAGAAAGGAAGGATAGATGATTTGAATGGTGACATCTTTCTGAAATGAGACACCGTGAATGGGGGTAGATGGAGAAAGGTGGACGATGTGGCAGGATGGAATCTTCCAATAATGACCTGTAATTAATGGTGGGAAGCTGTCAGGAAGGATGGATGGTGAGGAGGATGTTTTTGTCCAAGTATCTTAAAGGAATGAGTCAGTTGATGGGGGAATATAGGACTGATGGGTGGTGTTGGGGGATGATGTGTCTTCCACGAATGAGCCCAGTAGATGAGTGGAGATCAGGGTATGGGGAGGATATATATTCCAAGAATAAATCACAATGAATTGGAAACAGGACCAATGGATGGTGTGGGGTGTTGGTATCTCACAGGTGAGCCACAGTGATGGAAGAAGACAGGAAAAGTGGGCGATACAGTGAATGGTATCTTTCAGGAATGAGCCATAGTGGATGGAGGAGACAGGAGATATGGTTGGTGAGGAGGGGTAATGTTGCAGTAGTGAGCCACAGTAATCGAGAAAAATAGTAAAGGGGGAGGGATGGTTTCTTTCGGGAATAAGTCATAGTGGATGGGATGGATGGAAGGATGAATGGTTGAGGCATGGTATTTTCCAGTAATCAACCACAAATAATGGTGGGAGATGTGAAGGTTGGATAGTGTGGGAAATGCCCACCCCCATGCCCAGTATAGAGAACAGGGAGCAGCTTATGAAGGCCCCCAAGATGGGGAGATTGACATGTTTTAACAATGAGTGAACAGTATGTATGCCTAGACCATAAAGATGCCACGAAGAAATGATGTAATGGGAGTTTACAGAACTTGAGAGGCTGATGGTGCAAGACACATTATTGACCATATACAAGACTTTTTGCCTTTTGCCGTTAACATCATTGAAGGGTTGGAGAAGGAAATGGCAGCCCACTCCAGTATTCCTTCCTGGAGAATCCCATGAACAGAGGAGCCTGGCAGGCTACAGTCCATGGGGTCACAAAAGTCGGGGACGACTTAGCAACTAAACCACCACCACCAAGCAGAGTGTTTATTTTTTGTTTATTTTGTTTGTTTGTCTTAGTTTTGGACTGTGGAAAGACTTAATTGGCTGTAAGGAACATGAGGGGATGTAGTCATATGACTAGGTAGGGATACCCAGGAGCAGCCATCACTGTTTTAACCCAGGTGAGGGTCAGTGGTAGCCTGGACCAGGGTTGGAGCAGTGGAGGTGTTGAGGAGAGGAAGTTTGTTCAAATAAGTGAAAACAGTATCGTCAATGAACCTGACAAGCATATTAACCTTTTAGACTGCACTGGGATTAGCATGTTTGGAGCTAACCCATAATTTCCAACAAGTCAGGAAAAAATTATTTTCCCCGAGAGTTAAAAATCTGCATTCTGTCAGAGATTGAGTCCATGAGTATTTTTTAAAGGCATAGAAATGGTTTCTAATTATACTAAATTATGTTTTTAAAGATAATGTCATGTGAAGCATGTATGTATCTACTCCTGACTCTTGTTCTATGACCAGGACTGCTCGGCAGTTTGCATCTCTCTTCGTGAATATCAATGTGACCTCTGAACCCCATGAGGTGTCTGCCCTGTGGTTCTTGTGGTACGTGAAACAATGTGGAGGCACCACTCGGATATTCTCCATTACCAACGGGGGCCAGGTATGAAGTGTCCATTCTCACACTAAACTTCATGTCTGATTTTGTCCTCAGCCAGTGCAGTATCTTAATAATTGCTTCTATATTTTGAAACATGAGTGAATTTGAAACAATTTCAAAAAAAGTTTTCTGAAAACAAAATTTTCTCATTTCTAAAAATAAGCTCACGACTAAAGAATGTTTCATTTTGAATTTGGTTTGAGGAAGTCAATTCCTTCCTTTTGGAAGTAGGTGAAATTAGACTTGTAGGAGGAGCTCACTTATTAAAATCAACTAATTTCCAAAAAAAATCTAGTGCTTGTAAAATTGTCATTAAAGTCATCTCTGTTCCAAGCATGAGACTTTAGGTCCCATTCTGTGTCTCAGAGTTATTATTTTATGTTAACTGTTATAGAATGGAAGTGACTATTCTTTTAATACAAGTGATTTCTGGTTACTCTTTCAATAGTAAATTCTACATTTTGGGGATAAATTTTGCTGCCTACTAGCATTTGCCCTCGGAGAAGGCAATGACAAGCCACTCCAGTACTCTTGCCTAGAAAATCCCATGGATGGAGGAGTCCATGGGGTCTCTACTGAGCAACTTCACTTTCACATATTGGAGAAGGAAATGGCAACCCACTCCAGTGTTCTTGCCTGGAGAATCCCAGGGATGGGGGAGCCTGGTGGGCTGCCGTCTATGGGGTCGCACAGAGTCGGACACGACTGAAGCGACTTAGCAGCAGCAGCATTTGCCCTGCTTCCATACCACATCCTAAATCAAATCCCTTATGATTATACAGTGGAAGTGAGAAATAGATTCAAGGGACTAGATCTGATAGACAGAGTGCCTGAAGAACTATGGACGGAGGTTCATGACATTATACAGGAGGCAGGGATCAAGCCCATCCCCAAGAAAAAGAAATGCAAAAAGGCAAAATGGTTGTCTGAGGAGGCCTTACAAATAGCTGTGAAACGAAGAGAAGTGAAAGGCAAAGGAGAAAAGGAAAGATATACCCATTTGAATGCGGAGTTCCAAAGAATAGCAAGGAGAGATAAGAAAGCCTACCTCGGAGATCAGTGCAAAGAAATAAAGGAAAACAATAGAATGGGAAAGACTAGAAATCTCTTCAAGAAAATTAGAGTTACCAAGGGAACATTTCATGCAAAGATGGGCTCAATAAAGGACAGAAATGATATGGACCTAACAGAAGCAGAAGATATTAAGAAGAGGTGGCAAGAATACACAGAAGAACTATACAAAAAAAGATCTTAATGACCCAGATAATCATGATGGTATGATCACTCACCTAGAGCCAGACACCCTGGAGTGCAAAGTCAAGTGGGCCTTACGAAGCATCACTATGAACAAATCTAGTGGAGGTGATGGAATTCCAGATGAGCTATTTCAAATCCTAAAAGGTGATGCTGTGAAAGTGCTGCACTCAATATGCCAGCAAATTTGGAAAACTCAGTAGTGGCCACAGGACTAGAAAAGGTCTGTTTTCATTCCAATCCCAAAGAAAGGCAATGCCAAAGAATGCTCAAACTACCGCACGATTGCACTCATCTCACACATTAGTAAAGTAATGCTCAAATTTCTCCAAGACAGGCTTCAACAGTACATGAACTGTGAACTTCCAGATGTTCAAGATGGATTTAGAAAAGTCAGAGGAGCCAGAGATCAAACTGCCAGTATCCATTGGATCACCAAAAAAGCAAGAGAGTTGCAGAAAAACATCTATTTCTGCTTTATTAACTATGCCAAAGCCTTTGACTGTGTGGATCACAACAAACTGTGGAAAATTCTGAGAGAGATGGGAACACCAGACCACCTGACCTGCCTCTTGAGAAATCTGTATGCAGGTCAGGAAGCAACAGTTAGAACTGGACATGGAACAATAGACTGGTTCCACATTGGGAAAGGAGTATGTCAAGGCTGTATATTGTCACCCTGCTTATTGAACTTATATGAAGAGTACATGATGAGAAATGCTGATCTGGCTGAAGCACAAGCTAGAGTCAAGATTGCCAGGAGAAATATCAATAACCTCAGACATGCAGATGACACCACCCTTATGGCAGAAAGCGAAGAAGAAGTAAAGAGCTCTTAATGAAAGTGAAAGAGGAGAGTGAAAAAATTGGCTTAAAGCTCAACATTCAGAAAAGTAAGATCATGGCATCCGGTCCCATCACTTCATGGCAAATAGATGGGGAAACAGTGGAAACAGTGGCAGGCTTTATCTTTTGGGACTCTAAAATCACTGCAGATGGTGACTGCAGCCATGAAATTGAAAGACGCTTGCTCCTTGGAAGAAAAGTTATGATCAACCTAGACAGCGTATTAAAAAGCAGAGACATTACTTTGCCAACAAAGGTCCATCTAGTCAAGGCTGTGGTTTTTCCAGTAGTGATGTATGGATGTGAGAGTTGGACTATAAAGAAAGCTAAGCACCGATGAATCGATGCTTTTTTTTTTTTAAGCGGTTCTTTATTCATAAACTTGAAGCAAGTTTACAAATTTTACTGTACATTGCCAAATAAATCTGCAATGAAAAATAAAGTCCCAAAATACCCCCAGAACCAAAAATCAAAGCATGCCAAATGTGCAGGTGTCAATCTGCCAGCTATCAGGATAGTAAAGAATTCAATATGTTCAAGATTTAGCCTTAGGTTTAAGTACTTTAATGCTTTCAACAATTCTGCCTTGTCACTTGTTATCTGAGCAACTGGCAATCAGAAACTTATGCAAATTAACCAAGTGAATAAGAATACCAGAATATCTTTTTCTACTCTCCTCTTAATCAAAATAGAAAAAAAGAGAAAGAAATGAAACACAGTAATGCAGAAGTGCCAAGTCTTTCAGATGTGGTTTACAAAGTTAAAAACTGAGTCTTAGAGCATAAGAAACAGTTTTGAACTTTGTAACTGATTTGTGCAGGAAAAATGTGCTTCTGGATTTCTTTTTAATAGTGCTTAATAACTAGAGTTTACTTTTAAATCAAATTTGGGTATATAAAAAAATCTATTACCAACCTAATAGGACTGATTCAGGTAAGGCAATATAATGGAGAGTACACTGATTTGAGTCGAGAATTAATATATGTAGAATTCTTATTAGTCTTTTATGTAAATGTCATTATTATGACTATGGAAAAAATTTAAGTCTCCAAATTAGATACTTTTTGGACTTAACTGTGCAGTTTTTGTTCAAGGAGTCTTTGTGCAAATCACTATGTATGTTTATTAGTTTACAACTGATTGCAACATCCCATTAATAAAATGGAAACGTAGAATGACTTAGTATTTTTAATAATTCAAGCTCTATACTTCAAGCTCTTCTTCATAAGAAATATTGAACCAACAAAAAGCGGATTAAGATCATCAAGACTCTGATGCCCCAGTGAATTTATGCTTTTGAACTGTGGTGTTGGAGAAGACTCTTGAGAGTCCCAGGGAGTGCAAGGAGATCAAACCAGTCAATCCTAAAGGAAATCAGTCCTGAATATTCATTAGAAGGACTGATGCTGAAGCTGAAACTCCAATACTTTGGCCACCTGATGTGAAGAACTGATTCATTTGAAAAGACCCTTGTGCTGGGAAAGATTGAAGGCAGGAGAAGAAGGGAACGATAGAGGATGAGGTGGTTGGATGGCATCACCGACTTGATGGACATGAATTTGAGTAAACTCCGGGAGTTGGTGATGGACAGGGAGGCCTGGTGTGCTGCAGTCCATGGGGTTGCAAAGAGTCGGACACGACTGAGTGACTGAACTGAACTGAACTGAACTGATACCACAGCCATTACTAATGAATGTAACTCATCTGGCTCCCTGGTTGGATACACAACAAGCCAGTAGTAAAGCCAAAATTTTAATTCCCAGATTTTCCAAACTCTGTGATTTTTTTTATTTCAAGACTCCCTTAGTGAAAGAAAATGGGTATATCTTTTCTCAGAATGTTATGCCTCAATGGGATAAGGTTTAATTGGGAGCAGTTTAGTTCTAACTTATGCTCTGTTTCATAGTATGAGGTGTACAGTCATTGTCAACTTAGTGAATTATTCCTCTCCTTGGGAGACCTCCAGAAGTCCTTAAGTTGTACTTATGGTTGTCAGTTTGACCTTCAACTTTAGCAAACATAAGGCAGTCGCATTTTTAAGTGCCTTTACATCTAGAAATCCCATATTACTCCTTTTAATCTATACTTGTCTTTTGGAAATATCTTGACTCTCTCTCTCTCTCTCTCTCCTATATATATATAGGAGAAGGAAATGGCAACCCACTCCAGTACTCTTGCCTTGAAAATTCCATGGACAGAGGCACCTTATAGGCTACAATCCATGGGATCGCAAAGAGTCAGACACGACTGAGTGGCTTCACTTCTTCTTCATATATATATATATATATATATATATATATATATATGTATTTTGTTAATTTATTTTTTAATTGAACAATTTCTTTACAGTACTGTGTTATATCCTTCATTCAGAGGAGCCAAGATACTTCTAGGCAGACTCCACATGACCTTTTGGAGGGCATAGTTCAGATTATGAATGTAAAACCATTATCACAATACCTTTACAAAGAACTTGGATTTATCCTTTAATAGTTTAATAGTTATTTATCCTTTAATAGTTTAGTTCAACAAATACTAGACATGAAGATGGAAAAGAGTTCCTGGTCTTTCCACTATACTAACATTCAGAGTAACTCTTGGAAAACAGAGGTCACATTATAAATTAAATGCTTCTGGTTTTGTGAGGATGGACAGATCATGAAACTAAACTACTCTGGGAATGTTTTTATAAGGAGCTATAGTGGTGTCATTAAGACAATAGCCAGTTATTCAAGTGTAAAAATTATTGTGTGGCTGCTGGCATAGGCTTTCTGGAGGAACGGGATTAAGGTGACTAATTGAACAATGTTGGGCTGTGCTTTAGTCTGTCTACTTGTATTTCTAATCATTCAAAGAATCATCGATCTCTAGCAGGCTAAAAATATTCCCCCAGTTCTTACAAAATGCGCTGTATTAAGGACTGCCCTTAGATTAAGCTGGAAGCATTTCCATGGTGAGTGTAGCAGATGGCGCTAGGGTGCAGCACTCATGGTCTTATAGAGCTGTTCAAGGAAGCTAGTCCACAATGTCTGGAGGAATAGGCAGATGCTTAGCCTTCACTCTTCTGTCCTCCCAGTGAAACTTCCAGGCATTTTGGCAAAAAGTTCTCAACAGCTGAGATTTAGATTCTTAGAACATCTTTTGGTGATGACCAGGTGATCCTTGAGAGCACCATGAGCCTGTTGCACCTAGACAGTCCTGGCCTGGAACTTTAAGAAACTGAGGGGAGTTAAGAAACACTGCATGCCCATCTCAGTGAAACTAGAAAAAAAATAATCAATTTTTTTAAAAAAAGGAAACCGCCTCCCCCTGGGAGAAGCGCAGCACCCTCCCTGTCGCCAGACACCCTCCATGCATTACACTCTTGAGCATTTGAAGCTTGCTGATATTTGCATTCAGTCAAGGTGCCAGTGGTCTAGGGAAACCTTTCTTCTGATTCTGTGATTTGATTTTAAATTTTTATTGGGATATAGTTGATTTCCAATGTCATGTTAGTTTCAGGTATACAGCAAAGTGAATCAGTTATACATACACATGTATTTACTCTTTTTTATATAGATTGTTTCCCCATATAGGCCTTTAACAGAGTATTGAGTAGAGTTCCCTGTGCTACACAGTAGGTTCTTATTAGTTATCTATTTTATATATATAATGTCAATCCCAATCTCCCAATTCATCCCTTTGCACTGATTCTGTGATTCCATAAACTGGTAACAGCTTTTTGTCACGTGAAGCTGCATAGAGCATGGTGACTGAGGTGTCTTGGTAGACTGCCCCTGTCCTAATGAGTTCTTCTAACAGTTAACAGTGCAGAGAGTGGAGGTATGGCCTGTGATTTTCCAGAGGTTTCTAATCAGTGGTAAATACGGCTTTCCTTCGTGGTGCGTTTGTCACATTTCCGTCCCTGCCTGCTTTTTCCTGTAGGAACGGAAGTTTGTAGGTGGATCGGGTCAAGTAAGCGAACGGATAATGCAACTCCTAGGGGACAGGGTGAAACTGAGGAGTCCTGTCACTTACGTTGACCAGTCAAGTGAAAACATCACCATAGAGACCCTGAATCGTGAACTTTATGAGGTAATTCAGTTTTGTCAAAAGAAATATGTATTATGGGAATTCCCTGATGGTCCAGTGGTTAGGACTTGGGGCACAAGTTCCATCCCCTGGTTAGAGACCTAAGATCCTGCCTGCCTCATGGTGTGGCCCATAAATAAATAAAATGTAAAGAGCTTATATTAAGTAGGTCTCTGATAGCCTGATGGCTCAGATGGTGAAGAATCTGCCTGCAATGCAAGAGACCTGGGTTCGATCCCTGGGTGGGGAGGATCCCCTGGAGAAGGGAATGGCCACCCACTCCAGTATTCTTAGCTGGAGAATCCCATGGACAGAGGAGCCTGGCAGGCTCACAAAGTCACGACTGAGCGACTGACGTGTTTCTGTCTTCAGCAGCTTCTAACCAGATCTAATCCAAGCAGTGGCATGATTGATGCCGGCAGGTTTCTGACTCAGTCTTCCAATTATCAGCCTTAGTTGATGTGCCTTGTTCTGTGTTGTTGCCTCACAGTGGTCTCATACTGTACATTGTGACTGCTTAGTGTCCCTCAAAATGATAAAGGTGATGTTTCATGTCCCCTGCAAAGACTGTGGCTTACATTTGAGATGGTATTTTGTGTCTGTTTCAGTGCCAATATGTCATTAGCGCCATCCCACCAACTTTGACTTCCAAGATACACTTTAGACCAGAGCTTCCATCAGAGCGAAACCAGCTGATACAGCGTCTTCCAATGGGGGCTATCATTAAGTGCATGATGTATTACAAGGAGGCCTTTTGGAAGAAAAAGGGTAGGCTGTGTTTATTCATGTTGAAATTGTATTGAGAAGACTGCACTCTTTTTTAGTTCAGTTCAGTAGGAACATATACTATACATTGAACAGAAAAAGATGTGTTTCCAGTTGGTAGAGAAAGGATCAGAAATCCTGGTCTGTCCATCTCTTCATAGTCCCCAGCAACACAAAATGGCCCCAAGAGTGCTTGCTGGCAGTGAGAGGCAATGAAGCAGGCCCTCCAGTTGCAGGGCCACATTGCCCAGGCCCCTGGCATATGTCTCACCCCTTCCTCTTAAAGAGCGGAGTGAGACAAAGGACCACCGTGAAAGAGCGCTCCTTTGAAGTCACACATTCCTGGGCCCCACTTGCTTACTAGTTGTGTTGCCTCAGGTGACACTTCACCTCTCAGCCTCAGCCTCTGTATAAAATGATAACAATGAGACTTCCTGTCGGGGTGTTGGCCTGAGGCAGGGTCTGGGCAGATATGGTGTCGGTTGTTGCTAAGCCTTCATCTCATACTAAAAGGATTCCTTCTTGCCACTTCTTCCCTGGTTTCCCAGAGGCGATTCCTTCTAACACACCCTACTATTTCTTGTGTATTCCACAACTCCAAGGCCATCTTAAAATTTTACTCATACATTGATCATACCTGACCTTTATGCAAAGGTCATCGAGATGGGTCATTTTCTAATGTGTCTGGGTGACCAAATATCCTTGTTTAATCAGTGAGTGTATTTAATGGGAAAGAACTTCTAGGATCAGGGCAAAGACCAATAGTTTAAGTTTTGCCTTCCTTTTAGTGAAATAGTTTTATATATATACTTTAAAATGTCCTTCCCAAATCCCTGATGAAGTTTCTCAATCTCTTATTATTTATTTTTCTTCCGGTTAAGATTACTGTGGCTGTATGATCATCGAAGATGAGGAAGCTCCAATTTCAATAACGTTGGATGATACCAAGCCAGATGGATCACTGCCTGCTATCATGGGGTAAGTGAGACCTGGATGTTCTGCATTTTGCAAACTATGTTGGTGTCTAGGTGTGGGAACTGGCAGAGCATGTTGTTTCGGACTCAAGCTCAAGCAACAGTAAGTAACCCTGTAGACAACATATCATGTTTTCATGTATGGTAATATTAGAGTTGTAGAGTATGTGGCACGAGAACACTGGGAAACTTTACTAAAGTGAATGCCACTTTGAACTTGTGTCCATCGATTTCTTTCCCCCATGAAACTTACACGTGGAGGACAAGAGTGAAAAATACAGCTAGACAGATGGCATGGTAGACCACTTTGCCTGCAGAATGTTTATAGCCATTCCGGAATGAGAACTATTTTGTCTTGTAAAACCTTCCAAAGTTATGTTTTCTGGGCTCTAGTCCTCTCTCCATACTAGACAGCACTACATAGCAAAGGTTAATAATTTAATTGTTGGAATTCCCTGGTGTCCAGTGGTTAGGACTCCAAGCTCTCAATGCCAAGGGCCCCAATCCAATCTCTGGTCAGGAAACTAAGATCCCACAAGCCATGTGGCATGGCCAAAAGAAAAGAAAAGAAAAATCTGTTCACTGTTACCCTGGGAGATAAGATGAATGACCAATGAAGTGCAGTTTGAAGGAGAGCCAGCCAGGCCTTGAATGTAGGGCACTTTTTCCAGTAAGTCACGCCATGGCTGTCCTCCATGAGGAATGGTGCCAGGGCAAGGTTCTGTGTCTGAAAGAGGAACTCTGTTTTCCTCTCCTGCCTCACACAGCTGCTCTGCCCTCTGGAGACTAGGGGCCCCGAGAGGGAATCGGAGCTCCCACAAAGAAATTTCCAAGGAGTGCCATAGCCTCCCAGTTTTCATACATTTTAGTCCGCTTCAAAGCAATACCAACAAAAGGGCTATGTATTCTAGCACGTTGCAACAAAAGAGCGCAACTTCTCTAGCAGTCAAGTGACTTTTGGAGACCATTGGCTTTCCCCTGTGCCCCAGGAAAGTTAAGCTTATGTGCATTGTGTCATTGAAGGGAAATTACAAAATCAAAAGACACACACCCATGACCCTAGGGACTTAGAAAGCAGACTCTGCTACTGGACTGCCAGCAAAACATTTTGTAACCGCTTCTCTCTCTGTAAGATGTTAAGAAGGAGCACCAGCCTCCCTGGCAAGGGCAGGTGCTCACAATGTAAAGATTATAGGAACATTGTACCCTATTCATCTCTGACCCCACTGGGCAAGAAAATACATAGATTGTTTGGGGAGTTTGCCATCGCTTTTTATGTGCCAAAGAAAAGCAAGAAGTTGAGACAGAGGTTTCTGAAGACTACTGGTCAAGACCTATCTGACTGTAGATGAAAGAATATTGATGTTTTTCTTGCCCTGGGAATGAAATACTGTGGCATCCGCTGTTCTGGGCTTTCTTTAGCTTTATTAACAAGGATATGGGCTTCCCTGGTGGCTCAGATGGTAAAAAGTCTCTGCTTGCAATATGGGAGACCTGGGTTCGATCCCTGGGTAGGGAAGATCCCCTGGAAGAGGGCATGGCAACCCACTCCAGTATTCTTGCCTGGAGAATCCCCAAAGACAGTGAAGCCTGGCAGGCTACAGTCCATGGGTCACAAGGAGTTGGACACGACTGAGTGACTAAGCACAGCACAGCAACAAGGATACGGATTGCAGAAGCCTTCTAGATGGTAATGGGTTTATTTATGCAGCTCCTGCAGTCCATGGGGTCCCAAAGAGTCGGGCACAACTGAGCAACTAATACTTACACTTAGACACTGATATTCTAATCTGTTTTATCTGGACAATTGCTTCCACCCTGTTCTTGCATTGAAGCTATATTGCCTCCACCCTGCTCTCTGCTCTAGGCAATGAAAGCCTTGAAGATAGGGATGCTGTAATTGCCCAGCACTGTGTGTGATAACTACTTGCCTTTGGAAACTAGAAAGGACCTTGTACTTTAGAGCTGTGAAATGTTCCCACCCCAAAGCCAGGGTGTATAATTTCCCCAATAAAACACCAAAGAAAGTTGGATGATAATTGTCCATTCTTACAGTTAGATCAAAGAGGTTATTTCATTCAGGACTTGAGATTTAACAGACAGAGCCAACACTCACTGCCCTTTAGAAAAGGAACTGTGAAAAGCACCCAGGATCTAAAAGGCTTTCAGATAGATCATTTAGTCTTCTATCAGCTATTGGTGATTTTCACTGAAATACCACATACGATTGTTGCATAAACCTAAAATTTAACTAAAATCATTATTACTATGGCTTCCCAGGTGGTGCAGTGGTAAAGAACCTGCCTGCCAGTGCAAGAGATGTAAGAGATGTGGGTTTGATCCCTGGGTTGGGGAGATCCCCTGGAGGAGGGTATGCAACCCACTCATGTTCTTGCCAGAGGAGCCAGGTGGGCTACGGTCCACAGGGTCACAAAGAGTCAGACATGACTGAAGTGACTTAGCACCTAGCACCTTACAAGCAAGCCACAACATAAATCAAGCAAAACCATGACTATATCTCCCAGAGTTCAGTGGTTCAAATTTCTTAAACATTCCACAGCTTCCTCTGAAATACTGTTCTCTGGGTGAACACAAATGCATTTTATATCTTTGCTTCCCAGAAAGATCTCAAATAACAACTCTAAAGGAATGGTCAGTCAAATTGAGGAACAGTTTAATTGGGGGAGATGGAATTGAGGGAGAGGACAAAATTTCTGTCTTCATCCCTTGCATTTTCAATCTTGATCTACTTGTCTTTGTCTAGACAACAACAAAAAAATACAATTTTAAAACTTTTCTTAAATGGAGAAATCACTCCATTGTTCTTTAGCTCATTTGGATTTTTTGGCAAGCTTTGTAATCATAGTATAGCTAAGGATTTCTTGTTACAATTCCATTCTTTAAAATATACATGCAATTAATAATAGCATAATAAGTAGAATCACTGCAGATGGTGACTGCAACCATGAAATTAAAAGATGCTTACTCCTTGGAAGGAAAGTTATGACCAACCTAGATAGCATATTGAAAAGCAGAGACATTACTTTGCCAACAAAGGTCCATCTAGTCAAGGCTATGGTTTTTCTAGTGGTCATGTATGGATGTGAGAGTTGGACTGTGAAGAAAGCTGAGCGCCGAAGAATTGATGTTTTTGAACTGTGGTGTTGGGGAAGACTCCTGAGAGTCCCCTGGACTGCAAGGAGATCCAACCAGTCCATTCTGAAGGAGATAAACCCTGGGATTTCTTTGGCAGGAATGATGCTAAAGCTGAAACTCCAGTACTTTGGCCACCTCATGCGAAGAGTTGACTCATTGGAAAAGACTTTGATGCTGGGAGGGATTGGGGGCAGGAGGAGAAGGAGACAACAGAGGATGAGGTGGCTGGATGGCATCACTGACTCGATGGACATGAGTCTGAGTGAACTCCAGGAGTTGGTGATGGACAGCGAGGCCTGGCGTGCTGCAATTCATGGGGTCGCAAAGAGTCTGACACAACGGAGTGACTGAACTGAACTGAACTGAATAAGTAGAATCTATTTGATCAAAGGGAAGCAGACGGATCATAACTGAGTTTTACAGAGTCACTGAATTTGAGGACTGTGCTGGACTGGTTTCCCAGGAAGTCAACTTGGAGGTGGAGATTTGGGTTTAGGAGGTTCATCAGGAATTGCTCTGTGGAGTGCTGCCTGGGCTTCCCAGCTGGCGCTAGTGGTAATGAACCAGCCTGTCAATGCAGGAGATGCAAGAGATGCAGGTTCTATCCCTGGATTGGGAAGATCCCTTGGAGAAGGGAATGTCAACCCACTCCAGTATTCTTGCCTGGAGAATCCCATGGACAGAGGAGCCTGACAGGCTACCAGTTCATAGGGTTGCGTAGAGTTGGACATGACTGAAGTGACTGAGCACACAGACACATACTGCCTGTTGGGGAGGGAAGGAATCAGGATTGGCCAGAGGAAACGGTTGGGCTCCAGTGTTGTCCCAACAGAGGCCTCAAAGTAAGGATTGCCTTTCAGAAGTGTCTGCACTGGGTGTCTGCACTGTGCAGTAGGCTTTGGTACCCATTGCACTCTGGCATTCATTCTGAGAAGGAATGGGACCTTTCACCAGGCAGTTCTCTGCTGCAGAGTGTAATTGCTAGGGAGGGGTTTGGCTGTGAGCTGAGGGTAATGAGTGTTTGGTCCTGAAGAGGAATCTGGGTGGCCCACCATGGCATCCACTTCAGCCACTTTATTATTATTATTATTATTATTGTTATTATTTTGGCCATGCCTTTGGCATGTGGGATCTTAAATCCCTGACAGAGGATTGAACCCATGGCCCCTGCAGTGGAAGCTCGGAGTCCTAACTTCTGGACCACCAGGGAATTCCCAACAAGCACTTTTTGATATTTGTTTTTCCAGCTTTTATCAAGTAACTTGACAGATGGCAACAGTCATTACCAGGCTCATCATTTAACGCAACATTAATTCATCTACATAGTCAATTTCCTACTGTATGCCAAGAACTGTACTGAACTTTGGCTATAAAATATTGAGTAGGTAGTGATCTATTGTTTAGGAGCCCACCCCTGGCAGGGGTTTTGGACCCAGAAGCGGATGAGGACAGCTTGGCATTTGCTCTAGGATATGGAAATAATGGGAGAGTGTATTAGTGCTGAGTACAGTAAGTCCCCTACGTACATACCTTCAAGTTGTGAACTTTCAAAGATACAAACGTGGGTGCAAGCCCCATATGCCAGCTGTTGTACTATACTCCTGCACTTTTCTAGGTACTGTACTGTAAGATTAAAAGTGTTTATTTCTGTGTTTGTTTTTTATATATTATTTGTGTGAAAAATATTATAAGCCTGCTTCCCTTGTAGCTCAGTTGGTAAAGAATCTGCCTGCAGTGAAGGAGACCCAGGTTCGATCCCTGGGTTGGGAAGATCCCCTGGAGAAGGAAATGGCAACCCACTCCAGCATCCTTGCCTGGAAAATCTCATGGACAGAGGAGCCTGGTGGGCTGCAGTCCATGGGGTCGCAAAGAGTCAGGCACGTCTGAGCGACTAACACTTACTTACTTATTATTATTATTAGATTTATTATTATTATTAGAGTATAGTACTATATAACTGATTGTATTAGTTGGGTACCTAGGCTAACTATGTTGGACTTATGAAAAAATTGGATTTACAGATGCATTCTTGAAATAGAACTTGCTTATATTTAGGGTATTACTGTAGATATAGGCAAGAACACTTTAAAAAGAGGCAACTCTTAAGATAAACCACTGTCACCTAATCATTCAAACGTAATTTCTCTCCCCAGCTTCATCCTCGCTCGAAAAGCTGACCGCCTTGCTAAAGAGCATAAAGATATAAGGTAAGAATTTAAATCTGAAACATGTAAAAGGTTAGCTTTATATTGTGCTTATTGCACTAACAACAGTATAATAACATTATGAAAAATGCAATAATTTGTTAATCTCAAAATCCTAACAAATCAACCTTTTTGTGTTTTGCTAGCCCCCCTTTTGACTCACTCCTGCCCACATGCATATATTAATTTAGTTTTACATCTCTGTGTTTGTTTTACAGGGGTTGAGAGGTAGGGTTTCTCAGTAAGATGGATGGAGAAAAATCGTAAAAACAATGTTAGCTCTGAATAAAGCTTAAGAGGCCAAGTCCCAATGACCTTTATTCCATCTCCAAGGTTCTCCAACATGTACTTTTTTCTGAAAAGCAGAACACCGTACATAGGTGTTCAAACCTATTGCACATTTGTCAGCAAGGTGATGTCTCGGCTTTTTAATATACTATCTAGGTTTGTCATAACTTCGCTTACAAGGTGCAAGCGTCTTTTAATTTCATGGCTGCAGTCACCATCCACAGTGATTTTGGAGTCCAAGAAAATAAAATCTGTCACTACTTCCACTTTTTCCCCTTCTATTTGTCATGAAGTGGTGGGACCAAATGCCATGATCTTAGTTTTTTGAATATTGAGTTTTAAGTCAGCTTTTTCACTCTCCTCTTTCACCCTCACCAAGAGGCTCTTTAGTTCCTCTTCATTTTCTGCCATTAGAGTGGTATCATCTGCATATCTGAGGGTGTTGATGTTTCTCCTGGTAGTTTTGGTTCCAGCTTGGGATTCATCCAGTCCAGCATATAAGTACTCTGCATATAAGTTAAATAAACAGGGTGACAGTACACAGCCTTATCATACTCCTTTCCCAATTTGGAACCAGTCTATTGTTCCATGTCTGGTTCTAACTGTTGCTTCTTATCCTACACACAGGTTTCTCAGGAGACAGGTAAGGTGGTCTGATATTGCCATCTCTTTAAGAATTTTCCACAGTCTGTTGTAATCCACACAGTCAAAGGCTTTAGTGGAGTCAAGCAGATGTTTTTCTGGAATTCCCTTCCTTTCTCTATGATCCAGCAGATGTTGGCAATTTGATCTCTGGTTCCTCTGCCTTTTCTAAATCCAGCTTGTACATCTGGAAATTCTCAGTTCATGTACTGCTGAAGACTAGCTTGAAGGGTTTTGAGCATAACCTTAGTAACATGTGAAATGAGTACAATTGTATGGTAGTTTGAACATTCTTTGGCATTACCCTTCTTTGGGATTGGAATGAAAAATGACTTTTTCCAGGTCTCTGGTCACTACTGTTTTCCAAATTTGCTGGCATATTAAGTGCAGCACTTTAACAGCATCATCTTTTAGGATTTGAAATAGCTCAGTTGGAATTCCATCACCTCCACTAGCTTTGTTCATAGCAATGCTTCCTAAAGCCCACTTGACTTCACACTCCAGCATGTCTGGCTCTAGTTGAGTGACCACATCATCATGGTTATCTGGGCCATTAAGGCCTTTTTTGTATAATTCTTCTGTGTATTCTTACCACCTATTCTTAATCTCTTCTGCTTCAGTTAGGTCCTTACAATTTCTGTCCTTTATCTTGCCCATCCTTGCATGAAATGTTCTCTTGATGTCTCCAGTTTTCTTGAAGAGATACCTAGTCTTTCCCATTCTGTTGTTTTCCTCTATTTTTGCATTGTTCATTTAAGAAGACCGTATCTCTCCTTGTTATTCTCTGGAACTCTGCATTCAGTTGGGCATATCTTTCCCTTTCTCACTTGCCTTTCACTTTTCTTCTTTCCTCAGCTATTTGTAAAGCCTCCAGAGACAACCACTTTGTCTTCTTGCATTTCTTTTTCTTGGGGATGAATTTGGTTACTGCCTCCTGTCCAATGTTACAAACTTCTGTCCATAGTTGTTCAGGCACTTTCTCTACTGGATCTAACCCCTTGAATCTATTCATAACCTCCATTGTATAATTGATTTAGATCATACCTGAATGGCCTAGTGGCTTTTCCTAGTTTCTTCAATTTAAGTCTGAATTTTGCAATAAGGAGCTCATGATCTGAGCCATAGTCAGATCTGGTCTTGTTTTTGCTGACTGTATAGAGCTTCTCCATCTTTGGCTGCAAAGAATATAATTAATCTGATTACATCTGGTGATGACCATGCGTAGAGTCATCTCTTATATTGGTGGAAAAGGGTGTTTGCCATGACCAGTGTGTTCTCTTGACAAAACTCTGTTAGCCTTTGCCCTGCTTCATTTTGTACTCCAAAGGCCAAACTTGCCTGTTACTCCAGGTATCTCTTGACTTCCTACTTTTGCATTCCAACCCCCACATGATGAAAAAGGCATCTTTTTTTGGTGTTAGTTCTAGAAGGTCATGTAGGTCTTCATGGAACTATTCCTTTTTCAGCATTACTGCTTGGGTCATAGACTTACTGTGATTAGATTACTGTGATGTTGAATGGTTTGCTTTGGAAATGAATTAAGATCATTCTGTCATTTTTGAGATTGCACCCAAGTACTACATTTCAGACTCTTTTGTTGACTATGAGAGCTACTCCATTTCTTTGAAGGGATTCTTGCCCACAGTAGTTGATTGATTGATGGTCATCTGAATTAAATTCGCCCATTCCTGTCCATTTTAGTTCACTGATTCCTAAGATGTTGATGTTCACTCTTGCCATCTCCTGCTTGACCACATCCAATTTACCTTGATTCATGCACCTAACATTCCAGGTTCCTATGTAATATTGTTCTTTACAGCATCGGACTTTAGTTTCACCACCAGATACATCCACAACGGAGCATCATTTCTGCTTTGGCCCAGCTGCTTCTTTCATTCTTTCTGGAGATATTAGTAACTGCTCTCTACTCTTCCCCAGTAGCATATTGGACACCTTCGAACCTGGGGGGGCTCATCTTCTGGTGTCATATCTTTCTGCCTTTTCATACTATTCATGGGGTTCTCACAGTCAAAATACTGGAGTGGTTTGCCATTCCCTCCTCCAGTGGACCACATTGTCTCAAAACTCTTCACTATGACCCTTCCATCCTGGGTGGCCCTGCACGATATGGCTCATAGCTTCATTGAGTTATGCAAACCCTTTCATTACGACAGGGATAACCCTAAATCCTTTGTTAGCTTTTGAAGAGGGTGTGCATGCAAATATATACTTCTGTCTGCATTTGATTTAAAAATTAAGCAGCAAATCAACTAGCAAACCTTGCTTTGAGAGTTACTTTGATGACTTTGCAAGTTAGGGAAAGGCCGCAGACGTTCCCACATTTGCACATGAGTTTGTTTATTTGAGCAACCATGAGATTTGATGTCAAGAAAGGGGAACTATTTTAGTGTCTGCCTACTCACTCAATAGAGGAAGAAGTTGGGGGTCTGGCAATGGGGAATGATTTGTTCAAGGCTCCATAGCCAGCTTGTGACAAAGTCACAAATAGCATCTAATGTGTATTTTTTTTTCATTATGTCATACTAAGCTTGACATTTTCTTTTGGATTTCCTGCCTTCCCTCCTTATTAATAGTAAAATAAATACCAGCCTGGATGTAGACATATGGTTTTGATTCCACATAGTGGCTAAACTTCTCAAAAGTTTTTATAAGGCAAAACCACTTAGAATTCTGAATGTCATTGACTCAAGTAATAGTTCCCAGAATGAACTGCGTCAACATTTCCCAAAGGATGTTTGGAAAATAAATTTTTTCTGAGGCTGATAGATTATGATTTGGTAGGTTAGGGGTGGGGCCTGAGTATTTGCATATTTTAACAAGCCTTTTGAGTAATTATGATGAGCAGCCAGGTTTAGAAACCAGTAGGTATGTCCAACTTGCACAGCGACTTCTTTTGTACATCATTAAAGTACGTTAGAGCCCAGCTAAGCAGCCAGTGCATTGTTGTACCATCCTTATCTTATATAACTTTTCTAAAAATTTTTTATATTAATGGGAGGAAGGGATGGAGAAGATAATTTCCTATGTGTTCATTAGAACTAATCATTGACTCATTTAATAATGTGAAATACAGTCAATAATGACAAATTTCTATGATAACTGGTTTACTGTTCTTGAATGAAAAGTTAACTATAGAGTAGTTTGATTACATTTTAGAGTTCACTCTATTTTAACAAAGATGTTATTACATGTACCTAAAGTAAGTGAAGCATTGTTAAGTTTTCAGGATAATGATTGTCAATATTTTTGTTTCCTTATTGACTCAAAATGTCAGAATTATTTCTTATAACACTCATGTGAAGTAGGTAAGAATCAGTCATATCATAGAGTAGAAAAGAGGGTACCACACTGGACTGAGGATGGATTTTGATTCGGTAAATTTTTATTGAGCACTTACTACAGGTGGGATGCTCAGGAGAGTAGACCCTTGACCCTGTCATTAATGAGCTGAGTGATGTTGAGCTAGTCTGTTGAGCATACTGAGCCTCAGTCTCCTCATGTCTGAAATGAATGGCTTGGATTACACAGAGAGAGACAGACAGGTACACAGTAGTCTTGAGACTTCTTCCAGTTCTGCCTTACCTTTATCATTATTGAGCTGTAGTATGAACAGCTCCTTGAAGGTCAGTGAATCTTGCCTGTCTGTATTGGAACTTAAATAGCTATCTAATGATGTGTGACATCACCTCAGAAGTGGCATTTGTCTCTCCCTTAAAGCCTCCCATGGTAAAGTGCTGTCGGTAAAGAACATTTATCCTTCCGCATCATTCCACCTCCTTCTCTTGATTTACTACTATATAGCCACGACATGGGAACTCTAGGAGTTGCATAAATCATGTGAGTGTGAGCATTCAGATAAATGTATAAAGTTACACTTTGTCCAACATTATTCAGAGAAATTGGGAACACCTGTGAAACTGGGGACACTTGTTTTCTATTGTAACTGGCAACATGAAATTGGCATCTTTTAAAATTTATTTTTAATAACTATAACCTTCCCTTACCTCCTTCCTTCCCCCCACTATTTTTTTCTTTTTGCCATTTGTCTCTTTAGCTTTTAATGCTTATCTTACAGATTTGGATTAAACCCTTTACCACATTTTTAGCAATTTTTTTCCAGTCGTTTATTAGTGTATAAGAAAGTATTTTGGAGCACTTTCAACATTTAACCTATATAAAGACTAAAAAAGATAAATACCTAAAGTGTATAACTGGATCAGTGTTAACCTGTTTAAACAATTTCTAAAACAGAACTATTCATTTCCAAAATGGGTAATTTTAGTAGATTAGAGCTTTTAAACTTTACCAAGAGTGATTGTGAGTTTAAAATGTATCTGTTTCATAGGGAATTCTCTGACAGTCCGGTGGTTAGGACTCAATGCTTTAACTTCTGGTTCAATCCCTGGTTGGGGAACTAAGATCCTGCAGGCTAAATGGCATGGCCAAATAAAAATAAATAAATAAAATGGTAAATTTGTTTTAACAAAGAAGTGCTTAGATGAATAAAACGATTGATTTTTAAGATATAGTATGTGCCATGTTCTGTGCTGGTCATTTGCACAATGAATTATGAGGGTGGTCAGAGACTGTTTTAAGGTAATATCACATCACACATCATGCCCACTGCCCCTCCATGCCCTTAGGACCCAGTACTGTGTCCACAGACCATTCTGTCAAGTGACAGATTACTACCCTGGAATGACCATAAGCTTCTCCTAGTATAGCATGTGTTATGTTATATTTTAAAGATTAAATGAGCTTTATATGTTGGTAGATATTTAAAACATAAACATAGGATAGTTAAAAGACACCATCATACTTACTATAGACTTATAAAAGGGATTACTTTAGAATTTTACATATTTCCAAATAGTGAGTTAGAATCAATTCCTAAAACTGACTTTAATTCAATCTCATTTTCTCCATTTTAATCTTGATTAGATATGGTAGTAGGTAGTGTAAGAGGCAAAACTGTAAAAGAGAACAGTCGGTTGAATCTTCAAAGCACATAACTGTGTCGGGAAAAAGAGAGTTAATTTGAGGGCAGAGATTCAAGGAACTGGTCATTTAGTGTAGTGACTGAAGGCCATTGATTTTAATTTTTCACTTAATAAATCTGGTTCATTGCAAGAACCCTGGAACTCACTGTGTTTATTCCATACTCATCAGTCATTACTTCCTTCACATTCTTTGGTTCTTTTTTTTTTATAGAAAAAGGAAAATCTGTGAACTGTACGCCAAAGTGCTAGGATCTCAAGAAGCTTTACATGTAAGAAATCCCCATCTTTAATCCCTAGCAGGTTCTGCTCTGTTTGCTCTGAGTGTAAAGCAAAGCAGATTCTGGTTTCCTGACAGTCTTATGAAGAGAGTATAAAGGGATATGCTTACTGGAGGATTAACTTCAGTCACAAAAGGCCATTAAAACGCTGCTGTCGGTGCATGCAATTTCTGATGCAACAGTTCCTTGGGCTGTTTAAATGTTCGCTGAATAACTGGCAGCCAGTCGTAATGAGAGGCAGAAGCTGCAGGTATTATCTCCAGGGTGACTGAGATCAGTCCCTGGAACAGAGGCCCTGCCCTCTTTTCAGTGTCAACTGATCACTGCCAAATAAAATCCCAGCTATATCATTATTTGTTGATGCAGGCACAGTAGTATATACTTGATAAGATAGACTGAATCTGGACTCTCTGCCCAGGTCAAAGTCATACTAATTTGTTTTTCCATCTGCAGACTCAGTCTACACTTCATTCAGGAATTTCAGTGCCCTCAATCTACCACTGAAAGCAATTAAGAGAATGAAATTCTTTTTAAAGACCCAAGCAGAGAGTGGGGGGCTCTTCCAGGGGATTTTCTCTGAACTGTTGGAAGACTAAACTTGCATTAGGGAAATCAGAGAAGGTCCTCTCACATCCCTTGGAAAATATTTTTCATCTTTAATTGTCCTCTTTTTAATAGGATTCCCATCATTCACATTGCCAGCTGAGAGAAGTGATTCTGAAAAAAAGCCTTTTTCTTAGACACTATGCTTTCCTTCTCCCTTCTCCCTTCTACCCCCACCCCTTTTTTTAGCAGTAATGCCCTGGTAGATGGGGAAGTAAGGTCTGTTATTTAAAGAATGCAGAGATTTGAGCAGACCCTTCCAGAACCTGATTGTTGATAGAGTCTTAAAGACTTCAGAATCCACATAGAGATACCCTCTCTTCCAGATATTGGAATACTTCCTGTCTCTCCTAGGCAAGAGGTTGAGAAAGTCAAAGTATATGTGTTTTGTCTGTTGGTACCTCACAAAAGGCCATGACTTGGTACTGTCACATTTCCCCCTAAGTTAGAAAAACAGGAACTACTTAAAAAAAAATAAACTTTAAACGTTTTGTTACAGTAAAGCACATAAGAGCCTTTATTGTTGACTGGCAGCATTTCAGCTTTGTCTTCCCTTTGAAACTTTCTCCCCACTGAACTGCAGCCGGTGCACTATGAAGAGAAGAACTGGTGTCAGGAGCAGTACTCCGGAGGCTGCTACACTGCCTACTACCCCCCAGGGATCATGACTCAATATGGAAGGTACTACCCAAACGCTACACCAATAGATACCAGACGTGTGCCAAGCTTAAAGCTAGAGGAGCCAAGCTCAGGGGGATTTTAGAAACAGGAATCAGCATTCCTATATGTAATGTCCCAGATAGTTTGTATATTCTAGGTGTCCATAGGAAAAGAAGTATGTTTCTACGTAGAACAGTCCCTGGCAGCACATAGAACAATTGCAGAGCGCACTGGTGAGGAATTCAGGGGTCACTGGTATACGTGAGGATCCTGCAAGCTGCACTGTCCTCCAAGGGGCCTTCTTGAGCTCAACTACCCTAGGCTCCTGGGCACCAATCTACAGAGAAGGACATGGGCTAAAGAGGTCTTGCCAGCATCAGACATCATGGGGAAGCATCTCACTGTGTATGGCTAAGGTGTGAGCAGTTGACATGCACACAAGATGGGAGAATTCACCTTAGCTTAGAAACCCCTTAGTTCACAGGAGCCTTTGTGTCTTAAAACAGCCTCATAGGCAGTGTCTAGGATCCTCACAAAGGACATGCCCAGTTAAAAGAGGCAGCATGCTCAAGAAAGCCCAAACATTTCCCAGATATTTAGACTCTTTCCAGATATTTGCAATTTATGAGTTTTCCCAGCCTAGATACAAGTTACCAGTGAGGGGTGGAGGACAGCCATTTTTACCATAAGCAGCAGTTGCCTGGTAACATATATGGCCTTATGCTTTCATCAGGTTTCTAGAGGAACAGACCTAAAATGTTAACTCAAGGTCATGTGTGTCCACAGAGAAGGAAGAAGGGTTTGTTAATCCTTTCCTTATATGAGCTTTTCATTTGTTTTTCTTAATTGAATTATTAATTATGCAATGATTTTAGTTCAATAGACACATGTAGTATTTCAGTGAAAGTCATCAATATCTGATGCAAGATTAAACGATTCATGGGAAACCCTATTTAGGTCTTGGGTGCTTTTTACAATTCCTTTTCCAAAGGGCTGTTACTGTTGGCTATTTCTGTCAAATCTCAAGCCAAGAATGAATAGCCTTTGTTAGTGATAACAGTATTGATGAAGTGGAGTGGTTCTGGAATCAAAGTAGAAGTCTAGGAGATGGGACTAGGATCAGGGATAGATGAAGCCAAGGATTCCTGAGTCAGAAAAAGGCATGACAGCAGGTTGAGGTGATGTCCTTTGGGGTGGAGGTACACGGTTTAGGAGATTTCATGTAAGTGGCTATAAGAATGAAAGCCAACAAGGTAGGAGGGGACAGTGGCTCATTCAGCCCAGCCTTTACGTGGTTCTTTTCACCAAGACCTCTTTGTAAGAGAAAGCCCATTTCACTACCCTCAGCCAGTCTCTGGATACATCCATAGAAGCTAATTGTACAGAGGTTTGTTTGTTTGTTTGTTTTAATTGTAGTTGATTTACTGTGTTTTGTTAATTTCTGCCGTACAGGACAGTGACTCAGTTATGCATTTTACACATTCTTTTTTATATTTGTTTCCAGTATGGTTTATCCCAGGACATTGAGTATAGCTCCCTGAGATATATACAATAGGGCCTTGTTGTCCATCCATTCTATATGTAACAGTTTGCATCTACTAACCCCAAACTCCCGAGGTTGTTCTTGAAGAAGATAGACACATAATCCTTTGGATCTCTCCTTTGCTAGAAATGAGTTCCTCTTTCTGTCTTCCCACTCACCACCATTGTTCTTCCCGGCAGTCAGATGAGATCTCATGAAGAACACACCCCTTATTGTAGGTAGCAGAATGGACTGCAAATAGGGAACATGCAGCAAGTGAATCTGAGTGTGGGCTTAATGTATGTTCTTACATTTTAATTCTAGCTAGCTAGAAAAAGGTCTCATTACCTTTAGCGATTGATGATCTCATATCCTGATTCTCTCTGGCTTGAAAGTTCAGACCCTTTGGTACAGACCCAGGAAACAAGGAGGAGCCTTTCACCTTTGGCTGAGTTGCATGGGAGTTTTGGAAACAATTTGGGCTTCCTTGTCTTCTGTGGGGTTTTAGGTGAGGGCCACGACTGGCTCATTTACCCTCAGTGCCTTCCCAGGTAACTGCGTGACCTCTCTGTTCCCTTGAAGGGTGATTCGCCAACCTGTAGGCAGGATTTACTTTGCTGGCACGGAGACTGCCACACAATGGAGCGGTTACATGGAAGGAGCAGTAGAGGCTGGTGAACGAGCAGCTAGAGAGGTAAGACAGGAAGCCGAATGGCTCTCCCTCTTGAGTCCACTGACATAGTTGTCATCTGGTCTTTCCAGATCGTGCCACTGATCATCTATCTATTAATAGATGTCCGCTTCTCTGCCCCTCACTCCACTCATGAGGCTCATCTGTGGCCAGCAGGGCCTTGAATCTGTCGAAAGTACAGAACCTCATAATACCATGGCCACTTTCTTTCAAGTCTTTTCTTTTTTTACCTTTTTCTTTTTTGTTTCTTTCAGGTTTTGAATGCTTTGGGGAAGCTGGCTGCCAAAGATATCTGGATCCAAGAACCTGAAGCTGAAGTAAGTTTGGAAGCTCCATCTCTATAGACCAGGAATCACATATAAAAATCTCAACTTCTAGCCTCTGATGTCTTTGTAGATGCCACTCTCCAGGGCAGATCCAGACACTGATTTTACAGATATATTTTACCACTCCTTATTCCTGTAAGAGTTTTTTTTGCTAATAATCTATGTTCATTCATCAGGATGTTCCAGCTGTAGAGATCACCCCCAGCTTCTGGGAGAGAAACCTGCCTTCCGTACCAGGCCTGCTGAAGATCGTTGGGTTTTCCACATCGATGACTGCCCTGTGGTTTGTGATGTACAGATTCAGGCTGCTAAGCCGATCCTGAAGTTTTGGCTTCATGCTTTCTGCTTAGCCTTCCCTGGTATCATCAAAAGCAAATTGCTGACCCATAGAACAACCGTGCAATCAGATCATCTTTAAGTGAACCGATTTAACCCCTCAGTTTAATCTCAGTGTATGACCTCCTTAATTTCCAGAAGATCAAGCTCCATCTTGTGATTTGTCTGTAGACCAGCTCGTGTTGATTGGTAGAAAAATAACCTTGTGATCAATTTTTTAACATCAAGAAGTTAAAGTTGACATGCTCATGAGAAACAGTTTCTGTGTCCTATTTTTCTCCCCTTTAACATAAAATACCTGATGATTGCAGGAATGAAGCATTTAACTTTCTGTAGAGGTTGAGTAGATTAAGGCCCAGCCTGTGACTGTCCTTCGAAGTCCTTAGCAAAGGATAAAGTGTAGGCCCAGAGACTCGAAGCTTCCTGGGTGAGCAGCCCCCACTTTGGGTGAGCAGCCCCCACTTTGGATAAGGGAAAGCAGTGGAGGTAGGGTTCAGGCCCTCAGACCACAACATCTTGTGGGCTGCTGTCTCAGGGATCTCTTGACCACTTCTAATTCCTGTGAAGTTTCTAGACACTGGTAGCTCAGACCGCAGAGAATCTGCCTGCAATGTAGGAGACCCAGGTTTGATCCCTGGGTCAGGAAGATCCCCTTGAGGAGAGCATGGCAACCTACTCTAGTATTCTTGCCTGGAGAATTCCATGGACAGAGGAGCCTGGCGGGCTACAGTCCATGGGGTCGTAAAGAGTTGGACACAACTGAGCGACTAACACTAAAACTAAACTAAACTTCTAGACATCTAGTCTTCGTGCTAGTTTGTTTGCATTTTTCCTCTTTTTCTTAAAGAGAACAGTGTTTACCAAGGGATGTTTAAATTGATTTGCTGTGACTGGTATGTAGTTCCCTAGATGAGCAAATAGTAGCAAGACTATCCCCCAAGAGGGCTCCCTGTTTTGCTCCTCGTGAGACCGACTACAGTAGGCTTCTTTGCAAACTCCTGGAAGGTGGCCAGACATTATTTGGCCCATTGTCCTTGATAACCTTCTGCCAATTCCAAGGAAGCAGTATTTTCCTTTCTTCAGGTAGACTCTTCTGAAGGCCTCTAGTGGCAGATTTTTTTTTTTTCTACAGCCATAATAAAATCAGGCAGATCTGTTAACTTAAGTATGTTTTTTACATGGTTTGTTATTGTTGTTTACTGGCTCAGTTGTGTCTAACTCTTTGTGACCCCATGAACTGTAGCCCGCTAGGCTCCTCTGTCCATGGGATTTTCCAGGCAAGAATACTGGAGTGGGTTGCCGTTTCCTTCTCCAGGGGATATTTCTGACCCAGGGATCAAATCTGTGTCTCCTGCATTGCAGGCAGATTCTTTACCACTGTGCCACCAGGGAAGCACTTCCACATGGTTACTTTTGAGTAATACCACCATGCCAGTTTCTCTCAAATAAATACTGAAATGCACATGACAAATTTCTGATTGTTATTTCATGAGACTAATCAAGCACAGAAAGGAAATTAGGGCTCTTGTTATAACCTCACTTGCTTTCATTATTAAGATTTATAAAAGACATGAAATTGAATGATTTTATATATGAAGACTAAGTTTATCTTAGGAGAAATATGAGTTCAGAAAAGTGCTCACCTCTTATCTTTCCCATTTTAAAAACTGTTGGGGGAGTTCCCTGGTGGTCCAGAGGTTAAGACTCTGTGCTTTCACTGCCAGGTCCAGGGTTTGATCCCTGGTTGCAGAACTAAGATCCTACAACCTGCCCCATGTGGCCAAAAAAAAAAAAAAAAAACTGTCAGATTTTTTTTAAAAAACCCAAAAGTTTTAGCCATAAAGTGTACACACACACACACACACACACACACACACACACACACACATATATGAAAATCAACACAGATGTGATTAAATAAAGCAGTCGAGAAGATTCAGAAGATTCTGTGGACTCAGCTACCCAGGTGGTAGATACCCAGTAATATCCCGCATCATTGATGAATGAGGCATTTCATTTTAAATGAAGTTTCTAGCTAGCTGAAGCTTGTTCTTTGTGTGCCAAAATATTTAAATCAACTAAAATTTTGATGGAGTCACTTCCACACATTTAGTACATAAGCTAGATTCAAATTCCTTTTTTAGAATTAATCCTGTCAACCGTTCTGTCTCTGGATTATTTTATACTTTTATAATAGAGTATGCAACTTTTAATAGAGCGTTACCATTTTTAATAGCGTGATACCATTATCTTTGCCCCTGTACTAAATGCCGCACGGTTGTTTCAAAGCTGATGAGTCTACTGCTGCTTCTATCTTCTCCCATATTCAGTATTCATGTCACATCCTTATTTCTATTACCTCCCAGTAACTCTTAATCTAATCTGCTGTCTATTTTTTTATTGAATGGGAATTAAAGATTGCCAGAGGAACCAACCCAAGTTTATTACATAATTAACCTTATTGTAAATCCAAAATTACATCCTGAGAGCAAAGAGCAGGATTTTCTGCCAGTCTATACCTTGCAATTGAAAAGCATTTTAGCTAAGTTGAGAGTTTTGGTATTGTCTTGGATATGCCCTAATATGTAAGAACTTGCTGCATTTTATACCAAAGTGCTTTGAGAAATCACATCCCTGATCTATTTCAGTTATTTCTGTTTGCTTACTGATTAACTTGGTTCTGACACACCTCTGGGGAAATGCTGACAAATTTAACTGGCAACAGCTTTAACAGTCATCAAGTTGTAGTTAACATGTCTCGAATGTCAAAGGACTCTCAGAATATGGGATTTACCCTCTTCTCAAACTTTTAGCAAACCCATTAATTCATCCTAATTAGATCAACCCTGTTAAGCTACAGATTATTAAAAATGAATGCCAGCCCAGGTGGTGCCTATGGGTGAAATGGCAGCTGAGAACTTCCCCACATACATGAGGTGATCCAATCCCGAGATGCCACAGGTCTTCTCTTCCACCCACTCTCAAGTCAGTTTAAGCAGCTGATCAAGCCTGGCCCTGTTCAGTCACCTGCTTCACAGTTCTGAAGGCTGTCAGCCTCATTAATAGTAAGGTTAAGAATGAGATTTGAGAAGTTAACCTTCTTGCCACAGCTTTTAAGGATGTATATCAGCCTGAAGACACAGTATTGAAGGATTGTGAACCATGTTTAGTCTGAATGTGGTGCCTAATGTTCTGTCTGAAATGTGCCCCAGTGCTATATGTGGGAGTACACATGTGTTGTATGTATTGACACTGAAGTACAGTTTTGCCTGTCTGGTATTGTTTTGTTTGTTAATAAAGTGCACTATCACCTCTGATTCAGACCTGGTTCCTCTATTTAGGTGATGGCTTGAAGGTTAAATGGCTTCTTATAGCAGGAGGTTACAGTGAGGTGTCGTCCATGAAGGATGGGCTTAAAAAGCCACCTGGTATGGACTCCAAATTCTCAAAGTTCAGTTTGAGTTGGATTTTTTCAAGGTTTCCTGGAAGCTGATTAAACACTAGAATATTATCTGCCCAACTGGGCCACAAAAGATGTGGAGTTTGATCAGAGCTTTTTCACTTAATTAGCTTATGATTCCTTGAACAAATGCCTTGGTTCTTTGCCTCAGTCTCCTCATCTGGAAAAGGGTGGGTTGACCTTGATGGTTCTCAAGGATTCTTTTTGTGGCAACATTATGTGATTTATGGATTTGTTGCCAGAATTCTGTGCTTGCCTATCTATATGGCAGGGCGAGTCACTCAGCCTTTCTGTATCTCAGTTCACTCCTTGACTTAAGTTGGGTTTTCTAGAAACAGACTCTGAGATGCAGAGTCAGAGCAGAAAGTTAATTGGGGATGACTCTCAGGAAATAGACATAAGGGGGTGAGGAAGGCAGGATTGGGCAGGAGTTGACCTACAAAGCAGATGCAGCCAGGGCCTCAGCAGATCTTAAGAGGGAGCTGAAAGGGCCCTTTAGAATCATCTCCCATTGAGGCAAGGGGGTCTGGCTTCTGTATCCCTTCATTAGCTTCCCTCTGGAGTCTTCCCAGGTGACTCAGCGGTAAAGAATCCACCTGCTAAGCAGGAGATGCAGGTTCAGTCCCTGGGTCAGGAAGATCCCCTGGTGAAGGAAATGGCTACCAACTCCTGTATTCTTGCCTGAAGAATCCCACAGACAAGCTATAAGCTATGGTCCATGGAGTCACAGAGAGTTGGACACTAGTAAGCAACTGAAAAGCAGAACGGAGCTGGGAAGGGTTGTTATGTTGGGTGAGGAACTGCTGCTGTGAACTGAGCTCAGCCTGAATCTCCAGCAGCCAAGGGAGTCCAGGCAGGGGTACCCACAGTACGGATACTCTGCACCATCCAAAAATAGAGTTGCCCTTTGTCAGGTAAAAGATATTATGGACTTGAGCTTTGGTTTTACAGATAGAATGGAGCTGTCTCTGTGAACCTATCCCTGTTAGGTAAGGGAATTGCCTTTAAAGATGGCATTCTGCACTGTTTATGTGGAAGAAAAATAAAATTAGAAGTTACCCTGGAAGTGATTCAAACTCTGTCTTGACAAAGGAACCCCCCTCTACAGGTAACTATTAGAAAGATTAAAGTGGAGGAGGGATGTGCACTTACAAGCAAGAGTCCAAAATCCCATGTGTTCAGGAGTCAGGCAGCTTAAAATGAACAGCAGCAGGCATGAGACATTAGGGAGTAGTATGGCCTGTAGCTGACCTGGGAAGTATCTGCCCCTCAGAGGAGCATTTATATCCAAATTCCTTTAAAAGATTCCTAGCCAAGCAAAACATATGAAGGCTTTGCTCAGAGGTCCAGATTGTTCTCAAGTCTCTAATAAATAAATGCTAGGTTTGGTTTTACATCACATGAATGCCAAACTCTTCTCAGATGCCTTGGATGTTCTGAGAACCAAGACCAGCAAAAAAGGCCTGGTTAAGGGCAAAAAGAGAGGGGCGGAAAAGACAGAAAAAAGCTCTCCTAGATCAGAAATCCCTCTCGTGAAATAACGCTTCCAGCGGCCCATCCCAAGGCACTTCTTATCTTCTGCTGTGTCCATGTCATGAGCAGTGCCAAAGTTTATTGGGAAAACTGCACCCCCTCTATAAGATAGAAATCATAGCTCTTCGGTAAGCATTTAATCTCTGCTGACTATAATTCTTTTTTTTTTTTCCTATGATACAGTTCTAGTAAGCAGCATATCAATATTGAATGGATCAACTTTTAAAAACCACACCATCCACTTTACACTGACATGGTGGTAAAACTGCAAGACACATCCCTTAGCCTGGAGAAACTGGCTGAGACATTGGAGGAACAGGATGCAAACAAAGGAAGGTGCTGGGTATCTAGTAAGAATCTCTTCTCCTCTGTCAGAGCTTAGGGTTCTGTTCCCTGGTATTCAGCAAGTAAGACAGACAGAGCCTACCTCATGGAGCCCATAGCGCTGCAGACACCAGCACATTCACGAGACACGAGGGGGAGTTTCCAGAAGGACATGAGATTTAAGGGGAGGTTTTGAGGATCTGTCCTCAAACCTCTATAAGCATCATCACTATGGGACACATCAGGAAGAACCGTACACAGGGCTGGGGCTTCCCTGATGGCTCAGTGGTGAAGAATCGCCTGCCAATGCAGGAGACTCGGGTTCTATCCCTGATCCAGGAGGATCCCACATGCTGCAGAGCAACTAAACCCGTGCATCACAACTCCTGAGCCTGTGCTCTAGAGCCTGGGAGCCGCAGCTACTGAACGCATGTGTCTAGAGCCTGTGCTCTGCAGCGAGAAGCTACCACAATGAGAAGCGCGAGCACCACAACTAGAGAGTAGCCCCCGTTCACTGCGACTAGAGAAAGCCTGTGCAGCAGCAAAACCCAACACAGCCAAAACCAAATTTATGTGTGTGTGTATATATATATATATACACACACACATACATAAAAGACAAAGAACCTTATACAGGGCAGAGAAAGGAAATAAAAAAAATAAGATTGTTATCTTAGTCTGTTTGGGCTACTATAACAAAAATGTCATAAACTGGATGGCTTATAAACAGCAGTAGTTAATTCCTCCCAATTCTGGAGGCTGGGAAGTTCAAGATCAAGCCCCTGGCAGATTCGAGGTCTGGCAAGGGCCTGCTTTCTGGTTCATAGAGATCTAGCTGTGTCCTCACGTGGCGGAAGGGGCAAAGGATCTCTGTGGAACCTCTTTATAAGAGCACTAATTCCATTCATGAAGATGCCACCCTCATGACCTGATCACCTTCCAAATGTCCCGGCCCCAAATATCATCAACTTTGAGGTTAGAATTTCACCATGAATTTTGGGAAGACACAAACATTCAGGCCACAGCATTTAGCATGGCTAAATGGTAAGAAAACCACAAGTGTCATCAGTAAGCGCTGAATGTTGAGTCCCTTTTGCTCCACTGACTATTGTTCATCCCTTCAGTCATTTTCTGTTCCTGTCTACCCGGCCCTTCTCTGTACTCCAAGATCTTTATCCACTAGGACTGTCTGCCAGCCCTCTGTGCTAAGGGGCTGCCTAAATTTGTTTTCAAAGAGTGCCATCTTCTGGCCAAACACTGCTGTTTCCTTCCAACAGAAATCCTGAAGTGTTCAAGACAGTTTCATCTTTCAAGAAAATAAAAGGCATTCCCTGCATTCAGAATTTCCTCCAAACATACTTGCCTGTGTTTCTCTTAGTTTCCAGTTGCAACATGGGTCAAAAATATTAACGTCTAATATCCACAGCTTTTCCACTGTCCTAATTACCCAGTAAGATTTTTAGTTAGAACTGCTTGGTCCTTTGATCTCTGTTGTATCCATCTTGGCAAAGGATGAGGAAGAATGTTGGTGGGAGCTGAGAGAGATGGAATTGCTTTCGCCTTACCTTGGGCAGGGAACTAATTTGCGAAAGCAGGTGAAGGGATGAGGGTAGGAGAAGAGAAAATTTCAGAAAAATCAACTTGGGGCTACCGAGTGCAGGTGGAGAGAAGGAAGGATTTTCAAAAGCTGCCTTGACAGCCTAGGGAGACAGAATGTAAGGAGGGTTTTTATGAAGTTTAACTTGGAGTCGTTTGGTGCAAAAAACATCTGCAACTACTCATTAAGCACTGGGAGTCAAAATTGTGACTACACATTATATTGTACTAGGACCACCTTGGAGGCCCCCCAAACAGCCTATATTATTCTGGGCTCTATGAATTTAGAAAACATATGGGTAATAGTGTCTGACATCTTAAATGATGCCAAAGAGTCTCAGTTATGGGATCTCAGTGGAACTAAACAGAAAAAACCTCAGCCACTCTGCCCTGAAAAGAGCAACATCTAAGCTGGAGAAGGCAATGGCACCCCACTCCAGTACTCTTGCCTGGAAAATTCCGTGGACAGAGGAGCCTGGTAGGCTGCGGTCCATGGGGTCGTGAAGAGTCAGACACGACTGAGCGACTTCCCTTTCACTTTTCACTGTCATGCATTGGAGAAGGAAATGGCAACCCACTCCAGTGTTCTTGCCTGAGAATCCCAGGGACGGGGGAGCCTGGTGGGCTGCCGTTTATGGAGTCACGCAGAGTCGGACACAACTGAAGTGACTTAGCAGCAGTAGCAGCAGCTAAGCTGGTAAACCACGCACCCCAGACTGAATAGACACCAAATAGGTCTAGCAGTGAATTAGATTTTCTTTTAGATACAAAAAGATTGGAATCTGTGGTCCTGAGATGCAAATGTGTTTGCCTGACACAAACACAAAAGTAGACTCTAATTTTGCACCTTTAATAAACTAGAGACCAGAAATTTCTATTCTCCTATCCAAGTAAATTTCTATTTTCTAATCTAGCAGCCCCCAACCTTTTTGGCACTAGGGACTGGTTTCGTGGAAGACAATTTTTCAATGGGTGTTGGGGTGGGGATGGTTTTAGGATGATTCAAGCACATTACATTTGTTGTGCACTTTATTTCTATTATTATAATATCAGCTCCATTTCAGATCATCGGCCATTAGACCACGGAGGTTGATTCCTGTTCTAATCTAAAACGTTTCAGACTCTACATACAACTGAGTAGTGTGCTCTTATAAGAACCTTAGGCCTCCCCTTAGGCAACAGAGCTTCCTACTAGACACTTAGCTCCTGACCTCCCAAAAGATTATCAGGAAACATGTCAAATCAAGTAAAGCTTAGTTTATTAAACTCACTGCTGTAAACGTGAACATCACATTAACAGAGTCTTAGCCATGTCTCAAAGTGGAGAAATTAAAGCAGAGTTTATAGGTATACGAGTTTCTCTGGTGGCTCAGATAGTAAAGAATCCACCTGCAATGCAGGAGACTCAAGTTTGATCTCTGGGTCAGGAAGATCCCCTGGAGGAGGGCATGGCAATCCAGTCCAGTATTCTTGCCTGGAGAATCTCATGAACAGAGGAGCCTGGTGGGCTATAATACATGGGGTCTTAAAGAGTCGGACATGACTGAGGGACCAACACTTTCACTTATAGGTATATAGATTTTATGGGTTTGTAGGGTCTATACGTTTCAATTTAGGGTGGGTGCTTTTTAAAGCCAGTCTTGAAAGGCAGAAAACTGATTCAGATTGGCAGAGTCGATGACATAATAGCTTACGATTGGAAGCATAGTGAGGCTGCGGTCTTGAAGTGAGTCTTGATGAGCAAGCTGTTAGTCTCAATAAATAATCTATTTTTGTTAGTTCAACGTTTTGTATTCCAGCAGCAAGTACTTCCTGGGACAAGTAGCCAACTTATTTTTGACATGGTAGTTTCAGTTTAAGATTTCACACATAACTGAGAATACTTACTATTCCTACCTGTTCATTTTGATTTACGAGTGCTAAGAATTTTCTTTGGAAACTGATTCTTCGTTAAATTACCCTTCTTAGTGAAAGTGAAAGTCGCTTAGTCGTGTCCGACTCTTTGCAACCCCATGGACTGTCCATGGAATTCTCTAGGACAGAATACTGGAGTGGGTAGCCTTTCCCTTCTCCAGGGGATCTTCCCAACCCAGGGATGGAACCCAGGTCTCCCACATTGCAGGCAGATTCTTTACCAGCTGAGCCACAAGGGAAGAGCTTCAACTCAGGTTTCTGGAGCCAGCTCAGCCTGGGTTTGAATCTTGATATTGAATGTAGATTTTCTCACCTGTTAAATGGAGCTTTTCATTTATTCTGAGCATTCAGTAGGATAAGGCAGGTAAAGCTGTTAGTAACAGTAAGTGTTATTCTTAAATACAAAAATTCATGGGGGAGGGATAAATTAGGAGTTTTGGATTAACATATGCACGCCACTATATATAAAACAGATAACTACTATGGAACTAAAAAGCCTCTTGATGAAAGTGAAAGAGGAGAGTGAAAAAGTTGGCTTAAAGCTCAACATTCAGAAAACGAAGATCATGGCATCCAGTCCCATCACTTCATGGGAAATAGATGGGGAAACAGTGGAAACAGTGTCAGACTTTATTTTGGGGGGCTCCAAAATCACTGCAGATGGTGACTGCAGCCATGAAATTAAAAGACGCTTACTCCTTGGAAGAAAAGTTATGACCAGCCTAGATAGCATATTCAAAAGCAGAGACATTACTTTGCCGACTAAGGTCCGTCTAGTCAAGGCTATGGTTTTTCCTGTGGTCATGTATGGATGTGAGAGTTGGACTGTGAAGAAGGCTGAGCGCTGAAGAATTGATGCTTTTGAACTGTGGTGTTGGAGGAGACTCTTGAGAGTCCCTTGGACTGCAAGGAGATCCAACCAGTCCATTCTGAAGGAGATCAACCCTGGGATTTCTTTGGAAGGACTCATGCTAAAGCTGAAACTCCAGTACTTTGGCTTTCTCATGTGAAGAGCTGACTCATTGGAAAAGACTCTGATGCTGGGAGGGATTGGGGGCAGGAGGAGAAGGGGACAACCGAGGATGAGATGGCTGGATGGCATCACGGACTCGATGAATGTGAGTCTGAGTAAACTCCAGGAGATGGTGATGGACAGGGAGGCCTGGCATGCTGCAATTCATGGGGTCACAAAGAGTCGGACACGACTGAGCGACTGAACTGAACTGAACTGATAGACCTACTGTAAACCAGCTATAGTCCAATATAGGGGCCTTTCCTGGTGGCTCAGTGGTAAAGAATCCACCTGCCAGTGCAGGAGATGCTGCTGGAGCCATGGGTTCAATTCCTGGGTCGAGAAGATCCCCTGGAGGAGGAAATGGCAACCCACTCCAGTATTCTTGCCTGGGAAATTCCGTGGAAAGCCCATGGGGTTGCAGGAGAGTCGGACACAACTTAAGAAAAATTAAATTGAAAATCAAGATGCAAATAGCAGTCCATGGTCTATTATGACTACTGCTTCTAAAAATACAGCTTGAAGTACTTCTCTCTGTACTATCCTCTTCTCACTGGTCTTCTTCTATCAAAATGCCCTGGTTACTTTTTGTTTACCACACCACCAGTAGCCTGAGGGATCTTTTAGAAAAGTGCAAATCTGAGCCTCAGTCAGAGACAACATCCCTTCAATGGCTGCTGTTGCACTGTGGATGTAATAGATCAGGGCTCACAAAGCTTCTATCCCCTGCCTGCTTTCCTGTCTTAGCCCAGAGCCACTCTCTTCCCTCAGAAGCTTCCAGCCATCTAGTTCTGCTTATAAATCCTTAGACACAGCCAGTCCTTTTCAGTTTCAGTTCCCTCTTTCTGGAAGGTTCTTTTCTCCATTCTTTACTTGACTAAATCCTTCAGGTCACCAATGACATATCACTTCCTCAGAGATGCCTGTCCTGACAATCCTTTCCCCACTGTGGATTCTCCATTAGAATCCCTTATCATTGTCTTTGGGCTTCCCTGGTGGTTTAGATGGTAAAGAATCCACCTGCAATGCAGGAGACCTGGGTTCTATCCCTGGATTGGGAAGATTTCCTAGAGGAGGGCATGGCAACCCACTCCAGTATCCTTGCCTGGAGAATCCCATGGACAGAGGAGCCTGGCAGGCTACAGTTCATGGAGTCACAAAGAGTTGGACACAACAGAGCAACTAAGCACAGCACATCATTGTATTTACTTTCCCTCCATAAAGATTTCAAATTACATATTTGTTTAAATTATGTTTCATGTCTTCCCAGATGATAAGGCTGCCTCAAATGTGTGCAGAATCTGGAGGCCATTAACCCTCTGGGTGGAGGTGTCATATGGCTGGAGCACTCAAGCTTCTCACTTTCAAGCATGGACTGACCTTACATGCATGCGTACTCGGTCACTTCAGTCATGACCGACTCTTTGCAACCCTATGGACTGTAGCCCTCCAGGCTCCTCTGTCCATGGGATTCTCCAGGCAAGAATACTGGAGTAGGTTGCCATTCCCATCACCAGGGGATCTTCCCACCCAGGGATCGAACCTGGGTCTCCTGAATCTCCTACATTGCAGGCAGATTCTTTACCCACTGAGCCACCTGGAGTAAACTTATCCATTTACAAAATATGCCATATAAGTACAATCATTTTTTCCTCTTTCTGATATGATGTGAAAAAGTTTGGAATGCACTGCCTTAAAGATAGTATTTGGGGTACACATAGAGATATAAGCAAGTAAGGATCAAGGATCTTCATTAATATTCAGATTTTACTAGGAAACATCATCTGCAAGAGAAAAATTATAAAAACCCTCTATCGTTTCCCTGGCCCACAATTTCATATGGTGCCCAGTATCATAATGATAATCACATAGCTTCAAACATATCCAACCACAAACTCAAGTCTTTTGCTCTTTAATTATTTTACTTCCATTGTAACATGTCCTCAAAAGAAGGAATTTAAATGAGCCAATTAGTAACCAGAGGTCAGTCTGGAAGAAATAATTGACAAGACCAGTCCTCAGATCTCACCAGGGCTCCTTGGATTTAAATTGGAATCCAAGGGAGAAGCATTTATTCATTATTTATTTCACTCGATCATTTATGACATGCCCAATCTTGAGGGGAAACCAGGTGTCTGGCTGAAATACAAAATTAACAAATTAAAATTAACAAGCACAGAAAGGAACAAATCCAGTCTTGCCTCAGCTCACTTCAAGGGCTGGGACTGACACAGAGGCATCCAGGAAGGTCACCTCTGGCTTCTCAAAGTTGGGCCAGTCTTTTCCTCCACCTTCTGCACCCCCAGAGCCAAGTATGCTTGAACATGTCCAATGTAGACATTTCTAGTTAGGTAAAGACACAGGACAGTATTAGGACAGTATGAGCATTGTTTGGGCTTCCCAGGTGGCGCTAGTGGTGATGAACCCACCTGCCAATGTTGGAGATGCCAGAGACATGGGTCAGGAAGATCCCTGGGTCAGGATGATCCCCTGGATGAGGCCATGGCAACCCACTCCAATATTATTGCCTGGAGAATTCCATGGCGCCTGGCGGGCTCCAGTCCATGGGGGTCACAGAGTCAGATATGACTGAAGCGACTTAGCATGCATGCAGCAGGGTTATTTAGCATCAGGTGGGTGCTTTCAAGCACTTGGCAGATAACATCCTTTATAGATCAATGTCCAGGAAACCTGGATCTGCATGGCCAGTCCTTGTGAGACAGAAAGAAAAAGCCCGTGCCTGGCACAATTCTGTCTCCTGGGGCAGAGGCATCATGGGGATGGGGGGAGGGGGGCAGCCAGGGTGAGCCAAAGGGAAATGACAGTCTTGGTGGTCAAGGAGCATTCAGCAGAAAAGAAGAGCTTGCCATGCGAGGGTCCAGCCATTCTCAGTCTGGGTTTCTCTGGAAGTTGGCAGAGAATAACAACAGGAAATCTTAATCTGGGGCAGGACACCCTTTCAAGTTCAGGCAGGAAGGCTTTCCCTCCCCCAGGCCAATGAGCAGAGGCTGAGCCTCCCACAGAATTCCCAGGGGACTGCTGATGGCTACTGGACATGGAGCCTCTGTCATGTCCCCTCAGGTAGACCCTTTGTGAAAAGATGGGGTCTGGGGTGGTCCGAGGTCAGGGGTCAGCACTGAGCATCTCACCCTGTTCTCACCACATCTCCCTATGAGACACACATATCACTGGAGCCCAGATGCTGCCAGTCTCCTACATCCCCACCCTCCCAGCTGAAGCAGACCTTTCATACCCCTGTTGAGGTCTGGGCCCCTGAATCCACTTGTACTCATTTCCATGGAACCATGACTGAATCACCTATCAACCGGGGATCTGGTGTTCTGCCCCACTCACCTGGGCTTCCCTGGTGGCTCAGACAGTAAAGAAGCTGCCTATAATGCAGGAGACCTGAGTTTGATCCTTGGGTCAGGAAGATTCCCTGGAGGAGGAAATGGCAAGGCATTCCAGTATTATTGCCTGGAGAATCCCATGGGCAGAGGAGTCTGGTGAGCTACAGTCCATGGGGTCACAAAGAGTTGGACACGACTGACTGACTAACACCCTCCACTCAGCTGTCCGGGTCACCCTACCAAGCCAGGTGTTCTGTGTGATTGGCATTACAAGCCTCGATGGGTTGGCTTAGGGGGAAGGATATGGGCTGGCTTTCTTCCCCTTGCCTTCCTGAAGAAGGATATTCTGGAGCTGAGTGGCTGAACACAAAATATAGCCATTCTTCAGGCTGACAATAGGGAAGGACACCGAGGCAGAGGAAATAGTACTGTCCACAGGTACAAGTCCTGGGAGAAGGTTCTCAGGCCACGGTCAGCTTTGTAGACAAAAGGCCAGCCAAACTCACTGGAGCCTTCCCCGCTCCCTCCACCTATGTTTTGGTTCTCTCACCCATCCACTTTTTCATGGAGCTCATTCAAATAAGGAACCCACCTTTCTGAGGGCAAGCCATGAAAAGTATCCTGTAGCATCCTCCTGTTGGTCCCTGGGAAACACTGGACATGCATGGCACCATCTTCTCTCCATCAGCAAGATCTTGGCATCATTTATGTCAAAGAGTATCCTTCCTATGCTTTCCTCTAGGAATTTTATAGTACCTGGTCTTACATTTATGTCTTAAATCCATTTTGAGTTTATTTTTGTGTATGATGTTAGAGAGGGTTTTAATTTTACTCTTTCACATGGACCTGTCTAGTTTTCCCAACACCACTTATTGAAGAGACTGTCTTTTCCTCCATTGTATATTTGTGTCTCCTTGAAAGTGAAAGCATGAGTCACTCAGTCATGTCTGCCTCTTTGGGAGTCTGTGAACTGCAGCCTGCCAGGCTCTTCAGTCCAGAGAATTCTCCATGCATGAATGCTGGAGTAGGTAGCCATGCCCTCCTCCAGGAGATCTTCCTGTCCCGAGGATCAAACCTAGGTCTCCCACATTGCAGGCAGATTCTTTACCATCTGAGCCACCAGGGAAAATTCTCCTTGACTCCTTGGAATCCTTTGCCTCCTTGGTCATAGATTAATTGATCATAGGTGCGTGGGTTTGTCTCTGGGCATCAACAGGATCTTGGAAAGGAGGAGGTCACAAACTGAAAGGGCTCCTAGCAGAAGTCAAGGAAATACATGAGGAAAAGCTGATGTGGAAGAAGAGGGCAGAAAGAGGAGCCCAGAAAGCCATGGGGAAGGAGGAATCCTTGGGCCTCCCAACATTCTTCAGTCACCTCAAGCTGATGCTCCCCAGAAATTCATTTTCAGAGTAGATTTTATTCTAGGTTGACCACAGTTTGATGAAGCTTATTTATACTAGCTGGGAAAGATTGAGGGCAAGAGAAGAAGGGGGCAATGGAGGATGAGATGGTTGGATGGCATCACTGACTCAGTGGACAAGAGTTGGAACAAACTCTGGGAGATAGAAGGACAGGGAGGCCTGGTGTGCTGCAGTCCATGGGGTTGCAAAGAGTCAGACATGACTGAGCGACTGAACAACAACAAAGACTGCCAGGAATCGACCTGGTGAGTTGAATGTCCATTTTGAGAAACCTTGATCCAAGAGGATTTCTAATGTAATATTTCACCAGCGTGACAAAACAAAATAGCATCATCTCAGGCCTGGGTCAATGTGTCCCTGCTAACTCAGATTCTGCACTTAGATAGCAGTTGTCCTTCCCTGTGGCCAGCTCTTCATCCATCTTCTGTTTATCCACTTAGAGTTTACCCATCATCTCCTTTTTGGCATGAGTCTTGAGCTTCTGTTTTTGTTTTATTAAGTTTATATGCTCATGTACTGCTGGATGTTGTCTCAAATTCTTTGGGAGGTAGCAGACAATAAACAAATACCTAAACACAACAGCAGATTGTTCAACTAAGTGTCAGCTCCAGAAATATATAACACAAATGCTGAAAGGACATTTTAAAAAAAAATAACTACTCACTTTTTAACATCAGGTTATTATAATCATTGAAAAGCTGTAACAGTGTGGCTTAGAAGGCATGTCCATTCTTAACTGATTATGAGACCTTAGGCTCATAGCATCTCTGAGAGTCAGACTCCTCATCTGCAAAATGTAGATAGGGATGATTTCATGATAAAATGAGATGATGTACAGTGTCTTCTACATGCAAGCCTGTGTGTGCTAAGAAACTTCAGTTGTGTCTGACCCTTTGAGATCCCATGGACTGTAGCCCACCAGGCTCCTCTGTCCATGAAATTCTCCAGGCAGGAATACTGGAGTGGGTTGTCATGAAAAGATATTTTTGACAGCAGGTTAAGGAAAAGAAACTGTAATGCAATGAAGATGGCCTAGAGGTAAGACAGTTATATATGTCAAACTCAAGAGCAAAAAGCTCAGTGCCACTGAGCATTCTGCCTGGCATGGAAATGGATTTTTGAAGAGAATAAACTGAACCAGAATGCTTGAGGAAGAAATGGCTGAGGATTAGAGATGTAAAGAAGGGTGAAAGAAGAGGTCAAAGTGATCATGGATGGAGGCCAGAGGCTAAAATATCTTTCTGCTGGAGTGGTGTGTCTTGTCAGTGACTCACTGTGAGATCTCAGCAGAAATGCCAAAAACAATCACATCAGAAAGGAGCAGCCCAGGCTAAGTGCAGGGTCTGATTAGATCAGCTGTTTCTAATACAGGGGTTTGGCTTCCACTGTCCACAGGCTGAAATGTCATTAAGATCACTCTCCAGGAGAAGTTTCCACTCGGATGAGCCTTGTTCAGCACTTAAAAAACAAACTAACAGGAAACAAATGACAAGCCCACCACCACATTACACCAAGCTGTCTTTACATTCACTTAGAGTACAGAGCATTCTAGACTTTCCCCATCTCTTATGTCTCCTGCATTGGCAGGCAGACTGTTTACCACTAGCACCACCTGGGAAGTCCTCTCTTTGGTTACAACACGTAATTTATTGTGGGAATGGGAACACATTCTTCTTAGTTTGGAGCCAAGGCTAAGATGGAAGTTAAGGGATCCTACCAGGTTATCCAGGAGACAAGACCCTAAAAGGTATACAGTGACAGGGGTCTTTGGGGACAAGCAGAAGTTGAAGTTCAAGAGGAAGCAGATAGGAGGGAGGTGAATGTTGGCAGGAAAAAAAAAGACATCTCTGTTAGATACATTGAGTTTCTATAGGAAAACTAGAGGAAGTGTAGAAGTCAGGGAGATTAGGCCATTAGGGTTCAGGACACTTCTAATGCCCTGGAACATTGGCCATTGCTGCTGAGAGGCATCAATAGGTCGAGTGACACAGGAACCACTCTACTGTCACTCCCTTGGAATCAGCCATCATTTCTCCATTCCAGTGCCTTAGTCTGCCCCTCCTTGTGTCCATTTTATCTTCACTACTGCCATAGAAAGGCTTTGGGTCAGGCCAACTCATGGGCCACTGCCCACTCATAGAGTTCTACCTTTGACTCAGGAATCAACCCTAGTCCAATCTGTTGTGGCCAGAGTAGTAGGATCACAAAAGCAGCTGTCCTACCTGCAAGGATCCACTTCTGACCACTTACAAAAAATTTTTTTTTTAATTTTTCAGTTTTAGTTTTAGTTTTAGTTATGTGTATATGCTGGCTTCCCAGGTAGCACTAGTGGTAAAGAACCCACCTGTCAATGCAGAAGATGTAAGAGACCTGGGCTTGATCCCTGGGTCAGGAAGATCCTCTGGAGGAGGACATGGCAACCCACTCCAGTATTCTTGCCAGGAGGATCCCATGGGCAGAGGAGCCTGGTGGGCTACAGTCCATGGGGTTGCAGAGTCGGACATGACTGAAGTGACTTAGCACTCACGCAAAACCTTCACAAAGTTCTATGAAGATACTTGCCTTCTTCTCAATCTGCTAAATTAAACTCCCCATGTAAAGTGTGAAGACATGTGGGTCTTTCCAAAGCACCCCAGTAATTTTGGTGTGTACCCTCAGCTGAGAATCATTGCTTTAGACTCATCACCTACTCAAGAAGAAAACCAGATCCAACCACTTATTAGAGCTACCTCAACTAAAATATGATCAAGGCAGTTGATACTTTCAAAATGAATATGAGGAAACATGAAAATTAGCTCTCACTGATACATTCTCTTTAAAAAGAGTAGGTATGATAAGATCATCAAATCCAAAGTTATAATGAAAATTACAGGAATCTATTCATTTATTTTTGAGAAATTGTGATGGTTTATACACTATAGTGATAAGGAAGATGAAAAGATGAATAGAAGACAGTCTCTGCTCCCATGAATAGGTGACAATAACACCAGTGCATTGAATAGGATGCATAGAAATCACAAGTTTATCTTCTGTTGTTCATTTAAACCTGAACAGTGAGAGAAATGTCTTCCCTTCTTGCTGAAAACCTGGGCAGGTCTATGATTTTACCAAGCACTCTTAAATTAGAGGCAATCCTAAAGTTTCTTTAAATCACAAAGCACAGCTTCAATTCAATAATTTGAATGTCTAATATTAAAAGTGTGAAAGTGTGTTCCTCAGTCATCTCCAACTCTTTGTGACCATAGGGACTGTAGCCCACCAGGCTCTTCTGTTCATAGAATTATCTAGGCAAGAACACTGGAGTAGGTTGCCATTCCCTTCTCCAGAGGATCTTTCCAACCCAGGTATCGAACCAGCGTCTCCTGCATTGCAGGCAGATTTTTTTTTTTTTTTAACCATCTGAGCCACCAGGGAAGCTGTCTAATATTGTGGAAAAAGCAAACCTCTAAACTTGATTTAGGATCTTGCAGGAGCCTGTGGTTAGTTTTTCCGCTCCTTGCTTATCTTGCCAACTGTGAATTCTGGGACTTCATGGGTTGAGTGTGGAAAGGGAGGAGGGAAAATGGCTCCTGAACATTCCTACTTGACCCGTCCTCTTCTAAGATAGTTTTATGTGCTCTGGGTCTGGCTGTTATGAGAACTGACTTTTTCTTGTGGGGACACTTACAGATTTTTTTTTTTCAGGGAATTTTGTGCTGGCCTTTTCTGACTTTGACTACCATAACACAGGAAGACCCCTCCTTTGTTCCTCAGTGTTGATCCCATGCAGCTTCTGTTTTCTGGCAGTTTCGGTGGCATACCCTCACTCTCTAGTCAGAAGCGTCTTGAACAAAAGCCAAGACTTTAAATTCCTCTGGGGTGTTTCAAGTAGTCTAAAGGGTCTCCTTGAAGCCCTTCTCACAAGGCTTCAGATGAGAAGGTAAAACCCTGGCCTTCCCTTTTGGGGTGGGTTGGACTCAAGAATGGTAGCTCTCTCTAAAGAGATCTCTTCACGAATCTACCCCTTCAAATCCCCTGCATGTGCTAGACAGTAGGGCCTTGCTATTTATTTTATATTCTCATGCATGTATGCTAAGTCACTTCAGTCATGTCCGAATCTTTGCAACCCCATGGACTGTAGCCCACCAGGCTCCTCTGCTCATGGGATTCTCCAGGCAAGAATACTGGAGTGGATTTCCACACCCTCCTCCAGGGGATCTTCCGACTCAAGGATTGAAACTTCGTCTCTTAATTCTCCTGCATTGACACGCGGATTCCTTATCACTAATGCCACCTGGGAATCCCATTTTATATACAGTAGTGTTCATATTTTCATCTCAAACTCCTAATTTATCCCTCCCCTCTTTCCCCTTTAGTAACCATAAGTTTGTGTACTATGTGAGTCTATTTCTGTTTTGTAAAACAGTTCATTTGTATAATTGTTTAGATTCCACATATATCCATTTTCTTGAAAAAAAAAAAAACCTATAACAGGAGAATGAAAAGAATATATGTATGTATGTATGTATATATATATGTAACTGAATAACTTTGCTGTACACCTGAAGCTAACAGAATATTGTAAATCAACTATATTTCAAGAAAAAAAATTAATTCTCATTCTTTTCATACACTCAAAACTGGTGAGAGGTTTCATCAGACAAGAAATCGGTTTTTAGGTCTTTCATTTAAAGTTTCCCATTTTCATCTATCTCAGGATTTACCTTGGTAATTAATATCGAATGTAACTTGGCACCTCAAGTCATGTAATTTAACAAGATGTCATAATTGCAGTATCACAGTTTAAGTGCTACTCTGGCGGCTCAGATGGTAAAGAGCCTGCCTGCAGTGTGAGAGGCCCACATTCGATCCCCAGGTTGGGAAAATCCCCTGGAGAAGGGCATGGCAACCCACTCCAGTATTCTTCCCTGGAGAATCCCATGGACAGAGAAGCCTGGAGGGCCACAGTCCATGGGGTCTCAAAGAGTCAGACATGGCTGAGTGACTAACACTTTCATTTTCTTTTCTATGTCGTACAGAACAAGAAGTGATACTGGGAGAACACTGGGCATCCTCCACTGGCCTGGTTGGAGGACGAGTGGTCCAGGAGATTCCTGAAGCAGGTAATCCTTTACTTGACTCTTTCATAATGGGTGTTCCCTCATGGCTCAGATGCTAAAGAATCTGCCTGCAATGCAAGAGACCCGGGTTTGATCCCTGGATCAGGTAGATAACCCAGAGAAGGGAATGGCAACCCACTCCAGAATCCTTGCCTGGAGAATTCCATGGACAGAGGAGCCTGGTGAGCAACTAACATCTTTCACTTAATGGATATGCTGGAGTTGAGTAGTATGACAACTCTCAGGGTGGGTGGGGCTGTTTTAAAGGGCAACATGCTCAAGTAGACACTCCTAGGCCAAATACATTATACGTCTAGACAGATACAAAAACCAAAATTGTTGCAGAAGTCTTTTTATTTTGGCCGTGCCACACAGCATGTGAGAACATTAGTATCCTGACCGAGATCCAAACTGTGCCTCTTGCAGTAGAAACTCGGAGTCCCAACCACCAGACTGCTAGGGAAATCACTTCATAAGTCTTAGCTGGTTTTTTCATCTCCTCATTTAGTCTCTAAAGTTCCTACAAATTCACAAGTGTAAATGTCACTGTAAAATCAGAAACTATATTATTATTGATTACTCCTGGGAGATTTCTTAAATGTCATTTATGCTAAGAATAATAACATTCATTTTCTAAAGGAGCATGTGAGAATTGTCATTTATGGATTTAAAATATATCCTGATAAAAGCTGACCTTGGGAGTTGAAATGTATGAGTACTTTGAAATGAAGATCTCATTTAAAAAGTAGTTCAAATAGGATTTAATGGACTGTGGACTGTGGTTTTAAATTAATGAGTGTACCTAGTAAAAAGCTTTGCATTAACAGGCATATGAAAGGTCAACTGAAATATTGCAATTATCTTAATTGTTAAAGCATCTTGCTTAATATGTCAATTATTTTGACAGCATTTTGGGGGGCAGGAACAAGGAGCTCTGTCTTTTAGCATCCTTATCATATCATTATAAATCACTTGCCAAGTGCTCACATAGACGCCACCCATGATGGATCACACAGTCAAAATGCATGCATCATCTGAGCTTCAAGGAAATTTTGACTAAATGCTTTTAAGCCTCAATTATATGCCTAATACTGAATCTTGATTTGATCTATCAAAACCCCTGAAAGTCATTACCCAAAAAGAAAAGACAACAGACATCTGGTCAATCAACTTTATTTGAATTATTGAATTACCCAAATGTGCACCAACCTTTGTATCCAGATTCAGTGGAGGATACAAAAGGAAGACAAGACAAGAACTCTTACCATGAAAAAAAAGTAAAATGAGCTGAAGACACACTGCCCAAGACAGTAAGACTTAAGGATATACACTGAGTAGTAGCATCTGAGTAGCACAAAACAACTTAGTAAAGAGTAAACCTACCCAAGGGAACACTATCAGCGACCTTGGCAGGGAGTAGAGAAGGGTGATTGGGCAATCCATCCCAAGAGACAGGATAAAGCAATGGACCTGTGTCCTAGTCACCAAAATATCAGTGGCTTATTGTGGACATTGAGCCATTAAGTTCCTCCTCTCTCCATTTCAGTTTGCTCAACTCTAAAATAGAAAGTAAGGGTTGGGATGGTGTCTAAGTTCTTCCAGCTGTAACAATATGGGATTCTAAGGACAAATGCAGAGAACCTGGAAGGTTGTGGACATTACAGGAAAGAGGAAGGACAAGCACAAAGCCATAGAGGGAAGAAAACAGTAGTGGGGTGTGTGTGTGTGTGTGCCTGGGCGATGTATAGTAGGGTAGCAAGGACGTTTCACAAGCCAATTTAACTACTGTAAAGATTCTGGAGCCAGTGAACTTGGAAGTGGGTGAGACAGACTGCTAAGCTAGGTACTAGACAATACACAGGTGTCCAAATGGAGAAAGAGAGACTGTGTATCCTGTGGTCAGAAAGTCTGACTGATCGTCATGCTCCCCTCCTCACTCTAAATTCTTTGCATCTTTGTGGAACTTTATTACAATGCTTTCCCCCAAACCCACACACCAGGGTGTGGTTACAGATGCCCTCTCTTTAGATTCGCACCAGGAGCCCCCTCTTGTGGGCCAGGTAGCCGAGAGCAGTTGCTGAAATGATGGTGGTCAATCCAATCAGCTTCAGCAGGCCTGGCACGGAGGGCAAATGCCTTTGCAAGAAGGTGGTGGTGATGGGCTTCGCAGGGACATCCTGGGGTCAGAGAATACTTGGTGTCAGTACAGGGCTTGTGCACCTTGCTCCAAGAAGTCTGTATTTCCCCCAGTTCTCTGAATGTGACTCACATTTGCCAACCTCGGGCCATGAAACATCACATTCCCTTTGCTCAGAACATTCATCTCCATTCCCCACAAGTTTTTGTTGTTCAGTTGCTTGGCCATGTCCGACTCTCTGCGACCCCATGGACTGCAGCATGCCAGGCCTCCCTGTCCTTCATCAACTCCCAGAGTTTGTCCAAGTTCACGTCCATTGAGTCAGTGATGCTCTCCAACCACGGGGCCCTTGAATTAGCTAACTCTGACCACTAACTTCAAGCCTCAGTTTCCCCCTCACTTCCTCCAGGAGCCTTTCCAGTGTCCCCAAGCTAAGTTGACTCTCTCTTTTTACATTCTCAGCACGTCATCTTCATCGCACATGGGGCTTTTAGGTTGTCATCTCTTCTCCCCACCACGTGCTGAGCTCTGAAAGTGAGGTTGTACCATTATCCCAGTGGCTGATGGCACAGTAACTATTGTGCCAGGGGCAGGTTGCACAATAAATGTGTTGAGTGAACTGATCTGTGGTCCACTCAGTCCTCAATCCCATCTCTGACAGAAGCACTAAGAGAAAGACTTTGGGGTGGCCAGGCTATTGCCTTTGACCTTCTACCTGATAGACGAGTAACTCTGACCTTTCAGACACTTGTCCTCTGCAATGCATTTCACTCTATCCCTCTATGTATCCTTCCTTCCAGTCAGGAAAATCTCCTGGGGTCTTATTACAAAATGAGAGGCATATTGAAAATGCATTTTTAATTTAAATCTGCTCTGTTTCATTCTACTTCTTTGCCCTCTGAACAGAGGATACTGAGTTATCTTCCCTTCATTTCCTCCACCCTATCACCAGGTTAGAGGTTTATTCAAGAGACCTTTATCGAGTTCTTAATAAGCCTAGAACTCTCTGAGTAATCTCACCTGACCAAAAAAATATTTTTCCTGATAATCTGCAAGGCATGTGGCAGCTACAAATTTATCAAAGTTCTTCTAAATCCCTTCCCTCTGCCCTAACCCATGACATCCCTTTAAACATCCATGGGTTGAATCATTACGGGGAGGGTCTGTGAATATATACAAGTGTGTTCTATTTGCAAATAACTGTTCTCAAAGTAAAGAAATTTAAATTCATGAAATAAAATAGAACCTACCACAGACTCTGGTTCAGGCAGCCAGATTTCATCCTCTGGGATCTTGCCCATGGCATGCAGGATCTGAAAAGAAAGAGCATTTTGGTGAATAACAAAAACAACACTGTCTTTCTCCCAATCTACTAATCTTTCTCTTAATCTCCTAATCTGCTCTTTAAATACAGACTAACAATGTCTTTTGGGATATCCATTAAACACCCCAGGGTAAAAGCCAGTGTAGTCCACTGAACCTTCAAAAAATATCCAAAAGACCTTTCATCTGTGGCATCTTGGGCTTCCCTGGTGGCTCAGTGGTAAGGAATCTGCCTGCAATGCAGGAGACTTGGGTTCGATCCCTGGATTGGGAAGTTGCCCTGGAGGAGGGCATGGCAACCCACTCCAGTATTCTTGCCTGGGTCACACAGAGTCAGACACGACTGAGAGACTAAGCACAATCATTAGACTCACAATAAATCTCAGTAGCTGCAAACACACCTTAATAGGGATGAGACCAGCGGAACTGTCAGAAAATACATAAATGAATTCTGAGTCCTAGGGTAAACATGTTCGGTTTCATAATATTAGACCGAGGTTCTCTCTCAAGTATAGCTATGGTGATATTTTGCCCCATGGAGTCTTTTTACCTTGGACTCATTACTTTGGGGTTAAGGTGTTCATTTCACCCGAGACTACTGTTAAAGGGTGTTTTGTGGTTTTTCAGATGGGGGTTAATGGGGAGTTGGCCTCCAGGATCTCAGACATCTTTAACCTGCTTGTTAGGACCCTGAGTTACTTCCTTCTCCACAGCGCATGACCTCAGGCCCTACCTCTCGGGCCGCTCTCTCGCCAGCCTCCACAGCCCCCTCCATGTAGCCACTCCAGTGTGTGGCAGTCTCTGTGCCTGCGAAGTAAATCCTGCCCACTGGCTGGCGTAGAACCCTTGAAAAGAAAGCAAAGAGATAAAAATGGTCAGTCTCAGAGAGCCAGAGGAGAGCCTTCCTACAAAGACCAAGGCTGATCACTTCCCTCAGATTTTAAATGGCAGGAGGTCCAATGGCAATTTTGGAATGAGGTTCACAGTTTCCTTCAGTTCTTGCATGATCTTTGTCACAGACAAAAGTGGAATAAAAGCCACAATTCACTCCTACCCCAAGAGCTTACAGGTAAAGGGGCTGCCATCAACCGAGGTAAAAGAAGCATTTGCTTCGAGTACATGAAGTGAGGGACTATATGTGCCTGGTCATGGATAAGCTCCTTTTATGATTCACCAGGTTTGAGCAAGGAGACCCGTGTCCCCAGTTCCCACCTGGTCATTCCACCAGTGAATTTGCCAAAGTGTCCTCTCACTGAGCTCCAGCTTTCCCATCCCGTAAGGGGTGTGATCCAGTGATTTTTAAAACCTTTCTTACCAGCAACATTCAACAAATCTGTGAATATCACTATCCACAATAACCATTCATTGAGCACTTTATCAGTGTGAAGAGTTTTATTGCATTAATTGATAAACAGTTAACATTTTGGGGGGCACCAAGTGCTCTTCTAAGTGCATTAATATTTACCACAAACCTATGAGGTCAATACTATCATTATCCTCATTTTGCAGATGAGAATATGGAGGTACAGGATCTATGGTGGACATTAGGTCCACCTAGACCTTCCTTCAAGAATGAAGAACTTACTTCCAGCTGCTGAAAGGTAGTCTTCTGATGTCAGCACTGTTTGGCTATTGCCTCCACTAAAGAAAATTGCCCTGGGCTTCCTGGTGGCTTAGTGGTAAAGAATTTCCCTGCAATGCAGGAAATGTAAGAGATGCAGGTTTGATCCCTGGGTCAAGAAGATCCCCTGGAGGAGGAAATGGCAACTCACTCCAGTATTCTTATCTGAAGAATCCCCATGGACAGAGGAGCCTGGTAGGGTATAGTCCATAGGGTTGCAAAGAGTCTGATATGACTGAGTGACTAAACAACAGCAACAAGAAGCCCATATGCTACATAATAGGACAGGAGGTCACAGCACTTGGTTTCTAAGAGGGGTAGTTTGCTGTTACCCTGACAAAAATACCATAAGGGAGGCACCATCAATATGGCATTATTCATCCTATTCCATGTTTCCATTATATTCCAGATAATGGATGTGGATGTCCAGAGCTAATACCCTCACTCTTAGCCAACACTGCACACCACTGGACCCTTCAGAGAAAACAAAAGTTGGCTTGAATTGGTGGGTTTTCTTTCACCTACCCTTATTGCAGCCATCAAGAAAAAAAAAAAAAAACAACAGGAGGAGAATAGAAGATATTATAAAAGACTAGAACGCTGATAAAAATACACAGCATCATCTGGAATTATCCTTAGCCAGAATGGATTGCAGAGCCTAAGGGTATTCAGGAAGGGTTTTCCAGGCAAGAATACTGGAGTGGGTTGCCAGGCCCTCCTCCAGGGGATCTTCCCAACCCAGGGATCGAACCGGAGTCTCCTGCATTGCAGGCAGACTCTTTACCACAGTGCCACCTGGGAAGCTCCAAAAGAGCTCACCTCCGCTTCGGGGAATGTAACCCTGGTCTCCCACCTGACAGGTGGGGATACTCATCACTGTACTAACAAGGAAACTATGCACTAGGAAACAAACAAAAAAAATTGTGTGACTCACTTTATTGTAGTGGTCTGGAACTGAACCCTCAATATCTTCGAGGTCTGCCTATACTGAAGTTTTCAGCAGAATGCTTGGCAAATAGTTGGCACATAGGTAATAAGTGATGAATGAAACAATTATTACTGACATCGTCTACAATCAGCATATACAAAAATTAGCTTATTGACCCAGTAACTAGTCAGGTGGTGCCCTTTTACCCCAGAATGACCTCGTAGATGATATTTTGCCATCTTCAGGAAGATGGGACAGTGCTAACCAAAGCCACTATGTATCTTCTCACAAGCAGGTTTCAATCCTTCTTTGACTGGTTTTCATGAACAGATTGATTAGCCGTTTACATTTACTCACGCCCCCCCTTTTTTTTTTCTGTTACATACTCAGGCTTTTACTCATCACTCTACATTTCCTGTTCTGTTTAGATTGAGCTCTTGGTACCAAATGATCTCTTGGTTTAGTAATACTCTAACGGTCGTAATAGTTACTGCTGTATTATTGTCATACCTTGTTAACTACAATAAACTAAACACTAATGATTCATACTCGTCTGCACAACGCTATAAAATGTCAAAGCTATTGAATTATGCATTTTGAATGGGTGAATTTTACGGTATGTGAATTCAGTTCAGTCGCTCAGTTGTGTCTGACTCTTTGCAACCCCATGGACTACAGCATGCCAGGCTTCCTGGTCCATCACCAACTCTTGGAGCTTACTCAAACTCATGTTCATCGAGTCAGTGATGCCATCCAACCATCTCATCCTCTGTCATCCCCTTCTTCTCCTGCCTTCAATCTTTTTCAGCATCAGGGTCTTTTCCAGTGAATCAGTTCTTTCCATCATGTGGCCAAAGTATTAGAGTTGCAGCTTCAGCATCAGTCCTTCCAATGAACATTCAGGACTCATTTCCTTTAGGATGGACTGGTTGGATCTCCTTGCCGTCCAAGGGACTCTCAAGAGTCTTCTCCAACACCACAGTTCAAAAGTATCAAATCTTCAATGCTCGGCTTTCTTTATAATCCAACTCTCATATCCATACATGACTGCTGGAAAAACCATAGCTTTGACTAGACAGACCTTTGTTGGCAAAGTAATGGTATGTGAATTATATCCCAATAAAGACGTTTAAAAAAAGTATGCTCTCATTAACATACTGATTCTTGTCTACTGTATGCTGCCTTGTGTTTTCTCATACACCTGATAAGGAAAATAAGGTTCAGAGAAGTGGCCTGTCCAGGATGGAAAAGTTGGTTATTGGTAGAATCAGGAGTGGAACCCAAGTCCCTTTATCCCCAGTCTAGAACTCAATTTGCTTTTATAATGCTGTACCCATGTTGACACTTATGTGGTACCATTTGAGGAAGTTTCACTGAGCCCTACACTTGCTATAAAAACAGTTCTGACAATATACATGAACCCCCTATCTAAATTCCTAATCTTAGGCTGCAGTCTTCTTTGGTTCTATTGATTGGGATTGCTCCTTCAGAGGAATTCAGAGCCCAAAGCACCACCATGATGTGGCATTGCAATGACTTCAGTAGTGAGATTCACAAGATACAAAGGAACCCTGGGGATCTGGGGATTTTTTTCCCCAGCATTTATAAGAAACAAGGGAGAAGAGCTACATGAACCTTCTTAGAGTTATGGATTCGGGTTCAGGGAATTTCAGTTAGAACTGAGCCCACTTTTACTCTACCTTCCATATTGAGTCATGATCCCAGGAGGAAAGTAGGAAGTGTAGCAACCTGCTGAGTACTGCTCCTCACACCAGTTCTTCTCTTCATAGTGCACTGGCTGCAAGGCAGAGTGACAAAAACTCAGAGGAGAACCAAAGGAAGTGATCTCATCCAGAATAAATCAAACACATCACAGTAGGCTTCATACTGGAGAACCAACGTATATCTAAAGCGAAAGTCACTCAGTTGTGTCCAACTCTTTGCGACCCCATGGACTCTACAGTCCATGGAATTCTCCAGGCCAGAATACTGGAGTGGGTAACCGTTCCCTACTCCAGGGGATCCTCCCAACCCAGGGATTGAATCCAGGTCTCCCGCATTGCAGGCAGATTCTTTACCAGCTGTGCTGCAATGGAAGCCCAAGAATACTGGAGTGGGTAGCCTATCCCTTCTCCAGTGCATCTTCCTGAGTCAGGAATAGAACAGGGGTCTTCTGCACCACAGGCAAATTCTTTACCAACTGAGCTATCGGGGAAGCCCTATGTCTAAAATAAAGCCTTACTGTTCTGATGTTTTCAGAGATATGACTTTGGACATGTAAATGTCCTTGGTTATAAACTTCTAAGAAATTCTGACTTAGACAGTTTTCATACTTGCTTCATTCATGTCCCAGGTACCGTTCATAAACTGCAATTGTCTAGCTCCATGTTTAAAGTGGTCTTAGGTATTAAGAAGCTTTTAGTGCCTAATAGTTTCAGGACAAGTTTGAAAAAGGATTTATGCTTACTGGAGTAAGGAGGAGGAAAAAAAGTAGAAAGACTGCCTATTAAGTAAAAAGAATGACCAGATTCACATTTTTGGTGCAAGTCAACTTTGTTAAGAGAAGCTAGGACAGACGAATTAATGTTTTCATGGGATGTAGGCAATTCTGTTGATGGCAATGTGCGGTGTGGTCCTGTGCTTAGTCGTTCAGTCATGTCCGACTCTTTGAGACCCTATGGGCTGTAGTCCACCAGGCTTCTTTGTCCATGGGGATTCTCCAGGCAAGAATACTGGAGTAGGTTGCCATGCCCTCTTCCAGGGGATCTTTCCAACCCAGGGATCAAACACAGGTCTCCTGCATTGCAGGCAGATTCTTTACCAGCTGAGCCACAAGGGAAGCCCAAGAATACTGGAGTGGGTAGCCTATCATTTCTCCAAGGGAACTTCCTGACCCAGGAATCAAACTGGGGTCTCTTGCATTGCAGGCAGATTCTTTACCAGCTGAAGCCCATTGATGGCAATACATGCAGGCAACGATCAGCCTGAAAAATATGTTTTTGCCATGGATAGGCAAAACATTAGCTGAGGTTTTGTGAAGTTCAAGTTGTATTATAAAAAGTAAACATAAGTGTTATCATTAAGCATTATTTTGAAAAGTTAATAAAATCAACATGGCAAGTCTTAAGAGAAAAATGTTAGTTGTAAAAAGAGATTTGGAAAAGATGTTTCATTTAAAACAATTGCAGTCACACATGGGACTTTGGATAGCTATTTGTAACAATGAACAAAGCACAAGGCCCTTTCTGCTAGGTATAAGTGCCTCTGATGTCTCCAGCCCAGCCCTCTTCCCTCTCTGCATCTGAGTGTGATAAGCATCCTTCTCTGCCTATATCCAGTCAGCCAATCCGAAGAAAGTTTGGACTTCATGTTTCACCTTTCCCTGCTCCCAGGACAAATGCCAAAGTAAGTGCCACTCTCTGCCAAGAGCAAACAACTCATTTTTATCATCAGAAATTAATTATATATATTTTTCTAAGAAAAAGAGACTGTTCCCCTGTTAAAAATGATCAGCTTTTTGGGAATATGAGAACTGCTTTCCTCTCCCACTGGGGTTCCCCAAACAACCATCTCACAGGTGGTTGGAGGAACCTCAGCTCTGCACTGCCTCAGCCTGAGGGTGTCTCAGAACGTAACTTCAACAAAGCTTGAGTATCTACCAGGAAGAAATATCTTGAACTGTATTTTTTAAATAGAAAGACCAGTCAATTTTAGCAGCTGTGACAGGATTAATTTTTAATGTGCATAGAGTTTGGATTTTGCTACCTCACTCACAGTATCCTTGTGTCCAGAGGCTATGCTTATATTTAATCTTGTTAAATGGTGTATGACAGTGAAAAATGAAACAAAACCCATTCTTCATTATAATTATGTTTCTCTCCAAACCAATCAATTTGTCATTCTTGTTCATTTGCTGAGGATTAATTCTGTGAAGCTTCAAGAGCATGTGTTTCACCTATAACAAGTAACTCTTGCTTTAAAAGGATGAACAAAAATGACAAATTCAAAAACCACAACAACTTTTGACTAGGAGGAAGTCAGCCATTGCAAAGCTGAGCAAAATAAATGTTTAAGAGATAAGATGAAGCCATGGAGCTGTTCAACTAGGTCATGATGTGCGGTGCAGAGATTTGGATTTAAGAGGCTTAACAAGTTAAACATTCTTAGCCCCTTCATTAGATTTTCCTTATGCTTTAATCGCTCATTTGTACATTGTTTTCCATTGTCTTCAAATGATTCATGGATAACTGGATTTAATAAAAGCTTTCAAAAGGTGATGTAATCCATGTCAAAACATTAAAAACCCAGCAGTCTGGTGAATGGAAGGAAATGTCGGCTTATTGTTTTAAATATTGATGGGGGTGGTGGTTATGGTTACTGGTTATGGGCACATTGGGTCCTTTGATTATCACCAAATGCCCCTACTGCCCTGCCTCCCATATCATCCCACCTTTAGCCACGCAGAGGGGAGGAGAACTACCTGCAAAGATGTCTAGGAAGCTCAGCTAAGGCTTACCTTGAGCCAATTAGCATTGCTTCCCTGCTCCAGGAAGAGCTCTAAACTCAGGGACAAGGGTAGCATCACGTAAAACACATTAGTTTGCAGGGTCTTTAAGTTGCCACTTGGAGAAGGAAATGGCAACTCACTCCAGTACTCTTGCCTGGAAAATCCCATGGATGGAGTAGCCTGGTAGGCTATAGTCCATGTGGCTGCCAAGAGTCAGACATGACTGAATGACTTCATTTTCACTTTTCAAGCTGCCACTAGCCAGGGCCCATCCCTTCTGGGACAACTCATAAGTTGACCAGCCCTGTTGTGCACACCCCTCCAAGAAAAGATCAAGGAAAACATGAGCTCTAGAACCTGACTTGCCTGAGCCCATCACTGCTAGGCCCAAGACAACAAAGAAAGATCTCTCAGGACTTCCCTGGTGGTCTAGTAGTTACAATTCCCAGCTTCCACTGCAGGGTGCAGATTCAATCCCTGGTCAGGGAACTAAGATCCCACATGCTGCACAGTGCTGCCAAAGTCGGAAAAAAAAAAAAGAAAGAAAGAAAGAAAGAAAAAGAGAAAAAGAAAAGCAAGATCTCTCTCTCATAGGGAAGGGTTGGGAAGCCTTACGTGCAAAGCTTCTTGTGAGCCCAGAACCTTTGCATAGAGGTCACAGAGTTTCTTCAACCTATGCGAAGAGGGGAGAAAAAATAAATAAATGAAAATGAAGAAGGAAGCAAAAGTGGAAGAGGTACCTATGATTCTCATCATTCAAAAAGATTCTGAGCCTCTGAACTTTCGCTTCCACTTGACATTTGATCTTAACTTTTCAAAACAAGGCACTTTATTTTAGTTCCAGTATCTGAAATCTACGAGGTCACAAAAAGTTATAATGAAAAGAAAGGGATGTATTGCCTGCATCACCAGGGGCACAGGGCAATTTACTCCTTCATCAAAGGAAACCTTGTGTACCTGTTGTCAATTTCCTAAGCACTGGAGATTCTGGGAGGACCAAGATAGGATTCCTGCTACCCTCCTTCTCTCCTCATCCCACTAAGAGGAAATGCGCAAAGTGGAGAAAGAACAACTTTGAATTCTGCTTCTGTCTCTTCCATGCTGTGAAGTCTTAAGCAGGTTACTTAAGCTCTTTGACCTTTAGTTTTGTCCACAAACTCGCCTGAATTTTTCACTAATCACGGTAAGACAGTGTGGCCCCAGGACCAGTAGCAACTGCATCATTTGGGAGCTTGTCAGAAATGCAGACTCTCAGATCTCATCCCAGACCTGCCAACTCAGAAACAGCAGTGGCAGCATCTGTGTTTTCACAAACCTTCTAGGTGATTAAGTTTGAGAACCATGGGTAGAAAGCATATAAAGTTTCCAGTTGAGTAACTGGTGGTTGTTGTTCAGTCGCTCAGTCGTGTCCGACTTTTTGACCTCATGGACTGCATGAAGCACTCCAGGCTGCCCTGTCCCTCACTATCTCCACAACAACTGGTACATATGTAAAAATGCTTGATAAACGATAGCCCTTAAGAGATTATGGGGGGAGTCAGATATAAGCCAAAAGTTATAATTAGTTAATTAAGGTACAAGATAAGACTTATTTCCATTCTGATTTTTATAGAATAGTATTGTTAAATGGGATTTAACAGGTGATATAAAGTTAGGTCAATGACTTTCAAAAATATTATCATTATTATTATTTTAAATACAGGAACTCTTTCTACAAATAAAAATATATGAAGATGCCTAGTATATGTATGTATAATTGAGTCACTTTGCTGTGCAGAAGAAATTAACATAACATTGTAAATTAGCTATATTACAATAAAATAAATTTAAAAAGAAAATTCCTAATTTCTCCTCCCTTCTTCCCTCTCTTCCATCCCTCCTTCCTTCCATCCTTCCTCCCTCCCTTCTACCCTACCATCTCTCTCTCTTTCATTTTTTCTTTCTAATTTCTTTTTACATAAAAGGACTAATTTAGCAGAAGCAGAGGAATAGTCACACAGAACAAAGAAAATTAAATAGAACCAAATATATAAGGGAATTTAGAATCATAAAGGTGAGCATTTTAAACTCATGAAGAAAAGATAGGTTATTTGATAAAATGTCACTGGGAGAAATGGCTACCCTGAAAGAAGCAAAATTGGACTCCTATGTGACTTCTTACACCAAAATATATTTCAGAAGGATTAAAGATTTACACAGAATAGACGAAATCAGAAAAGCACTGCATATGAGTAATTTAAAACAATCTTGAAATGGAAAAGTCTTTTCTATGCATGATAGACCATTCAGAAGCAATGATTTTAAAAACGGATCAACCTAATTTCATAAAAAGCTAAATCTTTATTATAGTATAAAATGAATAAGCCATAAATATGATCAAAAGACATATTGGGAAAAGATCTGTTCCACACACTGGAGATTCAGCAGTGAACCAACCAGACAAAACTTCCTACTTTCATAGATTTTTTTTTTTACTGTTTTGCAACATTTTATTTTACTTAATACTGTAATTATTAATATTTACAGATAATACTACTGGTTTATAACATGTTTTATTGTACGTAATTTGTGTACATTCTTTTTTTCATATTCTTTTCCATTATGGTTTATCACCAGATATTGGAAATAGTTCCCTGTGCTATACAGCAGGACCTTGTTGTCTATCCATTCTATGTACAAGAGTTTGCATCTGCTAATTCCAAACTCCCAATCCATCCCTCCTTGGATCTTGATATTCTAGTGGGGACATTCTTTAGGTAAGTGGCCCAATCAGACCTCCATAGCCCTGGCCAAGCACAGTGGTGGCAATTGTCATAAAGCAGCGAGCTAAGAATGGAGGCAGGAGAGGATGTGCCATAATGTATCCAGGGACTCTTGCGTGTGCACGCTCATCATGTCCGACTCTTTGTGACCCCATGGACTGTAGCCCACCAGGCTCTTCTGTCCACAGTATTTCCCAGGCAAGAATACTGAGGTAGGTTGCCATTTCCTTCTCCAGGGGACCTTCCCGACCCAGGGATCAAACCCATGTCTCCTGCATCTCCTGCATTGGCAGGCGGGTTCTTTACCACTAGTGCCACCTGGGAAGCCCTCCAGGGGCTCTTAGTTGGTAAATATGTTATCAGGGAGGCTCCCAAGGTGGCGCAGTGGTAAAGAATCTGCCTGCCAAAGCAGGAGACACAGCAGACATGGCTTTGATCCCTGGGTTGGGAATGTGCCCTGGAGTAGGAAATGGCAACCTGCTCCAGTATTCTTGCCTGGGAAATCTCATGGACAGAAGAGCCTGGCGGGCTACACAGTCTTTGGACTTGCAGAGTCGGACATGACTAAGCACGCACACCATGCCAGAAGCACACCGTGTTATCAGGGGTGGTATGGGAATAAATAGTTGGTAGTGGTGAGTACCAACTGCTGAAAGAAAGTGCCACCTCCAGGGAACCTAGTCAGTCTGTACCTATACTTTTTCATTGTTATGCATCATTCATGCAGGATGTATGGCAGAGTGCCCTGCAAGGGGTCGTTTGTTTACCTGGTTTTCACCTCCCCCAGTAAGTTTTCAGCTCCTGGGCTATATCTATTTTTGTATTCTCCATAGCCCCTTGCATGGTATCTTATGTATGATAAACTCAACAAATATTATTTTGAATACTTTGTTCTTCAGTTATCAGCCTTGTGCCTCTCTACAAGACCCTCATGATGAAACATAACAGACATGTCATGTTAGGAATATACATTAAGCAGTCTCTAAGTTGAAAAGTTAAGTGAAGTTGAAAGTAGGTAGAAAGAAGAAACAGAGAGAAAAAAAGGAAAGGGGTATAGGGTAGCGCAGGAAGGGAGAGAGGTGGAAAGGAAGGAAGGGAGGGAGGCAGAGAGGAAGGGAAGAAAGAACGGATACTTTTTTCCTTACCTTTCCTCCTTAGTAAGACGGGCCAGTTTTCTGGCTTTGTGGGCAAGGATAAATCTAAAACATACAATCAAGAAAATGGGGGAAAATCAATGGATGCTATCATCTTGGGCTCATTTCTATAGCTACACATGTGTCTAGTGTACAAATCAAAAGTAAACCAGAAGAAACAAACAACACACTATCTTATGTTCCATGTTTTACTATTTAGGTGTTACATTCCTGACATTAAAAGATACCTTCTAGTTTTAGGAATTCAAGGGACTAAAAACAGATCACTGGCCTTAATTTTTGCCTGGGGGTATACCATGACTAAGCCATCTCCCCATATATAGATGGTGATCAACAGGAATACACCCTGGGTCTCAAATGCCTATCTAAGATGAGCCTGAGATTTTACAGTTCCATCCAGTTCTTGTTCTTTGGTTCTGTCTTCAATATGCTTCTCCCAATTGCCCAGCCTTCTAGAATCTGCCTCCATTTCCAGCCCTATGATTGTCTTCAACTAACCAACTGGTTTTGATCTCCCTCTTTTGACCTTTGGCTCTCTCTGAAATAAACTCATACATATCCTAAGACCCATCTCAGTTTTGGCTGTTCCAGGTAATCACCACCTCTCCATCCCCATGACATCCACATCTACGTTGCTCTTCCCTACCAAACTGAGAACTGGGCTGGTCTTGGCTTCTCTCTTATGGGAAATCTCAGCATCCCACATAAGTACCATTGATGCTCATGTAGCCTCTGCAAGAAGCCTTCTTAGTGGAACACCATAAGTCAAATCTTCGTATCATGCTTTCACAAAAGATAGCTTACCATAATATATCAACTCCCTGTGCTAAACATGAAGAAGAAAACTAGCATAACACAGTTTAAAATGTTATTGATATTTTAATCCCTTTCTAAATTTTTATTCATTGTAAGATATTATTTAAAATTATTTTTTGGCCTTGCCATGTGACTTGTAGGACCCGAGCAGGGATCGAACCTGTGTCCCCTGTAATGAAAGCAGGGAGTCCTAACCAGTGGACTATCAGGGAATTACCAGAAGACATTATTTGTAGAAAATCAGTAAGATCTTTCTTACTGCTGGATTTGGAGAAAAGTGACATTGGGTAAAAAATTATTGAACAAAGTTTGGGACACAATTATTGATGGTATAGGAATATATTGTCAATATGGAAGATCATCACACCACCACAAGCATGCCTTACCCTATTATGGCAGGATAGCTGCCATCGGGTTTAGTATCATCCAATGTATAGGCAACTGGAGCTTCCTCTCCTTCAATAATCATGCTTCCACAGTAATCTTGGAGAAAAACAAAATGGAAAAAGACATTCATCACCCTATAAAACTACCTGTAGCAGTTACAATGAAGCATACAGTTTTCAATTTGAGAAGCCCAAAGGATGAAAATAAGACCTATACTCTAAATATATGAAGGCAAATCAAACTGATGTTTGGAGAATGAAGGAGCCAACATTTGGTGAAAAACTCAAATGCTAAGTTCCTCTCTGCAAAGAAGCAATGTGATATCATGAATTAATCTAGGCCACCATTAAATGAAATCTTGTTTTCCCTTACTGTTACCACCTGTGTCCCCATTTCTTTTTTCACAAGAAATTACACAAAATCAAAGATGTGTCGAAGACATGCTAGTCTATTCCTGTAGAAGGCACTGAACATTTACACTTTATGAGGGGCCACTTGATGGTGCTAGAGATAAAAAGAACCCGTCTGTAAATGTAGGAGACATAGGAGATGTGGGTTCCATCCCTGGGTCAGGAATATCCCCTGGAGGAGGGTATAGCAACCCACTCCAATATTCCTGCCTGGAGAATCTCATGGACAGAGGAGCCTGGGAGGTTATTGTCCAAAGGGCCGCAAAGAGGCAGATATGACTGAAGTGACATAGTGCACACGTACTTATTCTAACTAGTTCTTGATTATCTGTAGATAGGGCAAAGAGCATTTCATATAGCACCTCCAGAATAACTTAGGAAACAATTTCAGCTCATTCTGGACAAACATGTTTATCTGATTCCCCTCCTGAACAAAAAAGATATGTAATTTTATCAAAAGAATACAACAGAGCAATGGTGAAAATGTCAGGGCAGAATTTTAAATGTTAGAATAAGATCCGACTACAGTGTACCGCTCTTCCTGCTCCATCATTTACTAGGAAATTGGGCTTGTTTGAACAAAATTATGGTGGGATACCTTGGAACAAAGGTTGTATAGAAAATCCAATGAGAGGGCTTCAAAATGAGGAATAAAGACTAGAGAAAGAACTTGGAGGAAATGCAATGTCCCCAACTTGTGTGTGAGCAGGCACACCTGTAGACCTTTTAACCCGCATTTGCTTCTCTGTCTCCCTTCATGACCCTCCCCACTTTGCATCTGTGAGAATCAACATCCTAGTTGGTCACTGGATTGAGGGGCACTTGCATGCCCCTCAGGTGTAGTGGGGCTAGAAAAAAACATTGAGAAAAACTGAACTACGGGGAGAAGAAATGTTTAAAGTCTGTCCGAGAATTTAAGAAGATTTAAGAATACAAGAGAAAGAGCTAAGGAATCACCATGTTATAAGAAGACAAGAAAGAAGATAGGATGTGATAAGAGAAAAGAGCAAGGGCACACTGGTCACACAGTCAGCTGAACTGGCTGGGGTGGAGGCCCTGCTTCCTGGGCAGAGATGTTGCTTGGCCTCTGTACCACCCAGGTGCACTGGGAGGAAGCAAAGGACCAAGGGGCAAAGAGAAAAGTCCTGTTCATGCCAGGACAAGTCATGTGACAACAGTAGTATTTCTGTCATTTGTAGGTAGAAAGCTGAGCAGTTCTGCCCATGCATAGGGGACTTCTGATTAACTTGGTCCAGCCTTACTCTTAAAAAGGGGCATTCAAGGACATCTAGACATTTAAGAAAGTCCTTTAACAAAAGAAGCAAACAAAAGAAGAAACAAACTAACAAACAAAAAGGAACTCTCAGGACAAAAAGACAAAGAGTAGAAGTATCCCCCAAAGTGGCAAGTAACATCCTCAGGGAGAAAAGAGAAGATATTGTACCTATGGTCAGTGATAAAGAGGACTATTCCCAGGTGGCGCTAGTGGTTTAAAAAAATAAAATAAAACCTGCCTGCCAACACAGAAGATGTAAGAGATGTGGGTTTAAACCCTGGGTCAGGAAAATGCCCTGGAGGAGGGTATGGCAACCCACTCCAATACTGTTACCTGTGAGTCACACAGATTCAGACACGACTGAAATGACTTAGTACATGCATGCAAAGAGGACTATTCAGAATCAAATAACACATGAGAAGCTTTTTTTAGTGTGGGAGTGTGGAAGGAGGAATGCCGAGCTGATGATCACATTCATCTGGAAAAATGACTGATATTTACCAAGGACAAAATTATAGGAAAAATAATGAAGAGAGAATGTGTATGCATGCTAAGTTGCTTTAGTGTTATGTGACTCTTTGCAACCCTATGGACTGTAGCCCTTCAGGCTCCTCTGTCCATGGGATTTCTCAGGCGCGAATACTGGAGTGGGTCTCCATGCCCTCCTGCAGAGGATCTTCCTGACCCAGGAATCCAACCTGCATTTCCTGCACTGCAGATGGAGTCTTTACCGCTGAGCCACTGGGGAAGCCCCTTTTATATAGAGTGCTACAAAAAAAACACATTTGTAACCCAGTGACAAAGATCAGAGAAAAAGAATGGTTGGTCCAGAAAAGCGCATATAGATATATTTCCTAGTAGGATGAGACCATCATAAACACATTTTTAAAAATGATGCACTGGAAGAAAATATCTGCAACAGATGCAGAAAAAAAAATTAATGAGCACAGGATAAAGAGATAATTGACAAAATGATTTTACATAGTTCTGAAGCCTTATTAATGATAAAAGTTGCAGATTTTATCAAAAAGAAATGCTCCTTTTCAAATCTTCAGAGCGATACAGAAGAAGCTGTTTATTGCAGCATCGTATATAATAGTAAAAACTTAAAAACAATGGAAATGCCTATTATCAGCATAACTACTGGACACATTTTGATAGAGCCATACAGGGAATTACTGTTTATTCACTTGTTGAAATAAAGTAGATTTAAATGCCAAGATGTGGAGAAATGTCTGTGGTCACGGAGGGAAGCAGCTTAGCACCAGCAAGCTCTCCATGATGGGTCACTGTCCGGTTCGTTGGAAAAGATAGATTACTTGCTCAACTGATGCACCAACCCAGTAACAGTCCTAAATAGAATGTCCTGCAAAGGCGGAAGATTAGGAGGCTGCAATGTGGTGGAAAGGGGTAGATACAGTGAGAACTGTCCGAAGGGAAAAATGTGTAACTTTCCCCCTTTGCCTTCAGCACAACCTTCCTCTCATCTTCTGTAATCTAGGTCCTCATCTCAGTCCACCCTTCCCTTTGCCCTCAGTCTCAGGTACTGACTGTTCTTACCTGGTCTCCTCTTGGAAGAAAAGGAGCTGTGATGAGGGTAAATGTGATAAGACTCTAGCAGTGCGCTGTTCAATATAGTAGGCATGTGTGGCTTTTGTGCATTTGAATTTTTTTTTCTTTTTTTAAGCTTTTAAATTTCATATTGGAGTAAAGTTGATTAACAATGTTGTGATATTTTCACACACCGAGGAAACCAGAATTGAAAGAAACACGTGTACCCCAGTGTTCATCGCAGCACTGTTTATATAGCCAGGACATGGAAGCAACCTAGATGTCCATCAGCAGATGAATGGATAAGAAAGCTGTGGTACATATACACAATGGAATATTACTCAGCCACTCAAAAGAATACATTTGAATCAGTTCTAATGAGGTGGATGAAACTGGAGCCTATTATACAGAGTGAAGTAAGCCAGAAAGAAAAACATCAATACAGTATACTAATGCATATATATGGAATTTAGAAAGATGGTAACGATAACCCTGTATGCAAGACAACAAAAGAGACACAGATGTATAGAAGAATCTTTTGGACTCTGTGGGAGAGGGCGAGGGTGGGATGATATGGGAGAATGGCATTGAAACATGTAAATTATCACATGTGAAATGAATCGCCAGTCCAGGTTCGATGCATGAGGCTGGTGCACTGGGATGACCCTGGGGGATGGGATGGGGAGGGAGGTGGGAGGGGGACTCAGGATGGGGAACACACAATATTGTAAAGTAAAAAAATTAATTAATTAATGAAAAAAAAACAATGTTGTGATATTTTCAAGGGTATAGCAAAGTGACTCAGTTAATGCATTAATATATATATATATACACGTATCTATTCTTTTTCAGATTCTTTTCCCATTTAGGTTATTACAGAATATTGAGCCGAGTTCCCTGTGCTATACATTTATGACCTTGTTGGTTATCCATTTTAAACAGAGCAGTATGTACATGAAAACCCCAAACTCCCTAACCATCCCTCCCCACAATCTTTCCCCACAGGGTAACCATAAATTCGTTCTCTAAGTCTGTGAGTCTGTTTCTGTTTTGTAAATAAACTCATTTGTATTTTTTTCTTTTTAGATTCCACATATAAGTCATATCATATGGCATTTGTCTTTGTCTGGCTTACTTCACTCAGTGTGATAATCTCTAGGTCCATCCATGCTGCTACAAATGGTATTATTTCTCTCTTTTTTAATGGCTGCATAATATTTTTAAACTTAAAGCAATTAAAATGAAGTAGCCATGTGTGGCTTCTTACGTTTGACCTTAAAGCAATTAAAATGAAACAAAATTGAAAAATTCAGGTCCTCAGTCTCATTAGCTACCTTTCAAGTATTCAATTCTCAACACAAGTGACCAGTGGATGCTGTACTGGAAAGAATCACTCTGGAACAGTTCCATCATTGCAGAATCTAGTATTTTAGTGGGCATCTCTGTAATGTTCTATCCAGCAGAGCAACACACTTATTGAATATCTATTTTACCCAGTAGAATCCTGACACAAGGGAGAAATTGCCTGGAAATTTTCAGAATCCCCATCTTTGTGAATGGCTCTATAAACTCATACTTTAAAAAAATTGTATCAGAAAGTGTTAATAATCTATTTTCACAAAATTTTGTGAAAGGATTAAGTAAACATTATATTGAGTTATGATGTGCTGTGCTAAGTTGCCTCAGTCGTGTACGACTCTTTGAAACCCCATGGACTGTGGCCCATCAGACTCCTCTGTCCATGGGGATTCTCCAGGCAAGAATACTGGAGTGGGTTGCCATTTCCTCCTCCAGGGAATCTTCCCAACCCAGGGATCAAACCAGGGTCTCTTACATTGGCAGGTGTGTTCTTTACCACTAGCACCACCTGGGAAGCCTATATTGAATCATAAAAAGAGTTAATCATATTCTAAGGAAAGTTAATTCCATGAGTTTGTGCCAATGTACTTTACTTGATGGAACTGACCTTAGAACCTGGATGAATGTTTCATGCTTGCATGCTAACAAAAACAGTTATACACAAATGTGTAACTTTGCACCAAGTTTCTTGGACCTTCTACCAAAGAAAAGTACTCACCCATATTTCTCCAGAAGGGCTCTTTATAATAAACTATACTCTTGATGACTGAACCCAAAGGCACACGAGTGATCAGTTGATTTCTCATCATTGGCAGAGGGGGATTGAAGTGAATCTTCATGCCCAGAACAGGAGGAACAGCGCTAATCACGTACTTAGCCTGGAAAAAAAAAATGGTGTGATTAAACATTGTTGGTGGGTTGGTTTTGCTCTTTTTTTTTTTTAATGTTTCTCCCTCATTTTACCTTTGTCCCCCACTTAATCTCTTAACAGAGAAACTAGAAGGGCCCTGTTAAAATCAAAATGAGCTCTGATTGTTCCTTAGTTCAAAACCTCCAATGACTTCCCATCACACTTGGGAGTCAAAGCCAAGTTCCTCACAGTCACTTTCAAGGCCATACATGAGAGGAATACCTGTCACATCTCTGATCTCATCTTCTGTTACTCTTCCCCACAATCCTCTTAATATCACCATTTTTACTACCTTGCTATTACTTCATTATGCCAGGCTTGCTCCTACCTCAGAGCCTTTGCACTGATGTTGAGTCTATCTGAAAAATTATTCTCCAGAGAGCCACCTTGCTCAATCGATCATCTCTTTGGGTTCTGCTCTCAAACATCACCTTCTGAGTGAGACCTTCCTTGATGACCTTATTTCAAATTGCATGACCAATGGCCCACCCCACCTTTGGCATCATCCCCCTGTCCTTTCCCTGCTTGGTTTTTTCCACAGTCCTCATCACTATCTGGCATTGTCTATGTTTTAACTATATATTTGATTATAGCTTTTCTCCTTCACTAGAACATAAATCACGTGAAAGCAGGCAATTTTATCTGTTTTGTTCACTGCTATGTTTCCAACTCCTAGAAGAATGCCAGGCACATAAGAAGCACTTAATATGTATCAAATCAATGCTTTCTTTGGTTTTCTAATTCTGCAGGAGCCCAATACAGAGGATTGATAATATATATTTTATAAATCTTCCAACTTAGCCCCAAATATTATGGTTCCATTTTCCTTTCTTTCAGATAGAGGTAGCTTTTTCACTTTGGGCAAAGACATTGTCTGTGAAATCTGGAACATTCTTGGCTTTATTTATGCTCTGGTTACCTATGGTACTCTGGTCTCCTCCACCTGGTTTAAGGCTCTTGGTTACCTCGTACAATTCATGGTTTAGGGTCTCCACAAGGACATTTTCTCCTGTCTGGTCAATGTGGATCACAGGCCTCTCCAGCTTCACTCGATCCCCCAGGAGTTCCATTATCCGCTCACTCACTTGACCAGATCCACCCACAAATTTCCTCTCCTGGAAAGAAAAAAAAAGACCCAAGGAGTGAGTAGGAAATATAAAAATAGATACAAATTGCTAAATTGCTAGTTTTCCTCACACATCTTTACTGTGTGAGGTATTTAGCTTCATGTTGCTCTCGTGGCTGTTTTTTTTTCACCTTTGTTTTCTAACTAATGATGGATGCATCTGTCCTCAGTAGCTTAAGTCGTGTCCTACTCCTTGAGACCCCATGGCCTGTAGCCCGCCAGGCTCCTCTGTCCATGGGATTCTCTAGGCAAGAATACTGGAGTGGGTTGCCATTCCCTCCTCCAGGGGATCCTCCCAACCCAGGGATCCAACTTGGGTCTCCTGCATTGCAGGCAGATTCTTTACCACTAGTGCCACCTGGGAAGCCGCTTTCAACAAAATCACCAGTTTTCTAACAGTCACATTTCATGCTATGTTCTGATGGGCTCCTAGGCTCCAAATTCAGGTGGACATCCTCAGCCTGACTCCCAAGTCCCACCTGCCTGGCCACTGCCCCGGCTCTGTGCCATACCTGCATCCTTTGATTGGGTTGCTGGGTCAATCACTTGCCTGAGCCCACATAGGCCTGTTTCCCCTTTCCTTGTCACTCAGTCTCAGAACCCGGCTGGCCGACCCGTCCCCAGGCCAGCTTACTCCCTGTTACAGTCTGTCTGTCTCACCCTGGGTCAGGTACCTGCTGTCTCTGTGGTCACTGAGGTCATTCCACCTCCCTGCACCCCCTTGTCCCAAGCCCAGGAAAACGCTTCAAAGTGTTCTGCATGATTGTACATACATTTGAGCTGACCACTTCCTCCTACGTGTTCGGTTCAGCTAAATTTTAAAAAGACTATTTCAAATAGTTCCCAGAAGAAGGTGAAGGAGAAAGAGAATGGAGTGGAAGAAGGAAAAGGGAGATGAGAGGAAGGAAGGGGGAGGAAGAGTAAGGAGAGAAAAGGAAAATCGCTGTCAAGCAGATCATCTAAGAACTCTAATCCATTTCCTACAGTGCCCAGCACAGCCCCTTATACAAGGCTGGGGTTCAGGAAATAAGCAATGAATGAATTCCATGTGGTGTATGTGTTTTTAATTGAAAATATATTTCTGATTTTCTCTGTTGAGCTTTCTAAGAAGTACCCAGTTCATCGGCTGGTCTCTTGCAAACATATTAATCATTGGATGTATATCTAAATGGAAGATTGCAAAAGTATATTAAAAAGCCTAATTTTTAAATGCTATTGGCCACTGGGTTGTGACATTTGGTACCTAACAACAGACTCCCCCTTTCAAAAGTCACTTTGAGCTGCTACGCTTAAACTCCAAAAGCCACAAGCATGCCTCCAGCTCCGTCTGTTCATGACTGAAGGATGGATGATGGCGATTTTTCAATTAGGTGGTGGTGGTTTTTTATTGGAATGGTCCGGGTATGAATGGGTACCTGCCCTCCATTGGATGTTGAGAAGATCCTGGTCGTGCCCCCACACTGCTTCACATACCATAGGAACCAGAGAGCGGAGACCTCATGGATCTCTGCGGAGACGCAAAGGTTCACAAAGAGAATAGCAAGCTGCTTCGAAGATCTGCTCAGGAAGAAATAAGAGCAACATTGACAAATGCAGGGGAGCATCTTCTTCATTGTCTGGCAATTATTCAAACAGCAAACTTACTTGGCTAAGTGGAATGCAATTTGGCAAGTTGCAGAAATTCGTAATCACTAGAATTTAATATTATAAAACATGACATCAGAGATTTGGGGAATAAGAGATATACTTTCCCCTTCATCAAAAGACCTAACTCAGAATCAGGCTTCTCTGGTGGCTCAGGTAGTAAAGAATCTGCCTGCAATGCAGGAGACCCAGGTTCAATCCCTCGGTCACAAAGATCCCCTGGAGAAGGAAATAGCTATCCACTCCAGTATTCTTGCCTGGAGAATCCGATGGACAGAGGAACCTAGTGGGCTACAGTCCATGGGGTCACAAAGAGTCGGGCATGACTTTCCACACACTTGCTACTCTTCCAGTCATCCCCATCTCAGTAAAAGGCATCACCATTCATCCACTTGCTAAGGCCAACACTAGAGAAATCAACTTTAATTTCTCTTTCCATCACTCTCCCTCCCACCCAATCCATTGGGAAGTCCTACTGTTTCTCACCACATCACTCCATCTTCATCACTACCAATTTGGCAACCTCTCTTGCCAAGGTTATTGCAATTATTTCCTCCACACTGGTTCCTGGACAAGGTTCCACTTGTCCACACCTAATATCTATTTACCATGCTTGAAGCCAAAATCTTTTTATTGCCTTTGCCTCTGTGATGCTCTTTTTCAAGTGTAAATCAAGTCACGTCACACCCCCCCCCCTTCTTAAAACTTTCCAGTGGCATCCTTTCAAAACCAGAATAAGATTCAGATCTTTTACCATAGCCTTCAAAGTCCTAAGTGGTCTAATCCATTCCTATGTTTCCTATTTCATCCAGTACCTTCTCTATTTATTCTAATATCTCCTCAGAAAGATGAACTCTTTTTTTAAACTACATTTTAAAATTTTTGTTCAGTTAGTTAATTCTGTAGTTACTTTTGGCTGTGCTAAATCTCCATCATCGTGCGGGTTTCTCTCTAGTGGCAGCGAGTGGAGACTACTTTCTAGTTGCGGTGTGCAGGTTTCTCACTGTGGGGCTTCTCTTGTTGTGGAGCACGGGCTCTAGGGCTGTGTGGGCTCAGCAGCTGTGGCACATGGGCCTAGCTGCCCTATGGCATGTGGGATACGGGTTTGATACCTGGTCGAGGAGGATCCCACATGCCACAGAGCAACCAGGCCCATGGACCACCAGCAAAGCCCCAAATGAACTCTTACATGTTCAGGAAAGTGAGCACCAGCTTCTATATTCCCAGTACACTGGCATTCTCTATCATTTGACCACAATATCATTTAAACTCTTTTTAGGGTCTTATCTTAATTATTGGTTTATTATTTTTTTTATTTCTGTCTCCCACAGTAGAATATCATCAGTGAGAAGGGAATCTTAACTTTTTTGCTCACCATAGTGTCCTCTTTAATAAAATAGTCTGGCACATAGTAAGCACTTAATAGATTACTTGTTATATGACTGAATGAACACACATTGATGAGAAATATCAATTCAACATTACTTTCATTTTATTTATTTATTTGGCCATGCCACACAACTTACAGAGCTTCACTCATGTCTCAGGAGTAAAGAATCTACCTCCCAGTGCAGCAGACGCAGGAGACCCAGGTTTGATCCCTGGGTCGGGAGGATCCCATGGGGAAGGAAATGGCAACCCACTCCAGTATTCTTGCCTGGAAAATCCATGGACAGAGCCTGGTGGGCTACAGTCCACGGGGTCGCAAAGGGTTGGACACAACTGAGCAACTGAACAACAAAACAACTTGTGGGATCTCAGTTTCCCAACCAGGGGTTGAAGCTGTACCGCAGCCTGGAATCCTTAACTACTAGGCCACTAGGGGGAACTCCCTAAACACTATTTTTAAATGATCTATAAGCAAGGAGATCAAACCAGTCAACCCTAAAGGAAATCAGTCTTGAATATTCATTGGAAGGACTGAAGTTGAAGCTGAAACTCCAATACTTTGGCCACTTGCTGCAAAGAACTGACTCACTGGAAAAGACCCTACTGCTGGGAAAGACTGAAGGCAGGAGGAGAAGGGGACAACAGAGGATGAGATGGTTGGATGGCATCACCGACTCAATGCACATGAGGTTGAGCAAGCTCTGGGAGTTGGTGATGGACAGGTAAGACTGGCGTGCTGCAGTCCAAGAGTCAGACACTACTGAATGACTGAACTGAACTGATAATGCTCAAAGGATATGCTAGGTGAAGTACCAAGTGCAGAATTAGTCACAGTTAGCTATTCAGTTATTTTACCACCTAATGGAAGACCAGCCCAAAGAATGGAGGAGGCAAAAAAGAGATGAACTTTTGTTTGAGGTTGGCAGGTAAATGATGAGAAGTTATGTCCTACCTGTAGCCACACCAGAAGGTGAAAGATCTCATGCAATTCCAACAACTCAGTTACATCTAACAGATCCTAAAATTCACCAGGAGTAATGTGTACTCTGCGATATCTTTAATTAGGACCAACCTCGCTTTTGACTTTGACATAAAGTTTGCATGTTGTTTTACATCTGAGGCAAAATTTGCTACCAGGTAATGCTGACAATCGGAGAAGGCAATGGCACCCCACTCCAGTACTCTTGCCTGGAAAATCCCATGGGCGGAGGAGCCTGGTAGGCTGCAGTCCAAGGGGTCACTAAGAGTCAGACACGATTGAGCGACTTCACTTTCACTTTTCACTTTCATGCATTGGAGAAGGAAATGGCAATCCACTCCAGTGTTCTTACCTGGAGAATCCCAGGGATGGGGGAGCCTGGTGGGCTGCCGTCTATGGGATCACACAGAGTCGGACACGACTGAAGCGACAGCAGCAGCGATGCTGACAATGCATGGGATAAATAATACTGTATTCCACTTATTGAACTCTTTTATACTCCATGGTTTTCTAAACCCACTGTCTTACTGATTTGTTATAAAAATGACAGTTATTATTTTTCCCCAGTTCACAAGCCCCAAAACTGAGTCTCAGGGAGCTCACTAAATGGTACCACTGTAAACCACATCATACATGATTAAAACCTCATGCTTTTAATACCTCAAAATGCTTTATAATTAATCAGCTGACCTCAAAGGGACTAATCCCCTGACCAAGGGACACCGCTCTACCCTAGTGTACTTTAGCTCTGGAAGTTTGTAGAATCATATAACACACACCAGTTACTTGTGACAATGTTTGCAATCATAACCACCTGGTAGCACTTTTGTGATAGTCCCCATCATTAAGCCTGTAAATAGTGTAATATACATGTTGAAGTGACTTAAAGTTAGTTTTGCAAAATTCCTCATGATAATGGAAGGGACGGAAATTGCTGACTCATGCTTCCTTTGCAGAGGCAATTTTTGTCATCTATCTAAAGCAAATATCCAAAGAATGGTTTAAAATATTACTTCAAAGTAAAAATATCCTTTACTGTTTCCTGATGTCTTGTTTCCTTTGTTCTTTAATTTATAGGTGAATCCGGACAATATAAGGTAAAGGGAGTCAGCTAGATAATGAACATCAAACATAAAAATAGTGCGGTGATTGTTACTGTTGCCACTTTGGTGAGAAAGAAAGAACTGGTTTGAAATCAAGGGATATCTATAAGTCATTCTCTCTGGAGAGTCAGGCCATATCTAATGCTTTATTTGATTTACTCTGGGAGCTTTAGTGGAAAAAGAATTAGAAGAAAAATATCTGAGGGATGGAAGGTCAAGGAAGCTAGTGCAATAATATTTTTGTGTTCCTTGCCCTGTTGACTTTTTAAAAGGTAAACGTTACTATATTTTCTACATGGAAAAAAATAAATGTATTTTATAAAATTTGGAAAATTCATAAAAATAAAAAGATGAGAGAATGAGTATCTTCCAGATTTCTGCCTCCCCCAAAGATAATCCCTAGACTCATTTCGGTGCATTTTTTTCTAGTTATAGATTTTAAAAAGTATATTTACATAGTTGTGACTATATCATAAATTCAATGTGTTTCTTAAAGCATATTATAAAATGATAATAACAGACAGAATGATCAACACTAATCTTTGAATGTATGACTGTACTTTAGTTTGAATCACAGTAGGTTGGATATGGTGGGGATTTTGTCCAGTTCAGTTCAGTCACTCAGTCATGTCTGACTCTGCGATCCCATGGACTGCAGCACACTTGACTTCAGGCCTCCCTGTCCATCACCAACTCCTGGAGTTTACCCAAACTCATCTCCATTGAGTCAGTGATGCCATCCAACCATCTCACTCTCTGTTGTCCCCTTCCCTTTATTTTATTTATTTTTAAAATATTTATTTGGCTACATTGGATCTTAGTTGCAGCATGTGGGATCTAGTTCCCTGACCAGGTATCAAACCTGGGCCCCCTGCATTGGGAGAGCAGAGGCTTAGCCACTGGATCACCAGAGAAGTCCCAAGGGTTACTTCCTTTGAAACTAGGAAATGATCTCATAGTTATCTTGCTTAGGAAAAATTTAAAAATTAGCTTGTGTTCATATAGTCCTAACATCTCAGAATGCAGTATTTCGTCAGCCAACAACCTGAAATATTCAATAACAGGAGGACAAGGCCAAGGACTATGACAGAAAAACTCAGATCTCTATGAGACCAAAGAAATATAATTAGTCTTATCTTCAGTGAGCTTTAAAGCTCTCTGGAGACAGAAGAACTCATGAATTTATTAAAAGCTTTTTATAATGGGAGTTATAAAATAAATGCAGGTAATAAATACTCATTATATTTTGAAAATCTCATGTGTAAAATTTAAAACTGAATACTGCAATTTTATTACCAAAAAACCCCGTTGTATCACAAGCTACATTCTCAAAAAATGTGGTAAATCACATGTGTTAAAATGATGTAATTAATAATAGGCATGATTTCATGACAATAAAAGGGTTTTATTCTTTCAAAATTGGTTGTTTTCAAAGGCTGAAGACATAAGAGTAGTACATGCTCATCACAAACTATTATATAATAATAATGGCAATGATTAAAAACTGGAAGTAACTAAAATGTCTAATGATAATAGATAAACACATTATAATATTCACTTTTCATGGAATAGTCTGCAACCATGAAATATGGTGTTTGATGAAGAATTTTAATTACTCGGACAAATGTTTGCACTGTAATATATGTTTAAAAAAAAGTTCTGATGGATGTCCATTGCTTGCAGTGCATATACTGTGTTCTTTTTAGAAATGAGATCACATTGTACATACTTGATTATAGCCTGCTTTTCTATTTGTTTAATAATACAATTTTTTCAAGCCATTAAATATTCTTCTACAACAAAATTTTAAAGATTTTAGGGTATTCCAATTTTCAGACAAAGCATAATTAATTTAACCAATCTTCAATTTGGGGACCTTTCGATTTTCCTTTTAAAAATAATGCTCTGAGGAAATTTCCTGGTGATCCAGTGGTGAGGACTCTGCTTCCACCGTCAAGGGCCTGGGTTTGATTCCTGTTCAGGGAACTAAGGTCCTGCAAGCCACGTGGCCAAAATAATAATAATAATGCTCTGAATTTCCCTTTCTCTCTCCTTTTTTAAGCTAAATTTTTAAAAGTTGAATTTGCATATGAAAACATATGTACATTTTATGTCTTTTTATTATTTCCATATCTCAGATTCAGATATCCCTAAAATCTTTTTTACTTTTAGTTGCCAGAGCTCCAGCTTCCCTCCCCAATGCCTAGAGAATGAAGATATCAACCGCAGAGTCATATTCCCAGCTAATGCTCTTTAGCATGGGCAAATACCCTCATTGCAATTCCATTTTCTTACTTTGTTTACCACAAATTCACCATATGCTTGAGATTCAATCCTTTCCCTTTTCCCTGCTGTCCAAGATCAGTGAGGCCTCTCTATCATGTCTGTCTATACAGCTTCCACAACTCTGCCAACTGCAATTTAATACTTGACTCATGCACACTTTCTTTCAATGCTACATGTTTCTCCTTAATGGGGAGTAGTCATCCATGTTTCCTGGATACTTGTGAATGATCCAGAGAACTTCTCTAGAAGTTCCTCTTCAAAGCCTTAAAGAGTTGCACCCCATTCCATAGGTGTTTGAAATGTATATCCTGATACACTATCTCCATACCTGACCTTTAGCAAGGAGTACAAAACTATCTTTACTTCAACAGCTTGATAAATGAGATCTTTAAGCTGTTCCTTTTTTAAAAACACATATTTATTTTTATTTATTTATTTATTTATTTATTTTGGCCATGCCATGTAGGATCTTAGTTTCCCCCACCAGGGGTTAAAACAGTGCCCCCTGCACTGGAAGCACAGAGTCCTAACTACTGGACCACCAGGGAAGTCTCCCTTTAAGCTGTTCTAAATAAAAGAGATGGCACATTCTAGACTGTCCTGAGGACTTTATGGGCCAATATCACCTTTGTGATGCAAACCTATTTCAAAGAAGTAAGTTTGATGTATAGACACCTTTAGGACATGATCCCAATATTTTTCAGCCCTCCACTTGACCAACTGTGGTTTTAGACATAAAACAGCTCTTTATCTCAGAGCTGCTGAATGGAATTGCTAAATACATCTGCAAGTGGATCACAGTCAACGCCTGTGCCTGATGGCGACTCTTACTCTGTCCAGCAGATCTTGTCCAGCAACTCCTTCATTGTCATCCGGTCCCACTGTTCTGCAAGGGGTGCCTTCCATGGGGCGTCACTGGGAATCTACATTTGGGTGATGATTCAGAGGGGAAAAAACAAATGTAATTTTCCATTTTAAATTACCATTTCAATAGTATTAAAAACTCTAACTTAAAGAAAATTCCAAATTCCTTCAATAGTGGTTTTTATTGCACAATCCATTTCCTATTCCTATTCACTCAATCCATATTTAATTTATGCTAACCTTTCCTCTACCATAAATCAACGTGATGCTGTAATCAGGTGGTTTCCATATAACTACTAAGTTACTCATTTAGAGAGAACAATTCAGAAAGCCAACGCCTTAACAAAGATCAGCCAGTTGCACCAAATCATGTTTAAACTGGACCTTCAGGTGTGTTTACTCTGTGTGTGTTTACTTAGGAGATGCAGGTTTGGGCATGGTGATGACTCAAAGATCCAGAAATCTAATTTGCTATTTCTGAAGCTATTCTACATTAGAAACATTATCACAGGAAAGCTGAATGATATAGAATCTTCCCTCCGCCCCCCGCCATTGGTAGTATACAAATAGGAGCCTGTTGGACATCTCATTCTTTTAAGGGTTAGAAACAAGTTTATTCATCCATCTCACAAATCTTTACTGTGAGTCACTGTGCTACACAATGTGCTTGGCATTGGTGACATGTTTCACCTTCTTTCAAGGACTACACTTATCATGAAGAATACAAATGTCATCAAAGAAGCTTGTGGAAGTTTTACCTCTCGTCCCATGTCATCCATCGTCCTCCAGAGGTTGTTATGATCTAGGTAGGCAATAGGATTCCACACAGATGGGAATGAGCCCCTGAAGGGGTAGGATTTGCCCTGTGAGATACAAGATATTTTTCAAAGGAAACATTTACTTCGATGTTAAATAGCTGTAAGCAAAATCATGTTATCAGTATGTGCATGCTAAGTCGCTTCAGTAGTGTCTGACTCTTTGCAACCCTATGGACTGTAGCCCGCCAGGCTCCTCTGTCCATGGGATTCTCCAGGCAAGAATACTGGAGTGAGTTGCCATTTCCTCCTCCAAGGGATTTTCCTCACCCAGGGATCAAACCCAGGTCTCCTAAATCTCCTGCGTTAGCAGGAGAGTTCTTAACCACTAGCACCACCTGGGAAGCCCCCTATCAGTTTGTGATAGATACTCAAATGTTTTAGTTCCTTGTGTCCTCAGAACTTAACATTTAAGCATGAAGATTTCCAGCAGAATTCCCAGTTACTAAATAAATTTGGTGCCACACCCAACATAATAGAGAAGCTACTTTCTGAAACTGGAACTCTTACCATGTAAAATATAAATGCCAGTACAGAAGTGAGGTTACCTAATCTCATTTTCCAATGGTACTTACAAATATCTCAGAGCCAGGATATCCCTGCATGGTGGAGAGTCAGAAAATGGAAACTATAAATATTACACAAGTTAGAAGGGGATGGAAAACCAATTGCTGGAATGCAAATATCTCTAGGAAGAGTCACAAAAGAGGACCCAGCAAGTTTTTCCCAGGAATAGATACACTAGGTCAACACAGGAGTTCCCAAGGATCAAGGTCAAAACAAAAAGAAGAGACAACTTAGGGAGTTCCCTGGTGGTCCAGTTAGGACTCCTAACTTTCACTGTCATGGCCCCAGCTTCAATCGCTGGTTGGGGAACTAAGATCCTGCAAGCAGAGTACAGCCACACACACAATAACAGACGATTTCAAGGATCTCTTTGTGACATGTTTACACTACCTGGTGCTTCCAAGAGAGTAGGGATACCTCAACACAGAGATAAAAGGCATACATTAATATTTCTGCAAAGATTACTAATATGGCAGCATGTAAGTCATCTCTGGGAAACTTAACTTGTTAATGCTGGAAGAAAACTACCATTAATCACTTTTGGTTTATTTGCAAACCTGAGTCAGAAGTCAGGATGTGTATTCTGACATCATCTTGCAACCAAATTGGAGTAACTCAAGGTCCACAATCAACCCATATCTCACAATAGTCTCAGTCACTCAGCAAAGTTTCATCTCATACTGATTTTGCGCTCACAGAAATAATTTTAATTACAAACTCTATGGTCATATTGCTCTTTCTCCAACAACGTCCTAAGGTTCTCAGGGAAGAGTTATCATATAGGCTTACTTTTCTTCTATTAGTCAAGATTCTCCAGACAAACAAAGCCAATTGAATGTGTGTGTATGTGTGTGTGCATGGGAGTGATGAGAGAGAGAGAGATTAATTTAAGGAATTGGCTCAGGCAATTGTAGAGGCTTGGCAACTCCATAATCTACAGGGCAGGCTGGCTAGCTGGAAATTCAGGGAAGAGTTGCAGTTCAAGCCCAAAGACCATCTGCTAGCAGAATTCCCTCCTCCTTGGGGAACCTCAGTGTTGTTCTGTTAAAACCTTTAACTGCTTGGATGAGGTCCACTCACATTATGGAGAGGAATCTGCTTTATTCAAAGTCTAATTTAAATGATAATCTCATCTAAAAAAATACCTGCAGAGACGCATCTAGAAGAGTGTTTGATCAAATATCTGGGTATTGTGGCCTAGTGAAGTTGACACATAAAATTAACTACTACACATTTCAGCCGGCAAAGAATCTATCTGCAGTGCATGAGACCCGGGTTCCATCCCAAGGTCGGGAAGATCCTGGCAAAGGGAATGGCTACCCACTTCAGTATTCTTGCCTGGAGAATTCCACGGACAGAGGATACAGTCCAGGGGATCACAGAGTGGGACAAGACTGAGTAACTAACACTTTCATGAGGTATAATTCACATACAATGAAATCATTTTAAATGCACCATTTGGGAAGTTTTTGACACACTGTATGTACCTGTGTAACCATTATGACAATCAAGATATAAAACATTTCCATCACCCCAGAAAGTTCTCTCCTACCCCTTCCCAGTCAATTCCTATTCCCTTTCTGCCCCCAGACAACCACTGATCAGTTTTTTGTCTCTATAGATTGGTTTTGCCTGTTCTAGAATTTTTTTTTTTAACAAATGGAATCATGCAGTATGTATGATTCCACATTTATCTGGCTTCTTTTGCTCAACATGGTGTTCTTGAGGCTCATCCATGCTGCAGTGGTCCTTTTTGATTGCTGACTGTTTCACTGTATGGATGCACCATGGTTTGTTTATCCATTCCTCCGCTGATGATTATTTCCAGTTTTGATTCATTGTGAATAAAGCTATTATGAACATCCTTGTACAGGTCTTTTTGTCACACACACACACACACACACACACACACACACACACATACATAGGTATTTTTTTCTTTTGAATAAATGCCTAGTAGTGGAATGGCTGAGCTGCATGGTAGCTGTACATTGAACTTTTCAAGTTTAATAGTTTCCCAAAGTGATCCTACTGCTTTACATTCTCACCAGAAATGTACAAGAGTTCTACTTGCTCCGCAGCCTGATCAACACTTGGTTGACTTTTATGTTTTAAGTACCCTTTTGATTTTAGAATGTTAGACTTATGAAGAAATTGCAGAGACAGTACAGAAAGTGTCCTTATACCTTTCAACTAGTTTTCCCTAATGCTAATATTGTACATTACCACTGTACATTTCTGAAAACTTGGATCCACAGGATCATTCGTTACAAAGGACATGTGAGTCCCACCCCAGCACTGCCTCTCCAAAGCTGATTGACATGGAACAAGTAAGTTGCTTGATCTCATTAGGCCCCATATATCAATCTTTCCAACTCGACAACTCTTGGCCCCATCATCTTCCTCCAGGAAGGATGTCCAGATTACCACAAACAACTGGGTTAGGGGGCCTTCTCTATGTCCCAGAGCTCTCCTGCCACTAACTCCACTGCACCAGTGTCATTTTACCACTCTGTGTTACCCACTGGACTTTAAGCTACAAGATCACACACTCTGGAGCCAATCTTATGATTAAGTCATGTCTCTGCCACTCACTAGCTATGTTCAGCTGCTTAAGCTCTCTGTCCTCAGTTTATCCATGTGTAAAATGGGATGACAGTCACTACCTCATAGATGTATTGTAAAGATAAAGTGAGATGACTCACGTGAGTTACTCTGACAACTGGCATATTGTCAGTTCTCAACAAACAATGTTGTTGTTATTCCTGCAGCGGTTACACTGCTGTAATTATTATTTTTGCATATCTAGGACCTGTGGGCATAGATTTCTGGCACACAGTAAGTTCACAATAAATGTTGGATATCATCGCAGGTATGTGACCTTGAACTTACTTATTTGACACACAATGTCCTAAATTCTAAGAAAGATCTCTGGTCTTAGTCTCTTTGGGCTGCTCTAACAACAACAACAACAAAATACAATACACTGGGTGTTTAGGAATAACAGAAATTTATTTCTCAAAGTTCTGGAGGTTGGGAAGTTCAAGGTCAAGACACTGGCAAATGTGGTGTCTGGTGAGGACCAACTTCCTGGTTCACAGATGATCATCTTCCTGCTGTATCATCATACTGTAGAAGAGACAAGAGACCTCTCCAGGTCTCTTTATAAGGGCACTGATCTCATTCATGAGGACTCTGCCCTTATGACCTGATCACCTCCCAAAGGCTCTGTCTTCTAACACTATCTCACTGCGGGTTAGGATTTCAATATATGAATTTGAGGGAGGGCACAAACATTTGGTTTATAGCAGGTTTCCTATGCTATTATTAACTTCTTTGCTTTAAGGTCCCTCCCCTGGCCCCTGAAGCTCCCCACCATCAATCCTTGCCCCCCTTCCCACTACACACCAGAGATGCACTTATAAAAGGAGTTAAGAGATAGAACTCCCACAGTAAAGAAATACGTCAGGCTACCTCGCAAAGTTAAATAAGTTAAATAAGCAGGGTGACAATATACAGCCTTGGCGTACTCCTTTCCCTATTTGGAACCAGTCTGTTGTTCCATGTCCAGTTCTAACTGTTGCTTCCTGACCTACATACAGGCTTCTCAAGAGGCAGGTTAGGTGGTCTGGTATTCCCATCTCTTTCGGAATTTTCCACAGTTTATTGTGATCCATACAGTCAAAGGCTTTGGCATAGTCAATAAAGCAGAAATAGGTGTTTTTCTGGAACTCTCTTGCTTTTTCCATGATCCAGCGGATGTTGGCGATTTGATCTCTGGTTCCTCTGCCTTTTCTAAAACCAGCTTGAACATCAGGGAGTTCACAGTTCACGTATTGATGAAGCCTGGCTTGGAGAATTTTGAGCATTACTTTACTAGCATGTGAGATGAGTGCAATTGTGTGGTAGTTTGAGCATTCTTTGGCATTGCCTTTCTTTGGGATTGGAATGAAAACTGACCTTTTCCAGTCTTGTGGCCACTGTTGAGTTTTCCAAATCTACTGGCATATTGAGTGCAGCACTTTCACAGCATCATCTTTCAGGATTTGAAAGAGCTCAACTGGAATTCCATCACCTCCACTAGCTTTGTTCGTAGTGATGCTTTCTAAGGCCCACTTGACTTCACATTCCAAGCTGTCTGGCTCTAGATTAGTGATCACATCATCATGGTTATCTGGGTTGTGAAGATCTTTTTTGTACAGTTCTTCCGTGTATTCTTGCCACCTCTTCTTAAAATCTTCTGCTTCTGTTAGGTCCATACCATTTCTGTCCTTTATCAAGCCCATCTTTGCATGAAATGTCCCCTTGGTATCTCTAATTTTCTTGAAGAGATCTCTAGTCTTTCCCAATCTGTTCTTTTCCTCTATTTCTTTGCATTGATCACTGAAGGCTTTCTTATCTCTCCTTGCTATTCTTTGGAACTCTGCATTCAGATGCTTATATCTTTCCTTTTCTCCTTTGCTTTTCGTCTCTCTTCTTTTCACAGCTATTTGTAAGGCCTCCCCAGACAGCCATTTTGCTTTTTTCCATTTCTTTTCCATGGGGATGGTCTTGATCCCTGTCTCCTGTACAGTGTCATGAACCTCATTCCATAGTTCATCAGGCACTCTGTCTATCAGATCTAGGCCCTTAAATCTATTTCTCACTTCCACTGTATAATCATAAGGGATTTGATTTAAGTCATACCTGAATGGTCTAGCGGTTTTCCCTACTTTCTTCAATTTGAGCCTGAATTTGGCAATAAGGAGTTCATGATCTGAGCCACAGTCAGCCCCTGGTCTTGTTTTTGTTGACTGTGTAGAGCTTCTCTATCTTTGGCTGCAAAGAATATAATCAGTCTGATTTCGGTGTTGACCATCTGGTGATGTCCATGTGTAGAGTCTTCTCTTGTGTTGTTGGAAGAGAGTGTTTACTATGACCAGTCCATTTTCTTGGCAAAACTCTATTACTCTTTGCCCTGCTTCATTCCAATTTCCAAGGCCAAATTTGCCTGTTACTCCAGGTGTTTCTTGACTTCCTACTTTTGCACTCCATCCCCTATAATGAAAAGGACATCTTTTTTGAGTGTTAGTTCTAAAAGGTCTTGTAGGTCTTCATAAAACCGTTCAACTTCAGTTTCTTCAGCATTACTGGTTGGGGCATAGACCTGGATAACTGTGATATTGAATGGTTTGCCTTGGAGACAAACAGAGGTCATTCTGTCATTTTTGAGATTGCATCCAAGTACTGCATTTTGGACTCTTTTGTTGACCATGATGGCTACTCCACTTCTTCTGAGGGATTCCTGCCTGCAGTAGTATATATAATGGTCATCTGAGTTAAATTCACCCATTCCAGTCCATTTTAGTTTGCTGATTCCTAGAATGACACCATCCTTATGGCAGAAAGTGAAGAGGAGCTAAAAGCCTCTTGATGAAAGTGAAAGAGGAGAGCAAAAAAGTTGGCTTAAAGCTCAACATTCAGAAAACGAAGATCATGGCATCTGGTCCCATCACTTCATGGGAAATAGATGGGAAACAGTAGAAACAGTGTCAGACTTTATTTTAGGGGGCTCCAAAATCACTGCAGATGGTGACTGCAGCCATGAAATTGAAAGACGATTACTCCTTGGAAGAAAAGTTATGACCAACCTAGATAGTATATTCAAAAGCAGAGACGTTACTTTGCCGACTAAGATCCATCTAGTCAAGGCTATGGTTTTCCCAGTGGTCATGTATGGATGTGAGAGTTGGACTGTGAAGAAGGCTGAGCGCCGAAGAATTGATGCTTTTGAACTGTGGTGTTGGAGAAGACTCTTGAGAGTCCCTTGGACTGCAAGGAGATCCAACCAGTCCATTCTGAAGGAGATCAGCCCTGGGATTTCTTTGGAAGGAATGATGCTAAAGCTGAAGCTCCAGTACTTTGGCCACCTCATGCGAAGAGTTGACTCATTGGAAAAGACTCTGATGCTGGGAGGGATTGAGGGCAGGAGGAGAAGGGGACGACAGAGGATGAGATGGCTGGATGGCATCACGGACTCGATGGACGTGAGTCTGAGTGAACTCCGGGAGATGGTGATGGACAGGGAGGCCTGGCGTGCTGCGATTCATGGGGTTGCACAGAGTCGGACATGACTGAGCGACTGAACTGAACTGACCTCGCAAAGACAGAGTACACCCAAGGCTGGCACTTGAAGACCTCTCCCTGGACTATTTGGGTCTTCTGCCCACAGGTAAAGGAGATCAGAAAGAGGTAAAACCACAAGCAGGTTGAATAATCACCCCTTAAATTGGATGAACAGCCCATTTTTGCTGCAAACCCCTTTAGGACCAAGAATCAGTTCAATTCAGTTCAGTCGCTCAGTCGTGTCTCACTCTTTGTGACCTCATGGACTGCAGCATGCCAGGCTTCCCTGTCCATCACCAACTCCCGGAGTCCACCCAAACCCATGTCCATTGTGTCGTTGATGCCATCCAACCATCTCATCCTCTGTTGTCCCCTTCTCTCACCTTCAATCTTTCCCAGCATCAGTGTCTTTTCAAATGAGTCAATTCTTCACATCAAGTGGCCAAAGTACTGGAATTTCAGCTTCAACATCAGTCCTTCCAATGAACATTCAGGACTGATTTCCTTTAGGATGGACTGGTTGGATCTCCTTGCAGTCCAAGGGACTCTCAAGAGCCTTCCCCAACACCACAGTTCAAAGGCATCAATTCTTTGGCACTCAGCTCTCTTTACAGTCCAACTCTCACATCCATACATGACCACTGGAAAAACCATAGCCTTGACTAGATGGACCATTGTTGGCCAAGTAATGTCTCTGCTTTTTAACACACTGTCTAGGTGGTCATAAGTTTTCTTCCAAGGAGTAAGCATCTTTTTATTTCATGGTTGCAGTCACCATCCGTAGTGATTTTGGAGCCCAAGGAAATAAAGTCTGCCACTGTTTCCACTGTTTCTCCATCTATTCGCCATGAAGTGATGGGACCAGATGCCATGATCTTTGTTTTCTGAATGTTGAGCTTTAAGCCAACTTTTTCACTCTCTTTCATCAAGAGACTCTTTAGTTCTTCTTCACTTTCTGCCATAAGGGTTATGCCAACTGTATATCTGAGGTTACTGATATTTCTCCCAGCAATCTTGATTCCAGCTTGTGCTTCCTCCAGCCCAGCATTTCTCATTATGTGCTCTGCATATAAGTTCAATAAGCAGGGTGGCAATATACAGCCTTGACATACACCTTTTCCTATTTGGAACCAGTCTGTTGTTCCATGCTCCAGGACCAAGAATGGAGGGGAAGAAATTAATAGTCAGACAGACAGGTTATTCAGCCCTTTGTGTGTGCTTGTTTTCACAAACACTTTGGTTCTGCCAGAAATCACCAGCAGATGACTTGAAGAAGCATGTGAGCCCAGCACATTTGGTTAATTGGTGTCCGCTCTGTCACTGCCAAGGTCTGCACCAACAGCCATGGTAGCTCCTGAGAACATAAAAGCAGTGGCTTCAGAAATTGTGAACTTCCATGTGATGCATGTGGTTTGGCCCAGGAAAAGGTGAAGAACAGCTTTTGGGTGAGGGCAGAGTTATCATGACCTGCACAGAGAGCCCCATCCAACAACAGTGACCTATTTCTCCTTCCTGGTTAACCTTCGACCCATTGTGAGACGGGTACCTCTCCACTATCCCTCCCTCCTTTCTCAAGGATAACACCTTTGTAAAGCACACATCATATGGAAAGGATATGAAGGAGGTGGGCGAGGGCTTTCCAAGACTGCACTTGATAGATGCCAGCTTAGCAGCCCAGTTGAGACGTTACCCCCACTGAAGGCCAGGCATTCAACTGGGTCCTAAACACAGTGGGGGCTGCACCAACAGAAATCATTCTGGCAACACGATGGGGTCAGAGATCAGCTGCCAAAGCCCTCCTAAATCAGGAATGCTCATAGACAGGAGGTGTGTTCAGAACTCTAAAGCCAAAACCAAAGTGAGAAGTGACCACCACAAAGAGCTCTGTGTGAGTAAATGGAAACCAAACAATGTACAAAGAGTACTGTGATGTACTTATGTGCTCATTTACTGACAGTCCTTGGTGTCTTACATCCAAGCAAGTAGCACCTTAGCTAAGTTTATAAAAGCGATTACATCCTTTGGTGTCTTCGGGGTACTGTTTCCAAGACGCACAGCAGACACCCAAGTCCATGGATTCTCAAATCCCAGGGCAGGCCCTCTGTATCTGTGAGTTCTATATCCATGGATTCAACCAACCACAATCATAAATATAATACATGATCTGTGGTCGGCTGAATCTGTAAACATGGAGAGCCAACTGTATTGTTGTATAAGATTACAGAAATTTTACGATGAACCCAAGAAATAACTATTATTAGAGCCATAAAAACTCAAATCTTCAAGCTTCAGAGAATAAGTAGGGGAAGTAGGGAAAGGTCTAAATTTATTTGACATGACCAAAGATACTGTGAGAGTTTTGTGCCTCAGATTTGGCTTTTGTAGAAACATTCCAGTGATTATTACTATTTAGAATATTGTCCAGGGAGGCCTGTCTCATCTGAGGAAATCATGGGAAGACATCACAGTAAGTCCCCAGCTCAGGGACAAAGCAACATATCACAACAGATTGAATGCCAAAGGCAGATAGGAGAATCCAGCTATTTCCTCTTCAGCCAGGTGGGAAAGACACACAAAAATGAAAATCAATGCCACTCACTCATGTGTTTGCTTTAGAAAACATCTTTTTTTTCCCCATAAAACTATTTTAACTTGTCATAGGGGTATTGTTGTTACTTTAAGTGAATTGGGCTTCCATGGTGTCTCAGCTGGTAAAGAATCCACCTGCAATGCAGGAAACCTGGGTTCAATCCCTGGGTTGGGATGATCCCCTGGAGAAAGGAAAGGTTACCCACTCTAGTATTCTGTCTTGGAGAATTCCATGGACTGTATAGTCTAGTGGACTATATATGGTCTAGTCAAACGGACTATATATAGTCTAGTCAAAGCTATGGTCTTTCCAGTAGTCATGTATGGATGTGAGAGTTGGACTATAAAGAAAGCTGAGTGCCAAAGAATTAATGCTTTTGAACTGTGGTGTTGGAGAAGACCTTTGAGAGTCCCTTGGATTGCAAGGAGATCCAACCAGTACATCCTAAAAAAAATCAGTCCTGAATATTCATTGGAAGGACTGATGCTAAAGCTGAAACTCCAATACTCAGGCCACCTGATGTGAAGAACTGACACATTAGAAAAGACCCTGATGCTGGGAAAGATTGAAGGTGGGAGGAAAAGGGACGACAGAGGATGAGATGGTTGGATGGCATCACCGACTCAATAGACATGAGTTTAAGCAAACTCTGGGAGTTGGTGTTGGACAGGGAAGCCTGGTGTGCTGCAGTCCATGGGGTCTCAAATAGTTGGACACAACTGAGCAACTTTCACTTTCACCTTAGGTGAATTAATAGATATTGTTAAAAACTCTCAGTTTTGATTCCTAATATGGAAAATACAAACAGATGGTGTCACTTGAGCCAAAGCTACTTGAAGTTCTCAGTAATTTTCAAGAATGTAAAAGTCTGAAAAGGGCTGAAACAGAAGCACAGGAGAAGGGATGGAGGGTGGCTTTAAAAGACCAAAGAATGGATTCAAAACAGGCTCTGAAACTTGATAGCTGTGTGACTACAGGCAAGTTGCTTAACATTTGTGTACTCCTATCCTTAGATTTGGAATAATGGTACCCATCTCACAGGGGTATTATAAGAATTAACCCAAATGATACAGAGCAAATAGGATGCACTCACTAAATGGATGGTGCTGACAGTTCTCGGATCATGAGGCATGCCCTGTCATTTATACAACCACTTCTTACCCATAAATCCATGTTTATCAATTAATCTCCTTTGGGTCAATTCTTAGAATCAGAAAACCTAGCATGGAGATTGATGTGTGACATTTTAAAGGAAACTTGCAGACAACCAGCAACCAACTTGATTATCTCATGGCCTTATTTTGTAGCCTTTGAGCCATGCAAGCCCATTGAAAACACCTGAAATCTGTCTTCTTGGCCCATAATGAGATGGGCTGGCTTGGCAGGCACACACATCACTAACGACAGTGACAATCCTGATGTTCCAGGTGTTCTTGTCCTTCTCCTGACCCTCATTCTCTGGAGGCAAAGACCACCCACCCTGAATTCAGTCCCATCTGGGAAGCCCTTTTGCCATCTTATTTCCCACATTGATGCGAAGAACTGACTCATTGGAAAAGATCCTGATGCTGGGAAAGATTGAAGGCATGAGGAGAAGAGGAAGACAGAGTATAAGATGGTTGTATGGCATCACCAACTCGATGGACATGAGTTGGAGCAAGCTCCAGGAGTTGGTCATACACAGAGAGGCCTGGCGTGCTGTAGTCCACGGGGTCGCAAAGAGTCAGACACGACTGAGCAGATGAACTGAACTTCCCAAGCTGACCCCAGTCTCTACAGTAAGAACAGGTGAGGCCAAGCTACTTTCAGTTCTCAGTAATCTTCAAGAATGAAAAGAGTCTAAGAAGGGCTGGAACACAACTACAGGAGAAGGGGTACAGGGTGACTTTTAAAAGTCTAAACAACAGATTCAAAACAGATTCCTTCTCAGTGTCTCCTCTGCTGTTCATGGAAATTATGCCTTCCTCCTGGGAGCCAGAGCCAGCCACCTGGCAAGAACGCAGTCATTTTGACAGCTCTTGGCAAGGACTCCGATCAAGTCACAGACAAAACAGGAGGAGGACTGAGCTTAACTTTTGATCTATATCTCCAGTTTGGAAGAAAAGAAATTTAGGCTTCCCTGGTGGCTCAGAGGTTAAACCATCTGCCTCCAATGCAGGAGACCCAGGTTTGATCCCTGGGTCAGGAAGATCCCCTGGAGAAGGAAATGGTAACCCACTCCAGTATTCTTGCCTGGAGAATCCCATGGACGGAGAAGCCTGGTAGGCTACAGTCCACGGGGTCGCAAAGAGTCGGACATGACTTCAATTTCACTTTCATGGAGGAGGAGGGCAGGAAGCTCTACTTAGACAAATGGCTTTCTTCCTCTGTTAATGTGTTCTCATTTCTAAGTGCTTGGAGCCTGGTGTCAACACTGTGTTCTGATTGCATCATCACATGGATGAAGCTGGAGGGAGGCACAGACAACAATACTTAGTACAGGAAAGGCCTGGAGTGGTTAGGTAACTCACTCACCTTGGCAAGGCCAGCCTGACTTTCTCACAACAGGAGGTCTTGATAAGGAATAGAAAGCTACCTCCAAAAAATAACCAGGAGAATTTGGGAGATGCCGAAAGAGGGAGGAGATGAACAACCTCCCAGAAATCCTCATGCTGGATTCCATCTTGGCTGAGAGATCCACACCACCTGAAAGGACCTTGAGTCAGACCAAGCAAGGTGACTAGTTAGAGACAACCCAGAAAGCTAACATCATCACCATAAAACCTGAGACTGCAATCTACATGACAGAGCAGTTCTCCTGGGTCCCCTTACCCTCCTGCTCTCCTCCTGGGCACCCCTTCCCAATAAAGTCTCTCACTTTGTCAGTACGTGTACCTCCTCGGGCAATCCATTTCCAAGGGTTAGACAGGAGCTCACTCTTGGGCCCTTGAAGGGTCCCTCTTCCTGCAACAGAATTGTCCATGTAGGGAGAAATAGGGAAGGTGGTTGTGATAGTGGCTGAAACATTAGGCAAAGTTCTGCAGGAATTATAATAACATTAACAGTAACAGCTAATAGTGAATGTTTACCCCATTCAGACCTTGTTCTGTATACTTTGCATGTATTAATTCATGAATCTTCACAGCCACCCTTTCAGATGGAGAAGCTGAGACACAGAGAGGTAAAATAATTATCAAGGTCTCACAACTACTAAATGGCACAGGATTGAAATTCAGACATTCAAAAGTCAATGCTCTTGATCATGAAACTTTCCAGCCTTTAATTAGAATTATTGAATACCATTTGCCAGACACTAGGTTAATGGTTTTACTTAAATTAATTCTCACAACCCAGTGAGTAAATTGCTAATTGTATGTTTCACTTTACAGATGTGTTCTGAAGCACACAGAGGTTGAGTAATATGTTCAAAGGTCACACAGCTTGCACGCAAGTAGAACAGAACTTAATCTCAGGTTTGTGCATTTAGAGCTCAAGCATTTACTTAGATCTCAGCTCTGTGAGCCGCTGCTCAAGAAGGTCTCTGGCAGATATTTAGATCCAGGAACCACTTGAGATTCTTACAAACCAGGTGGAAGCTAATGATGTGTTCAATAACCTGCCAGATCTTTTTCTGTGACTCTCCAGGCAAAGACCAGTCCACCTCCCTCCTCAGATGACTTCCATGCCAGTTCATTAGCTCACAGATACTTCTTTTTCTTTCTTCTTCTTTTTTTTTTTTTGTTGTTGTAAAACAAGACACAGATATAAAGAACAGACTTTTGGACTCTTGGACTCAGAGAACGAGAGAGTGGGATGATTTGAGAGAATGGCATTGAAACATATGTTACCATATGTAAAATAGATAACTAGTTGCAAGTTTGATGCATGAAGCAGGGCACCCAAAGCTGGTGCTCTGTGACAACCTAGAGGGATGGGGTGGGGAGGGAGCTGGGAAGAGGATTCAGGATGGAGGGGACACATGTATACCTATGGTCAATTCATGTCGATGTATGGCAAAACCCATCACATTTTTGTAAATAATTATCCTCAAATCAAAATAAATAATTTTTCAACAGAAATTTTAAAATTACATAGGTGAACAAATATTTCTTGACCACCTCCTAAGCACCTGTTCCAGGCTCTGGGGGCACAGTGACAACAGACAAAAGTCTCTGCTCTCCTGGGAGCTTACACTGTAATAGACAGAAACAAAATAAACAAAACAGAGGCTAAAAACATTAAGAAGAAAATCACGTGGTATATTAAAAGATGATAAGTGCTATGAAGGAAGTACTGCTGGGTGCTCCGTGGTGACCTAGAGGTGTGAGATGGGGGATGCAGGTGGGAGGGAGGTCCAAGACGGAGGGGATATATGTATACATATAACTAATTCACTTCATCGTATAGCAGGAACTAATGCAACATGGTAAAGCAATTACACTAATTAAAAAGCAGAAAGAAAAAGAGAGTAAGAAAGGCAAAGAGGGAGTGTTGGTGGTTTGGGGTTGATTGCAATTTTAAATAAGGTGGTCAGGGAAGGCCTGACTGAGAAGGTACTATTTGAAGGAAAAGACAAGAAGAGAAGAGGGAACCATGTGACTCTCAGTGTGATGGGGCGGGAGAGGAAAGAGTGCTTTACTTAGAGGCCCCAGCAAGCATCCTGAGATGAAACAGATGTACAAGGAACAGAAAGGAGGCCTGTTTCATCCTCTTTCTTCTGCTCATTGGAATAATCCAGGCTGGAACAAGGTGGTTGCCAAGGAGAGGCCTCTGTGCTCTGATCTCTGCAGGACAACCTGACCCCTGCATCGTGGCTCCATGTGCCCTCAGATGTTCCTTTGCCTTCTGACTTCTGGCAGTGCAAAACTTAAACTACTTTCTACACCCAGCTCAAGACTCACTTTCTTCAGGAAGCCTTTCAAAAATTGACCTCATCTCCCATTACTTTTCAAAACACAAAGTTCACCTCATTTTGAATTCTTACCATAGTAACTTATATTAATATTTGCCCATGTCAGCTCAACATTATTCTCTAGGTGTTCCACGTGATTTTGTCTTCCTTCCCCAGCCACTTCAGGAAAAAAATCAATCATTTACCTCCTCCCATGATGCTTTTGAACTGTGGTGCTAGAGAAGACTCGAGAGTCCCTTGGACTGCAAGGAGATCCAACCAGTCCATCCTAAAGGAGATCAGTCCTGAATATTCATTGGAAGGACTGATGCTGAAGCTGAAACTGCAGTACTTTGGCCACCTGATGTGAAGAACTGACTCATTGGAAAAGATCCTGATGCTGGGAAAGACTGAAGGCAGGAGGAGAAGATGACAGAGGATGAGATGGTTGGATGGCATCACCGACTTGATGGACATAAGTTTAAGCAAACTCCAGGAGATGGTAAAGGACAGGGAAGCCCGGTGTGCTGCAGTCCATAGGGTCCCAAAGAGTCAGACACGACTGAGTGACTGAACTGACTGACTGATAATGCTTAAAGGTGATGTATATTTGACTGATGTTTGACAACTGTTGGATAACTGGATGATTGTATGGATGGATAGATGATTGATTGGATGAATAGTGCTACAGACTGAATATTTGTTTCCCCCTCAAATTTGTATGTCGAAGCCTAACCACTCCCGCACCCCACCCCGTGATGGTATGTGAAGGCGGGGGTCTTTGGGAGATGATTATGTTATGAGGGCTTCATTCTCATGAATGAGATCAGCGCCATTATAAAAGAACGTCTGGAAGCTTCTGCCAAGCAAGAACACAGCGAGCAGACAGCATCACCAGATTTGCCAGTGACCTTGATCTTGGACTTCCCAGCCTCCAGAACTGGGAGAAATAAATTTCTGTTGTTTATAAGCCATCCAGTCTGTGGTATTTTGTTATAGCAACCCAAACGGATGAAGGCAAATAGTTTTAAAATAAGAAGAGGAATTCTTCACCGTCTGAAACAGAAGAGCGACTAAATGCTTTCTAAACACCATGAAATTTAATATCTTCTGAAAAAAAAAACTTTAAGTGTTTCAACTAGGAAACTGAACATTGTAATTCTTCCCCCACCAAAACTTGATCAGTATCTTTGTTCCCTTTACTTTCCTAATCTTTTCTAAATATACCTGCTGATGGAGATGGAGAGCTCCACAGGAAAGAGTTCTCAAAATAAGCCCATACATTTACCTCAAAGAATAAGAGTGTATTGAGAAGGATGCAGGATTTTGTGCCTCTAATCCTCTGCTACTTGTATTAGCCATTTCCAGCTGTATCACATTGCAAACCATCAGGACACACCACTGATGTCAAGAGGTTGTTTCCAAAGCAGAATAACGCCCACAGCTAAAATCTATCTTCCTGAGCCAATTTTTTCACTCTTTCAATTAGTAGACACGTACGTGTTTATTTGATCAAATTAGCACAGACACCTAAAATACCCCCAATAAATATCATCACTTTTTTTTAGGACATGAAATTTTGAACATTGCCAACATCTCCCGACATCCACCAGCACTAGCAAAATGCCAGAGTGCTTTGGCCTTCCATAATGTGCTTTTCAAAAATAGAGACAGCTACCCAGCAGTTTTAGTTTTCCCAAGAGGAATCTTGGCTCGAATAAACACTACGTGTACCATTACAGTGTTAAGGATTATAAGAAAGCCAACAACTTGAAGCTGTGGCCCCTGCCCTTCTCTGGGACAAGGGCCCCCCTGAAGCTCTGTAGAAAACCATGCAATCTCTCCAGTAAAGCACACATATACAAACAATTCTGCATATAAAACCAGAGAGTATAACTGAAACTTAACTTGAGCCCTTTCTCAAGAGTCACGAATTTGAGGTTGACAAAGCTTGATGACAACACCGAGTGTTGGTGAAATTAAGAAGCAACCAGAACTGCCATGTCCTGATAATGATGGTGTGACATAGTATAACCACTTTGGAAAACCTTTTGGCAGTAATTACTAAAGATGCTTATGCACACAATTTATGACTCACTTCGAGGTAAATGCCCAAGAAAATGGTCCCCAAACACCTACACAAGAATGTGAAATGTCCATGAACATTTGTGTATTGACCCATTTTACAGAGGAGGAGAGCGAGTCTTAGGATAAACAACTTCCCCAGGATCATCCAGCTAATGAGAGGGGTTCAAATTCAGCCGTGCTTAAAATCAAGCTGGTTCTCCACCTCATGCCACCTCTCAAGATGCGGCAGTGTTGCAGGGAGAAAGCCAATTCTGACTCCACGTTAGAAACTGTTTCTTTGACTTGCTTTTCATTGCTCTTGTTATTATAATCATACTTAATGGCTTGCCTGGAGAACCCTGAGCTTCTGCTTGACTGTAAACTAAAGGGCCTTTGTTAAGCTTCTGGAGAGATAGCTTGTCTGTGCCCGCCTGTGAATAGAAGAGATTAACACACCCCTTCCAAAGGCTGGCCACTCCCTTTGAGATGTTTTGCAAGGCTTAAGACCCTTTCACTTTACTTCCCCACTGCCTCTCCCTCTCTATTCTGCCCTTTTAACTTCAGTTACTTATTGCTTCTTTCTCTCTGATCTATAAAAGAACCTGCCATCTGGACCGCAATAAGATGGTGATTTTGATGGTGCTAGCCTGCCATCTTCTCAGTCTGCTGGCTCCCCTATTAAAGTCTCTTTTTGCCTCAACACCTCATCTCTCAGATTCATTAGCCTGTCATGCGGCAAGCAAAGTGAACTTGGACTCAGTAACAGCAGGAGATCCAAGATCTGGATGGTCCCAAGGGCATAAACAACAGCAGGCACCAATGTGGCCCACCTCATTGCCATTCCACTCTGTCTGCTTAAATGTGTTTGTGACTTTAAAAGCCCAAGCAAAGGATAACTATCAAATTAGAACTGATACTATATTTAGCTAAATGATGAAGAGAATTAAGATCATTTTACTGATAGGCTTGGATGTTGCTGTGCTTAGTCGCTCAGTCGTGTCCAACTCTTTGAGACCCCATGGACCGTAGCCCACCAGGCTCCTCTGCCCATGGAGATTCTCTAGGCAAGAATACTGAGAGAGTTGCCATGCTCTCCTCCAGGGGATCTTCCCAACCCAGTGATCAAACCCAAGTCTCCCGCATTGCAAGTGGATTCTTTACCATCTGAGCCACCAGGGAAGCCTAATGATAGGCTTGGATAGGCCCAGAAGAAAATCTCTAGGCATCAATTTTTAAGTGCTAAGAACATTAGGACAATTTATTTCAATCACTAACAGCATACTGACCACAGATATGAGACAAGAACCATGTGACCCTCTGAAGACACAGAAATGAAATAAGACACAATCCCAGGCTCAACAAGCTCCAAAGTCTAGTTGGAGAGCAGGTCCATGGAAACAGTTACAGCACCATAATTATAACATGGCACATGGTTGACTTCATGGTGTCACCTGGCTACATGGCTGTAAAGGGAGCTTTGCAGAGTGCAGTCAGCAGGATTCATGAGGTCATCTGCCTGCGTGTGTGCTCAGTCGCTTCAGTCATGTCCACTCTTTGCCACCCCATGGACTATAGCCAGCCAGACTCCTCTTTCCATGGGATTCTCCAGGCAAGAATACTGGACTGGGTTGCCATGCCCTCCTCCAGGGGATCTTCCTGACGCAGAGATCGAACCTGCGTCTCCTGCCTCTCCTGCACTGCACACAGATTCTTTACCCCTGAGCCACAAAGGAAGCCTCGTGACTGCAGCTATCTTATCCCAAACACCCCTATGCATATCCATCCAGAGCCATTCTGTTAGCCAGGGGGCTAAGTCTACAAAAGCCTCAATAAGTAAAACTTGGTCTAGAACTACATGAGAGCAGAGTGGTCTACCCAAACGGTCAATACAGTGAACGCTGTGATGAGCTTGCCCATCTCCCCACTCGGAAGTAAAGGTCTTATTTCTTTACCTGCTAAGAGTGTTCCTGGCAGGCAGCCCTTGGCTCTTAGCCTCCTTCAGAGACAACCCCAGCTGCAGAAAAAAACCACTTTACCCAAGGTCATGCTCCCTTCTCTGAGCAACGCACTTCCAGTGACTGACTGATGTGAGGGTAGAGAGGTCTTGTCCTCCTGCCCTGGTCAGGACAGCTCTGAAGTGTCATCCCATCTTCAGAATTCCTTGCAGGGTGGGCTGAGGATTCCACTGAAAATATATCACAGTTTGACTTCTCCCTCTGCTGGGTCCTGCCTCTTTCCCCTTCCGTGCACAGCTGTTGATGCCCAGAGCACTCCCCAATAACCCTCCAGCATGCTAGAGACATTACTTTGCCAACAAAGGTCCATCTAGTCAAGGCTATGGTTTTTCCAGTGGTCATGTATGGATGTGAGAGTTGGACTATAAAGAAAGCTGAGCGCCAAAGAATTGATTCTTTTGAACTATGGTGTTGGAGAAGACTCTTGAGAGTCCCTTGGACTGCAATGAGATCCAACCAGTCCATCCTAAAGGAAATCAGTCCTGAATGTTCATTGGGAGGACAGATGTGAAGCTGAAACGCCAATACTTTGGCCACCTGATGTGAAGAGCTGACTCATTTGAAAAGACCCTGACGCTGGGAAAGATTGAAGGTGGGAGGAGAACCCCTTCGACAGAGGATGAGATGGTTGGATGGCATCACTGACTCAATGGACATGAGTTTGAGTAAACTCCAGGAGTTGGTGATGGACAGGGATGCCTGGCATGCTGCAGTCCATGGGGTCACAAAGAGTTGAATACGACTGAGTGACTAAAGTGAAGTGAAGTGATGCTCCTCTCCGTCTCAGAGATCTGCTTCCTGGGAAACTCCCTCATAACAGCCATTTAACGGAATAGACACAACAGACTGTAGCAATGTCTAAAGACTCTCGATCTCCAGGCTCTGGGGGTAGGGGTGGTGGGTTAATCTCAGGAAAATATATAGAACCAGGTACAACGGGACCCCCTTTGAGAATACGGGTTTTCTTTGGGGAGGATTAGTGGGGAGGTCCCAATCTTCTTCTCTGTGATCCTGACCAGAGGCTCGCTAAAGGAAATAAGAAATACAGCCATAGCTGTTACAAACATATTCAGATAGATTAACAGACTGACAGGGGAAATTGAGAGGAGAAAGACTGTAATCAAAACTAAGTGAAACTGAGCAGGACCCTGCAGGACTTCCAGGTACAAATCCTTTCCGAGTCCCACCCTCAGTCCCTGTTTCTTGTTTGTGGGGCCTCCCAGGTGGCTCAGTGGTAGAGTCTGCCTGCCAGTGCAGAAGCCACAGGATACATGGGTTTGATCCCTGGGTAGGGAAGATCCCCTGGAGGAGGAACTGGTAGCCCACTCCAGTATTTTGCCTGGAGAATCCCATGGATGGAGGAGCCTGGTGGGGTACAGTGCATGGGGTCTCAAGGAGTTGGACAAGACTAAGCATGCATGCATGTTTCCTGTTCATAGGAAATAGGCTTCATTCAGCCTCCCTGACCTTTTCAGAGTTCCAAAAGGCAGATTCAACCAGTTGCTGATCAAGGAAGGGAGGGAATGCAGAAACAAAGGAAGAGCAATCAAGAAACAATTTGTTGTTGCTGTTGTTCGGTGGTTAAGTGGTATCCAATGCTTTGCAGCTGAATAAGAAACAATAGCACAGCAATTAAAGCAGAGTCCTGGTTCCTGCTCAAGGAATATACGTAATATCTTTGAGGTCTTCTGCAGGAATTAAGGCCCCCATGATGCTCCAGACTTCAATCAACTAAAACTTGGCCTCTGTCGACCTTTGTCCCAATTCTATGCTGAATTCTCCTTTGCTAAAGCCCTTTCATGAATATGCATGTACCTTTAACTTCCTCAACTTTGTTGGGGGGTTCCCTGGTAGCTCAGCTGGTAAAGAATTCACCTGCAATGCAGGAGATAATACCACTTCGATTTCTGGGTCAGAAAGTTTCCTTGGAGAAGGGATAGTCTACTTGCTTCAGTATTCTGGGGCTTCCCTGGTGGCTCAGATGGTAAAGAAGGCACCCCAATGCGGGAGACCTGGGTTCGAACCCTAGATTGGGAAGATACTCTGGAGGAGAGCATGGCAATCCACTCCAGTATTTTTGCCTAGAGAATCCCCATGGACAGGAGCCTGGAGGGATACATACATTCCACGGAGTTACAAAGAGTTGAGCGTGACTGAGTGACTAAGCACAGCACAATTTTGCTGTGGGGAGACACTGCTTTGGGAAAGATCCCCAGTGTTCTTCTTTGCTGCAAGTAATAATAAATTCTCCTTCACTTTGACTTGGGTGTGTCTGTTGGCTTGACACCCATGGGTAAACCAAGTTTTCAGGTGACAGAAGGCCTACAAAGCAAAACTCACTTTTATATCATATGTCATAATTTTAAAATCTCATTAAGGTCACATAGAGGTTTGTACCAGGAGCAAGAGTGAATTTGCCATCATAAACATATCTCCAAGGACTTTAAAAAAATAATTCCTATTGCATGTTTTGAGTTATTTAGGCAAGGACCTGGTAGTTGAAATCCACATGGTCTCCAAATTCCAATAAATTTTAAACAAATCTAAATATCGAAATCTTCCTTTCCATGCATTCTTAACATGCTCTGTTAGCTGCATTAACTTATACACAATCTTAAATTAGAGAAAAGATCACTGTAGTCTCACTAAAAGACTTTATAAAATCCTCCATAACTAATTTACATGAAAGATAGTTTTCTGAGCTCTAATATTAAAGTTTAATTAATAAATCAAATGTGGTTTTTTCATAGGAAAAAATAGATCAAATGCTTATTAAAATAGCCATTACTAAAGAGCTATAAGAGCTTATAGAGATATTTGGAAAATGCTACTTCAATAGTGTGATATTGTGATAATATATATTTGGTCTTTATCTCAAGTTCCTGGCACAAGAGCTTCTAAAACCTTTGGGAGTTCTTGAGCAACTGGGGTGAGAAGAGTTTCTTTTGTTATTCCTAACAAGCCCCCTTCAATCAAACCAGATTTATGCTAATGAGGGTGACTCTTAATGGGCCTTTAGATAGCTTCTGGATGGGATCTGGTTGCCAAGGGAACCAACCAAGTGATGAGAGAGTTGGAACTTTCAGCCCCGCCCCAGAACCTCCAGGGAGGAAGGCGGTTGCTGATTACTGATGTAATCAAATGCCTAGTGATTTAATCCATCACGCCTACATAATGAAAACTCTATAAAACCCCCTAAGAAGGGTGTTCAGAGAGCCTCAGGTCAGTGAACTAGAATGCATCCATATACCTAGAGGGTGGTATATGCCAATTCCTTGGGGACAGAAGCTACTGTGCTCGGGACCCTTCCAGACCTCATCCTGTGTACCTTCTCATCTGGTTGTTTATCTGTACTCTTTATAATAAAACCAGTAATAGTAAACTGTTTTCTCTGAGTTCTGTGGGCTGCTCTAGCAAATTTTCAAACCTGAAGAGTGTGTCCTGAGAACCTTTGATTTCTATTGGTCAGTAGGAAGTAGGTGAGGCCTGGAAATTTCAACTGGCAAAGTAGTTAGTGTCAGAACTGAACTGAACTGTAGGTTACCTGGTCAATGTGTAAAGAGTTAAAGAATTGGTTGGTGTAGGTTGTAGGACATTAAAGAAATAAAACTAAACACAATTGCTGCTAAGTCGCTTCAGTTGCATCAGACTCTGTGCGACCCCGTAGACGGCAGCCCACCAGGCTCCCCCGTTCCTGGGATTCTCCAGGCAAGAACACTGGAGTGGGTTGCCATTTCCTTCTCCAATGCATGAAAGTGAAAAGTAAAGTGAAGTCGCTCAGTCGTGTCCGACTCGTAGCAACCCCATGGACTGCAGCCCACCAGGCTCCTCCAACCATGGGGTTTTCCAGGCAAGAGTACCGGAGTGGGGTGCCATTGCCTTCTCCGAAAAATACAATTAGTCCTAGCAAAAAAGGGACACTGGCTTAATAGTAAATGTGGCCAACTCTTATTTTAGAATATTGAGACATCAGAAGTCACTTGAAAAATATCCCTTTATGTGCCCAATTACACGTGATTAGAGATGAGAACACAGCTTGTGATGTCCAGCACTAGGTAACCATATGAACTCGGGCAAGCAACTTCCACTGTCTAATCTCTGTATAATATGGCTTTAAATAGAACCAATGTCATGGTGTCATTGCCAGGAAGCAGTACATCTCTTAACAGAGTGCCTTGTCTATAGCAAATGGGTAAATACTGACTAATATCATCACTACTGTCCCTACACTTTTCTTCCCACAAAAAGTATCACCAATTAATCTTTCTTAAAATATAGTTGATTTACAATGTTGTATTAATTTCTGCTACACAGCAAAGTGACTCAGTTATACATATATATACATGTTTTAAAATACATTCTTTTCCATTTTGGTTTACCATAGGATACTGACTACAGTTCTCTGGGCTATACAGTAGGACCTTGTTGTTTATCCATTTTGTATATAATAGCTCAAAGCTCTTAACTCCAACCTTCCACTCCATCTCTCCCCAGACTCCCTCCCCTGGCAACCACCAGTCAGTTCTCTACTTCCCTGATTCTGTTTCTGTTTTGTAGATAGGTTCACTTGTGTCTCGTTTTAGATTCCACAGATAAGTGATATTATATGGTATTTGTCTTTCTCTTTCTGACTTCACTTAATATGATCATCTCTAGTTGTATTCATGTTGCTACAAACGGCATTATTTCATTATTTTTTATTTACCAACTGTCCTTTAGAGGCCAAGAGACTGCAAGAAACAGATTGCATAGAAAGAGGCTGATTCTCTGACCGACCGTAGGTAAGTTACTCTACACTGCTGACACTTTCATCATTTATAAAATGTGTATAATAATACCTACCTCCAGGGCTGAAGAGAGGATTACATGAGATACTATATGTAAAGTGTTAAGAAGGATACTAGTATTATTATTTTATTTTTTTTAGTATTATTATTTTAGTAAATACAATATCTCTTTACAAACACATACTGACTTGATGGACATGAGTTTGAGCAAGCTCCTGGAGTTGGTGATGGACAGGGAAGCCTGGCGTGCTGCAGTCCATGGGGTTGCAAAGAATCGGACACAACTGAGCAACTGAACTGAACTTTACAAACACAATGCCCTGGGGTCCTCTAGGGGAATTCCACTGTGTGAGTCCCTGGAGGACTTTGCAGCAGAAGGTGCAAAGCTTCCTGCCCTTATGGCGTCACTCAGCATGCTGAGGTTTACCAGCAGAAAACAATCAATCCCCACTGCTCACCCCAAAACACCCTTGTCAGGGAAGGTGTTCATCCAGCCACCTTCTCTGTCAAGGACTCTCTCAACCTCCTGACCTGGACCCTGAACTCCAGCCTCAGAAAGCAGCTCAACTAATCCCAAACAACTGCACCCCTCTCCTGGTCCAACTGTAGCCTCACTGGGCTCACAGGTGCCAGATGACAGGTGCGTCCACAGTCTTTCAAAGGTATTATCCAAATGCTTTTGATGTCCCTAAACTATATAGAGTAATGAGAAGATGAAAAAGCTCTTTGTAACTTGGGCATACACAACATCAAAGGGGAGAAAGAGAGAGATTAAGTCTCCTAAAAGAAATAATTTTTCTCACAATGGGTTTTTCCTCAGATGTCAATTATTACCCTCTTTGGGTTACCATACTATCATTTTGAAATCTGAGGATATATGATGATCTAGGTCTGGAAAAATTGTGTCTAAAAAGTAAATTATCAAAAAAAAAAAAATCCCACCTGAAAGGTTTTTCTGCCACATAAGATTTTTTAAAATAGTAAAAGTACCTGATATTTATAAAATCATTTTATATCTTATCATATTTAATTTTCATGACAACACTGGGAGTGGAAACTAGTAGTCCCTCTTTACAGACTAGAAATTAAGGATTCTAAGAAACAGTAAGTGATATATCTAGAGTCCATAGCGAATTTATTGAAAGCCCAGGACTTAACGAAGGGCCATGACTCCAGAGTTAGTCTGCCTTCGTCTATGGAGAGGTCCTCTCCCAAGATGGAAATTCATATCCTTGAATGTATCCAACACAACATGTATTCTACTTTCCACTGAAGAACTCATCCAGTTCCAAAGTCAGCCACTGATTAACGCCAGTAAAGATTTCAACTTTTCACTCCATAAATAGTTTGGGGCAAATTGTTTACTTTCTCTAACGGTACAGACTAAAACAATGATTCACTTTAGATGAGTCAGAAGATTTCAAGATTTCAAATGCAATGCTTTGAAATAAGAACTCCACATTGGAATAAATCAAAAGAGATTTTATGCATAAATAGAAAGGTTTCCTTGGCCCCAAAATGAACATTACTGTTATGGACATTAATCCTTGGGGGTGGAATCTGGTAGAGAACAGACATGGCAGGAGAAACCTAGAGTGAAATTCAGATGAAGAAAGAGGCAAATCTGGCAAAGAGGCCACTTGTGAATTTTACATACACTCTATAGACACTCTAAGGGAATTCAAACTTTACCAACCAGCCTGAGATGAAAGGAATATCCCAGAAGTATCATTTTATTGGAAAAAAATTCTTATCAGGAACAAAAAGTTTTCAAAGAAATTCACTTAAGGGGTACTTCTGATGGACATCCATATGCTTACAAAAAAAAAACAAAAACCCACCACTGCAAAAGGGAAGTCATGAGCAAGAAGAAGGTGGGTAAGAGAAATAAGGATTGTAATAGGCAAGCACCGTAATTACCATCATCACCATGGCTAACACTTTCTGTACCAGGAATTCTGGACCAGGCATTCTTTCAAGGATTTTACAAGTTTCATTCATTTCTCTCTCAACAACCTACAAGGAAGGTGTTATCATTATCTTCATTTTAGATTAAGAAATAGAGGTGCAGAAAGATTAAGAAACTTGCCTCAAATTGCATAGCCAATAAGCAGGGACTCAAATTCAAATTCAGATCCTCTGGCTTCTAAGCGTATGATCCCAATATTTAATATTTATTGTAGTCGCTTTACAATGTTGTGTTTCTGCTGTACAGCAAAGTGGATCAGTTATACATATATCTCCTCTTTTTTAGATTTCCTTCCCATTTAGGTCACCACAGAGCACTGAGTAGAGTTCCCTGTGCTGTACAGTAGGTTCTCATTAGTCATCTATTTCATACATAGTAGTGTATGTATGTCAGTCCCAACCTCCCAATTCATCCCACATCCTTTCTCCTGTTGGTAGCCGTAAGTTTGTTTTAAACATGTGTGACGCTATTTTTATACCTTGCAAATAAGTTCATCGGTACCATTTTTCTAGATTCCACATATAAATATTTTATATGACATTTGTCTTTTTCTTTCTGACTTACAATCTCTAGGTCCATCCGTGTTGCTCCAAGTGGCACTGTTTTGTTCCTAATCTTTATATTATTACAGATGGGAGAGCTGTTTTTAATCTTTTGATTTTTCCCTGAAATGTATTTTCAAGGCTATGAAGAACCTTAATATGATACTGCCAACACATCTTCAAGCGGGTGGAAGATCATAGCAAAAGACTATTGAGACAAAGGCTGTTTCATTCATAGCTAAGAGACACTTTTTAAGATGTCTTATATTTAAGATTTATTGTAATTAAGACGTATTCATGGTCACTGTTAAATTTATAAGCATTTATGTCCTTGTTCTTCTGGACTTTATTTTCAACCATCTCACTTCTTCTGTCTCCAAGTCTATGTATTTACATTCAGGAAGTCTCTCACCATACAAGTATTTTTTTTTTCTTTCTTTGATCTGTATCATTTAGACTCACTTGAAATTAATCTATTAACTGAGACGGTTCCTAAAATACCTCTAACACCATTCATATGCATAGCTTCAATTGTAAAATTCCATTCAGGGATACTGTCTCATATGGTTGTTTTAAATTCCAAAACAGTCCACAAGGTGCTAGCTAACTTATGCTGACTGAAACTAGATTTAAAGGATGATCAGAGCAATGAGAAATGCAGACTGTCAAAGTATAGTTCCAAAAAGCTCCCCTTCAAAGTTACTGAATGTCTGCTGACAACCCTTATGTTTCCTAAATGTACATAAATCCATTCAAATAGAATGCTATGAGCTTCCAAACTGGAGGACAGAGCAGGATCCTAAGAATATTTTTAATGAAATGCATATAACTAGTTGTGATGACAACTTAAGGCTTCACCACGTATCTTGAATTTTGCTTTTATGAGAAGCTCTAGGGTTGAATAAGCCACATATTCTTAAAAGCTAAGATAATATATGGCATTTTTATTTCAGTAAGCTCTTGGCTAAATGCCTCAATGAAGCAAAAGGATCAGCCCTTCACAGGAAAGGATGTGTGTTCTTCTCTTGTATCTGCCCCAAAGAAAAAGCAGAGTGGTAGCTGGGGGGAATGACATCTATGAAGAAGAAATACACACATAACCATGTGCTCATGTGCATAGATGTATATGAGCCTACACACACACAGAGTATCTATTTTCTCATGAGTGAACTTCTGTAGAATATAACTTTTTATATATAAATTTATTTATTTTAATTGAAGGTTAATTACTTTACAAGATTGTATTGGTTTTACCATACATCAACATGAGTCAGCCACAGGTATACAAAATTAAGATCATGTTACCTCTCTACTTAAAATCTTCCAACAGGGATTTCCCTGGCTGTCCAGGGTTAAGACTCTGTGCTTCCAATGCAGGGGCCTTGGGTTCGATATAAAAGCCGATATTCTTATAACTGCCTATATGAACTGACCTTCCAGTGGGGTTGCTGGGGCTTGTGCATACTGAGTCAGGAAAACCCACTGTGCTTGTCTCTTCCCACGTCTATATTAATTAACAGTACATTGGTAGGTTGACCTGAGCCACAGTGAAATATTTACATCATGCAAACCCTACAGATTACAGTTAGGTTTTTGTTGGAATGTCACCCCCTGGGTGAGGCCCTACTTTGTTTGATATTCAATCCCACTCTCTTACACTCCCATACCTCCAATTCTTTGTAGCACTTGGGACTTTCTAGAAAAAAAAAAATATATATATATATATATATTCATCCAAATATGGTTGAGCAGATGTTTTATTACACATTGCTTTAATGTATACAGGGGATTTAGCAGACCTGGTTAAAAAGTTTAAACCCTTCATAGAAATTTAATTAAATCTTGACATGGGAAAAGTAACAGGTTTTAAAAGCCAAAGCTTTCTGCATAATTCCACAAGTTGGTGGGTTAACTGATTTTTAACTCTAAAATATATTTGAAAATTAACTCATTACTTATTAGAGTTGAGAGTGGTAAATTATAAATGAACTTTAAAAAAAAAGTTTCAGACAAAGAAATATATGAATTTTGGGTACATCTGAATTAACTTCACTTTTAAGAAAATCCGTATTTTATATCCTTTTTTATTTTGCACTTTTTCATATTTCTTGATTGTGCCTGAAAAGTAATATAAAACCAAACATGGTTAATTCTAATTCTATTTTAGGTATACAAGTTGGGTTTTCTGTATATTTTGTTTGTTTACCGCCAGTCCTACCCAGTTAACACATAAGCTCCATGAACACAAGGATTTTTGTATGTTTTGTTTGCCTCTGTATTTGTAAGTTCATTTGTAACTTAACGGGAACAAAGAAAGTAAGTCTTTAGTCGTGGAATTCTGGTGGGAACTGGTGGTGTATGTATTGAGATGGGGGTAGGATCTCCTGGTTTCCTGACATCAGATGAGGTAGGCACTTGTTATCTTGTAAGACTAGATTTCTTGTGACTAAAATATTTCACTTTTCCCCTAAGAGCAATACCAAATCAAAGTCTGCCCAACTGTGTTCTAAAAGATAGGCTCACATGGGGGTGAAGATCCATTCTTTCAGTCATTCATGCAAGAAACATTTACCTAAAGCCTAACATGCACCAGGTCCTTATCCAAGTGTTGGAGGTATCTCAGTGGACAAAATAGAAACAAAATTCTTCCCTCATGGAGTTTATATTCTACTAGGAGAAAGCATATGAAAACTGAATACATAGGGATTTCCCTGTTGGTCCAGTGGTTAAGAATTCACCTTCCAATGCAGGGGATGTGGTTTTGATCCCTGGTCACAGAACTAAGATTCCACATGCTGTGGGGCCACTAAGCCTGTGCGCCACAACTAGAGAGCCAGAGTGCCACAAACTACAGAGCCCCCATCACAACTAGAGAGAAGCCTGCCCACCACAATGAAAGATCCACATGCTGCAACCAAGACCTAAGGCAGCCAAAAATAAATAAGTATTAAAAAAAACACTAATACATACATATATGATGTTAAGCATGTATAAATGCATTGGAAAAACAATAAAGCAGGGAAGGGATAAATTAGGAATAGAGAATATTAGGTGGGGGTGGGAGAAGCTACTCTTTAAGGTGAGGTTATCAGGGAAGGTCTCCCAGGAGGGGATCTTTGAGCTGAGACCTGAGACAGGGCATTCCAAATGGAAAAAACAGCAAGTATGTGTTGGTTATCTATTGATGCATAAAGAAATAGTCCATGTCAGAAAACATTAGCCTGTTACTATCTCTTACAGTTCTATGAATTGACTGGGCTCAGCTGGGCCGTTGTTGCTTGAGGTTACTAGTGTGGCTTATGTCAGAGAATGGCTGCGACTGGAGTCATTTGAAGGCTTGACTGTGTTGGACGTCCAAGACAGCTTCACTGCCAAGTTTAGTGCTTTGAAAGGTAAGGCTGGAAGGCAGCATTCAGCTGGGACAGGAGACTATACATTCAGCTGGGACAGGAGACTATGCATATGCGGTTTCTTCCAGCACAGTGGTCTCGGTATTTGGACTTCACATATGATGTAACTCAAAGGCTCCGAGAGTGACTGTTCCAAGTCAGAAGTGTTTTTGCCAGTTTCTTAAGTCCTCGGCCCCAAAACTAGAACAGCATCACTTCCATCATATTCTACTTGTCAAATAAGCAACAGAGCCCTCTCAGTAGGGGGAGGTGGTCATAGAATCCACCTCTCCCTCCCCATGGGAGGGGTGTCAAAGAATATCTAGTCACTTTTTAAAAATGTTTTAAAAATTGAAATATAGTTAATTTACATTATATTAGTTTCAAGTATACAGCAAAGTGATTCACATACATGTATATATCTACATATATATTATTTTTAGATTCTTTTCCGTTATAGATAAGACATTTGTATAGTTCTCTGTGTTATACAGTAAATTCTTTTTGTATTTATTTTATATATAGTGATGTGTATCTGTTGATTCCAACCTCCTAATTTATCACTCATTCCCACCTTTCCCCTTTGGTAACCATCAGTTTGTTTTTGAAGCCTGTGAGTCTGTTTCTCTTTTGTAAATAAATTCATTTGTATCATTGTTTCATATTTAATCTACTTCAAAGCGAAGAAGCGCTGGGATAGGAATAAACTTGACATACTAGAAGCCAGAGTGCCTGGAGACTAGAGTGACCTGGGTCAGGACATTGGAAGGGGCATAGCATGTAGGTAGTTGTAAGCCATAATAAAAATTTAGTTTCATTCATTCTAATTTATTTTTTACTGCTGTTTCTCTTCCAGGGTTCTACAGTCAAGAAATCAGCCTGTATTCATAGAAAAGATGTCAAGAATGACCTGGGAAAAATGCCTGGAAATAATAATGGAGAAATATGAGATCCCTAAAATAGCAGCAGTACAACCGCCCTGGCCTTAGAAAAGAGAGGTAGGAGCTTAAAACAACCTGTTGTTTTTTAGAAGTACTCTCATCCTTTCTAATCCAAAGGATCAATGTCATTAGGTATCATAATGACCCCCTTCAACTGCCAAAACACCTACCCTACATAGGTCACCCTTAAATATATAATCTTACCTTTCCTTTTCTGCCTTAGCATCAAGTTAGACATAGAACAATGCTTCTTCTTCTAACTATATTATGTTTACAATTTGCAGTGGGAAAATGAAATAAATGTGAGACGCATGTATGGCTGTCTACTCTCAGACTGATCTGGTATAACAGAGTTCCAGCAGTCTTACCAGAATGAGCAACTTTAATACTTTCTTAAACTCCTGGATTATGAATGAAATGAGATGGTTCAATATCTCTCTGAGATAAAGATACTGAGAGCCTCTGATTAAACCAAAAGGAAAATTCATGTCAGTGGCTTCCATGGGCTCCTAATGCCACCGGGAGGTCAGGTAGGTCTCAGGAGGTGAAATGGAGGTTTAAAAAATTAGCAATGAGGAATAAGACAGAAAAAAGGTAGCCTTATGGAGCAAGACTGAGCAGAAAGAAGAGGAGGGTTGAGTCCGCAGTTCAGTTCTGAGCACCTTTACCCTTTTCTTTTTTTTCTTGAGATTTCCGATCCTTTCACATAAGGATTTCTGGGGTTGGCACCACAGCTATGGAGCCAAGTACACAAACTCTGGAGTCAGGGGCATCATCACTTACCAACTGAGAGACTTGAGCGAATCACCCAGACATCTTGTGCTGAAATGCCCTCATTTGTAAATAAGAGATAGTAATAGCTGTAAGGCTTTCCTGAGGATTGAGATAATGCATATTAAATGGTTAGAATGCTGCTTTGCACATATTTGAATCTCAAAAGGTATTGGCTATTACTACATTCAATTTTGAACTGAGTTTCCAGGAACCACAAGGCACATATGTGTTTGATTCCATGTGAGAACCTAAACTATAGGTGATTGTGAATTGTAATTTTTTTTTTCTTGGTTTGTATGTGACTAGACACTGTCTGCAGCAGCTGCCCTTAACATTTGCCAACTTAAAAAAGAGGCAATAGTAAATGTCAGCAGTAAAAGGCTCCAGGTCACTCTGCAGCCCTTTTGCTCAAAGCTTTGCATACAGCATGTGCGTTCAAAGATGAAATGAATAAACATCTTTCTCTTAACTATAGCTTTATCTTCTCTACAGCTCATTACTTGTGGGAATTTTCCTTAACTCTATTTTAAGACAATAATAATTTATAACACTTTGGGCCAGTTCTTTGGTTTCTCCAGAGTCAGTCACAGTTAGGGACAGTTAAACAACTTAATTAAAATAATATTAAAGTAATACCACCATAGGAAAAGTATTTATGCTCTCCACAAAGTTAGCCCCTTAAATTTAGTTAGCAGTGTCTTTCAAGGTTTTGAGAAGTGTCCAAAGCACTCTCTATGGAAGCATCTCTAACTACCTCAATCCTGTTTAATTCCAACTTGCTCACTGTACATGAAAACCTCAGGGACTTGACCTCTTTCTGGGTACCTAGGAGAGTTTTTAAAAAGGGATTCTAAGTTGGTACAAAAAAGATCTTCACGACCCAGATAATCATGATGATGTGATCACTAATCTAGAGCCAGACATCTTGGAATGTGAAGTCAAGTGGGCCTTAGGAAGCATCACTACGAACAAAGCTAGTGGAGGTGATGGAATTTCAGTTGAGCTGTTTCAAATCCTGAAAGATGATGCTGTCAAAGTGCTACACTCAATATGCCAGTAGATTTGGAAAACTCAGCAGTGGCCACAGGACTGGAAAAGGTCAGTTTTCATTCCAATCCCAAAGAAAGGCAATGCCAAAGAATGCTCAAACTACCACACAATTGCACTCATCTCACATGCTAGTAAAGTAATGCTCAAAGTTCTCCAAGCCAGGCTTCAGCAATACGTGAACCGTGAACTCCCTGATGTTTAAGATGGTTTAGGAAAAGGCAGAGGAACCAGAGATCAAATTGCCAATATCCGCTGGATCATGGAAAAAGCAAGAGAGTTCCAGAAAAACATCTATTTCTGCTTTATTGACTATGCTAAAGCTTTTGACTGTGTGGATCACAATAAACTGTGGAAAATTCTGAAAGAGATGGGAATACCAGACCACCTAACCTGCCTCTTGAGAAATCTGTATGCAGGTCAGGAAGCAACAATTAGAACTGGACATGGAACAACAGACTGGTTCCAAGTAGGAAAAGGAGTACGTCAAGGCTGTATATTGTCACCCTGCTTATTTAACTTATATGCAGAGTACATCATGAGAAATGCTGGACTGGAAGAAACACAAGCTGGAATCAAGATTGCTGGGAGAAATATCAATAACCTCAGATATACAGATGACACCACCTTTATGGCAGAAAGTGAAGAAGAGCTAAAAAGCCTCTTGGTGAAAGTGAAAGAGGAGAGCGAAAAACTTGGCTTAAAGCTCAACATTCAGAAAACGAAGATCATGGCATCCGGTCCCATCACTTCATGGGAAATAGATGGGGAAACAGTGGAAACAGTGTCAGACTTTTATTTTGGGGGCTCCAAAATCACTGCAGATGGTGACTGCAGCCATGAAATTAAAAGAGGCTTACTCCTTGGCAGAAAAGTTATGACCAATCTAGATAGCATATTCAAAAGCAGAGACATTACTTTGCTGACTAAGGTCCGTCTAGTCAAGGCTATGGTTTTCCCAGTGATCATGTATGGATGTGAGAGTTGGACTGTGAAGAAGGCTGAGTGCCGAAGAATTGATGCTTTTCAACTGTGGTGTTGGAGAAGACTCTTTAGAATCCCTTGGACTGCAAGGAGATCCAACCAGTCCATTCTGAAGGAGATCAACCCTGGGATCTCTTTGGAAGGAATGATGCTGAAGCTGAAGCTCCAGTACTCTGGCCACCTCATGCAAAGAGTTGACTCATTGGAAAAGACTCTGATGCTGGGAGGGATTGGGGACAGGAGGAGAAGGGGACGACTGAGGATGAGATGGCTGGATGGTATCACGGACTCGATGGACGTGAGTCTGAGTGAACTCCAGGAGATGGTGATGGACAGGGAGGCCTGGCGTGCTGCGATTCATGGGGTTGCAAAGAGTCGGACACAACTGAGCGACTGAACTGAACTGAAGTTGGTTCGCTCTTAGGAAGCAACAGGCACATAAGGAATTTCACTCTTTATTTCCAAGTTCTTTGTGATGCCATATATTTGGAGTTGCCAGAATAAGCAAAATTAATCTATGCCACAATGTAGGGTTTCTGTTGTAAGATCTCAACATGTTTTAGACAAACTTTTAAAAAAATTGAAGCTGGATTGGAAACATTTGGAAAAAATGCACAGAATCTGCTTACTTTCTTGGCCTCTGTGTTCCCATACAGTAGCCACTAGAGCACTTAGTATGGGGGTAGTTCAAATGGGCTTCCCTGGTAGCTCAGATGGTAAAGAATCCACCTGCAGTGCAGGAGACCTGGGTTTGATCCCTGGGTTGGGAAGATCCCCCGGAGAAGAGAATGGCAACCCACTCTAGTATTCTTGCCTGGAGAATTCCATGGGCAGAAGAACCTGGAAGGCTACCATCCATGGGGTTGCAGACTCAGACACAATTGAACAGCCAACACATTGTTGGTCCAGTGGCTAACATGCTGCATTTCCAATGCAGAGGAGTCTGGATGTGATCACCGGTCAGGGAAATAGATCCCGCATGCCTCAAGTAAGACCCAGCATAGCCAAATAAATACAGATTTTTTTTAAATGTGAGGAATAAATAAAGAAGGTTGGATTTTATAGTAAGAGAGGTTATATGTCATTGTATAGGGCGCCTGTTAAAATATTTTCAGGGTGAGTTTAGTGACCTGGTTTTCTTTTGAAAAGAATTTGTATAGCTTTATCCTATCTGGTGTTTCACTATTTAAATTTTTACTTGGTAGTAAGAATCCTCACGGCCTATTAGAAAATTTTGTTTTCAAAAGGAAAGGAAACAGGCGCTATCAAAACATTCTTAGTATCTTCAGTGTACCACAGTAGTCTTATTGGTGAAAATAATGTTAATCAGTGTCTTCTGTTCTCTTTTTTCTTTAAAATCTCAAAGCACTAAATAGGACAGGTACAAATATCCACCTTTTGCAAATAGAGAAATCAAGGTACAAAGCAGAAATAACATGGCCAAGGTCATGAAAAAATTCAATGATGAAGTGTGTGTGTGTGTGTGTGTGTGTGTGTGTGTGTGTGTGTGTGTGTGTGTATAGAATACACTGGGAAAATTCTACAGCCCATTAATACCAGGATCAGAATCTTTGAGGGTCTGCATTCAAACAGCTGCTTTGGGATCTAGACTGTCTAAACTCAAAGGGTCAAAGCTCAGTAGCTAAACCTGGCTGGAAGCAGTTTGGTTCTTGTTAATAGTTATGTCACCCAGGAGACTGCTGCCTGGGCATGTGAGAATAATAGAGATCTGCTGGAAACACTGGGCCTAACCTCTTCTCATAGACCATGAACTCTCAAAGTAGCATCTTTACATAGAAAACAAACTATGGTTACTGAAGGGGAAAGGTATGGGGAGGCATAAATTAAGAGTTTGGAATTAGCAGATATACACTACTATATGCAAAATAGATAACCAACAAATTCTTACTGTACAGCACAGGGAATTATATTCAGTATCTTGTCATAAAGTATAATGGAAAAGAATCCGAAAAAGTAGAGTATTTGTCTAATTACATCTTAAAAGTAAAAATGAAAGGAGCTCTTCATAAAAAGTTTGAGCAGTACTCCAAAATACAATGAAGAAGGCCGCACATTACTTCAAATCGTACTCAGTTCAGTTCAGTTCAGTCGCTCAGTCATGTCTGACTCTTTGGGATCCCATGAATCGCAGCACGCCAGGCCTCCTGGTCCATCACCATCTCCCGGAGTTCACTCAGACTCACGTCCGTCGAGTCCATAGGCCATCCAGCCATCTCATCCTCTGTCGTCCCCTTCTCCTCCTGCCCCCAATCCCTCCCAGCATCAGAGTCTTTTCCAATGAGTCAACTCTTTGCATGAGGTGGCCTTCATGTACTGGAGCTTCAGCTTTAGCATCATTCCTTCCAAAGAAATCCCAGGGTTGATCTCCCTACTCCAGGTTAAAAAAAAAATAGCTATAACATGACATTCCAGACCTCTGTGTATGCGTCTACAACATCAAAAGAAGGATGGATGGATGGTTGGTATGGATGGACAAGTGAACAAACGGATGACTGAGAGAAAGAGGAAGGAAACAGAAAAGTAAGAAATGAAGAGAAGAAGGAGCAAAGAAAGAAATACAAATATATGAGAATCAAATTTTTAATGACATGCATGCATGCATAGTCACTTCAGTCAGAAGAAACACAAACTGAAGGGAACTGAAGAAAGGGTTAAACTTCAAATGCATGTTGCCTAAAACAAGAGAAAGAGCCCTGTAGCATAAAGTCAAAAGATCATAAAGATCATTAAGACATTTGACTCTTTTTGTTATTAGCTACAAGTATAATTTTGGTATATACTGATTGCATGCTATGATGGAAAATTTCAAGTAACACTCATCTTTCTTATACTTCTTCCTTTCTCACCTTCCTTACATTCTGATTTTATAGATTCCATAATGTTTTACCATATAAGGGCTTTTTAAAAAAACAAACTATAGTACATTTTGTACTACAATCATAATTCTTCTAATTCTTTATTTTAAATCTTTATGTTTAAATCTTTATTTAAATGTATTTAATGTTCAGTGCCAATTTCATCCAAGCTGGTCCATTTCAGAGTTCTTTATTTGGAGTCACCATGTGATGATAACTCGAAGTGGAGCACTGCTAGGACAAAATTCTAAATTGTGTACCATTAGCTTAGTGGACCTGGTGCAAGTGCCCAGAAAAGAAATGGCACACGATTGAAAGGTAGAGAAAGCAGTAGCTTAGTCGCATCCAACTCTTCATGACCACATAGGCTGGGGCCCACCAGGCTCCTCTGTACATGGCGTGTGTGGATTCTCCAGGCAAGAATACTGAAGTTGGTAGCCATTCCCTTCTGCCAGTGATATTCCTGACCCAAGGATCAAACTTGGATCTCCTGCATTAATAGGTAGATCCTTTACCGTCTAAGCCACCAGAGAAAGTGGTAAGGCATTGGTAAAACTCACCTGGATGATTGGGAAAGCAAAGCAAATAACGACCTTGAAGCAGCCAAGAGAAACTGTGGGAGCCCTTAGTGATTTTTCACTTTGTAACACGTTTGCTTTCAGCAATGGAGTAATTCTGGGATTGAAAAGCCAGGAATGAATTATTTTTTGCCATCAGCCAGGAATTTTCTTGCCATCAATTCTCAAATTTTATGATCTATGGCTGCAGTCTTTTCCTGGTTTAATTGCTCCATGGAAATCTTTTTTCCCCTGCTTTATTTTATTTAATCACTGTGCCTTTTTTGATTTCTTTTCATATTAAAAAAATTTTTTTTAATTCCACAAATCCCACAATGACTTTACCTAAAATTGTCACAAACTCAATTATTTAGTCCTGTGCCTTGCATAATAGTAACCTATATTAGATCTGTATTACATGTTAGACCATTTGAATACAGTGGAGAAGCTTAATTAAGGCAACCAATTGGTAAAATAGCCACTATATTGCAGAATGTTCTTGGGACAGAATATTATATATCTATTTTAAATGGTATCTACAAAGAACATCTAAGGACATTAGAAAATATCTGTGAATAATTATAAGTGACAAAAGCAAACCTAAAAATTTTATATGAAAATACAAAAATAATAATCCAGGAATGTCAAATGTAAACAAAATATGTTCTCTGTGTGTGTGGGAGGTAGGGGGCAGGGTCCTTAATCTTAAAGTACAAATAACAGACTTCTTTCTATTTCCAATGGCTTCCCACACAGCTCAGTTGGTAAAGAATCTGCCTAAGATGAGGGAGACCTGGGTTCAATCCCTGGATTGGGAAGATCCCCTGGGAAAGAGAAAGGCTACCCACTCCAGTATTCTGTCCTGGAGAATTCCATGGACTATATAGTCCATGGGGTTGCAAAGAGTCGGACATGACTGAGTGACTTTCATTTTCTACTTCCAAACTGCTTTTCACAGAACGTAATTAAGAAAGTGAGGAGGATACAGGACTTGGGAAGAAGTTAGTGGAATAACTGGAGTCAATTGTAGATAATTTTAAAGAAGGAAAGATCTTCAACTGGGTTTTTCCAAGATGCTGGAGTGTAAGTTTGGCAGGAAAGAAGGAGGACAAAGGCAGGGGCTGGGGCTTAGATGGAAAACAGAATGTCTCCCATACAGAGGACAGCAAGCTCTTTAATGTGGATTCTTGGCATCTCAGTTCATGCTCTAACTGCATTGCTTCCTGCCATATGCAATTAATCTCTTTAGCCTTTACATTCTCATCTGTTAAACAGGGAAAAAACTTCTAGCTATTTGACACTCACATTTGTGAGGTCCAAATAAGATATCATGAGGACTTCCTTAGTGGTCCAGTGGTAAGACACCACTATAGTGGGTGTGGGTTCCATCCCTGGGTCAGGGAATTAAGATCCCATATACCAAGCAGTCAAAAAAAAAATAATAATAAACAAAGAGGTCATGTGTGAAAGCACTTGAAAGGTTCTAGATCTCCATGCCAGAGCAACGTTCCCATTGTTATTATTTACTAGTTGAAGCAGAGGCCAATAGAAAGGCATGGGCTCTGTGAGGGTGTGGCAAGGTAGGCTAACATATTTTAGGCCATCTTCTACTTCCTGCCAATCCCTACAGGCTGCTGAAGCTTTGACCTATTACATGATCACCCTTGTTAGTCACCATCCTTTGATGACCTGGGCCTCTGCCAATGCATCTCCTTTGGACTACTTGGCTTCCCAGGTGGCACAGTTCAGTTCAGTCGATCAGTCGTGTCTGACTCTTTGCAACCCCATGAATCGCAGCACGCCAGGCCTCCCTGTCCATCACTATCTCCCAGAGTTCACTCAGACTCACGTCCATCGAGTCTGTGATACCATCCAGCCATCTCATCCTCGGTCGTCCCCTTCTCCTCCTGCCCCCAATCCCTCCCAGCATCAGAGTTTTTTCCAATGAGTCAACTCTTTGCATGAGGTGGCCAAAGTACTGGAGTTTCAGCTTTAGCATCATTCCTTCCAAAGAAATCCCAGGGCTGATCTCCTTCAGAATGGACTGGTTGGATCTCCTTGCAGTGCAAGGGACTCTCAAGAGTCTTCTCCAACACCACAGTTCAAAAGCATCAATTCTTCAGTGCTCAGCCTTCTTCACAGTCCAACTCTCACATCCATACATGATCACTGGGAAAACCATAGCCTTGACTAGACGGACCTTAGTCGGCAAAGTAATGTCTCTGCTTTTGAATATGCTATCTAGACTGGTCATAACTTTTCTGCCAAGGAGTAAGCCTCTTTTAATTTCATGGCTGCAGTCACCATCTGCAGTGATTTTGGAGCCCCCCAAAATAAAGTCTGACACTGTTTCCACTGTTTCCCCATCTATTTCCCATGAAGTGATGGGGCCGGATGCCATGATCTTCGTTTTCTGAATGTTGAGCTTTAAGCCAACTTTTTCACTCTCCACTTTCACCTTCACCAAGAGGCTTTTTAGCTCCTCTTCACTTTCTGCCATAAGGGCGGTGTCATCTGCATATCTGAGGTTATTGATATTTCTCCCAGCAATCTTGATTCCAGCTTGTGTTTCTTCCAGTCCAGCGTTTCTCATGATGTACTCTGCATAGAAGTTAAATAAGCAGGGTGACAATATACAGCCTTGATGTACTCCTTTTCCTACTTGGAACCAGTCTGTTGTTTCATGTCCAGTTCTATCTGTTGCTTTTTGACCTGCATACAGATTTCTCAAGAGGCAGGTTAGGTGGTCTGGTATCCATCTCTTTCAGAATTTTCCACAGTTTATTGTGATCCACACAGGCAAAGGCTTTGGCATAGTCAATAAAGCAGAAATAGATGTTTTTCTGGAACTCTCTTGCTTTTCCATGATCCAGTGGATGTTGGCAATTTGATCTCTGGTTCCTTTGCCTTTTCTAAAACCAGCTTGAACATCAGGGAGTTCACGGTTCACGTATTGCTGAAGCCTGGCTTGGAGAACTTTGAGCATTACTTTACTAGCATGTGAGATGAGTGCAATTGTGCAGTAGTTTGAGCATTCTTTGGCATTGCCTTTCTTTGGGATTGGAATGAAAACTGACCTTTTCCAGTCCTGTGGCCACTGCTGAGTTTTCCAAATCTGCTGGCATATTGAGTGCAGCACTTTGACAGCATCATCTTTCAGGATTTGAAACAGCTCAACTGGAATTCCATCACCTCCACTAGCTTTGTTCATAGTGATATTTTCTAAGGCCCACTTGACTTTGCATTCCAGGATATCTGGCTCTAGATTAGTGATCACATCATCATGATTATCTGGGTCGTGAAGATCTTTTTTGTACAGTTCTTCCGTGTATTCTTGCCACCTCTTCTCAATATCTTCTGCTTCTGTTAGGTCCATACCATTTCTGTCCTTTATCAAGCCCATCTTTGCCTGAAATGTTCTTTGTCTTGAAGAGATCTCCAGTCTTTCCCATTCTGTTCTTTTCCTCTATTTCTTTGCATTGATCACTGAGGAAGGCTTTCTTATCTCTTCCTGCTATTCTTTGGAACTCTGCATTCAGATGCTTATATCTTTCCTTTTCTCCTTTGCTTTTCACTTCTCTTCTTTTCACAGCTATTTGTAAGGCCTCCCCAGACAGCCATTTTGCTTCTTTGCATTTCTTTTCCATGGGGATGGTCTTGATCCCTGTCTCCTGTACAATGTCACGAATCTCAGTCCATAGTTCATCAGGCACTCTGTCTATCAGATCTAGTCCCTTAAATCTATTTCTCACTTCCACTGCATAATCATAAGGGATTTGATTTAGGTCATACCTGAATGGTCTAGCGGTTTTCCTATTTTCTTCAATTTGAGTCTGAATTTGGTAATAAGGAGTTCATGATCTGAGCCACAGTCAGCTCCTGGTCTTGTTTTTGTTGACTGTATAGAGCTTCTCCATCTTTGGCTGCAAAGAATATAATCAATCTGATTTCGGGGTTGACCATCTGGTGATGTCCATGTGTAGAGTCTTCTGTGTTGTTGGAAGAGGGTGTTTGCTATGACCAGTACATTTTCTTGGCAAAACTCTATTAGTCTTTGCCTTGCTTAGCCATCATGTTCAACAAAAGAGTCTGAAATGCAGTACTTGGATGCAATCTCAAAAATGACAGAATGATCTCTGTTCGTCTCCAAGGCAAACCATTTAATATCACAGTAATCCAGGTCTACGCCCCAACCAGTAATGCTGAAGAAACTGAAGTTGAACGGTTTTATGAAGACCTACAAGACCTTTTCGAACTAACACCCAAAAAAAATGTCCCTTTCATTATAGGGAACTGGAATGCAAAAGTAGGAAGTCAAGAAACACCTGGAGTAACAGGCAAATTTGGCCTTGGAATGCGGAATGAGGCAGGGCAAAGACTAATAGAGTTTTGCCAAGAAAATGCACTGGTTAGAGCAAACACCAGGTGGCACAGTGGTAAAGAATACACCTGCCAATGCCCTAGACACAAGAGACTAGGATTTGATCCCTGGGTCAGAAAGATCCCCTGGCAACCCACTCCAGCATTCTTGCCTAGAGAATTCCAAGGACAGAGAAGCCTGATGGGCTACAGTCCATGGGGTCACAAAAAGTCAGACACGACTGAGCATGCACGTAGTCAAGTAGTTGGACTGCTTGGCCATACTCCATGATGATATGGTACAGCTGCTGTAAACTTTTCCCACAAGATTTTAAGCCACAGGCTTGTTTCCTTTCATGAACTTCACCACCATAACTGAATTCTATACATTCTCTACCCTCTACCTTCACTATAATTTAAAACTCTGTATTACCCACAAATCTAACCATTGTTAAATTTATCCAGATGTGTGTGCATGTGTGTTTTTACATAGAGACTATGTTTACAGATTTTGGAGAAGGTAATGGCAACCCACTCCAGTATTCTTGCCTGGAAAATACCATGGACTGAAGAGCCTGGAAGGCTACAGTCCATGGGGTTGCAAAGAGTAGGACACAACTGACCGACTTCACTTTCTTTACTGATTTGATCATATTTTAAATTCTAAAAGGAAACCTTGAAGGCTTAGAATAAAATCCTCTCGTATCCTCCAAATATTCCCCCACATTCAGCCACTGAAAGCATCATCCTCATCAATTACAAGTCAAAAATCTGCTTGTCTTTCATAAATGCAAATTAGCACTTTGTTTTCCAGAAGAACTTAACATAAGCTTCAGAATGATCACTAGACAAATAGGTTTTGCCTGCTGAAGAGGAAATTACTATTCTACATATTTAGCAGGGGGGATATTCCCGTGATGATAAGACATACCTGTTTCCAACAAATAAGAAATGAAGTGGAGTGGGGGTGGATATGGAAGAGAAGGTTCAGGAAGCCCATCTCAGAACCAGTGAGCTCTGGGTGGCATGTGTGAAGTTCATGGGAAAATGGAAGCTGTTCCTGGGTGAAATACAAGATTTTGTCCAACCTGTTCCTGGATTCTTCTGTCATTGTGAGAAAAGCAAGTACACCCTCGACTTTGATCCAGACTTCTCTGGATTAATAATGTTGGAGGGAGAGCCATGCAGAAAGGGAAACTAAGAGTCTGAAGAAGACTGGACACTCCTGGTCTGTTGATTTCTGTAAGATGCTGAGGTCCTACATCTTAGGATAGTTTTCATTCGCCAAATGTGATTCAAATTTGAGTATTTTCTTTTTCAATGTCTCCTCTAATTCTAGTGCTGTTCCTCAACATGGAGAGACAGTGATCTCTTCAAAGAAGTTCACCCAACTGGTCTGATCGCTAGAGATCTAGTTTCCACTCTACGCCTTTCTGTCCTCTGAGGGTACCATATTTTCTATTGGCTTTTAGCGTTCTCAACAAATGGAAAAGTTCTTCCAAATGGTGCCTCCTCCACAAAGTTGTTTAAGCAATAGCAGTTGTAGCAGTGACACGTAGGCAAAGTATTTGAGAAATGGCTCCTCATCCCTTCAAGCATTGATATTGACCACATACAACACAAAAAGGACTTTGACAGCGATCTTGGCTTCTGCTCATTGGGAAGTAGACTAAGACCAGAGCATCTCTCTTTTTTTTTTTTCTTTCTTTCTTTCTCAGTTTATCACAAGAGCTGAAGTTTGGAAACACACAACTATCAGTGTGAAGTTGGACTCTTAAGTTTAAGTTATGCTACATCTTTACATTCACCAGACTCCTAACAGTTCAGCCTTTGGGCCTAAAGCAATTGCATGCATACTTTCACTTGACACTAGTTCTAAATTTCAGACTTATAAAACTTCTGAGACAGAGAAACTCTGAATGTCAATAGCCTACATTGTACAAAACTCCTTCAAAGTATGAGCCTGAAAGAAAAAAAAAACACACAATAACCACACATGTGAGCATGCAAAGACACAGACACAGACACAGACACAGACACACACACACACACACACACACACAAGATAAAAGAGGAAGAGGCACAAAGCAAAACGCAGCAACATTCCTTAAGAGGTTTTTATTTCTTGTAGTTTTCTCTTTAAGTATGAGTTAGTCTCTAAAAGGGGACATTGTTCACAAGTCACTTCCAAGGCACGTAAACAACTGCCTTCTAAACCATCCTAGCAGAAATCAACATGACTACCTGTGAAATAGATTATAAACTTGAGTAGATGTTTCACAATAATTGTTAAGCATGAAGGACTGCATCACTGATTTGACAAGTGTGGAAAACACTTTCTAAATTATACAGATGTGAGCTTAAGCAATCATTTTCCCACTGATAATTAAATCCTCTTATAGCTTGGTACCACATTTTTTATTCACAAACAAGGGTTTGGAAAGTCACTTTTTAGCAACGTAAGACAGATCTACTGTAGCACTAAAAATGAGTACCACTCAGTATACAGAAACATTTCTGGAGATCAGAGGCAGAGAGCAAAATGCCCTGTATATCACAACACATCAGGGGTTGATGAATGCTTGTTATGGGACCAGCATGGGCACAACCCAACTGTCAACAGACCACTTCTTCTAGTACTATCAGGGAACTGGTGATACTGAGGGTCCTTGTTTCTTGGAAAAGACGTCCTTCCTTTGGATAGCTAGGCTATCATGGGCTGCTATAGCCCCTCACCCCTCTTTGTGAGTAGCAGCAGCAACCATCCATTTCACCAGTTTCAGTTCCAACCACCACCTTCAAATTCTTTAGCTTAATGTTATTAAGACTGCATGTAAAACTGTGTCTTATGTTAACAATCATGTAAGAAATTGAAAAACACAGAGTCCTTGAGCAGGCTGATTTGAATAGCAGGATCTGACAATATGAGAAGTAACACACTTGATACTCTTGACATTCTCAGGTTTTGGGTTGAGAAATACAATGCAGGTCCACTGAAGAAACAAGGCACAAATATACTAGATATTTGCGTGAATCATTGTTTGCATTTGGGAACAGTAGTTGTTGAAATAGGTAATAGGTAATGTCCAAACGGCTAAAGTACTTCCTACCATTACAGAGGAAATAAATTTCTGAACTACATTCTTTGTCATATAGTAGGAGATCAGATGTCAGAGGTCTGGTCAATAATTCCAGAAATGGATGGAAGCATCTCAGATGCTTTTTACAGATTCAAAAGAAGAAAAACAACATATAAGCAAAGACATGGAGGTGATGGTGGTGGAGAACAAATTTTTAGTTTAGGGAGGACTTTTTTGCTCTAAAATCTTTATTATTATTTATTATCAAGTAACACTTCACTGGATTCGACTGAAAACTGAAATCTTTGTTTCATAAATTCATTAGTGCTTTAATTGTGTCAGGATGAGAATTAAAGAGTAAATATATCAAACATATACACATATGCATATGTATACAATATTTTTAAGTGTACTGATATTTCTTATTTCCTCCAGCAGAGGTCAGAAAATAGCAATACAGGAACATGAAAATCTATGTACCAAAAGAATATTTTAGAGTGATTTTCTCTAGATAAGATTATTGAAGGGTTTTTTAAATTGTTTTTCTCTACCCAAGTTTTCTTCTTATATTTTTTACAATAAACCTGCTTTCCTTTTGTAATAATTTGAAAGCAATAACATTCATTTGAATTTCATGAAGACCAATGTTGGCATATGTATTTATTCTGTATCAAATCAGAGATAGTGCTTAATTATTTTCTTAGCTACATGTGGATTATACAAAATAGCTAAAGAAAGAAGCATATTTGGTCATCACTCTGAGAAATTCAAGTATAACATCCTTGCCACAACTGATGACTATGAGCAATCTCTTTCAAACAAGGAACATAGTGTCGGTGGAAAGATTTCCAGAAAAAACAAAACGTCCTGAACATACCCCTGACTGCCAAGAAACTCTGCCCACACAAAGACAGAAAAATGAATTTAATTTCTAGTCATCATCTCCTTTGTCCAGAGAAATCTAAAAGAGATCCTAGTGTTCTGCAAATTCAGTCTCTGCAAGTCTTAAATGTTAGGACATGAAGACAGAAGAAATCAGTCAAGATGATCTACATATAAAAGCCGGGAACACAATGAACAATGTTTACAAAGAGTTGCTGATGAATGTTCAATAAATCACGCTATCACCATGCTTTATTTTCATTTCTAATTCATGTGTCTCTTTTCCCACTAGACACATATGGAAGCAAGGTGAAAAGGCTCATAAAACAAAATCTGAAGGTCAAACAAAACATTTCTTATAAATGTTACCCACATTATACCAAATCAGATAGATTTTAATTTTGTTTCATTAAACAATTCACAACATATAGTCTATTATTTGTCCTTCTTAATATTATCACCCACAAATAATATACACGTCAACACTATTATGTGATTCAAAACTAACTGTTGATAGTTTCTTCTGTCTCCTAAGGGTATAATTTTTTCCAGCGAGGAACCTGTCTCTATATTGCTCAATTCCATTTAAGGAGATAAGTGAGGAAAAGAGGAAAGATTGAAATTAAAAATCTCTGCCAGTCCTTCTCGGACTTCAGAGTAGGATCCAGGACAGGTGACTGTTTGTCAGAGAACATCAGTGATATTTTGTACCAAGACAGAGATGCTGGGAAAACAAGCATCAGGGAGGTGTGAGAAGAGTCTAAAGGGAGAAACATGGTGGGAGACGAATCCACAGAAAAATGTAGCCAGTGAGAAATCACCAAGGGCATCCGGTTTGAAGAGCTACCTAGAATTACAATGTCCAATATTAAGTTCTAAGTTGTTTGTTTCTGTGATTGAACCCCTCACCCTCACTGTTCAAAACTTTAGTCCAGTCTACTGCACACAAATGCTTGGGGTAGTCCAAAGAAAGTCAAGACAAAGAGGTGAATTCTAACCCAGGTTGACATAGAGCAAAGGAAAGAAGAGAGTCATAGGCCACGAATGTGAATGAGCATATGTATCATGGAAGCAAGAACCGTGGATCACAAATGATCATGAGAATGTGAGACCCAGTAAACTCATAGAAATTTGAGGGAGATCAATGGAGCTTTCCCACAGAAGATGAAATTTGGGACTTGACCTATTTTTATGCAAATCTCCAAAAGAGAGTGAGTTTAGCCTATATATAGGACATAATAACCAAATTTCAAAATAATTACATTAGATATATTGCAAATACTCTATCACATGATGTCTAAGATAGCATTTGTAAAACTGTACACAAGTTTTTGTATCACATGAAAAAGCCCTAATTATTCTAATAGAGGTATTTAATAAATCACAAATGTTTTTTCTCTATTGGTTTTGTTCAACATGTTACCAAATGGTTAATACCACTTCATCAATAACCTTCCCAAATAGGTTTAGAATTAGCCTTTGATAACAGTAAAAAAAATTCTTAGAATGGTTGAAATATACTTATAAAATACATATGCATCATTCAAGGATGAAGGAGACTGTCTGAGGGGACGATCTGGAATTTGTACTAATATATGGAAATACCGAGGAGAAGGCAATGGCACCCCACTTCAGTACTCTTGCCTGGAAAACCCCATGGACGGAGGAGCCTGGTAGGCTGCAGTCCATGGGGTCACTACGAGTTGGACACGACTAAACGACTTCACTTTCACTTTTCACTTTCATGCACTGGTGAAGGAAATGTCAACCCACTCCAGTGTTCTTGCCTGGAGAATCCCAGGGACGGGGGGAGCCTGGTGGGCTGCCACCTATGGCATCGCACAGAGTCGGACACCACTGAAGTGACTTGGCAGGAACAGCATGGAAATACCGATAGAAAAATTTCCAAATCCTTCAAAGGTTGGTCCAAACTTACCTTTGTATGGTGAATCAGACGCTCTACTTCATTCACTTTGTAGGTCTCCAATCCTAGTTCCTTGGACAATCTTAAGATACGATTCTGAGTTGGCCCAACATAAGCTCCTCCAAGGTCCACATATTTAACTTTTTGGTTCTGTTTCCCACGGAAAGAAATAAAAATAAATATTTGTGAAAATGTTTTTCTTAAGATAAAAAAGATATCCCTAAAAAAAAAAAAAGCAGATTGGCATTTCACAGGTTCTAGGCACACTCTTGAGAAATCTGTATGCAGGTCAGGAAGCAACAGTTAGAACTGGACATGGAACAACAAACTGGCTCCAAATAAGAAAAGGAGTACTTCAAGGCTGTATATTGTCACCCTGCTTATTTAATTTATATGCAGAGTACATCATGAGAAACGCTGGACTGGAAGAAACACAAGCTGGAATCAAGATTGCTGGGAGAAATATCAATAACCTCAGATATGCAGATGACACCACCCTTATGACAGAAAGTGAAGAGGAACTAAAAGCCTCTTGGTGAAAGTGAAAGAGGAGAGCGAAAAAGTTGGCTTAAAGCTCAACATTCAGAAAACGAAGATCATGGCATCCGGTCCCATCACTTCATGGGAAATAGATGGGGAAACAGTGGAAACAGTGTCAGACTTTATTTTTGGGGGCTCCAAAATCACTGCAGATGGTGACTGCAGCCATGAAATTAAAAGAGGCTTATTCCTTGGAAGAAAAGTTATGACCAACCTAGAGAGCATATTCAAAAGCAGAGACATTACTTTGCCGACTAAGGTCCATCTAGTCAAGGCTATGGTTTTCCTGTGGTCATGTATGGATGTGAGGGTTGGACTGTGAAGAAGGCTGAGCACCGAAGAACTGATGCTTTTGAACTGTGGTGTTGGAGGAGACTCTTGAGAGTCCCTTGGACTGCAAGGAGATCCAACCAGTCCATTCTGAAGGAGCTCAGCCCTGGGATTTCTTTGGAAGGAATGATGCTAAAGCTGAAACTCCAGTCCTTTGGCCACCTCATGCGAAGAGTTGACTCATTGGAAAAGACTTTGATGCTGGGAGGGATTGGGGGCAGGAGGAGAAGGGGACGACTGAGGATGAGATGGCTGGATGGCATCACTGACTCAATGGACATGAATCTGAGTGAACTCTGGGAGTTGGTGATGGACAGGGAGGCCTGGTGTGCTGCAATTCATGGGGTCGCAAAGAATCGGACATGACTGAGTGACTGACCTGAACTGAGACACACCTTGAGGAGTATCTATAGAAAGTTGGACTCTGTTCTCAACTCTACCTCATTCATGCAACTAAACGGTTATTGCATCATTCCTAATTTTAAAGCAAAATTGATTGGACTTGAAATAAGGAAGAGATTTCTGAACCCCATCATTCTCACTACATACCACAGTGCTCTGGGTTTTACTGGCTTAGATTTGTAAACTATGAATTATTGATGAATTTCTCTTTACTTAGCATTTCTGGCTAATTTTGAGGCACCTAATGCTAGAGGAAAAGCAAGAAAGGAAAGGACCACTTTTTTTTATTGAAGTATAGTTGATTTACAATGTTTCAGGTGTGCAGCAAAAAGATTCAGTTTTATGTGTGTGTGTGTATATATATATATATATATATATATATTCTTCTTCAGATTCTTTTCCATTATAGGTTACTAGAAATTTTTGATATACTTCCCTGTGCTATACAGTAGGACCTTGTTGTTTGTCTATTTTATATATAGTAGTGTGTATATGGAGAAGGCAGTGGCACCCCACTCCAGTACTCTTGCCTGGAAAATCCCATGGATGGAGGAGCCTGGTAGGCTACAGTCCATGGGATCACGAAGAGTCGGACACAACTGAGCGATTTCACTTTGACTTTTCACTTTCATGCATTGGAGAAGGAAATGGAAACCCACTCCAGTGTTCTTGCCTGGAGAATCCCAGGGACGGGGGAGCCTGGTGGGCTGCCGTCTATGGGGTCACACAGAGTTGGACATGACTGAAGCAACTTAGCAGCAGTAGCAGCAGTGTGTATCTGTCAATCCCAAATTCCTAATTTTAATCCCAAACTCCCTTCCCCTCTATTCACTTTGGTAACCATAAATTTGTTTTCTATGTGAGTCAGTTTCTTTTTTGTAAGTTCATCTGTATCATTTTTAAAGCATCTATATATAAATGATATCATATGATAATTCTTTCTTTGTGTGACTTTCTCCACCTAGCATGATAAACTCTAAGTCCATCCAGGAAATGACCATTTCTTTTGTGGTTTGTTAATCCAGATACTTGAAAGATAGCATTAGAGTCCTAATTTAAACCTTTGAAATTGCTCTTATGTTCAGTAGAAAGGTTTTCATATGGTTTTGAACTAGCTTCATTTGCAATGACTAAGGACCAACCTTTAAAAAAGAGTGAACACATCCAAACATAACTGGATTCCTAATAGTCAGGGACACTAGAGCAGGTCCTCCTTTTGTGCTTTTGTTTGTTTATTGTATGGTGGTATGATTTAGTCGCTAAGTTGCATCCAATTCCTGAGATCCCATGGACTACAGCCCGCCAGGCTCCTCTGTCCATGGGACTCTCCAGGCAAGAATACTGGAGTTGGTTGCCATTTCCTTCTCCAGGGGACCTTCCCGACCCAGGGATGGAACTTGGGTCTCTTGCATTGGCAGGCGGATTCTTTACCAACTGAGTCACTATAGCTCCCCCACTTAAAAAAGGGGGGAATATATACTTCACAAGGGCAAGGAATCTTTGTTTTACTCACTAATGTATTTCAAACATCTAATTATTGATGCAATCGTTTATGGGGAAAGTGCCAAGTGTTATGAGGCAAGAAGAGAAAAGGGACAGAAGAAAGCCATGGAAAGAAAGCAAATTGAGAGGCCATGGAGTGTTCTGAAGTAATTTTCACTCTCTTGAAAAGAGTCAAGTGAAGTTTAAGACTTTCAGAAAGAAAAAAGGAAACTCAGTTTCAGGGTCATATTTTTCCAGCCCATTCTTATTGTCTTACCCTAAGGGTGTAAGTCCTGCCTCCCACGCGGTCCCGAGCTTCCAGAACAATCACATTCAGGCCAGAGTCATGCAGAAGTTTGGCTGCTGCCATACCTGGTAGAAAATACAAGAAGAAATCAGAACCAAACACTCAACTCCAGATAAGCTCCCCGTGCTAACAGCCAATGATTAAAGTCCATGTTGGCTCATACACATAGCATATCATCACGTTCAACTTAACCAACTTACTGGTGTCTAGGGTTTCTCTATAGAGACCCAGATTCCAAGTCTGAGAAACCAACTGCTATTTCTTGAAAGAATAAAAAAGGGTTTCATTTTTAGTAAAAGTCTCAAACCCTAAAAAACTTCTTTGATCACTATATCAAAATGTTTATCTTAGACTAAATTACATGATTATGTGTCTGACAGCATGAAAGAAAACACAAAGCCCCACAAAAAAGAAATGTATAAGCCCCAGCAAACCCAGGACCAAATGGAGCAATTGACTTCATTCTCAAGGTAAATCTGAAAATCCAATAAATTTAAGTGAAGGAGCGAAGGGGGGAGTCAATCGTCAAAGCATGTGAAAGGACCTAAAATTCACTATTAAAACTGAACTTTTCGAAGTTGATGTAAAGTTACAAAACCAAAGACATAAAATGCAACTCATTTAATTGTCCTCATTCCCTGTAGGATTCATCACTGAAGAATAAAATGACTCCATTCATTTATTCATCTATTAATGCAGTCAAAAATACTTCATGCCTACTACAATTCCAACATCATGAATTCAACATAACAAAACAGCTTACTGAGATACATTTACATACAACAGACTTTAACCAGTGAGTTTTGATAAAGTATAAAGCTTAGCGTAAAGTTCAAATATGTAATTTTTGGCATAAGTACATCCTGAATGTAGTTTTTGATCTCACAAATCTTAAAATTCTGCATCTTTAACTTACAGAATTTAGTAAGAGTTTTTTCAGACAAGATAACTCGTATTCTTACCACAATGAATTGAATTTACTCAGTTCCAAATACTTTACTCATTTGCTTTATGAAATCAAATAAAATCAAGGAAATGCCAAGATGCTGTGCCTTAAAAAGAAATGAAATAATTTCTATCTTGTCTTTTAAAAATAATATTTCTGGAACTTTTAGATGAAATGTCAACCCACTCCAGTGTTCTTGTCTGGAGAATCCCAGGGACGGGGGAGCCTGGTGGGCTGCCGTCTATGGGGTCGCACAGAGTTGGACATGACTGAAGCGACTTAGCAGCAGTAGCAGTGTGAAAAAGTGGAGAAGGCAACGGCACCCCACTCCAGTACTCTTGCCTGGAAAACCCCATGGACGGAGGAGCCTGGTGGGCTGCAGTCCATGGGGTCGCTACGAGTCGGACATGACTGAGTGACTTCACTTTCACTTTTCACTTTCATGCACTGGAGAAGGAAATGTCAACCCACTCCAGTGTTCTTGCCTGGAGAATCCCAGGGATGGGGGAGCCTGGTGGGCTGCCATCTATGTGGTCGCACAGAGTCAGACACGACTGAAGTGACTTAGCAGCAGCAGCAGCAGTGTGAAAAAGGGCTTCCCCAGTGGCTCAGTGGTAAAGAATCCATCTGCCAATGCAGGAGACACAGGTTCAATCCCTGGGTCAGGAAGATCCCCTGGAAGAGGAAATGGCAACCCACTCCAGTATTCTTGATGGGAAAATTCCATCTATAGAGGAGCCTGGCGGGCTACAGTCCATGGGGTCGCAAAGAGTCAGACATGACTGAGCAACTGAGCACAAGTACAAGTGAGAAAAAAAAATCCCTACAAAAATAGCTCATATTCCTATAGTGTGCACCACATTTCAGATGCTATTCTGAGTGTTTTATTGTATCAATTCAATGAATTTTCACAGCAATCCAATTTAAAAAAAGGTACTACTGATATTCCCATTTTATGGCTCAGGAAACTGAAGCACAAAGAAGTGTCCAAGATCACATAATGAGCCAGCAGCAAAGCCAGGCAGTTTCACTTCAGTGTCCGCTTCTATAACCACTATGAGCATTGGTTTCCATGGGGCCATGGAGCCATCCTTTTCATAGATCGCACCTCTCAACTTCTGCTTCAGGGAGAAATTACATTTCAAAAGTGTTTTTTACTTTGTTTGGGTCACCATGTTTTGAAAGCACACTTGTATCTTGTGGTTTGATAAGAATCCACGGAACATAAGAAATGAGTCTACCGTTGAAGCCAGAATGAAAAGACGAGGCTCCATTCACCCTCTGTGAAGTGTCCTAAAAGAAGAAGCCCATTTTTTTTTACGAGGCTGATGTGACATTTCATTATTTGAGTTAATCCACCTTCTGATAACTGTCCTTGGGGTCAAGGCCAGAACATCCAGCAGGTGGTGGGGTGATGGTGCCAAAGTCCACCCCCCACACACAGTGTGCACGAGCATTGCACAACCCTAATTTAGAAATACAAGGCTTGGATTTTTAACTACAGTTTCCCAATTTAACCTCCATAAGGAAAAAAAAGAAAACCTTTCTACTGAATCAAAATTGCCCACGATTCAATGCCATCTCTCTTATCAAGCATCAGTTCAACAAATGAAATATGAAATAACATGCAGCCATAGTAACAGCAGTTATCATGGAAATCAGATAGACTTGCAAAGCATGTTGAGGCTTAAAAAGTGGCTCAGAATGAAACACAATATCACTCAAATACACTAGTATTTTATATTCCACAAGATACTACTAAGTAAGTACCTGATGCTATACAGAAACATTTACTAGAACGAGCCAGGGTCTTATCAAATCATTGACTAGAGTTCTCTAGGTTCGTGTGCCTTAAAAAGGCATAAATATAAATTACAAAAGTATCTTTAAATAGAGCAATACAAAAATATGTTGTGGGAAATACCTCACAATTTGTCTCACTCATGCTCCTGTGGGGTGGTATTCAAAATGCTTGTTGGACATCAACTGACAAAGACTGATTTGAAAAATAATTGATCCAAATAACAATAGCTTAAAGAAAGTCCCTGCAGTTTGTTTCTGTTCAGTCGCTAAGTTGTGTCTGACTCTTTGCAACCCCATGGACTTCCCTGTCCTTCACTATCCCCTGGAGTTTGCTCAAACCCATGTCCATTGAGTTGGCGATGCCATCCAACCATCTCATCCTCTGCATTTTAGGAAGAGGGAGTTTTAGGGTACCAAAGAAACTGAGGAGTTGGAGTCTGGTCCGGAAGTTATTAAGACTGTCAAGATGTATAAACAACAAGGTCTTACTGTACAGCACTGAGAACTATATTAAATATCCTCTGATAAATCATATGGGTGTATATATATAGATATATATATATAACAGAATCACTATGCTATACAGCAGAAATTAACCCAAATATTGTAAACCAGTTATATACTTCAATAAAAATTTTTTTAATAAAGAAAATTTAAAAAGTTTGTTTACATGTAGTTCTCAAGGGAGGGGCTTCCCCAGTGGCTCAGTGGTAAAGAATTCGCCTTCTAATATAGGAGACAAGGAGATGTGGGTTCAATCCCTGGCTTGGGAAGATCCCCTGGAGAAGGAAATGGCAACCCACTCCAGTCTTCCTGCCTGCAAAATCCCATGGGCGGAGGAGACTGGTGGGCTACAGTCCATGGTGTTGTTCAGTGTTACACAACTGAGCAACTGAACTCTGAAGGGATTCCTCACTGATGACTGGCAAAAGGATTAATGGTTTGATTAATCAAAAGATAAGCAAACAACTAAGGACCCAGAGCCCCCTGGGCTGACAACAGGGTTGTTTCCCAAGAGTTCATGTTTATGTCAGTAATTTGGAACTTTTAACACATTTTGCCATAAAACAAAAATAGGAGAGATGGTATATTCTCTTGGAAGTCTGAGAATTTTAAAATGTAATACTATTGTGAAAAACAATATAAAGTAGAAACACTAAACAATGTAATCAGTGCTGTTGAAACCCTTAGGCAATCATTTCCTGACACAATGCAGTAACAGCTAAAACAAGGAAAAGAAAATATCTACGATAATAACAAACCATCATAAAGCATTGAACGTTGCTTTGCTCTGTGTGAAGAAGTAGCATTTCACATAAAAAACCCATTTGATTTTCACCACAGTACTGACAGGTATTATTATCTTCATTTTAAAAAGAAAAAAAAAATGGAGATTAAGAGACATTCACTGACTTGCCATAGACTATACAGTTAGTAAATGGTGAGGGTTCAGCCCCAAACTGGAATTCTTAGCCACCACCCTTGGACCAAAAAGCAAAAGTTAAAAATGCAGTAACTCTATACACAGATTGATGCAATATCTTAAAAACATTCTGCTGCCCATCTAAACAGAAGAATCTTAAAATATTGGTTTTTCTTTTAAACAGAGATTTAATTTTTGCAATCAATTTGAGAGTGAAAGTAAAGTCTCTCACTTGTGTCTGACTCTTTGTGACCCCATGGACTGTATGCAGCCTGCCAGGCTCCTCCATCCATGGGATTTTCCAGGCAAGAATACTGGAGTGGGTTGCCATTTCCTTCTCCAGGGATCAAACCCAGGTCTCCCACACTGTGGCAGACTCTTTAGGCAACCAGTTTAGAAACAAGTACACAATCGCTGCCCACTTTTAAAAAGCTAATAAAAACTTGAGTTTAATATGCAGGATCAATGAATATTTCACAAACAAGTGACTATTTGGCACTTTCAGAAGTAGCCCCTATGTGTCCTAGACAGGTCACTGATAAGATCACCTCACTTGTTAGTTCTTTTTTTTTTTTTAAGTTTTTTTGGTTTTTATTTATTTATTTATTTATTTTTACTTTATTTTACTTTACAATACTGTACTTGTTAGTTCTAAATGGTGCAGGATCTATGGTATTTTGCCTCAGGGGGTCTCCTTTGGATGAATAAGCATAGTATGGCATAGCTGACTAAATGGTAGACGAAAGCCTAATGGCATGAAATGATCAAAATATTGCATCTCCCTTTCCACATAGTTCACTTGGAAAATGTTTCCTCAAGGTGATGACTATCTCAATTATTTGGATATTTCAATCTGTATTAGATACCCAAATTATTTTAAATACCTAGAAATCAGTGGTTTGCAGCATTCTATGCGTCCTGTTTTGTGCCACGGAAAAGGGCTTAAGAGTTAGAGACTGTAGGAGACTGAAAAGTACACAGGGCAAGGAACAAAAGGGCCTCTTCTAAGAGTCTTAAGAACAGTGAAGGAGCTGGGATTTGAAGGAAGATAAAAATCAAAATCACCATCTGCCTCACTCTTCGCTTTGTTAGTCTGTCTCATGTCCTTCCTTTCAAAAGCTGATATTTAACAGAATTTTTCGGCATTTTGAAATACAAGGCTAATTGTTCTGAAAACATTATCAAATATCAGTACTTCCATGTTACAAAGGACTTTTTCTCAGTTTAAAGTTACCAAAAAAGTGTCATGTTGATCAAAACTGAGAAAAAAAAATTCATGGTACCTCAAAGCATCTCTAAACTTATAACTCTAGTAAACCTTATAAGCACGCTCTTAGGAAGGAAAAAAGCCAAAAACATGCAAATAGCCCTCATCACCTCTGTCACCTCTGACAAAGCAACGGTTTTATGAGAAAATTCTAGAGACAACCAAGTGACCTTCTAATCAAAGAACTGGAATACTTTGATGTCTCTACAAAGAATGCCTTTTCAGTTATTTAACACATGCACACACACACAAAAGAGGCTGGGGTAAGAAGAAAAAATATCACCAATGTGAGACTAAATTCATTAAAGGATTCATTAAAGTGGCATTTATAGGTATAATTCAGACATTAATTGCTGAACTCTTCAACACAGAGTATAGAGGCAGGTGGACACGGGTTCAATCCTTGGTCAGGGAACTAAGATCATACATGCTGTGCAGTGCTGCCCCCCCCCCCCAAAAAAAAAGAAGAAGAAGAAAAAAGAAAGTTATGATCAGTGTGTTCTCAGGAAAAAGGAGTCAGTCTGGACTTAAACAGGAGGAACTGTTTGCTCAAAGCATTTCTTAATAAGTAGTTTAGTGGTTTACTTCCCAAAAGACGGGAATATTTTGAGCACTGACTATATGCCAGTTTCAATTCCAAATGTTTTACATATAAGAATTTATTTATTCTCCTAACAACTCTATGAAGTTGGCAGATGTAAAAAGCAAAGCACAGAGAGGTCAAGTAATATACCCAAGGTCACACAGCTGGCGACCAGTAGAGCCAGTATTCAAATCTAGGCAATGTAACTCCAGAAAACAAACATGGAAAGCAGTCTTCCTCACAATAAATGATGAAATACTGAAAGCCTTCTGTAGAACATCACGATCCACATAAATACGAGGGCCACTGCTAGCACATTCCATGCCTTTGTGTAAATTATAGGAAGAAAGAAGAAATTACACTTGTAGCAGGTAAGTTTCAAAAAAGCATCCTTTCTTCAGGTGAATACAGCTCACATTGATGCTTGGCTAGCAGTGTGTGGGCTGAATTGCATCCCCCCTCTTTCACTGCATCAGCCTGAATAGCTCATGCTGTGGCCTCCAAACTCAGAGAACTTATTTCCTGAATGATAAGAATTTAATTACCTAGTCTTTGTGTTCTCAATGTGAGTACACAGTTGGCACTTACCTGGATTCATTTAATAGCCTTCAGCAAAGATGATATTTAATTACTTAGTCAAGAAATAGACAACTGCCTGCAATGGTGTCTATATAACCATATTTAACATAGTATAAGAAAACTAAAATATTTATGCACATTGAAACTGATTTCTTCTTGTCACATCAGAAATGGTAAAGGGACTTTACCAAAGAAAAAGAGCTGGAAAGAAAGCCAGCCAATCAATTGTAATAACCACCTTACATTGGTACAGCACTATAGTTTCCAATACTCACACACATTCAGTTCTTAACAATAAGCCTTTGAGACTCGCGTTGTTTATCCTATTTTTCAGATTAGAAAATGGAGGCTCAAAGAGATTCTCAAGGGCTTGCTCACTGTGACACAATTAGCGATGGCAGAGCCCGGTCTAAAGTTTAGCTCTGTTTCTGTGTCCTGGGTGTTTTTCATTAGTCACGTGACTTCCTATAATATACAAAGGCCAAAGTTGCTTAAAACAATTTCTCAAACTGTTCTGAGTTTTAAAAACAGAATATTTCTTTATTGCCTTTCTTGGAAAGGATATATTGATAAAAACCACCTTAAGCATATCAGTGTGCAAAACCCCAGGACCATGTCATTCACAGGCAGACATGAAGACAGTAGGACACCTCCACTAAATTACTGATTAGGAGATGCTTTGGCCAAACAGTTCCTCCTTCTTAAGTCTAGACTGACTCCTCTTTCCTGAGAACACACTGATCACAACTTTCTTTTTTTTTTCAGCAGTGCCACATGGCATGTGGGGGAATCTTAGATCCCTGACTGGGGACTGAACCCATGCCCCTGCTTTGGGACTGCCGAGTCTTCACCACTGGACAACCAGGGAAGTCCCACAACTTTCTTGAAAACTGAAATAACACATGCTATAAACCAAACATACCAATGTGCACCATCCATTTGATCACGGAGAAGCAAACTCTAGAATAACATTATTGACATCTTGCTCCCAAATATGAAAAATGTAAGACTCCAAGCCTTCTTGGAAGCCCTTTGCTCTGTTTTCTCTTAGACAGTCAAAATATACAACCCCCAAAACAAATGGCAATAGCTGCTAAAATACAGGAGACCTTTACTGAAGCCTTAGGCTGTAGGATGATTTATGCTCTTGAAAAGGAGAGGAAAAAAAAAAATCAAACTTTCATGAGTTGCCATAGAAACCTTTCTCCAGATGTGCTGCTTCTGAAATACTACAATGAGACTGCCTTCCAAGACCTTTCAGAATACATCTGCTGCTGCTGCTGCTAAGTCGCTTCAGTCATGTCCGACTTTGTGTGACCCCATAGACGGCAGCCCAACAGGCTCCCCCGTCCCTTGCATTCTCCAGGCAAGAACACTGGAGTGGGTTGCCATTTCCTTCTCCAATGCATGAAAGTGAAGAGTGAAAGTGAAGTTACTCAGTCGTGTCTGACTGTTAGCGACCGCATGGACTGCAGCCTACCAGGCTCCTCCATCTATGGGATTTTCCAGGCAAGAGTACTGGAGTGGGGTGCCATCGCCTTCTCTGAGAATACATCTAAAACCATACAAATCATTTTATCACGCTTTATATGTAAATTATTGCATTTTCCTAAAATGTCAGCCATCATCATGAGTCTTGTTTCATAGCCAAGCTCTTGTCTTTCTTTTAAGTATGAAAGGAGTGGGGTAATCTTTTGTGTTCTACAATCGTGGTGGACAAAATTTGTTCTTGTCTTACCTCCGTATGATCTCCCAAGAAAAAAGGAGAAACACCCAGAAATTCCAGCTTGGTCTTTCCCAAATATGTGTGTTATAGTCTTCATTTTTTAAACTGGCACATAAAACTATAATCATTTAATTCACCTGCCTTGAATGCTTTTGGAAATTCAATGGAATATATATAAATAAATAAACACACTCCTTTAGCAATACTGTTTTTGAAGCATCAAAAATAATCATATGATTCCACCATAATTTCCCTGACTATGATATAAGGGTGAAATATCTCATTGCCATGACAGCAGCCCTTCTATGGATTACCAACATGATTAAAAAAATTTTTTTTACCAATATGGTTTTTAGAATCATGAACATCCTTAAGGTAGAATATAAAATTGTAGAGATATCATTCCCACTTCAGCTCACCCACTCTCTACACCCTAGTCTCTGAAAGAGCTGGGTGTTACAAATGCCCAGAAAAGGGTCAGAAGTCTGCTGTAGAATACTTTTAATACTTCTCATTTAAACAGCTCCATTCACCAAAACTGAGATGATCAACTTGGAATTCCAGAAGAGAATAAAATGTGGGCATTGTTAAGGAAAAGAAATTTGGATGAGATTAACAAGTAACTGGAAGACATGAAGTTACAAGGCAGTCACTTGGGAGCCTAGTTTGGAGCCTGGCCCAGGAGTTTTACTTCACCTCAGAAACACTCTTGTGAGCCAGAGACCAAGGCAGTCAGCGGTGTGCAAGGACTAGAGTGAAGGGAAAACGGAGCCCCATTCAAGGACAAGGCATTCTGTAGAAAAGCATGAGTCCTCACCTGTCTAGCCCTCACTTTCCCCATCTATAAAATGAAGTGATTAGATCAACCCCCTTTCCATTCTGTGATTAGTCTACATGAGACAAGACAACAACTTTAAATAATCTAAGATTTCATGATATAGGCGGTGTCTTCACAGCCCCAAAGCATTATCCCAAAGGCTGCCCTGTGGAGAATGAAATTTGAGTGACCTCCAGAGGTGTTAATAAAAAACATGTGATTTTTGTGCTCTGCTGGAACCAGGAAATGCAGATTCAAACAAAGCTGGTTGAGGATAGGCATGCTAAGGTAATTAGAGGTAAAAGGTTCTGATGCTGTCATTTCCTCTGAAATGCATCACAAAATAAGAAGGACTGATGGATCAAGAGCAGGACGAATAGATTGATAATATGGAATAAGGCAAATACAGCAAAAAAGTTAACCACAGAATTTAGTTGGTAGGTATATGAGTGTTGACTGTATAATTCCTTGAAATTTTTCACAATAAGAAAGATCTGGGGGGGAAAAAACATTAAATCAAGTAAGTGGTCAAAAGGTAATAACTTCCAGTTATAAACTAAGTCATCGTGATGTGATGTATAGTATGGTGACTATAATTAATAATACTACATTGTACATATGAAAATTGCTAAGAAAGTAGATCTTCAAAGTCCTCATCACGAGAAAAAAATTCGTACCTGTGTGGCGAAAGTGAAGTCGCTCAGTCATGTCTGATTCTTTGCAACCCCATGAACCAGTCTCCTCCATCCATGGGATTTTCCAGGCAAGGATACTGGAGTGGGTTCCCATTTCCTTCTGCATACACATCCACACACATCACCTATGTGGTTATGGTGTTAACTAGACGTATTGTGGTGATCATTTCACAGATATACAAATATTGAAACTTTATGTGGTGTACCTGAAACTGATATAATGAATGGTACATGTCAATTGTATCTCTATTTGCTAAAATTGGCTATAAAGTCAAAATTATGAGGATGATTATTTGAAGTGTGAAATAGGTGGATTTTCTTAGACTATACACACACACACACACACACACACACACACACACACATGTATCTTTAATTGCAGAATACTTAAGGTTCACCCAACTTAAAGATGAGTGAAGCACTGTTTAAGTACAAACGTTCAAATGTTTGCTGACATTTTCTGTATCAACAATGGCTGTTAGTAATATGTTACCAAGCTGCTGTAAAATAAAATAAACACACACACACACACACACAAGTTAAACTGGTTTCCATCCAGATGGGACTTTCAAAGTCTTTAATTAATGTACTGCATGTCTCCATCAGGGCTTCCCCGGTGGCTCAGATAGTAAAGAATCTGCCTGCAATTCAGGAGACTCAGGTTCCATCCCTGGGTCGGGAAGATCCCCTGGAGAAGGGAATGGCTATCCACTCCCTTCTTCTTGCCTGGAGAATTCCATGGACAGAGGAGCTTGCTGGGCTACAGGTCATGGGGTCGTAAAGAGTTGGACATGACTCAGTGACTAACACGCATACCTGCATCAGCAGATACTACATATGCCTGCTTGTGTGCATGCTCAGTCGCTCCAATCATGTCAACTGTTGGCCACCTTATGGACTGTAGCCCGCCAGGCTCCTCTGTCCATGGAATTCTCTAGGCAAGAATACTAGAGTGGGTTACCATGCCCTCCTTCACGGGATCTTCCCCACCCAGGGATCAAACCCATGTCTCCTGCATCTCCTGCATTGCAGGCGAATTTTTTATCTGAGCTACCTGGGAAGCCCAGGTATTTATATCATTTCTTAGTCTCTATAATCTATTGGGCGACAGGGGATGAAAATGACTTTCTCAAAGGCAGAAATGTCTCCTTATATATTTTGGGACATACTATCCTAAAGCAACTGGTCCATTTGGTCAATGTGGCTACATCTGGTGGTAGGTTGGTCACAGAAACCCCTCTCAGAAAGAGTCCTCCTGTCTTTCCCCCTACATGTCAAACATTCTCAACCACACCATTGTCCTTAAGCTGCACTTAGTCAAGGAGTTGATTCTCAAGCATGATTTGCTTCTAGACAAGAACACCACCCAACAAGAGAGGCACCAGAGCAGTGGGAAGAAGATGACTGTAATGTATTTGGAAAGGGAGCTTCCTGGAGAGGCTGAAAAGTGTATTTAGTTCCACCAAGTGGAAAATAGTGAAACGAGAAGGAAAAAGTGTCCTACCAAGAATGAAACTAGAAGTTTCTCTCTTTCTTCTTCTTTCAAGACATGCAGTACAGCAGGAAGGCCCATGGGCTACCAGCTTAGAACCTCTGCTCTAAACTACTATCTGGGCTTCAACTCATTAATAGTGACATGGCTTCAGCAGAGGACACCATTTTCTTGGGTTTTTACTGATGCATTAGCTCCTCAGATGGCTTCAAACATGGTAGTCCTTCCAACTACAAAGCAGGGCTGTTCATCAAACCAGTAAGGAAATCCCTAGTTTTCAGCATATTTACAATGTAGGGATAATTGACAAATCTGAAACTTGTGAATGATCAACTCCTATCCATTTTCCCAGGTTTTTTTCTGACTCATAACTTGGGCCCAGTCATTTGCCCAAGAGCCCATGGAATGAAACCTGGAATTCATCTTTTAATTTTCCTGGTCCCTTCTCCCATCTTACCCTTAATGCCCTAAAGATCCAGCATGACTTTGTCCCTGCCAACTTTTCTATCCTTATCCTTAGGCTCCCCACCTGGCACCTTATACTCCAGCAATATTGAAATCCTACCCCACCCCACCCACCATGATTCTTTCCATAGCCCACACAATTTAGTGTTTCCAGACCTTTGTTATACTGGAAAGAGTTCACTTAGTTTCATCTCGCCCCCCAAATTGTGGCTCAGGCTCTAGACAATTTGCCCTAACCAGCCCCCCACCCCAAGGTGGGTTAGGAGCCCAGAGTCGAGGTTTTCATAACAATTAATATGTTACCCCCTTTTAGATCACCTACAATAAGAATGAGTAGGCCATTTGGGGCTGAGGCAGAATTTGTATCTAAATCCCCAAGACTATTTTGAGAGTTCTATTATTTTAAACTTCTCACTCAAGTTACTTTTGGAAAGAGGATTTTCCTGTTATTTCATATCAACAGTTCAGAGATAGGTTGAAAGCACTGCATGTCTGTTCAAAACTCAGCCTGTGGTTTGATAAAAGCCTTTCAGAAAGCCAAAATGAGCTGGCAACGTCTGTGAAGACAAGGCCTCAAATGGAACTCGGATGAAATTACTTATGTGTTCATTAGGTTCAATTCTTTCTAAGGAAGAAAAAAAAATACCTCAAAAAAAAAAAAAGTAAAAAAAAAGATTTCTTAATCTCAGTGAGAGGCCCTGGATTCAGTTGTCAGGTTAATATCAAAAGAGGACCTGCCACACAAAAATGAATACTAGTGCCAACCTGTACAGGAAAACAATAGCTACTGCTGTCTAGGCAAATTATTTCAGGGGTATCTGTAGCTGGGATCTAGTTTCCTCATTCACCTTAGGACATCTACTCAGTTATCCCAAATCAGAAACAAATTTGGGTGCTTTTAGCCAGAATATCTAGATTTCATGCTGAGCAGTGGGCCCCAACCTTTACCAATCCAATTGTCTTTATTAATTCCTTGTGTGAAATGGCCTTTATATCACTTTAAAAAGCAAATCTTCTTCTTTCCAAAAAATTCAACCCCTCTCATATTCACAGTCTACCATGAATTAGGTGATTAAATAAATTATCCTCCTTCTTTAAACCTCAAGTCCCTGATCAGTAAAGGAGTGGAAGTATTTGTTATTGTTTAGTCGCTCAGTTGTATCTGACTCTTTGTGACACCACAGACTGCAGCACACCAGGTCCTTCTCTCCCAGAACTTGCTCAAACTCATGTTCATTGAGTCAGTGATACCATCCGACCATCTCATCATCTGTCACCCCCTTATTTACTCCCTACCTCGTCAAGTAGTTGTGAAAAGAAATTGAGGCCAAATATATAAGGCTCTCAGCACATTGCCTGTTGCATGGTGTATACTCAGTAAATAACCAATGGATGAATGAATCCAGCATCTTAGGAAGTATTTGGCCTTGAAATTGGAAGAATGAGGTTCCGATCTCACTCTGCCCCTTAGGCCCTGTGAAATCTTCGGCAAGTAACTTCCAAACTCCTTTTAATTCCAGTCTGTAAAACAGGGATGTCCCTTGCTGGCAGAGTTGATAGAACAAAAAAAAAAAATAACTGGATCTTAAGCCACCTTATTTTTAACCTATACAAAACAAATGGATAAACTGTATCATAGACTGTGTGAGTGCCCACTGACCATAGCAGAGAAGAGGTAAAGCAATATTTTCTCTGTTGGTAACATTTTTATCATGGACTTGGAGCAATCTAAGCAATATCTTTTGGTTAGTAATCCTTGGAATTAATATTGCAATCTCTTTTCTAAAATTAAGACCATTGTATTTGACAGACTGTTGTTTAGTCGCTCAGTCGTGTCTGACTCTTTGTGACCCCTTGGACTGTAGCCCGCTAGGCTCCTCTGTCCATGGGATTCTCCAGGCAAAAATACTGGAATGGGTTGCCATTTCCTTCTCCAGGGGATCTTCCCCACCCAGGGATCGAACCCACTTCCTCTGCATCTCCTGCATTGGCAGGTGCATTCTTTACTGCTGAGCCAGTCGGGAAGCCTATTTGACAGATATCCTCACACACCCCACTGTCCAAAATGGCTATTTCATACCTTTTCTTTTTAAACTTCCATGACACTAACCCTTGACCCCAGCCCTCTTCAACTAATGACTCTGCTTCATTTTTTATTGAGAAAATAAAATAACTCTTTTATCTTTTCATAATAAATCCAGCTATATACCTTCACCTGTGCCTATATGTGCTGCTTTACCTCCTATGACTCAAGTGAAGCGGCTTCTTTAAGGAAGTCAACCTTCGCGACTCTCTTTGGATCTTATTTCCCCCAGGGCTTTGAACCTCTTATCATATACTTTCTCTCCTGCAACATCAATTTCTCCCTCTCTCTTGGATCACTGCTATCAGCAAACAAAACTGCTCTGGTATCTCCCATCATCAAAAAACCTAACTGTGGCCCAATATCTCCTTTAGCTAAAACCCCTTCCCTCTGCATCTCCTCATAATACTACAGAGTTATCTTCAGCCATTGCCTCTATTTCCCCATTTCACTGCAATCAGACATTCTTCCTTACCATTCCACCTAGACTACTCTTGTCAAGGATGCCAGTGATTTTCATAGTGCAAGCCCCACAGTCCAGTCTTGGTCCTTAAATTACTTGTCCTCTTAGCAGCTTCTGGTCTTGTCCTCCTTCTTATCCTCCCTCTCTCTTTAAATATCTGTAGGATCTGCATTGATGTCTTTATTTTTTAGGCTGTACCATGCAGCTTTCAGGATCTTACTTCCCTGACTGGGGATAAAACCCAGGCCATGGCAGTGAAAGGCTGGAATCTTAACCGGTAGGCCACCTGGAACTCTCTTATCTTCCTTCTTGACCCACTCTCTTCACTGGTTTCTGGGCTACACACTTCTTTGAGATTCTTCCTCTCTAACTCTGATCCTTCTCAGACTCCTTTGCTGGATTTTCTCCCCTTTCTAGCTTCTAAATGTTGGAGAACCCCGGGACTAGGTTTCTTGGACCTCTTTTTAAAAAATCATTTCTGGGTGATCCTTAATTATGCCTTCAGCTTTTAAAAAATCATCTCAAACTGAACACATTCCAAACAGAGGTCTTGAGTCCCCTCCCCCAGATCAGTTCTTGTGCATGCTTTTCCATCTCAGTAATGGTACCCCTTTTCACCCAGTTTTTCAGGCCAAAATCCAGAATTTGTCTTTGATTCTTTTTCCCCTGGCCACTCCAAACTTCAATCAATACATCAGTAAGTCAGTTCAGTTCAGTTCAGTTCAGTCGCTCAGTCGTGTCCGACTCTTCCAACTTGACCTGAATACAACCATTGCTTAGCAACCATACTACTACTGCTATTACCTTGATCTAAGAGGACAGAATCTCTCCTTTGGATTATTGCAATAGCCTTGCAACTGCTTCCACTCTAACATCTCTAAAGTTTCAATTTACATAGCATAGAATATCTTTTAAAGCAAAATCAAATTTATGACATTTCCCTGTTTCAAATCTTCCAATGACTTCTAGTGCAAAGAGACAACCTCACCTCATTACTTAACTTACCGGGATACATATGAACACTTGTCTATGTATCCTGCCTTCCTATCCACTTTATTCCACTCTAGCTCTGTTGATTTTCCTTCTGTTCCTTGAACACTTCAAGGTTTCCCCACCATAGGGGCTTTGGATCAATTGTTCCCATCTCCTATGATAATTCCCCCCCCCCTGATATTTACATGTTGAGCATCTCTGATCTCAACTTACATTTCAAGTCTAAGGAAGAAGTATTCCCTGACACTGCTCCATCACACCATCTATTTTATTTTTCGTGGATTACTTACCACTGGTAGTACTCTGTACATATATATACAGGTGGCTCAGCAGTAAAGAATCTGCCTGCAATTTGATCCCTGGGTCAGGAAGATCCCCTAAAGAAGGAAATGACAACCCACTCCAGTATTCTTGCCTGGAAAAATCCCATGGACAGAGGAGCCTGGCAGGCTACAGTCCATGGGGTCGCAAAAGAGTTGGACACAACTGAGCAACTAAACAACAGCAATGTGTGTAGATGGATAGGAATTTATCTGGTTGATTTATTGGTTATCTATACCTGCCTCTTGAGAAATCTGTATGCAGGCCAGGAAGCAACAGTTAGAACTGGACATGGAACAACAGACTGGTTCCAAATAGGAAAAGGAGTACATCAAGGCTGTATACTGTCACCCCGCTTATTTAACTTATATGCAGAGTACATCATGAGAAACGCTGGACTGGAAGAAACACAAGCTGGAATCAAGATTGCTGGGAGAAATATCAATAACCTCAGATATGCAGATGACACCACCCTTATGGCAGAAAGTGAAGAGGAACTAAAAAGCCTCTTGATGAAAGTGAAAGAGGAGAGTGAAAAAGTTGGCTTAAAGTTCAACATTCAGAAAACAAAGATCATGGCATCTGGTCCCACCACTTCATGGGAAATGATGGAGGAACAGTGGAAACAGTGTGAGACTTTATTATTTTGGGCTCCAAAATCACTGCAGATGATGACTGGAGCCATGAAATTAAAAGATGCTTACTCCTTGGAAGAAAAGTTATGACCAACCTAGATAGCATATTCAAAAGCAGAGACATTACTTTGCTAACTAAGGTCAGTCTAGTCAGGGCTATGGTTTTTCCAGTGGTCATGTATGGATGTGAGAGTTGGACTGGGAAGAAGGCTGAGTGCCGAAGAATTGATGCTTTTGAACTGTGGTGTTGGAGAAGACTCTTGAGAGTCCCTTGGACTGCAAGGAGATCCAACCAGTCCATTCTGAAGGAGATCAACCCTGGGATTTCTTTGGAAGGAATGATGCTAAAGTTGAAACTCCAGTATTTTGGCCACCTCATGCAAAGAGTTGACTCATTGGAAAAGACTTTGATGCTGGGAGGGATTGGGGGCAGGAGGAGAAGGGGACGAAAGAGGATGAGATGGCTGGATGGCATCACGGACTCAATGGACGTGAGTCTGAGTGAACTCCGGGAGTTGGTGATGGACAGGGAGGCCTGGCGTGCTGTGATTCATGGGGTCACAAAGAGTCAGACACTACTGAGCGACTGAACTGAACTAATTATATGATCTTCCTTACTAGATTATAAGCTCTATGAAGGCAGGGATCTTACCTGTTTTGTTTCCTACTTTATTCCCAGCATCAGGGAGAGTATCTGACATGCAGACATTCTCAATATTTGTTGCTGGCTTGAAACAAGTCAGACAAGTTAGTTAGCTCAGCTGTGAAAGGTGAAGAGGGGCTCATCTTGCAAAGAACTTACTCTAGTGGATTCATCAGAATGCATTTCTACTCAAAATCTGATGTATCATGAAACTTATTTTAATGTCAGTGTGACCATTTGATTACAAGTGCCCTTTAAAATATTCAACCCCAAATTTCCGGTTCCAAATATCTTTTAATCACAAACTTAACATAAAATTTTTCAAGGGAAAAAGTATCAGTATAGAAATGGAGCCTTCCATCTGGTTAAGGATTCAAATAGGCCCCCAAATATTAACAGTATAATGTCAGCTCCATAGCCTGCCTGCCTTCCTCACATCTAAAGGCTTTGCTGCTGCTGCTGCTAAGTCTCTTCAGTCGTGTCTGACTCTGTGCGACCCCATAGAAGGCAGTCTACCAGGCTCTGCCGTCCCTGGGATTCTCCAGGGTTGCCATTTCCTCCTCCAATGCGTGAAAGTGAAGTCGCTCAGTCGTGTCTGACTCTTAGTGACCCCATGGACTGCAGCCCACCAGGCTCCTCTGTCCATGGGATTTTCCAGGCAAGAGTACTGGAGTGGGGTGCCATTGCCTTCTAAAGGCATTAGAGTTCCTTTTAATCAGTAACACAACCTGGGCACTGGTCAGAAAACTAAACTCAATCAAAGATCACTGGAGCAACTGATATTTTAAAGGCTTTGTTAATTACTAAATCCTCTGGGGCATTTAAATCCTAAGCCTGCACCATGAGATTATGGGACAGAAAGGTACCTGGCCTATGTTGAACTACCTACTTACACAAATTTCTTATACATTAAATGTGTTTTAATATATCCTGGCTGAAATTGTGTGTGTGTGTTTAAGTACCTTAAACAAACTCTCTGTACTCACAAGCTCTGGGCATAGCCCCCTTCCAAATTGAAAGGAGAAACCACTTCTAATGGGAAAGGCCGCTTCATCTTGTTAAATGGAGGTAGAATCCAGAACTAGGGATCCTGTGATCTTGGACAAAATCCTTCTAGATGAAGGAGCAAATGGAACTGAAAATGCCAGCGTCACCACTCATAACCCACAGTTGCAAAAATTATATTTAACAGCCTTTAGTAACAAAATTCTAAATCTGGAAAGTTATGCTGTGATATTCTGTTTTCCTGTGCTCCTCTGTCCCCCTGAATTTCTATAGATCTAGTGAGTCTATTTCTGGGGCTCCTCTAAGTGTGTGGGGCTCCATGTATTTAATACATTCTTAGCTCTGTCTTACTATGTCCATCTATATCCCATACTTCCCCAGTTCCTTCTGTCTCTCATAACTGACCCAACTACAAAGCCAATAGTTACTTATTTATTTTCCCATTTGTTGACTTTGGCTGAAAATATATAGCAATTTGGGACTCATCTTAGCACAGGTGAAGTTTGAAATCACTCTTTCCCGTAGGAGTGCTTTGTGAAAGCAGGAGAATCACAGCAAGAATTTTGCATAGAATAATACCTCAAGGAAAACATGTTCAAGGATGTTTACTTATTGGATTAAGCCACTTTAATTATAGTATCAGAACCATCCTATGGCTACTGGCCATACACCTGGGTGTGAAATCTGTGCCCTGAAAGGGGCTAAGAAGTTCACAGAAGACTGCATGCATGCATAATGGCTCTCAAAGAGCATTTAAATATCTTGGTTAAAATGTTTCTAGTATTAGTTACTTACCGGTTCAAACACATATACATAAATACTGGTTTATTCAAAAAGAATAGATTCCACCCCATATTCTAACCACAAATTAAGAAAAATAATGAAATAATAGTAGCCTTTCCAGAAAATGTAATTGACTAGTAAATAGAAGAAAAATGTTCAACTTTTCAGTAAGTAAAAATTACAAACAACTATTACACCTCTCAATTTGAGAAATGGAGAAATACCATTTTCACTCACAATTTAAGAAAGTTTTGGGAAACAAGGATGGTATTAAAGGCTGCCAACAATGTGAGGAAACAAAGCTGGCTGGAATAGTAATTCGTAAGAAATTTGAGTAAAGCAATCTGGCAGTATCTATCAAAACCTTTAAACTGTCCATATCTTTAAATCAGATATTGTTACTTTATGATTTAATTCAAGAAATAATATCAAATGTGGAAAAATATTTTTCCTAAAGATCCTTGGGTTAATGTCATTTATAATAACAACACTCATACAAAAAATACAATGTCCAATAATCTGGTATTAGTTAAGTAAGCTATGGTAAGCTTATTTGATATTAAATTGTGTTCATAAAGACTGTAAAAATGTAGAAAATATTCATGTTTTAATATCAGGTGAAAAGATATAAAATTGTGTCTGTACTATGACTATAAATATCAACGTGTCACACACACATGCAGAAAACCAAACAAATGCATGAAAAAAGATTGAAAGAAAACACATCCAAGTGTTAAGAGTGGTTCTTTGGATGGTAAGACTTAAAAATGAACTTATGAAAATAATTCATCCAGGAATAGTAAGAAAAAAATTATCGTGATGCCAAATGAGTGGTTTAGTTTATTGGGCTATTTCCAGGATTCACTGTGCAAATGATTGACTTTTTGTTATAAATTTATACTTTTTAGAGACCTAAAATTAAGCACTTAGAGTCCCACAGTTGCAAAACTTCTCTGTAAATCATAGTCTGCCTTTATATTGACACCAACCCTCCCTATTTCAGAAGAAAATTGCATGCAAGTAAATTCATAGAAGTGCTTACCCAAAGCTGTCAAATCTAATAAACTCAACTACTTGATATTTTATGAAATTTACTGCAATTACAACCTAATGATGGGATTGGGGGAAAAAAGCAAAGGATGTACATTATTTTTTTTAAGGCTCAGGAGCTGTTTCCCTTAACTGTTTTTTGAACACCACCAATATATCTCTATTAGATTACCCTGTAAATTTTGGAACTTAATAATATTGTTTATATTGTGCTTTCTAAACTGATGAATACAATGTAATTATCGTTCACCCATTAAGGGATTGAATTTGGCATCATGATCTGTATCCCAGGCTCACAGGCCAACTAAAATTCCCCAATGTTCATAGAAAAATTGTAACTAAGAAAAATACTTCTATGTTAAATATAATATCTAAATGTACACATAAATATACTCCTGTAAATATACACATTCTCTATATAAGCATATACTTAAATATATAGGTAAGTATTTTCTTTGGTCAGGGTTTTCATGCGAATGTTGGAACATTTTGCCCCAAGGATCTCTTTCAGTCCCAATCATCTGGGGAAAGCATACAGGAGAAGCAGGCAAATTCCCCCTGTCTCATTCCAATTTCGTGGATTAATACAGTCAACTTCTTCTCTCAGAAGGCAACAAAAAATACCAACTTTCTAGGTGCATCCACACAATGTGGTATCCAGAAAACCACTGAAGGTGACATTTAAAAACCTTAGGTACACAGAACAGATTTGCAGTTCCCAAGCTGGGGGGATAAGCAAGGGAAGGAATGGGAGTTTGGTGTTAGCAGAGGCAAGCTATTATATACAGGACAGATAAACAGTAAGGTCCTACCATATAACACAGGGAACTATATTCAATATTCTGTGACAAGCCATAAGGGAAAAGTACACACACAAACATGTGGGGCTTCCAAGTGGATAGGTGGTAAGGAATCTGCCTGCAATGCAGGAGACATGCGTTCTATCCCTGGGTTAGGAAGATCCCCTGGAGAAGAGAATGGCAACCCACTCCAATATTCTTGCCTGGAGAATTCTATGGACAGAGGGGCCTGGTGGGCTACAGTTCATGGGGTTGCAAAGAGTCAGACGTGACTGAGCAACTAAACAACTACAATATAACACATACATGCATATAAACTGAGTCACTTTGCTGTACAGAGGAAATTAACACAGCATTGTAAATCAACTATTCTTCAATAAAATTTTTAAAAATCTTAGAAGGTTACACATAGATTTACCATACAACTGAGCAATTCCACTTCTAGACATCTAACAACCCCCTCAAAAAATGAAAGCATAAGTCCCCACATGCATGAATGTTCATAGCAACACTATTACTATCCACAATAACTCCAAAGTGGAAACAAACAAAATGCCCATCAAATAATGAACAGATAAACAAAATGTGGTATATCCATACAATGAAATATTAGTCAGTCATAAAAAGGAATCAGGTACTCATACATGCCACAAAGTAGGTGAACCTTGAAAACCTTATGCTGAAAAAAGCCAGACACAAAAGCCATTGATGGTATGATTGCATCAGTAAGCAGTGTCCAGAACAAGCAAATATCTAGAGACAGAAAGCAGATTCCTGGGATGGCAAGAAAGGTATAAAACAAGGTGCTATAGGAAGGAAGAAGTGGGGGGTGCAGGGTAGTGTGCAGAAAGTTATTAGATAAGGAGACTCTCAAAAAAGTAAGTTTTAAAATAAACTCTGAAAGACAATCAAGTTGCCAAAGTGATAGGAAGGAGAAGGGCTAGGAAGAGATCCACAAGAAGAGCAAGTGCAGTGGCCAGAGACTGTGGTAGACTGAGAACTTGAAAGTGGACTAGGGTGGCTAGAGAGTGAACCAAAGAGGTCGTGGGAGATCAGGCTTCCACTGTAGGCAGGGGTCAGGTGTGCAGCATGTCTGGGCCAGAGTCATCATTTTGGACGTGATCTTGGGTGTAATGGAAGGCCACTGAAGGGTTTGAAGCACACGAGTAACTTCATGAGATTTATATTTTGGAAAGATTATCCTTCCTGGGAAAAAGTCTGGAAAGATACATGCCAGACTGTCAACACGAGTCACCTCTGAAGGGCTGAGATGGGGTAAAGTCTGACGGGTAGTTAGCTTTGTCTCTGAACAACTTTGTCTACATCACTTCTGACAATATTTTTTTTTTGTCACTTAGAAACATCAAACCTGTGCTTTCCTATTAAAGACAAATTCTTCTTCTTCCTTCAGTTGTAAGAATGGACTGGACGGCTGAATCTTGAGGGTATTATGCTAAGTGAAATAAACCAGACACAAAAGAACAAATATTGCATGATTTCAGTTACATGAAGTTCCCAGAGCAGTCAAATGCATAGAGGCAGGAAGTAATATGGAGGTTACCAGGGGCTGAAAGGATTGAGGAATGGGGAGTTAGTGTTCAATGGGGACAGAGTTTCAATTTAGAGGGCTGACAAAATTCTGGAGATGGATGGTGGTGATGGTTGTACAATGTGGATGTACATGACACTACTGAATTGTGTGCTTAAAATGGTTACAATGGTATTTTTTACATTATGCATATTTTGCCACTGTAAACAAAGAAAAAGAATGGACTGGAGAAGGACTGGACCAAATGACAGACATAAACAAGCAGACTCAGAACTAGAGTGGCCCGCATGCAGAACCCCAGATTCACAGGGACACAGAGGCGGTGAGATGGACAGATCCAAGTTATATTTTGAAACTGCAACTAGTAGGGCTTTAGGAAGAAGAAAAGAAGAAAATATCTAATATCCCAAAGCAGACCGTGAAACAAGGAGTTGGATGCCACTCGTTTATTTGTAAGGAAACCTCAAGAAGCCCAGGTAGGGCTCAGGGCAAAGAAGAGAAGGGAGGTAGAAAAGGTGTAGTAGCCAGCAGACTGTCACTGTGGGCGATTAATGATGGATCATGCTCGGGACCTCTGAAGACTGTGTGGAACATGCCTTGGTGGTTCTAAGTGGGGAGCCATCGTGTCAGTCTTAGGAAGATGGCTGCTCTTGGAGGCATTAACCCCACCCCACTGCAGCCCTGTCCTGAGTGGGAGCCCCTTATGGGTTCCAGTGGTCAGACTTGCAGCACTCAGAAGCCATAGGTCCCCATACAGGGGAGTGCGGAGGGACAGTGGGGCCCCTCCAAGGTCTGCTACCAATGTCAAGGATCTTGGTGTGAGAACTTGTCTGAAGGTGATCCTGTTTCCCAAAACAGGGGACACTGGAGGTGAAGGGTGTCGATGCTGCCCCAGGACACTGAAGGAGCAGCTAGAGAAGGAGGAGGGAAGCAGGAAACAGTGGGATTGTGGGAGTGATGAGAAGTATTGTTTTAAAATGCTTGGTTAATACATAGCATAAAAAGCTGAAAAATCTTTTTTTTCAGACAGTGGGAACTCTTTTGGAAAACAGTTATTAAATAAAAGGTTACAGTTAAATAAAATACAGTTAAATACAAAAAATAAACACCCTTATCCTGTACCACAAGGCTCAGATGTCAAAGATGGAGGAAACATTATTCAACCAGACAACTCACAGTGAGTGAAATAAAAGCTTCCAATGCAGTCCCACATTCCACCTCTTTCTGACCTTCCACTATATGTAAAATCATTCAAATCAATATACTGCACATACCACCTTATAGGAAGGATGTATTTGGGGAGGAAAAAATCCTAATATTGCCTTTCTTTATATGTTCTTATATGTACAGAAGGTCCTTATATTAGTACATAATCAAGGTCCTTTAGCAATGTCAGGCAGATATTTCTGTTACTATATTTTGCATATGTGTTTTGTTCTTCACACCTCGTTCCAATGGTTTCACAAGATGGAATAAGCTCTCACTTTACCAATTACTTGTAATTTGAAAAATGCAGACATCATTTTTCACTGTCATTGAGATCTTTATCCACTGTATTTAAAAAACACTGAAAAATAATGCTGAGTTTCTATATAGAATGCACAATTTGAATAAATTGATTTAAATTCTAATTGCTGCTGCTGCTAAGTCGCTTCAGTCGTGTCCGACTCTGTGCGACCCCAGAGACGGCAGCCCACCAGGCTCCGCCATCCCTGGGATTCTCCAGGCAAGAACACTGGAGTGGGTTGCCATTTTCTTCTCCAATGCAGGAAAGTGAAAAGTGAAAGTGAAGTCGCTCAGTCGTGTCCAACTCCTAGAGACCCCATGAACTACAGCCTAGCAGGCTGCTCTAATTGCTAATACTGTTTAAAACCCTTATTTTTCTAAGAAAAAATTAAAATCCCTAACACACAAGCATTCTTTGGAAATTATAGTTCACTAATGCTTAGAATTTTAAAGATTGGTTTTAAAGTTGCTCTCACACCTAACGGAAAGGAAGCCAGATTTAAAAGATACCTGTTTACTGAAATATACCTTTTAAAAGAATGCAGTAGGAGAAGAAAATGCTTTCTCATTTCCATCACTTCTCATACTATTCTGTTCATAAACTAAAACCCAGAAATAAAGCAAGCATAAACCCAAAAGATTTTTCTTTTGCAAATAAAATATTTTTGCCTCCCTTATCTTACAGTCAGCTCAACCTTTTCGTACTTTTCCCCATTTCTCAGACCTGTCCACTGGAAGTGCAATATTGTGGGCCAGCAGACTGATTTATCTACAGAAAACTCATTTCCCTTTGGACATATTCTTCATGAAATCAGAAAGAAAGGACCAAGGGGAGAAAAGCAGACAACAGACAGTGTATTTTGGATGTTCTGCCTTTTATCAACTAGGGTGGACCATGTGATTTCCTTTCAAATTGTGACTGTTCCCACATGAAACCCAATTTCTGATGACAGAAAAGGCATTTGTGATGTTCTCCTCTCCTCCTGAGGCCAGAAATATCACACTATCTACGAGTAAGACTAAAAAAGCTAGGATAAGACATAACACTTGGAAACTCAACCCCAAGTTATCTTAGCATCTATTCTGACTTGGTCCAAGGGTGATCTCTTGAAAGGTACCCAGAAGCTTCTTTCATCAAAAAAAAAAAAGGACATTTTGGTGCATGCAATAACAATAAATGGGCACAAGAAATGTAATTTAACATCTTTCCTTGTGTGTGCACCTGGTTAAACTGGAACTGTTTCTTGACTGTTTGTTCCTGGCACCTGGCACACAGAAGGCTCTCACTTCAGTTCAGTTCAGTCACTAGTCGTGTCTAACTCTGCCACCCCATGGACTGCAGCACACCAGGCCTCCCTGTCCATCACCAACTCCTGGAGCCTACTCAAACTCATGTCCATCAAGTTGGTGACGCCATCCAACCATCTCATCCTCTGTTGTCCCCTTCTCCTGCCTTCAATCTTTCCCAGCATCAGGTTCTTTTCCAACGAGTTAGTTCTTCATATCAGGAGGCCAAAGTGTTGGAGTTTCAACTTCATCATCAGTCCTTCCAATGAATATTCAAGACTGATTTTCTTTAGGATTGACTGGTTGGATCTCCTTGCAGTCCATGGGACTCTCAAGAGTCTTCTCCAGCATCACAGATCAAAAGCATCAATTCTTCGGGAATCAGCTTTCTTTATAGTCTAACTCTCACATCCATATACGACTACTGGAAAAAACCACACCTTTGACAAGACGGACCTTTGTTGGAAAGTAATGTCTCTTCTTTTTAATATGCTGTCTAGGTTGTTCATAACTTTTTTTCCAAGGAGTAAGCGTCTTTTAATTTCCTGGCTGCACTCACCACTGGCGGTGATTTTGGAGTCAAATAAATAGATAAATAAATAAAGTCTCCCACTCTTTCCATTGTTTCCCCATCTATTTGCCATGAAGTGATGGGACCAGATGCCATGATCTTCGTTTTCTGAATGTTGAGTGTTAAGCCAACTTTGTCATTCTCCTCTTTCACTTTCATCAAAACTTAGAGTAGCCATCATAGTAAGCAAAAGAGTCCAAGATGCAATCCAAGAGTCTTAGATGCAATCTCATAAGTGACAGAATGATCTCTGTTCGTTTCCAAGGCAAACCATTCAATATCACAGTAATCCAAGTCTATGCCCTCACCAGCAATGCTGAAGAGGCTGAAGATGAATGGTTGTATAAAGACCTACAAGATCTTCTAGAACTAATATCCAAAAAAGATGTTCTTTTCATTATAGGGGACTGGAATGCAAAAGTAAGAAGTCAAGAAATACCTGGAGTAACAGGCAAATTTGGCCTTGGAGTACAAAATCAAGCAAGTCAAAGCCTAACAGAGTTTTGCCAAGAGAATGCACTGGTTATAGCAAACACCCTCTTCCAACAACACAAAAGAAGACTCTACACATGGACATCACCAGATGGTCAATACTTAAATCAGACTGATTCTATTCTTTGCAGCCAAAGATGGAGAAGCTATATGTAGTCAGTAAAAACAAGACTGGGAGCTGACTATAGCTCAGATCATAAACTCCTTATTGCCAAATTCAGACTTAAATTGAAAGTCTGAATTGAAAGGGAAAACCACTAGGCCATTCAGGTATGACCTAAATCAAATCCCTTACTATGATACAGTGGAAATGACAGATAGATTCAAGGGATTAGATCTGATAGAGTGCCTGAAGAACTATGGACAGAGGTTAGTGACATTGTACAGGAGGCAGTGATCAAGACCATCCCCAAGAAAAAGAAATGCAAAAAGGCAAAATGGTTGTCTGAGGAGGCCTTACAAATAGCTGAGAAAAGAAGAGAAGCTAAAGGCAAAGGAGAAAAGGAAAGATATACCCATTTGAATGCAGAGTTCCAAAAGTTAGCAAGAAGAGATAAGAAAGCCTGCCTCAGTGATCAATGCAAAGAAATAGAGGAAAACAATAGAATCAGAAAGACTAGAGATCTCTTCAAGAAAATCAGAGATACCAAGAGAACATTTCATGCAAAGATGGGCACAATAAAGGACAGAAATGGTATGGACCTAACAGAAGCAGAAGATATTAAGAAGAGGTGGCAAGAATACACAGAAGGACTATACAAAAAAGATCTTCGTGACCCAGATAACCACAATGGTGTGATCACTCACCTAGAGCCAGACATCCTGGAATGTGAAGTCAAGTGGGCCTTAGGAAGCATCACTACGAACAAAGCTAGTGGAGGTGATGGAATTCCAGTTGAGCTATTTCAAATCCTAAAAGATGATGCTCTGAAAGTGCTGTGCTCAATATGCCAGCAAATTTGGGAAACCCAGCAGTGACCACAGGCCTGGAAAAGGTCAGTTTTCATTCCAATCCCAAAGAAAGACAATGCCAAAGAATGCTCAAACTACTGCACAATTGCACTCATCTCACACATTAGCAACATAATGCTCAAAATTCTCCAAGTCAGGCTTCAACAGTACGTGAACCGTGAACTTTTAGATGTTCAAGGTGGATTTAGAAAAGTCAGACAAACCAGAGATCAAACTGCCAACATCTGTTGGATCATTGAAAAAGCAAGAGAGTTTCAGAAAAAACATCTACTTCTGCTTTACTGACTAACCCCAAACCTTTGACTCTGCGGCTCACAACAAACTGTGGGAAATTCTTCAAGAGATGGGAATACCAGACCACCTTACCTGTCTCCTGCGAAATCTGTATGCAGGTCAAGAAGCAACAGTTAGAATTGGACATAGAACAACAGACTGGTTCCAAATCGGGAAAGGGGTACTTCAAGGCTGTGTACTGTCACCCTGCTTATTTAACTTATATGAAGACTACATCATGTGAAATGCTGGGCTGGATGAAGCACAAGCTGGTATCAAGATTGCTGGGAGAAATATCAATAACTTCAGATATGCAGATGACACCACTCATGGCAAAAAGCAAAGAAGAACTAAAGAGCCTCTTGATGAAAGTGAAAGAGGAGAGTGAAAAGGGCTCTCACTTAATGTTTTCCCAATCTAAGACTAGCAGCAGATGGATGGAGACAGATTGGCATGCTGCCAGCCAAGATTTTTTGATAGATTGTAAACAGAAAAAGCTGAATCACAGGATTAAAAAGTAGACCACAATTTCCTTTTACAGACATTTCCATAAGTCATGGGCTTCATCTTTTTCAATCAGAGAACAGAATCCTCCAATTGTCAATGTCATTATAATACTAATAGTCTAGCTCTACAACGTTTGATCTGCTGGGGCATGGGAAGGATGGACTTTCTCTTTCTCTCTCCTCTGTTTTGCCATGGAATGGGACAGTGTGTTGTCCCTACTGGACTTTACATAATGCTGCATTATATATAGCCCTTGCCTTTTTCTATGCTTCTCCAATCATCTTCAAGATTCCTGCATTTCTCAGTCCAGCAGAGGGACCTTCCAGACATCCCCAAACTTAGACTAAATGACTAGTTGTCTCCTCTGCCCAACTGTAAAATAGCAGATTAATTACTTTTTTTAAAGCATTTATTTTTCTGGCCTTTAAACCATTTGTTGAATCACACAGAGAATCCCATCTCTGGATATGCTGATTCAAAATGTTGCAGCTCATGTAAATGCTATTAATGATCATTTCCAAGAAGTACAATCAAAAGGTTTTCTGTCAAAACACTATAGCACTCTCCCTTGCAATCATGATCTTCTATCTTTCTAGTTCACTTGTTCAAATCCATCTAATATGAATGCCCTTTAACCCAAGATCCTCAATCTATTAACCTTTCCACTCAAATCCTATCAACAGTTCCCTCACAGTGTCACTTTCTCTCTTGTTCATCTGGGATTCCATCATCCATTTCTGTAATCACTTTCAGTATCTCTGATTCCTTGTGAGAAATCCTACAGGGAGCTCCATAAAATGGTTGTAGATTAGGGGAAGAATAGAGGTAGATACCAATGTAGATTTAAATGTCAAGCACATAACACTCTATTTGGTGGAAGAATATTTGAACTGGCTAACTATCTTTCCAATAAATCCTATCACCAAGTCTTCCTTCGGGTCCTCTGAGGCCCAGAGATGAAACTGCCATATTCCTCTCTTCTGTATCACCTGAACCAGATGAATTTATCTTTCTCAGCACCCACCACCGCTCAGAGAATTCACCTGTATGTAGCTGAATGTGCCTCCCTCTGCTTGGTGTGCCCTTCAAAGAAGGAAACATGGATTACCCATCTGTATATTCCCATGTCTAGCCCCATGCTTGGTAAATAGGGCCCTTGATAAGGGTTTATTGAATGAATGGATGAATCAACGAATTAACAAACGACTTCTTTTTTCTCCCCTGCAGAAACAACAAAATAAAACACGTTTGATGAAATGAGGATAACTCATCTGAGTTTATGCGTTTATGGGTGTTTATCATCACTACTTAACAAGGGCTATTTAATTTTAACAAGCATAGCATAAAAGGGCTATTCCAAAACAGCCAACTGTATCTTATAGGACTCCTAAACAAACCAAAATCTATCACAGGATTTGAATGCAAACTGGAAAGGAAATTAAAATGTAAAACATGAAACAGCTGTTTGATTAGCTTTTACAATAGACCTTGGACCCAGGCAATATTAATTTCTTATCTAGATGGGCAAAAATAATCATAGAAAATGGTTTGCCACAGGACTATTCTTTTTTCTTTTCTGTGCTGAAACACACAGAATGATTTAATTAATGATATCAAACTTCTAGAAGCACAGGATAACGGTATTCAAAAAATTTTTAAGCACTGTATAATATATAAATACCTAGTAAACAGTGGTAGGCATAAAGCATTCATTGCAAAAGTGGTTTGCCTGCATGTTATAGAGAGCAAGAAGAGCAAGAATTACATGCCACCACTGAAATTTTATGAAACTAAAGAACATTTACAAAACCTAGTACCTACAACTTCATTAAATTACAACTCTGAACTGGTGAAGATCCCTGGTTTTCTTTGTGTTGTGTCAAAGATGGAAAAATACTGGCTTCCTAGAGAAATAACTAAGAAGCCCATTATTAAAATTTTACCTTAAATTGACAAAACTTTCTTGGAGTAACAATTTCGTGATCATTACCAAATGCCTTAAAATGATTCCTAACACTTATGTCTAGGAATTTCCTAAAGAAGTAATCAGAATTATGCACTAAGGTTTAGGTACAAGGATATTCACAATAACTTTGTTTAAAATAGAAATTTGAAAACAACACAAATGTTCAGCAATCGAACATTGGTAAATAAATACAATCTAATATAAAGTTATTAATATTGTATAGAAGAGAATTGAAGGCATGGTTAAACATTCATAATATGTTGTTATTTGTGTTAAAAGGACTACCAGTGAGTATGGTAAATCCAGTAGATGATTTGCAAACAGAAAATACAGGTGACAATTGTAACAGTGGCTTTTTGGTAGGCATCAATTATAGACTATTTTTGTTTTCTTTCTGCTCCTTTCTGTAATTTACACATTTTCACAGTAAGTATGTATTATTCCTCAACTCACATTATTAAAAGACATTCTTACCTCTCCAAAAAAAAACTCCTTAAGCTGTAAATAACCAAGAAGGAATGTGATTGCATCTTTCATTTACATCAGTGGCCTGTCTTTCTAAAAATTTTCGAGGGAACTTTGGTCATTAATTTGATGACTAACTCTTTACCCAAAGTTATCTGAAAGGGGGCTGTGTTGGATAACAAAATTTTTCCAAAGTTGCTTTAATGTAAAAAACTGGAAAATAACCCAAAAAGTAAGATAGAATTAAACATGATTATAAAGACACAATTTTTTCCCAGAAACACGACTGGGATCCCAGGAATTTAAAAAAAAAAAAAAAAACACAAAAGATGAGGTCAGGATTCCAAATTCACTATAAATGAATCATTGGAAATGTCTGCGAGATAAATTAAAAGGAGGGGGGGCTATTTAGGTTGGAAGGAGAGCAAATAAAACTAAATACCTAGAAGGACACTTGCAGCATTGTGCAATTCTGACAAACGTGTTTTTTTTTTTTAAGTTTATAACAAGTTTTTAAGACTGCTTGAGGTACAAGGTGCAAATGGATGCTTGTCAAAATGAATGAACATACAAGTCATTATATATATTAAAAGCAGTATGTACATGTCAATCCCAAACTCCATAACTATCCCTTTCTCCCAGCTTTCTCCCCCATGTGTGTTTAGTCACTCAGTCGTGTCCAACTCTTTGTGGCCCCGCAGACTGTATCCCACCAGGCTCCTCTGTCTATGGAATATCACTGGAGTGAGTTGCCATTACCTATTCCAGGGAATCTTCCCGACCTAGGGGTCAAACCTTTTTCTCTTGTGTCTCCTGGCAGGCGGATTCTTCACCACTAGCGCCACTAGTTTCCTTCTCTAAGTTTGGGAGTCTGCTTCTGCTTTATAAATATGTTCATCTGCATCATTTTTTTAGATTAAATGTTGATGCTGATGATGAGTCCAGAGTGAAAGTGACCCAGGTAAGAGATGACTAACATAAGATCAAGAATGTAAACTTCTGACTTAAAATGGAAATTAACCAGAATATGACATTTACGGTGCCATTAAACAGAGACTCTGGTAACATAACTAACATTTGAAAGGTCAAACTTGGACCTCGCTTTCTGATTTTGCCCTCTCTCACAAAACAACAGGTTTCAATGAAAACTCTTACATTACAAAATAGGATGAACTATTCACTTTGTGTTTGAGATTGCCCAAGATGTGTGTTTGTCATTTAGTAAGCTGGGTCACAACCCTTAGGGAGAAAATCTCTTTGATCTTATTTTTTCAAAAAAGGAAAATTTTAAATACAATCAAGTCCTTCTATTTCAACTATGAAACTTCAGGGGGAAAATACTAATTAATTTTTGTGATACCTCTTTTCTAGGTGTTTTCTCAGTAAAACAGAAGAACTTCTTCCCATTCTTACCTCCCCTCACTTTCTCTTGCAATCTGCTTTGAGCTTCAGGATAACTCAATTCATTTTAATCAGCTAATCACCTCTCAACCTATTCCTGAATTACTACCCGTCTCTTGGTTTTTTTGGCTCTAGGGCTGCCCTCTTTCACAACTGCCCATCTTAGCTTTTTAGCAAAAACTGTCAATGCTTCCTTAGTTCCAACCACTGAAAAACGTGAACAAACTCACTTTGCTTTTCAACATTTCATTGCTTGATCCTGCCCTCCTCCTTCCAAATTTATTACCCATATCTCCATAGCTTACTATCTTAGACTTATTACACTTTTTACCTTCTTATAAATAGAAATATCACCTGTAAACTGGAGCCTATGGCCTTATGATTTATATTATTCCTCCCATCTTTAAAGCCTCTCTTTCTCTACCAACCCCAAACCTTGACTGTTCTTCAGGAACTGTTCCAATTTCACACCTCTAAGAAGAACTTCTCCAATTCCTAGGGTCTTCTATGATTTACTTGGGTCCCACAGTACAGAACTCAATTATTTATTACTTCTAGTCATTTATTGTTGCCTGTATGTGCTGGGCTTGTGTCTGCAATTGCATTTTAAGTTTTCTGAGAGTAACAGCTTGTTCTTACAGAAAACTTTCTGTACCTCCCTTAAGTAAACTGACAGATGACGACTTGAGATCATGGCTTACATATCTTCATTTTCTGTAGTACTTTGTTTACTGAGTTAACCAAAGAGCCTGAACATGGATCTGTTTTGTAAACTTCAAAGTAAAAACAGTGCATTCAAAATGTTAGTCATTTTTATCTTCCACATAGCATCATTTGGTCAGGTTCTTGTTCCAACTGCCCTTTCTCCTAAAGCTGAGGGTTCATCCTCCAGAACAGGGACTTTATTCACTGGAAAACCAGGTGCTGTCACTAGTAGATAAAACTAAAGATGCTTCCATCTTCAGTTATCAATGACTCTATTAGAGCAAAAATTTTTTTTTCTGTACCACATGGCATGCAGGATTTCTGTTCCCCTACCAGGGATTGGAGCCATGCCCCTCTGAAGCAAAAGCACAGAGTCCTAACCACTGGACCACCAGGGAATTCCTTAGAACATGTTTTTAGCTCAGAAGAAATTTATGGGATTTGGATGGCCAAAGTCAGGAAAAAAATTATACCATTATCAAGGGAATTACTGATTTCTAGTCAGTGAAAGTCACTCAGTCTTGTCCAACTCTTTGTGACCCCATGGAATAGTCCATGGAATTCTCCAGGCCAGAATACTGGAGTGGGTAGCCATTCCCTTCTCCAGATGGTGGCTAAGTGGCTTCAGTCGTGTCCGACTCTGTGCAACCCCATAGACAGCAGCCCACCAGGCTCCTCTGTCCCTGGGATTCTTCAGGCAAGAATACTGGAGTGGGTTGCCATTTCCTTCTCCCATGCATGAAAGTGAAAATTGAACGTGAAGTCGCTCAGTTGTGTCCGACTCTTTGAGACCCCATGGACTGTAGCCTACCAACCTCCTCCGTCCATGGGATTTTCCAGGCAAGAGTACTGGAGTGGGTTGCCATTGCCTTCTCCACTCCCTTCTCCAGGGGATCTTCTCAACCCAGGGATTGAACCCAGGTCTCCCACATTGCAGGCAGATTCTTTACCAGCTGAGCCACCAGGGAAGCCCCAAAATACTGGAGTGGGTAGCGTATCCCTTCTCCAGGGGATCTTCCTGACCCAGGAATCAAACCAGGGTCTCCTACATTGCAGGCAGAGCTACTGGAGACGTCCTTAAAAAGCTAAGCCCAAGAAGCTTGGGGCCCTTGCAAAATGATAATGCTGTATTTTCACATGAGGAAATTTCCAAAGTGTTCTATTATGGGGACAAAAACCCTCATCCTGAATATGGCCTCTCCATTTGGCTCGGTTCTGGGGACCTAGAAGTGTATTCAATCCTGTACATTTCCAAGATCCCCTCAGTTAAGCCCTGCCTGCTGACTTGTAAAAATAGCAGAGTTAACACTGATTGAGCATCCCAGGAACATCACTCCATTTAATAAGTGAGTATCTGGAGGCTGAGGAAGTAGGTAACTAACCAAAGCTATACAGTTAGGGACACAGGTAGGATCTAAACCCAACTGTTAGGCTCCTAGGGTTTTTGCATTTAACTTCTGTGTTATCCTGCTTCTTCCAGGAAGAAAAAAGTTAGTCCCATCCTTCCAATAGATCTCTGGTTGTAAGGCTTACCTTCTCTGAGCCCAAAGCCTGAGAAGACCCACAATCTTGATCAAGGGATTCTATCAATTTAATTCAATTTCTGGAGGCTAAGGTGAGCTGGGTTCTTTGCTAAACACCAGAGATAGGGAGATACATTGTACAAAGTCTTTGATTTTGAGCAGCCTATGATCAGGTGAACGTTCACGGATGCTTAAACAAGTAATTTAAACATGGTAAGTGAGATCCAGTAACAGACACACACATGGAACACTGCTAAGACTATATGTATGAAGTGAAAGTGAAGTTGCTCAGCTGTGTCCGACTCTTTGTGACCCCATAGACTGAAGCCTACCAGGCTCCTCTGTCCATGGGATTTTCCAGGCAATAGTACTGGAGTGGATTGCCATTTCCTTCTCCAGGGGATCTTCCCAACCCAGGGCTCGAACCCGGGTCTCCCACATTGTAGACAGACGCTTTACTGTCTGAGCCACCAGGGAAGTCAAGACTATATGTATAATGGCCATCAAATCCAAAGATGAAAGAATAAATCAGCTGCTTTAATGATTTATACATTTTTGTCAATAAATATACAGATGGGCTCTGACTCAAATTTACCCTGTGAACTTGATGAGATAATTTAGTTTCTAACTTATTTCTCTAATATTTTGGGCTTCAGTGGCATTTCCATGTTCTAGTGACACAATAAAGTCAATAAAATGTTCCAGTATCAAGCATTTCACCAGATATCAGTAATGACAACAAATGTTGCTATCACCGAATTCTAACGTTTGTACATTTCTTTATTCTTGTCAAGATTCAAAGTCTATATGCACATGGCCTTAACTGATGTACACTGAATTAGAACTTCTGCATTTTGAATAACATTTAGAATTAGGTAATATTGAATTAATACAGGTGACAAGGTCATAGTATAATGTCACCTGGGACACCTGGGACAAATGAAATGTATACAGTAGCATGTCACTCTGATTTGGAACTCACACTAATTTTAGTTTCATCTTTGGATTTGATGGCCATTGTATGTATAGTCTTAGCACCTGGGACAAACTAACTTTTAGAATGAGTTCCTCCTCCTGGAGGAGGTGGCTAGTGGCTTAGTGGCTATGCATGTACATGTGCCAACACACACACACACACACACATGCACACACACACACACACTCATGGAATATTGTTTTATAACAGGGCTGTGTTTCACAGCCCTACTTTCTTGGCTTGTATATGATTTACCAACACAGATGATGTAAGAAACGTAGCAGCTAAACTGAAAGAAAAATCTGAAATTCTAATTAATTTTTGTATATAGTTAAGAGGTAAATATGTCAGAGATTCTAAACACAGAACAGATTTCTACACTAAGAGTTTGAATTCATTTGGTGCCTGGCAGATGCTAATATTAAGATCACCTCACTGTTACTCAATTTAACATACAGACAGCACTCAAAATGCTGACTCTTCTATTATTATTAAATAATTAATATTATTCGAGATAAATAATAATCCCACTTATTATTTCTTATAATTAAGACGAGTGTCAGGTGGCTGAAATGAAGACCAGATCAGAAAGGGAATAGCAGCCAGGCTGGGGTAGTGATGAAATACATATCGAGGGCTTTGAAATTTTCTTCTGATAAGGAACACAATGGGTTTGGTGGCTCTGAAGCCCAGGATAAGCCTGAGTTCTCAGACTCCTCATTGGAGGGACTGAAGGGATGGGGGTGGGGCAGGAGGAGGTCGGAATGATGCCTGTATGGATCCTGTAGTCACAGCATCCATATAAATGCTTATAAATGCCTCACAGCAAGAAAAATGACTGGTCAGTAAAGAGGAAGACGTGATCACAGAGATGCCTGCTTCTGCTCCCACAGATTAAAAAACCCTAGAAGCTAAAAAAAGGATGTCTTTTCCAAAAAGACAAGTTGTCTTTTTAATACAAGCTGTCGCCATAATGGCCTCTTGTGTACAGTCCTTTATGCGCATTCTTTCTATTCCTAGCAACAAGCTCTCGGCCAATAACGGCGCTGGGAATCTCATTTTAAAAGGCAGCTGAAGAACAGAGAGGTGAGGGAAATTTTAAGGTGACACAATAGCTAAGTATAGGAAACAGAATTCATAACGAGTCTGTTTGGCGTCTGACCTATGCTCTTTTAACATTGCATACTGCCTCTTTATAGCCTGTCTTTGGGATATACACATTTCCAAGCACTTCCATCCAATTACCATTTCTTAGAACATTCAGGTGGGTTATAGGCGTCCAGGGAAGTTCTCCATCTTTCTTCATTAAAGGTGAGGCGGGGGCTTTGCCATTAACACACAGGCCTAATCTGCCTATCATATCCCTCAACTCATGATCCCCTGTGGGCCCTCTCTGATGCACCCTGCCTAAGCCAGTCCCTCCAGCCTGCAGCAGGCTTGCCCCCTGGCCCTTCTGGCTGGACAGATCACCTTCCAGGTGTTGATTACCACTTGGAAGGCTGACTTTGACTCTTCAAGGCTGTCAGCCCAGTGCCTGCCACCCTCAGATGGCCAGATCACTTCTCTCAAGCCTGGGGAAAAAAAATCTCCTTTCTGTTTCAAGTTTCCCTTTTTTAGCTTTTATTTTGAGGCTTGAGCAAGAGCCATTCAGAATTGCAAAAGATAGTTTCCATGGTTCTACCAAACCAAACATTAAAATCGAGACTCGGAACAGAAGCCGTATGCTGTTGTCCAGCTCCATGTGGGAAATGCCATTACTCTGCCAAGTCCCCAGAGATGACCTGCTCCTTGGGTGAAAGAGATGTCAGCAGGTGCGCGTTTATATGCCACACACATTTCCCAAAACAAAAAGCTGTTCTACAGTCGCCTTGGAATTTTTCAAACACTAAAAAAAAAAAAAAAAAAAAAAAAAGGTTATATATTAACCATCTATACCCCCAGTCCATCTCTACTTTAGCCAAAGGGAGTGATTAAAATTTGCTGACAGCTTCGAAAACTATCAGAGAACTACCAGAATGGCCCAAGTTTAATAATTAACAAAGTTAACTGCGTCAGTCACCAACTAATCCTAAAATTCTGATTTTACCATTTTTCCCTTACTCAATAAGATTTGGCAGGACATGCAAAAGGGTCAGGAGTAAGTGGATGTGAATTTCAGATGCAATCAACTGCTGTTTTGTGGGGATAATGTTAAAGTTTGTTCATTTAACACATTTATTGAGTGCTAACTAGGCCAGGCAGAGCTCTGGAGCTGGAGTTTGGGGGTTCTCCAGGAGACATAGAAACACTTCCCAGGGCTCCAGGGGCCTACAGTGTAGTGGAGGAGAAAATGATTGAACAAGAAATGACACTAAAATGTGAACAATTAAAAACTCAAGGAAAAGAACAAGACGGCAGAGGAGAGTTAAACAAAGGCATCTCAACCCATTTGGAGGGATTTGGGAAGGCTGCCCCCAGTAAATGACATATGAGCTAAGATTTGAGATTAACCAAGTGTTTTTCTGGAGAAGGCAATGGCAACCCACTCCAGTACTCTTGCCTGTAAAATCCTATGGATGGAGGAGCCTGGTAGGCTGCAGTCCATGGGGTTGCTCAGAGTTGAACACAACTGAGCGACTTCACTTTCACTTCACTTTCATGTATCGGAGAAGGAAATGGCAACCCATTCCAGTGTTCTTGCCCGGAGAAAGCCAGGGACGGGGGAGCCCGGTGGGCTGCTGTCTATGGGGTCGCACAGAGTTGGACACGACTAAAGCGACTTAGCAGCAGCAAGTGTTTTTCAGTTTCTCAGTCTCCTCATCTCTCTCATCAAACTATAGACTGAAATATCTTCCTCCCAGTGGAGGAGGTGAGCACCCCCTCAACCAGTTCTGTCTTAGGCATCCTTTCTTCTCTCTCAACTCTTGGTTTGGGTCATTTCACAGACTTCAGGGGCTTCAACTAAAACGTCTCTGTCACACAAATCTGTCAGCCCAACCTGTTCTTTGCACTCGCAGCTGCTAGACATCTCTCCCTGGGTGTTCTATCAGCACCTTCAATTCTAGGTGCTCCATCTTTCCCCAAACCTGCTCTTCTGCACATTCCTCTTTTTGTACATCGTATTCCTGTCACTTGACATATCACTTTGTGAATGAAAATTCATTAGTGGCTATTCATTGACCACGTGTGTGCTAAGTCACTCAGTCATGTCTGACTCTTTGTGACCCTATCCTCTGTCCATGGGATTCTCCAGGCAAGAATGCTGGAGTGGGCTGCCATGCTCTCCTCCAGAAGATCTTCCTGACCCAGGGATCGAATCTGCATCTCTTATGTCTCCTGCACTGGCAGGTGGGTTCTTTACCACTAGCGCCACCTGGGAAGCCCCCCAAATTAGCCACTCAGTCCTGTCTAACTTTTTGTGTCCAAATGCACTGTAGCCCGCCAGGCTCCTCTGTCCATGGGATTTCCTAAGTAAGAATACTAGAGTGGGAAGCCATTCCCTTCTCCAGGGAATCTTCCTTACCCAGGGATTGAACCTGGGTCTCCTGCATTGTAGGTGGATTCTGTGCCATCTGAGCCACCAGGGAGCTAAATCTTTGGGTGATGACATACAAGGCTACAACTCATCCCAACCCACCTTTGTAGCTTGGTCTCCCACAAGTCCCCCTCAATTCTCCACACTGAAGTTCTTTTTTTTCTTTTTTTAAAGAATTTTTCCTGTGGACCATTTTTAAAGTCTTAATTGAATGTGTTACAACATTGCTTCTGTTTTATGTTTTGGGTTTTTTTGCCTTGAGGCATGTAGGATCTTAGCTCCCCGATCAAGGATTGAACCTGCAACCCCCTGCATTGGAAGGACAAGTCTTAAACCATTGAAACACCAAGGAAGTCCCTGTGCTAAAGTTCTTATCTTTCCTAAGCATGAGAATATCTCACATATTTGTGATTTAAGCTATTCTTTAGCTTCAGATACTTTCTTCATCCAGTCTCCTGGTGAATTCATATCAATTCCTTAAGATCTACTTCACCATCCTTGTGAAATCTGCTTGGATATTCTCAGGCAGAGTTCAACATTCACCTAGAGGTCAACATTCACCTTTCCTATAACCTTCAGTAGGAGGTCCTATGAAAAGGTATATATCGTAGGTCATTAGTATCACTCGTTCACGACTCTGCCTCCCACATCAGCTTGTGAGTACCCCAGGGGCAATGGCTCTGACTAATTCATCTTTCCTTCCCTTTGGGATAGGATGCGGGACAGGAAGCAAATGTTCCTTGAATGAATGAATAATGAACTAATGAATGGACCTCTCTTGTGGCACCTACCACTTTCTACCTTGTATTGTCTTTGTCTGGATACCGCATCTCTTTTCCTAGACTGATAAATCTTCCGGGACAAGAAAAATGTGATCTAGTTTTGCATCATCAACCACAGCCTGCCCTAATGTGTACTGTTTGAATAAATGAGCAAAACTCTTGTAATCTCTTGTGTCATACATACATCAGACTTTGCAAAGCCATTTTCACACACATTGCTTCATCTACCTTTTAGAATGATGTTGTAATCTAGCTATGACTAGTTGGTGTTATCCTCACAAAGCAGATAAAGCAATTGAGTAAGGCCTTGGAACCCTGCTTTCTCAGTTTTTAGAATAATGCTTATTCCATGTGACATTCTTGAGAAAAGGCAGATCTACTCACCAGCCCCTTGTTTGGAGAGTTTGGGAGTCAAAAGCAGAGATTCACCACTGCTGTAAAAAATAGCTAAACCCTTATCTATCTTTCCAGTATGAGTCTTACATGAATAACTTGAGTGAGAGTGAAGGTTTGAAGAATGAATCAGAAAAAAAAAAAAATAAAGGGGGAAATGAAAAATTGGAACACGTTAGACATAATTTGGGTAAGAAAAGGACTTTGAAGGTCTAGAAAGAGAGGTTTCCTCTTCTATAAGACGGGAGTGCTGTGCAAGGCAGCATGGACACACACCGAGTTCCTCTAGGAGAGATGATGTCTACAATACTGAATGAAAATGGAATCTATATAGCCAAAGCCCACCATAGCATGCTGTTGTACTTAAAGCATCTGTAGCCTTGTGCACAGAGCCTTGTGCATGGGTGAGCCCGGGGAGCGGGTAGGGGACCCAGAAAACAGAAGGGATAGCCTGAGGTCTGACTCAAAGGTGAGGAAAGCTGGAATGGAGGCATGGCATCCAACATCCAGCACCTTGCTTTCTTCACCTGCCACAAGAGAATCTAAGGGCCTCTGACCTGCCCACCCCCCAGGGAGCAAGTTGGAGGCCGGCTCCTGATGTCTGGTTAGGGCACGTCTTAGTCAACACAGTGGTGGATTTTGGAGGTGTCCTCATTATTGCTCAAGTACCAGGAGGTCCTGGGGATCGGACCAAAGCATTCTCAGGGGTCTGTGAGACAGGCTGTTCTGGAAGCATCACTTAATATTCCACTGACCCCTCCCCATAGGATCTGCCTGACTCTCTTCAGAGGGTGGGTTCCCCAGCTGACCCCATCCATCTTCTGGCGTCTGTTTCTCGAGGCCCAGTCCCACTTCCCTTCCTCGTGTCTATGAGGGTACTTTCTGTCCCCCATCCTTTCTAAGCCTTTTGGCCACCCTCCACTGAGTGTGGGGGTGGGGGGAGGAGAAGAAGGGGCAGAAGGAGAGGAGACATTCGACAAGAAGGCATTTGACAAGAAGGCCCTGCAGCCACAGGTAGACCCATGGCAATCGTGTAATCAGAAAGAATCGGGGTCAAAAGGGTCGATACCCCAGGGTCCAATCCCTTCTTTTTGAACCGGAAGCAGTTCAAGGTCGTTTTCCTGGTTCCAGAATAACAACACGTCGTGGTCCATGCCTGCTCCGGGTGAGGGTGTAGAGTGTCCAGGTCGGGCTGGAGCAAAAGGACTGACCTTTGCTTGAGGCAAGCGACTGACCTTTATGCCACCCCCTAGTGTCCCAGGGAGGGGGGAGCCTGGTGGGCTGCCGTCTATGGGGTCGCACAGAGTCAAACACGACTGAAGTGACTTAGCAGCAGCAGTAAGAGTCTCTCCCCTGCCCGTTTTCTCACCACCACCACCCTCTCTCCCTGCCCCCCGGCGCTTTGAAAATTCCAGCAGTCTCAGGCTTGGCAGCTGTCCGGGGCAGAAGTTCAAAGTCTAGCCCCAGACCTTCAAAAGACATCCTCCGGCTTCTGTCCGGGGAGGGGAGGGGGCCACCAAATCCTTCTCCCCCTGAGGGAGGATTCTGTGTGCGACGCTTGGGACCCTCTAGATCCCCTCCTGCGCACGGAGAGTCTAGGGGCTCCGGGGGACACCCCGCCGCACGGCCGCCCCGCGTGCCTCCCGGAGCGGCCACTTGTCGGAGCCCGGGGAGGGGGAAAGAGGGCGCGCAGCCGCCACTGACCTGAGATGCCGCCCCCCACCACGACCACGTCGCATTTGCTGCTCATGTTGCTCGCCCCTCTCCGGGCCACCCGGGTGCCAGCTGCTTCGGTGTCTGGATCTCGGCCCCCGCCCGCAGCGCTGCCCCCGCGCACTAGCGCCTCCGCCGAGCGCCTATATTGGCGGCCCAGGGCTTCGGGTCGCGGAGCCCCGCCCGCCCGCCAGCCTACGCGCCGGCGGGGCTGGAGCGCACCGCCCCCGTTCCCGCCCGGAGGTCTGCGGCTCAAATCTGGGGAGGGTGGACGCCAGGGCAGAAAGGTTACCCAGGGCCCCAAAGAGTCCATCCCCGGGGCCACCACTCCCTGTTGGCCTTATGCACTGCGCGGTATTTTCCCATCAGCTTCCCGGGTGCGCTGTTCAGCTCGGGGACTGGGAGGATGGCAGATCGGGATGTCCTCCTCCAGCACCTCAAATGACTCCCTGAAATGGAGCAGTAGAGAAGGGCAAACATAATGTGAAGGCTTTTCTGGTACCAGGCACCGTCCTCAGCATTTTACATGCATAATTCCAGTTAAACCTTACAACAAACCATTTTATGGATGAGGAAAGTGAGATAAAGTCGTTAAGGAGGGGCAAAGACAAGAGAAAGAGTCAGAAATAACAATTTCCTGAGGGCCAGGAAGATTCCAAGCCCTACCTTGATCTGCTACCCAGGATTGTCATTATCTTGGCATTGTACTTGAATGGGAAATAGATGGGGAGAGAACGAAAACAGTGACGGACTTTATTTTCTTGTGCTCGAAAGTCACTGCAGATGGTGACTAAAGCCATGAGATTAAAAGATGCTTTCTCCTTGGAAGAAAAGCTATGATCAACCTACACAGCATATTAAAAAGCAGAGACATTACTTTGCCAACAACAGTCCATCTTGTCAAGGCTATGGTTTTTCCAGTAGTCATGTATGGATGTGACAGTTGGACCATATAGCTGAGTGCCGAAGAATTGATGCTTTTTCTTTTGTATAGCAGAGTTTTATTAAAGTATAAAAAGGGACAGAGAAAGCTTCTGACATAGACATCAGAAGGGGGACAGAGAGTGCCCCCTTCACTAGTGTTAGCAAGGGAGTTATATACTTTTAAATTAATTATTACAATAAATCAAAAGAATGTGTCAAAATTGTAAAGATCTTACTAGATCCACTCTCATAATTTACATTTTAAGATAACAGGATTAGCCAGAAGGTTCTCAGGAGGAGAAACTGTCCTCAAGCAGGATCCATTGTTGTTATATAATCCGTAGTACAGAGTTCAAACTGAGTTATTTGTTATGTAATCATCAGTTCCGGGCTTAAAGAAAACAACATTTTACGTGACTAAGACTAAGGAATGTAGAGGGGAAAAAAAAATAAAGATGTTTGCCCTTTCCTCCTCTTTGAGAATTCCAGACCCCTATCTCCTCCTCAAGAACCCCAGACCCCTTTCTCCTTGAGGACCCTGGACTTCTTATCAACCTGGCTAGGAACTGACTCTCTCATTTCTCCCTTTTCTTTTAGGAGAATTATGTTGAAAAGGGAAAGGGGGATCGTTCTCATTCCATAACTACTTCCTGCTGTTGAAGGGCATCATCCCAAAATTGTTGAGGCAACATGTTCTCCTAAACCTCATATTGAGGGTTTCTGATCCAGAAGCCCCAAGTAATAGTTGGAGGAGGCTATGACACTCGTAGGAGCCTGGACAACCATTTGTAACCTAAAAGCCTTCACACAGTTAGAAACAAACCCCATTATATAGTTACAGATGTAAGGTGAAATAGTCATTAAATCAAGTTAAAACAGGAATGATGCTAAAGTTGAAACTCCAGTACTTTGACCACCTCATGCGAAGAGTTGACTCATTAGAAAAGACCTTGATGTTGGGAGGGATTGGGGGTAGGAGGAGAAGGGGACGACAGAGGATGAGATGTCTGGATGGCATCACTGACTAGATGGACGTGAATCTGAGTGAACTCCGGGAGTTGGTGATGGACAGGGAGGCCTGGCGTGCTGCGATTCATGGGGTCGCAAAGAGTCGGACACAACTGAGCGACTGAACTGAACTGAACTGAACTGAAAACCTAATCAAAATTAAAAGTTACATTATGTCCATAGTTACATCAGTCCATCTTAAGATTGTTAGATGTCATCAGATCAAGAAGAGGTGTCACATATGATTGTTGTTGGTAAAGGTATTCACAGAGCTGAAGAAAGTCCTTTCCTTGAAGTGGAGGAACCCACCATGGGAAGCCTTCAATTGATGAGGAGGTTGAAAAGCTGAAAGCTGACTCAAATAGTGAGTTCTAAGGTTTTAGGACAGTCCCTTCTTCTTAGGGGTAGTTCAAGCCCTCATTAAAGCTATAGGTAAAGCTTTAAACTGTCTTGTGTTTCCTGAATTAGCTTACACAGATGTCTTTTAATAATGTCATTAGCCTTTTCAACTTTTTCTGAAGATTGGGGTTTTCAGAAATAGTGTAAGTGATATTCTATTCCTAGAGCTTTCAATACCCCTTGAATTATAGCAGCTTTAAAAGTGGAGCATCTTTGCTCTGAACTTTAGAATTTAAGATCCCACTTACATCAAGAGAAGTCAGTACAGTAAAATTTTGCCCATTAGTAAACTTATGAGCTTTAAGCATTAGCAAAACAATAGTAACAATCACCCTTAAGCAAGGTGGCCATAGCCTGTGTTTTGTTTTTTTTTTTTCCAGTAACAAACAAACTCTGATCCTGTGGGCAAGCTCAAAGTGGGAGCCTGCAAGAGAGCAGTTTGAAGAGCCTTAAAAGCCTTTTGAGTCTCTGGGGACCAAACCAGCTAGTGGGTTTGCACCTGCTGAGTCTCAGTTATAAGTTTATATAAAGGCTGGACAAGTCCCTATAACCTGGAATCCAAATGCGGCAATAGTCTGTAATGCCCAAGAATCCTCTCAATTGTTTTAAAATCATAGGTAGAGGATGATCTAATATAGGTTTAACTCTAGAAAGCATCCTTCAAATAAATGATTGAAAAATATTTGGCTTGTTTAGGAATTTCAGACAATAAAGTATAAGGATTAGACACTTATTATTTGTATATCTTGAACAAGTCTCCACTTATCATTTGACTTTTTTACACCCAAAATAGGAGTGTTGTATGGACTGTTACAGGGAATTAATAACCCCTGTTCCTTTAAATTTTCAATGATTGGTTTTAACCTTTCCTTAACACTTCAGGCTTTAATGGATACTGCTTTTAATGTGAAAATAAGTGAGGATCATTGAGCTTGATGACAACAGAAACAGTATTTTGTGCTTGACCCACAGTTTTTCCATCAGCCCACACTTTAGGATTTAAATTTTGTTCAATTAAAAGAGCAGGTTCCATATTTATGAAAACAGAGTATATCCCTACCCAGAAGGGGTGAGAGAGACTCTGGCAAGGTTAGAAACTTGAGAAAATAGCACAGAGTCCCAATTTCAGGTTTAAGGATGACTGAAATAATAGCATTTGGGTTGTCCAGACAGCCTCATTATGGTAGTGGATCAGGAGGAAAGCAGACCAGGGGCTTTAGTGAGCAGAAAGTTGCCCCAGTGTCCAAAAGAAAATCGACGGGGCCCTGATAGGCCCTCCACAGTTATTAATACCTGGAGTTCCTCAGGTGTTATTAGAATAAGGGCTTGTGTGGGGACCCTTGGGCACCTTCAGTCCCAATTGTCTTGAGATTCCACCTTTGGGGCCTACACCTCGGAGGGCAGGCTCTTCTCCAGTATGGTTCTTTGCAGACTTGACATGGAGCCAGGGGCAGCTTATAGATGCCTGAGGGCAATCTTGCTTGAGATGCCCCCCTCTTTCCACAGTAATAACAAGTCCATCCCTTTTCAACTGGGTTCCTCTGGACATTTTTTCTCAGGCTGTTTCAGATCAGATTTAACTGTCATTGTTGGGGCTTCAGTCTTTTGTCTGGTTCTTTTTTCCTCCTTGTTTTCTCTACCATAATATACTGTCTGGGCCAACTATAACAGTTTTTTTAAAGACTGATTTGGTCCAAACTCTTGTTTTTGTAACGTACAGCTAGTATTTGGAGCCAACTGAGTGATCTATCTTTTAAGATCATTTCTCCCTCTGAACTTTCGGGATCAACATCAGTAAACTTGCAGAGAGCCTCATGTAGTCTACCTAGGCATTTACCAGGAGTTTCTTCTCTCCCTGTTCTATGTTAACCAACTTAGCATAGTCTAAAGTCTCAGGATGTGCCCTCACGTGAGTCCTTCAAGACTACACCTGACAAACTGGCTCCGTTATAGGAACTGCTTGGCTCCCAGTAGGGAGGAGGACTATTTTGTGTTTCCTCCTTCCCCTTATCTCACGTTCAAGCCATTCATCTCTAAAAGTAGTAGCTTCTCCCAAAACTCAAGTTTTCGAGTCAGGAGTCAGTGTCTGTCCCAAGTAAGTATCTCTCCAAGTAAGGTCATAATGTAAAGTTAGTACCGTAAAGTCTCTGTGTAATTTTTGGATCCTCTCGATAGTCTCGACCATAATATTTCTACTGAGACTGAGGCAACCCCTCCTGGAAGGGTGCCCTTATTCTCAGTCTGTTCAGTTGGGAGCCCCAGATACAGGGGCAAAGTAAGAGAACAGGAGGCTGCTGAAGGTTTCACACCCAAATGTGCATCCTGAAGACATAAGTCTTGCATGTCTCACAGAGAAATAAAGAGCAACACATATGGCACTTGTACCTATTTCTCTTGTTTTCTACAGAACTGGTCTAGTTGTAAAACAGTAATAACTGAGATCCTTCAACAGGTCAGCATTCCCCATCTTCCAAAGGATATCGTGGCCATTCAGTATCACAGAAGATCAGGCGTGTCTTTTTAAATTCTGGGGATCAAACCTGTCCCAGTTTTTTTTTTAATACATTGTAAAAGAGTGGTTCTGAAACTATTAGCTCCCATCTGTAAGAGACAAAAAAGTGGCATCCACAGCTGTGGCTTCTTTCCACCGGAGGCATCCCTCCCTGCTCTACATGGGAGTGGAGACAGACTTTCCACTGAAGCTTTCCTCCCTGGTTGGACTTAGTCTGTCCCTTACCGATGCAGGCGCCTTACTTGTCCCTCTCAGTTCTACCATCGAGGCAGGGTGGAGATGCACCAGAGGTAGACCTGATGGCATCCCCAATTGATTTAGTTTCATACCACCAAGACCTTCAATTTGATTTGTTCTTTTCTCTGATGCCACCCAGAGTGTAACAGAGTAGCTTTCCCAGACATGTTTCCTAAGCCAGGCCTACTAAGGGAAGCATCCATCTTTATGTGTGTCTGTGAACATTCCTGAGTACTGGGTACTCAGGGTACTGGGTACTCAGGGTACTGGGTACTCAGGGTACTCAGTACTGACCACAGTAGAAGTCGGGAGTCATAAAGAGATGAACAACAACCAAGATGTCCCTTCTCTGAGAGTTGCCACACCAGTATATGTGATAGCAAAAGAATTAGTGAAGGGTCATCCATGGAGGAAAAAGTGATTTTTCATCCTCAAACTATTAGCGCCAATCCTTTCAGTTCATTTCCACAGATTCCACAAAAGGATTATCTAAGGAGTTGAGACAAATGCCACCAGAGAGCCTCCTCTGATCCGCTAACAGCACCACCAAGGGAAGAAGCCAGCTGTAATTCCAATCTGGAATTCTCCATCTATGTTCTTAGAAACCTCATGCTCTCTAGCAGTGCATCCATCCATATAGTTTGGAGGCACAGCTATGACAAGGACTCACTTTCAGGTCGCTGGCCCCTGAGGTAGGCAGCCAAGAGAAATGCTGCTGAAGCTAGAATTCCACCTCATTCCCAAACATGCTCCTAGCAAGTCTGGGTGTCACATGACTATTCCAAGCTTGAGGTCTAAGAAAAAGTACACAGTAATGGCATGGATCACAAGTTCCTCAGAAATCTATGATCTGACGGATTTGGTTAGTACTTCTAATTCCCCACACAATTATGAAGTGGTCAAAGAGACCAGGAAAAGATGACCAAGAAAGGAAAGTCCACTTGCTTTGCCCATTTCTGGCTGCTCCCTGAACAGGGATGTTGGGGGTCTCTTGGCACTGGCAGGTCTGTATAAACCCCCAACAAGGCTCCCCTTTTTGGGACTGTCTTCAGTCATTAGGAGGGCTTCCCTTGTAGCTCAGTTGGTAAAGAATCTGCCTGCAGTGCAGAAGACCCGGGTTCAATTCTTGGGTTGGGAAGATCCCCTGGAGAAGGACATGGCAACCCACTCCAGTATCCTTGCCTGGAAAATCTCATGGACAGAGGGCTGCAGTCCACGGGGTCACAGAGTCGGGCACGACTGAGCGACTAACACTTACTCAGTCATTAGGAGACACTGCAAAACTGCAGAGCAGGACTCATCACTTGCTTCACGCAGGGCATGTTATTCATTCACACAAGAACACTGTAGGGTTAGTAAAGTAAAGCAGAAAAATGCATATACTGAGAAAGCAGAGAGGCTAGAGCTCTGAGTGTTCTTACCTTGTCCTGAAGACCCCAGATAAGCTCCCAAGATGATAGCTTACGGTGAACGGTTTCCAATTTGTGATCTCCGAAGAAGAAGATTTAACTTCAGGACAGGGACCAGGTTTGATCACTCAAGAGCTTTTGTATAGCAGAGTTTTATTAAAGCATAAAAAGAGACAGAAAGCTTCTGACATAGACATCAGAAGGGGGACAGAGAGTGTCCCAAATTGATGCTTTTGAACTGTGATATTGGAGAAGACTCTTGAGAGTCCCTTGGACTGCAAAGAGATCCAACCAGTCCATCCTAAAGGAAATCAGTCCTGAATATGCATTGGAAGGACTGATGCTGAAGCTGAAACTCCAATACTTTGGCCACCTGATGTGAAAACCTGACTCACTAGAAAAGACACTGATGCTTGGAAAGATTGAAGGCAAGAGGAGAAGGGGATGATAGAGAATGAGATGGTTGGACGGCATCACCGACCGGATGGATATGAGTTTGAGTAAGCTCCAGGGGTTGGTGATGGACGGGGAAGCCTGGCATGCTGCATTCCATGGGGTTGCAAAGAGTCAGACATGACTGAGCAACAGAAATGAACTGAACTGAACTGAACTTGAATGGGATCCTTAATCCTGCTCATGGGCTTCCCAGGTGGTTCGGTGGAAAAGAATCCACCTGCCAGTGTAGGAGACACATGAGACATGGGTTTGATCCCTGGGTTGGGGAGATCCCCTGGAAAAGGAAATGGCAACCCACCCCAGCATTCTTGCCTGGAGAATCCCATGGACAGAGGAGTCTGGCGGGCTACAGTCCACAGGGTTGCAAAGAGTCGAACACAACTGAAGCGACTGAGCATGGCATAAACCCCGCTCATCCTCCTTCTGGGTACCCACTCTGTCCCCATTCTCCCTGCCCTGAAGCCCCCAGTGAACTCACGCAGGCTCTTCCTAGTATTGCAAATGCAACACATAAAGGTTATCTTAAAATTCTCATGTTTGCAAGTGATCAAAACAGACAACCGCTCCCGGAGCAACCCAGTGTGTCCCCTCTGGGAGCTGCTGAGGCAGGAGCCCAGGAAATTGGTGATGTCCAGGCAAGACTTTGGAGGGGCACAGTGGAATTCAGAGCCTGCCCTTGAAGCAGCAAGGGGGAATTAGCTATGAGCCTGGGATATGCCAAAGTAGGGTGATTCAGCAAGATGACAGGTGTTTAAGCTGAAGTAGTAAAATAGACGTTTTCAGTGGTTTCAAGTGGTTTTCAGAGCACTTGAAAAGCCACCTCTGAGAACCAAAAACAGAAAGAAGCAGTGTAGGGTGGCTTTTCAAGAACTAATTGAGAAGTTCTTCTGTTCAGAATAGGGAAGCTGGGGGCCTGGTAAGGGGCTGGCTTCAGGTCTGGTGAATTGATGAGAGCCTGAAGTGAGCCCCTATCTTATCACACCCCAGTCCCTATATCCACTTGCTGCCAAAGAATCCTGAGTTTCTTCTGACCTCAGACTTGCTGTTGTTCACTTGTTTAGTCATGTGTCTCTTTGCGACCCCATGGACTCTAGCACATCAGGCTTCCCTGTCCTTCAGTAATCCCTGGATTTTGCTCAAACTCATGTCGATTGAGTCGGTGATGCCATCCAACCATCTCATCCTCTGTCATCCCCTTTTCCTCCTGCCCTCAATCTTTCCAGCATCAGGGTCTTTTCAAATGAGTCAGCTCTTTACATCAGGTGGCCAAAGTATTGGAGCTTCAGCTTCAGCATCAGTCCTTCCAATGAATATTCAGAGTTGATTTCCTTTAGGATGGACTGGTTGGATCTCCTTGCTGTCCAAGAGACTCTCAAGATTCTTCTCCAACACCACAGTTTGAAAGCATCAATAACAACAGTGAAATATTAACAAGGAATAAAATTGTGGGAAGCATTGTATGTATGTGTGTGTGCAAGCATGTTTCTCTTCCCAAGTAGATAATAAATTCCTACAGGAAGAGATCATGTGTTATCTTTTATTCATCCATTCCAAAACAATTTGTTGAGCACCAACTTTGCGTCAGTCACTGTTATGCTAATCCTGCTGCTGCTGCTAAGTCACTTCAGTCGTGTCTGACTCTGTGTGACCCCATAGACGGCAGCCCACCAGGCTCCCCCGTCCCTGGGTTTCTCCAGGCAAGAACACTGGAGTGGGTTGCCATTTCCTTCTCCAATGCATGAAAGTGAAAAGTGAAAAGTGAAATTGAAGTCGCTCAGTTGTGTCCAACCCTCAGCGACCCCATGGACTGCAGCCTTCCAGACTCCTCCATCCATGGGATTTTCCAAGCAAGAGTACTGGAGTGGGGTGCCATTGCCTTCTCCAATGCTAATCCTAGGAAAAACCAAATATGAAAACAGACAATTACCATGAGCCTAATTCATATTCCAATAGATATGATCCTCAGCATCTATAACCAAGAAGCACAGAGGAATGCTGTTTGCCCTGAGCAGTGTTTATCTGCCTTTTCCAACTTGATGAAATCTGTGTTTCTTTCATCAATTAAAATGAACTTACTTTCTTTTCATTTTTTTATTAGAAGCCTGCCAAAGAGATAAACTGTCCTTATTACTTCTTTCTTGCTGTCTGACTTTTCATTAACAGATATCTCAGTGAGTCTCCTATGATGCTACAGGAGGTTTCAATAAAGAGGCAGACTGTGCAGAGCAGAATTCACCAGATATTATCTACATTGTACATTTCACTTTTTTTGAATGCTGAAAGCTTGACAAGGGATAGAAAATTTGTTTTAAAATTAGATCCTCTAGAGTTCACCAGTTTCTTTTCCCCAACTTCTCTGTTAATCTTTTTTTGAAACATAGATGAAAGGGTCTCAGCCATGCCTTCTCTGTAACAATGTTAAATAAGAATTTTAACAACTTTTAGCAATGGTTAAATGTTATAGGACCTCTGGTTCTGCCCAGTGAAAAATCTGTCATCAATTTGGATCCTAATCTGAGAGTGTCCAAATCCTCTCCTTGGGGACAACAAAAAGGCAGTAAGGAAACTTTCATTGGGCCAAAACCTTACTTTTGGCTTCAAGGACTTACTTTAGAGGGGAGTCATATCCTCAAACAGCCAGAGAGTCAAGGGAGTGCAGCTGCAATCCAAATCAAAGCACTTCATGGGGCATTGGGCTACAAGCTTGAGATCCAACTCAAAAATCCAAACGCTGGTTTAAGATGCCAAAGGCCAAGGGACTGGTCACGAACTGGATCAAAGTACAGTTGGCAGGGTACAAGGCAAAAAACGGGTGGGTCTGCATGACTTCCCTTAACAGGCCGGCAGTGAGATGGATGCTCTGAGCTGGCCCATCGACACAAGATTGAGAGGGAAGAGAAAAGACTCTTCCTGCTCAAAGAACCACAGGATGGCTCTTTCCTCCATGACCTTATTGCCACAACAGAGAAGGATGGGACAAAGAGGCACAACAGACAGAGGCAGGTCCCAGAACACATGGCCTCAGGCCAAAGCTACCAAGCAATAAGGCTTCAGAAAGACAGAGGTAGTATCTAGACATGTTGCAGAGTCTGATGAAGAAAAACAACTCTTACCTGCAACCTAAGCACTAAACCAACTGGACCAAAGTGATTTTTTTTTAACAGTGACTGTATGTCGAGACTATTTCCAGAAATCATAATAAAGTTTCCTAAACAAGGGTGATAATCAGAAAACAAGGATTGTAGGGGACCCACAGAGGAAGAGCAAACTGCAAAATATTCAGCTCAGGAAAAAGAGAAGCTCAGAACGTTTCCCAAGAACACAGTTAAGCGTTTTCACCAGTTCTTTGGGGGAAGAAGAAATCAGAAATGAGTATTAGAGCCCCAACACTCCAATAACTATTAGAGTATTGTTTTATATATGCTAGCTATTGGTTATTCAATAAAGTTATTTTCAATTAATTATTCTTTATATGATTCTCATTTCATACTGTGAGGTCACGGATGCAGAAGGAACACTGGCTATCTTTATGTAGTGCTGCATTAAGTAATCTCTCCATGCTTTCATTTTTTTTTTTTCAATATGTACTTATTTGACTACACCAGCTCTTAGTTGCAACATACAGGATCTCTAGTTGTTGGTGGCATGTGGGTTCTAGCTCCCTGACCAAGGATCGAACTCTGGCCCCCTGCATTGGGAGTGCAGAGTATTAGCCACTGGACCACCAGGAAAGTCCACCATGTTCTCTTATAAATAAGACGTTTGTGTTACTTATAAGAAATGGACTCCAGAGGACAATTGCAATCAAGTCTGGCAACCATGGTAATTAGATGAGAAGAAGAGCTACCCTTATGGATGGCTACCACAGCAAGACATGTTCCTGGTGGGGACAGTTACACATTACAAAATGATGTTAATAGCTAAGGTTTGCATTGACTTGAACTCTTCTCAGTAGTAGACATTCACTCATTATGAAATGATTGAAATCAATGTATTAAAGAAGGAAAAAATTATTCTTCACTATGGATGCTGTGACTTTAAGGGATTTAAACTATGAATAACTGTAAAGATAAGTGAAGCAGGAATTGGGCAAACTACTGCAAAAACCTGAAATGTATTACAAAGGGTAGAAAACCTGAGCATACCTCTGACATATAACCTATAGCGGTATTGGAGAAGACTCTTGAGAGTCCCTTGGACTGCAAGGAGATCCAACCAGTCCATTCTGAAGATCAGCCCTGGGATTTCTTTTGGAGGGAATGATGCTGAAGCTGAAACTCCAGTACTTTGGCCACCTCATGCAAAGAGTTGACTCATTGGAAAAGACTCTGATGCTGGGAAGGATTGGGGGCAGGAGGAGAAGGGGATGACAGAAGATGAGATGGCTGGATGGCATCACTGACTTGATGGACATGAATCTGAGTGAACTCCGGGAGTTGTTGATGGACAGGGAGGCCTGGCGTGCTGCGATTCATGAGGTCACAAAGAGTCGGACACAACTGAGCGACTGAACTGGACTGTACTGAACTGAGCTGAATATATTGATTATAATAATAGAACTACATATTGCTGTTTTAGTTGCTCAGTCGTGTCTGACTCTTTTGCAACTCCATGGGCTGTAGCCCACCAGGTTCCTCTATCCATGGGATTTCTCCAGGCAAGAATACTGGAGTGGGTTGCCAGTTCCATCTCCAAGGTGTCTTCCTGACCCAGGGATCAAACTCACATCCCTTGAGTCTCCTGTGTTGGCAGGCAGATTCTTTACTGCTGAGTCACCTGGGAAGCCCAGAGCTATATATTACTTATACATATGTTAATATAGTCTATATTAATTAATTATGTATTATAACTATTCACATACAATATAATATATCTTAAGTGGATATAACACAAGTAATTAAAATGGGTGTTTGACAGCTCACACTGAGATCCTCTTGTCTGTGGCAGATTGCAGAGCTGCAGCTGAGGATGTAGAGGCAAAGCTGAGCTCTACAGAAGATGTGCATAACATCATCATGTTTTTAAATTCAGGCACCCACATCTACAAGGAAGAAAAATATTCCACATGAGAGGGAAAACTAGAGACACTGCAGGAAGTTGCTGTCCCTCAGGAATATAGTGGTATCATACTGAGACCGAGATAATTTTCTTCAAGGACAGAGAGTAAAGCATGAGGCTGAGGGTACCATGTCTTATCCCACAGGATTGAGGAGTCTTTGCTCACAGATCAAGTCACATCCTACAGCCTGGGTCATGGTCTAGATTATTAAGGAAGCAGACTCTGAAATAGAGGTGTTCACAGATAAACTTTGGCCACCTCATGTGAAGAGTTGGCTCATTGGAAAAGACCCTGATGCTGGGAGGGATTGGGGGTAGGAGGAGAAGGGGACAACCGAGGATGAGATGGCTGGATGGCATCACTGACTCGATGGATGTGAATCTGAGTGAACTCCCGGAGTTGGTGATGGACAGGGAGGCCTGGCATGTTGCGATTCATGGGGTCGCAAAGAGTCAGACACGACTGAGCGACTGAACTGAACTGAACTGAAAGATAAACCGAGGAACATTAAAAGTTACAGGAGTTTATTTGAGCAAAAATCTTTTCCAGTGGTGTGCTTAGTCACTCAGTCATGTCTGACTCTTTGCGACCCCGTGGATTGTAGCCCTTCAGGCTCCTCTGTCCATGGGAATTCTCCAGGCCAGAATACTGGAGTGGGTTGCCATTTCCTCCTCTGGGGGATCTTCCTGACGCAGGGATCAAACCCAGGTCTCCTGCATTGCAGGCGGATTGTTTACCATCTGAGCCACTAAGGGAAGCCAAACTGAAAGTGTTGGAGGCATTCAGTGCTAAAGGCAAGGCTTTTTCACACAGCAGAGAAGAAAGCAAAGCAAGGAAATCATTCAATTAGCTAGAGATTAAGCAGTTGCCTATCTGGGAAAACCTAGTTGGCTGTTTATGACTGGTTGTTCCTAAGTTTCCATTTCTCAGATACATGTGCATGAACTGAGTTAGGTATCAGTTTGCTCACATAGGCTAGCAAAGCATCAGAGTGTTTTACCACTTTGACTGAGGTTAGCGAGCAGGAGATTTATTAGGGAGTGCTCTCAGGATCTAGGATCCCTGAAGGGAAAGGAAGGGAGCAGGAAGCTGAAGAAGTTGACCTGTAATTCAGTCCCACTGGAAGATTTGGCCAACTGCGCAGGGAATTCTGGGACTAGACCGCCCCTATAGACTTGTGTCTCCTTGGAGCAGGCCTCTGAACTCTTGTCTTGATTCTCTGCTGGTTTTGGGCTGCCTGAGGATGGTGACATGAGTTTTGACAGCTGAGGCAACCCCTAAAGGAGGCTGACAGATTTTACTGGGATCTGTTAAATTTATAAAATTAACTTGGGAAAAACCAATATTTCCCTGACACTGACTCTTTTTATCCAAGCACATGAAATATTTTTCTACTCAATGAAGTATAATTTTGTGTATTTCCAAACTGTTTTGTAATTTTTTTCACATAGGTTTTCAACATATGGTGTTAATTTTACGTCTAGATTTTTTTCTATTGTGAATGAGGTCTTTGGTTTTATATCTTTGAATATTCCATTTTTATTGTTTTATTGAGATTTTGCATGTGTGCTAAGTCACTTCAGTCATGTCTGACTCTTTGCGACCCTATGGACTGTAGCCTGCCAGGCTCCTTTGTCCATGGGATTTCCTGGGCAAGAATACTGGAGTGGGTTGCCATGCCCTCCTCCAGGGGTTCCCAGCCCAGGGATTGAACCTGCATCTCCTGCACTGGCAGGCAGATTCTTTACCACTGAACCACCTGGGAAGCCCTCACCTCTACCATGTGCTGTCCTTAGTTGCTTCAGTTGTGTCTGACTCTGCAACCCCATGAACTGTAACCCACCAGGATCCTCTGTCCATGGGGATTCTCCAGGCAAGAATACTGGAGTGGGTTGCCATGCCCTTCTCTAGGGGTTTTTTCCAGCCCAGGGATTGAACCTGCATCTCCTATATCTCCTGCATTGGCAGGAGGATTCTTACCACTGAGCCACCTGAGAAACACTGTATCTTATTCCTCATCAAATATTCAATGTATTTCCCTTTCTATGTACAACAGGATGGACTCATGGATTCTTATTTTATTCAATAGATTCTAATCCACTACTATATTTATTTTGATGTTCAAATTGTCTGTGAATTGGGGTGCCCCTTCAAGCTGACTTCTTTGTCTTTCTGATATGTCACCCCAAAGATGGAGCTATTAATAAATGGCACTTAAATAACTAGATAGCCATAAAGCAAAAGATAAAATTTAATACATATCTCACATTATATACCAGGATATATTCTAAATAGATCAGCAATTTAAATGTAAATGATTAGACTATGCTGCTACTGCTGCTAAATCGCTTCAGTCATATCCAACTCTGTGCGACCCCATAGACGGCAGCCCAACAGGCTCCTCTGTCCCTGGGATTCTCCAGGCAAGAACACTGGAGTGGGTTGCCATTTCCTTCTCCAGTGCAGGAAAGTGAGAAGTGAAAGTGAAGTCGCTCAGTCATGTCCAATTCTTAGCGACCCCATGGACTGCAGCCTACCTGGCTCCTCCGTCCATGGGATTTTCCAGGCAAGAGTACTGGAGTGGGGTGCCATTGCCTTCTCCAGATTAGACTATACAAGTGCTCAAAAAAATACTGTATAAACTAGGAGTAGGGAAAACTTTTCTAACAATGACTCAGATACAATAATATTAAGAGAAAAGATGGGAAAATGTCCTATGCTGAAGCCCTTTCTTCATTGTGATGATATTTAAGTGTAGGGCTTTTGGGAGGTAGTTTGGTTTAGACAAGGTCATGAGGGTGGGGCCCTAATGATAGGATTAGTGCCTTCATTAGAAAGAGACACCAAAACCCTCTAGTGCTCTCTCTCTCACTCTCCCCTGCCCACTTCCTATGCCAAGAGAGAAGGCAGAGGGAATGAGAAGGTGGCCAAGTACAAGGCAAGAAGCCTCACTACAACTCGACCAGCTTGGCATGCTGATCTCAGATTTCCAAGCCTCCAAAATGAGAAATTTCTGTTGTTTAAGCCACCGAGTGTATGATACTTTGTTATGGCAGATTAATGCACAATGTCAGGATTTTTCTTTCTCCTCTACTCTTAGCCCTTTTCAGGTACCTTCTTCTGAGTCGTTTGGCTGAAGCCCCATGTACCTTCGGTGTTACTGCTGCTTGCTTTGATGAAGTCTCTTATCCTACTAGAAATAGTGTATTTTCTCTTTCAGCAAATCAAATGACCAATTAGCTCTTCCTTGACATACTTTACACCCATAAAAAACCTTGCAGTAGGAACATCTTCAAATTTTACTAAGACTGTGATTTCTCTAATAAAAAGCTTGACTTTAGGTAGATGTTTTGGAGGTGTTTGCTTTAAATTGGAAAATGTTAGCTGAAAGCATTTGTATGACAAAGCCAACAAAGCTCAACTAAGTCCTTTACATATTTTCTGAAAGAAACTACGTGACAAAGACCATGATCTCTCTTTCGTTCTTTGTGTATCACTTGGAAGAAGCTCTCTATCCCAAAGTCCTAAACCACAGTCTCATATTCTGCATATTATTAACTAGTTACTCACAGATATCCAGCCATCTGAAGTATAATTATTATTATACTATGGATCCCAGAAGACTCTGAAATTCTGGAATGTTTTCTAAATTGTCCAGTGAAGAGATTAAATTGTGCTCACTATAAAGGAAACAAGAGACTCAACCAAATGCAATGTGTAGACTTGTTTGGATCTTCATTAGAGTAAACCAATTATATCTAGGGGACAGATGGAGAAATTTGACTATGGATTGGCTGCTAGATTATATTAAGCAATTATTGTTCATTTTGATATATGTGATAAGGGCATAGTGGTTATATAAAAATACTTTATCAATTAGAGATGTATACTAAATTTTAGAGTATAAAACAATGTAATATTTAAGATTTGCTTTAAAATACACTAGGAGAAAATAGAAAATAGTGACTGATGTAAATAAAATAAGACTGGCAAAGTAGTGACAGATATTGAAATTGGGTGATAGGTAATAGGTGCATGAAGAAAAAGTTATACTATTTTCGATATTTTTAAGTTGAAATATAGTTGATTTACAATATTGTAGGCATACTGTAAAGTGATTTAGGTGTATATATACTATATATAATATAAAATAATATATAGTATATGTATATATATACCCTTTTCAGATTCTTTTCCCATGTAAGTTATTGCAAAATATTGAGTATAGTTCACTGTGCTATACAGCAGGTCCTTGTTGCCTATCAATTTTATATATAGTAGTTTGCATCTGGTAATCCCAAACCCCTAATTTATCTCCCCCCCTCTTTCCCCTTTGGTAACCGTAAGTTTGTTTTCTATGTCTGGTCTGTGAGTCTGTTTTTGCTTTGTAAATAAGTTCATTCATATCATTTTTTAGATTCCACATATAAGTAATGGTCATATGGTATTTGTCTTTCTCTGACTTACTTCACTGTGTAAATTTCTACTTATGTGCATTCATGAGAACTTTCAGAATTAAATGTTTTTAAAACCTGTTGACTATATTTTGTTAAGCATATTTTATTATGCTCAAAAGATTTAAAAACTGGTAATTGGTTGATAAATTTGTGTTAATCTGAAAAATACTGTCCAGTCATGTTGGATAATAGAAGATTTGCTGCATTTCAAAGAAAATAAAGTTTCCTCCCCAACTTCCTTACTTCCTACTCTTGTAAATCATTCAGTTATTTGGTTTTCCACCTGGAATAATCTGGAACAAATTCAGATGAAATTTTCGTCTCCTCAAAACAGATAAGTTAATACTTTTCCAATTTAAGAGGACTGATGATTTGGGCCACAGAACTAGAAAAGACATTTGGAGCTATTTGGTCTACATCTCCACAAGCAAGCCTGGGGATCAAGGCTCAAGGTCTGAGTCAGGTAGGCCCTAATAGTGAGGCAGTGGGACAGAAAGAAGGTTTTAAGCAGGAACAGGAAGCAATATCATCTTAGACACCCCTTTCTCCTACAAACAGCAGCATTCATTTATATAGCCAAGATTAGAATGCTGGACTCCTGGTGATGAAAATCAAGTATTAAAGAGCTCACGTTGTGAAGTTGCCATGGCAGTAATTTTGTGTGACAGTAATGCCTGTTTATATAATACTTGGGCTATCTATGTGTGTGTGACATTCAGCAACACATTCCATGTAGCAGGGCATTTTCAGGCTCCAAAAAGCAATACTTTTAGTTGGCATTGCAAATAGAAACCTGCTGGGCTCAAAATGGATGCTATTTAACAATGGCTGTTTATGCCTTCTGGGCATTTAAGTCAAGTCATTTCATTGATACTGAGATTTCAGGAGCAACTCTGGGTATTTTCAGTTACAATGTTGACTGTAGAAAAAGCATAGCGTTCTTTGACTGCAAAGTGCTAGATTGAAAAGAAAATATTATTCGTGGTTAAATTTCCATGATTGATTATCCAAATAATTGAGACCGAAACAAGTTGTTTCCCTGCACTATCAATATTACCAATGCCCTGTGTGAAACTCACCCTGGAATGGATGGGACTAAAATAGAGACTCTCACCCACTCTGTCCTTATGGGGGAGAAAAAAATTCTTAGAGCCTGGATTCTCTTCTCTCCTAATTTGATATTTTAGAAGTTACATCCTAAACCCCATGATTTCCTGGAAGCCTGCTCCTGCTTCAGATCACAACTGATTTAACTATGATGTCACTATCAACTAGAACAAAATACTCACTGTCCCTACCTTTGGAGGAAAAAATATTTTAACTTTCTGTGTTCCTCAAAGGAATGAGACAACTGCTAATACGAGTGTTCATTTGAGTCCTGACTGCACATTCCAGGCCTCTCTCATATATCTTTGGAGATGTAGGAAAAATACTAGAGAACTCTTGCTCTAAATGGGATTGCCACATTTGGCAAACAAAAATACAAGATGTTCAGTTACATTTGAATAATCTTTTTAAAAAATTATTTTATTGAAGTATAGTTGATTTACAATGTTGTGTCAGTCTCTGCTATACAACAATGTACAATGTGTATATATATATATCTATATATAAATTTCTCTTCATATTCTTTTGCAATATGGTCTATCACAGGATATTGAATATAGTAAAAGAATGAAACTAGAACACTTTCTAACACCATATACAAAAATAAACTCAAAATGGATTAAAGATCTAAATGTAAGACCAGAAACTATAAAACTCCTAGAGGAAAACATAGGCAAAACACTCTCCGACATAAATCACAGCAAGATCCTCTATGACCCACCTCCCAGAATATTGGAAATAAAAGCAAAAATAAACAAATGGGACCTAGTTAAAATTAAAAGCTTTTGCACAACAAAGGAAACTATAAGCAAGGTGAAAAGACAGCCTTCAGAATGGGAGAAAATAATAGCAAATGAAGCAACTGACAACTAATCTCAAAAATATACAAGCAACTCCTGCAGCTCGATTCCAGAAAAATAAACAACCAAATCAAAAACTGGGCTAAAGAGCTAAACAGATATTTCTCCAAAGAAGACATACAGATGGCTAACAAATACATGAAAATATACTCAACATCACTCATTATCAGAGAAATGCAAATCAAAACCACAATGAGGTACCATTTCACTCCAGTCAGAATGGCTGCTATCCAAAAGTCTACAAGCAATAAATGCTGGAGAGAGTGTGGAGAAAAGAGAACCCTCTTACACTGTTGGTGGGAATGCAAACTAGTACAGCCACTATGGAGAACAGTGTGGAGATTCCTTTAAAAAACTGAAATAGAACTGCCTTTTGACCCAGCAATCCCACTGCTGGGCATACACACTGAGGAAACCAAAATTGAAAGAGACACGTGTACCCCAATGTTCATGGCAGCACTGTTTATAATAGCCAGGATATGGAAGTAACCTAGATGTCCATCAGCAGATGAATGGATAAGAAAGCTGTGGTACATATACACAATGGAATATTACCCAGCCATTAAAAAGAATACATTTGAATCAGTTCTAATGAGGTGGATGAAACTGGAGCCCATTATACAGAGTGAAGTAAGCCAGAAAGAAAAACACTAATACAGTATACTAATGCATATGTATGGAATTTAGAAAGATGGTAACGATAACCCTGTATGCGAGACAACAAAAGAGACACAGATGTATAGAACAGTCTTTTGGACTCTGTGGGAGAGGGTGAGGGTGGGATGGTTTGGGTGAATGGCATTGAAACATGTATATTATCATATGTGAAACGAATCGCCAGTCCATGTTCAATGCATGATACAGGATGCTTGGGGCTGGTGCACTGGGATGACCCAGATGGATGGGATGGGGAGAGATGTGGGAGGGGGACTCAGGATGGGGAACACATGTATACCTGTGGCAGACTCATGTCAATGTATGGCAAAACCAATACAATATTGTAAAGTAATTAGCCTCCAGTTAAAATAAATAAATTTATACTAAAAATTATTTTATTGAAGTACAGTTGATTTACAATGCTGTGTCAATCTCTGCTGTACAGCAATGTACAATATGTGTGTGTATATATATATATATATAAATTCCTCTTCATATTCTTTTGCAATATGGTTTATCACAAGATATTGAATATAGTTCCCTGTGCTATACAGTAGAACCTTATTGTCTGAATAAACTTTTAAAATATAAGGGTGAAACATCCTTGCTGGCCCACGGTAAAGAGCCTGCAATGTGGGAGACCTGGGTTCTATCCCTGGTTTGGGAAGATCCCCTGAAGGAGTGCATGGCAATCCACTCCAGTATTCTTGCCTGGGACCCAAAAGGTGTTCCATACGACATTTGCAACACACTCATCCTGAAAACATTAGACGGTGTTTATCCAAAATTCAAATTTAACTGGATGGCCCATAGTTTATCTGGCAACCCTAGCCCCAAAAAGATATTTTGTTATGATTCAGAAGGAGAAATAAAAAAAGTCAATTTGAGAGTAAAAAATAGCAAGATATAATTATTAAATTGTGGGTTGTAATGAAAGGGAAGTGTTAGCAGAGGTTAGAATTCCTCCAGCAATGAGTTACTCAAGGAACTCTGTCTTTAGGGGTTTTTTCGATGTCCCCAGCTCTTGGCATAGTGGTAAAGATGTTTACTAGATTCTCAGTGTGTGTGATGAATGAACAAGTAAATAAATACACCCATGAGTGTTAGGGAACTTGAGGTGGGTCTTGAAGGAAGATCAAGATCTATAGGTAGAAAGCAGTAGAGAGAAGGCGTGAACTAATCTTGGCAGGAGTCTGAGCGGGAGGAGCTGTTCAAAAGAAAAATTTTCCTAGCAGTGGTTCTCTATCATTTTTTGACTGAGAAAGACTTCAGCAGAGAAAAAAATTTCATAACTGTTGATGAAACTACTCATTGCACTTTCCAGTGGGAAAAGAACTAGTGCAACAAAATTCAGTAAAAGTCTATGGGATTGTATGTAATCAGAAACACTAAAAATTTACATTTTTAGGTATGTTTACGGCTTTGCAGGGAACCCTTGTCACTCATTAGTGGTTTAAGGATTGTATTTTGGGAAATGTCTAACTCGAATATAGGTGTTAAGTTTCTTGACTTGGAACACTGAAAAGTGAGAGACTAAATCTTTCATCTCTAATATTTTGATATGAAAGTGTTAATAGAACAGCATACTCTCTGGCCTGGCAGACTTCAAATGCATTTTTATAAGTCTTTTAAAATAATCTGAGACCAAGAAGGAACATGATTTAAATTCTGAAATTGCTTCAGGCTAGATCAGGGTTTCCCAACCTCTGCCCAGTTGACCCTTCGGCCAGGACGATTCTTTGTTATAGTGGCTGTCCTGAGCACTGCAGGATGCTTGGCAGGACTCCTGGTGTCCTGGTCAATGTTCTGTGTCAAACTGACTGGCCACAGAATGTCCAGATTAAACATTATTTCTGGGTGTGTCTATGAGAGTGTTTTTGGATGAGATTAGCATGTGAATCTGTGGACTAGGTAAAGCAGATTGCTCTCTCCAATGTAAGTGGGCAACGTGCAATCCACTGGCCTAAATAGAACAAAAGGTGAAGGAGGGAGGGAGGAATTTGCCCCTCTTGTTTCCTGCCTGCCTGCTTAACTTTGAACATCTCATCTGATCTTTACCAGCCCTAAGACTGAAATTTAAACCACTGGTTGATTCTCCTGGTTCTCAGGCTTTCCGATTTGGACAGAATCACATTTTTTGGCTTTCCTGGGTTGCCATCTTGCAAATGGCAGATCAGATTGTGGGACTTCTCACCCTTCACGATGGTGTGAGCCAATTCCTCATCATCTATATATCTCCATCCTACTGGTTCTGTTTCTCTGGAGAACCCTAAATGATACACTAGGCTTCTACCCACTGGATACCAGTAGCACCACCACTGCTCTCCCCTTCCCGATCATTTGCATGCAACAAACAAAAATGTCTCTAGACATTGCCAAATGTCCCCTGGTGGGGGCAGGGGGAACCAGCCCCTGCTGAGAACCATTGGTCTAGATGAAAGCACCTTGTACTGATTGAATTAGATGTCTAACAAGTCTCTAATATAATTCTTTTCCTATCCAACTGAGACAAATCAGGGACAATTTGAGCAAATAAAGCCTATGCATTTGAAAAGCTCATTTCTAAGATGAATAAAGGTGCTGCCAGACATGAATACATGATGATGAAAAGGCAAATGATGAATTGTACCCATTAAGATCACACACATTCACTTCAAAGGTCTTGACTTCAGTGGTCCTGGGTTGACCTCATCAGACTTGCTCATTAAAATAAGTGCATCTGAAAATGAAAGGGAAATCATTACTGGCTAATTACAGAGATGATTACCTTTAATAAATGCTTCTATATCTACAATTTGGGGGGGAGAAAAAAAATTGCCCATGATAAAGGAAAAAAAGAAAGACCCTTGAAAGTCTGGAGGCCCTCCCAAGAGGCATATCTCTTTAGCTGATAAACACTTCTGTTAATTCAAAAATGCTTGCAAATTTTGCATATTCAAAATTATTCCACCAAAACAGGTAGTTGCCATATTGTTCATCTCTGGCTATCTTATCCTAGAGTTCATTTCTTCACTTTGAGAAACAATTTCTACTGCTAACTACTATTTGGCGCTTCCCTGGTGGCTCAGCAGTGAAAAATCTGCCTACCAATGCAGGAGATGAGAGTTTGATCCCTGGGTCAGGCAGAACCCCTGGAGAAGGGAATGGCTACCCACTCCAGTATTCTTGCCTGGAGAATCCCACGGACAGAAGAGCATGGGGGTAACAAAGGAGTCAGAGACAACCTAGCAACTAAACAACACAGCAAGCTACTATTTGGAAGTTAATTAAGAATTGATCTCTATGGGAGAGATAAGCAAGATATATTCATAGCACATTTTTCCTGATTCAAGAAATTTTTCCCTTTAGTGAAGTTAGAAAAAAATAACTTTTTCTAGGAATTTATTAAGTGCAATGGATTAATGGATTCAAAAAATGGATTAAATGAGTGTATACTTTGAATGCACACTGTTTTAGGAAATTATTGACCAAATATTAGAAGAAACTCTTTTATCCTTGTTTTTTTAAAAAAGTAAAACATTGAGTGAAAGTTTTGGAACTCCAAGAGATAATCAGTCAAAGGGATTTTCAGTAAAGTCCCTTAATTTCCTACTCATGGTAATAATCAGATATAAGACTTCTATTTCCAGCAACATGATGTATATAGTAGATGCCCTGAAAAATTTTCCAATACAAAACAGCTAAAAATGCTAGATAAAATATAACAGACATCACATAATGCAAAACAAAAGAAGGCTGACAGAAAAGGTCACAGATAGAATGATACTATTTATATGAAATATAAGCAATAGGTAAATCCATAATTACAGAAGGCAGAATAGCAATTGTCAGGGCCTGAGGGGTGGAAAACAGGGAATTAACTGCTGGATGGGTTCAGGGTTTCCCTTGGGGTTGATAAAAATTTGTAGAAATAGACAAAGGTGGTGATTGCACAACACTGTGAATGTACTAAATATCACTAAACTGTACACTTCAAAATGGTCAATTTCATGTTATGTGGAATTTCTCTCAATACAAAACAGAGAGAGATGTAACAAACATCTGTTTACATGTGTGGCCAGGTTAATAACAAAGTGGTAGAAATTATGAAGGGCTAAAACTTAGGAGGCAGATGGAAATGCAAGTGATCATATGAAACTATAGCTCTAGCGGGGCTATATGATTTTCCTAATGAAGAGAATTGACTTTTAAGGGCAGCACAGGGCAGGAGGCGGTGCTTTGGATACATGCTGCATCAGGTGAGACCGCTGGATGAAGCCACAACACTGCAAAGAATGGTTCAGTGAAAGGGTTCATTGGAAACAAGCCACCTGCATGAAAGGTAGAAGAAGAACTTATCTCAGCTCGGGATGTGAATGTGGGGAAAAAAGTTTCTTTCTGAAAAAACTGTAACAGCAGGTTTCAGTTACAATGAATGCTAGAAATGATGGGGGAAAGTAACAGTTGAAAACATATAACTAAAAGGGATATTTAGCACGTAAAACAATTACATAAAATTAAACAGAATGGTGAAAATATAAGGAGTTGAAATGAAAATAATTGGTTAATGTCTTGAAATTAAAGAAGAATGAAAATACTACAAAGGTGATTTTTAAAATTAAAGATCATGTAAAATAAAGAGATAATCAAAAGGAAGAATTTTTAAAGGAATAAATCTTAGAGTCAAAGACCAGAAAATGATGTACTAATCCATAAAAAAATAATTTCAAACAGGCTAAGCAGAGTAAGGGGGCTTCCCAGGTGGCTCAGTGATAAAGACTCTACCTGCCAACGCAATAGATGGCAATTCGATCCCTGGGCCAGGAAGATCCCCTGGAGAAGGAAATGGCAATCCACTCCAGTGTTCTCGTCTGGGGACTCCCATGGGTAAAGGAGTTTAGTGGGCTACAGTCCATGGATGTCACAAAAAAGTTGGTCACAACTTAGCAACTAAAGAACAATAATAAAACAAAATAAAGAATGTACAGAACCATAAATGCCAAAGTACAAATAATTCGAAAATAAAGGATATATATACTCCATTACTGTGAGCAAAAATAACAGCCTCGCAAGCAAGAACAAAGTGATTGAGACCTCCTAACTGGGAGTGGCTATACCCCAGAGTGGGAACTGGTAGAGGCCCTCAATGTCAGAGGGACATTGGTGGCAAAGTCCGAATTCCAGAGGTCACAGACATACCCTTGGTTATTTATAAGATGACTTGAAATCCAAGTCACCTCCTCAGTAAAAACACACGCAGACTGGGAAGCAGGAGATAGATGGGCCCCAGACTGAACAGTTTCTCCCTAGTGGACAGAAACTCCATAATAGTAGAAACTCCATAAAAGCAGGATGATGGAGGAGGCTGGGCCCTGTCCAGATAAGAGATAAAAGGCCACATATTCCTCATTCTGGAAGTTAAAACCCACCAACTACGCATGCACAGAAAGGCTCCTTGGAGGTCAATAAAGGAAGAGGAGTAGTCACCTCATAATGAGTGATGTCAGCTACCTATAGACCTCTTCGCTGGAATCCATCTTGGCTAAGAGATGAGCAGGCACACATGGGAGGACCCTGAGACATGCCAACTATGGCCTCAGAACCAAGCAAATGAAAAATGATCAGCCAAAGGAAACCTGGAAGAAATGCCCCCAAAACATGACTCAAACCGCCATGAGGGCACAACCCTCCCTCTGAGTCTGCCCATGTGTTGTATCTACCTACACACACTGTGCTCTTTTCTCCCCCTAATTAAATATTTGTTTCACTACTTTTCATCTTTGTGGGAATTCTTTTCTGCAAAGCCACAGGGCCAGGGCCTCGTCACTGACTACTGGTCTAGTGGGTAGGATCTGGTGCTCTCACCTCGACAACCTGACCTCAGTCTCTGGCTGGGAACTGAAATCCCGCTTCAAACCACTGTAGGCCAAGGGCCACTCGAGATCAAGAGTACCACGGATAGGGGCTTTTCCAACATCACACAACTGATAAATGACAGAACTATGAGCATATGCCTGGGCAAAACTGTTACTTCAAAAGTGGGGACAAAGGATGTGTTAGGAGGATTTGAGGCAATGCACCTGAAGGGTCTGATACAATGTTTTTGTCAAGTAGAAGGATCCAGAAGCAGGTGCCTCATGATAAACAATAAGCTTTCAAGTGAATCTTCAGTTGAATATAATGCTCTTTCCATTAGCCTATAGCACTTCTGGCCCAGTGACAGCTTCAGTGGGCAGGAAGTTCTTTTTTAACTTTCTTTCTTCCTTGAGGGGCTTCCCAGGTGGCTCAGACAGTAAAAAAATGGCCTGCAATGCAGGAGACCAGGGTTCAATCCCTGGGTTGGGAAAATCCCTTGGAGAAGGGAATGGCAACCCACTCCAGTATTCTTGCCTGGAGAATTCCATGGACAGAGCCTGGTGGGCTACAGTCCATGGGGTTGCAAAGAGTTGAACACAACTGAGCAATTAACACTTTCACTTTCTGGTGTATAGCAAAGTGACACTGATATATATATATATATATATATATTCTTTTTTATTATATTTATCACAAGATATAGAATATAGTTCCCTGTGTTATACAGCAGGACCCTGTTGCTTATCCATTCTATATATAATAGTTTACATCCAGGCAGATGTTTACTAACACACCATGTAACCAACCCCAGCTGAGACTCTAGCTGGTGTCTTCAGGTTTCTTCCTTCCTAAGGTCCCTACTTTCCTCTCATATTTGCACAGTGACTGCAGTGATCTGCTCTTTGCATAATGACTTGATAATTCAGTCTCAAATTTTACTGCAATGGGACTCCTTCAATTCTCCATGGCCTAGACTGGCTCAGTCCCAGCCTGGGTCAGGAATAAGGTGTCACATTTGTACAACCCTGCTAAAGTTACAGAACATTTTCACATGACATTTCTTGTTTAACCTTCACATCAGCCCTGGAGGAATCAATTTCAAATAGTAAAAGTGACAGCTGCATTCCAGAGGTAGCATAGCTACCAAGCCATAAAATATTAGGATTTCTAACAATGTTCTTTCCTCCTAGATTCTACATTCTCTTTACAACAATCTGGAAAAAGTAGCTGTTAGGCCAAAATAATTTTCTTCTTACAAATTAAAGGTAGGACATTGCAATGACCATCTTCTGTCACAGTTGTCATTATTCTTGAGTAAGCAACTGAAATCAATTCTATCTACCTTATGAAACAAAGAATGTGTTGGAAAGATACAGGTTGGTTAACAGAATCAGTGGGAAGACTTATGAACTAGGCTAATAAATAAACAGGAATCAAAGCTACAGGGTTGGCTAGGTTATGTTTAAGCAGCTTAAATCAATAAAGTCTTATTTCTTACTCAATCCACATGTCCATTTTAAGTTGACAAAGGATCTCTCTCAACATAGTCCCTCAGGGCCCTAGGTGGATAAGGCAGCCACTATCTCAAACCTTGCCAGTAGTCACATCAGAAGGAAAAGATAGCTCTAGTGGATTGTGTGGGTGTGTGCTCTGTTCCTTAGTCATGTCTGACTCTGCAACCCCATGGACTGTAGCCTGCCTGGCTCCTCTGGCCATTCTGGCTCCAGGCAAGAATACCGGAATGGGTTGCCATTTCCTCCTCCAGGGGATCTTCTCAACCCAGGAATTGAACCTATATCTCCTGCACTGGTGAGGTGAGGTGAGGTGAAATCGCTCAGTCGTGTCCGACTCTTTGCGACTCCGTGGACTGTAACCTACTAGGCTTCTCCATCCATGGGATTCTCCAGGCAAGAATGCAGGAGTGGATTGCCATTTCCTTCCCCAGGGGATCTTCCCGACCCAGGGATCGAACCCGGGTCTCCCACATTGGAGGCAGATGCTTTAACCTCTGAGCCACCAGGGAAGCCCCATCTCCTGCACTGGCAGGTGGATTCTTTACTAGGATCCACCACTTGACCAATTAAACTCTCAGTCTTGAAGGAACACTCTTCACTTCCACTCCAGTTCATTGGCCATAACTGGCCACATGGCTCCGCCCAACAACAAGGCAGCCAGAAAATGAAATTGTACCATGTTTCCAGAGGAAGGAAAGAACTGGAAGTCAATGACAAATAGTACTCAGGACTGACACAGTCATGCAGAAGGAAAATTCACTGGTTAGCATGTCAACCCTAGGCGCTGTTGGCCACCACTAGCAACGGCAGAATAAAGCCTAAACTCTCCTTATCATTCATTCTGATTTCCAAACCCTGAATGCATTCTGAATTCAAAGTCCATATCAATTGACTGGGCTTGGGTCACATGACCATGCTCTAGTTGTCAGGACCTGTCGCCCACCATGTTGTTGTGTGAATTCAATAGTAGATTCCCCAAATTCAAGAAGGAAGTTTAGATCCTGGGCAATCAAAAGGGAGAAAAATGTCTACCAAGCAACAAATGTCCAATATGCTTAGCTTGCAGAAGAAAATTTTAAAAAATATATAAATGACCTTATTTGAAGTGTCTTTTCTATTTGCTCTCTGATTCATTTGGAAATCAGTGCTACATGGGACATTCACTCATACCCACATCCATATATTCATTTAGGCAACAATGTTCACAGAGAGCTCATCTATTTCCAGGCATTCTGAGCACATCAAGATGAATAAGACATGGTCCTCTGGAAGCTTATGTTCCAATAGTAAGATAGACACTAAATAAATAATTGCAATACACGCCTGAAACTAACACAACATTGTAAGTCAACTATACTCCAACAAATTTTTTTTTGAAAGAAAATATTTTCTCCCATTCTGCATATTGTCTTTTCATTTTGTTTATTGTTACTTCTACTGTACAGCAAATTTTTAATTTGATTGTCTCTTGTTTATTTTTGCTTTCATCATTTGAATTTTTGGTGTAAAAATCATCCCTTAGACCCATGTCAAAGAGATTTTCTCCTATATCTTCTTCTAGAAGTTTTATGGCTACAGTTCCAATTGTGTCCTTAATCTATTTCAGGTTTTTTAAAGTGGTATAAGGGAAAGCATGTGAATATTCAGTATTTTGCATGTGAATATTCAGATGGTAAAGAATCTGCCTGCAACACAGGAGACCTGGGTTTGATCTTGGGTGGAAGATCCCATGGATAAAGGCATGGCAGCACACTCCTGTATTCTTGCCTGGAGAATCCCCGTGGACAGAGGAGCCTGGCAGGCTACAGTCCATGGGGGTCACAAACACTTGGACACGGCTGAGCAATGAAGCACACACGCACATTCAGTTTTTCCAATGCTATCAATTGAAGAATGCCTTTTCCCCACTGTGTGTTTTTGGCTCTTTTAAAATGTTACTTGATAATAAAATGTAATAACATCAATACAATGTGATGTCTTTATATAGAGATTAATGTTAAAGATTGGTGTTGGCACAAAGTAGAGAGTAATTAACTTTAATGAAGCAGGGACTGCATGGTCAGAGATGGTCATTTTGGGAAGATGCTGTACAAGTGAGATGCTGCCTTGGAGAAAGACGATTACAGTAATATATCAGGGGCATAGATGAGCAGATAGAGCTGGGGCTAGAATCCAGGCTGCCAGATTTGACAAATAAAAAAAATAGGATGTCCAGTTAAATTTAAATTTCAAATGAACAAGAAATACTTTTTTGTGTATGTCCCATACAATATTTGGGACATCTTTACTCTAAAAAATATACTAAAAATTGTTTGAGTAAGACAGATTAAACTGTGTGTCTGTATTGTATCTGGCCACCCTAACTGGAATGCTTCCTTACTCACTCTTTAGGATACATTTCAAATGTCCTGAGCACTTTGGTTTGTCCCAATACCTTCTTCTGGGCCCTTCTGGACTCACACATGTGCCCCCATCATAGCATAGAGAACATTTTTGTGAAGTTATCCTTGGTACTGGGTGAATTGTCATAAAGAATTCCAAGAAATCATATCGTAATCTTTGCAAAGCAACAAAAAGTTCAAGCAACATAGAAGTTTGACCTTTCAGTGTAAATATATGTTTGACATGAAACTTTAGAAAAAAGGATATTTTGCATTTTTTCTATTTCAGAATGCTGACTAAATGATAAGTACATATGAAGAATTAGTGCTTTAAGAGGAAAAGCATTATTTAAAAGGTAAGTCATTAGGTAGCCTGGCAAGGAAATTTAACCCATTTCCTTGACTTGAGATAGGAATCATATCAGCAAAATGAGAATCTAGCTAAGAATCAAGTGCCCTTTTACAGGTATAGAAATTAGGACTCAGAGAAGCTAAGTAACTTGTCCCAGGTCATGGAACTAATTAGTGACTAAGGTTTAAAGATCTTTTGATCTCCAGCCCAGCACACTGGTGATTGTCTACAAAATACTTGGATGGACAATTTCCAAGGTCATTTGAGTGTTTATTAGCTTCTTATTATCAAAAAGTCCTTCTTTCCTTCCATCTTATTTAAGAGCTTCATCCTGCTAAATTCTTGCTTTAGTTCTTCAATAAAACGGAAAAATAAACCTCACTCTCATCAAACAGTGCTTTGTATATTTAAAGCACTATTAAGTTGATTCCTAGGTCATCTCATTCTCGGGCAAAAATAAAGACAGTTTTTTATGGAGTTTGTTCTCCTGGACCAAGTGACTCTCTTTTGAACTATTAGGTCTTTAGATATGTCCTACATCAGAGAGCATGGAATAGAAATGGCATTTTAGCATGGTTCTGCTCATTTTGAGAATAAAGAAAGAACTACAATCAGTACATTTTCATACATCCCTATATATTTTATGATCACAGTTCTTTTAAAGAAAAAAAGGTAGAGAAAATGGCTTTTAATTGGTGGTTCATGATAATGTCACCCACTTCAAATCACGACATAATTTTACTGCTACCCATAGTGAGTCCCTTGTGGCTCAGCTGATAAAGAATCGGCCTGCAGTGCAGGAGACCTGGGTTTGATCCCTGAGTTGGGACGATCCCCTGGAAAAGGGAAAGGCTACCCATTCCAGTATTCTGGCCTAGAGAATTCCACAGACTGTGTAGTCTATGGGGTTGTGAAGAGCTGGACATGACTGAGCAGTTTTCATTTTTCATTCATAGTGAGTCCACTGAGATCCCAGTACTTCTGCCCTGTAACTAGGCATTAATATCTCATGTGCCCTACACCTTAAAGGGATTACTTTGCCAAAGTAAGCTGAAACTCATTCTTTTTGCTATTCTTATGCTTTCCCTTAGATGCATTTTACTAAAAAGCCATGAACATGCAGACCATTGATATTAACTAGGGCAAAATGTATTACATTTCAAGGAATTTAAGTCTAGAGTTTCTTCCTCACCAATTCTCACTGATGTCCCAATATGCTTTTTACTTAATCTCCCTCACAACCCTTTAGTACGTATTGTCCTTATTTTTAATCTACAAAGTATCTAATTGCCCTGTAATAACACAAGCTTATCTTCTTAGGGCATTTCCTTATACATTACAAATCTTTAAAGGTACATGATGTCTATACTCTTAACTTAGAAGGTAAACACGAATATCTACTCATAAACTGTAATACCAGGATCAGAATAAATATTAAAACCATTCTGTTCAGAATATGGCATAATTACCTTTTCTTCTAATACTTTTGTTTGAACCTTTCTTGCCTAAAAGTTTAAGCCTCTTCTCCTATCTAAGTCCTCCCCATTCATAAAGGTTTACCTTATCATGTCTCTCCTCTATGATGATTTGCTGACCAAAGCATTGTTACCATACTTACTAAAGACACACACCTTTTAAACCTACCTTTAAGTAGTATCTGTTACTTGAAAATTAAGTTTTAACTAGGGAGGCTTTCTGGAGAATGCTACAAACAAAAATTCATTTTGAAGAAGTAGGAGTTTACAAGATGAATAGACTGTATTTGAAAGATTTGTAAATGTGTGAGAAGGGTATAGAATAGCTATATGAATGCACCAGAATATCCAGGCAATCTTAATGTTCCCAAAAGGAAGAGAATCTGAAGGGTATGATAGAAGGTATGGTGGAGAGACACAGGAGCATAATCATGTTGCTTGCATAGCAAGGATAAAGAATTTGATCAGTTCAGTTCAGTTCAGTGGCTCAGTCGTGTCCGACTCTTTGCGACCCCAAGGGACTCTCAAGAGTCTTCTCCAACACCACAGTTCAAAAGCATCAATTCTTCGGCGCTCACAGTCCAACTTCTTCACAGTCCAACTGTCACATCCATACATGACCACAGCAAAAACCATAGCCTTGACTAGACAGACCTTAGTCGGCAAAGTAATGTCTCTGCTTTTGAATATGCTATCTAGGTTGGTCATAACTTTTCTTCCAAGGCGTAAGCGTCTTTTTATTTCATGGCTAAGAATTTGATATGTATCCCAAAATTGAAGAGAAACCACTGAATAATTTTAAGCTGGAAAAGAATTTGTGTTTCAGACTGATCTTGCTGACTTCAGCAACCTAATGTGATTTAGGGGACTCTAGACTCTTGAGAGTCCCTTGGACTGCAAGGAGATCCAACCAGTCCATTCTGAAGGAGATCAGCCCTGGGATTTCTCTGGAAGGAATGATGCTAAAGCTGAAACTCCAGTACTTTGGCCACCTCATGGGAAGAGTTGACTCATTGGAAAAGACTCTGATGCTGGGAGGGATTGGGGGCAGGAGGAGAAGGGGATGACCGAGGATGAGATGGCTGGATGGCATCACGGACTCGATGGACGTGAGTCTGAGTGAACTCCGGGAGTTGGTGATGGACAGGGAGGCCTGGCATGCTGCAATTCATGGGGTCGCAAAGAGTTGAACACGACTGAGTGACTGAACTGAACCGAGACTGTCAAGAAACTATGGATTTCCATCATCCAGAAAAGGGGTGGAGAGGTCTGAATCAAAGCAGATGTAATTATGTCATTAGTTTCCTCAAAAGGGGAGTTTTCTTTTTTTAAAAACCTTTTTATTTTATATTGGAGTATAGCTGATAACAATGCTGTGATAGTTTCAGGTGCACAGAAGAGTGACTCAGTCACATCTATAAATGTATTCATTCAAAGAGGGAGTTTTATTTATTTATTTTTATTTTTATTTTTTTAATTTTAAAATCTTTAATTCTTACATGTGTTCCCAAACATGAACCCCCCTCCCCCCTCCCTCCCCATAACATCTCTGTGGGTCATCCCCATGCACCAGCCCCAAGCGTGCTGTATCCTGCGTCAGACATAGACTGGCGATTCAATTCTTACATGATAGTATACATAATAGAATGCCATTCTCCCAAATCATCCCACCCTCTCCCTCTCCGTTCAAAGAGGGAGTTTTAAATACCAATATGTCCGACTAAAATTTACTTAATGTTTACTACTTGGGGATCATCTAGAAAAAATAAATAAATAAAATATTTGACAGAATTAAAAACAAAAAGAATATACATTATTTGGAATTTGGGGTATTTTGAGAGATTGTTCAAATCATTCAAGAGTTAGCTTTAACTATATTTCTAGTGAAAAAGACTCTTGGGGTCAATCACTTTCACCTTCTTTTTTACTCTAAACGTACTTGAACATAAAAACAACCCAAAATGTCCCACGAGGAAGCCAGCACATGTAGTTCCACAGTTCATTTATGCACAGAATCTAGACACATTAAAGTTTTACCTTAGAGAAAAATAAATAGACAAAATTAATATTTGAGTAGGGAAGTCCCACATATTTAGATTCTGCTGGCAAGTTATACAGTATGATCAGAATTCAAGCTGGAGAGACATAAACAAGTAATCTTGAAGTTAACTTTCTATAAAACTGCTAAATATGTAAGAAACAAATTGCCAGTCTAGCTTTGATACAGGATACAGGGTGCTTGGGGCTGGTGCACTGGGATGACCCAGAGAGATGATGTTTGGAGAGAGGTGGGAGGGGGGGTTCAGGATTGGGAACTCATGGCGGATTCATGTCAATGTATGGCAAAACCAATACAGTATTGTAAAGTAAAATAAAAAAAAAAAAATAAATAAATAATGAAAAAAACTGCTAAATACTGAGGTTCAAATAAATATATGTTAGTTTCAAATAGCAACAAGTTCCCAGGGTTGTTAGATTTTAAAAAATTGTGCTTAATGGACTTTGCTAGTGATTCAATGACTAAGACGCCATGTTCCTAATGCAAGGGGCCAGGGTTCCATCCCTGTTAAAGGAACTAGATCCTAGTTCAAACAAACAAACAAACGGATCCCACAGGATGCCACTAAGACCCAGCACAGCCAAATAAATAAGTAATAATTAGAATAAAAGGGAAAAAATTGTGACCAAGTTATATTTCTATCTTTCTTGACCACAATCTCCTCTCATTTCCATATGAAGCCAATAGCAATTGTCCATCTATTTCTTTAAATACCCCCAGAGAATCTCACTTCCTTTAAAGAAGCCTTCTGGTTTTGTTTGTTTACTCACAAATTTTAGGGATAGAGAGCTGCAGCTTGTACATTTTCCTGTGTGCTTCAGACTTAAATACTTCCTGTATTTTCCCTACGCTATTGAGCCCATCTGTTAATTCAAGATACCACCTTTCATTTAGCTGGTGCCCTTTAAGTCATTCTGAATTATGTCGATCCAGGGTGCTTCATATCTAAGACCTCTTTATAGTAAAATAGCATATGACAGAGCTTGATCGAAACTGTCCTGAGGAAAAGCAGGTGCTGTTTAATTCTAAAGGGAAAGCATTGCTTTTTAATTTGATTTTCAAGGTAATTGCTCAGATCCAAACCAGTCAATGTAATGAAAAATTTTATCTGGAATAAATTTTAGTATATTATCCTCCAGTTGCTTCAGTAACAATCATAAATTATTCCATTTTGATCATAATAACAAGCATTTTAAAATAAATTGGTCAGATGTCTATGCCTGAGACAAAGCAATGGAGAGGGTGTGTGTGTACATAGACATAAAACAAAGGATGGATTTCATAGATCGCAGTTCTGATATTTTCTTGGCAATAAGATCAGAAGTTATGAACTATATGAACCTGAAATCCTTCCTAGGGGAAAACAGTGCTTCCTTTATTTAGCTCAGGGCTCTCAAAACAAAAGACATCTGTAAAATGTGGTTTCAGATTCCAAAGGTATTTAAGCATGGATATGAAGCACACAAAACATTGTTATTTAAAACATTTTTAAAAAAAATTTTATGTGAATCCATACATATTTTCATATATGTTTATTTTTAAAATGCAGACTCTTTTCTCTTTTTCACTTTTGCTTGGCTGCTCCATCTACCTCCCCTACTCTCAGCCACAATCACCCCTCCTGAAGAGGAAAAGTTTAAATTTTACATAACCTCTGGCTCCTTCTGCCTCTAACTCAGCTTGCTCCTTGCAATGTCTGGATCATGTAGGCCACATAGTCTCAGAAAGTGGGGACTCACAATACTAGGAACTGGAGCTTATCTTCCTCACCCTTGTCCTACTCGTTGCAATCGCCCAGCCCTGCAAACCTGCTTAATCATGCCTGTCTGTGTATAAAAACTGCAACCCCTTTGTTTGGGGCTCAAAGCTTAAAGTGTCAACTCCTTTGGGCCCGCCTGCATGATAAACCTGAGTTCTCCAACTCTCCGAGCATGGTGCTTGGTTTCTGCAACATTTCTGGAGGCCCCAGTGAGATTCCCTTGAGCCTAGTGGCACAATCAAGCTCGAGTGAAGGAACCCCAGGAGGGAGGAGGAGGTGTGCCACCTGATGGCATTCCAGGTTCTCTTTCAGACCAACGTTTCCACTTTCCGAACAAGCCCCAACCTGACTCCTTGGAGAGACAGACCAACTCACCGGGAATGGCCACAGGATCACGGAAGGCCCCAGGGCCAGTCCCCAGTCAGGTCCTACCCCAGCGGGTAGAAGAGGAGACTGATCATCTCCTTGGAGCTTCCAGGAAGGGAGCAACAGTTAAGGAAACCTGGGGACTCAGGAGAAGGGAAGCACTGTGATAGCCTCTGAATGATTGTGAGTGCATGATTGTTGATTGAATGGAGTGAGAAAAAAGTTTCTTTTTGAAAACTACAAAACCAATTCTTTTTTGCATATACAATTAAAAACAACTAGCTTGTTAAAAGTCCTGCCTAGGGAAAAGCTTGAAGTTAACCATTTCCACATCCTTGAAATATGCAGACAACTTTGCCTGAGGCCTCAGCCTTGGGCAAATTAGAACTTCAAGCAAAGGGAAAAAAAGGGGGGTCAAAGAGATATTTTAAATCTCAAACAGAAAACTGTAAGATCTCTGTCTGTCTGTATTTTTGTATGTCTCAGCGTATATCTTTTGGGTTTTTTTCTGATAATATTGTTGAAGTTGTAAATGAATTCTAATTGAATTGGCCTAAAAAAGTAAGCACTTGAAAATCAAACAATTCTAAATACAAGGAAAATTAACCTAAATAAATTTCAGATTCATGTAAACTGGGAAATATTCAATATTAAATATCTAGTATTAATGCTTGTTTGCTAATCTAATGAGGAAGTAAGATGTATGTTTTTAATGAAGAAGACATAAAAATAAAATTACATTTTATAAAGGGAAAAGAAAGTAGGTCTGACTTACAGGTGGCTGTTACAGTAAGTGGATAAAAAGTTTGTGGAAGGTGGACCCTGAAAAAAAATTTTGTGCATGGTTAGGACTGACTAAGTTTAAAATAAATTTAGTTAAGTTTACCTAAATGAGTTTAAAGTAAGCTGGTACAAACTTGAATTCAGCCTTTCTTTCTGTTAAGAAAATATACTTTCTTCAGATGTTGAACTGCTTTTAATAATGGATTTAAGTTCCTTTACCTCTTAATTGATCTGTTCTATATTTACCTTTGAAATCTTTTGTTATCTTTGGCTAAGTAAATAACCATTATTTCACAGTGACTTATATGATCCTACTTGAGTGTTATAAACCCTTTTGATATTTATCCACAAAGCTTCCTAAATAACTTAACTTCTAGCTAACTCTGGGAGGCTTCAGAGGGCCCCTGAGATATCCCAAAGAGCTATTAAGCTACCTGGGTTCACTGGACATGTTAAATTACATCAGAAGTACTGTTGAAGGGGTGATAAATCTTTTCAGGTTATACTGTATGGTTGATGTTACTAATATAGATAGCCTAAAATTATGTGAAATTCATATAGATCTGATATGCCCTGATAAAATATGGTCAATTATAATTTTAGTTATCATATTAAAGAGTTATCACCAGGTTTCTTTGTTAATTACAATAGAATCAGATTTTAAACATGCCTTCTATGGTTTTACTCTCATGCCTTTAGAAAAATACTGCTAGTTCTTCAAAATTTATGGAAAAGACTTTCTAAGATTAAACAGATAAACAAATTTTGTTATTAACAGTAAGTTGGCACCAGACTGGAATTTTATCTTCTTTCCGTTTAGAGAATAAAGTTTATTTAGAATGCAGCTTTCAATAACAGATTAGGAATTTCTTTAAGTGATTTACATTTGTTTTTAAAATCTTTTTGTTACTTTGGTAAAGTAAATAAACATTTAAGATTATGGTACATGTAGACAAAGCTCATTCTGCATCTACAAAAAATAATCCCTCACAGTTAGACTTTTGCTATCCTGATGTCATTTCTCTGATGGTTAGTGATGCTGAGCATCTTTTCAGGTCCCTTTTGGCCATCTGTATTTCACTTTGGAAAAATGTCTATTTAGGTCTTCCACCCATTTTTTAATTGGACTGTTTGTTTTCTTGACATTGAGTTGTATGTATTGTTTACATATGTTAGATATTAACCCCTTATCAGTCATATCATTTGCAAATATTTTCTCCCATTCAGTAGGTTTTCTTTTCATTTTGTCAGTGATTTCCTTTGCTGTGCAAAAACTTTGAAGTTTAATTAGGTCCCATTTGCTTATTTTTCCTTTCATTTCCTTTATTTTAGGAGACAGATCTCAAAAAAAAAAAACACTGCTGCAATTTATGTCAAAGAGTGTTCTACTTATGCTTTCCTCTGAGTTTTATAGTATTTGGTCTTGCATCTAGATTGTTAATCCATTTTAAGTTTATTTTTGTGTATGGTGTTAGGGGGTGTTCTAATTTCATTGTTTTACATGTAGCTGTCCAGTTTCCCCAGTCCCACTTATTGAAGAGACTATCATTTCTCCATTGTGTATTTTTGCTTCCTTTGTTGTAGTCTGCCTGATACTTTTTGGTTGGTTGTTAGACACTGTGAATTTTACCTTACTAGTAGTTAGACATTTTCATGTTCCTAAAAAAAAAATGTCAAGCTTTGTTCTAGGATGTAATTAAGCTACTTGAAAGTAGTTTGATTATTTGGGGGCTTTGTTTTAAGCTTTGTAAATGAGACCTGAGTACCCTTTAGTGAACGTCTAATTTTTAACTCATGATTCAGTTAATATCCATGTGATTACTCTCTGTCTGCTGCTTTTGGATAGCTCCTTTCCCCAGCCTCTGGTAGTTCTTTTATACACATTCATTTCACCCCTCAGTTGAGGGGGCCCTATGTAAACCTCTGGAAAACTCTCTTTGGATATTGTCTTCTTCCTTATCAACTCCTCAAAACTCAACTCAGGGAAATCACTAAGCTTCATCGTGGTTCTCCCTCCCTGCTTTGCTGCCAGGAAATCCTTTTTGAGCAGCAGGTTCAGCTTTCTCAACTCATTTGTTTATCCTCTCTCAGCGACCTATGTCTTCCACTGCTTGATGTCCAATGTTCGAAACTGTTGTTTCCATTCAATTTTTTCTAGTAAAATTGTTTTGCTGCTGCTGCTGCTAAGTCGCTTCAGTCGTGTCCTACTCTATGCGACCCCATGATGGCAGCCCACCAGACTCCCCCATCCCTGGGATTCTCCAGGCAAGAACACTTCTTAGGCACGTGTTATTCCATTTTTTAAGTTTATTTATTTTTAATTGGAAGACGATTTCCATTTTGAATTGAAGCGGAAGTTCAAAATAATTTTTAACATGATTTATGAAGGCTCAATTATTAAGCTTTTTTTAGCTGATGCAAGAATTCCTTGACAGATCAATAAATCTGTATATCATTGATAGGTAGTCATGCAATGTGTGATAAAGGTGGCACCATAAATCAGTGTTCAAAAGGATGAATTAATCAGCAAAATGAGTTGGAAAATTACTTAGCTATTTGGGAACAAAATCAATTTATATCCTCACCACACAATATACTTGAAATAAATTTCAGTTGGAGTAAAGAATGACTGTAAGTCAAAACCAAGCAAATATAAGCAATCCAAGAAGTAAATACAAAAATAGACATGAGTATTTATTTAAGCCCTCCAAGCACAGAATTTCTAAGTTTAAATGTAAGACTGTGTTTGGAAACACAGATCTGATGGATAGAAAGAAAATACTGCAGGTCAAGAATTATTAAATACGAACAAGAAAAGTTGAATTATTTTCAACATTTATACACATTAATAAACTTTTGTAAGTTAAAGAGAATTGAAATGAACACAAAATAAATATGATTTCAAAATATAAATGAGTCCATATTATTAGTATATATCCCTCAAAATTCTAAATATGATTATTAAGTAAGCTTGTGATAAAGTACTGAAAATGGTAGTTACCAAGTAACTGCAAACTAAAAGTAACAATTGGAATCTGTTTTTAAAGAGGTTTAAATCTGTTTAATCTGTCATATTAAAGAAGACTAAGAAAAGATTAAACCCAAAACTGACAAGGAAGGGGAAATGAATTGAGTGTTTATCTGTATTACCAATGAAAATAAAAATAAGAATTATCTTTATGAACACAATTTGGCAATATTTATTAGCAGTCTTAAAAGTGTTCTTCTCTTCTGTTTCTATAATTCCATTTCTGGGCACCTATCCTTAGCAATAATAATTCAAAATGCAAACATTTATTTGTACATGAAAAAATTCAAATTACAAAATAATGGAAACAGCCTAATATTGATTAAATAAATGACATAGCTAAATAATAAAATGGTACTGCATTATTAATAATGTTCTCAAAGAATTTAGAGACAAAATACAGTTATCAAGTTTAAAAAAACAGGAACAAAATCAAATATATAGTAAATACGCTACCATGTTAAAATTTCATGGAACTAGTGGCCAGAATGATATTCAAAAATGTGTTATGATCATTGAAAACAAGAATACAGACTATTGCATTTTCCTCCTCCTATTTCTTTGCATTTTATGAATTTTCAATGATAAACATACATTATTTTTATAATCGGCAAAACAATAACACTAAAAATTACCAGTCCTCAAGATGAATTTAAAACATGCCACAGAGTCTATTTTATTTTTTAATTTTTTAAAATTAATTATGGTAACTCAGACGGTAAAGAGTCTGCCTGCAGTGCAGGGGACCAGGATTCAATCCCTGGGTCGGGAAGATCCTCTGGAGAAGGAAATGGCAACCCACTCCAGTATTCTTGCCTGGAAAATCCCATGGGTGGAGAAGCCTGGCAGGCTACAGTCCATGGAGTCACAAAGAGTTAGATACGACTGAGCAACTTCACTTTCACTTTTTCTTTCATTATTGGACCCCTTAGCCAAGAGTGCTGTCGTGTCCTGCTCCCCAGCTGCTGCTCGTGGTGGAGTGTTGCTTTGACCCGGCTTTAGACATGTGAGTTCCCCTGTTTAATAAGTCATTGCTATCTCTGTCATTGTCTCCAAGCTATTCCTTTAGTCTCGAGGCTGGCAACTATAAGGCTTGTAGGCCTGCGTGGTGCAGATTGGTGAGTCAGCCATTAGGCTGAGGCAACTCCCGTGAGTGCCAAGATGTTGGGAAATGAGGACAAGGAACAGAAAATTGCTGGGGTGACCTTGAGGTGACCATTCACTAATGTGTGAGGCCGTGTGGCAGCTGTCTACCATGAGATACATCAGTGTCTGTCTCATTCTATTATATCGACAGTATCCTATTAACTGGGCATCCTCAGTAGCTCAGCAGTAAAGAATCCTCCTGCAATGCAGGAGATGCAGGTTAGATCTCTGGGTCAGGAAGATTCCCTGGAGAAGGAAATGGCAACCTACTCCAGTACTCTTGCCTGGAGAAACCCATGGACAGAGCAGTTTGGGGTCTTCAGTCCATGGGGTCACAAAGAGTCAGACACGACTGAATGACTAAACAACAATTCTGTTAAATACAGAGTCTCCTCCTAGTTTAAAAGTAACAGCCCCACGCTCATGGCTCATTTGATTGCATGGAGATGGCTGGTAAATAAGCCACTGTTGAACAGCTGTGTGTGAGATACAGGACCCCAAGGACATCAATAGACCAAGGGATCCACTTTGTAGGCCATGAAGTTCAGGAATGGGTCAATAAGAATAACACAGCATGGGCTTCTCCACCTGCCTCACAACCTGACTGCTGCCGGGTTGTGAATGAGCTGCTTCAACAACAACTGAGATGAGAAACATGCTCCCTCAGCATGTGGACACATCTGAGGAGTGATCCTCCCAGTACCATAGCCTTGGTAACCCAGAGGCAACAAGTCAGCCCCATCTGAGTCCAGCTGTTGACCACCGAAGGACTGTTGCCAACTATTGGTCAGTACAGTAACTCATGTTTGCCACAGGATCTATTCCCTGGGAAGCATATTATAACATGGCCCTGAGATGAGCAGTGGATAGAAAACAAATCCTTCATCAAGAAGAGAAGCAACTGAAACACCACTATGCAAATGGATAATAATATTATTATAACATTACAGAGAAGCAGGAAGACGGCAATTCCATAACGAAGGGATCAAAAATTTGGAACTTTCCTGGGAGGGACCTGGTGTTTGCATAATGGTGTTCCCTGACCAGTAGTTGGTCATTCAGTGGTCAACAATTGGACTTGGATAGGGTTGACTAGTTGCCTCTGGGTTATTATGGCATTGACACTGATCAGTAAAATTCCTGCTGGATATTTATCTTAAAGAAAGTGGCTGGCTCTGAATTATTTCTCAGCTCAATGTTTACCATGCTCCACTCACTGACAGCTGAATTTGGAGAAGCTTTGGTCATTATTTGCTGAATAATCAAGGGACTCTTTGAGGGGGTAACACTAATAACTCAGCAAGTAGTCTGGAAAAGACCCTAATGCTGGCAAAGACTGAGGGTAGGAGGAGAACAGGGCAACAGAGGAAGAGATGGCTGGATGGCATCACCGATTCAATGGACATGAACTTGGGCAAACTCCGGGAGATGGTGAGGGACAGGGAAGCCTGGTGTGCTGCAGTCCATGCAGTCACAGAGTAGGACAAGACGTGGCAACTAAACAACAATAGGTAGTCTGGATTAAGTGGGCTCCTCACCTGAAACAAAGCCAATTTACCATTCTGAGTTTATCAGGACTTCTGCTAGGACCCTGTACTGTCCTGAATATAACTGAATTTGTCTGTGACTCCCTGGGATGGCTCAAGGTCTTTTACACTTTTGGTGCTTCTGGCTGTGCCTTAAGTCTTCCCTGATTCATTCTGTTTCATGAGGACCCAAAGAATCACTTATACATGAGCATCAGTGAGAAGGAATACGTCACGTCCACTCTCGTCCAACAGCAGGTCATATGGCAGACATCTTCCAGTGCAGGAGTATTCTCAGCGTATTCACCATCCAAAACTCTTCACCTATCAAGGACTTCTCCTTCCTGCCCTCTTCAACCTGTGTCTACTTTACCTGAGTTCCAATTACCATGGCACTATGATTTTCCTGATAGTTGCCAATGCAAGACGAAACTTTCTTTGGCTGGACTATTGATAAATGTCTCGGATATTGCTTCCAGGTGTTATGGATTTCCGAAAGGATTTACAAATGTAACTGGACTAATAAGAGGATGAGTTGCTTCCACTGTGACTGGAATCATCCTTAGTCAGTATGCAAAATCTCCCTGGCTTAAAATCATCTTCCTCATGGTAGCCAATGTTGTGACAAGCCTAATCCTCTGCCTTATATTTCTTAAAGCAGAAATTCAAGACTGGGCCAATGAAAGAAAAACACATATCTCTGAAGGTATAAAGTCCTCTTATTGGATGAGATATTGGCTCCTCGGAGACCAAGTTATCTCCCATGTAATTTGGTGGTTTATTATCTGAAGATGAAGTGTGTCTTGTTGTGTCAAGATTTTTACCTGCGAAATGGAAATAATAAAACCTACTTTCTAGAACTGCTAAGTGTTAGAAATAGTAGATACAGAAACCAATCACTTAGTAGCCATACAATAAACTGGAGCTATTATTATAATTACTAGTAGTAATATGTTGTAAAGGCTAAATAGACATTTCTTGCTGACAGATGAGGGATACCACTGAAATCATGTAATTGGTTGCACTCTATGGAAAAACAGGAAACCAATCGGGAGATGCATTTTTGCACACTATTATTTACATATGGCACATGAGTGCGACTGAGAGGAGCTACCCCACGTCCAAGGTCAGGGGTAGTGGCCAGGAGGAGCTACCCCATGTCCAAGGTAAGGAGCGGTGGCTGCACTTTGCTGGAGCAACCATGAAGAGATACCCGACATCCAAGGTAAGAGAAACCCAAGTATTACGGTAGGCACTGAGAGAGGGCATCAGAGGGAAGACAGATTGAAACCACAATCACAGACAACTAGCCAGTCAGATCACATGTACCACAGCCCTGTCTAACTCAATGAAACTAAGCCATGCTGTGTGGGGCCACCCAAGACGGACGGGTCATGGTGGAGAGGTCTGACAGAATGTGGTCCACTGGAGAAGGGAATGGCAAACCACTTAAGTGTTCTTGCCTCGAGAACCCCATGAACAGTATGAAAAGGCAAAATGATAGGACATTGAAAGATGAACTCCCCAGGTCGGTAGGTACCCAATATGCTACTGGAGATCAGTGGAGAAATAACTCCAGAAAGAATGAAAGGATGGAGTCAAAGCAAAAACAACACTCAGTTGTGGATGGGACTGGTGATAGAAGCATGGTTCAATGCTGTAAAGAGCAATATTGCATAGGAACCTAAAATGTTAGGTCCATGAATCCAAGCAAATTGGAAGTGGTCGAACAGGAGATGGCAAGAGTGAACATCAACATTCTAGGAATCAGTGAACTAAGATGGACTGGAATGGGTGAATTTAACTCAGATGACCATTATATCAGCTACTGTGGGCAGGAATCCCTTAGAAGAAATGGAGTAGCTATCATGGTCAACAAAGGAGTCCGAAATGCAGGACTTGGATGCAATCTCAAAAACAACGGAATGATCTCTGTTTGTTTCCAAGGCTAACCATTCAATATCATGGTAATCCAAGTCTATGCCCTAACCAGTAATGCTGAAAAGTTCTATGAAGACCTACAAGACCTAACATCCAAAAAAGATGTCATTTTCATTATAGGGGACTGGAATGCAAAAGTAGGAAGTCAAGAAACATCTGGAGTAACAGGCAAATTTGGCCTTTGAGTACAGAATGAAGCAAGGCAAAGGCTAATAGAGTTCTGCCAAGAGAATGCATTGGTCATAGCAAACACCCTCTTCCAACAACACAAGAGAAGACTCTACACATGGACATCACCGAAGTCAGATTGATTATATCTTTTGCAGCCAAAGATGGAGAAGCTGTATACAGTCAGCAAAAACAAGACCAAGAGTGGGCTCTGGCTCAGATCATGAACTCCTTATTGCCAAATTCAGACTCAAATTGAAGAAAGTGGGGAAAACCACTAAACCATTCAAGTATGACCTAAATCAAATCCCTTATGACTATACGGTGGAAGTGAGAAATAGATTTAAGGGACTAGATCTGATAGACAGAGTGCCTGATGAACTATGGACAGAGGTTCATGACATTGTACAGGAGACAGGGAGCAAGACCATCCCCATGGAAACGAAATGCAAAAAAGCAAAATGGCTGTCTGGGGAGGCCTTACAAATAGCTGTGAAAAGAAGAGAAGTGAAAAGCAAAGGATGAAAGGAAAGATATACCCATTCGAATGCAGAGTTCCAAAGAATAGCAAGGAGAGATAAGAAAGCCTTCCTCAGCAATCAATGCAAAGAAATAGAAGAAAACAGTAGAATGGGAAATACTAAAACTCTCTTCAAGAAAATTAGAAATACCAAGGGAACAATTTTATGCAAAGATGGGCTCAATAAAAGACAGAAATGGTAGGTACCTAACAGAAGCAGAAGATATTAAGAAGAGGTAGCAAGAATACACAAAACTGTACAAAAAAGGTCTTCGTGACCCAGATAATCACGATGGTGTGATCACTCACCTAGAGCCAGACATCCTGGAATGTGAAGTTAAGTGGCCTTAGGAAGCATCACTATGAACAAAGCTAGTGGAGGTGTTGGAATTTCAGTTGAGCTGTTTCAAATCCTGAAAGACGATGCTCTGAAAGTGCTACACTCAATATGCCAGCAAATTTGGAAAACTCGGCAGTGGCCACAGGACTGGAAAAGGTCAGTTTTCATTCCAGTCCCAAAGAAAGGCAATGCCAAAGAATGCTCAAACTGCTGCACAATTGCACTCCTCTCACATGCTAGTAAAGTAATGCTCAAAATTCTCCAAGCCAGGCTTCAGCAATACATGAACCATGAACTTCCAGATGTTCAAGCTGGTTTTAGAAAAAGCAGAGGAACCAGAGATCAAATTGCCAACATCTGCTGGATCATCGAAAAAGCAAGAGAGTTCCAGAAAAACATCTCTTTCTGCTTTATTGACTATCCCAAAGCCTTTGACTGTGTGGATCACAATAAACTGGAAAATTCTGAAGGAGATGGGAATACCAGACCACCTGACTTGCCTCTTAAGAAACCTGTATACAGGTCAGGAAGCAACAGTTAGAACTGGACATGGAACAACAGACTGGTTCCAAATAGGAAAAGGAGTATGTCAAGGCTGTATATTGTCACCCTGCTTATTTAACTTATATGCAGAGTATATCATGAGAAACGCTTGGCTGGAGGAAGCACAAGCTGGAACCAAGATTTCCAGGAGAAATATCAATAACCTCAGATATGCAGATGACACCACGCTTATGGCAGAAAGTGAAGAGGAGCTAAAGAGCCTCTTGATGAAAGTGAAAGAGGAGAGTGAAAAAGTTGGCTTAAAGCTCAACATTCAGAAAACCAAGATCATGGCATCCAGTCCCATCACTTCATGGGAAAGAGATGGGGAAACAGTGGCTGACTTTATTTTTCTGGGCTCCTAAATCACTGTGGATGGTAATTGAAGCCATGAAATTAAAAGACGCTTACTCCTTGGAAGGAAAGTTATGACCAACCTAGACAGCATATTCAAAAGCAGAGACATTACTTTGTCATTAAAGGTCCGTCTAGTCAAGGCTATCGTTTTCCAGTGGTCATGTATAGATGTGAGAGTTGGACTATAAAGAAAGCTGAGTGCCAAAGAATTGATGCTTTTGAACTGTGGTGTTGGCGAAGACTCTTGAGAGTTCTTTGGATTGCAAGGAGATCCATCAGTCTATCCTAAAAGAGATCAGTCCCGGGTGTTCATTGGAAGGACTGATGCTGAAGCTGAAACTCCAATACTTTGGCCACCTGATGTGAAGAGCTGACTTATTTGAAAAGACCCTGATGCTGGGAAAGATTGAGGGTCAGAGGAGAAGGGGACGACAGAGGATGAAATGTTTGGATGGCATCATCGACGCAATGGACATGGGTTTGCATGGAGTCCTGGAGTTGGTGATGGATAAGGAGGCCTGGCGTGCTGTGGTTCATGGGGTCGCAAAGAGTCGGATGCAACTGAGCGACTGAACTTGACTGAACTGATTTACATACTTGCTCCTCCTAATAGTAATATTTTAAACAAGATGCTTAGAGGGGCAAGGTCTTCACCTAAAGAAGACTTTTAAAAAAATCACTTTATTGAGGTATGACCAATATACAAAAGTTGTAGATATTTAATATATACAATTTAATGTGTTTGGGGCAAAAGGACACACCTGTGAAGCCATCATCTCTGTTAATGCCATAAACTTATATATCACTTCTGAATGTTCCCACATCCTTTGGTTTTTATTTCCTTTTGTCATAAGAGCACTTAATATAAGATCTACTTTAGAAATTTTTAAAGTATACAGTACAGTATAGTTGATCACAGGCTCTAGGTTGTAAAACAGCTATAAAATTTAGTTTGTGTAACTGAACCTTTGTCCCATTTGGTCAAACCTCCCCATTTTCCCCTTCATCTAGCCCTGAGAAACCACCATTCTACTCTCTGCTTCTATGTGTTTGACTAATTTAGGTTCCACATATAGTTTAGTTAGTTAGTTAATTGCTCAGTTGTGTCCAACTCTTTGCGACCCCATGGACTGTAGCCCACCAGGCTCCTCTGTCCATGGGGATTCTCCAGGCAAGAATACTGGTGTGGGTTGCCATGCCCTCTTCCAGGGGATCTTCCCAACCCGAGGGTTGAAGCCAGATCCCCGCATTGCAGGCAGATTCTTTAGTATCTGAGTCAGCAGGGAAGCCCCCACAGATAGGTGAGATAGTGCAAAATTTTTCTGTGTCTGCTGTGTTTCACTTGGCAAGAAGAAACTTCTGAGAGCGCAATTTAATAATGTAGCAAGTGGTCTAAAGAGTGATTTGGGAGCAACAGGAATCATCCTAGAATAACCTCCAATCTTCCTTACTTTACCTATGGGTATGGTCATCAATAATAATAATGAAATCATAAAATTTAAGGCACAGACAAATTCTTGAATATCTTCCTTTCCACCAACACTTCAGAGAGGGAAACCAAGACCCAATGAGCTGAAGGAATCTCCTTGAGGTATATCAGATGCAGGCCTAGAAGCCAGATCAGGCTTTGGGGTTCCCAGTCGAACCTTCCCTGATACTATATTTCAAGACGAGGTGAGAAGGAAGATATCTGCAAAGGTGATAGTGATGCTGCTAAAGAGAAGTCCCATATGTGTAAAGTCTTCTCTTCACCTTGTTCTACAAAGGGACATTGATTTGCCATAGTGTGGTGTTATGGGCTGAATTATGTCCCCATCCCCACCCCCTCAACCTGCCAAATTTGAGTGTTGACGACTTAACCCGCAGTACCTGAGACTGTAACACTATCTGGAGACAAGGTCTTTAAAGAGGTCAGTAAGTTAAAGTGGGATCATTAGAGTAGGTGCTAATCTAATATGACTAGCGTCCTTTTAAGAAGAGGAGGTTAAGAAGCAGACAGCACAAAGTGATCACCACGTAGGGACACAGCTAGAAGGCGGCCATCTGCAAGCCAAAGAGAGACTTCAGAAGGAATTAAACCTGCCAACACCTTGATCTTGAACTTCCAGCCTCCAGTTCTGTGAGGCAGTAAGTTTCTGTTATTTAAGCCACCAGTTTCTGGTATTTTGCCATGGCAGTCTGAGTAAACTAATATATATGGCAATTTTGAACTTTTTATGAAAGCAATTAGCCAGTTATTTGCACTGATTCCTCTTGCTGATTAGAACTGGTCCTGATCGCTTGTGCCCTTGTCATGGGGAAATCTTTCATGAGTGAAGGCCTGGGAGAAAGGAAAGAAGTGCAAAGATGAATCAACAAAGGAATTCAACCCTAAACAAAGTAGAAGAGGATAGAGAATGAAGTTGGTTAAAAACTGACAGACAATATAGGGAAAATATCACCCTTGTGAGTGAATTTTTTCTGGGGTTTAGGAAAATTTTCTTTTTGTTTACAGAGATTTCAATGTTGATCGAAATGGATTTCCCTCCCTTAAAGCCTTTCACCTGCAACTTCTTTTTTATTTAAAATTAATTAATTTACTTTAGTTGGAGGCTAATTACTTGACAGTATTGTGGTGGTCTTTGCCATACATCAGTATGAATCAGCCATGGGTACACATGTGTCCCACCATCCTGAATCCCTTTGCACCTCCCTCCCCACCCATTCCTCTGGGTTGTCCCAGAACACCAGTTTGGGCGCCCTGCTTTCTGCATCAAATTTTCACTGGTCATCTATTTTACATACACCTGCATCTTCTTTATCATTGTATTTAATTACATAATAACTACATTTTGCATTGATTTTATAAGTGGAAAAAGTAAGGCTTCCATGGTTCAATGCATATGAAATTATAAAAACTCCTCATCATCCTGTACATAACAAATCACATCAACTGAAAAATAGCAAGATATTTATTTTGATCTGCTATGACATGTCACAAAGAAGCCCGTGTCACTTGTGTGCATACAAGCAGCTTTAACCTGCAAATGAGTATGTTCTCATTGTGAAAGCAGGCCACTCTTAGACATTCGATTTCACCAATTAACTGAGTGCCTGCCCACTTATTATTTACCTCAAAGAAAAGATTTATGCCTCTGGCTCAAATCAGTATATATTTGTTTTTTAAGATGTTGATTACAGCTTAACTTATTTCTTTCTTTATTGTTTGCTCTCTTTCACAAAGGTAATGATGACCTGAGAAAGAAAGGATACGTAGTGTATATTCAGATAGAGACTTGTTTTAACTTAGAAACCTTTGACAAATAGAGTTACTGCATTTTCAACCTACGTATTTACATGTCCAAGACTAAAAATGCCTGTACTTTTTATTCCCTGTTTATCAGTATTTTAGCAAGAAACATCAAGGCCTACAGAATCAAGGTGCTTTTGTTGGGTGTTGCAGATGAACTTTTATTTTTAAATTGTGAGTCTTACCTTATCATCAAATAATTTCTTCATAACTTAGACACAACGCATATCTCATGGTAACTCTCCAGCAACTGACTATATAAGACCTGACGGCAAACTTATAATTATGAAGGGGTCTTTTTTTCTTTTCAGACAGAGAAAAAGCTTCTGGGATAAGTCTCTCAAGGTTAAGATGTCATATTTCTAGCTTTTTCTTTGAGATCATGTAAATTAAAATTGAAGCTGAAAAACGGTATGTCAAATATTGTCTGGTGATTTCAAATACCCTGAGTTCATTAGAACAGCAAAATACTTGCTAAGAATTTATCAGAAACTGAACAAAGTGGTACCTACCAGGTGAAGCAAAGTATATTTAATATGCAGCTTAATTAAAGAGTAAAAGATTGTGATGATCATATGAATCATATATTTTCATAAGACAGAGGGAGGGGATATACGTACATATATAGATGATTCACTCTGTGTACAGCAGAAACTAACACAAAATTGTAAAGCAATTATACATTAATTAAAAAAACAACAAAAAAGTGTCCATAGAAATCTAGGTAGGCAATAATAAATTATAGTAAAAATCCTTGCAATTTTAACTTCTGGAATGTTCTTGAGAGAATGAAGATTTAGTTTGAGCAGAAGTTTGAGTGCCAGGCAATTGTGTGCATGAAATTTAGATTTCATGATGACTCATCAGATGGCTTTATGTAACTTTGGGCTTTAGTTCTTTCACACCATGGAAGGAATTACAATTTATTTTCTCACATAAATCTTGGTAAATGTTGGTTTAAAAAAATCAGTCCATCAACCCAAAGTATTTTATTTGGAGCCTTCTAGGCACATGTGGTCCCTCTGATTCGTGACTTTTTTCAAAACAGACACAAAGAATGATTAAGAATAAGTCATTTGCATGCAAACATGATGAGGTGGTCTTCTGTTCAAAAAGCATTTTAGTTTCCAGAGTTTGGGGACCTAGAATCATGAAACAGAGGAAATACAGTTCCAATTCCTCAAGTAATGCATCCACTCTCTGGGAGTTAAAAAGAAAATTTTCCTTCTTTTTACCACACAGAGGATGCTTTCTTGGCAGACTGAAACACCACCTAACAGCCTTTATTTAATTTTGGACTAAGTGCATTCTGCTGGGAGAGTGAGACAAATTAATGACAATATGCCAATTCTCATAGTTATCAAGAAAAGCAGTCGCAACAGTTTTAACAGAAATTTTGTCAGAATTTAATATCTCAGAGTTCTTTATTCGCAAAGTCTCTGCTGTTTCTTGTAGCTGTGCCATCCAGTTATTCAATCTGTTTACAATCTCTATAAGCACAGGACAGAGATAGACTGGTAGATATAGGTGTGGGACTGTATGGATAACTCTTGTGACAAACTGCTCTGGTTTCAGTTCATATATGATGTGCAAGGATATTATGAAAATAAACCAATTTCCTCTTCCAAAACATTGTCAAAAGCTAAAGGCACAAAAGGTTGTACTAGCTATCTCACCACCTTCATCTGACTTCTGAAGCTTTCTTAACCTGCAAACAGTTCTCACACTTCTCTGGGAAACCTATATGTTACTGTACCAGTTCAGTTTTTGCTACACAGCAAACTACTCCAAAATTAAATTACTTAAAACTCCCATTGTTTAATGAGCAATTCCCTGGATTGGCAGTTTGGACTGGGACTGGCTTCTGCTGATCTTGACTAGGCTTCCTTATTGGTCTAAGGCGAGGGTCAGCAAACTTTTTCTGTAAAGGGCCAGATGTAACTATCTTGGATTTTTAAGGCAATACTACCTCTGTCATGATTATGCAACCCTGCCAGTATAGCACTAAAGCCATAGATAGAAGTGAATGAATGAGCTTGGCTGTTTTCCAATAAAACTTTATTTACAAAAACAGGCAGCTAGCCAGTCAACCTCTGGTCTAGGGTCAGTTGTTTGTCTGCTGTGAGCTGACTGGTCTAGAAGGGCATCAGCTGAAATGATGAATGTTTTTCAAGCTTCTGTTAACATCTTGTTTGCTCACTCCCTGTCAACCAAAGCAAATCACCAGGCCAACCCAAATTCAAGGGCTGCAGAAATAGACTACCCCTCTGATGGGAGGGGAAGTATTTGTGGCCATTTGTGATCCTTTAGCTCCCAGCCAATCATAGTTGACTTATCTAAATGATCTTTGGAAATACACAGCTAGGGCTCATAGTAGCCAGGCATAGACAGGCTGCCTGTGTTGATCTTGAATTCTGCCTCTGCTGGCAGAGCTAAAATTCACAAAATCGCTTTGAAGGGTTCTCCTTTCTAGGATTTGGGTAGATGGCCGTGGCGAGATTGCCACCCTATGCATCTTTTTAAAAACGTTTCATTTTATATTGCAGTATAGGTGGCGCCAGTGGTAAACAATCTGACTGCCAATTCAGGAGATGCAAGAGACATGGGTTCCATCCCTGTGTCAGAGAGATCCCCTGGAGTAAGAAATGGCAACCCACTCCAGTGTTCTTGCCTGGAAAATTCCAGGGACAGAGGAGCCTGGTGGGCTACAGTCCATGGGGCAGCAGAGAATGGGACACGACTGAGTGCGCACACACACACACACACACACACATAACTGATTAACAATGTTGTGATGGTTTCAGGTGCGCAGCAGATCTACTCAGCCATGCATATATTTGTATCCACACTCTATGCATCTTATGTGTATTAAATGACCAGGTAGGCTAACCTAAGAATGAGAAAGCATCAACCACCACCAATAGCATATCTTTCACCATTAGAACCACTTCTTTGGAATAAACTATAGGGAAGCACCTGTCCTCGGGGACATCCAAAGTGCAGTCAGGCCACAGAAAGACCAACTTATAGCTCTGATTTACTATCTGCCATCTTGCCAAGCACCTTAGAACCCAAAGGGCACCACTGTGTCTGTTGGCTGCTCTCACACCACACACAGTACTTTCATGTTGTTGTGTAATGGTCTCTTCATGACTGTTCTATTTGTTCCATGTCATTGAGAGTGGGAGCAGGCCTTATCTACTCAATATCTACTCAAGGGCCACTCAGATGTAAATTTAGGGCACAGATGTAAGCACAGCAGAGGGGAGAGAAAGTATAGGCACAGAGGGCACATGCTTAGGAATGTAAATCTTAGGGAAGTATTACTCAGGCCTGTTAATGACAACATGAAAACATCTCAGATCAAATACATACTGTTTCATGACTTGCATGGAAGAAACCTTTCATCAACTGAGTCTCTGCCATCTTATCTGCCCATCTTTAAGAACTTGGCTTACATTCCCTTATTTACTCTTCCTAAGAAGCCCATGGTATATGTATTATTGTGCCCATTTTACAGATCAGAAAACCGAGACTCAGAGAAGTTCAGTCAATTGCCCTAGGCCATTCAGCTAGTAAATGACAGAATCAAGATCAAAGCTCAAAACATGTTCTGACAACTCTGCTTCCTCCAAGATGGGTTATATGGGTGTTTCTTCCTTCATATTGTCTCATTCCTTCTTATCAGGCAACATTAACTTTCCAAGTGTTTGACACCCAAACTTTCCTTTACACTTTGATCTAATGAGTTTTCAAGACTATGCAGTGATCATGAGAAACAAACGGTAGTTGGAGTTTGGACCATGACACACGACACACTCTCTACTCTGTATTCAGAATCTTGTCATCTCTTCTTAGAATTAAGAGAGACCCAAAGAAATAGTCCATTTTGTCTGGCCCTCACTCCAAGGTTGAGAACCTTCCTCAGTCTCTCTCAGATTGCTATCTTGTTCCTTTCTCAAGGATCTCTGGCAGAAAATCCATACCTTTCTCCCTGCATACCTCTTCCAGGGTTTTCTCTTAAAAGAAAGGATTTTTTTTTTCTTATGAAGATCTAAAGTTATTGCAGTTTTGACTTAAATCTTTTACTCTATTTCTGTCTTCTAAGAAGATAAAGAAAAGTGACCCAACTTATCCCCATGAAAATTCTACTATATGTTTAAAGACAGTAATTGTGACTTAGATGGGGGAAACAATGGAAACAGTGAAAGACTTTATTTTCTTGGACTCCAAAATCACTACAGATGGTAACTGCAGTCATGAAATTAAAAGATACTTGCTCCTTGGAAGAAAAGCTATCACCAACCTAGACAGCATATTAAAAAGCAGAGACATTACTTTGCCAACAAAGGTCCGTTTAGTCAAAGCTATGGTTTTTCCAGTAGTCATGTATGGATATGAGAGTTGGACTATAAAGAAAGCTGAGTGCCAATGAATTGGTGCTTTTGAACTGTGGTGTTGCAGAAGACCTTTGAGAGTCCCTTGGAATGGAAGGAGATCTAATCAGTCCATCCTAAAGGAGATCAGTCCTGAATAGTCATTGGAAGAACAGATGCTGAAGCTGAAACTCCAATACTTTGGCCATCCGATGTGAAGAGCTAACTCATTTGAAGAGACCCTGATGCTTGGCAAGATTGAAGGCAGGAGAAGGGGATGACAGAGGATGAGATGGTTGGATGGCATCACCGACTCGATGGACATGAGTTTGAGCAAGCTCTGGGAGTTGGTGATGGACAGGGAAGCCTGGTGTGCTGCAGTTCATGGGGTTGCAAAGAGTCGGACATGACTGAGCAACTGAATTGTAATCATTCCTTCGGCTCCTCTTGATTTCCTCTACTTCCTCAGCTAGTTTTTGGCATCCTTTAAGAATAATAATCATATTATTATTAACATAATAATCATAATAATAATCATATATGTCTTTATTTTTAGAGACTACTTATTTACAGACTAGACTGACGGTCATAATTCCATCTCTTAAGAGATGAGCCTTTGGACTTGATCATGTGAAGCAATAAAAAGAGCAAGGAATTTGGAATTAGATAGTCTAGGTTTCGGCCCTGGGTCTGCTGATGATTAGTTTATTTCCTTCTGGGCCTCAGTTTTTCCTTAAATATATTTTATTTGTTCTCTTTCTTTTTGGAGGGAGGCACAAGAGATGTAGATCCTATCCCTGGATCAGGAAGATCCCCTGGAGTAATGAAATGGCAACCCATTTCTGTATTCTTGTCTATGGGAAATCCCATGGACAGAAGAGGCTGATGGGCTACAGTCCACGGGGTCACAAAGAATTGGACACAACAGAGAGCACACACGTATATTTTGACATTTGGGAAGTTTTATGTTTTTGTTGGAATCTAGTATTTAGTTACTGTGACAAAAAGAATAATGCCTTCTCCAAAGGTGTCCATGTCTTAATTCCTAGAACTTATGAATATTTTATATTACATGGTAAATGTAAGTCTCAATGGACATGAATTTGAGCAAGCTCTGATAGATGGCAAAGGACAGGGAAGCCTGGCATGCTGAAGTCCATGGGGTCACAAAGAGTAGGACGCACTGAGCGACTGAACAACAACAACAACAAAGGGGAGTTAAGGTTGCAGATGGAATTAGAGTTGTTAGTTAGCTGACTTTAACATAAGGAGATTATTCAGGACTCCTTGGCTTCCCAGGTGGCACAGTGGCCACCTGCCAACGTAGGAGACATGGGTTTGATCTTTGGGTTGGGAAGATCCCCTGGAGGAGGACATCGCAACCCACTCCAGTATTCTTGTCTGGAAAAATCCCACGGACAGAGGAGCCTGATGGGTTATAGTCCAAAGAGTTGAGCACAACTGGGCACATACACTCTTGCATTATTCAGGGCTATCTGCGTGGCTCAATGTAAACACAACAGTCCTTAAGTGGAAGAGGGAGAAAGGAGAGGCAGAGGGAGATATGATGATGGAAGCAAGGTCAGAAGGATGCGATGTGAGAAGCACTTGACTCACATGATGAGCTTTGAAGATGGAGAAAGGGGACCATGAGCCAAGGGATGTGGTATCGCTAGAAGCTGGAAAGGCAAGGAAATCAAGTCTCCTCTAGCATCTCTAAAAGAAATTTGGCACTACCAGCACCTGGATTTTAGCCCAGTGAGACCTATTTTGGACTTCTGACCTCCAGAACTGTAAAACAATAAATTTATATTGTTTAAGCTGTTCTTTACCAACTGAGCCACCAGGAAAGCCCTTAAGCTGCTAAGTTTGTGATAATTTGTGATGACAGCAATAGAAAATGAATATGATTGCCTATACACTGTCTTTATCAATAACCTTAATCCTTTTTTACTTATATTGTCTACAATGAGCAATTTTCAAGTTACTCATAAACACTTTCTAACCCCTCTGCCTCCCCTAGTAAATAATTTTGATCCCAGTTTATGTATATGTAAGACAGTCAGCAAATTTATCCTACTTTCTGTGTATTCTCTCTCATTCAATTTTGTGAACACTACATTTACATGGTCAGAGATAACCATTACAAACTACTTTCTTCCTTATCACTATGATTTTAGTCTTAGGTCATTTTTTGGTTTTCCGAAGCTTAATTTTTAGTAGATTTTTTTTCAGAAGGGGCTTATGAGAATAATATTCCCCAAATTCTTATAGATTTTGCAACAGTTTGCCTGTGGCCTCTATATTTAAAGGTCAGTTTGGTTGCTTATCAGAAACCTTGGCTCACACTTTCTTTCCCTTAGCATCATAAATGGAGAAGACTCTTGAGAGTCCCTTGGACTGCAAGGAGATCAAACCAGTCAATCCTAAAGGAAATCAACCCTGAATATTCATTGAAAGGACTGATGTTGAAGCTGAAACTCCAATACTTTGGTCACTTGATGCGAAGAGCCGACTCATTGAAAATGACCCTGATGCTGGGAAAGATTGAGGGCAGGAGGAGAAGGGGACAGCAGAGGATGAGATGGTTGGATGGTATCACCGACTCAGTGGACATAAATTTGAGCAAACTTCGGGAGATAGTGAAGGACAGCGGAGCCTGACACCCTGAAGTCCACAGGGTTGTAAAGAATTGAACGCGACTTAGTGACTGAACAACAACAGTGTCATAAATATGCTGACTCCATTGCCTTTGGGCATAAATAGTCTAATGTCAATCTGATTTCTCTCCCTCATCAATGACATGGTCTTCTAGCTTGAAAACACCAATAATTTTCTTAGCATATGTCTTAATGCTGACTTTTTGGTGAATTGTCCTGAATGGCTTTCCAAGTTTTCTTCATTTCTTTTCAGGAAGATTTTCTTGAATTCCTTCCTGAGCTTTGCTGTCTCACTTATTCTTATTTTTCCTTGCCTCTAGAGCAACTCTTTCTATTCATGTGGGTCTATTTATTAGGTCAGCTTTGAGAGTTCTTAAGGCCCATATCACTCCAGTGAAACTCTACCTTCACATGGTTCCTAGATTGGAACCTAGAAATACCCTTGCTAGTTTTAGCTCTTCTCAGGTTGACTCCTGATCTTTCCATGCTAAGGGGCGTTTTGGAGAAATCAATGGGCAATTTTTGGATTATCTCTTTCTTGTGGTCACTGAAAATTCCCATTCTTTCCCCCTATTTTCCCCTGGACAGTGGCTGGTTCTATACCAGTCTTGGTGGTGGTATTTTGTCCCAAATCTGTTTCTCTTTCGGAGTTGATGAGGACACCTTGCCACCTGCTTTTATCATAGATGTTTTTAGATTTACTATCTTAGTTTCTCTTTATTTTGTGTGTGTGTGAGCAGATTCAAAAGATATGCTGCTGCCAGCACCAGTACCTTCCTAGGATTCCCTTCAATAAAATGAGATTGATAAATGATAGTAATAAAACTTATCTTGTGCCACAAGGTTGTTACGGAAATCAAGTGAGATAACATCCATAATATGTATAAGACACGGGATAATCCACACATGTTTCTTTGAATTGCTTGTGGGAAAGACTACAGCCCTTTCATTGCTCAGACCACATTCAATGCAGCCTCCACCCCATAGACATTCACAAGCTCACTTTCGTGATCATTGATGGCTCATTGTCACATGGAGGTAAGGAGCAATCAGACCCCATACACTGAAATCAAAACTCTTGTGTTTCCAGAGGATTAATGCTATACTATTAAACTACGCACTGGAAACACACGAGTATTTAACACAAGTATTTAACATCTTAGTACTCTAATCCTCAGTACAACATTCCAGAAGCAAAACCTGATGAAGATGAAGATAAGGAAGAGGAATAAAGGGAAGAAGGAGAAAGTTTAAATAAAATAAATTGGTTGAATAAAAGAAGTCCATGGGAAAAGGGAAATTCATATTGTCATGGTTGGATTTTCTCCAAAATGTTCCCAGATTTAAAACTACAGCTGTACTACACGAAACAGAATGAAATTAGAACACCATGTGACTCAGATGGTAAAGCGTCTGCCTACAATGCGGGAGACCTGGGTTCGATCCTTGGGTCAGGAAGATCCCTTGAAGAAGGAAATGGCAGCCCACTCCAGTACTCTTGCCTGAAAAACTCCACAGACTGTCTGCTGAGGAGCCTGGTAGTCTACAGTCCATGGAGTCACAAAGAGTTGGACACGACTGAGAGACTTTCACTTAACCCCACACACAAAAATAAACTCAAAATAGATTAAAGGCCTAAATGTAAGGTTTGATACTATAAAACTCCTAGAGAAAAACATTAGGCAGACCACTCTTAGACATAAAGCACAGCAAGATCTTTTTCGATCCACTGCCTAGAAAATGAAAACAAAAGCAAAAATAAATAAACAGGACTTAATTAAACTTAAAAGCTTTTGCACAGCAAAGGATATCATAAACAAAACTAAAACAATGGGAGGAAATATTTGCAAATGAAGCAACCGACCAGGGATTAATCTCCAAACTATACAAACAGCTCATGCAGCTCATATCATAAAAACAAAAAACCCAGTCAAAAAATGGACAAATCTAAATAGACATTTCACCAAGAAGACATACAGATGGCCAACAAATGCATGAAAAGATACTCAACATCACTCTTTATTAGTGAAATTTAAATAGAAACTACAATGAGGTATCACCTAACAGTGGTCATAATGACCATCATCGAAAATCTACAAACAATAAATGCTAGAGGTGTGGAAAAAAGGGAGCCCTCTTGCACTGTTGGTGGGAATGTAAATTGGTACAGTCACTATGGAGAACAGTATGGAGGCTCCTTAAAAAACTAAAAATAGAGCCACCATATGATCCAACAAGGGCTTCACAGGTGGCACTAGTGGTAAAGAACCCACCTGCCAATTCAGGAGACATAAGCTACACAGCTTCGATTCCTGGGTTGGGAAGATCCCCTGGAGGAGGACATGGTAATCCATTCCAGTATTCTTGCCTAAAGAATCCCATGGACAGAAGAGCCTGGTGGGTTATAGTTCATAGGGTCTCAAAGGGTCAGACACTACTGAAGTGACTTAGCATGCATGCACATTAGGTCCAGTTATTCCACTCATGGGTATACAACTGGAGAAAATCATAATTTGAAAGTATGCATGCACCCCAATGTTCATGGCAGCACTATTTACAATATCCAGGACACAGAAGCAATGTAAATGGCCATCAAGAGAGGAATGGATAAAGAAGATGTGGTACATATATACAATGAAACATTACTCAGCCTTAAAAAGGGATGAAATAACACCATTTGTAGGGACATGGATGGACCTAGAGACTGTCATACAAATTGAAGTAAGTTAGACAGAGAAAGACAAATATCATATAATTTCACTTATATGTAGAATCTAGAAAAACGATACAGATGAACTTATTTGCAAAACAGAAATAAAGTCATAGATATAGAAAACAAACTTATGGTTTATCAAGGAGGGAAGGGGGTGGGATAAACTGGGAGATTAAGACTGACATATAAACACCACTGTGTATAAAACAGATGACTAATGAGAACCTACTGTATAGCACTCTACTAAGTAGAATTCTACTACTTGGTGCTCTGTGGTGACCTAAAGGGAAAGGAATCTTTAAAAGAGAGGATATATGTATATGTATAACTGATTCACTTTCCTGTACAGCAGAAACCAACACAACATTGTAAGGCAACTATACTTAAACAAAAATTAATAAAGAAATTAGAAATATAGAGAATGGCCCCCCAAAACCCAACAGCTGTAAAACCCCTATAGTTATTGACATAAATTTACTTTTAAAATGATTTTTTTTTTAATGAGCTCAATAGAAATAGCTAAAAAGAGAATGGTAAAAGTGAAACAAATCAACAAAATATGGAAATCCATTTTAAAGATGCCAGAGGCAAGATTTGGGTGCTGAAAAATAATGGAAGTATGCAAGCATACTACAGAACAACAAAGCTCTTGTCAGTTTCCTGACTCCTTATGGTAATTATCCTGAAAGGTCAGAGAAGAATTCTCCTGACTATGCAAGCTAAGACAATAAATGCTGTATTAAAGGCAGTAGAGGGCGCTGGAGAACAATAGGTTTGTGTCTGCAGGTCCTGGATAGGGCAGAGTAGGCCATAGGAGCTCACCCCTCTGGACTCTTCCTCCCTCCCTGCCTAGGAAATCTGAAAAAAGCCTGGTGGATTTGCTTGCTAGCTTCATTTCTGCAGCCTTCAGTCCCCACCATCCACCTCCCCTGGCAGTTGGGCCCCTTTCCTCTACACTTTGATGGCAAGTCTCTGACCAAGGTCACCAAAGACTCCCCATAATGCCACTAAATCCTCTAGTCTTCACACAGTCCTTGGCTGGATGATGCACTGCTGGCTACCCCCTGGATCTTCGCCAACTCCCACTTCCTCAACTCCTTCTTTCCTGATTTTGCCTCAGCATCTCTGACAGAAACCACTCAGATGTCTCCAGCAGGGCCTGTTTTCTACTTGCCCCTTAAATGTGGGTGGTTCTAGGGTCCTCTGAAAGGTTTGCTTATTCTCATGGCTTCCACTGCCATTTCTGTGCTGACTACTGCTATACCTGTGTCTGGTTTTGGCTTCCATCTTGCCCAGCCCAGCCAAGTGCTTCTAAGGATTTAGCACTCCACCTACTGCAGACTATGCAGGGAAACTTACAAGTAGTCCATTTTACCACCACCTCCAGAATCTAAACACCTAACTCATCTGCAAGTCATGTGTCCCTTCTCTCTCTATTCCTCCTCCCATTATGCCTTCATCTAACCCTTAGGAGATGACAGATGTCACCAATGAAAGAACAACCTTGGTCTTCAGGTATGATCACATCGTTCTACTAGTAAATGTGAAGTGTTCACTCAGATGCTCCCTGCTCTGTGAGTACTACCTTGTCCAGCCAATTTCAAACATCTTTCACTTCCCCACCAGCCTTCCCAAACCTTGCTCTACTTTTTCTTTTTTTCCGTAATACTTACCACCTTCTGGCATACTATACAATTAACTTATTGATTATATGCATTTTTGTTGTCTGTCTCCCAGCTAGAATGAAAGCTACAAAAGGGCAGAAATGTTTGTTTTATTCTCTGGTGTATCCCCAGTGCTTAGTGCTAAACTTTCAATAATTCATTTTTGCATGAATAAGTGAATAAAGCAATAACACAAGAGCAATTCACGAGGCATATGAGAATCAGAAAGAGATACAGGATGCAAATGAGTCCAGAGGATATGGTTCAAAATTCCATCCATTATAGTGTAATAAGCACTAGTAGGGTATTATTAGGGGGTTCCCTTGTGGCTCAGAAAGAATCAACCTGCAATGCAGGAGACCCAGGTTTGATCCCTGGGTCGGGAAGAGGGTATTATCAGTGACTATGCAAAAGAGAATAATCACTGAGCTTAAAAATGGCCCCAGCTAGTATATTAGATGAATATTTTCAAGTCAGAAATACAATGCTGTATTGTATGTTTAGATCCTGAAATTTGTGTGGTTTGTTAAATCCCACATGTCAGGTAACATGGTAGACAAAAGCTGATCACAAGAAGGAGGCTTTCCCAATAGTTTCCTGCTTCACCTTAAGTGGAGTGTCCAGGGTATATTAGTCATGTGTTGTTTTTTTTTTAATTTTCTGTATTTTATGATGCTTTGGCATCTTGGGACCTTGTGGACTTAGAGGAGGACTACTTCCTCCCCTAGGTTTAGTTAATTCCTAAAAATAGCAAACAACTTCCCGCAAACCAACCAATCCTAAGTCTATACCCTCCATCTACCTCTTTTTATCAGGATCCTGCCTCCCAAGACAATATCCCTCTGCCCTAAATCACTCCAGGGCTAGGTACCAGAAAACCAGGGACCATTCTCATGGCCCAGAGCCTGTCAAAATTATTCACACTATTCAAGCCTGCTCTGTTTGCCTACTCTGCCTCACTCATTCCTTTTCACAAAAACTGCACTAAAGGCTCTTGCTTACATTTCCCCCTGACTCTTTTTGCCTCCTGACCGACTCTGGTGCTTCCCCATGTGGCCCTGAATTGTGTGGAGTGCTTCCTCATTCTAGGAATCTGTAAGAACTTATTCTTTCATGGCAGTCATTTCCATGTCTGTGCGTCTTACCATAATTTAATAAAAGAAATCCCAGGAATGTTTTAAAATACAGGGCCTGTGACGCTTCTGGTCAGACTTTTACAACCCAGAATTTTTGACTAAGAAACCTCAGCTAAACTGAACTGGCAAATGTATTCCATTTGCTTAACTAAGTAACACAAGGAAGGTATTAAAAACAAGAACACTTTGGGAACGTTCTGTTTGGACAAGTGTACTGACAAATGTTGAAGGCTTGTGTTGCTCCAAATGGGCTTCTTTTCTTTTTTTAAGATCTTTGAAATGCTTAAGAGAATTTGATCCACTAAATGTTAGGAAAGTTTTTCACATTAGATTTGTAAATCTGCCTTTGTAGCTGTGAGAGAACCAAATGCATTAACTTTGTAAATATAGTTTGAAACACCTAAGATCATTCAATTAATTCAAGTTGAAACTGATGCTAAATATTGAGGAAAATTTGGTTTGTCAAATTTATGAAATAAGAGCATATTAATCAAATAACCAATTAAAGTGATGGTTTTTTTCTTACACAGAAATCACTTAGGTTATAAATATAGCTTATATGTTGAGCTTAAAAGCTGAAAAGTAATGGTTTTTATATTTATTATGTTGATAAATTAAATAGTAAGACACAAGTAACTGTAAGAATATTTTTCTGTGCATGAAAGCTCTTTGCAAAGAAAAGTCACTAACACTTAAAATTTTTCAAAGGCTTCACAAGGCACCTAAAATCAAGTCTAAAATCCTTAGCACAGTGCAAAGTACCAGAGGCAAGTCAGCCAGTGCATCCCTTTTCTTGTCATCCCTGTGCTCCTTTACCCTCTGCCTCACTTCCCATACCCAGTCTCTGGGGCTGCCTATTGCTGGCTGCCAGCTTCCCTATCCCCATAGGTGCTGGTGTCATCTTAACCTTTCTGTTCACCTGGCTCTTTTGTTCCCTTCCTTCAAGTCTCATCTTGAATGTCTCTTCCAACCAAGCCCCCTCTGAAACAAACACATATGGTACTCTGTATTTTGCAACTAAAATTAGAATTCCCACCTATGGGGACTTCCATGGAGATCCAGTGGTTAAGACTTCAGCTTCCAAAGCAGGCAGTGAGGGTCTGATCCCTGGTTGGTTAGGGAACTAAGATACCATGTGCTGTGCAGTGAGGCAATAAATAAATAAATAAGAAATAAGAATTCCCACCTAAGTGTTAATTTCTGTGTTCTTTCCTGGGCAGGAACAAATTCCCCAGAGTGGTGGTCCCTAATAGGTGTTTTTTAAAGCAATGAGCAAGACTCTTGTCTTCTGCAATTCAACAAGAAGACCACAAGTGACCCTTCAGACCCCCAGGACTAATCCCAACTACTGATGTTTGAGGCAAGACAATGCAAGCCCTCTGCCCCTCATATGACCACCCCTTCCCAATGTCCTCTCTGTCCAGTCTTTCATTTGAGTGCAACCTTTTGGCCAAATCCCTTCATCTATGAAAGATATGATGATTAGCATGATAATATTCTAAAGAAATGGAACTGGGCCAGTTGTATAGAAAACAAAGAGAAACTTAACTTCTACCTCACTCCATTCACACACACACAAAATTATTTTGGGGTGTATTATAAATTTAAAGGTAAAACCTAGGACTACAAAAGATTCCATAAGAAGGCCTAAGAGGATATTTTCACCACTTTGGAGCAGACAGATTTCATACACAGGACACAGAAAGCCTTAGTCACAAAGGGATGGTGTTGTTGAGTTTATTTAAATCTTTTATTCTGCCATACTGGTAAGCACAATAGGATATACTTGCCAAGCTGATATTTGAAAATTGATATATGATACAGACCCTTTCACTTCTGAAAATCCAAAATCTTAAAAAGCTCATACTTGTTAGCATCACCAGAAATGTATCCTAGTGGATCTTGGAATCAGAGGGAAAAAATAGTTACAAAGCATACCATTCGAATAATTGCTGAAATTTGAGTATGGAGTATATAATTTTACTCAAGTTATGTAAAGTAGTGAAAGTGTTAGTTCCTCAGCCATGTCTGACTCTTTGTGACCCTGTGGACTATAGCCCACCAGGCTCCTCTGTCCATGGAATTTTCCAGGCAAGAATACTGGAGTGTGTTGCCATTCCCTTCTGCAGGAGATTTTCCAAACCAGGGATCAAACCCAGGTCTACCACACTGCAGCAGATTCTTTATGTCTGAGCTACAAGGGAAGCCCCAAGTTATGTAAGAGAATGTCATTATTATGAAATGCATGATGAAATATTTAGGAATATAAGGATATTTACATGTCATTTACATTCAAATGAGTCAGGGGAAAACACATATGAGAAAGAATGAGAAAGAGAGAGACAAGACAGAGATAGAGAGCAAATATGGCAAAATATTAACAACTGAGGAATCTGGATCAACAACATATGAGTGTTCTTTGTACTATTCTTGCAACTCTTTGGTAAGTTAGAGATTTTTTAAAAAATAAAAATATATCAAATTTATTTTAGTATCTAGTTTCATTTTTCAATTAAAGCTATTGGATAGTTTTTTTGTAATTTAAAATTCATTATCAGAGGTGAGGAAAGAATTAATAAGCTTTTAACTATTGATGACAACTGAAATTATTAACCATGCATTTTTAAAAGCCATGTTAGAGTAAAAAGTTCCAGCTATGCTACTTAATGAAGGAACTATCCTTTAACTCTTTATTTCTAATTATAGTCTCATTTTGACAAAATGTACATCTTTTTCATCTAATCAATACTATGCCAAACAAAAATTTTCCAAATGTTGTCTTTCTTTACTATTTGTGAAATTTGACTTAACTGTTACTCTTTAAAAGTTCCTTAAAGGAAATTTGAAATTTTAATTTTCGCCGTGAACCTGTTTGATCAAAAAGGTAAAGCAAAACTGATATTTATATAATCAACAAATTATCTGAAAAAAATTTTAACTACTTCACATTTCTTCTTAGCACAAGTGAGAATAAATTGGTTCCAAGGTACTACAGGTTTGGCATTTTTACTACAAGCTTTAAATCATATTGTTACTATACTCAAATCATCTCTAAGAAAACGGTGGTGTTCACAAGTACAAAAATTATTATATCCAGTAAGTGGTATTCTACACAGTCAAGATAATAAGAGAATTCTTTACAAAATTATATTTTGAAAAATGCAGAATGTCTGATAATTACCAGTATCACAAAAGCTAAAATGAGAAAAATACAGAAAATAGAAGTACTCATTAAATAATATTATTTTGCTTTGAAGAAGCCAGAAATGATTCTATTTGAGGAAATAAGTGATAATGATAAGATGCAATTAATACATCCTATCTCTTTTAAGCCAAAGCCTGCTTTTCACCTCAGGACAATTCTGATTTTTGCATTCCTAATCTCCTTTGTCCAGAACAGGGCCCCATTTTAAGCCATTATTTGAATAGAGTTCATGATCTAAAGCCATTTTTCTCCACAGGATGTTTTCATTTTAGTATTAATACATAAGTTGCAAAAAGGCAAATGACTAAGTCAGTTACAAAGAATTTGTAGCGTAATAAGAGCCAATTTATAGTAACTGTCAACCGACTTCTATACTGAAGCAGAAAAGCTGCTACAGTACAGGTGAGAACTAACATGATTCTTCCATATGCTCAGACTTTGTTTATTAAAAAATACCATCATAAGATCTGAAAAGAAACCTTACTGGGTCCTTCCAAAGCTGAATAATTTTCCAAATGATTTTCCTCTGGTTGCAGAGCCTGTTCATGCCTTCAGTGTTTTTTCAATCATTTAGCTTTTGCAATATTTTTTTGATATTTTTGTTTCTTCTTTTGCTCCTTTTCCCAATCATCTTAGCCAATTTCCAAGAGAATATAGCGCTTGCTAGAAACAATGACATTAGGGCCAAAATAATTGTTGAAAAGAAGTCATATGGGTTTTTTGAAGCCCATTCCACAACATACTCAGCCTAAGCCTTTATATCAACTCTGCAACTCCATGGACTATAACCCGCCAAGCTGTTCTGTCCATGGAATTCTCTAGGCAAGAATACTGGAGTGAGTTGCCACTTCCTACTCCAAGGGATCTTCCCAGCACAGGAATCGAACCTGAATCCCATGCATCTCCTGGATTGGTAGGCGGATTCTTCGCCACTAATGCCACCTGGGATTATTAGCCAATCATAATTTCATATGATCCTTGGTTGGTTGTCTTCTTCTTTAGCTCTACCATAAACTCTGACTGAAGGCTTAAATTCTTTTTTTTTAAATTTCTGTTACTTTCTTTTTTTTTCTTTTTTTAAAATATAAATTTATTTATTTTAATTGGAGGTTGATTACTTTACAATATTGTATTGGTTTTGCCATACATCAACATGAATCTGCCACAGGTATACATGTGTTCCCCGTCCTGAACCCCCCTCCCACCTCCCTCCCCGTACCATCCCTCTGGGTCGCCTCAGTGCACCAGCCTCAAGCATCCAGTATCATGCATCAAACCTGGACTGGCAATTTGTTTCATATATGATATTATACATGTTTCAATGCCATTCTCCCAAATCATCCCACCCTCGCCCTCTCCCACAGAGACCAAAAGACTGTTCTATACATCTGTGTCTCTTTTGCTGTCTCGCATGCAGGGTTATCATTACCATCTTTCTAGATTCCATATATATGCATTAGCATACTGTATTGGTGTTTTTCTTTCTGGCTTACTTCACTCTGTATAATGGGCTCCAGTTTCATCCACCTCATTAGAACTGATTCAAATGTATTCTTTTTAATGGCTGAGTAATATTCCATTGTGTATATGTACCACAGCTTTCTTATCCATTCCTTTGCTGATGGACATCTAGGTTGCTTCCATGTCCTGGCTATTATAAACAGTGCTGCAGTGAACATTGGGGTACACATGTCTCTTTCACTTCTGGTTTCCTTGGTGTGTATGCCCAGCAGTGGGATTGCTGGGTCATAAGGCAGTTCTATTTCAGTTTTTTAAGGAATCTCCGCACTGTTCTCCATAGTGGCTGTACTAGTTTGCATTCCCACCAACACTATGAGAGGGTTCCCTTTTTTCCACACCCTCTCCAGCATTTACTGCTTGTAGACTTTTGGATCACAGCCATTCTGACTGGCGTGAAATGGTACCTCATTGTGGTTTTGATTTGCATTTCTCTGACAATGAGTGATGTTGAGCATCTTTTCACGTGTTTGTTAGCCATCTGTATGTCTTCTTTGGAGAAATGTCTATTTAGTTCTTTGGCCCATTTTTTGATTGGATCGTTTATTTTTCTGGAATCGAGCTGCAGGAGTTGCTTGTATATTTTTGAGATTTGTTCTTTGTCAGTTGCTTCATTTGCTATTATTTTCTCCCATTCTGAAGGCTGTCTTTTCACCTTGCTTAGAGTTTCCTTTGTTGTGCAGAAGCTTTTAATTAGGTCCCATTTGTTTATGTTTGCTTTTATTTCCAATATTCTGGGAGGTGGGTCATAGAGGATCCTGCTGTGATTTATGTCGGAGAGTGTTTTGCCTATGTTCTCCTCTAGGAGTTTTATAGTTTCTGGTCTTATGTTTAGATCTTTAATCCATTTTGAGTTTATTTTTGTGTATGGTGTTAGAAAGTGTTCTAGTTTCATTCTTTTACAAGCGGTTGACCAGTTTATATACTCCAAGACGGAAGCAGGAAGGCAGAAGCAGTGGCCTTCCCAACCCACCCACGGGCCAGTGCTCACCTGGATCCTAGAGTTGTTGTTGTTTTAATTTTAAGAACAACAACAACAACAACAAATTCTTGCTGAAACTGAGTTGAATCCTGTCTCCCAGAGATTTCCATCTCTTTGGATCTAATTCTGTCCCTTCTGTGATCTTTCTGGACAAACATGTTTTTCCACTATAATACCATTTCAGACATCAGAATGATGGTATCATGACTCTCCCAGCTTTTTCTCAGTAGATAATCTGGGTGGAAACTTCACCTCTTTCCTAATCTCTACCCTTCTTTGCTCTGTAGTTGTTCTTTCTCTTCCACTGAGGGCAGATATAAACACACGTACACACACGCAAACACACTCACAAGTGTATATATTAAGTGTGATGTCTTACTTTGGGAACCTCTGTCAGCTCCTACATATGCAGAGCTGTCCATGGAAATGCACAAGGAGTAATTTTCTTCCGTGCATAAAAATCTCAACCGTGTCAAAGGCTTCTCAATGAGACTGTGACACAGCCTGTCACTTACTGCATTGGCAAAGAAAAAGTAGACAGCAAAGCATTGTCTCTTTTGGCAGGACTGTGAGACGAATGGAGTCTCAGGAACTCACAGTGTGTGAAAAAGAGAAATAAGACATAAAAGCCCGCCATAGAAAGGTTGCTATGGTGTGATGTGTTTCCCCCACCCTACCACTCTTTTCAGAGGCAGAAAGAAAAATGAATGATGGTAGATTTCACCAATTCTTTCATAAGTGAATGAATGAGTCTTTCCCAAAGAAAACTGTCTCACAAAATGAATAGCTCCATTACACAAATCTGGTGACACAATCAGACATTAGGAACCAAGATAGCCACAAGTTCTACTCAGTGCACAAAGACACAGATGGATCTGAATTCTGAGGATGTATATTCATATTTAAAGTATTGACTGATGGCATGAATTGCATGAGATCTACCAAGAGTGAAAAGTGAAAGCAAAATTGTTAGTCTATCAGTCGTGTCTGACTCTGTGACCACATGGACTGTAGCCCACCAGGCTCCTCTGTCCATGGAATTTCCCCAGGCAAGAATACTGGAGTGAGTAGCCATTTCCTTCTCCAGGGAATTTTCCCAATCCAGGGATCAAGCTCAGGTCTCCTGCATTATAGGCAGATTCTTTGCTGTCTGAGCCACCAGGGAAGCCCCAAGACCACGAGTGGCTAGCCATTCCCTTCTCTGGGGGAGCTTCCTGACCCACTAATGTGAACCTGGGTCTCCTGCATTATAGGTGATTCTTTACCACCTGAGCCACCCGGTAAGATACATTCAGCATGACCAAAAGCTAGCTATAGCAATGAACGCCTCTGAAATGTATTTTTACCAAGATAGCTCCAAACCTGTTTGCCGGTGTGTTCCCAGGGCTTGGAACAGGAGGTTTGAAATATAGCTAGCTTCTCAAGGTCCTTTCTACCTCTTTGATGCTGAGCACAGAGTTCTTGCAGACTCTGTGTTAAAAGTAGAACATTAGCACCATCTAAAGGCTACATTCCAAATGTCTTGCCAGTGTAAGATATGTTGCCTGAAATAATGTTTATTGTGTATTTTTTTGGGTTCCAAAATCACTGCAGATGGTGATTGCAGCCATGAAGTTAAAAGACGCTTACTCCTCCTTGGAAGGAAAGTTATGACCAACCTAGATAGCATATTGAAAAGCAGAGATATTACTTTGCCAACAAAGGTCCTTCTAGTCAAGGCTATGGTTTTTCCAGTGGTCATGTATGGATGTGAGAGTTGGACTGTAAAGAAAGCTGAGTGCCAAAGAATTGATGCTTTTGAACTGTGGTGTTGGAGAAGACTCTTGAGAATCCCCTGGACTGCAAGGAGATCCAACCAGTCCATCCTGAAAGAGATCAGTTCTGAGTGTTCATTGGAAGGACTGATGCTGAAGCTGAAACTCCAATACTTTGGCCACCTGATGTGAAGAGTTGACTCATTGGAAAAGACCCTGATTCTGGGAGGGATTGGGGGCAGGAGGAGAAGGGGAAGACAGAGGATGAGATGCATGGATGGCATCACCGACTAGGTGGACATGAGTTTGAGTGAACTCCGGGAGTTGGTGATGGACAGGGAGGCCTGGCGTGCTGTGATTCATGGGATCGCAAAGAATTGGACATGACTGAGTGACTGAACTGAACTAAATGCTTTGGAGTATTGACTCTAAAAATTTTTGCCTACCGAGAATGAAGCAGTGGGCCAGTATCACATGCTATGTGTCTGAGATGGTTATATTTCTGGAGAGGTACATGTTGTCTGCAGTGCTTGCCTGTTTGAAAGAGTAGGCCTTTTAAAAATTTTTTATAGAAATATTGATTTACAATGTTGTGTTTCAGGTGTACAACAAAGTGGTTCAGTTATACCTATATGTATAAACACATACATTAATTTTTTTTTACGTTCTCTTCCCTTATAGGTTATTATAAGATATTGAGTAGACTTCTCCATGCTAAACAGTAAGTCTTTGTTGTTTATCTATTTTATATATAGCAGTGTGTACCTGCTAATCCCAAACTCCTAATTTATCCATCTCTCCCCTTCCCAAAAGTAGGTCGTGTTTATCAAAAGCTGTACTGGCTTGCTGTATTGTAGGGACCTGTTATTCCTTAGCTCAAACTGCCAGTGGGTCTAGTCTGAACTTGGCCATTGGTGGGAGGGAGGCGGTTGAGGGGCGGGGGACTGGGCGGTTATGAAATAGCCATTAGCCTGGTAGGAGAGATGGGGCTCCAGGTCTGCTTTGCTGTTTGCTAGGTTTGTGGCTTTAACCTCTCTGATCTTGTTAGGCATAAAGCAAGGTTGCTCCACTAGATTATCCTTAGGGACCTCTCCTTTTTTACCATCAGTGTGGCCCTGCGTTTTGAGACGATGATGTAACCTGGTCCCATACCTCTATTTTATATCATTTTGGGGAGCAAAAGAAAATGATCCCAGAAACTGTCTGTTATGTTAAACCCAGCTGAGTTGTACCCAAATCCTTTGGGTTCAAAGGCAAGGAAAGTCTGACTTAAAGTTTCTTTGGAAAGTTTCCAGGGCCCCAGTAGTAAGCTAGAGTCCCCAGATTCCCTAAAAGTTACTAAGGACCTATTAGAAATCGGAGCTGGTCTTTAAAAGACTTGAGTGGTAGGAGGATTTTACAATAGACTGACCATCTGATACAGTCATCCAATGAAAATGTGACTTCTGAGGGTCAAACCTTGGCAGGTGTGGGGACAGAGAGTGGATGCAGCAAAAAGAAAAATAATTTTAAGCTTAGTAGATAGAGATCTAGGGCTTCCCAGGTGGCGTTAGTGGTAAAGAACCTGCCTGACGATGCAGGAGTCGAAAGAGACGTAGACTCGATCCTTAAGTCAGGAAGGTCCCCTGGAGGAGGGCATGGCAACCCATCCAGTATTCTTGCCTGGAGAATCCCGTGGACAGAGGAGCCTGGTGGGCTACAGTCCAGAGGGTCACACAGAGTCGGACAGGACTGAAGCAACTGAGCACACGCACGTGCAGACAGAGACCTGTGGTTAGTTTGCCTCTGCCCCTTACTGGTCGTGAGACTCCAGGACAAATCACTCAAGCACTCTAAGCTTTGGTTTCCATGTCTGTAAAATGCACCTAACAACCAAGTTGTTGAGAGGATTAAATTAGACACTGTACCCATCTAGTCCAGCCCAATACTGGATGCAGCATAAATATCCCATGAATGATGTCACAAGCTTATTATTTTAAAAGCAGACTCTCCCGTTTAAGGCAACACAGTGAACAAAGAAAGGTTTGAGATTCTTGTGCATTAGCACAAGCCCCAGCAATAGATTTTGAGTCTCAGATCTAAAAATGCTTGCCAGGTTCCTCTGACACACAGCCCGGGTTCATGCTTTTGTCTTTCAAAATGGCCTCTTAGCTCTGTGCTTCTTGAGTGTCTGCCATCGGTTGCACCTTTCCCCTGCACCATCTTGCTTCTGCTTTTAGCACAGGTGGCTTTGCTGTCAGGGTATTTGAAGTCTTCCTTTGATGGCCCTGCAACTAAGCAACTTAATTATGAATGAGCACTCTGCCTAAAAGCCTGTATCGCTCTGCTCTTGTTTTTGTTCAAGTACCCCTGGCATATAGCCAGCGACTCAATACACAAAAGCAAAGGGATGACCGACCCACCCACCCACCACTGAACGACCCCACTCCCTTCCCATCCATCTGCTGCTTGCTGCCTTTGTTAGAAGGGAAGAGAGGAAGAGTGAGCTATGAGGAAAAGATCATGAAAATATAATACATTTTTGTGAAATATATTGATAACATATTAAACCTTTAAAAAAAAGTTCTCAAAATAAATGATGCATTATCAGCAATTCATTCTGTTCTAAGATTGGTCAAAGCAATGAGCTTATTTCTATTTTTAATCACTTATATAAAATATCACCCATGTACAGCTCTTGAAAAGAAGAAAAGGAAACATGAGAAACTCAATAAGTAAAAGTACAAGGTTTCTTTGTGGTGAAAGTACAGGAGAAACTTTATCTTAAGAATAGTTAAGTGTTAGAGCAGGGCTGTGTGTGTGGGGGGGGTGTGTGTGTAGAATATTCATGATATGGGAAGAGATCTTCATAATCTGGTCTACAAAACTGAGTAGAAGAAAGCATAAGTGATGCTCTCTGGATCACACAGCCGGTTGGTGGTGGAGCCAGGAGGGCATTTGGATTTCCTGACTCCTAGATATTATTGAGCAAGGCCATGTGGACAGTAAAGTCTCCAAAATCTCCAAGTAACTGTTGCTCGTGTTATTGTTGCTTTCGAACTGTTACTAAACCAGTTCAACCTCTTTTTTTGTTCCCTCAACCTCTTTGCTCTTATTCTTAGACTTGTCCACTACGTTTGCTCCCTTTTTACACAAAGATTTCAGTACATATATTTCAAAAATAATATATGGCTGGAATTGACATGCACTGTGAATGTAAAATAAGCACCAGATTTCAAAGACTTGATATGACAAAAAGAATGTGAACGATCTTAGTGATAACTTTTCTTGTTGATTACATGTTGAAACAATATTTGGGATAGATTGGATTGAGTAAAATATGTTGTTAAAATTAATTTTACCTGTTTAAAAAAATTTTAGTGTTGCTACTATAGGGTTAAAAATGATTTATGTGGCTCACATTACAGCTTTAATCATGTAGAATTATAACCTTCCAATTTGAATTAGATATTCTCCTCTTTGTTCAAATCCAAGATTTGCAACAAAGGCTTCTGGCTAAGGGTACATGACTACTGTTTTGGCAAAATAGAATTTAATGTAAGAAATAATTGACTTAGGTATATTAAACTGTGCTCATCAATAATTGCACTGTTTGGCGCAGATTATATAAATTATACTCATCCATAGTTGTACTATTCTGGTAAAGTAGAAATTAATGTAAGGCATAAATGATTTAAATGCGTTAATTTGTACTATTTACTATAATCCTCCCTTCCTTGTGGTGGAACATATAGTCCCTGACTCTCTGGTGTCTTTAAATTTAAACGTAACCAAAAATGTTGCCTTCATAAAGTTCTTCCAGCAGGCCACTGGTCAAGACATACCTCAAAATAGGCTCATTAACTCACAGCTGTAAGCTGTTATTAAAGGGTGGGGTGTGAAGCAGAGGGAGAGAAGACAGGCCTTTTGAGAATAACTGAATGATGGGAGGAAGAAAAGGCTGTACCTTACTTCAGAATAAATTAATTTCTCAGAAAAATATTAAAAAGCTTACACATTGTTTTCATCTAAGCCTGATTCATGCAAGGAGGAGGGCAAATAAAATGATCTAATAAGTGTCTTCTGCCACTTGAGTGAATGTAATTTTAAAGCAGAATACGCAAACTAAAAATTAAGCTATAAAATAGAAACCAACTTTGATTTATTTCTACCAATTTAGTATTATAATCTTAAAATGAAAACTTTTTATTGTATAGTAATATAACAGAAAGTCTTAGGAATGCATAAATTTTTCTGGGGAAACATATGGATAAGAATACCATTCAGCTTAGGCAAAGCTCTATTTGAGAAGCTGCAACTTGTTCTAACTCTGAACGCATAATGCAAATGGTTGCTAATACTCATGAGTGCTGCTCAGTGCCAGGTATAGTTCTGGGTTTCTACACATCATGTATCAGCGTACTTAATTGTCATAATAGAACCATGAATTCTATTCACAGACTCATCTGACCTTACAGATATGAAATCCAAGGCACAGAAAGATGGAAAAGTTTGCCCAGAAGTCACATGGCTAGTAAACAGCAGAACAGGGATGTAAGGCAGTCTTGCCTCAGAGTTCATGACCTTAACATACAACGAGCACTCTGAGTTAGTGAGTAAAAGTGGCCAAACGGTTAAAGAAAGTCTTAGAATATTGGTTTCAACAACAATAATGAAGAATTCATTTGTATGGATCATGGAAACCTGCCATGCAAGAAGAATCAAGGATTTAGCATTGGCCAATGGCGTGAGCCTTGGTTGAAAAGTCAGGAGACACAGGATCAGAAACCTCTATAAATAACAGTGGTCCCCAACCTTTTGGCACCAGGGACTGATTTCATGGAAGACAATTTTTCCATGGACCAGGCGGTTGGGGGGAGCAGTAGGAGGGTGGTTTCTGAAAGATTCTTATAAGGAGCATGCAACCTAGATCCCTCGCATGCACAGTTCACTGTAGGGTTTGAGCTCCTATGAGAATCTAATGCTGCCGCTGATCTGACAGGAGATGGAGCTCAACCAATAACAGCCATGAGGAACAGCTATAAATACAAACGAAGCTTCACTCCCTGGCCCATGGCTCTCCTCCTGCTCTGTGGCCAGAGGGAGGGGTGTGAGGGGGAACGATGGGGAGTTGAGGAACCCTGTTCTGTAGAGTGAGACAGTGGGATGACGTGCCCTGCATGTACCTTTATCAGACCAATTATTCTGTTAGTATTATGGTTTCTGAGAGCTTCTTCCAATGACAATTACCTAAAAAGTCATGAATCACAAATGAAGTTGTGCAATTTAATAAGGGCATGTGAAGGAGACTGTCCCAATGCGAAGAGGAAATAATTGGATGCTAGGATTATGGGGAAAACACTGCTGGTGTTGACCAAAATTGAAGAGGACACATTGTTAAGAATTTAGTTATTTAAAACCAAACGCAGGGTTTAGAATATCAGCTTTTACCAGGAAAGATCTTTACCTCTTTAAATTTTTTTTCCACTGCACATATGCATGGACAGTTACTTTAATACACTTTGTGATGATGATGGCAATATTAACTTTAGTGATTGTTTTGAAGATAATGAAGAATTCTCAGATACCAAAGAAAGTCTGAATGATTAGAAACCATAAGAACTTACTCGTACTATCTGTAAAGTGAGGGTAATATTTAACCTCACAGTCTGTTGGAAGGATTAAATGAGATAAAGCAGAGAAAGTGCTAAGCTCAATGTCTGCTTCATTGTGCTCTGCTAATCAAGTTTAAAAATGATGACAGCAACAATGATGATGACAATGACAGGCCACACAAGTCAGACTGCACTAAGGGAGCCATGTCTAACTCTCAACAATTTTAAAATAAAACATTCAGTTTAACATGTATACATAACATGAAAATATTGAAGCTATTCAAAAGATTACAGCCAAATATGACAGGATTTTAAACTCACAAGCTCAGCTTTGGTTTCATATATAATTTGAAATATATTTATTTTCTGCAGAAGCTTATATTCAAATAGCATATTCTCTAAAGTTCTATTGAATCAAACCCCTCATGCTTTGTGTCAACAAGCTCTTTACATTCTGGGATGGAAGTTTGCTAATGAGAACTGAGAGATGCCAACACAAGATGGTTTGGTGGTCATTGTCTTCTGTTTTCAAGTTTCAGAAAAAAAAAAAAAAGGTGTTACAGAATTGCAAAGAACCTCTGGTTTCTTATCCAGGAGATTTTTGTAGTAATTAATTTACCTCATAAGGATGAGATACCATCTGTGCAAGTGCTGTATCATTATAATGTTATTATTGAAAGTCATAGCCCCTTGGTTTAAAAACGGCCTCCTTAAAACCAAGCACACAAGAGCATCTGCTTGTGGATTATCTCTATGTGTCACCAGTGAACTTATTATAGTCATCTCTCACCCTCTCTAGGTTGTACACGTATGAAAATCAAGGCTATGGCTTTTTCACCTCAGTGTCTCCAGCACTTAGATATTGGTACATACGTTGAAGCTGTGCATTTAGAGGAAGTAGAAATATTGATTTGAACCCTAAATATTATGGGCCACCTCAGAAGACAAGATGGCTTAGATGCACTTGCTTCTTTTTCCAGGCCAATAAAATGCGTAGAAGTTATTGTTGCAGGTTTGGTTCCCAAGACTCAGAGGCTGAGATGGAGCTTGTGATGCAAGGTATTTATCAGGGATCATCACAAACACAAAGAGAGAAGCACGCCTGGCCAGAAAGAGAAGTAGAGCTGACATGCCTCAGCCAACCCAGTTGGACAGCTCTGGCTAGAGTTGTCTTTCATCAGAGTAATATAGCCAGGCTCTTATGACTCCACCTACATTAGTCACTGGATGTGAAAGCCACCCCTGGAAAAGCATACCCTTGGGCAAAGTGACTCTGCAGCTGAGGCAGTCTTGGAGAAGACTGACAGCTGAGGCAGCAAATCCTTCCTTAGTGCATGCATGTCCATGTCCACCCTGGTCACCAAATTTTAAACGTTCTGTCTACCATGTGAGAAGATGGCATTAACATGTCTTTAACCAACGAGAAATTTGGAATTACATTCATATTTAAGTTGAAGAATTTACCCGTGTTTTCATAGATTTCTGGTCGATTCTACCAAAATATTTCATAAATATAGTGAAGAGTTCAGGGAAAATTTGATTTGTTGGCATACGATGTCATTTTCACATGAACTATTGTCCTTCAGCAAGTGGTGGCTGGGTACTTGTTGATACATTAAAACAGATGTTATTAAGGTGTTTCAATGGGCAGTCTTTCTGGGATGTAACAATATACCTATGGCAGAGCTTGAGTAGAACCTTTCTGCCCAGATCCAAGCCTTTCCATTATTCTAGTTCCTGAAGGGAATGGGCTTGTCTGTCTACCCAGATATGGCTGTGTCCTGGGGTCATGAATCAGCATCAGCAGGGTATGGCTTCCATTTCTGATCTAAGCCTTCCCAACTACCCATGCATTTGGTGTTTCATCTTGTGTAGCTGTCTTATTCAAGTGTGTATGTTTCAATGGGGCCTGAAAAAGTAACCAAAAGTAAATCTGTATCTTAACTTCTCCAAGGTCACAAGAAAGAAATCAACTTACCCAAACAGTTTCCCAGTCATAACATGTAGGCACCACATTCTACCTAATAGAAAGTCATAGGTTGAGTGGATTAGCAAACACTTGAGTTTAGAAGAAAACCAATTGTTATTTCCTCAAGACCCAAACCAGTTGAATTGTTCTTCATTCTAAGTTTCTGAGGAAAGTTCAGGTGGTTACATGAAGAAAACTAAAGTGATTGGTCTGGGAAATTGAGAACTCGAGAAAATCAGTTCAGTCCATAAACCTCTCCATTATTATTAAATGCTTATAAATTATGAGGGTAAGATCAGCTTACCCTAAAGGAAATCCTTATCCTATCCTAAAGGAAATCCTTATCCTAAAGGAAATCAGCCCTGAATATTCATTGGAAGGACTGATGCTGAAGCTGAAACTCCAATAATTTGGCCACCTGTTGTGAAGAACTGACTCATTGGAAAAGATCCCGATGCTGGGAAAGATTGAAGGCAGGAGGAGAAGGGGACGACAGAGGATGAGATGGTTGGATGGCATCACTGACTCAATGGACATGAGTTTGAGTAAGCTCCGGGAGTTGGTGATGGACAGGGAAGACTGGTGTGCTGCAGTCCATGAGGTTGCAAAAAGTAGGACACAACTGAGTGACTTGAACTGAACTGAAGATCAGCTTATAAGAGGCTTGCCCTTCACCATTGTGGATTATCACACACATTTTAAAGATGTAAGTTGCTAAAATTATAACATAATTTCCCTTTATTCATTCAGAGAAAATGGGGAAGACATTCCTTCGGCATTTCAAGAATGCAGTGTTTTTAACTGATCAATGTTTTCATTTAGTTATCTCTCAATCCTTAGGGATAGACATTAACATATGGCTAAATATGTTTAATTTTTTAAAGATACAGTGCAAATTCCATAGTAACTTACTATCCAATAATGTCTAAATTCTCTCCATTCCCAGGGCTATTTTTAGGTCTTTTGGAAAACTATAACTCTTTTTCCTCTTTCTCAGCCTTGATATGCCCCATTAAATTTTACTCTGTCTCGCTATGCTCTTTTCCAGCCCATTCACCATAGTCAACATCCAAGATCCTGAGAAAAGCAGGATTCCTTTCAGGGGCAATGGGAAGGGAAGAACTCATGGTTGTGGAGAACAGGAAGTCTGGGTTCTAGTCTGAAATCCAAGACTAAGTGTATGACTTTGGGCAAATTCGAGGGTTTCTGCAGGTCTCCATTTGCTCAGAGAGAGGAGGATGGAAACTTTTTAATGGGCTTCCCAATGCCACTGTTCTCTAACGTTCCAAGCATATTCTACTTTTTTCCATGAGGGAAACTTTGACAATAGACCACGTAATAGAATTGGAAGGAAACACTTTCTATGGCTTTCAGAGAATTTGGAAAATATGAGTCATAAAACTGCCCCCATCCAGTCCCACATTGGTAGCAAGAAAATAAAGATTTAGTTTAGGGCATATGACTCTCAAATCAAATTGTTTTCCAAGCCAGGAAGAGATATTTTAAGACTAGAAACACTATTTTCACTTTTTGATTAGTGACATGAAAGAATAGCTATAAATGTGACCAGCAGTTAATACTTTCGTTATCAGTTATGAATTATAACTATTTAACTTTAGGTGTTAAATTTAATTCTTTTTTTATGACAAAATTTCTCCTCTATAACGGTCCAAATCACCACTTCACATTTGCCTTCAGAATGAGGAGAACCTCCAGTTTAGTGGACTGGCTGGCTCTGTCACCATGAAGGTTAAGATCAAGGTCAAGGTTTAATAGTATTAGTCTCATTCTGTTCCAAAGCCACAAATATAAATTTAACCCTGCTGGCTTTCTTAAAAAGTGTGAAATTATGCCAAAAAATGTATAAAACCATCATCACTACAGGAAATGTAATGCATGTGTTAACTGTACTAACAGTGGGATGCACCGTCATCACTGGTGAACCAAGACAGCAAGGTGTCATAGTTGCCTTGGAAGCTGAGTTGCCAGCCTGCGTTAGTGTTGTGATACTTAAAGTGGACACAGCACTATGGCAGCACTGTGAGTATTCTTGCAATGCTCCTAAGTACTATTGGCCCTGGATCAATGGGCACAGAATGGCACAGAAACCATTGTCTGTGAACTATTTGTTCTCCTTCTGGTTCTTCAGACTTCATTTATGGATACTTATTTTCTTCTGAGAATAGTGCCTAAGGGATGCACCAGATTTTGTGCCCATTCAATAAGCTAGATTCTGAGACTAAAAGCCACATTTCATAAGCCCCCACTACCCTAGTACATTGATTTTCAAACAAATGTCCCCACGAGTATCTTCTGAAACCTTATCTCCCTCTATTTCTGGATCCCCCTCACACACCATAGGGGATGCATCCTAGTAGTTGAGTAGGAAAAAAACAATCCTTACACTGTTAAGATTTTGAAGATACTCTCTTTTTATTTCAAAACATGGGAATAACTCCAATTTTGAGCCTCAAGGACCAAAATCTATTTGAACCAAATGTTAAGAAGATGAGCCAGGCCACCATCTTTGGCAGCAAGCGTCCCATGGACAAGTGGATATGAGCGAATGATGCCCATGACATGGCTAAAGCTATAGCACACCCACAAAGATATTTGTACTTGGTTGTCTAATTTGCATGCATGAGTATAGAGCATTTTCCATGCCACTAGTACATATATGCCTTTTTCAAAGTCAGTGCAGGATCCATATTTGTGCAGGTCTTTAAAAGTCTGCTCTCTTACCATATGTTACCATAATTTATCTGAGAGAGCTTCAAGGTGACAAATTCTTTATGCCACTTTTACTTTCCCAAAGTCACTTCTTAATAATAATGATGGCTATCAGGAGTTCCAGCATCACATAGGAAAATCTGCTTGTTAGTGATTTTAACATCAGTTAGCTGGCTGTGAATGAACCTGGCTAAACATATCCACATGCTTGGTGCCTGGAATTTGAAATTGGTAATATTTAGCAGCAAGGGCAACCTTAGACCCAGTCACAAGACTTAAAAAAAAAAAAAAAGCCAGAGGATGTCCCAGAAAGAATTTGGCTTTCCTGCTTTCCAAAGCAAATGCTTCCGTTATCAATACTAAAACTGTGACAGCCTGACCCACTCTTGCCTGGAAGCCCACTTTTCCCACTAATGCTGAATTGTTGGAAGCCCAGATGGCATTCAGCACCAAAAGGGGAGATGCCTGAATCTGAAAAGGAACCAAAAGAAATTGTACCAGGGAAAGGAGATGGGAATGGAAAACAAGTTCCCAGAGTATCTCTGTCAACAAGCATGTAGACTCTTTATTACTAGAATATGCAGAATCCCGTGGGAATTGCTACATACATACATATATATATATATATATATTTTTTTTTTTTTTTTTGCCTTAACTCTTCCCTCTCCAGTCCTTCCGTGGCTGGTTGAACTGCCTCAGCAAGGGGGAGGGTCTGTCCCATCCAGAAGGCACTCAACAGCAAGCCTCAGGAACTGCACTCCTCACAGTGACAGGAGAGGATGTACCGGTAGGTGGCCGTGAGTCGCATGCCCCCTGAGCAGCGCAGCCGCAGTGCCTTCAGCTTGGAGGTCTGGGGCCGGCAGCAGTGACAGGAGGAGCGGAAGGGCTGCTTGAGGACAGTGCTGAAGGAGACCAAGGGCTCAGACCGTGACGCCTGGCTGCAGTGTCCCTCACACCGGGCCAGGAGTACCATCTGGGGAGAGAAAAGAAGTGGTTACCCCATGTGCCTGCGTGCTAAGTCATTTCCATCATGTCAGACTCTTTGCAACTCTGTGGACTATAGCCTGCCAGGCTCCTCTGTCCATGGGATTCTCCAGGCAAGAATACTGGAGTGGATTGCCATGCCCTCCTCCAGGAGATCTTCCGGACTCAGGGATCGAACCTGCGTCTCTTATGTCTCCTGCATTGGCTGGCGGGTTCTTTACCACTAGCGTCACCCACGGGGAAGCCAAAATCTTAGCCAAGTCCCAAAGCATCCTTTAAAAGGCCCTAACACTCCTGGCTGGATGAGTTCCTGCTGGAAGAGACCAGTGTAAAAGTATTTACACACCTACTTTTAAGTCCACAGTTTAGCACTCTTATTGTTATGGCTTTAAAAGTTATAACACAAGATCTTTACATTAAGGACTGGGGGGAAAGATTCATTCAAAACAAAGCCTGATACATACATGCTTTTTGCTTCATTTTAAATACATTGATTTTTTAAAGTTCCTCATTTTTTCCCATCTAGTGGTAAAATGCTAGTGCAACTTTTCATCAAAATAAAGTTTACCACAGATATAAATGAATTTTTCCAACTGAAACTGGCCTTTCAGCTGCTATTCAATGAAATTTCCCAACCTAAGTGAAAAAGAATCTGTATCTGTCATTATACACGAAAATATGAAGTATGATAGCATCACCTGTGGTTGTTGTTCAATTGCTAAGTCATGTCCGACTCTGTGAGACCCCATGGACTGCAGCACGCTAGGCCTCCCTGTCCCTCACTGTCTCCCAGGATTTACCAAGGTTCATGTCCATTGAATCGGTGATACTATCCAACCATCTCTACATTGCTGCAAATTTGCTTCTAAAATGTCAACACTCAGGCCCCATCTCAGGCCAAGTGAATTTATATCCTCTGGAGTCGAGCCCAGACTTTCATGGTTTTCCAAGCTCTTTAGGTGATTCTGAAGGTGCACTGGGGGTTTAGTACCACTGGACACAGCCCACCACCATGATGTGCAAATAAAAACCAAAGAATAAAAGAAATTTTTACTGACAGGTGGTAGTTTGCCATTGGCTCCATGCCAGTTCCATCAGTCTCAAAATGTAGAAATGTCAAAATGTCATTCCAAATTGCAATTGGGGGGTAAATAAAGAATGACTACAGAAAAAGAAAAAAAAAATCTATCTACAGGAAATTACTAAAGAAAAAAGAATATGGTTTCTGAAGAAGAAAAAGAGAATAACCTAATGATGCTTAGGAAGAACTATTCGGGGCACTACAACTTGAAACAAGACAGTGAAATAGAAACAGGGGATGTTTTGAGACCTGGAATCACACTTCTGGGCATATATGTTGAAGGAGACTAAGGTTATGTGCAATTGCATTTTCAGAGTCGTTTAAGGCAAATATTAGGATGCATTCATTCTGACCATCTCCATCTCCAAAGGTAGGCTAGGGCGATAATAAAGCTTAGGTTTAAGCAGCAGAGGCTGTGTGTTCTTTATGAAACTGAAACTGTTAGTCACTCAGTTGTGTCTGAACCCACTCCAGTGTTCTTGCCTGGAGAATCCCAGGGATGGGGGAGCCTAGTAGGCTGCTGTCTTTGGGGTCACACGGAGTCAGACACAACTGAAATGACTTAGCAGCAGCAGCAGCAGTTGTGTCTGACTCTTTGTGACTCCATGGACTGTAGCCCACCAGGCTCCTCTGTCCATGGCATCCTCCAGGCAAGGATACTGGAGTGGGTTGCCATGCCCTTCTCCAAGGGATCTTCCCTACCCAGGGATCGAACCTGGGTCTCCCACATTGCAGGCAGATTCTTTACCACTTGAGCTACCTGGGAAGCCCTATGTTCTTTACAGGGGCTCTTAATGTGTCTTTAGTAAACAGACCCTTTAAGAATCTGATGCAAGCTACGAAAGTTTTCCGGCAAACAATGGATATAAGCACAAACTTATATTTTGCATACAGATTAAAAGGATGGAGCAGAGACTCATTTATGTGTACCATACATAAATGGTATCCTGGGAGTGGCAGTCACAGTGGGAGAAGGATGGGTAGCTTGATTCATTAAGCTATAGAACATTATATATTGGGGCACAGAAGGTGGTGGAAACCTGAGATTATTGGTCTGTTTATGTGGGAGGGTCTTGCTTGGTGAATTTCACATTAAGTGATGGAAAAAAAGTTGCCCTATACTTCCAGAACCCACAAAAACATAAAAAGTGGAACTATTCAAACAAAAGATTAAACAGTCCATAAATATGCATGAAACTGTTTGACATTTATCTCGTGGTATTTTAAGAATTAGCAATTATTATTGAAAACTCACCAACTATTATCTCGAATATCATCCTATAGGACAGAATTTAATGCCCAAGAATTAAAAGAAGTAAATGGCCTGCCCATCTTTCCAAAAGGAAAAGATGACTTCTGGTAATTAGAACTCATTAACATCAATATCTGAAAAGATACTGGGTGAATTCAATAATATCTTAGCAACCAACAAGAGAATATGAGACTAGCAGGGCTTGGTGAAGGATATGTTGGACTAGACCTATTGATTTATTTTCTCTGAAAGGTCACAGAGGCAGGGAAAAAATGGCAGCTGTAAGTAATTTTGATTGTATTAAACCTTTGATTCTACCCTGCCTCCTCTTCACATTGATAGGGAAAGCAGACATGATCTGAAACTGGTTTTGAGAGAATATGCCACAAATCTATATCACACATGCCAGTTATTGGTGCCCGCTCCATCCATCTAATGAGAGAAAGAGTTCAAGGTCTTCCCAGTCTCTTCTCACCCTTGATAGTACATGGGAATAGTTCCTTCACATCTCACTTTGGAGTAATGTTAAAATTGCTCATCTCTAATGTGGATCATCTATTAGGCAGATGAAGAGTTCTTCAAAGATCACCTCTACAAATGGAGTCTTTCGAGATTCAGTTTCAGTCTGGATGGATAGAGCTAAGCTGTGCCAGCAGACTTCATTCAGAAGGGCAAAGATATATGATGTGTCATGTCCAAACGAGACATGGAGATGTAAGAGAGGCGGGTTCCATCCCTGGACCAGGAAGATTCCCCTGGAGAAGGAAATGACAATTCGCTCCAGTTTTCTTGACTGGAAAATCCCATGGACAGAAGAATCTATGGGGTCTCAAGGAATTGGACACCACTGAGCATGCACACACCACCAACGATGGCAGCTAACATTTATCGAGTACTTACAACATGTTATTTCATTTAATTCTCATAACAATCTTCTGTGAAAGGTACTATTATTATCTGTATCATTATTACATAAGAGGAGACTGGGGCTTTAGAGAGTTTAAATAAATTCCCCAGACTCACCTATCTGGTAAAAGGCAGAGCTGAAATCAAATCCAGGTCTGTCTAAAACCAAACCCCTAGTCTAAGGCACTGTAATATCATGCCTCCTAATATTAAGATGCTTTCCTGAGGCATGAGCCAACTCACCCCTTACTGTTATCTACTTTGACCTGCCTACGGTATGGAGTCCTAACCATATAACAAGTCTGACCTTTTTCTTATGTATGCGCTTCTTGGGACCCATCATCACTATCTCTAAACTTAACCACAGCTGAATTTTCTAAGAGTGATGGCAGTCCTAAATAATATCTCCTCCACTGTTAAGTCTCTTGCCCAACTCCATTCCCCAGTCATTCAAGGACTCCCACCACCTCCCAGCAATTCATTGGATGACACCACACACCCTCTAACTGGTCACCAATCCATCCTTCAGTTCAATAGATCTTTGACACCTTCAAGCATCAGTTTACCTGGCAAAACACATTGGCCCCCAGCTTACGCTCAAGCACATTCCTCATACGTGGGTGACCTGGCTGTATTTTATTAATTCCTCTGCATTTTGCAGTGCACTTAACTACTCTTAATGGAGACCATACACACTGCTCCATTATGAAATCAAGAAATGAACATTTTTGGACAAAGAACCCACATGGACCTGCACCCCTACAGGAGTGGGTTCAATAGGTGGTTATTGCTCATACAAACTTCTATTGATTTTTCACAGCTTGTGTTGTCGGGGTGTGTGTGTGTGTGTGTGTGTGTGTGTGTGTGTGTGTGTTTGTGTAACAGATACATAGTATTTGCTTTTGGTCAGGTTCAATTTTTGCTATCTTATGGCTTGATGCTAGGAAGCTAAGCAACTTCTCCAGCAGCCTCATTGTATCTCCCCAACCTTGGAATCGCTTGGTTCTGGCTGGATGTGAAATCTAGTTCTTTTTAACATAAACAGAGCTGCCGGGTTCAGAGTATTTGCTCATGGATAGACTTTTTCATGTTCTAATCTGATTTCCATGTGCTGAGGCTAAGAGCAACGGAAGGTCCTTGGGTAGTAATAAAAGAATAATAATGATGATGATATATAACATGTATTGAGCATTTTCTAGGCTCCAGGCACTGTGCCAAGCCCTTCACAGGCAACTTAATACTTAACAACCATTTCAAAAGGTAAACTTTCCCCACTTTACAAATTAAGAAATTCAAAGGCAGAGGATAAGTTATCTGCCTGAAGTCACACAGCTGTACAATAGAGGGCCAAGACTCTGAACCAAGACCTCACGATTCCTAAGCTCTCTCTCCTAACTGCGGTGCTATATTGTCAGAGCATAAAAGTCAGCCTTTCAAGCTCTGAAGTTTCTAGCATAAGATGCTAGTTGGTCATAAACAAGTTCAGGCTACATTGTGAGGGTTGTAGCCAGCTGTGATTCCTGGGTCCAGCCCAAGGATTGCAGCCAGATACCTCAGGCTCCCACTCTCTCTGGTGACCTACCACAGTTCTTAGATAGTTATGTCTTTTGCTGCAATACACAAGCGTCTTCCAAGAGGGAGAAAACCCAAACACAGATGGTTTTCATCACCCCTGTTGAAAGACTCACCCTCTCCAAAGCCACTTTCTTTTCCTGTCATGTGGAGACGCCATGAATTCCTGGTGCAGGTCATGGCTCCATCACTATCAGAACAAAGACCCACCTGTTCCATCCTTCGCTATCATAATAGGGTTTTGGCTATTTTAGCTCAATCGAGTGAGAAAAATTTTTTGTGTCTTCTTAGCAGTGAGCATCCCTTATTCCATGGCACCCCTTGAAGCACCCCACTTTCTCCTCAGGAACATGACTCTCCTCTGCTTCTCTCCTTCCTCACCTCACCAACATCATTGATACATGACTGTTCAGCTCATCTCCAGAGACCCAAGTCAACCTCCGAAGGGTCCGTGTCAGGCTTAGGGCATCCACAAAATGGCACCCAGGGGGAGGAAGTAGTTGTGGGTGGTGGGGTGAGCTCTCATAGGGCGGGTGGAAACTTGGTGGATTCCAGCTAGAACCTGGTCCCTTCACTCCGGTTACAACTCAAACTGACATGAAGAGCCTTCTGCACACTGAATGCTTCCCTTTCCTCTCTCCCTGCTTTACTCGTAAGCCTGATGAGGGCAAAAATGTAGCCTGTGTTTTCTTTTAACTTTTGTGCCTCAACTACCCACCACAGTATAAATTTGTTCCTTTTTTTTTTTTTAATCAAGTCGTATCCGTCTAGTAGGCAATTGTGTTATAAACTCAATATCACTGATTCCCCTCATTTCTCCTACCATGTGGTGAGCTTCATGGGCAGCACTAGGAAATGGCTCAGGGATCCTAATCGCCTCTTCTCAACCTTGAGGCTCAGCCTGGGCATCACAGGCCCCCTTTCCTTAGGGAATTTCCCCAGGCTTTGTCCCCTGAATCCTCCTTCTTCTCCTTTGGCCGCTGCCTGCTTGCTCCTGTGGCCCTTCAGAGTTCACACAACCATATGCCTTTCTTCCCCACTCCTGGCTTGGTGCCACCATCTCCTGTTCCTCACCCAGCTCAGACTTCACAGCCCTGTCCTGTGGACTTGCTTTCCCAGCCTTGATTCCTGAACACCTCTTCTTGGCCTGAAACCAGAACATACCCTTCCAAGCCCTCCTTCCTCCGCTCACCTGAGACGGGAGGTCAACCGGCTCAGTCTGTTCCCTTTTGCCTTGGATCTTCCCTTTCAGCACCCAGTACCATGGCTTACATTTACTTTGCCCCTCTGCACACTTCCCCACCCCCACCAGGTCTCTGTAGTTAACAAGAACTGCAGTGAGCTTCATTTTCCTAATCCTTTAAGGCTGTAGGAGATCCCAATACTTATTGAGGTTTCAGTGGTGACTGAAATAGAAGAGTGAGTCTAAACACCTGTCCAGTTTAAAACTTCATCAAGATCACACTATCATTTATTAATGTCTATTAGATGCCGGATATTAAGCTGGATGCGTTACAAATATTACCATCAATACCCAGACCCATACCTTTTGGAAGACCATTAGCTTCACATAGGAAGAAACTGAGGCACCAAGGCATGCTTTCACTTGCCCCTAAGTCACCCTTAGTGGGTGTGAAGCTGGAATTTTACAAACTGGGGGACTGGAATTGAAAACCAGGTCTCTCTCACTTCAAAGCCTGGGATGCCTCAGTTCCCTTGAAGATTCCCCAGATAACTCATTCCCACTAACCTCTGACCCCTTACTTGTTTGCTCTACAACCTTTACTAAAAATTCCAGGGAAGATTGTCAACAAAGCTGCTACTCCCTGCATCTTTTACACCAGATCCTAGTAGGTGTTACTGAAAGTCAGCAGGTGCATCATAACCTGTGGCCACACTGACCTCCTTCGTGGACCATGGTGGCTGGTCCTCTCTGCTTGACTCGGTCAGCCCTTTCCAAAATTGCTAGGAGATAGGTGACAGGCCCCCAGGGCTGGCCAGCTGCAAGTTCAGAGTGAGGGGAAACAGTCTCATGGAAGGCTCCCAGAAAAGCTTTCCCTATTATTTTTTTATTTTTCTACAGATATTGTTGAGTGTAAATCATTATTTTCAGCAGGCCAGAAGTTGAGCCTAGACTTCTGAATACCAGCTCCCATTTGCAGCAACATGGATGGATCTAGAGATTACCATACTAAGTGAAGTAAATCAGAAAGAGAAAGACAAATACCATACGATATCATTTATATGTGGAATCTAAAATACGGTACCAATCAGTATATCTACAAAATAGAAACAGACTCAGACACAGAGAACAGATTTGTGATTGCCAAGGGGGAGAAGGGGTGGGGAGAGAAAGAATGGGAGTTTGGCATTAGCAGAGGCAAACTATTATATATAGAACAGATAAACAACAAGGTCCTAGTGTATAGCACAGGGAACCATATTCAATATCCTATGACAAACCATAATGGAAAAGAATATGAATAAGAATATATATATATATATATATACACATACATATATATCAATATGTATGTAAAACTGAGTCACTTTTCTGCACAGAAGAAATTAACACAGCAATGTAAATCAGCTATACTTCAATAATTTTTTTAAATAATAAAAAATAAATAATGGCTCTTACATTCTATTTGCGTATCTCCAAAATAGGAAGAGCCAGATGAAAGACGAGTGAATTGAATGAAAGATGAATTGATAGATGAACACTCCAAGGCAGACATTGCCAATCCTGAGCTAACTGACACTGACCAATCTACTTAATACTTTTCAGGTTTCAGCTTTCCTTACCAGTAAAATGGGGATGATAAAGCCTTCCATCATAGGTTTGTCAGCAATGATTAGATCATAGAGTATGAGGTGCCTGACACATTTTAAATTTTTAAGCAAATGCTCTTTCTTCCCTGAGCATGCGTCAAAAAGCTCCCCTTTATCTGTCTTCCAAAGACCAGACACCAGATAAACTAGCCTGAGTCTGTGAGAATTAAGACTTACAGAACATCTCAAAATGAAAAGCAATTTTTATTCCTGAATACATAGAGAAAATTTAATCCAGAGAAGGTCTGGGTAGTTGAGATTCTGCCAGGCATATTTTATGGCCAAGGAAGCAAGGTTTATAATTGCAAGCACAATTTACATAAAACTATTGCTATATTAGGGATAGTTTGTTATGTTTGAAAACAAATGGTTCCCATGAAATTACAAACGTTTTTCTACAATCACAATTTTATGCTATTTATCATGGTATTCTGGAAGAAACAGAGGTGAACAAAGGTGGACTAAAGTCTGTTTCTAAGACTCATGCTCAAGCACCATGAGTTTGTTGGGTTCGAGTTAAGGCTATCTCTCCTTTGACCTTTCCTTAACTAATTAGATAATTGCTAAGCCGCTCCACTATCATTTCATCAAATCTCAGCTTGTTCTTTAGTTTTTAGAAATGTTTCAATTTTCCTGTTCCTTCCTATCATCAAGTGAACACTTTCTTTGAAATAATTTTATTTCCTTTCTTTTAAACTTATTTTTGGCCTCATCTTGCAGCATGTGGGATCTTTTAGTGCCCCCACCAGGGATCGAACCTGTGCCCCTTGCAGTCAGAGTGCAGAGTCTTAACCACTGGGCCATCAAGGAAGTCCCTGATATTTTTTTTTTCTTTTTTTAGAAAGAATCATGATTATAGAGGACAACTCAGTAGAGGGAGAAATCATCCATGGAATAAAAAACACGAAGTACTAGTGCTCTCTGTAGGGGGAGTGGAGGAGAAATGAGTAATTGCTCTAGTCCATCTCACCTCAGCCTACAGCTTCTCAGCAATCACAGCTGTGAGAACATGTCCTATTGTTTTTTCTTAATTTGTTTTATAATCTTTCCTAAGAAGGAATTGCAGGCTTGTAAAATTTCAAGTTTATCTAGTTACTGCTTTTTTTTTTTTTTTTTAGTTCAACAAGTACAAATAAGAAGTTTTGGTTAAAGTGAGTTAATCCAAATTCTGATCTCCCTAAACTAAAACAAGCCATCATCACTGAGCTATACTCAGAGATGCTACGGAAATTTTAACAGGAGACAGAAGTCGTAATGTTTTTAAATGGAGAGGAGAGCCATTAACTTATATGGTCTCAATTTTAGTGGTTGATATTACCAAAACTTCTTAATTATACTGGTAATTTAAAAAATGCATGCCATAAGAGAATATTTAAGTGGTTTTAGTCTCAGGGTTGGAAATGAAAATCTCTGAGGTTGAGCTAAACAAATTCTTATTTACCAAATGTGGGAAAATTTCATTCATATGACTGAGGGCAGTGACAGTCATGAGAAGTCTCCTTCTGAGTCTATTTTTCCCTACTGTGTGCATCCCTCCTGGGTGGTCCATGTGGTTGGCCACTCAGTGACGTTTAAGCATGGTATTACTTCATACGCTCCATCTCAACACTGAGATATCATTTTTGCCTGTGCAAAAAATAACATATATATATAACCTGCACCAAACAAGAATGACTTGTATAATCAAGGTAAGATAGTAACTGATCAAAAGGCCATTTTTCTTTTGACTTCATTTTAACATAAACATGGCAGTAAGAGAAAGGCATGGGCCAGGAAACTATTTGAAGAGCCCACCAAGAAGTATGTTCCAATGTACAATCGTATTGCTTGGATTCCCTTCTTCTTCATTGTTGGTGGAGATAGAAGGAGTTATGATAATATGTAGACACCATTTTTCTTTCTTGAACAAGGACACCACTGCTCATCAATTTCACAGCCAAGGATAAAACATATCCCTCCCACCTTGAGCCTAGCATCAACTTTATTGTCGAAGCTTCCAGCCTTTCTTATTGACTTCGAGCAGTCTGAATAGAATGAAGGTAGCTGGGTATGTACATGGTCAGTTAGGCAGCTTTAGTGACAACAGTTGAAATAATGGTGGGAAACCCTAAAAGCGTGATTCTGTGGCAGTCCCTATGGGTCAGCCATATAGTTCCCCATCTCTTGTTATAAGAATAGGCCTTCTCTCCTGTTTCTGGGAGTAAGGATATCTCACAGAGATCTTGGTCTTACCTTGGAGCTACACTTGTATAGCGGGTGACTGATAGAATCAACATAGTGGTGCCTCATGCAGCGTCGAGGATCCGAGTCCATCATGAATGAGCTCTCTGTTTTGCTGCCTGTATCTCCCATTAGCGCCAGCAGGGAGAGCATAGAAAAGGATGCAGCTAGTACATGATTTCTCATTGTTGTAAGGGAAAACTTCTCAAGAAGAACAGCAGAGGGAGGCAGAGGACTAAAAATTGGAAATGCCTTCACCTCCTAGGCTCTAGTTCCTTTCAAAGAAAGGGCAGGATCTGGTTGGAGCTTTCTGCTTGTCATTGTCCTTTGTATGCCGGAGTTTCGTCTTACTCTTTGCACTCGCGGTCCATCATCACTGTATCTGCTGCACAACTGGAATGAAAGCAGAAATTATTTTCCCCAGAAACATTTATCCAGAAAAACTAATGGAACCCTGGAGGTACTGAGTAGAATTTTTTCCATGTCATTTATGAGTTGAGAATATTGGTTTCTAGAGTGTCATTATCATAAGCTCTCAGCCATTTCGTACCGCTTCCCCCATAGCTTATGGTATATATTTAAAATCATTTGAAGGTGGACACAATGGTTTAATGAAAGTAGATGTTGACTCTGATCGCTGGAGTCCATGTTCCAAGGAACAAAGATCGTTTGAACCCATAGTCAAGATTAACCATGTGGTTCTGGCCTTAGCATAACTCAGTTGGGTGGTCTCATTCTTACTCCTGGCTGGTGGGGGCAAGAGGGTCTATTTAGTATCTCAGTAAGCTTTGATGTCCATGTCAGCTTCCAGGGCTAGAGAAGAGGCAGGTCAGCAGTAACGAACACAGGGCATGTCCCACGGGAAGGAAGCACATTTTCCATGTCCAAGTCCAACCCACCCATCCACCTAGTTTTCCGCTTCTGCACTCTGGGCTCATCCTGTTTTTGTGTGAAGCTCCGCGCCACCCAGTGTCAATGATAAGCTGCATCGGAAATACACATTATGCTAATTGCTCTCCAGTGTGGTTAAGGCAACACATGTATAGTTGCCAACAAACTCACACATTTCTGAAGAGCCTTTGTAGCCCAAGCACATGGTATAATTTGAAAAAGTAAGTGGTTGTTGGAGCAGAGACTTGTCATTAAAGTGGGATCATACCATACCTGAAATTTGCCTCGTTTTTTTAAAGCATATACCTCTTGAACAAAGGACTCGGGTCCATAGTCAGCTCAAATCACTTCAGTAACCCCACCCCCAAGGCATGGCCAGCATTATCACACCAGAAGACAGAGAGCATCAAAAGTATTTTCAACCATTTAAGAAAATTGGAGGCATTCTAACATGTATACTATCATGTAAGAATCGAATCGCCAGTCTATGTCTGACGCAGGATACAGCATGCTTGGGTCTGGTGCATGGGGATGACCCAGAGAGATGTTATGGGGAGGGGAGGTGGGAGGGGGGTTCATGTTTGGGAACGCATGTAAGAATTAAAGATTTTTAAATTAAAATAAATAAATAAATAAATAAAAACTGGAAAAAAAAGGAAATTGGAGGACTTGACATTACATCAAAAACAAAAGGAACACAATAATTAAAGCTTCAGAGAAGCTTTCAGAGGTATTTCAGATAAAAGTTTGAATATTTTGCTTCATAGTACAACATTTTTTTAAGCTTCCTACTCACAGTCTGAATAAACATGGTAAAGTATTGATAAGATGAAATTCTAGTCCATATAAGTTGGTTACTCTTGCTCTAACAGAGTGGCCCCAGATCCCCTTAACCTCAGTTTAGCTGTCTTGCAAGTGTGGGACAGTGAAATCCCAGGTGGAGAAAGGTATGTGACACAGGGCTGTTTCAGAGTGGAGCATCCCTGGCAATGGCAAACTTGAGTATGTGTGTTTCAGGGAAGCCCTATAAATTGCAGGAAGGGCAGGGAACAGTAATGAGGGGACTCACCTGGATTCTAGCACTGCCATTCATTAGCTGGGGATCATGTACAGGATCATTTGAACTGTTTCAGCCCTGGTTTCCTCATCTGTAGAGGAGTTGGGAAAAAATGGCATCTGCAGCCCCCTCTTGATCAAAAATGCCAACATTTTACATACTTATGGATTCATTTACCCCCATCTTCATATGTAGAGAATAATCCTAAAGTTCAAGACACCGTATTTGCACGCAACTTTGCACCACTTTCCTTTATGTGCATGCTAATGGTAACATCTCACTAAAATTGATCAAATCTGAACCTAAAGCTCCAAATCAGCAAAAGATGCAGAAGAGCATTTTTGCTTTCTTTTCAGCTGCATATTCTAGATTTTCCTCTGCATGTTACACTGAAAGTCAGCAAGACTTCAGCTCAAAGAGCCAGAGCTTTCTTCAGTTCCATGTCAAGAGGCTGAGGTATTACTGACCATTTCCTGAGTTTCAATATGACTATATTTTCCCAAGTGGTTATCTGTCTCTTTGAAGCCTTAATTAGTTTTAGAAAGAGGATTTATTGGACTTCTCCTTTCACCACTCTGGTCTACAGATATTTCCCCCAGGAATCAATGGCAAGGGGATGAAGGGGAAAAGCAGACATTCCAGTCCTGGCCTTCCCTTTCCACTGCCAACTTCTTTTCAGAGCCATGGCCAGGAGGTATGGTTAAATGAGCAAAGCAAATGAAAGAAAAGCATGCATAGAATGATGGTAAAAACAAGTGACGACATCGACAACAAAATCCTATAAAAGTGTGTGTATGTATGGTGGTATGTGTTGGCATTTACATTTATTCCACAGAAAATGAAATATAACAGGCCCTTAAATATAGAAGATGGGCACCCTCACTTATATAAGAGAAAATTTCACTTATAAATGAAAATTAAAGTACTTTGAGATACTTTGTTCAACCAGTCAGATTTATAAAAATCCCAAAATCTAATTATGTACTCTGTTGGCAAGGCTATGGGAAAACAAGCCTATTTTGGAGACAGTACAGTAAAAATTGGTGCAAATTCTATAGAAGCCAATTTGGCAATATTTATTAAGCCAAAAATGTATATAATTTAGACCAGCAATTTCACTTTGGAGAACTCTCCTCCATGTGAGATCACATAAGCATATGGTTATTCACTACAGCATTGGTTGTCAGAGCATAAAACTGGAAACAGCACAAAAGTTCCATTAGTAGGGGGCTGGTTAAATATATTATACAACATTCATACACTCAAATAATCTGTACCTCTATACAGAGGAATGCAGAAATTCTACTGATTTGTGTTAAAACAAAGAGGGATAAGAATATATATTTATGTTAATTTGTATTTACATAGAGAAGCTCTGAAAGGATACTCAAGAAACTATACAGTTAGTTATGTGTGTGATTTGGAGGACAGGCCTGGGAAAAAGACTTTTTGCTATATATCTTTTTTTTAATTTGTAGATGTCTGAATTTGCAAATGTATTACCTATCCAAAATTTCATTAAAAAAATAATACTTTCTCTTTTCAGATCAAATCTTGGCTTAGAACTAGTAATGAAGTTAATGGATGTTTGATGTTTGTGCCACTTTGAATGTTTTAATAATATTAAACCTTTGTTCCTTAGAAGTATGGGAAGACGTGTTAGTCTCAAATAGTTTTCCTCATGGACCAGTTTGTTCTTGTGCACTACTGCCACCTAGTAGTAATATTCTGAATTGCAAGCACAGTTTAAAAAAAATTTTTCCCCAAAAGGTGAACAAAATAATTTTGTAACCAAATGTTATGACGTTTATACTGATAAAGAGCTAGTTAATGTCATACAAAACGTAACTCTATTATTTGATTTTCTCTTTAAAGATAATAAGCTGAGCCAAAAAGTAGTAATAAAGATAAAGTGTAAAAGAATGACAGAAGAAATATTGCTTCAGCATTAAGAAGAAATAGATGTTTTCATTTCAACACTCTCATAAAGCATGATACTTTTTGTTCAGTTGTTATATTAAACTCTGACATGAGAATGCAAGCAACAGTGTAAATATGCCACAGAACTCACAGAACCCTTGGAGCGTGAAAGTCTAATCCTTGCAACAGAACACTGGGATTTTTGCCTTGTGCTCAAATTGAATGAACCAACACTGCTGTGTTGAAGAAGAAGTAAGCAGAATGCTCAAGAAAAGAGTGATTCTGATTAAGTCAAGTTGCCTTAACATTGTGTTGGTCTGGATGTGCACAGGTGAAGGTGTACAGAGTGCCCTGGGAAGCACTCGCAAAGAGGAAAATCAAGAATGAAGGAGATTTACATCACTCGAGATGAGATCCCCCTTTGATGGCAGCCTAGGGGTATCTATGTCTGTCTTGTAGGAGCTTCTGTTATTTTTCTCAAAATTAAATTAGTTCTAACTTGCTTTAAAGCCATGTAGCATAAAAATCAAATGCTGCCAATGAAGACTTAGAACCTCAGCCCAGCTAGTGATGGATTGAGTGAGAAAGTGACTGTCTCATTGAACTTGGTAGACCTGGGCTGCTCAGTGCTCCGGATACAGTCTCTGAGACATGAACTTGGCCGATATACAGAGCCCACATTCTAATAGCTCCAATGTGGAGCCTCTGCCGGCAGGAGAGGCACGTAGGCTGGCGTGCCCGACTTTGGAGCTACCCTCCAAATGATACCAGTGGAAAAGAACAACTGGTGCCCAGATTTCCCCACCTGTCATCCTCAGCGAAATAATATAGCAGAGCTTACAGTGGGCCCAGCCTCCTGGGTGAGAGATGGTGTTGTATCCACAGATCAACTCACTCTTGGGCTGACCTTCTCCCTGGCAAAGGATAAAGTGCTGGTTTCACACAAGTTATTCCAGCAGTCGGCTAAGACAAGTGACATGTGCCCAGTGGCCTTATTCTTGCCCTGCTTGCCAGACAAGGGAGGGCGGTACTCAGCATCCATATTTCCCCCCTGGACTGTTTTTCGGTATAATACATGCAGGTTTTACCTCCTGGAGCTTATTTTTACAAATAAATATTTAACACATATTCACACTGAACAGCTACTGTGAGTCTCCTTTTGCTCTAGCAGATGAGACTTAAGGGTCAGGAAGAAAAATAGGTCCTATTCTAGTTCCTTCTTCCAGCTCACTGCATCCACTAGCAGAGTCTTGGCCTGCTGTCTCTCTGGGTAATCTTTTCGGACATGCTGATGAACTCGCTTAACATCTAATTCATATGCAACATCCATTGCATCATTCCTAAGAAGATCAAGTTAAGCAAATAAAATCTAATGACTTTGGAATGACGTCAGTGTGCCAGACTGAATTATTTGATGTTTACTATCATTTAAAACAATCATCTCAGGCATGAGTAAGGTAAAGATGGCAGAACGTAGAGCCTCTCTCAAAGGAATTGCACACACACAAAATCAGAGATTTAAAAGTGGAAGAAAGCTTGCCACTAGATAACACTTCACACTAGAATTAGAAAAACAAAAACTTAAAGTCTCATCAGAGAGTGTGAAGTGCTAAGTAGCCCCTTCCCAGGAACTCAAAGAATTCCAATTGGATCTAGTCAACCAGATGCCTTGGAGAATAAGTCAGATGCTCTTCCCAAGGCACTTAATTTATAAACTGTAAACAGCACGCTGGATTTTATAAAGCATCCCATGTGCTCAATGAATGGTTTTTTATATTATTCCTATCTGACAGCACATCAGTAGCAACAAAGAGGTCAAGCCTGGGCTCACCCAAAGGCAGCCCTCCAGCCTGCCCACCCCAGGTATCTCCAAGGAGGGGCAGCCCCAAGGTCAGTGGGGAGGGAGCAGCTCCTACCCCTGGCATCTCAAGTATGGTGTCTGTTCTACACTTAGAGGTGGCAGAGCATGGGAGGCAATGCTTGCCCCCACAGAGTCATCTTAGGAAAAAGATGACATTCTTGGGATTAAACAACAGCTCTCTAGTCTCGGAGAGCTCTTTTCTCCCAGTCTGCATTACAAGGCGTGCTCAGTCGCTCAGTCACGTCCAGCTCTTTGTGACCCCTGCACCGCATCCCGCCACGCTCCTCTGTCCATGGGATTTCCCAGGCAAGAATACTGGAGTGGGTTGCCATTTCCTTCTCCAGGCAGACATGGCCAAACTCAGGGGTGATGGTGAGAAGAGATGGAAACAAGCAAAGAGATGGAAAAAGCAAAAGGGAACAAGAAATAGAGCCCAAGAAGGAAGCAAGAAATCAAAGGCTAGGATAAAGAGGGATGTGAAAAAGGACTGGGAATAGAAGTAATTTCTGACCAACTGTCAAGTGGCGCCACCTGTGTGTGTGTCCTTGGATGAATAGTTTTACTGTCTGGGGCAGGACTGGTGTGGGAAGACTGGACTTGGAACCTGACTGAAACTTCAAATCCTGATTTTTCAGGAAATCCAGAGAAATCACTCACTGTGATCCAAACTCCCACCTATCTACAGTTTTCATCTCTTCCTCCCCAAAACTATTTCTAGCCTGTGTCCTACAACCCGGTGTCTTACATTTATTTATCAGAAATATTAGATAACTAGTCTACAACCTTCTGAAACTCAAAGGGCATTCTACTGCTGTCTGCTCTGGCAGAAGGAAGGCCATATTGAGGAGCTGAAAACTCTGAGCCCTACCTACTTTCCTGTCACTGGCTATGTGATCTTGAGCAAGTCAGTTGCCTTCTCTGGGGCTCAGTTTTCTCATCCACAAAAAGAACAGATTGGTCTAGATATTTTTATGGTTCTATCTGTTTCTAACATTCTCTAACTCTACCCAAGCTTATCAGAGTGTACGTCTGCTTTGGGGCTACATGGTCCCCAAATAAATACTACAGAAAAAGTTCTTTTCTTACTCAAGAAGTTAATGATCACAGAAAAGTCCAAACAAGTTCTAACGTGGGGCCTAAGCCAAAATTTGAAGGTCAAACTATGAGAATTTGACACTTGATGAGGCCATATTTGTGCCCAGAAATAAAAATAGCCCTTAATAATCAGTTGACTTGGTGTTTGAATGTACTATGATTTATAAATTAATAACATGTGGTTAATAATAGGAAGCAGTTAATGAAGATACTTAGCCAGTTCTTATTTCTCTTAAAGCTGTCCTAAAATTTGAAGTGTTTCTTTCTAGTCTCCACCAAATGAGGATAAGAGAAAGACTAAGAGTAGTCAATCATGGTAAAATTAAACTTCTTTCAACTGAGGATGTTGATGATGATACAGGCTGAGTTCAACCTTCTTGCACCTTTCCTGTGAATGACTCTTATTCCTAATGGATTGAGTCACAGATCTTCATGCCCTAGGGGGGCATTTGTGATGCTCTGGTTCAGGATAGAAGAGGAAGACTGGTTAGAAGAACTTTCTTCTCTGCAAATGTGGTCAAGAGCAAGGCACTCTGCTCAGTAAAGCATCTATGGAAACGTTGTGCTAGGGTTCCTGAAGTTCTAGGTTGGGCATTAGTTAGTGTTAGTCACTGAGTCGTGTCCAACTCTTTGTGACCTCATGGATTGTAGCCTGCCAGGCTCCTCTGTGAGTGGGATTCTCCAGGCAAGAATATTGGAGTGGGTAGCCACTCCCTTCTCCAGGAGATCTTCCCCACCCAGCGATCAAACCCAGGTCTCCTGGATTGCAGGCAGATTCTTTTACCATCTGAGCCACCAGGGAAGCCCTTCTAGGCTGCGAGTTGGACTAAAAGAGTTGTCCATTGGATATGGGTTTTGGATCCTACGCTAGGCTTCTGTAGGCTTCTATAGTTTCTATACAAAGACCTCACTTTTAGAGGACAAAGCTTGCATAAATTGGAAATGACCAAGTCTGATTACCCATGTGTCAAGAAGTAGGATACAGTTGAAGGCTTCTCCTCTAGAGGTTTGGATTGTAAATCCACTCCACTAAAAGCTGTAACTGATACGGTGATGAGCTATCAGAAGATGTATAAGGGTGGCCTTTTTGCAGTGCTAAAAATCAACAATAGTCCTAAACATGGAGCCCGCTTCCATTCTTTCATCAATAATGGGGAGAGAGGAAGCCACAAAGGGAGTAACAGGAGAGATGGAGGAAGCATAATTTTTATGTTTCAAACCTGTCACTGCCCTTTCAGTGACTTCAGATAGCAAAATTCTACAAGGGGATGGTTTCCTTCATTTCACCCACTCTTCCCCAGGAAGAGGCTTTCACATGAGGACTGAGACATACTCCACTACTCACCTTGTGTAAGACCCTTTGGAAGGAAAGCAGGGGAGTTCTGAGTTACCCAGCACAGGGCACTCTGTCTCATCAAAACGTGAATATGCACTCTCCCTGTAGAAAAGAAAAGGCTCCCAGATGTTCTGGGGACCCCCTGTGCTGATGTAATTCGATACTTGCTCTGCCACTGGACCACTATAGCCTCAGTAGAAGAGGGATAACCAATGTTAGCTCAGGGTACAAGCTCCTGTTCACCCTGGAGCCAAATGAGTATGTTGGCGTTTCTTCAAAGTGTCCAGCAAAGCATTTCCAAAGCTGCATTTGCATCTCCTCACCCACAACAGCGTTCTGGAATGGTGGGTAGTGATCTCACCTAACAGCTGTAGAGCCCTTAGTTAGAAATTGGGCATAAACAATAGAGCAACTCAGTATTTCCATTCCCCATCCAATTTGCCCTTTCTGCCTAGTGATGGGACTTGAATACTGAATCCCCTCCTGTGGCAATCCGGAAGCAACACTTGCAGACAAAGATTCATGTCAAAAGGGCAAGGTTAAAGCCCAGGGAACTCTACTCAGTATTCTGTAATAAACCATATGAGAACAGAATCTGAAAAAGAACACAGACAGACAGACAGACAGACAGACACATATGTGAAAGTGAAAGTGTAGTCACTCAGTCGTGTCCAAATCTTTGCCATCCCATGGACTGTAGCCCGCCAGGCTCCTCTTCCATGGGATTCTCCAGGCAAGAATACTGGAGTGGGTAGCCATTTCCTTCTCCAGGGGATCTTTCTAACCCAGGGATCAAACCTGGGTATCGTGCATTGCCAACAGATTCTCTACCATCTGAGCCACGAGGGAAGCCCGCCCCCACCACATACACACATATAATTAATTCACTTTGCTGTGTACCTGAAACTATCACAACATTGTAAGTCAACTATACTCCAATACCAATTTTTTCAAAGTGAAAAAAAAGCCAATCACATAAAAATGTGTTTCCCAAGACTTCCCTGATGGGCCAGTGACTAAGACTCTGTGCTCTCAATGCAGGGGGCCAGGGTTCGATCCCTGGTCAGGGAGCTAGATCCCATATGCTGCAACTAAAGATCCTGCATGCCACAACTAAGACTCCTGTGCAGCCAAATACATAAATATTAAAAATGTGTTTCCCTCTATCGCTAATCACTCTGAACTTATTGGCCTTTTGGTTTTCTGTTTGTATTTTGCTTTGCTTAAACCACACACACTTTGGTTATGTCTCTTGATTGCCAGCCCCCATGTGACACTTCTATTCTGCTGCCTTTAGATTTCAAACTTCAAAAGAAAAATTTTAATTCTGGAAAGAAGTCATTTCCCGTAACTGGGAAGAAGTCACAGAAATGTATTAAGCCCTTAAATACTGCCTTGAGCTTTAAAGAAAAATTGACGTTGATTAAGAATTGAATTTCTTTGACTCGTCACATCCATATTAGAAATGTGTGTGCCTACATCATTTTACTTAGATTTAAGCAAGGGGAATTTTTTTTTTCACCTGAAGAGTTGACTTCATTTTCTAATGACAAGTAAAGAAGGCAACTTCAGAGTTCAAGTCCCTCTTCTTGGCAAGGAATAGGTGAAATTAAGGGAAGCTTCCTTTTCTGAAATTATGCTATTTGAAAATCTCCAGTAGCAGATTTTGAGCATCAAAAATAATCCTTTCTCCTTTTTTTTTTTTTTTACTTCTCCCGTGGCCTACTCTTTTCCTATCTTTATTCTTTATTGATGAAAGGATGGGAGGAGACTCCATCTTTAGGGCTATTGTTGGTGGGTGGCACCACAGAAGGGTCACCCCTGAGCATTTTCTGACAACTCATCAACTTTCTTGAATGTATTAACCTGTTGCCCTTTCATTTTTAAAGGATATGGCAATCGGTTGGATCACAGCTTAAAAGAAAAAGTTGGGATTGAGCCAGGCTTTGGAAGAGAGAACATGGTATGAAAAGATTCTTAGCTTTTGTAGAAAAAAAAAAAAACAAAACAAAACAAAAAGAAAAACATATCTACTGGAAATCTTAAAGAACTGAGTTTAAGGCTATAGACCATGTTCATGTACAGATTTGGACATGAGGGCGAAATGCCCTCTAATTGGATGAATTCCTGATTCTAAGCATGAGGGATATATTGCCTCCTAAAGCTACCCATTCTTTGCATTTCTGAATCAGCAGTCTTTCTAACAAGAAAGTAGTTGTCCCAGACTGTGAACCCCCATCCAGGGAGTTACATTCTAAAGACTGAAAATGGCTCTGGTAAGGGGGGAGGTGTGATTCTTAGCAGTATAGTCTTACCCACCAGACTCTGAGACCCTCTGATGAGGGAGACAGGAAGGATGGATGGTACCAAGCAAATTATTGCCAGACACACAAGAGAAAAGCTTTGCAGATGTGAGAGCAGCTTGCATCAGAAAGCATGCTATGGAACAATCTTTCCTTAAAAACCCCAGGGTGTGGGTGTGTGAATTTGCCACATGCAACCTGCGTGGCCAAGTCAGCACTTGCTGAAGTACCAGCTACTCCCACCCAGCTGCATATGCACTGGGCTTTCAGCAGGATTCCCCACCCTTTGTTTTCTTCCTGGATGCCAACATAGAAGTTTATGGTTGCTGATCTGAAGGGTGAGGAGTGGGTACTACCAGCTGGAATGTTGCCACTGGTAGGGGCAGACAGGAAAATAGGAAGGCTCTTAATGTCCTCCCAAAGAAAACCTTTGATGGACAAAAGAGTGGTTGTATTTTTACCCTCTCTCTTCATGCTGCCAGGCATCTTTAAATAGATTCTCTAGACTAGGGACTTGTATGGAATAATTCATATTAAAACCCAAGAAGTGGCAACAGAGGGGAGTTGGTTCTTTCTTCGCTTTCTTTTCTTTTCCTTCTTTTTTTTTTTTCTTCTTGTCAAGCTAACAGGAAAAAAAAAGACTCATTTTAATTCAGCTGTGTTCAATTTTTCCTTTTGGGTCTTTTAATGAACTTTAGCTGATTCGGAAAGACTACCAAAGCCCCCAGGAAAAGAAAAGGAATAGGAAGCTGCGTTGTAGAGTGTTCCTTAATACCTTTTGGACCCGAGGACATTAGTAGCATCTTTAAGGATGCTGCACCTAGGAGGTTACACAGGCTCTTAAATGGGAATGTCTAATTGAGAAGTCCAGTCGTTCCATTTGCAGCTCATAAACCGATCTGTTGTTCTGCTGTTTAAAGAGAGAGAAAGAGAAGAAGTCCTCCCCACCTCCCTAGCCCCATGCATTTTTAGTTCCACTCAACCCAGGAACCATTTCTCCCCTCTCTCTTTCACAAAATGGGTTTCCTAAAGACGTTCAGCCCCACACTAGCCAAATTAAAAGTCCTGTCTGTCCTTCTTTTTCCTTGGTAAGGGAAGGATGTGGGAAGGACAGAGCAAGGGGGCGGGTCCAGGTCCAAGGATCCAGGGAGCTTTGTTTCAAGTCACTTGTCTCTCTCCCTGAAACGGAGAATAACCACATTTCTCTTAATGTAGGCCGAAGTGCATTCAGGCGTTCCCATAGCACTCCCACCCCCGGCCCTTTGCTGGAGATGTGCGGGTCACTGTGATGGTATGCCGGTCCCTGCCAGCCCGGGTCACTCCAGCCCTTCTCTCAGAAGCCTAAAGGGCAGCCTGAGCCAGGAGGCTGCTCCTCTCTGCGAATGGGCTCAGGCTCGGGGTGCTCCAAAAAGACCCCCGATCCCATCAGCCCGGCAGAGCTGCTGCCAAGAATGACATCCTGGGAATACTATGGATATGGAGAGACCTCATGGGCTGTTGGCCTTGGATGGGACAGGACCCAGGCTGTCTGCAAAGCAGACTGAGCAAAGAGCCAGCTCACAATGGAAGGAGCTCAGGCGAGGGGAATAGGGGGCGGGGTGGGGAGTGGTGGAGAGCAAAATCAAAGAAAAGCCACATGCCACCCAGGAAGATTCCAGGGAGGGCGGGAGGAGGTGGTGGAGGAAAGACTTGCAGGAAACCAGTACCCAGACATGGCACTGCCAGTCTAGCTGGATTCTTTTCTGAACTAGATTATGCGAAAGAAAGAGGGGAAATATATAGCCTGCCAGCTGTTCAAAGGCTTACAACCTTGCTTTTATTGTCCGGGTAAGTTGGTGAGGTGGGGCATCAGAGGAATTCCAAACATACCATCCCAGAGAAATTTTAATATGTTCCACAGTGTCATACACGAAGAGGAAATGACAGCTGATCACAGCCAGGGCAGGCTGCAGCAATCTGGGCCTTGGGGCTCACCCACCCTCCCATGGCCCAGCTTCCCTCCTCTCTCTGTCCTGCCACCTGCCGCCCCATCCCTCCTGCTCCCACTGGCTCAGCCAGGGGGCCTGGACAAAGTTGCCTTAGTTGACTGTCATGGGAAGAGGTGAGGATGAGCTTGAAGGCTGCTGGCCAAGAAGTTGAGGGCTGGCTAGGGTGAGTCAGCCCCCCTTCCCCCGCCCGCCAGGGAGTCAGAGGCATCTTAATTCAACCACAGGGGATTATCTGCTGATAAGGACCAAATCAAGGACTCTGGTGATGCTGCCTTCAGGGTACCCCCCCCCCACCCCAGTAACCTACTGGTGTCAGAAACAAAAGATTGGATTATTTGAAAGCAACATTGTTAGTGGCTCTGATTGAGACCTGGGTTTGGGCAAGGACTTCCAGCAACTTCTTCCCAGGGGCCTCTGGAATTTAGGCCAGGCCCAGAGGTCATTGGTTTCGATCCTGGGGGTGGGACAACTAAGTGGGGGGAGATACTGGCTACATCGTCCTCCGGGTGTGTTTCTAATTCAATGATTCATCAAGCAGCCCTGGTGTAAGCCACTGAGTAGGTGACTCATAGCTGTCCCTGATACAGACAGCACGTGGTCCTTTCCAAAGGGGGCTCAAGAGAGCAGAGAGAGGATAAACTGCCCTTTTGCCAGGCTTCTCCTAGCCAGGAGGCAAAGATCTGGGCTGTGCTAGCTGTGAGTGTCGTGTCCCCAGGATCCAATGATAAAGGCCTAAGGGGAACCCCGTTATCATAAACGGAAAGAAAACCGACCGATATGCGACCATCATTTCTAGTAAATCTGGGTACCAGCAGATATGTGAAATGGTTCTTTCTAACAAGGAACTCATTGACCAGTTTGCCCACTGGCCAAGTCCATGTCAGTTACAAAATCTAATTGGAAATAGCATAGAGACTGAGAATTAGGGCATGAGACAGTGTCTCATTCACCTTTGCATCCATCAGGAGTGGCATAACATTAAAAGAATGATGGCATGAATAATTAACCAATAAGAAAAATAGGCCTTGAATTGTAAATTCTCAAAATACAGTAAAAATTGCTGGCCACCACTGGTGGCTATAATTCCGAGAAACTCACATTTTTCAAGGGCCGAGGAAAATAAATGAGTTGGAAATTGTTAAATGTATTGAAAAATGATTTATTTTCCCCTTGACAGTGTCATTGGGACTCGAATTAAGATTTAAACCTCCACAGACGTGTTTCCATCTGTGGCTGTCAGCTGATGGTACATGGTCATCTAGAAGGTTTCAGCCAGCTCTCTTTCTACCTGAACCCAATGTACGCGAAAGTAAATGATGCAAAACATTGCGTTTTGTGCTCACACAGTCACATATTGTGGTCTGAATAATAGTTTAAAAAAATTGTTTTGATTTGGCTAAATGCTTTGTTAACAGCAGTAGTTTAAAATTGTATAGCAATAGAATCCATGGTCTTTTCTCAGACTTTCTCGAATAAATAATGACTCTCTCAAAGCTGTAAATTAGCTCATTCAAAAGCCAGATTTTCATTCAACAATGCTTGTTCGCTTCGTTATTAGAGAAAATCACACGAGTTTCCCCAGAAAGCACGTTCTTGCTCCACGATAAAAATTGGCCACTCGGATGCTAAAGTTTACTTTCAGAAGCCAGACGGATGAGAAGAAAATAGGAAGATATTTGCATTTGATCTAAACACACAACTGAGAAGCATCCGGCAGTCCCCATGGTAGGTATTTGGTAGACATCTATAGCCAACTCTGCATTTTAGGCATCCCTACGTTTGCAAATACATCTGACATTTAATTTAGGTGTTGAAGCAGTTTGCCAATGCCAGCTCCTTGTAATTAACATACACTAGTATAAATGAAAAGAGACACGCTTCGCAGCATTCGGATCTGCTATTCATGACAGTTTCCAAGCATAGAATGAGGGACTCCCCTCTTGCCAAAGAGTTTCCTTTCCTACACCTGAACCTCAGCAGAGAAAGAAGGCTACCTTTTTTCAAGCAGGTTTATCTCAGCTCCTCCCTGACAATGAGCCTCAGTTACAGGGCGTTCAGAGTCATTAACATTCTGTACACAGTCAAACTTCCCGTCCCCCAATAAAGAGTTATGCCCAGGCCTCCTACAGCCCAATTGTTCATTTAAAGAGAGAACTTGTATTCAGGAGCTTGAAAGAACCCTCTGAATATTCCTCAGGTGTTTGTAGGAGTCATCCCTACATGTCCTGGTCCCCGGGCTGGTGGGAGCATCCTTTCCCAGTTACTTCTTGGGCAAGGTAGCATCAGTGGAGCTGTAGAGACAAGCTGATTTACTAAAAATAACCCTTTGCAATAAGGCCAAGGCAAACAACATGCATTTCCCCGGACTTTTTTGCGGAATGCAAATCCTATAGTAAACCCATACTCCTCTCTCCCTGGCGCTCCTGACCGCATCTATGGAAGTGAAGATCTTGCAAGTTGGGAGAAAGGTGCAAAGGAACAGGATTCCTGCAAAGCGTGACACAGAAAGGTAGAAATAAATGTTGCCTATTGTTTGAAGTCATTCTAAGCACTCCGGCAGAGCCCTGGCAGGAGATCAGCAGCATACATAAGTAGTAATAAAAGTAAACAGTGCGCTTTTAAACTCGCAGGCTTGCCCGCGTTCACAGTGCCCCATTGTAAGAGGGATGAGGGCGGCGGGGAAGATAACCGGGGCTTCAGGAATCCATGTCGGCGAGTAGCTGCTTCTCAGTCTCCTTTCACGGGGACAAATAGAAGAATCATTACAAAGTTCCATCTAACTACGCAGAGTCTGAAAATCCAATCCCTTTCAGTCCAACCAAAGGAGATTTTCCAGCCTTTCTTGGAGGCTCCCCCGCTCTGTCACCGACTTCAAAGACCCGTTCATTTACAAAACACAATGCTAGCGCGCTACAGATTAATGCAAATTCAATTAATGCAAATTTAAGTGGTATTTAAAGGTTGTCTCTTTGTCTGAGAGGAGGATGAAACGCTCGCTTTGGAAAGAAGTAATTTCCTAGGCAAGCCGTCAGCGCTGTTTTCCTGCTTACCTTGGGGGAAACGCAGGGCTCCTTTCTCCCCAGACTTTTCTGAGAGCTAGAAAGAGGTCGTGCTACTTCCAATTGCTTTTGTTCTTCTGTCCCTCTGTCACATGGCTTGCCTTTTATATTTGCAACACACAAAAGTTAGGACTGTTGTTTAAGCGACACAGGGAGAGAGAGAGAGAGAGAGGGAGAGAGAGAGGGAGAGAGAGAGAGAATGTCAAATGGAAAAGAGCCATTGCAGTCATATATCAATCAGGCGTGCGGCCGCAGCAGCGCACTAGCAAATGGGAATGCCAGGGAAATGTGAGGCGCCCGGTATCGGGGACTCGCCGCCTCTGCCCACCGCTCGGCTCCCTTCCACCGAGCATCTTACGATGGGAACCGCATAGGACTAACAAGGGCAAGGAAGTCCCCACGCACCCACCCCCACTTCTTCTTCTTCTTTTTTTTTTTTTTTTTTTGGTGTTTTGGAAATATTTAATAAAGGGCTACATAATATTCGGGATTTAATTCTTTGGCAAGCATGCGGCTGCCCTAAAGAGGTGGCGTCCGCAAGAAAGACACAGAAATACAGAGTGGCACTCTGCTTAACGATTCAGCAGCTGACCAGGATGAAGTTGAAATTCTCAGAAACAGAGGAGAAACATGGGAATCCGAACTCCTTCTCAGGAGATGCTGTGGTAGCAAGTGCAAAAGGCTGCTCTGTTTGGTCACGCTGTGGGTGGGTGGTGAGAGTTCTCCTTTTCTGAGCTGTTTATCCAGTAAATGATTTTTTAGCAGCAGATCCATGATTAAATTCACAGTAGTACTTAAATCAGTGCCTTCTTTAGCGTCATTTGAATAAAACTCTAGATCTGATTTAGACACAATGACAAAGTGGGAGTCCTTGACTCCTGGAGTTCTCTGAGGGTGAGAATAATAACAGGTAAAGCCAACCCACTGCACCACGACTAGTAGAAAAATGACAAAGGTAACTATGTGTGTGGGCTAGATGCCTGCTAGCTGGATAATACTGTTATGAGCTGTGGGAATACAAAGGGAAATATTTCATAATTCTTGCCCTTAAAAGCTGAAAATTAAGACAGAAAACCATCAGCAATTTTTTGTGGAAAACACAAAGATCCATTTATAAATTTTTTTATGTCAGATGAACCCAGCTCCAGAATGTTTTTTTGTTTTTTTTTTTTTACAAATGAACACTGATGAAGAATTAAACTGAGGATATAAAAACGTGATAAATATGTCATAGAATTTCAGAAGAAATTTCTTGTGAGACCTCCATATAATTGTTGATGCTGAAACTGTTATGTTCAACTAGATCACATCATTTATTATTCATTCATAAATAGGCAATCACATTATTACTCTCCCACAGAACCTTTACTTCAGTCACTGAAGTTTATAAGGGGTGTCTTATATTTTTCAGTTTGATCTCCACACTTTTCTTTTGCTTTACCAGGAAAATCTAGTCTACCTGGGACCAGCCAGTCACAAAACAGAACCTACTTTCAAGGATAAAGGACAAATGACAAGCTCAAAGCCTTGAAAGGAAATCTGGCACTTGGCCAATGATGATATTGGCCGAAATGTCTCAAAAGCAGAAGATCAAAAAGCAAATGGAAATTGGACCTTAAAAATGGAAATAATCTGAAAGGGGAAATGACTTGTAGCTGAGTAAGAGCCATGGAAAGAGTCATGAACACATTTTCTGGCTCAATTCTGTGGGTCAGATCGGAGGGTGGATAAATCCTTTGGCCACCAACATTTTCAAATATCAGAGCTTGACGTCCATCCACCTTTTCACTTCTCCTAATAATTTGTGGATTTTTTCCTCAACATGTGGTCATCACTCCACCCTGCTATCTTTTGAGGGGTTCTCAGAGACACTCTATCTGTTCTGAAGTAACATGAAAAGGTGTGGTTCTTCCTGGTTGGAATTTTCCAGCCTCCTACAAGCAATAGCACCACAGAAAATGTAAAAATTGCAAACACATTGATTGCTTGGCCTCAGAAGACAGGCTGTCTCCCAGATGGAGCCCCACTGCTTCCTCCAGGAGTTATTCTGTTAGGGATGGCAAAGAATACCATCTGCTGCCCCTTTCAAGAGGGAGATTTGCCTCTGCTCTTTGGGCTCCAGAGGACCCATTTCTCAGTAGGTATCTGGCAACACGACTCTTTTCATCACATCACCATGCTTTTCAGAAAGGTCACTGTGCCACCCATGGTTACTTTACCAGCCATTATTAACATTCCTGAGAAAGGAGGACTCTCTTTACATTTCTATCTATGCCAAAGGAGGTGAAAACAGTCCTGCTGTTATTTCATATGTGCTCAGGATGGAAAGAGTTTTGGAGAAGGTGCTGTCTATAAGCTGGATGGGAAATTCTTCAAGGGACCCTCCTGACCCTTTTATTTCTGGTTCTGTTTTCAGCTTGCCTCTTCCTTGTTAGCTCTAGTGGATATTTACAGGAATCTCCCATCATCCAATTACCCCTGAAGGACGGGAAATCCCAAGGCTCCCTTCTCCCATCAGAACCTGTTCCCTCTTCTGAACAGCTGGAGAGTCAGGTGTGACCAAGCTTACCAGATGTGCCATTCAGGAGGCATGGTTAAGACCTGCAGACATTCAGAGGTTATTCCCTATGGGTGCACTGGAGGTCCCAGAGGATACAGCAGCCAATGTCAAGGGCAACAGAGCCCAGCATGTGACAAAGGGTGTTCTGTGGACAAAATCCATGATGGCATTCTGAGCAGCCTGGTATTTTGGGCTGCATCCATGTTTGCCACCATTTTATGAGTCTGAATCTCCAGCTTTCCTGGTGATTCTGTGAACTGCCTCCTTCATCATCACACCCACAAAGATCCTGCCAATAAATTCTTTTCTGCTTTAATTAGCTAGAGAAGTTTTTGAGGTTGGCAACCAAGAGTCCTGACCTGAACAGTCCATTTTCCAAGTTTAGGTAACTAACATCATTAACATACAAATGGGAATGTAGCCTCCTCTTCTTCCTAACTACTTTTCCAAACAAATAAATGGTTTCAGATTCATTGTCAGTCTGCTATAGCTACATTTTGAAAGTAGAAAATTTCTAGGTGGATGTATGATAAGATACACATATATACTGTGTGGACTTCCCAGGTGGCGTTAGTGGTAAAGAACCTGCCTGCCAGTGCAGGAGACATAGAGATGTGGGTTTGATCCCTGGGTCAGGAAGATCCCCTGGAGGAGGGCAGGGCAACCCACTCTAGTACTCTTGCCTGGGAAATCCCATGGACAGAGGAACCTGGCAGGCTATAGTCCATGAGTCCATGAGTCAGACATGAGTGAACCGACTCAGCATGCATGCATGAGTATACTATGTACTTATTAAGACGCTCACCAAAAACCAACAACATTTGACATCATGCCTACATGGATATAGATAGGTGTGTGTTTGTGTGTAAAATCCCAACATACCAGCATAGTCTGCCAAGCATGATTTATAATTATCTATGAGAATACTAGTCTTTACCATGCTCATGAATATAATAGTATTTATTCAAACATATCTATTAATAATAATAGCAACTATTTGATGAGTGTATACTCTCTACTGGGCTTTGTGAAAAATATTCTATATGGATTATCTCTTTTAGAGAAATACACAGAAATCCTATAAGGTAGATACTATTCTCTATTTTGTAAGTAGGGAAACTGGAATTCTGAGTTGACAGGTGATTTCCCTGAGGTTTACCAAGTAAACAAATAGCAGATATGAGTCCTGGCTTTACTGTCTTTTTTCAAAAAATAATAATGAATGTTTATTGAAAGATTGCTCTGTGCCAGGTACAAAGTGCTTTAGTTAACAGTAACTTGTTAAATCTTGAATAACCACTTAATGACATGTGGTTAGTTGCTCAGTTGTGTCCAACTCTTTGCAACCCCATGGACTGTAGCCCGCCAGGCTCCTCTGTCTATGGGGATTCTCCAGGCAAGAACACTGGAGTGGGTTGCCAATGTCCACCTCCAGGGTATCTTCCCAACCCAGGGATCAAAACCAGATCTCCCACATTGCAGACAGATTCTTTACTGTCTGAGCCACCAGAAAATGCCAAGAATACTGGAGTGGGTAGCCCATCCCTTCTCCAGGGGAATTTCCTGACTCAGGAATTGAAACAGGGTCTCCTGCATTGGCAGGTGGATTCTTTACCACTTGAGCCACCTAGGAAGCCTAAGCAACTATTGTTTCTTTAATATTTGTTCCAGCATACGTAAATTTTTTTAATCTTAAATATTTCTTTGCTTTGTGTATGCTTGGATGATTAAGCTTTGTTTTGTTTTCTTAACTGGTGACTTTTTAAAAACATCAGTCCTTAGATTTTCTAAGAAGACAGTCCTACTATATGATAACATACATACTACTATTATTCACATTTTAACCCCCCTTTTAAAAAATTCACTGGAGTATAATTGCTTTACAAAGTTGTATTAGTTTCTGCTGTACAGCAAAGTGAATCAACTATATGTATACATATATCCCCTCGCTCTTGAGCCTCCTTCTCAGCCCCTATTCCAGCCCTCTAGGTTGTCACTGAATGCCAGGTTGGGTTCCCTGTGTTACACAGCAACTTTCCACTAGCTACCTATCTTACATATGGAAGTGTATATGTGTCAATGCTATTCTCCCAGTTCATCCCAACCTCCCCTTCCCCCACTGTGTTCACAGTCTTTTCTCTACGTCTGCATCTGTATTCCTGGATGGACCTAGAGTCTGTCATACAGAATGAAAAAAAGTCACAAAGAGAAAAGCAAATATCTTATATTAATGCATATATATATCCACACACACATGAAATCTAGAAAAAAGTACTACAAGCTAAGTTACTTCAGTCGTGTCTGACTCTTTGCAACACTTTCAAGGCAAGAAACAAAAACTTTAAAGATCAATGGCTTAAAACATAAGGACATTTATGGTGCTCAATCAGGCAGTAATAACTTGACAGTCGGTACAGTAGTCCTGGTATCATCAAAATCTCAAGCTCCTCCCACTTTCATCATGCTCAATCAATACTGTTGGGTTCTGTTCTCCTCTGGAAGATCAATTCACATTCACAAGATGGCTGGTGGAACTCTAGAAATCATACTGAAATTTAGGAGTCAAGAGAGAAAGAGAGAAGAGCTTGTTTTGTTTTGTTTTGTTTTTTTCTCCTCTTCTTCAATCAAGAGGAAAGTCTTTCCAGAAACCCCAAGGACTTCCCATTGCATCCCATTGACCAGAACCTGGCCACATTCCCACTCCAGCAGTAATCTCTGCAATGTTGTTGCTGTTGTTGTTGTTTAGTCACTAAGTCACGTCCAACTCTTTGCAACCCCTTGGACTGTAGCCCACCAGGCACCTTTGTCCATGGAATTTCCCAGGCAAGAATATGGGAGTGGTTGCCATTTCCTTCTCCAGGGGATCTTCTTGACCCAGGGATTGAACCTGTGTCTCTGAGTCTCCTGCATTGGCAGGTGGATTCTTTACCACTGAGGTACCCAGGGAAGCACCAATCTCTGCAAAGGAGAGCACAATTGCCATGACTGGTCTGGCCCAATCATGATCCATGCCTTGGGGCTGGATGCATGGCAGACTAGACATAGATTCTTAGTGATGAAAGAGGATGAACTGTAGTATCTGCCGCCATGAGAAAGACAATATAAACACCAGGTGACAGCAGGGTGTGACAAATGCTATGAGGAAAATGAAATACTAATGAACTAGACAGTAACTGAAGTAGTACAGAAAGAGGAGTGAGTTAATAGTGTGCCTGACCAGAGTTGGTTTCTCTGTGGACATGACATTTGAATTTAAATGCTAAGAGCAAAATGGTCAAGCAGAACTGCCTGGAACAGAGTGAGAGGGGCAAGTGGTAGGAGATGTGATCAGAGATGAAAGCAGGGGGCACATATACAAGCTTTATTACATAAAGCTTGATTGGTCAGTGTAGGGAGTTTGGGGTTTTGTTCTTGGCTGAATTGTGTCTCCTCCAAATAAGATATATTGAAGTCCTAACCCCCAGTAGCTTAGAATGCCACCTTATTTCCAAATTGAGTTATTATAAAGATAAATAGTGAAGTCATTAAGATGGGTCCTAATCCAATATGACCAGTGTTCTTATGAAAAGGAGAATTTTAGACACAGAAACATACATACACAGAGGGAAGAAAATGTAAAGACACAAACAGCGAGAAGATGGCTGTGTGACTGTAGTGAAGCATCAGTAAGCTAAGGAGGATCAAGGGTTGCCAACAAACACCAGAAGCCAGAAGAGACAAGGAAGGATGCTCCCCTGAAGCCACCAGAGAAAACATGGCCCTGCTGACAACTTGATCTCAGACTTCCGGCCCCCAGAACTGTGGGACAATGTATTTCTGTAGCTTCTTTACTTTTTTTCTCACAAAGATGGCTCTCGATTCTTTGACTCCAATAGTTATCACTCACCACCTGAACATCACTTTTGTGTTTTCCAAGCAGCAAACATAGCCTGTTTCAAATAACCCATATTTTGATACCTATTATACTCTTAAGAGTTATTATGTAGTGCTTTAAAAGCTAACCACACATCTGTTCTCATTACAAAGCACATTATCAAATCAATGCCCTATAGTAGCAGTCACCATACATGTCCTCAGCAGTGAAAGATAAGGGCAGCAGCACGCACTTAATAACATCTTTCCCAGTACTAGTTCATTTGGTTTATTATTATATTTCTTATCATAATCTTCTCTAATAACTCAGTTGAGGCACAAAAATTATAAAGAGACAATTTTCATGTTGAAATGAAATGAAATCAGAGATAATATGTATTATCTCTGTGTTAAAATTTGAGACACTTCTTGAATATATACACATACCTGGATTTTTTTTTTCCTGAAAGAGGGTTGGATAACCATGGTGGCTAGACTAAAGCTTTTAATTGTGAGTCAATCTTCTAATGGCAGAAACTCCATTCTCAAAAGTAATTAAAATATGATCACACACAGGTAGATGGAATCACACCTCTATGTGGACTTGCAATCATAACTTGGTTATTGATCTCTATGTTACTTTAAAGTTGTTTTCCAAAGATAAAAACTTTTAATTGGCTATTTAATTGCTTATTTTTTATTATTTATTTTTTACTTTACAATATTGTATTGGTTTTGCCATACATCAACATGAATCTGCCATGGGTGTACACATGTTCCCAATCCTGAACCCTCCTCCCACCTCCCTCCCCATACCATCTATTTTTGATAATTTTAGCTTATTCCAAAAGGGTACATGCTGCTGCTGCTGCTGCTGCTGCTGCTGCTGCTGCTAAGTCGCTTCAGTCGTGTCCAACTCTGTGCGACCCCATAGACGGCAGCCCACCAGGCTCTGCCATCCCTGAGATTCTCCAGGCAAGAATACTGGAGTGGGTTGCCATTTCCCTCTCCAATTTCTGTAGTTTTAAACAACTTAGGTTTTGGTACTTTGATATGGCAGCCCTTGGAAACAAACAGTTTTGCTTGCAAAAAGATGGGAATTCACTGGTGGGTTTAAAGAAATGATTTACATTTTTTAGAAACTTGCTCTGGTTCATATGTAGAGATGGATCATGGGCAGATGAGGAAATGAGAAGTGACAAAGAGTGGAAGGAGAAGGGTCACTGAAGTCTCCCAGGGAAGAGAAAGCGGTGGTTTGCACTGTGGTTGAAGTAGTCCAAGTGGAGTGGAGTGGACAGGTTTTGGATGTATTTGGACAGTGTAGAATATACATGACTTGCCTCTGAATTGTATACGGAGAGTCCAAAAAGAGAAAACATCAGTCTTATGCTTGCCCCATGGTGGACTGAGAGAAGTACCGGTTGGTTGGATGATGTGTGGGGCTGGAATCATTCAATTCAATCAGAACAGGTTCAGTGTAGCATTCTTATAAGACATCCAAATTGAAACTCAGAAAAGATAATGTGATATACTAGTTTGGATTTCAGGGGCAATTTTAGAGCTGGAGGAAAAAAACATGTGGACATTGTCAACCTATGGAGGGTAGTTACAGTATGTGGGTGATGAAGATCACTGAGGAAGAGAATGTAGGTAGAGAAGAGGTGAGGAGGGACTTCCCAGGCAGTCCAGTGGTAAAGAATTTGCCTTTCAATGCAAAGGGTGCTGGTTTGATCCCTGGTCAGGGCACTAAGATCCCACATGCCTCCAGGGCCAAAAACCAAAACATAAAGCAGGAACAATATTGTAACAGATTCAATAAAGACTAAAAATGGTCCATATCAGAAAGAGAAAGAGAGAGAGAGATGGAGAACTAGGATAAAGCCCCAGAGCTCACCTACATTAAGTGAGATTGAAAAGATCAGAAAGGTCAGAGGAAAATCAGGACATTGGGCCATTACCAGAAAAACAAATGACAAGTTTTGTTTTCTTGTTTTTTAGGTATAGAAAGTTGTTGCCTAAAAGTAGAGAAAGGCGACTATGGCATTAGGCTTCTGTTCCTCCAATTACGAATTAACTAGAGAGTGTTACTAAGCAACTCACACACACACACAGTGTTAAAGTGCTGTTGCCCAGGCCTCACTCAGATTAACCAAAACAGACTCTTTAGGGGTGAAGACCTGGGCATTTAATATCCTTAAATGCTCTTCTTGCTTCCTCAAAACATAGGACTACCATATGATCCAGCAACATCACTCCTGGGTATTTATTTAAAGGAAATAAAAACAGGATTTCAAAGAGATATATGTACCCTCGTGGTCATTGTCAGATTACTTACAATAGCCTAGATATGGAAGCAACTTAGGTGTCTATCAACAGATGAATGGATAAAGAATATGTGATATATGTGTGCACGTGTGTGTGCATGTGTGTGAGTGTGTGTGTGTGTGTGTGTGCATCTGTGTGTATACACAATGGAATACTACTCAGCTGTGAGGAAGAAAGAAATTTTGCCATTTGGGACAACATGGACGAAATGTGAGGACATTATGCTAGGTGAAATAAGTCTGATATAGAAAGACAAATAGTGTATGATCTCATGTATATGTGGAATCTAAAAAAACTAAACTCAGAGAGTAGAATAGTGGTTATCAGGAGCTACAGATTTGGGGAAATAAGAAGATATTGGTCAAACAGCACAAACTTCCAATTATAAAATGAATAAGTTCTGGGGATCTAATGTACAGCATGGTGATTATAGTTAATCATCAGTTCAGTCGCTCAGTCGTGTCCGACTCTTTGTGACCCCATGGACCGCAGCACACCAGGCCTCCCTGTCCATCATCAACTCCCAGAGTTTACTCAAACTCATGTCCATTGGGTCAGTGATGCCATCCAACCATCTCATCCTCTGTTGTCCCTTTCTCCTCCTGCCCTCAATCTTTCCCAGCATCAGTCTTTTCAAATGAGTCAGCTTTTTGCATCAGGTGGCCAAAGTATTGGAGTTTCACCTTCAACATCAGTCCTTCCAATGAATACCCAGGACTGATCTCCTTTAGGATGGACTGGTTGGATCTCCTTGCAGTCCAAGGGACTCTCAAGAGTCTTCTCCAATACCACAGTTCAAAAGCATCAATTCTTCAGTACTCAGGTTTCTATATAGTCCAACTATCACATCCATACATGACCACTGGAAAAACCATAGCCTTGACTAGACGGACCTTTGTTGACAAAGTAATGTCTCTGCTTTTTAATATGCTGTCTAGGTTGGTCATAACTTTCTTTCCAAGGAGTAAACGTCTTTTAATTTCATGGCTACAGTCACCATCTGCAGTGATTTTGGAGCCCAGAAAAATAAAGTCAGCCACTGTTTCCACTCTTTCCCCATCTATTTGCCAGGAAGTGATGGGACCAGATGCCATGATCTCAGTTTTCTGAACGTTGAGCTTTAAGCCAACTTTTTCACTCTCCTCTTTCACTTTCATCAAGAGGCTCTTTAGTTCTTCTTCACTTTCTGCCATAAGGGTGGTGTCATCTGCATATCTGAGGTTATTGATATTTCTCCCGGCAATCTTGATCCCAGCTTGTGTTTCTTCCAGCCCAGTGTTTCTCATGATGTACTCTGCATATAAGTTAAATAAGCAGGGTGACAATATACGCCTTGACATACTCCTTTTCCTATTTGGAACCAGTCTGTTGTTCCATGTCCAGTTTTAACTGTTGCTTCCTGACATGCACACAGATTTCTCAAGAGGCAGGTCAGGTGGTCTGGTATTCCCATCTCTTTTAGAATTTTCCACAGTATATTGATAGGGATTACACTGAATCTGTAGATGCCTTGAATAGCATTGCCATTTTAACAGTATTAATTCTTTTAATCCATTAACACAGTATATCTTTCTACTTGTTTATGTTGCCTTCAGTTTTTTTTTATCAGTGTCTTATAGTTTTCTGATTATGTCAGTTATTTCCTTAGTTAGATTTACTACTAGATATTTTATTCTTTTTAATGTGATTATAATTGGGATTGTTTTTTAATTTCTCTTTTTGATATTTCATTGTTATTGTATAGAAATGCAACTGATTTCTATGTATTAAGTTAATATCCTGAAACTTTACCAAATTCATTGATGAGCTTTAGTAGTATTTTTGGTGGTGCCTTTAGGGGGTTTTGTGTCATGTCATGTACAAACAGTACATGTTTTACTTCTTCCTTTCCAAATTGGAATAAAATTTTCCCATTTGCAACAACATGGATGAGTCTGGAAGGTATCATGCTTAGTGAAATAAGTCAGACAGAGAAAGACAAATACTGTGTGTTATCACTTGTATGTGGAATCTAAAAAGTAAAGCAAATGAATGAATATAATAAAATAGAAATAGACTCACACATACAGAAAACAAAGCAGTGGTTTCCATGGGGAGAGGGAACAGGAGGGGGGCCAAATAGGGATAGAGGATTAACAGACACAAACTAGCATGTATAAAATAAATAAACTACAAGGATATATTGTACAACACAAAGAATATAGCCAATATTTTATAATATTTATCAATAGAGTATATTCTATAAAAATGCCGACTGACTACGTTGTAAACCTGAAACTAAAATAATACTATAAATCAATATTCAGTTCAGTTCAGTCACTCAGTCATGTCGGACTCTTTGCGACCCTGTGAACTGCAGCGTGCCAGGCCTCCCTGTCCATCACCGACTCTCAGAGCTTACTCAAACTCATATCCATTCAGCTGGTGATGCCATACTACCATCTCATCCTCTGTCATCGCCTTCTCCTCCTGCCTTCAATCTTTCCCAGCATCAGGGTCTTTTCCAAAGAGTCAGTTCTTATCAGGTGGCCAAAGTATTGGAGTTTCAGCTTCAGCATCAGTCCTTTCAATGAATATTCAAGACTGACTTCCTTTAAGATGGACTGATTTGATCTCCTTGCAGTCCAAGGGACTCTCAAGAGTCTCCTCCAACACCACAGTTCAAAAGCATCAGTTCTTCGGCACTCAGCTCTCTTTATAGTCCAACCCTCACATCCGTACATGACTATAGGAAAAACCATAGCTTTGACTAGATGGACTTTTGTTGGCAAAATGATGTCTCTGCTTTTTAATGTGCTGTCTAGGTTGCTGATAGCTTTTCTTCCAAAGAGCAAGTGTCTTTTAATTTCATGGCTGCAGTCACCATCTGCAGTGATTTTGAAGCTAAATAAATAAATAAAGTCTGTCACTGTTTCCATTGCTTCCCCATCTATTTGCCATGAATTTATGGGACCAGATGCCGTGATATTCATTTTCTGAATGTTGAGTTTTAAGCCAGCTTTTTCATTCTCCTCTTTCACTTTCATCAAGAGGCTCTTTAGTTCTTCTTTGCTTTCTGATGTAAGGGTGGTGTCATCTGCATATCTGAGGTTATTGATATTTCTCCCAGCAATCTTGATTCCAGCTTGTACTTCATCCAGTCCAACATTTCTCATGATGTACTCTGCATATAAGTTAAATAAGCAGGGTGACAATATACAGCCTTGACGTACTCCTTTTCCTATTTGGAACCAGTCTGTTGTTCCATGTCCAGTTCTAACTGTTGCTTCCTGACCTGCATACAGATTTCTCAAGAGGCAGGTTGGATGGTCTGGTATTCCCATCTCTCTCAGAATTTTCCACAGTTTATTGTGATCCACCCAGCCAAAGGCTTTGGTATAGTCAGTAAAGCAGAAATAGATGTTTTTCTGGAATTTTCTGGCTTTTTCGATGATCCAGCAGATGTTGGCAATTTGATCTATATTGTACTATATACTGGATAGTTGCAAGGAAAGTAGCTCTTAAACATTCTCACATAAAAAAAGAAACAGTAATTATGTGATGGGATGGAGGTGTTGATGTTATGGTGATAATCATTTTGAAAAATATGAGTATATCATATCAAATCAACATACTGTACATCTTAACCTTACACAATGCTATACATGAATTATATCTCAGTAAAGCCCAGGAAAAACCAAAGGAAGATGAAGAATGTAAATAAATACATAAATAAAGCTCCCTTTACAACATCAAAGGCACAATTCATTAAATAATTGAGCTGGACTTCATTAAAATTAAAACTTCTGCTCCACAACAATGTTAAGAGAATGAAAAAGAAAAAAAAGCCATGGACTGAAAGAAAAATATTTGCAAAAGACACATCAGATAAAGGACTATTACCCAGAATACACAAAGGAATCTTAAACTTAACAATAAGAAAACAAACAACCTAATTAAAAAATGGGCAAAAGACCGGAACAGATACCTAATCAAAGAAGATACACAGATGGAGAATCAATATATGAAAAGATTCTCCATGTTATATGTCATCAGGGAAATGGAAGTTAAAACAGTAATAAGATACCACTACATATCTATTATAATAGCCACAATCCAGAAACTGTCAACACTAAATATTGGTGAGAGTAATAGAAACTGATTTATGATGAGTAGGAATGCAAAATAGTAAAGCCATGTTGGAAGACGGTTTGGCAGTTTCTTACAAAACTGAACGTACTCTAACCATATGATCCAGCAACCGTGATCCTTGGTCACTACCCAAAGAAGTTGAAAACTTATGCCCATGCAGATATTCATAGCAGCTTTATTCATAATTGCTAAAAACTTGCAATGAACCAAGATGTCCTTCAGTAGGTGAATAGATAAACTGTGGTGCATCCAAACAATGGAATATTATTCAGTGCTAAAAAGAAATGAGCTATCAAGCCATGAAAAGACATGGAGGAACCTTAAAGGTGAATTTTAAAATAACTTTTATGTCAATTATATCTCAACAGAGCTGGATTTTTTGAAATGCATCTAACTAAGTGCAGGAAGTCAAACTGAAAAGGTTACATACCATATGATTCCAACTAAATTATAGTCTTGAAAAGGCAAAACTACTGGAGACAGTAAAAGATAAGTAGTTTCCAGGGGTTGAGAAGGGGAAGGGATGAATAGATGGAGTACAGATATTATAATGATAGATACACATCATTATACATTCATCTAAATCCATAGAATGTACAACTCCAGAGGTGAACCCTAATATACACTATAGACTTTGAGTGATGATGATGTCCAAGTTGGTTCATCAATTGTAACTTATGTACCCTGCAGTGCTGGATGTTGGTATTGGGGGAGGCTATAAAGGCAAAATGATAGGATACAGAAAGAGGAACTCCCCAGGTCATTAGGTGCCCAATATTCTACTGGAGATCAGTGGAGAAATAACTCCAGAAAGAATGAAGGGATGGAGTCGAAGCAAAAACAATACCCAGTTGTGGATGTGACTGGTGATAGAAGCAAGATCCAATGCTGTAAAGAGCAACATTGCATAGGAACCTGGAATGTCAGGTCCATGAATCAAGGCAAATTGGAAGTGGTCAAACAAGAGATGGCAAGGGTGAACGTTAACATTCTAATAATCAGTGAACTAAAATGGACTGGAATGGGTGAATTTAACTCAGATGACCATTATATCTACTACTGTGGGCAGGAATCCCTCAAAAGAAATGGAGTAGACATCATGGTCAACAAAAGAGTCCGAAATGCAGTACTTGGATGCAGTCTCAAAAATGACAGAATGATCTCTGTTTGTTTCCAAGGCAAACCATTCAATATCACAGTAATCCAAGTCTATGCCCCAACCAGTAATGCTGAAGAAACTGAAGTTGAACAGTTTTATGAAGACCTACAAGACCTTTTAGAACTAACACCCAAAAAAGATGTCCTTTTCATTATAGGGGATGGGAATGCAAAAGTAGGAAGTCAAGAAACACCTGGAGTAACAGGCAAATTTGGCCTTGGAACGCAGAATGAAGAAGGGCAAAGGCTAATAGAGTTTTGCCAAGAGAATGCACTGGTCATAGCAAACACCCTCTTCCAACAACACAAGAGAAGATTCTACACATGGACACCACCAGATGGTCAACACCAAAATCAGATTGATTATATTCTCTGCAGCCAAAGATGGAGAAGCTCTATACAGTCAACAAAAACAAGACCAGGAGCTGACTATGGTTCAGATCATGAAGTCCTTATTTCCAAATTCAGACTGAAATTGAAGAAAGTAGGGAAAACCACTAGACCATTCAGGTATGACCTAAATCAAATCCCTTATGATGATACAGTGGAAGTGAGCAATAGATTTAAGGGCCTAGATCTGATAGATAGAGTGCCTGATGAACTATGGACAGAGGTTTGTAACACTGTACAGGAGACAGGGATCAAGACCATCCCCATGGAAAAGAAATGCAAAAAAGCAAAATGGCTGTCTGGGGAGGCCTTACAAATAGCTGTTAAAAGAAGAGAGGTGAAAAGCAAAGGAGAAAAGGAAAGATATAAGCATCTGAATGCAGAGTTCCAAAGAATAGCAAGAAGAGATAAGAAAGCCTTCTTCAGTGATCAATGCAAAGAAATAGAGGAAAACAACAGAATGGGAAAGACTAGAGATCTCTTCAAGAAAATTAGAGATACCAAGGGAACATTTCATGCAATGATGGTCTCGATAAAGGACAGAAATGGTATGGACCTAACAGAAGCAGAAGATATTAAGAAGAGGTGGCAAGAATACACAGAACTGTACAAAAAAGATCTTCACGACCCAGATAATCATGATGATGTGATCACTAATCTAGAGCCAGACATCTTGGAATGTGAAGTCAAGTGGGCCTTAGAAAGCATCACTACAAACAAAGCTAGTGGAGGTGATGGAATTCCAGTTGAGCTATTTCAAATCCTGAATGATGATGCTGTGAAAGTGCTGCACTCAATATGCCAGCAGATTTGGAAAACTCAGCAGTGGCCACAGGACTGGAAAAGGTCAGTTTTCATTCCAATCCCAAAGAAAGGCAATGCCAAAGAATGCTCAAACTACTACACAATTGCACTCATCTCACACGCTACTAAAGTAATGCTCAAAATTCTCCAAGCCAGGCTTCAGCAATATGTAAACTGTGAACTCCCTGATGTTCAAGCTGGTTTTAGAAAAGGCAGAGGAACCAGAGCTCAAATTGCCAATATCTGCTGGATCATGGAAAAAGCAAGAGAGTTCCAGAAAAACATCTATTTCTGCTTTCTTGACTATGCCAAAGTCTTTGACTGTGTGAATCACAATAAACTGTGGAAAATTCTGAAAGAGATGGGAATACCAGACCACCTGACCTGCCTCTTGAGAAATCTGTATGCAGGTCAGGAAGCAACAGTTAGAACAGGACATGGAACAACAGACTGGTTCCAAATAGGAAAAGGAGTACGTCAAGGCTGTATATTGTCACCCTGCTTATTTAACTTCTATGCAGAGAACATCATGAGAAATGTTGGACTGGAAGAAACACAAGCTGGAATCAAGATTGCCTGGAGAAATATCAATAATCCCAGATATGCAGATGACACCACCCTTATGGCAGAAAGTGAAGAGGAGCTAAAAAGCCTCTTGATGAAAGTGAAAGAGGAGAGTGAAAAAGTTGGCTTAAAGTTCAACATTCAGAAAATAAAGATCATGGCATCTGGTCCCATCACTTCATGGCAAATAGATGGGGAAACAGTAGAAACAGTGTCAGACTTTATTTTGGAGGGCTCCAAAGTCACTGCAGATGGTGACTGCAGCCCTGAAATTAAAAGACACTTACTCCTTGGAAGAAAAATTAAGACCAACCTAGATAGCATATTGAAAAGCAGAGAGAATACTTTCCCAACAAAGGTCCGTCTAGTCAAGGCTATGGTTTTTCCTGTGGTCATGTACGGTTGTGAGAGTTGGACTGGGAAGAAGGCTGAGTGCCGAAGAATTGATGCTTTTGAAGTGTGGTGTTGGAGGAGACTCTTGAGAGTCCCTTGGACTGCAAGGAGATCCAACCAGTCCATTCTGAAGGAGATCAGCCCTGGGATTTCTTTGGAAGGAATGATGCTAAAGCTGAAGCTCCAGTACTTTGGCCACCTCATGTGAAGAGTTGACTCATTGGAAAAGACTCTGATGCTGGGAGGGATTGGGGGCAGGAGGAGAAGGGGACGAAAGAGGATGAGACGGCTGGATGGCATCACGGACTCGATGGACGTGAGTCTGAGTGAACTCCGGGAGATGGTGATGGACAGGGAGGCCTGGCGTGCTGCAATTCATGGGGTTGCAAAGAGTTGGACACGACTGAGCGACTGAACTGAACTGATGCATGTGCAGGGACAGGGGAATATGGGGACTCTGTACTTCCCACTCAATTTTGCTGTGAACTTAAAACTGCTCTAAAACATAAATTGTGAAAAAAAAAAATATGGCAGGCTCCCTTCTCTCTGCAAAAATATTACCCAATTAGAGTAGACAGCCTCAGGAAAGAAAAAAAAATTCCCCAGGCAATTCTAAAGCACAGTTAGAGTCAGGAACCAGTCTTGAGCCATTATAAAAGTACCCAGTCAATCAGCTCAATAAACAATTTTATAATGTAAATTCAAGGTAATGAACCTCTAGACATGTGCTAATTGTAGTGAATAATCGTTTTTGGCATCCTTTCCACCATTTTATGAGCATCTTCAAAGAGTTGAGAGGACATCTTTTCCCTACAACACACTGTACATTTCATCAAAGGCATAACTCAGTACAATCTTTGGTTTAAAGAAAGATGACGAAAGAAAGACTCTCAACTCTAAATCTAAGCACCTTTTGAACTTTATAAAAATTACTTAAAGAGCAACATAGTCAGTGTAATAGAAAAACTAAGATCTTTATCTAGGCCCTTTTAAAATAATACATCTTACTGTCCATGAGTTACTCCATAAGGATAATGAAAAATTATTTTACACTTCAAATTAAAAATGCAAGGATTCAAAACGTCCAAAAAGCATTTGAGAAAAGAAAGGACTAATATTTAAGAAGGAAACAAATCCTCTAACAAAATGTAGTGTCTTAATTCATTATGGTTCTAAAATTAGCCTTTCTTTAGTTTGGTGAGGAATAGGTCTATTAAAATCATCAGTACTCTTGCCAAATCGCCGAGGGGGTGGGGGCTCCTTGCTAGAAGTAAGAATCTCAATGTTCATTTTAATTCAAAGATCTTATTCCTCACCCCATAGAACTCAATAGTATCTAACACGAATGAGCGAGCAACTCTTCCTTAAAATTCTTCCTTCTCTTTGTCTTCATCATGTTATAGCAGGGGTCCCTAGCCTCCGGGCTCTAATGCCTGATGATCTGAGGTGGAGCTGATGTAATAATAACAGAAATAGAGTGCACAATAAACGAAATGTGCTTAAATCATTCTGAAACCATTCCCCCACCCGTTTTCATTGTCTTCCATGAAACCAGTCCCTAGTGCCAAAACCACTGGGGACTGCTTGTATAGGAACCACTCCTATCCTGGCATCCTTTCCTTCATGGCCTCAGTTCCTTCCTCCACAAACCCACCGGAGTGATTTATCTAGTTCATGGCTCAAATGTTACCCCCAGGTCCATTTCTGTTCTCAGTCTACTTTCTGAACTTCTAAACAAGAACTGCCACTTATTCCCAAGGACTCACCACTTAAATAATTCATTGGCACCTCTCACTGAGCCGCCAAGTCCGATTGATTATTGGCTCCTTTCTTGCTACTCCAGTATTTTGCATCCTTAAATCAGGTGTACCACAGTTGCCCCAGCCTGAAAAATCTTATTAGTTCTGCAATTTAGGAAAAGTTGTTAACTTCTTACAACCTCAGTTACTTCATCTGTTTTATGGGTAAAGAAAAATAATCTAAGAGGCTCAGTGTGAAGGTTATTTGAGACATTGCTTTAAATTGCGAAGATTATTGCTCTGTGTTGTTGTTAGACGAGGCCCTGCTGGAGAACACCTAAGGAAACAGTGAACTCAGTTTCAAGCTATAAACAGGGCCAAGGTCTTTGACTCCCATATTATGATGCCTATAAAACTACTGGCTGGCTAGGAAGTAATAACGTTCTCCATAGTGAAACAGAATGGTTTCAGTCATATTTGAACTTCAATTTCTTACATTCTAGCTATAAAATAATAGAGTCTACTGTCAAATCTTATTTTCTCAAAATCTTAAATTTCACAGGACTGAAAAATATTCCCTCCATTTAGTTTCAAAATGTGAAATTCATTTAAAAATGAAGGATTTTGGAGCTGGGAGTGGGGTTCAGGATGGTGGGACACATGTACATCCATGGCTGATTCATGTCAGTGTATGGCAAAGCCCAGCACAATATTGTAATTAGCCTCCAATTAAAATAAATAAAAAATTTTAAAAAAGAAAAAGAATGAAGGATTTGAAGGGAGGTGGGAGGGAGGTTCGGGAGGGAGGTTCAAGAGGGAGGGATCATAGATATACCTATGGCTGATTAATGTTGGTGTTTGGCAGAAATCAACACAATATTGTAAAGTAATTATCCTTTAATTAAAAATAAATTTAAAAATTAAAAGCAAATAACAAACAGCCTAAAATAAATAAATGAAAAAAATAAGGGATTTTTCATTAACTTTGCATATCTCAGAGATCATAGACAAACCATAGTCTCTAGAAGCTCTACAAATTCATGTTAGGTCAGTTTTAATCCTACCTGAGGTCAATTTCACACAGAAAGAATTATTGTAAGAGTTCATACTGACAGCTTGTAATTAATGTATGCTTTTGAAAAGATGAATAGTCATTGACTGGATGCTAAAAAAAGATTATATTTTTTGATCTTCCCACACACAGCAAAAAAAAAAAAAAAAGATACCACTCATCATATTTGACACTTTGTTATCTTTCCCAGAAGAATCTTCTCACATATTGAAGAGTTTGTCTTCTTCAAATTTATGATTTTTTCAATTAAAACTTAATTAAAAAAACATATTTTGTGGTTTAAGAAATAAATAACAAGCTTAGAGGCATTCTGTAGTTGTTCTATGTGATGAATAAAAGCAGCTTTATTTTACATATTTACTTATTCAATCTGTATTTATTAAACGTTTACTAAGCCCAGAAATTTCCAGATGTACAAGCTGAATTTAGAAAAGGCAGAGGAACCAGAGATCAAATTGCCAACGTCTGCTGGATCATAGAAAAGGCAAGGGAATTCTAAAAAAAAATCTTACTTCTGCTTCCTTGACTACACTTAAGCCTTTGACTGTGTGGATCACAACAAAATGTGGAAAATTCTTAAAGAGATGGGAATACCACACCACCTTATCTGTCTCCTGAGAAATCTGTGTGTAGGACAAGAAGCAACAGTTAGAATTGGACATGGAACAATGGACTGGTTCAAAAGTGGGAAAGGAGTACAACAAGGCTGTATATTGTCACCCTGCTTATTTAACTTACATGCAGAGTACATCATGTGAAATGCTGGGCTGGATGACTCACAAGCTGGAATCAAGATTACCAGGAGAAATATAAACAACCTTAGATATGCAGATGATACCACCTTAATGGCAGAAAGTGAAGAAGAACTAAAGAGCCTCTTGATGAAGGTGAAAGAGAAGAGTGAAAAAGCTGGTTTAAAACTCAACATTCAAAAAATGAAGATCATGGCATTTGGTCCCATAAATTCATGGCAAATAGATGGGGAAAAATGGAAACAGTGACAGATTTTCTTCTTTTTTTTTTTTTTGCCTCCAAAATCACTGTGGATGGTGACTGCATCCATGAAATTAAAAGATTCTTGTTCCTTAGAAGAAAAGCTATGAAAAACCTAGGCACCATATTAAAAAGCAGAGACATCACTTTGCTGACAAAGGTCTGTATAGTCAAAGGAATGGCTTTTCCAGTAGTCATGTACAGACGTGAAAGCTGTACCATAAAGAAGGCTGAGCACCAAAAAATTGATGCTTTTGAACTGTGGTGCTGGAGAAGACTCTTGAGAATCCCTTGGACAGCAAGGACATGAAACCAGTCAATCCAAAAGGAAATCAACCCTGAATATTCATTGAAAAGACTGACGCTGAAGGCTGAAGCTCCAGTACTTTGGCCACCTGATACGAAGAGCAGACTCACTGGAAAAGATCCTGATGCTGGGAAAGATTGAGGGCAAGAGGAGAGGGGGGCAACAGAGGGTGAGATGGTTGGATGGCATCACTGACTCAATGGGCATGAGTCTGAGCAAACTCCAGGAGATAGTAAAGGACAGGGAAGCTTGGCATGCTTCCATGGGGTCACAAAGAGTTGGATGGCGCTTAGTGAATAAACAGCAACCACAAAGTGTAGAAAACCCTGTCTTTCCTTGTCTAACTGATGAATAATTATATTTTCAGAAAGTTCCTCTGATTTTCCCAGGTTTCTGAGAAGTGATTTTCAGAACTTTTTAGTCCCACTCATTAGTTTTTCAAGAAATAAATTTTGAGCAGTGCCAAGCCCTGTTTTAGGCCTTGCACATAGAGTAGCAAACTAGACTGAAAGGTCCCAGCTCTCATGAAGCTGAAAATGTGTTAGGGAGACAGACAATCTCATGAGGAAATATATAATATACTTTCAGGTGATAAGCACAATGACAAAAAAAAAAAAAAGGATAAGGTGATCTAGAGTGAAGGAGAGTGCTACTTTAGATTGGATGGTTAAGAAGCACATGAAGGAGAAATTAGTATCTGAACTCCAGGATATGAGTGAAGTAAAAGTCATGCAAGGGCTGGCAGAAGACCATCCCAGGCAGAGAGAACAGCTTTGGGATGAAACCAAGCTTAGCATGTTCATGATGAAGAAAAGATGAAACCAAGCTTAGCATGTTCATGATGAAGAAAAGAGGCCACTGTGGCTGGAGCAGAGTGAATAAGAGCAAGAGTAGAAGAAAATGAGATAAAGACCAAATCATGTAGTACATTGTAGCCATGACTGGCCATTTAGAGTGTATTCTAAGTGGAACGGGAGGCCACTGGGGATATTAGAACTAGATGGTGACATGAGCTGATTCATGTTTATCAAAGATGACTGTGGGTCTTTTGTGGAAATAGGAAATGTGGTTAGGAGGCCAATGCAGTGAAACATGGTTCAATCCTGACTATATTCTGAAAGCAGAGCTCTTGTAGAACTCGATAATGGATTGGATGTATGGTTCAGATATAAAAGAGGAATTGACAATGACATTTAGTTTCTTGATATGAACTGGTGATTGATGCTCTCATTTAATTGAAATAAGGAAGATTGGAGGGTGAATACAGTGGATGGAGGAAGCAGAATCAGGAGTTCTTACTTAGACATAATAGAGATCCTGTTGTGCAACAAGTGCAAATGATCTGTTGTCAAGTAGACCAGACCTGTAAGAACGTCATTCATAGGAAAAATCTCAGAAGACAGGACAAGGGAAGCTATGTGGATTCCTTGCTGCCCCTCACATTCTGGGGTAGCTTCGCCACAGATGCCAGATATGGGAGAGAGACATGATTTTTGGAATGTGGGGCTTTTAATTTGAATGGTTAGGGAAGAATCAGGTTCTTCCCTGATATAATGAGGGGCTTGGATGTAATAGCAATATAACACAGTAAACTGTGCTCCATCCCCCTCCTGCCAGTCCCTCCTTTGGGGTGATCAGGGACCAAGATATAATGGCAATAGGATACAGCAGAAATGTGTTCCACCCCTATTGAAATTTGTATCCATCCCTCTTCTTCTGCTGTTGTGAAAGTAAGAGAAGGATCCAAGGTACCTGTTGCAGCTGTATGACAGAGAAAGGTAACAGCACAATTTGCCACATCAGTGCTCATAATTGGAGAAGTATCAGCCTCTTTTGGGGGCATGCTGGGAGGGCTGTGGTCCAAGCCTTGTGGTTGACCAAGATTGATTGCTTTAAGCACTAGCCTTAGCCAGTTTCTATGGAGATTTTCAGGGGGCCAATTCCTTCTCTACAGGGGATAATTCATGAACAAATTAACACTTACCTCTTCATAAAAACTTGGATTGAGTTGGTAGTAGTGGAGTGGTGAAATGTGATTGGATTCTAGAAATATTCTCAATGTAGATTTCCCAAAGAACTTGCTGGTGGATTGACTTTTCAAAGAGAAAGGAAGCAATCAAGAAGTATGTATAGGTTTCTATCCTGACTAACTGATTTAATCATAATGTCATTGACAGAAATAAGGAAGATTGAAGGAAGGTATAGAGGGGGTGGAGATGAAATCAAGGGTTATGATTTGGAAATGACTAAAAGACAGTCAAGTAAGGAGGTGGACAGCACCTGGAGTTCAGGGAAAAGATCTGTATGAAGGATATAAATTTTTGAGTCATTAGGATATAGGTGCCTTTTAAAGCTGTTACTGAGTGCAAGCTCATATTGCTCACCACATTACAGGCCAATAATTCAAGAGATGAGTTGTTGGGACAAGTAATAGTGACTTTATTCAGAAAGTCAGCAAATTGAGAAGATGGTAGACTTGTGTCCCAAAGTCAGAATTCAGGTTTCTTTTGTACCAAAAGGGGAAGGAGTGTGGCTGGTTGTTGGAAACTTCTTGTTGCAGGAATCCTTTGCTCTTGCAGCTGTCCATGTAGGTGTGGTCACAATGTTCCTATAAACCTTCAACAAGACAATAGCTATTTTCTGTTTTGCAAATTTTTATTTCTATACAAATGAAAAAGTGCTATACCTTTAAAGGTCAGAGCCCCAAGAATGGCCTATCCTGTACGTTTCAGCAGAGAAGGCAATGGCACCCCACTCCAGTACTCTTGCCTGGAAAATCCTATGGATGGAGGAGCCTGGTAGGCTGCAATCCGTGGGATCATGAAGAGTTGAACATGACTGAGCGACTTCACCTTCACTTTTCACTTTCATGCATTGGAGAAGGAAATGGCAACCCACTCCAGTGTTCTTGCCTGGAGAATCCCAGGATGGGGGAGCCTGGTGGGCTACTGTCTACAGGGTCGCACAGAGTTGGACACGACTGAAGCGACTTAGCAGCAGCAGTACATTTCAGGCTCTAGGCAACATTCTTTTATGAAGGTGCAGAGCCAGCACAAGCAGCAGAACACAAGAGTTAGAGCTAAGGAATAGATTTGATAGGGAGTCAGGTTTGTTCTCTGCTACAAAGCCATGGAACTGGTTAACTTTAGGAGCAAATATAAGAGAAAAAAGGACCTCATACTGGCAAACTGAATCCTGCCCAGGTTATGTTAATATTTAGAAGCCTGGAGCAGGCCTAATATTTGGAAACCTACTTGGCCAGGCAGACTCTTGGTTGCCTACATTAAATAAATAAATAAAAAATAAAAAAGAAGGAACATTCAAGCACAATGTAATCTCAAAACAATACCTGGGATTTGCCACATAAGGCAAAACTGAGATAGGTCTAAATTGTCATTTTCAAGAAAAAGGGGGAATATTTCTAAGGAGATATAAAACATAATAAACATAAAATTTGAAAAGCATGGCTTTCCCCTCACTCTGCTAAATAGAATTACCCATCAGTTAAATATAAAATTGACAATATTCCATACTTTGTTTACACTTTCAGAGACTTCAATCAAAATTATATAATTATTCCAAAGCTTTTTGAGCAAGGTTTGTTTTTCTTTTGAATGCAACATTTTATCCTACCTTTAATAGGGTTGTATTTTACTCTCTCTTCCTCCCAAACTATGGAACTATTAAATTATAGGACATTCTTCACACATGATATGTGTATTTTCTTTTTCAAGTCTAGGCTTTAAGATGACTGTTTCAATTCCAGAGCAATGATGCTTCAGATATTGTTACTCCACTGCATATCATTCTTATTTTCATTCTTACTCTGAAGAGAAATCATTAAGGGAATTTGAAAATGCCATTGACTTTTCTTCAGCTTTTGGATCTGGTTCAGTTCAGTTCAGTCACTCAGTCATGTCCAACTCTTTGCGACCCCATGAATCGCAGCACGTCAGGCTTCCCTGTCCATCACCAACTCCGGGAGTTCACTCAGACTCATGTCCATCGAGTCAGTGATGCCATCCAGCCATCTCATCCTTGGTCGTCCCCTTCTCCTCCTGCCCCCAATCCCTTCCAGCAACAGAGTCTTTTCCAATGAGTCAACTCTTCGCATGAGGTGGCCAAAGTACTGGAGCTTCAGCTTCAGCATCATTCCTTCCAAAGAAATCCCAGGGCTGATCTCCTTCAGAATGGACTGGTTGGATCTCCTTGCAGTCCAAGGGACTCTCAAGAGTCTTCTCCAACACCACAGTTCAAATGCATCAATTCTTCGGTGCTCAGCCTTCTTCCCAGTCCAACTCTCACATCCATACATGACCACTGGAAAAACCATAGCCTTGACTAGACGGACCTTAGTCGGTAAAGTAATGTCTCTGCTTTTGAATATATTATCTAGGTTGGTCATAACTTTTCTTCCAAGGAGTAAGCGTCTTTTAATTTCATGGCTGCAGTCACCATTTGCAGTGACTTTGGAGCCCCCCAAAATAAAGTCTGACACTGTTTCCACTGTTTCCCCATCTATTTCCCATGAAGTGATGGGACCAGATGCCATGATCTTTGTTTTCTGAATGTTGGATCTGGTACCCTGAGCTAAATGAACTAGACATTCAATCATAATTAGGAATACTTAATTAGGGGCCAAAAGAGTGCTGGTTGGTAGGAAGGGAGGAACAAGTGTCCAATAGTAAAAATAGGGAACGGTTCTTGTCCTTCTTTGTTTTAGTTTATTTCCTTCCACCAAAATAGATTTAAAAAATTGTAACATATAGTGGGACTATATGTAATTTTGCTCTGTCTCTTGTAAATGTGTTACCATACTTTCATAATTTAAGAAATAAAAAATTAAAAGAAAAAAATGCATATGAGATTCTCAAAGTCCCAGAAAATTTTCAAAATTAAATTAATTAAATTCACTCTCAAAAAAAATAGAAAGCTGAGTTTTTTAAAATACAAGCAATTAAAACAGCATATTGGATTCTAATATTTGTCAGGAACTATATATGTGTGAAAATAGCCAAGAAATTTCTGGAAAAGTTAACAATGAATAATAAAGAGTACAGCAAAACATCTACCTCTCATCCAGTATTTATATTTCTTCCACATTTTTCAGCCCCCTTGTTGTGGATGGGACTGTGTGGCTAGTTTTGGCCAACAGGCAGGAAAGGAGTCACTTCTGGGTCAAACCATTTAAGATCTTGGGCACAAACTCTTCAGTTATCTCTTCCCATGCTTCAGTGACCTACAGACCATCTATTGAGGTTGTGGCATCACAACAGGGAAGCAGCCTGTGCCACTGAATCTCCAGATGGAGGACAGCTGGCCTAGAATGTTGCCTGACCCACGGTGGAATCCACGTGAATGAGGAATGAGTCTTTCTTATATTAAACCACATAGATTTGGGGGGTTCTGTTTCAACATAGCATTATCTAATACAAAAAAAGAAAAGAAAGATAATCAGGCAAAACAACAACAACTCGCCCACTATGTTGTGAGGATGTCTAGGTTTTGCATTACTAATTACTAATTAGCATTACTAATACAAAAAGAAACTTCTTCAATGAATACAACTAAACAGATCAATGAACTATAAAAGGGTTCATAAATAGACTCAAGCCTATTTGGAAGTTTAATATGTGACAATGATGTCTTAAATCAGTGGGGAAGGATGGGTTACTGCTGTATATCTCAGTTAACAAAATTAACTCAAAATTTAGCAGTTCAAAATGACAATAATCATTTGTTTTATCTTGTAGGTTTGGTAGGTCAGAAATTCTGACAGAACATCACAGAAAAAGTTTGTCTCCACATCATGCATGATGTCTAGGGCCTCAGCTGGACAACTCAAAGGCTGAGGGCTGGAGTACTCTGAAAGTTCATTCCCTTACATGTCTGAGGCTGATGATACCGGCTGTGGGCCAGAGGCCTAGCTGGGGCTCTCAGCTGGAACACCCACATGGGGCCTCTTGCAAAACTTAGACATTCTCACAATATAGTGGGCAGGTTGTTGTTGTTGTTTGCCTGTGATTATCTTTCTTTTCTTTTTTTTTTAATTATGAAAAAATGATAACATGTTTACTTGGAAAATACAGGACAAAGTTACATGCAGTTCTACTGTATATTATAATTATTTTTAAAGTATATAAAATTAAGATTTTTAGTTGGAATTTCAATATCAAGCTTTCAAAAATTAATAGAATGACTGAACAGAAAGGTAGAAGGATACAGTAGACCTGAAAAGCACTATGAACCAATTCAACATAATTAAGATTTATACAATCTTTTCATACAATAACAGGATACAAATTCAAGTTCCCATAGACTATGAACCAGGAGACACTGGAACATATCCAGGGACTTAAAACTTTAAGGTGCAAAAATGTCAGAGTCTAAAGGTATTAAAATAATACAGAGTCTACTCTCTTATCACTGTGGAATTATGTTAGAAATCAATATAAAAAGATATTTGAAATTAACCCACATATTTTCAAGTGCAATGTGACATTTACAAAAAGAGATCTTTGACTGATTGATTGAAAACATCAATAAAGTTAAAACACACATGAGAAAAAACACACGAGGTGACTGCAGACACGAAAGCATTTAAATTAGAAGTTAGTATCAAAATGAGAAATTAATACCAAGGATACTTAATAAAAACCCATGTATTTGGAAATTAAACGTCCACTTTTAAATGATGAGTGCATTTAAGAAGTCATCTTAAAGTGTTAGTTGTTCAGTTGTGTCTGACTCTTTGTGACCTCGTGGACTGTAGCCCACCAGGCTCCTCTGTCCATGGAATTTTTGCAGGAAAGCATAACAAGGAAAATTAGAAAATGTTTGTAATCAGAATAAAAATGAAAAGATAATTTATCAGAATCTGTTGCATGCAGTGGAAGCTGCTGAATGCAACTAAATACAATGTGGAATCTTGAATAAAGTATGAAAACATAGGAGATGCAGATTCAATTCCTGGGTTTGGAAGATCCCCTGGAGAAGGAAATGGCAACTCACTCCAGTATTCTTGCCTGGAGAATCCCATGGACAAAGGAGCCTGGTGGGCTACAGTCGAGGTGCAAAGGGATGGACATGACTAAGGCAACTTAGCACACACACACACATATAAATTTCCATATATATTATTTAGTTATCTTGTACTGTTGGAAATAATTTGGGTCCTTTACTGAGATTACTTTTTATGTCCAAAGCCTTACAAAATTCCAGACTAAAGATATTTTTGTTAAATTATATGAAGTAGAGCTTCAGGCTCTTTTCCATGGGTCTATGCACTATAGTAAATGAAAACAATTTTCTAGGAGAATTTTGGCCTTGCCCATTGTTTCCTCATGTCTCACCTTGAAGCTAAAGTACTATGACTTTCCATTCAGGCACACAGTCTTGTTAGATAGTTCCTCGATTTTCACAGAAGGATATTAGCCCTGCTCCCTGGAGACTGATCATTTGATCATCTGCAAAAGTATTCCAACATAGAAGGACTGGTATCCGCAGGTGGCCCAGTGGTGAAGAATTTGCCTGCTAATGCAGAAGCTGCAGGAGACGTGAATTCGATCTCTGGATTGGAAAGATCCCCTGGAGAACAGAATGGCAACCCATTCTGATATTCTTATCTGGAAAATCCCATGGACGTAGGAGCCTGGCAGGCTACAGTCCATGGGGTCTCAAAGAGTCGGACATGACTGAGTATCTGAACAGCAGCAGCACAACCTCCAACTTCTGCAACTCATAAAAGTATGAGGACTGACCTCAGGCCACTGGAACCACTTTGCCCACAGGCATTAGAGCAGGAGTTACCAGAGAGTTTATGTCATCCCCCCTTACCCTTGAACCCTACAGCCCTTAACCAATGAGGCTTGTCATAGCTTTTCTTCCAAGGAGCAGAGGTCTTTTAATTTCATGGCTACAGTTACCATCCACAGTGATTTTGGGGCCCAAGAAAATAAAATCTGTCACTATTTCCACTTTTTCTACATCTGTTTGCCATGAAGTGATGGGATCGGATGCCATGATCTTAGTTTTCTGAATGTTGAGTTTTAAGCCAGCTTTTTCACTTTCCTCTTTCACTTTCATCAAGAGGCTCTTTAGTTCCTCTACACTTTCTGCTATTAGAGTGGTATCATCTGCATATCTGAGGATGTTGATATTTCTCCTGGCAATCTTGATCTCAGTTTGTGATTCATCCAGCCCAGAATTTCCATGATGTACTTTGTATATAAGTTAAATAGGGTGACAATATATAGCCTTGTCATACTCCTTTCCCAATTTTGAACCACTCACTTGTTTCATGTAAGACTCTTAACTGTTCCTTCTTGACTCACATACAGATTTCTCAGGAGATAGGTAAGGTATTCTGGTATTCCCATCTCTTTAAGAATTTTCCACAGTTTGTTGTGATCCACACAGTCAAAAGCTTTAGCATAGTCAATGAAGCAGAAATGGATGTGATGTTTTTCTGGAATTCTCTTGCTTTTTCTATGATCCAATGAATGCTGGAAATTTGATCTCTGGTTCCTCTGCCTTTCCTAAACTCAGCTTGTACATCTGGAGGTCCTTGGTTTATGTACTGCTGAAGCCTAGCTTGAAGGATTTTGAGCATAACCTTACTAGCATGCAAAATGAGTGCAATTATACGATAGTTTATACATTCTTTGGCATTGCCCTTCTTTTAGATTGGAATGAAAACTGATCTTTCCCAATCCTGTGGCCACTGCTGAATTTTCCAGATTTGCTGACATATTGAGTGCAAGCACTTTAATAGCATCATCTATTAGGATTTGAAATAGCACAGCTGGAATTCCATCACTTCCTCTAATCTTGTATGTAGTTCAGTTCAGTCAGTTTCGTTGCTCAGTCGTGTTCAACTCTTTGCGACCCCATGAATTGCAGCATGCCAGGCCTCCCTGTCCATCACCAACTCCAGAAGTTCACCCAAACTCATGTCCATCAAGTCGGTGATGCCATCCAGTCATCTCATCCTCTGTCGTCCCCTTCTCTTCCTGTCCCCAATCCCTCCCAGCATTAGAGTCTTTTCCAATGAGTCAACTCTTCGCATGAGGTGGTGTATGTAGTAATGCTTCCTAAGGTCCACTAGACTTCAGACTTCAGGATCTCAGGCTCTAGGTGAGTGACCACACCATCGTGGTTATCTGGATCATTAAGACCATTTTTGTATAGTTCTTCTGTGTATTCTTGCCACCTCTTTTAAATCTCTTCTGCTTCTGTTAGGTTCTTACCCTTTCTGTCCTTTATCGTGCACACTCTTGCATGAAATATTCCTTGATATCTCTAGTTTTCTTGAAGAGATCTCTAGTTTTTCCCATTCTATTGTTTTCTTCTACTTCATTGCAATGTTCATTAAAAAAGGCCTTCTTATCTCTCCTTGCTATTTTCTGGAGCTCTGCATTCAGCTGGGTGTATCTTTCCTTTTCTCCCTTGCCTTTCACATCTCTTCTTTCTTCAGCTAAGTGTAAAGCCTCCTCAGACAATCACTTTGCCTTCTTGCATTTCTTTTTCTTGGAGATGGTTTTGGTCACCACCTCGTATACAATGTTATGAACCTCTGTCCATAGTTCTTCAGGCACTCTGTCCGCCAGGTCTAGTCCCTTGAATCTATTTGTCACCTCCAGTGTATTATCATAAGGGATTTGATTTAGGTCATACCTGAATGGCCTGGTGTTTTTCCCTACTTTCTTCAATTCCAGCATGAATTTTGCAATAAAGAGGTGATGATCTGAGCCACAGTCAGCTCCAGATCTTGTTTTTGCTGACTGTACAGAGTTTCTCCATCTTCAGCTGCAAAGAATATAGTCCATATGATTTCAGTATTAATCATTTGTTGATGTCCATGTGTAGAGTCGTCTCTTATGTTGTTGGAAAAGGGTGTTAGCCATGGCCAGTGTGTCCTCTTGATGAAACTCTTGTTAGCCTTTGCCCTGCTTCATTTTTGTACTCCAAGGCCAAACTTGCCTGTTATTCTTTTGACTCCCTACTTTTGCATTCCAATTCCCTATGATGGAAAGGACTTTTTTTTTTTTTTTTTTTGGTGTTAGTTCTAGAAGGTCTTGTAGGTCTTCATAGAATGGGTCAACTTCAGTTTCTTTGGCATCAGTGGTTGGGCCATAGACTTGGAATACCGTGATATTGAATGATTTGCCTTGGAAACAAACAGAGATCATTCTGTCATTTTTGACACTGCACCCAAGTACTTCATTTCATACTCTTTTGTTGACAGTGAGGGTTACTCCATTCCTTCTAATGGATTCTTGCCTGCAGTAGTAGACAGAATGGTCATCTGAATTACGTTCTCCCATTCCTGTCCATTTTAGTTCACTGATTCTTAAGATGTTGATGTTCACTTTAGTCATTTCCTGCTTGACTACATCCAGTTTACCTTGATTCATGGACTTAACATTCCAGGTTTTTATGTAGTATTTTTCTTTACAGCGTTGGACTTTATTTTCACCACCAGACACATCCACACGTGGGCGTTGTTTTTGTTTGGCCAAAGTGCTTCATTTTTTTTCTGGAGCTATTAGTAATTGCCCTCTGCTCTTCCCCAGTAGCATATTGGACACTTTCCAACCTGGAATGCTCATCTTCTGGTGTCATATCTTTTTGCCTTTTCATACTGTTTATGGGGTTTTCATGGCAAGAATACTAGAGTGGTTTGCCATTGCCTCCTCCATTGGACCACATTTTATCAGAACTATTCACTATGACCTGTCTGTCTTGGGTGGCCCTGCATGGCATGGCTCATAGCTTCACTGAATTATGCAAGTCCCTTTGCCATGACAAGGCTGTGATCCATGAAGGAAATAATATTAAAACACTATTTAAATAATTCCAAAGTACAGAAAATGATGGAAAGCTTCCGATTCATTTGATGAAGTTAGCAAAACTCAATATTAAAACATAATAAATATTAAACACTCAAAAAGCTTATTAAATAGATTAGCGAATATATAGAAACAAAAATCTTTAAACATAGAATTGGTCTATGTCCGATGCAGGATACAGCATGCTTGGGGCTGGTGCACGGGGATGACCCAGAGGGATGTTGTGGGGAGGGAGGTGGGGGGGTTCATGTTTGGGATCGCATGTACACCCGTGGTGGATTCATGTCAATGTATGGCAAAACCAATACAATATTGTAAAGTAAAATAAAGTAAAAATTAAAAAAAAATAAAAATAAAAACACGCACGCACACACACACACACACACACACACACACAAAGAATTGGCAAAGGGAATTCAGCAAGAAAATAAAAAGAGTAGTATACCACATAGAACAGAGTTTATACCAAGAAGGCATGGGGTATTTAATATTTAAAAATCTAATAACATAATTTATCACATCAAGAGAGAAAAACCAGAATTTCAATAGATGTTTCCAATTTAATTAACAGATGATAAAATTATTAATTATAAATATGTGTTATAAACTGGGGCTGGAAGAAAACTTTCTTAAAATGATAAATGACATATTTTGTAAACCAACAATTTACATCATTCTGACAGACTTTTCAACTGAGGTCAGGAATAAGATAAAGACACTTAAAATAATCACTATTCTTTTTTATTTCTTTTCTACTATTCTTTTTTATTTCTGTAAGTTTGAAACCAACAGAAATAGGAGGCATAAGTATTAGAAAGAGAATAAAACTAATGCTATTATCAATTTTTTTAATGTACCTTGAAACCTCAAGAAAATCATTCATGAAAATGTTAAAACTACTAGGAAGTGATGGATAACAACATAAGCATACAAGAATCAATGACTTTTCCATATTAAAACTAGATATTTATATTTCATCTGTAAAATAAGTAGAAGCTATACCAGACCGCCTGACCTGTTTCTTGAGAAACCTATGTGCAGGTCAGGAAGCAACAGTTAGAACTGGACATGGACCAACAGACTGATTCCAAATAGGAAAAGGAGTACGTCAAGGCTATATATTGTCACCCTGATCATTTAACTTATATGCAGAGTACATCATGAGAAACACTGGGCTGGAGGAAGGACAAGCTGGAATCAAGATTGCTGGGAGAAATATCAATAATCTCAGATATGCAGATGACACCACCCTTATGGCAGAAAGTGAAGAGGAGCTAAAAAGGCTCTTGATGAAAGTAAAAGAGGAGAGTGAAAAAGTTGGCTTAAAGCTCAACATTCAGAAAACGATCATGGCATCTGGTCCCATCACTTCCTGGCAAATAGATGGGGAAACAGTGGAAACAGTGTCAGACTTTATTTTTTGGGGCTCCAAAATCACTGCAGATGGTGACTGCAGCCATGAAATTAAAAGACGCTTACTCCTTGGAAGAAAAGTTATGACCAACCTAGATAGCATATTCAAAAGCAGAGACATTACTTTGTCAACAAAGGTCCGTCTAGTCAAGGCTACGGTTTTTTCAGTAGTCATGTATGGATGTTAGTGTTGGACTGTGAAGAAAGCTGAGTGCCGAAGAATTCATGCTTTTGCACTGTGGTGTTGAAGACTCTTGAGAATCCCTTGGACTGCAAGGAGATCCAACCAGTCCATCCTAAAGAAGATCAGTCCTGACTGTTCTTTGGAAAGAATGATACTAAAGCTGAAACTCCAGTACTTTGGCCACCTCATGTGAAGAGTTGACTCATTGGAAAAGACTGATGCTGGGAGGGATTGGGGGCAGGAGGAGAAGGAGATGACAGAGGATGAGATGGCTGGATGGCATCACCGACTTGATGGATGTGTTTGAGTGAACTCAGGGAGTTGGTGATGGACAGGGAGGCCTGGCGTGCTGCAGTTCATGGGGTTGCAAAAAGTCGGATATGACTGAGCGACTGAACTGAACTGAACTGAACTGATACCATACTTTCAAAAGATCTTAAGCATTGTGCTATATTGTATGCTGCTGCTGCTGCTGTCGCTTCAGTCATGTCCAACTCTGTGCGACCCCATGGACTACAGCCTACCAGGCTCCTCCGTCCGTGGGATTTTCCAGGCAAGAGTACTGGAGTGGGGTGCCATTGCCTTCTCCAGCTATATTGTATAAAGAAAACAAAAAAAATACCTTAAAAAGAGTTTAAAATAGAGAAAGACATTATATTTCTGGACAGGAGGATCTATTATTATTAAAGTGTTAATTCTCCCTAGTTTACTTTATAAATATGATATTTTAAATTAATTTATTTTAATTGGAGGCTAATTACTTTACAATATTGTACTGGTTTCTGTCATTCATTGACACGAATCAGCTATGGTTGTACATGTGTTCTTCATCCTGAACCTCCTCCCAACTCCCTTCCCATCCCATCCCTCAGGGTCATCCCAGTGCAGGAGCCCTGAGCACTCTGTCTCATGCATTCAACCTGGACTGGCGATCTATTTCACATATGATAATATACATGTTTCAATGCTATTCTCTCAAATATTTTTTAATCTAACCCCAGTACCAACTGAACATTCTTGTAATTTGACAAAATGCTTTTAAAATTTATCCAGAAGAATCAACATGAAAGAATAACCAAGAAAATTTTTAAAAGAAAAATGAGAAGGAATCTGAAACCAAATGTTGAAATATATTATAAAGCCACAATAATTTGAACAATGTGGTATGGGCATAGGACTAGACAAACAGTTCAAGGTAAGAAAAATAAAAAGTCCAGAACAATGCAGGAATGTTTAAGAATTCAGCAAATGATAGTAGTGTCATTTATATAATACTTATTTTATAATTTTACTAAATATTTGTGGAAAAAATAAATTAATTTCATTATTCCAGAATAGATTCCAGCTGAGCTAAGAATGCAAATTTTTAAGGAAAAAAACATCAACGTCCCAGAAGAGAATATAGATAAAACTTTTATATATTTATTTTTTATAATTTAAATTTATTTAATTGAAGGCTAATTACTTTACAATATTATATTGGTTTTGCCATACATCAACATTAATCAGCCATGGGTGTACATGTGTTCCCCATCCTGAACCCCCCCCATCTCCCTCCTCGTGCCATCCCTCTGTGTCATCCCAGTGCACCAGCCCCAAGCATCCTGTATCCTACATGGAACCTGGGCTGGCGATTCGTTTCTTATATGATATCATACATGTTTCAATGCCATTCTCCCAAATCATCCCACCCTCTCCCTCTCCCACAGAGTCCAAAAGACTATAGAACATTTATATAATCCTGGAATGCTATAGGTTTTTCTAATCATGGCACTGAAAGCAATATCATTTTAAAAAATGATGTAGGGGATTCCTAGGTGGTCCAATGGTTAGTACTCTATGCTTCTACTACTTGGCACCAAGTTCAGATCCCTCAGATTCCACAAGCCCCATGGCATGGCAAAAAAAAAAGAAGTTTATTTGATTATATAAAAACATTAACACTCCTATGCATACAGAAAAAATAGTATATATTAAAATTCAAGCATATTGTACTTTTCTATCACAAGAGAATAAACAAAATTAGGAAAACATCACTACTACACAGGAAGAAAAATAAATACATGTATACAATAAAAAGCTTTACAAACTAAAATAATTAAAATTGGCAAAGGCCATGAAAGGCCATATAATTCACAAAATTGCAGAGTCAATCATTTCATTTTTAAGAAATGTTAAGTTCTTTAAAAATAAAGTGCAAATTAAAACAGTGAGGTGTACATTACCTAAATGTTGATCATTGGCTTTCCAGGCATTTGTTCTAAGGAAATAACTATAAATTTTTGCTAATATTTAACTGTAAATATGTCCACAGCATCATTTCTTATGGTAGCTAATCTTGGAAACATACTAACTATCCAACAATAGAAGATTTGCTCACTAAATAATTGCCTTTATTCAATGAAATACATAGAAACTATTAGAAATATTTTTAAGAGAATGTTTAATGGCTTGGTAAAATGTGCATGGCCTATAATTTAAGTAAAAACAGATTGAAAAATAACACGCAGTTTGAAACGTTTGTTAAAAATTTCATTCATGCATAGCATGAAATAGGAAAAACACACCCTAGACGGTTAACAATTTTTTTTCTTAGATACTGGGATTTTAGATTATTTATAATGTCCTTTTCTACTTACCTGCAAGTTTCATATTTTCTTCAATGAAACACGTAAGTTTCTCAACATCACTAATTATTAGAGAAATGCAAATCAAAACTACAATGAGGTATCACCTCACACTTGTCAGAATGGCCATCATCAAAACGTCTACAAACAATAAATGCTGGAGGTGTGGAGAAAAGGGAACCTTCCTACATGGTTGGTGGGAATGTAAATTGAAATAACCATTATGAAGAACAGCATGAAAAAAGTGAAAGTGAAAGTCGCTAGTCACGTCCAACTCTGCGATCCCATGGACCATACAGTCCATGGAATTCTCCAGGCCAGAATACTAGAGTGGGTAGCCTTTCCCTTCTCCAGGGGATCTTCTGAAACCAGGGAGTGAACCCAGGTCTCTTGCATTGCAGGTGGATTCTTTACCAGCTGAGCCATAACAGTTTAAGGGTCCTGTAAAAAGCTGAAAATAGAGCTACCATATAATCCAACAATCCCACTCCTGGGAGTGTATCTGAAAGTGCAGTGAAAGTCTCTCAGTCGTGTCCTACTCTTTAGGACCCCATGGACTATACAGTCCATGGAATTCTCAAGGCCAGAATACTGAAGTGGGTAGCCTTTCTGTTCTCCAGGGGATCTTCCCAACCCAGGGATTGAACCTAGGTCTCTCACATTATAGGCTGATTCTTTACCAGCTGAGCCACAAGGGAAGCCCAAGAATACTGGAGTGGGTAGCTTATCCTTTCTCCAGCAGATTTTCTCAACCCAGGAATCGAACCTAGGTCTCCTGCATTGCAGGCAGATTCTTTACCAACTGAGCTATCACGGAAGCCCCAGGGTATCTGGAGAAAACCATAATTCAAAAAAACACATGCACCCAAATGTTCATTGCAGCACTATTCACAATAGCAAGACATGGAAGCAATCTAAATGTCCATCAATAGAGGAATTGGATAAAGAAGATGTGCTATGTACATATAATGGAATATTAATCAGCCATAAAAAGAAAAGAATGCCATTTGCAGCAATATGGATGAACCTGAAGATTATCATACTAAGTGAAGTAAGTTATACAGAGAAAGAAAAATATTGTATGATTCACTTATATGCGAATCTAAAAAAAAGTGGTACAAGTGAACCTATCTAGAGAACAGAAACAGACATACAGACTTAGAGAAACAACTTGTGGTCACCAGGGGGGAAGGGCGGGGAAAGGGATAAATTGGGAGTTTGGGACTGACATATACACACTACTATATATAAAATAGGTAACTAATAAGGACTTAGTGTATAACATAGGGAACTCTACTTGATACTCTGCAATGGCCTATATGGGAAAAGAGTCGTAAAAAGAGTGGGTATATGTATTTGTATAACAGATTCACTTTGCTATACGTCTGCAACTTAACATAGCATTGTAAATCAATTATACCCCAATAAAAATTTTTTAAAAAGAACGTTGTAATCTTTTAACTTACACTTTTTATTTTATATTGGAGTATAGCAGATTAACAACGTTGAGACAGTTTCAGATGACCAATGAAGGGACTCAGCCGTACATATACATGTATCCATTCTTCCTCAAACTCCTTCCCCATCCAGGTTGTCAAGTAATATTGAGCAGAGCTCCCTGTGCTATACAGTAGGTCCTTGTTGGCAATTCATTTAAAATATAACAGCTATTCTGTGCCAGATACTGTTCTAGGTGTTGAGCAGCCATACAGTGGAGGAGGAGAAAATTACACAATTCCTGCTGTTATGGGCTGCACTGAGTTTTCTCACCCCCTCCCCCAAATTCATATGTTGGAGTCCTAATTCCCCAGTACTTCAGAATGCAACTGTATTTGCAAACAGCATCTCTACAGAAATAAATTAAAATGAGGTCATTAGTGTGGACCCTGATCCAATGTGACTGGTGTTCAAATTAAAGGGAGAAATTTGGACAGACACAGACATCTGTAGAGAGAAAATAATGTGAGGACACAGGGGAAAGAAGGCCATCTCTAAGCCAAGGAGAGAGACCTGGAACAGATCCTTCCCTCATAACCTTGAGAAGAAACCAGCCCTGCCTACACCTAGATAGAGGACTTCCAGCCTCCAGAATTGTGAGACTGTAAGTTTCTATTGCTGATGTCATCCCATCTGTGACACTTTTTTACAGCAGTCCTGGCAAAGAAATCACCCATTATCAAGGGGATAAGGCGCAAACAAACAAACAAAAAATAATAATTATGATCAAGTCCTCAGGAAAGCCTGTCATGAGGAAGCCCAGTTTAAGTCACAACCTGAAGGATGAGAAGGAAGTAACCTGTGAAGAGGAGAAAGCATCCAAGGTAGAGGGGCAACATACATGCAGGTCTGGGCCAGAGAGGGATTGAGCTGCTTTGAGAATTTGAGAATCAAGGGTTGGTGAATGGGTTCTGTAATGAGGCACTGGCGACAGACATCAGAACCCAATGAGATTCTTCTGTCACTTGTTCTCAATAGGTGTGATGAAGTGTAATGAGTCCTCAGTCCCCAGTGTGGGCTCTGTCACTTATTACTGACCTAATTTCTTAATTGAGTCCTCCATTATAAAAAATATTTTCAAGGGAAACCCCCTACACTGTTGGTGGGAATGTAAATTGGTACAGCCTCTATGGAGAACAGTATGGAGGTTCTTTAAAACACTGAAAATACAGCTATCATACTATCCAGCAATCCCACTCTTGGGCATATACCTAGACAAAAGTATAATTCAAAACGATGCATGCACCATCATATTAATAGCAGCACTAATAACAGGATACTACTCAGCCATAGAAAGAATGAAATAATGCCATTTTCAGCAACATGGATGGAGCTAGAGAGCTTCTCAGGTGGCTCAGTGATAAAGAATCTGCCTGTCAATGCAGGAGACACAGGTTCGACCCCTGGGTCGGGAAAATCTCCTGGAGAAAGAAATGGCAGCCCACTTCTGTATTCCTGCCTGGAAAATCCCATGGACAGAGGAGCCTGATGGACTACAGTCCATGGGGTTGCAAAGAGTCGGACACAACCAAGCAACTGAGCATGCACACACACAAGCATAGACCTAGAGAGCATACTAAGTGAAGTAAGTCAGAAAGAGAACAAGAAATACCAGGTGATATTACTTATAGGTGGAATCCAAAGTGTGACACAAAGGAACTTATTTCTGAGACAGAAACAGACTCACAGACGTAGAGAACAGACTTGTGATTATCAAAGGGGAAAGCAGGGGGAGGGACAAATTAGGAGTTTGGGATTAGCAGACTATATATAAAATAGATAACCAACAAGGACCTACTGCACAGCACAGGGAATATATTCAATATCTTATTATAACTGAAAATGGAAAAGAATCTGAAAAAGAATGGATATATGTATATGTAAAACTGAATCACTTTGCTGTACACTTGAAACATTGTAAATCAACTGCTGCTGCTGCTGCTAAGTCGCTTCAGTCGTGTCCGACTCTGTGTGACCCCATAGATGGCAGCCCACCAGGCTCCTCCATCCCTGGGATTCTTCAGGCAAGAATACTGCAGTGGGTTGCCATTTCCTTTTCCATGTAAATCAATTAAACTTCAGTAAAAAAATTTTCAATATATATGTATATTTAAATCACTTTGCTGTATACTTGAAACATTATAAAGCAAAATACTTCAATAAAAAGAATTTTCAATCACAGATACATAAATCTAGAAACCTGGATAATGAGAATATAAAAATACTCTCAGAATTCATTCTTAATTTTGATAAAGGTGTGTTTCATGATTCTCATTTTCTGTACTTTTAAAACTCTTTCCCCCTTCCTGAAACTTCCTGGTACCTCTCAAATTTCTAGGTCACTTAAGTGCATGAAGAAATTTGGCCACCACGTCCGCCCTTAGCACAGGGAAAGTAAGCAGAAAGACTATGACTCCATGGTCAGGTATGGATGGAGGTCTGCACCTGGGAACTTCTCTAAATGCATTTCATTCTCCTCATGCCCCCACAGTCACCCATCAATCATTCAAGTTCACTAATTCAATTATACACCCCCTTCTTTCTGTCACTGAGGACATGCCACCTCATTTTGCCATGAGGCCTAACTCCCAATCACCCTGTAGAGCTGTTATCCAGCTCTTGGGCAGGCAGGCACTTAACTCATCCCTCGCAAAGAGTTGGACACGACTGAGTGACTGAACTGAACTGAATAGTGTCCTGACTCAGAGCAACATTTTATTCTTATCACTAAGTCTCCCAAATGCTTATTTGGTTAACAACAAATGTCCACTTTGTAGTTACTTCAAAATAGATGGCTTTATTGTTCCATCACATATCCAGCTGATCTTTCAGCAAGTAAATTAAAATAGATTGACCCTTTAAAGTTATAAATTTTTTAATTTGTGATTTTGAGCAGATTTCTGTATTTACTCTATATACAGTACAAAGACCAAACTAAAATGACTTCAAGATATTCATTCTAGTTGAATCAAAGCTCATTTTAAAATAATCTAGTGAAAGTCATTTTTCTTCTCAAATAGGTTGAACAGAAAGGAATTCTTTAAAAAGAAAAAAAGGAGATCCAAGTATATTATGAATATACCATGCAATTTAAAATTTAATACTGCAGCTTGGTTCTCTGCTCATTCTTTTGTGCATTTCTACTGTTGACATATGCCTTTGAAAGCACATCTAGAATACTAATAAACAAATAATGGTTGAGCACAGCTGATAGAACTCCCAAGTACAAACATAGATTAAAGTGAGTTTGATTTTAAACATGGGTGCATGCTAAGTTGCTTCAGCTGTGTCTGACTCTTTGTGACCCTATGGACTGTAGCCCCCACAGGCTCCTGTGTCCATGGGATTCTCCAGGCAAGAATACTGGAGTGGGTTGCCATGCCCTCCTCCAGGGGATCTTCCTGACCCAGAGATCGAACCGAGTCTCTTATGTCTCCTGCATTGGCAGGCGAATTCTTTACCACTAGAGCCACTTGGGAAGCCCAATTTTAAAGGTACTGCCTTGCCAGTTCGTATTCAAATTCATATATTATTACTCCTTAACTTTCATTTGCATGGTTATTAAAAGTCAAATAGACCCTTTTTCTTTTTTTATTTAAATTTATTTATTTTAATTGGAGGCTAATTACTTTACAATATTGTATTGGTTTTGCCATATCAACATGAATCTGCCACGGGTGTACATGTGTTCCCCATCCTGAACCCCACTCCCACCTCCCTCCCCATCCCATCCCTCTGGATCATCGCAGTGCACCAGCCCCGAGCATCCTGTATCATGCATCGAACCTGGACTGGCGATTCATTTCATATATGATATTATACATGTTTCAATGCCATTCTCCCAAATAGTCCCACCCTCTCCCTCTCCCACAGAGTCCAAAAGACTGTTCTATACATCTGTGTCTCTTTTGCTGTCTCACATACAGGGTTATCGTTACCATCTTTCTAAATTCCATATACATGTGTTAGTATACTGTATTGGTGTTTTTCTTTCTGGCTTACTTCACTCTGTATAATAGGCTCCAGTTTCATGCACCTCATTAAAACGGATTCAAATGTATTCTTTTTAATGGCTGAGTAATACTCCATTGTGTATATGTACCACAGCTTTCTTACCCATTCATCTGCTGATGGACATCCCCAGTATGTGGTTATGGGTACAGAGCCCCAGGATCCAGTGGAAGTGTCCTCTGGCAGTTTCCTGGGTCCGCAACCATTTTCAAACATGACTCTAATATGTCTTACCCTTCTTCGTCTACTACTACAATCTCCATATATCCAGCTCTGTTGAGAATTCAATAAATATGAAATATCAGGGGATATTACTGGATGCCCTTCCAACACCAATGCATAAGAACTTTCCAACTCACACGACAACCTTGTGCTGATAAGTATTTTCTTTTACTTCCCTATAGCTTTTAAAACAGTTGATTTTCCTCCTTAAAAACTCCTCCTCCAGCATCTGTAACAGCAAACCTTGGATATTTCCATCACTGTGGTTCAGCGTGGAATCCACTACATGTTCCTTCCTACTGATTTACATATTACAAACCAATCAATCTTCCTCTCCTCTTTGAAAACCCCTGAGACCATCCCATATTGATTAGGCCTGCCACTGACTGCACAGTATTTATACCATTTTCGTCAATAACCGAATATGGTTCAGCTCTGTGGCATCTTTCATAATGTAGCCTTATATTTTAGTTAATCTTTATATTCTTCTTAAAGAGAAATATACTTTTCTGAGAGAACAAAGTTGACAACTTGGAATACAATCTGAGGGTCCTCTCCCTTGTCCTTTCAGTGACAGGAATCATCAGTTCAGTGAAGAATGTATTGTTAGAGCAGAGTAAAGGGGCAAAAAAGTACTCTGTTTTGTTTTGTTTTTACCCCAAAATTCTTTGTTTGTTTGTTTGTTTTACTTTACAATATTGTATTGTTTTTGCCACACATCAGCATGAATCTGCCACGGGTGTACACGTGTTCCCAATCCCGAACCCCCCTCCCACCTAAACTTGCGGTAGAGATAACAGTTTGAGAGCAAAGGATTTGAGTTCCAAGAGTATGGTCTTTTTCTGTTTTAAAAGCCAAGGTGACTCAGGGCACAAAGTCTTTGCTAAACGAAAGGCATGGAGTGTAGGACCAGCCTGGAGAAGAGATTGCAGTGCCCTGAGCTGAACTAAACAAAGAGTCAGAGGAGGAGAAGAGCTTTTGCAGGGAGAGAGAAATGAGTATGGGGACTTGCGTTCCCTTTCCAGTTGGATGAAACTCTTGCAAGAAGTCTCCCTATGCCCTCCTCTGTAGTTTGAGGATATATGTGCCACAGTGGCTATTGAAGATTGAGATGTCTAGCAGAAGGACCTAAGGGAGACTTGGGGGCCTCCATGCACTCTAGCATTGCACCAGAAGCCATTCTAGTTCTTGGCTAGCTACTCCTAGCCATTCAAGCATAGGAGTAGCTGAAAAAAAAAAATGGTGGGACTTCAGTATTCCCAGTTTGGATAAGGACAAAATGAATGACCAGCAGAAACCATTGACCAGAGGCCAGATGGATGTCCTGGCAGCTGCCAGTAAGAACAAATGTTAATGATATTCAGGCACAAGGGAGATCAGGTCCACACTGGCTCCTCTGCTAAAGTTCTTCCCTGCCAACCTTGCTGCTTACTGAGCCTGCGGGAACTTAGCTACCACTCCAAAGAAAAGGACAGAGTGGGAAAGCTTTTTTTTTTTTTTTAATTATTATTATTTTTTTTACTTTATTTTACTTTACAATACTGTATTGGTTTTGCCATACATTGACATGAATCCATCACGGGTGTATACAAGCTCCCAATCCTGACTCCCCCTCCCACCTCCCACCCCATATCATCTCTCTGGATCATCCCCAGCTTTGAAATGACCAAGAAAACCCTGGGTTGTCTGAATTCATGCAAAACTAACTGTAGTTAAGTTTCTTTGACCAAGCAGGGTGAAAGGTAGAGAGAGCAGTTATAGGAAAGAGATTTGGAAGGCTGCAATAAATCAGTATAAGTTGCATGCTTTGGGTGCACTTGGGCTTAATTAAGCCTAAAGAACTTTATAAACTACTGTGCAACATCTCTCAAACTAAGACAGGTATTTTCTTTAAATTGTTTTTTTTTTTTTTCCCTAGAGAGCATCTAGAAGACTTGGTGACACCTGCCAAATAATCTTTGAATGACTGAATCATCCATTAAATAATTTGAAATTTTCAATCAGTGGCTATTTTAAGATGAAAATAACAGCGGCCTGAAGTTTTGCATTTCACACAAGGATGAAGAGGAGAACACTTAAAAACTAGATGCTTTAACTTTTTCTTATAATCCACTCATTATTCTACTAAAAAAACCAGACGTCTTGTTTCAGGGAAGTGAGGAGATATAAAGTATGTTTAGTCTTCTACTTTTATGGACACCATAATGCCAACCTTGGAGACATGAAGGGACCCAACCACAAAGGGTTATCTGACCACTTGTAAGAAAATATCGTTTCTGTTCATCTTCAGAGTCATGCAGTAGAATGTTGTAACACAGACGGGGGGTGGGAAGCTCATGCAGTCATCATTGGGGGAATAGAGGACAATAGCATTAAAACTGAAACTATAGAACAATTCTATGAATACAGGCTTATAAAAATATCTAAGTTTTGAAAACAAGGCTTTACAGAGCCACTTAGATATCCCATTAGTTGGAGCCACATGGATGGACCTACAGATTATCATACTAAATGAAATAAGTTAGAGAAAGACAAAGACCATATAATATCACTTAGCTATGGAACCTAAAATACAATGCAAATGAACCTATCTACAAATCAGAAACAGACTCACAGACATTGAGAACAGACTTGTGGTTGCCAAGAGGAAGGGTGAAAAGGATGGATAAACAGCAAGGTCCTTCTGCAGAGCACATGTGTGTGATGGGACCAGATGCCATGATCTTAGTTTTCTGAATGTTGAGTTTTAAGCCAACTTTTTCACTCTCCTCTTTCACTTTCGTCAAGAGGTTCTTTAGTTCTTCTTTGCTTTCTGCCATAAGGATGGTGTCATCTGCATATCTGAGGTTATTGATATTTCTCCTGGCAATCTTGATTCAAGCTTGTGCTTCATCCAGTCCAGCATTTCTCATGATGTACTCTGCATATAAGTTAAATAATCAGGGTGACAATATACAGCCTTGACGTACTCCTTTTCCGATTTGGAACCAGTCTGTTGTTCCATGTCCAGTTCTAACTGTTGATTCTTGACATGCATACAGAAGGACGAGATGTTAGAATAATAAAGACAAGACTGATCTTGACGATTACTTGGTTTGTAGGCAGGAGTACCACACTAGGAAAACTTATTATCCCAGACATATATAGATCAGCTAGGCATGTAATTTGAGATTTTATTCATTTGCACAAATTACATTTTATATATACTTCAGAAAATATGACACGATATGTGGGCATATCTCAAACTGCTGACTTTTTAATAGCAGACATAAAAATGTCCAATACAATGGCAATTTAATAAAATGAAATGGTGCAAGGCACTCTCTTCATTGCAAGTAAATGCACCCCCATGAATCTTCACTCTAAGGCCATTTCTTAATTCCCCAAAGTGTTGATTTAATAATAATTACCACCAATAAGAATGTCTGTGGAGTGGAATTGACTATTTTATGATTGAAATCAGTTATTCTCAACCAGGGGTGGGATACAGCTGGTGTGGGGCAAGACAGAGAGTCTTCCCTTCTCCCAGAGAGATGCTTTGAAATCTCCTGGAGGCATGTTTATTTAAAAATGAATGATCCATATGGTAAGTACTGATTTGATTTGAGTCACAGTACTTAATTCACTTTGAAGATGTAATCACAATTAAAAAGGTGTGGGAATTTTGATTCTTCACATGGATACAGGCGTTAGGAAAGGTGGAGAAACACAAAAGAGCATGTTGTCTAGAGACAGATTAAACACAGACAGGCTGTCTGCTTCTTCACCACCCACACCACACATTCAGCTTCCTGAATGCCCATGTCCCAAATGTCCCACTCACTGCTCTGGACTTCCCCGATCTGAGTGTGAGTGGGTGGGCTGTGAGAGTTCCAGGAAGCAGCATCCCAGGGGCCCATGCTCTGACTCAGGCTTTCCCTGAGTATCTGGTTCTGTACTCCCAGAATCCCTGGCTTTGCCATCTGGGACCACCTGCCCTCCTCTGCTGACTTCCTTCAAAGTTACAGGGCCAGAACAAATAGATTCCTTTTGCCAAGACAGGATAGGTTATAGGAACATCTCTAGTGTATCTGCCTACTTTAAAATGCCATCATGTTCACATATGTGCACACATCCACACATGAAGGCACCCCTCACCAGTACACACACACACACACAACACACACACACACACAGGTCCTATTGAATGACCTAGCTGACCCTGCCTTCCTAGCCATTGCTGATTGGACCAGGGCTGCATAAATGACCCACCTGAACCAATTTCTTCCTCCAAAGAATTTAGAACTGAGACTCGGAGGTACTGGTCATTGTACTGGGAGCTTAGACTGCTAACGAAGGGAAGGTTGGGCTAAGACTATCCTGTTTGACCCAGAATGCCTGAAAAAGCAGGGAAAGTCATCCTGGAGAGGGAGAGAGAAAGAGGTGGGGAGAGAGAGATGGAACAAAACGAAGCTGGTTTAAGAGAACATGTGGCCCTGGAGGGATGGAAGAGCCCTGCTGTGCTTCTGATGGCTTTTCAGGTCCTGGATTCAAGGCCATTCTATACTCTGTTTTCATTTCTTGGTTTCTGAGATTCCTCTGTATTGTTATAACAAATCCCCCTCATGCATTTTGGTTTTACTTAAGATAGTTCATATAATTTTCTGCTACTTGCCATCAAAAGTTCTGGCACAAAAAATTAAAATGTGAAATGATTGGTATGAATTTCACCATTTATACTGTACAATACCAGTTTTTAATGCACATATAAGAGCCCCTATCATATGCAAAATCACCACTATTACTCTATTCATATTTTATAGCTTGTTTTACATGCATACTGGAGAAGGGAACTGCAGCCCACTCCAGGACTCGTGCCTGGAAAAATCCCATGGACAGAGGAGCCTGGCGGGCTATGGTCCATAGGGTCGCAGAGAGTTAGTCATGATGGAAGCAACTTCACACACACACACACACACACACACACACACACACACACACACGTACACAGTTTGTTCTTACCAGAACAATGGATACTCTGTATGACATTAACATGGAACATAACATGGAACATGACACATAGTATAACATGTTCCTGGGTTCCTAAGATAAGGACTTGAACCTCCTTGGGGGCCATTATTCTGTCTAACACAGTAAGGACCTTGGTGGCCCCACATGGCTAGCTTCAGCTTCCTAACAGCATAGTGATCTCAGGATAGTCAGACTTCTTACATTGTGGTTGGTTGGCTCTTAGAGTGAACTTTCCAAGCAGAAAAGCCTCAATGTGCAAGCACTTATCAAGCCTCTGACTATGTAGAACTTGGCAACGTTCTATTAGCCAAAACAAGCTATGTGCTGAAACCCAGAGTTAATGTGAAAAGGGGCCACACAAAGCAAAGTACAGGGAGGCATGGTTTATTCAGGGCCATTATTGCAACAGCTATGACAATCACAATTAGAATGTTCTGTCCAATAAGCTTTGCACATCCTCAAATGTCTAAAATTACAAAAGAGGCAGCATTGTAAATAGCACATAATATTTGCTTATTTAGGAAATTATTATTCCTTTGAAGTACAGATGAGACTAGACATATTCAGACCCCACTGACCTGTGCATCTAACACAGATTCCCTGAGCATCTCTTGTGTCCAGGTCTTGTTGGGTGCTAAGCTCTTGAACTTTTTCACTGAGGGCTTTCTCTTTTTATTTATTTTTTAAATTATTGTGGTAAAATATATTTAACATAAAAATTACCACTTTAACTGTTTTTAAGTATATAGTTAAGTACACTGCTTTAAGTACATAAGCATCAAGTACATTCACATTGTTGTACAGTCATCATGACCATCCATCTCCAGAACTAAAATTATCCATTAAACACTAACTCCTTATTATCCTCTCCCACAGCCCCTGGCAACCACCATTCTACTTTCTGTTTCTGTGAATTTGACTATTCTAGGTACCTCATAATTGGAATCTCATAATATTTGTTCTTTGTGACTGGCTTATTTCACTCAGCATAACGTCTTCAAGGTTCATCTGTGTGGCAGCATGTGTCAGAATTTCATTCCTTTTTAAGGCTGAATAATATTCCATTGCAGGTATATTTTTGTCTACCCATAATTTTGTCTATCCATTCATAAACATCTGTTTCCTCCTTTAGGCTATGAATATTGTTCTGCTGCATTTTTTTAAAAATTGAAGTATCGTTGATTTACGTATTATATTAGTTTTAGGTGTATAGCATAGTGATTCAGTATTTTTGCAGGTTATATTGCAAGAATATTAGATATTATATTATATACAGGTTACTACAAGATAATGGCTGTAATTCCTTGTGCTACACAGTACAATATATTCTTGTTGCTTGCCTATTTTATACATAGTACTTTGTGGCTTTTAATCCCTAACCCCTAATTTGTCTCTCCTCCATTCCCTGTTTGCTTTGGTAAACTTTGGATCCCTTTGTTTTCCTTATCTGTGAGTCTGTTTCTGTTTTACATATATATTATTTGTATAATTTTTTAGACTCCACATATAAGTGATATAATATAGTATTTGTCTTTCTCTGTCTGACTTATTTCACTAAGCATAATATTCTCTAGACCATCCATGTTGCTGCAAATGGCAGAATTTTGATATTTTTTATGATTGAGTAGTATTCCATTGTATATGTAAGCTGCATCTTCTTAAACTGTTCATCTGTTGATGGGCGCTTGGGTTGCTTCCATGTCTTTGTTATTATAAATAGTGCGGCTATGAACACTGGGGTGCATGTATATTTTTGAATTACTGTTTTAATTTTTTCTGGATAGATACCCAGGAGTGGAATTTCTGGATCATATGGTCATTCTATTTTCAGCTTTTGAGAAAACTCTGTATCATTTTCCATCAACTTACATTCCCAACAACAGTGTAAAAAGGTTCCCTTTTCTCGATATTCTTGGCAACACTTCTTACTTATAGACTTTTTGATGACAGCCATTCTGACAGGTGTGAGATAATATCTTGTTGCTTTGACCTGTGTTTCTTTAATAATTAGCAAATGTTGAGAATTTTTTCATGTGACTGTTAGTCATCCATCTGTATTCTTTGGGAAAATGTCTATACAGGTTTTTTGCCCATTTTTTAATTGAATTGTTTGGTTTTTCAATATTGGGTTATATGAACTGTTTGAATATTTTGGATATTAACCCCATGTCAGTGTATCATTTGCAAATATTTTGTCCCATTCCATAGGTTGTTTTTTCCTTTTATTGGTGGTTTTTTTTTTTTTTTTTTGCTGTGCAAAAGCTTTTAAGTTTAATTAGGTCCCATTTGTTTATTTTTGCTTTTATTTCTTTGGCCTTAGGAGACTAAAACCAAAAAATGTTGTTATGACTCACGTCAAAGAGTGTTCTGCCTGTGTTGTCTTCTGAGAGTTTTATGGTTTCCATCTCCATAGCTAGATCTTTAAATCATTTTGAGTTAATTTTTATATGGTGTGAGAGAATGTTCTAATTTCATCATTTTACATATGGTTATCCAGTTTTCCCAGCACCACTTTTCTCCATTGTATATTCTGGCCTGCTTGGTCAGAGATTAATTGACGGTAGGTGTGTGGGTTTATATTTGGAGTCTCTATTCTATTCCAATGATCTGTGTGTGTTTTCATGTCAGTATCACACTGTTTTGATTGCTGCAGCTTTATGGTATAGCCTACTTTAGTATTTTGGGGTATTTTGTGATTCCATATAAATTTTAGGATTATTTCTTCTAGTTCTGTGAATAATGGATATTTTGATAAGGATTGCATTAAATCTGTAGGTTGTTTTGAGTTCAGGAGAGGGACTGGTTACCAGGAAGACCAAGACATGATTAGAAGCTTGGAACTTCTAGCCCCACCCGCCAACTTCTGGGAAGGTGAGAGGGGCTGGAGATTGACAGCTTCTCAAAGAGACCCCCTATGTACTCAGAGGGAGAGAGAAAGAAAATGTCTCTTGTTGGATCTACTATTATTGTGGAGCTCAGTTTCCATGCTCTAAACAATACTGAATATTTCCTTAGCTCCCTCACCTTCACATGTCATATGTCTAACCTACATAACTGTAATATAATCTGTGTCTGTTGCTTTAAGCCACTACTTGTGGTAATTTGTTACAATAGCCATAGAAAACTAATAGTGACAAATAGTGACATGGGGTCTCAAAGAGTCAGACATGACTGAGCAACTTTCAATTTCAAGAATCATGTCAGCTAGTTACTATATCTATTCAGCTGTCCCCTGATCATTGGAGTTCACTCCTGATTAGGGTCCTTGAATCTCCAGGGGTTGTCCCCTATCCCAAGCTCCTTCTGTGTCTCTTCTTCCAGTTTTCTAGCCTCATAGTCACCTTCTCCTGTGGGTCCTCAACTCTTGGTGTATCTTTCTCAGTCCGCTTGCTGGCAACAGCCTGCCTGAAACATACCAAAAACAGGAACATCTCATTTACCCTTACTTTCATCACTTCTGCCTTACTTTTCTATTTGCTGCTGTAATAAATTCAGCTCAGTCCAGTTCAGTTGCTCAGTCATGTCCGACTCTTTGTGACCCCATGAACCACAGCACGCCAGGCCTCCCTGTCCATCACCACTCCCAGAGTTTACCCAAACGCATGTCCATTGGGTGGGTGATGCCATCCAACCATCTCATCCTCTGTCATCCCCTTCTCTTCCCGTCCTCAATCTTTCCCAGCATTAGGGTCTTTTCAAATCAGTCAGCTCTTCGCATCAGGTGGCCAAAATATTGGAGTTCAGCCTCAACATCAGTCCTTCCAATGAATATTCAGGACTGATTTCCTTTAGGATGGACTGGTTGGATCTCCTTGCAGTCCAAGGGACTCTCAAGAGTCTTCTCCATACCACAGTTCAAAAGCGTCAATTCTTTGGCTCTCAGCTTTCTTCACAGTCCAACTCTCACAACCATACATGACTACTGGGTAAAATACCACAAATTTAATGTTAAAACAACACAAATTTGTTCTTACATTTCTGTAGGTTAGAAGTCTGACATGAATCTCACTGAGCTAAAATCTGTGAACAGCCCTGCATTTATTCTAGAGGGTCTAAGGAAAGAATATATTTCTTTATCTTTTTTAACTTACAGATTTGATAGTGTTAGTCCCTCAATCATGTCTGACTCTTTGCGATCCTATGGACTGTAGCTCACTCAGTCAGTTCAGTCGCTCAGTCATGTCTGACTCTTTGCAGTCCCACGGACTGCAGCATGCCAGGCTTCCCTGTCCATCATCAACTCCCAGAACGCCACCCAACCATCTCATCCTCTGTCATCCCCTTCTCCTCCCACCTTCAATCTTTCCCAACATCAGAGTCTTTTCCAATGAGTCTTCGCATCAGGTGGCCTAAGTATTGGAGGTTCAGCTTCAGCATCAGTCCTTCCAATGAACACCCAGGGCTGATCTCCTTTAGGATGGACTGGTTGGATCTCCTTGTTTTCCAAGGGACTCTCAAGAGTCTTGCCAACACCACAGTTCAAAAGCGTCAATTCTGCGGTGCTCTGCTGCTAAGTCGCTTCAGTTGTGTCCGACTCTGTGTGACCCCAAGGACGGCAGCCCACTAGGCTCCCCCGTCCCTGGGATTCTCCAGGCAAGAACACTGAAGTGGGTTGCCATTTCCTTCTCCAATGCATGAAAGTGAAAAGTAAAAGCGAAGTCGCTCAGTCGTGTCCAACTCTCAGTGACCCCATGGACTGCAGCCTTCCAGGCTCCTCCATCCATGGGATTTTCAAGGCAAGAGTACTGGAGTGGGCTGCCATTGCCTTCTCCTCTGTGGTGCTCAGCTTTCTTTATAGTCCAACTATCACATCCATACATGACTACTGGAAAAACCATAGCCTTGACTAGACGGACCTTTTTTGGCTAAGTAATGTCTCTGCTTTTTAGTATGTTGTCTAGGTTAACCATAGCTTTTTTTCCAAGGAGGAAGCATGTTTTAATTTCATGGCTGCAATCACCATCTGCAGTGATTTTAGAGCCCCAAAAAGTCTGTCACTGTTTCCATTGTTTCCCCATCTATTTGCCATGAAGTGATGGGATGGGATACCATGATCTTAGTTTTCTGAATGTTGAGTTTTAAGCCAGCTTTTTCACTCTCCTCTTTCACTTTCATCACGAGGGTTATTAGTTCTTCTTTGCTTTCTGCCATAAGGATGGTGTCATCTGCATATCTGAGGTTATTGATATTTCTCCCAGCAATCTTGATTCCAGCTTTTCATCCAACCCAGCATTTCTCATGATGTGCTCTGCATATAAGTTAAATAAGCAGGATGACAATATGTATCATATTGCCTTGATGTATTCCTTTCCCAATTTGGAACCAGTCTGTTGTTCCATGTCCAGTTCTAACTGTTGCTTCTTGACCTGCACACAGATTTCTCAGGAGGCAGGTAAGGTGGTTTGGCACTCCCATCTCTTTAAGAATTCTCCACATTGTTGTGGTTCACACAGTCAAAGTAGCCTGCTAAGCTCCTCTGTACACGGACTTCTCCAGGCAAGAATACTGGAGTGGGTTGCATTTCCTTCTTCAGGGGATCTTCCCAACCCAGGGATTGAACCTGCATCTCTTATGTCTCTTGCATTGGTAGGTGGGTTCTTACCACTAGCACCACCTAGTCAAGCTCAAAGAGGCTACCCTCATTCCTATGTTTATGACCCCCTTCCTCCATCTTCAAAGACACCAAAAACAGGTCAAATCCTTCTCACATATCACTTGGACCATTCTATGATCATATCTTCCTCCGACTCTCCTCTTCTGCCTCCCTCTTCCACTTTTAAGGACTCTTGTGATTATATTGGGCCAGCCAGATTATTCAGGGTAATCTTTCTATTTTAAGATCAACTGATTAGGGACTTCCCTGGTAGTCCAGTGGTTAAGACTCTGCTTCCAGGTACTGACCAAAAAAAAAAAAAAATCAGCTGATTAGTAACCTTTATCTTCAACCTTAATTCCCCTATGCCATCTAACATTTTCACATGTTCTAGGAATTAAGGTGTGGATATCATTGGAAGAGGCTTTATTCTGCCTACCACAAACTCCAATTTTAATCCTTCTTCCATTGTGGCTAAAAGCACAAATAAAAAGTCTCCTTTTCTTCTCCCACTGGGCTTCCTCTATGCTTACTCCTAAATCAGGTCATTGTTCAGCTCAAGGACTGGTACTTGAGAAAGAAGTTTTCTACCAATTATCACCTCTCTTTGTACAGAATCACTTGTTCATTTTGTTAGTCTATAAATGAATGAGTCACTTTTCAATGCCCTAGAAAAACATGAGAAGGCAATCCTAGCCACTTTTAGACTGTCTTGTACTCGATCAAAAGTCTTAACTACTTGACTTTGGGGTTTTGGCACTCTGTACAAAGTTAGTAGTTGCTCTTAGGAAATGGAACTCAGCGTCATTCAGATTGATTGTCAGGCCCACAAAACGGAAGCAGTAATGTCATTTGTGATTTGGGAAGTTACACCTGAGGCCTTAAAGCTCTTCCTGAACAGAGGAACAGTGAGGAAACGGGGGTATGAAATGAGAATGTCTTTGAAATGTTTTTATATTCAAATACTTTTAATAAGGTTAAGTAAAATGCAAAAGCATCCTCAAGGCCTGGAGCAGTGAGACTTTATAGCAAGAATATGAGAAAGACTGGATTCCCACCCAATTTTTATCACTAACTTGTAGACATTATCCATGATGCCTTCAAGTTTAATCTTCAAAACAAGGAGGAAGACACTTGGCGCCAACTACCTGTGTGCTAATCAAGGCCAGGAAAACAATTCTTGCTCCTCCTAGAGTTGATAGATTTGAGAGGATGGTTTCTTGCTTGTAACTCTGTTAAGAGTCTGCATCTGATGGGACTGAGTTGTGGAATGAGTTGGCCTGGATGATCTCCAAGGCCCCCTTAGGCTGTGTCTATCTGGCGTTCAGTGACACAGTCTTACTCAACTGACAACCACTGCTCTGCCCTTGGAAGGCCCCAATCTCTGCTGCTCTTCAGGACTAATCTTCTCTGTGGCCTTGCTTGTGGCTTAACACTGCACTTCCCTCTTCCTTCCTGAAAGATGAATCAGATTGGCATGACTCTTGCCACTCTCTGTGAGAACTAAGCAAATGTACTAGTGTGTGTGGGGTGTGTCTTTTTTTTTTTCAGCAGTTAGACAGTGACATTTATGATGCATCAATCTTGTCAGGCAAATACAGCCCATTGATTTATATCCTTGGTCAGAAAATAAGCTAGTGTACTGCCTGTTTTATTCTGAATGTTTTAATAATGCAATATGGTATCAGTCAGGCTTCCCAGGTAGTACTAGTGGCAAAGAACCCACCTGCCAATGCAGGAGATGTAAGAGACATGGGTTTGATCCTTGGGTGGGGAAGATTCCCTGGAGAAGGGAATGGCTACTCACTCCAGTATTCTTGCCTGGAGAATCCCATGGACAGAGGAGCTGGGCGGGCTATAGTCCACAGGGTTACAAAGAGTTGGACATGACTGAAGCAACTTAGCACACACACATGCATGGTGTCGATCTGTTTGGACTAATATAACAAAAATACCATAAACTGAATGGCTTATAAACAACAAACATATATTTTGTACAGTTATAGAATCTGGAGAGTCCAAGATCAAGGCGCCAGAAGATTTGGTGTCTGTTAAGGGAATGCTTCCTCGTAGACAGTGTCTTCTCACTAAGTCCTCACATAGTGAAAGAGGCAAGGGAGCTCTCTGGAGTCTCTTTTATACGAGCACTAACCTCATCAAATCGCCAACATCCACTGGATCATGGAAAAGGCAAGAGAGTTCCAGAAAAACATCTATTTCTGCTTTATTGACTATGCCAAAGCCTTTGACTGTGTGGATCACAATAAACTGTGGAAAATTCTAAGAGAGATGGGAATACCAGACCACCTGACCTGCCTCTTGAGAAATCTGTATGCAGGTCAGGAAGCAACAGTGAGAACTGGACATGGAACAACAGACTGGTTCCAAATAGGAAAAGGAGTACGTCAAGGCTGTATATTGTCACCCTGCTTATTTAACTTATATACAGAGTACATCATGAGAAACACTGGGCTGGAGGAAGGACAAGCTGGAATCAAGATTGCTGGGAGAAATATCAATAATCTCAGATATGCAGATGACACCACCCTTATGGCAGAAAGTGAAGAGGAGCTAAAAAGGCTCTTGATGAAAGTGAAAGAGGAGAGTGAAAAAGTTGGCTTAAAGCTCAACATTCAGAAAACAAAGGTCATGGCATCTGGTCCCATCACTTCATGGGAAATAGATGGGGAAACAGTAGAAACAGTGTCAGACTTTATTTTGGGGGGCTCCAAAATCACTGCAGATGGTGACTGCAGCCATGAAATTAAAAGACGCTTACTCCTTGGAAGAAAAGTTATGATCAACCTAGATAGTATATTCAAAAGCAGAGACATTACTTTGCCGACTAAGGTCTGTCTAGTCAAGGCTATGGTTTTTTCCTGTGGTCATGTATGGATGTGAGAGTTGGACTGTGAAGAAGGCTGAGCACCAAAGAATTGATGCTTTTGAACTGTGGTGTTGGAGAAGACTCTTGAGAGTCCCTTGGACTGCAAGGAGATCCAACCAGTCCATTCTGAAGGAGATCAGCCCTGGGATTTCTTTGGAAGGAATGATGCTAAAGCTGAAACTCCAGTACTTTCTTTGGCCACCTCATGCGAAGAGTTGACTCATTGGAAAAGACTCTGATGCTGGGAGGGACTGGGGGCAGGAGGAGAAGGGGACGAAAGAGGATGAGATGGCTGGATGGCATCACGGACTCGATGGACGTGAATCTGAGTGAACTCCGGGAGTTGGTGATGGACAGGGAGGCCTGGCGTGCTGCGATTCATGGGGTCTCAAAGAGTCAGACACGACTGAGCTACTGAACTGAACTGAACCTCATTCATGAGGGCTCTAACCACACGATGTAATCATTTTTCCAAAGGCCCTGTTTGAAAGTACTGTCATAGTGGGGGATTGGGTTTTCAACATACAAATTGGGAGAGGAACACAACCAGTTTCTAGCATAGGGAATTTATGAATAAGGAATTTTCTTTTTTTAATTTTTAATTGGAGGATAATTGATTTGCAATGTTGTATTGGTTTCTGCCATACAACAACATGAATCAGTAATAACTATATATATAGTTATGATATGTAGATATGATACATATATATGATATATAGATACATATTTCTATATATCCTAGGAATTTTCAAGTGAGATTCAGGAGCAAAACCTGATTTACAATTTGGTATGTGTATGTATGAATTACATTTTTCTTAGAAGAGGATCAGATTTCCAACAGAATTCATGAGTGAATAAAAGGTAAGACTAACAAACGTAAAAGAATGTTCTATCACCATAGAGTCAGGATCAATCACTGTCTACCTCTAATGGAAGCAGCTCAGGGAGCCAAAGGAACTACAGAAGTAATATCATTAACAATGGGTTTTTTTTTTTTTTTTTGGCTATGCTGCACAACTTGTGGGATCTTAGTTTCCCAACCGAGGATTGAACTTGTGCCCTGGGCAGTGAAAGTGCAGAGTCCTAGCCACTGGACCACCAGGGAATTCCTCACTAATAATTTAAAACATTTTATATCAGGCACGAGCTCAGTCATGTCTGACTCTTTTGTGACCCCATAGACTGTAGCCCACCAGGCTCCTCTGTCCATGCAATTTTCCAGGCAAGAACACTGGAGTGGGTTGCCATTTCCTAGTCCATTATATTAAGCATCATGTAGTAAAAATCCTCTTCATTAACCACTCCTTAGTGAACTTTCCAACTTAACCAATGCTCTCTGTTTCGTCTACAAAATACACTCATTGCTGCCTCCAACCTTGAGCCCAGCACTCTCCCACACTTTTGGTCCCACCCATGGATTTGATTCATACCAAGATTCAGTGATGGTTCTTGCCCATCCTTTTCATGCCAGGATATTATATTTCTATGATTTGGTTAAAAACATGAAAATTTGATTAAATATAAGCATAAAAAGAAAGTTGCAAAGTTGAATTCTTCCAGATTCTTAATGAAGGCAACTTGATTTTTTTATATAACTGCAGAAATTTAAGGAAAATATGAAAAAAGTTTCTGTACTCTGATTGCATGACAGGTAACTTAGTTCCGGCTTCACTTTAAAGAAAGTGGCAATTACAGAAGAATGTGGTTTATGCAAATAGAGAGATACTTAAGAAAAAGTCTTGGTCCTTCATCAAATGATTGGGGGATTGATGCAAATTTATGTTTGAGTTAAATAAAAAACTTCAGAAGTATACAAATCATTTTTATGATTCCCAGATTGAACCATTTTTTTCTATAAGCCAAACAACCATGGATTCTCATTGAAATGATTTAGAGCTATTCTACTGTACTGGGATCCCAGATAAGGAAAAAAAGTGTGTTTCAGAACCCATGATTTTCAAGGATCTTCATATTAGTGTACTTTCACTGACCCAGAAAACAAAGCAAATGAATATTTTCAACTCTACAGATGATTCCACACACAGGCTCAACATGTCCTTTATATAAAATGTAGGCTTTCTATGTCAGTTTGAATCCTCCAGGAATCAGATGCTCAAGTAAGATTCGATGTGCAAGGAATCTATTGAGGGAAATTTGTGTGAAAGTAAAAGGGGAAAGCTAGGTGGGGAGAGGCTTAGACCAAGATGCAGGTAGAACAGTAAAAAATGGAAGATTGGATAGAAGGAGCCACAGACGGCAGCACAGCTCTGAGAAAGTCTCAGCAGATGGGGAGAGCCAGAAAAAAGTTTGCCTATAAGAGATGACCCATGTAAGACTGAAATGACCCAGCCGTAGTACTCCTGCTGTGCTCTGTCATGTCAGAGTGTGAATGTGGCCGTGGATTCTAAAGATGTGGAAACTTCAGCCTGTTGACTGACTATCCTTAGTTCCATGACTGCGGACACCTTTCCTATTAGAAACCATGACCATTGGAAATAAACATCATTCTCTAGGGAGGCTCAGACCAGTAGGGTGTGTGGAAGACCAATTATGTCCAGTTGTTGTTGTTCAGTCACTCAGTCATACCCAAGTCTTTGCAACCCCATGGACTGCAGCATGCCAGGTTTCCCTGTCCTTCACTGTCTCCTGTAGCTTGCTCAAACTCATGTCCATCGAGTTGGTGATGCCATCCAACCATCTCATCTTCTGTCATCCCCTTCTCCTTCTGCCTTCAATCTTTCCCAGCATCAGGGTCTCTTCCAGTGAATCAGCTCTTTGCATCAGGTGGCCAAAGTATTGGAGCTTCGGCTTCAGCATCAGTACTTCCAGTGAATATTAAAGTTTGATTTCCTTTAAAAAGTCTTCTAAGAAGGACTCAACTTTATTTATCTACCTGCATCTGAAACGTTGTGGCAAATGTGATTTGTTACAGATTCGATGATAAAGCTTGTGAAATCATTACCCAGGCATAGAAACAAATGCTTCCTTGGCAGACAGACTTCAGAGTTAGCAGGTATTTAGTGTGCACCTATTATGGCTGTGCCAGGCACCGTTACAGAGGTATAGAGTGGTGGCCTGTGCAGACAAAGCCTCCTGGAGCTAACACTCTAGCCAGGGGGACAGACAGTAAGCTAACAAATCTATGGACAAGATATAAATAAGTCCTGTGGAGAAAATCAAAGAGTGTAACATGTTAGAAGAGGGCTGGATAGACATGGTGGTCAAAGGATTATGGAGAACTACCTCTCTGAGGAAGGGACATTTGAGATGAAGCCAAATTAATGAAAGAGGATGAGAATCTGGGGCAGAGGAAATAACAAAGACAGAGATTGTCAAGTGAGAGAGACACATTGGTGGAAATGGAAAAATGCCCGTTGGAGAGATAGGAGCCAGCTGAGGTGGGGCTCATGGGTCATGAGGAGTCTTGATTCTATTCTAAATGTGATGAAGGGTTCTAAGTAGGGGACCCACATGACCAGATTTACGTCTTAACTTTGGTGATTTCAGAATGTCTGTATGGAAAGAATTTGAAAGTGATAAGATGGTTACAAGGGGGGGTGATCTGGAGGAGGGGTGAGGAAAGTTGGTGGACACGGGGAGATGAGAGGTGGCATAAAGCAGCATACTGCTGCATAAACTTGAGAAAATATCCACTGTGTCTACCAAAGAATATGGGGAGGGGGCAGGTTTAGTAGTGATTATGGGCTGATTAAGAGCTTCCCTGGTAGCTCAGATGGCAAAGAATCCTCCTGCAATGCAGGAGACCCCAGTTCAATCTCTGGGTTGGGAAGATCCCCTGGAGAAGGGAATGGCTACCTACTCCAGTATTCTTGCCTGGAGAATCTCACAGATAGAGTCTGGTAGTCCATGGAGTCGCAAAGAGTCGGACATGACTGAGCTGCTAATACTTTCACTTTTCTATCATGGGCTGATTAAAGCATCTCAAACTCAACTCACTCTCATCCCCAGACATCAGCACTATATATATATTTTTAAATCACCATGTGTATTGTGTAGAGAATGAACATAGGGGAGCAAGAGTAGATGCCTGGCAGCTAGGTAAAATGCTGGTTGCAGTGGTACAGGTAAAAGATGATATTGGCTTGAATTAAGGAGGTATTTATGGCAGTGGAGCAAAGTGGATTGATTGAAAATATTTGTTTTTTTCTGAGGGCATGAGTGACAGAGCACGGGTTCTGTAGCATCCTGGGCTTTGTAGAACACTCCTCCAAGCTGTGCCCTTTCCCTTTCTCTTCATAGTATATTTCTGAAATCAGATGTGTGGCAGGCACTGTGGGTAATCAGGGATCGCCTCAAGCCCTTTTAACTATTCCCATGTGCCTGTCTCCTGGCTGTACTGTGCTCTTGCCAATAATGGCCTTGTGACTCTTCTTCACAGGACCATCCTCTGGTTGCTGAAGGGTTTTGCCCAAATAAGACAACTGGAAGTGTCTAGAACTTTCCATCCTTCCCACCCTCACCTCACCGTCTGCCCAATCAGACCTTAGCCAATGACCAACAAGAATGGGAGTATGAAAGTCCAGCCTCTTTGCCCTGAGTTGAGATGACTTTGAGGTATACCTTACTCATCAGAGCTCCCCACTGGATCAAAGGAGGGTGCTCTCCATGACTTTGCCCACATACCCACCTCACTTGGCTTCTCCACTGTCCTATCCCCTCCATTTCCTTGTTTGCTTCTTCTGGGAGTTTCTTGAAAAATCCATTTGCTCACAAATCCTTATGTCAGAGTGTACTTCTGAAGACCTCAGTCCAAGGCTCTCTGCTCACCACTGTCTCTTAACGCAAACCACCATCTCTTACACTATACCACTGGAGCAAGCATCATACTGTTTCTGAGATTTTTCTGCCATCAGTCTTATCATATGATGGTCACCTGGGTGACTCTCTGCCATGGACGTCACTCCCAGGGTAGCCTTTTCTCTGCCATTGAAGAAAGACTATTGTGCAATTGGTTAAGAGTATCATCATTATAGGCATAACATCAATTCTGGTTTATTTTATTAAAATAAAAAGTTAAAAATCCACAAATGTCAGCCCTTTAGCTATTACTACTAATACAATTTTTTGTGATATATCTTATCACTGATCATTACACACCAGAAAGTTCTGAAAGGATGATACAGAATCCTATGAGACTTAAGATAAGACTATATAAGAAAAAATACTTACTTTACCCAAAGCACAGTTAACACAGGGTGAGCAGGAACAGAGAACAACCTAATCCATTTCCCTTTTCATCATAAAGCTATCCTTTTGTGAAAATAACAAGCAGAAATATTTAAGTATCAAGTTGCACCATGTGAAATCTCCATCAGCACTTTCATATGGTTCAACCTAACACTAATTATGAACTTTGGCTGGATTTTGTAGATTTTATAGATACGCTATAGATTTAAAGAGGCCCTGTCTCACTCTTAACCTTGGCCAGATACCTTCTTAAATAAACTGTACTTAATTTCAAACACACCAATCTGGGAACGTCCACTCTAGGGCTAAGTAAAAGGATCACAATCGTTTTCATAGATTCAAAGCCTTCCTGGAAATTTCAGCAAGCCCAGGTCTTTCTTCACCCTTTAGGCATCACCTCACTACTAATGGGAATGAGACTGGAGGGCATTTCTTACCATTCCCCAGGGAGTATTAGCCTCTACTCGAACCCTTCCAGTCGCTTGTTTTGGCACCCACCTCTTAAGACATTCACTGAGCATAAGACAGAAGACCTAAGCATGAATCAGACTCAACTATGTTCTGACTCTGTGACCATAGACTTCTTTTCTATTACAAACCCCTTCCCTCCTTAAATACAAACATTGTCTATGCTTTTAATTAACGGCTGCAACCCATGCTGTCTTTCCTTCCTTTATGTTGAGGAAAACATGATTTATTTTCAAGTTAGTTTTAATATTAAAAGTAGAAACCAAAAAAAAAGGGGGGGGGGCAAGAAAAACCAAGGCTGCAGGTGCCTATCCTCAAAATGGTATATTCAAATAAATATCTATTTATTTACTACTATTATAGAAACAGATAACATCATGTGTTAGTTGCACTCCCAATGTTGTACATGGCATTGTAACATTTGATCTCTCCCGGGACCATCTACAAAGCATGGGGGAGGGAATGTGTCCTCGCTCATGGTTCCTTCAGGGGATTTGCTCCTATGGGGTTGCCCAGCTTGAATCAAATGATGCTTCGAGTCAAGTTGCTTTTTCCTTAACTGAGAAACCCAAGACAGACCACAGTTAATAATAGTCTTAAAAATAACATCTTGGGAATAATCATCACATGTTTCTTTATTACAGGAAATGCATACCAAATGTCGCCTTGTATTTAAACCCAAAAAGTGGGCAGAGTGTGGGCAGACTACACCAGAGGCTATTTAAGGAGGGCAGGTTTTCCATGACTGGCCACAGTTGGCCTCAGAACTCCATCTGTTCCTGACTTAATTTCATATGTAACTATTAGCACAGGTGCCACTGGTAAGTCTTATAGAAACAAAAGTGATTGTCATGTAACCTTTAAGGATGTGAGTGATTCATTCAAATCCCTCTGGCCTGACCACACATCCAGTACGGGTAAGGAACAAAAACAAAGAAGAAACTTGCAAGGACTATGTCTTGTGGTTTTTTAGTCCTTGGAACCAGAGACATGAATTTAATTTCAAGACCCCTTGAACACAGAGGCCCTTTGACGATTCTCCCCACTTTCCTGAAACACATTCTAGCCAAATGCTGTAGGGGACATCAGAGCCAGCTAAATAATTGGCGGGGCCCTGTGTGAAACGAAAGTGCAGGCCTTCTTTTCTAAAAAGCAGGAAAAAAGGTGCCACTAAAGGTACCAAAGTATAAAGCCTTTTCTTTTCTTCTGCAGTTTCTCTCTTGCCTTGTCCTGATGTTTTTCATTTGCTATTTAATGTCATTCTAAGTAAAGAAAAAAATAAAATTCTAATTTTTAAATTATTAGCATGAGTTTACCATTAATCTTATATTGCATGGTGCCAGATACAAATGTAAAAATAAGACCACATAACCCACGGGTGAGATTATTGAAATTCAGATTCCCTAAGCTCATACATATGTGTGTATTTTGCCCTCATCAGAAAAGTGGAAATAGTGCCCCAAACTAGCCTGTTTTTACTTCACTTCTTCATATGCACACATTCTATTATTATGCTAAGTGAAATAAGTCAAAGACAAATGCTGTGTGATATCACTTGCAGGTGGAATCTTAAAAAGGCAACAAACTAGTGAATACAACACAAAAGAAGCAGAGTCACAGATACAGAGAGCAAACTAGTGGTTACCAGTGAGGGGCGGATAGGGGTTGAGAAGTAAGAGGTGCTACAAGGGCGTATTGTACACCACAGGGAATATAGCCAATATTTTATAATAACATTAAATGGAGTACAACTTTTAAAAATTGTGGATCACTATATTGTACACCTGTAGTTTAGGTAATATTGCACATCAACTATGCTGCTGCTGCTGCTAAGTGGCTTCAGTCGTGTCTGACTCTGTGCAACCCCATAGACGGCAGCCCATCAGGCTCTCCTGTCTCTGGGATTCTCCAGGCAAGAACACTGGAGTGGGTTGCCATTTTCTTCTCCAATGCATGAAAGTGAAAAGTGAAAGGGAAGTCGCTCAGTCGTGTCTGACTCTTAGTGACCCCTTGGACTGCAGCCTACCAGTCTCTGTCCCTGGGATTCTCCAGGCAAGAACACTGGAGTGGGTTGCCATTTCCTTCTCCAATGCATGAAAGTGAAAAGTCATAGTGAAGTCGCTCAGTCGTGTCTGACTCTTAGCGACCCTTTGGACTGCAGCCCACCAGGCTGCTCCATCCATGGGATTTTCCAGGCAAGAGTACTGGAGTGGGGTGCCATTGCCTTCTCCAACATCAACTATACTTCAATTTAAAAAGAAAAAAAGGAAAAAAAACCCACTCTCAGTCTTGGTTTCTGATAAGTAAGGAAGCACTGGAAGGAGTAGGAACTATGGGTTGCCCTATTTTTCTCTTTCCTTCTATCTCATCATTTTCTATGTAAGTGGTTGGCCAATACAAGGAAGTATTAATAATACAAGTAAGATAAAGTTCCTTGTTCCTTCATGTATCTTAGAACACCCTGCTTTCATTCTGTAATCGAAGCCAGTTCTGGTTCCAATGGAAAGCCTCAACTCACAGTCTATCAGCTACCTCACTTACTCAGTTATAGGTTGAACACACTTGGCATCTCCCTGAACTCACATCATACAATGTGCATGCATGCAGTCGTGTCCAATTCTTTGTGACCCTATCGACTATAGCCCACCAGGCTCCTCTGTCCATGGAATTCTTCAGGCAAGAATACTGGAGTGGGTTGCTATTACCTTCTCCAGGGAATCTTCCCAATCCAGAGATCAAACATGCATCTCCTGCATTGCAGGGGGATTCTTTACTACTGAACCATTGGGGAAGCCTGCATGATGGAATTCCACGAGCACTGGAATTCTGTACTCGTGGGACATCATGAATGGTACATGCTAATGGGGCTTTCCAGGTGGGGCTAGTGCTCAAGAACCTGCCTGCCAATGCAGGAGGTATAAGAGATGCAGGTTCAATTCCTTAGTCGGGAAGATCCCCTGGAGAAGGGCATGGCAACCCACTCCAGTATTCTTGCCTGGAGAATCCCATGGACAGAGGAGCCTGGGGGTCTGCAGTCCATGGGGTCACAAAGAGTCAGACACGACTGACGTGACTTGGCATCAGCATAGCATCAGTGGGGCAGCAAGGAACAGCAGATACTCATATCACTAATACCTCCTCTGCTCTCACACATGCTCCCTTACTCCGTCAGATTTCACTAAAAAGAAAAGCGCAAGTTCAAAAGCAAAATTTAATAAGGTCAAGAAGGTGATAGCAGGGCATTAAACCAAAGTGCCAGACCTTTCTGAGTGTGGGCCTCTGTATAACTTCTCTGATGGCTCAGACAGTAAAAGACTCTGCCTGCAATGCAAGAGACCTGGGTTCAATCCCTGGGTCCAGAAGATCCCCTGGAGAAGGGAATGACTACCCACTCCAGTATTCCTGCCTGGAGAACCCCACGGACAGAGAAGCCTGGGGGGCTATAGTACATCGGGTCGCAAAGAGTCAGACACGACTGAGAGACTAACACTACAACTCTATAACCACACAGATTGCACACCCTTGAGGCTGACCCTGGGGGACACTTCTTTTCATACTTCAGCATTTATTGAGCCTCAAATATGTGTGAAAAAGGTGAACGAGACAGGCAGACAAAGTGCCACCCTTGAAGTCTATGAGGGGCAATTTGGGTAATGGCTATGTTCATGTTTCCAATAGAGGAGTTATTTGCTTAGTTCCTAAATGATGCTTAAAGTTTCAGGAGAATATCTAGCACTGCTGGGATATGCCTCATCCCCAAAGGTGCAATCCCTTGAGCTAAATAGGGAAAAATACAAGATCTGTACCTCCTGAGATTGCACACCGAACTTGTGAGCTCAACTTGACATTCACAAACCCAGGTGGTTTATTGTAAACAGGCTACCAAGAACAAGGTGACCAGAAAGAGCTCCCAACAACTTGCCTAAACAGTAAACTCGTGAGCTCTTGTGGCAGAATTATAGAACTTGAAGTAGTCGCGGAAAGCAGTGAATTCTGTTAGACTTTTATTTTTAATTTGGTAAAATACACAAAACATAAAAGGTTCCATCTTGACCATATTAGAGTACACAGTTTGGTAGTGTTAACTATATTCACGTGTCATGCAAGTAATCTCCAGAATTCTTTCATCTTGTAAAACTGAAACTCTGTACCCATTAAACAGCAACTCCCCATTTTCCCCTCCCTCCAGCTCTTGGCAACCACCATTCTACTTTCTATTTCTATGAGCCTGACTGACTACTCTATATACCTTATATAAGTAAGTGGAATTATACAGCATGTCTTTTTTGTGACTGGTTTATTTTACTTAGTATAATGTCCTCATACAACCATGCTGCAGCATGTGTCAGAATTTCCTTTTTTGAAGGCTGAAGAACATTCCATGGTTTAGACATCTCAACAGCACATTTTGTTTATCCATTCATCCATAAAGCGAACACTTAGGTTGTTTCTACCTCTTGGCTATTGTGAATAAAGCTGCTATGAACCTGGATGTACAATACCTCTTCAAGACCCTGCTTTCAGTTCTTTGGCTACAAACTCAGAAACAGAACTGCTGGAGAAAACAATTATTTGAAATCATACTTATAGGGGCATGATCTATGTTGGAAGATCAGATGATGTTGGAATTATCAGGGGACTACCTACCATGAGAGTTTGAGGGGTAAGAGATGAAACATGGAAGGATTGAGTTTGAAAAAAATATCTAAGTGTATCCCATGCAGTTGTTCAACACTGTGGCTTTCCAAGCTGGACAGACAGAATCACTGGCTGAAGTAAGCATCAAGACAAATACTCTAACCAAAAAAAAACTGGATTGTAATCAAGCGAAGCTAAAATAAGTACTCTGAAGATGTGTAGAAGAAATATTGAGCATCCAATGGTTCTTGGAAAGATAAAACTATTAAGACACTGTTTATAGGTTTTTAACGCAGCACTTGGAGCAATGCAAAAGAACCCTCTGCAGCCAGAGAGCAATCTTCAGACAAAAAACAATGTCCCCAGTGAGATATTACCACTATGCCCCGAAGTAACCTCGCTGAAAATACATCAGCATTCAACACTTAGACAGTCAACACCCTAGCAGACTACATTGATGGATTTTAGAATTATAGAACTTTCAACCTTATAAGAACATTACAGATCATCTAGTCCAACTCCCTTAATTATAAAAGGAAGAAACCAAGGCTCGGAGGTGAAGAGACTCTCCCAGGACCACAAAGTTAGTTGTTGACACAGTAGGGTTGAATTTCTCAGTTCTAGTGGTGAATCTGTTAATATAGTTTAAGCCTGAAAAGACAAGAGCTTCTGGATTATTTTCTATAGGACAGCCAGGCTATCACTGATGTTGTCCAAGAATACTATCCCAATCCAGGGGTGGAACAGAGGCTTTTTCTAAGATATATCAAAACGTTTGATTGTTTGCAGTCAATCAGAATCATGAAGGCAATAGTCAGTGCCTCAAATGGCTATACAAATATCTTCTGATCTCCTTTAAGTTAATTTAAAACATCAAGACTTCAGATAGTGTTAGTTGTTAAGTGGTGTCTGACTCTTTGAGGCCCCATAAACTGTAGCCTACCTGGCTCCTCTGTCCAATTCTCCAGGCAAGAACACTGGAGTGGGTAGCCATCCCCTTCTCCTGACCCAGGGATTGAAACCGGGTCTCCTTCATTGCAGACAGATTCTTTACCATCTGAACCACCAGGTAAGTCCTTGGAATGTTCCTGTTAAAATGGAAATATATTCCCTAAGAGTGGTTATACACAAATTCATTATGGACATTAACACACTAGCAGGAATTCATTGATCAGATTAGTTAACAGTTAGTCATCATCTCACCAAACTATCTCCTGGCACTGAGGGACGAGGACTTGGGACCCATGCATTTTTGTCAAGGGGAAAATTCACTTCTCTAACAATGTCACCGCCAAAGGCTATTAAGAATGCTACAATTGATGGTTAATGTCTACATGACCCACATTATGTGCAGCATGAAATAATTTGATCATTTGACAACTTTTAAGACAAAATGTGGATATGGAAAATGGGACTTTCAAAACTGTACTTTAAACTGTCCATATGTCCCCCTGTAATATTTCTACTTGACAGAGAATAATTTACCTTTAACTAAGACAGCAGCCGAGTTCCTATAACCACAAGGAAAGGCAAACATTAGGGGGAAACCTGTGATATTTCACCTATGGTGGAGTCACCCAGTTTGAGGGAATTGTGCCTCTCTGTTACTAGACAATTGGGACAAATGGATATGTGAATAGACCTTGTGGGAACTGGCTACAATTAAAGCAGAGTGAATATTTATTTTCCTCACAGTATCTTTATTTTTCTTATATTCTTGTACTGCATGTTGATTCAGCCACTAGAGACCATGAAGTTTCAAAAATGCTCAGGGAAACCCCACAGGAGTTGTGGTTATTTTCCATTCTCTGGTTCACGTGTCTGCTTTGTGACCAGCCATGCTGGGTGGCTGGTTCGCTGGACCCAATTCTTGGTACCCAGGAAATTCCAGAGCTGCCAGGATCACTGGGATCAGTCACAGAGAAATCCATACCACACTGATCCATTAATACATATTTGTGCAGAGAACTTGTTTCACACAATTCTGAGGACGTCTAGGAATGGCAACTTGGTTTTGAGGAAGATTCTAGAGAACTTACTCTTCAGAAAAACTAAGAACTCATAAACCTCAAAGAAGAATGTGTGTGCACTAAGTTGCTTCAGTCTTGTCCAATTCTGCGATCCTATGGACTGTAGCCCGCCAGGCTCCTCTTTCCATGGGGCTGTCCAGGCAAGAATACTTAAATGGGTTGCCATGCCCTCCTCCAGGGAATCTTCCCAACCCTGGGATCGAACCTGCAGTCTCTTATGGGCAAGCGGGTTCTTTACCACTAGCGCCACCTGGGAAGCCCCAAAGAATACTACAACTAAAACGGTCACAAAGGCAGAGATTCCTGGGCAAGCCTGAATTCCTTCATTGCCTTATTGGACTTCTGCTGAATTCTGGTTGATCACTTACCCCTTTCCGGCTTCCCCATCCAATCACTAACATAACAGACACCCTAATTAATGTAACAACAAAGCACCCTTCTGAGTGGTTATCTACATTATCTCATTTATTCCCGCCCCCCCACCATGTTAGATATGGGATATCGCTGTTCTCCTTTTCACAGATGAGAAAATTGAGATATATAGAAGTGCAATGACCACCCCAGGTCACAGAATGAGCAGGAAAGTAGGACCCAGACCCAGCGCCATGAACTGCAAAGTCCGTGGTCTTCACCACACGTTATTTTGTCTCCTGAGCATCTTGCTCTCTTTGGGAAGTGGGGAGGCCCCTCATTCTTCTACTTCATTCTCCAGTTCCCCAACCCTGCCCTCTGGAGCCTCAGCCATGAGGCCGCCTCAGGAAGGGCTGGGCAGGCTTTGAGGAAAGAATCCTTTCCCCTCGGTTTACTAAAAGCTGCCAAAGGTTAATAAGGCCCAGTCCCTTCCACAGGCAATGCCCCACTCTGGGCCCAAAGCATGGAGTCTGGCTGCCTGCTAAAGAGTTTCCATTCCCAAGGGGAAGACTGCCCAGGAGAGATGGCCATCTGGGAACAACCTTCCTGGTGTTCCTTTGGCTACACATTTTGTTGATTTCCTTAAGTGTGTTTTCTTATGGGGTTTCTGTTTCTTTTCTGGCTGGGTTTGTGACTTTACTTCATTTCTGTTTATTTCTTGTTATTTGGCCCAACACACTTGTTTTCATTTGATTTGGTTTCTTTTTTTTTTTCCCCTCAGACTTCTGGCATATACGACCTGTAGCTCATTTTGCTGTATGATATGCCACCCCATGTGTGTGTTTTGTCTAAAGTTCCTGGAAGCCAAAACTTAAACAACATGAAAATGAGATGGGGGAAATTCTTCAAACCTTTTGACTTAGGCAAAGATCGTCTTGTTGATGAAATGCACAGCCACTATTTAAATCCCAGTTTAGATTACCTCAACTACTTGCTACTTTTATAACCGATGAACACTGCCATTGAAAATGTAGCATCAACAGCCTTTTAAAAAATAAAAATGGGACATCTTTCTGACTCTTTTCCTTTAGTAACCCAAAGATGGGACAGGAAAGGCTTGGAACAAGGAAAAACTTAACTCCTAACCTCAAAAAATGGAGTGGGCAAGCTAGGTTAGTGTAGGGGGAAACCATAAAAAGGCAGGGGGCACTCAGTTATATCCCATAGAAAATCATTCATCACACTAAATATGGCATATCATGTCTATGTGTCCAACCTCTTATCCCAGATAATGCTCTGAAATTTTTTAAAACAGGCTGGTTTGAAGTCTTTCTGGACCTAATTATTTTTCTCACACATCCAAGAACATGTATGTGAGATTTCCTTCAGAAATGATAGGATACAAAACAATACTATAATGATTTTATCAGGGCACGGGGAGATTAACTTATTTTATTGCAGTATAGTTAATTTACAATGTTGTGTTAATTTCTGCTGTACAGCACAGTGATTCAGTTATACATGATATACTTTCTTTTTTCTATTCTTTTCCATTATGGTTTATCATAGGATATTGAATATAGTTCCCTGTGATATGTGGCGCAGGAGCACAGTGGCTGCAACAGCATAGGAGTGCAGCCTAGAGGAACTACCCCATGTCCAAGGTAAGAAGTGAAGGCTGCACTTTGCTGGAGCAGCCATGAAGAGATACCCCACATTCAAGGTAAGAGAAACCCAAGTAAGATGGTAGGAACTGAGGGAGGGCATCAGAGGGAAGACAGATTGAAACCACAATCACAGACAACAGGCCAATCTGATCACACGGACCACAGCCTTGTCTAACTCAATGAAACTAAGCCATGCCGTGTGGGGCCACCCAAGATGGAAGGGTCATGGGGGAGAGGTCTGACAGAATGTGTTCCACTGGAGAAGGGAATGGCAAGCCACTTCAGTTTTCTTGCCTTGAGAACCCCATTAACAGTATGAAAAGGCAAAAAGATAGGACATTGAAAGATGAACTCCCTAGGTCGACAGGTGCCCAATATGCTACTGGAGATCAGTGGAGAAATAACTCCAGAAAGAATGAAGGGATGGAGCCAAAGCAAAAAACAACACCCAGTTGTGGATGGGACTGGTGATAGAAGCAAGGTTCAATGCTGTAAAAGAGCAATATTGCAAAGGAACCTGGAATGTTAGGTCCATGAATCCAGGCAAATTGGAAGTGGTCAAACAAGAGATGGCAAGGGTGAACGTTAACATTCTAATAATCAGTGAACTAAAATGGACTGGAATGGGTGAATTTAACTCAGATGACCATTATATCTACTACTGTGGGCAGGAATCCCTCAAAAGAAATGGAGTAGACATCATGGTCAACAAAAGAGTCCGAAATGCAGTACTTGGATGCAGTCTCAAAAATGACAGAATGATCTCTGTTTGTTTCCAAGGCAAACCATTCAATATCACAGTAATCCAAGTCTATGCCCCAACCAGTAACGCTGAAGAAACTGAAGTTGAACAGTTTTATGAAGACCTACAAGACCTTTTAGAACTAACACCCAAAAAAGATGTCCTTTTCATTATAGGGGATGGGAATGCAAAAGTAGGAAGTCAAGAAACACCTGGAGTAACAGGCAAATTTGGCCTTGGAACGCAGAATGAAGAAGGGCAAAGGCTAATAGAGTTTTGCCAAGAGAATGCACTGGTCATAGCAAACACCCTCTTCCAACAACACAAGAGAAGATTCTACACATGGACACCACCAGATGGTCAACACCAAAATCAGATTGATTATATTCTCTGCAGCCAAAGATGGAGAAGCTCTATACAGTCAACAAAAACAAGACTGGGAGCTGACTGTGGCTCAGATCATGAACTCCTTATTGCCAAATTCAGACTGAAATTGAAGAAAGTGGGGAAAACCACTAGACCATTCAGGTATGCCCTAAATCATATCCCTTATAACTATACAGTGGAAGTGAGAAATAGATTTAAGGGACTAGATCTGATAGACAGAGTGCCTGATGAACTATGGATGGAGTTTCATGAAATTGTACAGGAGACAGGAATCAAAACCATCCTCAAGAAAAACAAATGCAAAAAAAGCAAAATGGCTGTCTGAGGAGGCCTCACAACTGCTGTGAAAAGAAGAGAAGCAAAAAGCAAAGAAGAAAAGGAAAGATATACCCATTCGAATGCAGAGTTCCAAAGAATAGCAAGGAGAGATAAGAAAGCCTTCTTCAGTGATCAGTGCAAAGAAATAGAGGAAAACAACAGAATGGGAAAGACTAAAGCTCTCTTCAAGAAAATTAGAAATACCAAGGGAATATTTCATGCAAAGATGGGCTCGATAAAGGACAGAAATGGTAGGGACCTAACAGAAGCAGAAGATATTAAGAAGAGGTGGCAAGAATACACAGAAGAACTGTACAAAAAGAGCTTCATGACCCAGATAATCATGATGGTGTCATCACTCACCTAGAGCCAGACATCCTGGAATGTGAACTCAAGTGGGCCTTAGGAAGCATCACTATGAACAAAGCTAATGGAAGTGATGGAATTCCAGTTGAGCTATTTCAAATCCTGAAAGATGATGCTGTGAAAGTGCTGCACTCAATATGCCAGCAAATTTGGAAAGCTTAGCAGTGGCCACAGGACTGGAAAAGGTCAGTTTTCATTCCAATCCCAAAGAAAGGCAATGCCAAAGAATGCTCAAACTACCACACAATTGCAGTCATCTCACACACTAGTAAAGTAATGCTCAAAATTCTCCAAGCCAGGCTTCAGCAATACATGAACCATAAACTTCCAGATGTTCAAGCTGGTTTTAGAAAAGGCAGAGGAGCCAGAGATCAAATTGCCAACATCCACTGGATCATCAAAAAAGCAAGAGAGTTCCAGAAAAACACCTCTTTCTGCTTTATTGACTATGCCAAAGCCTTTGACTGTGTGGATCACAATAAACTGTGGAAAGTTCTGAAAGAGATGGGAATACCAGACCACCTAACCTGCCTCTTGAGAAACCTGTGTGCAGGTCAGGCAGCAACAGTTAGAACTGGACATGCAACAACAGACTGGTTCCAAATAGGAAAAGGAGTACGTCAAGGCTGTATGTTGTCACCTTGCTTGTTTAACTTATATGCAGAGTACATCATGAGAAATGCTAGGTTTGATGAAAAGCTGAAATCAAGATTGCTGGGAGAAATAGCAATAACCTCAGATATTCAGATGACACCATCCTTATGGCAGAAAGTGAACTAAAGAGCCTCTTGATGAAAATGAAAGAGGAGAGTGAAAAAGCTGGCTTAAAGCTCAACATTCAGAAAACGAAGATCATGGCATCTGGTCCCATCACTTCATGGCAAATAGATGGGGAAACAGTGGAAACAGTGGCTGACTTTATTTTTCTGGGCTCCAAAATCACTGCAGATGGTGACTGCAGCCATCTCATGAAAAGACACTTACTCCTTGGAAGGAAAGTTATGACCAACCTAGACAGCATATTAAAAAACAGAGACATTACTTTGTCAACAAAGATCTGTCCAGTCAAGGCTATGGTTTTTCCAGTGGTCATGTATGGATGTGAGAGTTGGACTGTGAAGAAAGCTGAGCACCGAAGAATAGATGCTTTTGAACTGTGGTGTGGAGAAGACTCTTGAGAGTCCCTTGGACTGCAAGGAGATCCAACCAGTCCATCTGAAAGGAGTTCAGCCCTGGGTGTTCATTGGAAGAACTGATGTTGAAGGTGAAACTCCAATACTTTGGCCACCAGATGTGAAGAGCTGACTCATTGGAAAAGACCCTGATGCTGGGAAAGATTAATAAGGGCAGGAGGAGAAGGGGATGACAGAGGATGAGATGGTTGGATGGCATCACCGACTCAATGGACATGGGTTTGGGTAGACTCCGGGAGTTGGTGATGGACAGGGAGGCCTGGCATGCTGCGGTTCATGGGGTTACAAAGAGTTGGACATGACTGAGCGACTGAACTGAACTGTGCTATGCAGTAGGACCTTGTTGTTTATCCATTCTATATGTAATAGCTTATATCCACTAACCACAAACTCCCAATTCACCCCTCCTTGACTACCCCCACCACCACCATCTGCCCCTTGGCAACCACAAGTCTGTTCTCTATGCCTGTGATAATGCTACTGAGAGAGACAAGAAAAAGAGTCACATAATATGCCTCCTGGGTTATGGCGGGAAAGATCTTCTGAAAAGCACAAAATTCACAGAGGAGATGGCCCAGTCAAACAGATCCCAAGTATAATTAAGTAAATAGGACAGTGAAAAGCTTTCTAACAGGGCTGTACTAGGCTTGAATTTATTTAGAACTCTTGAGGGTTTGCTGTGTCCTAAGGCTTTGGGGTCAGTGAGATATGAGTTCAAACCCTGGCTGTGCAGTATCCTAACTGGGTGATAATGGGCATTCAGTAACCTTATCTGTAAAATGGGAATAATAATATCTATCATTTACAATTCATATCAGTTGCAACTGAAGTAATGTTTAGTATGATGGTGACATATATTAACTTTTCAATAAATGGTTAGCCTCAAATATTAATCTAACATTACATGTATTATTTCCTGTTAGCATTTCTTGGGCCCTTTATACATACAGTGTAGCATCATATGGAATCACAAATATTGTTTCATGTATATTTACAGCAAATATTGGAGAAATGTTGGCTCATTACTTAATTATTAATAGAAACTAGAGTGAAGTCTGGCTTGGCCAAAAGCAAATGGCAAAACATAGGGCAAGAACCAAAGCTAAAACTGAAAGATCTAGCAGCTCCTCTCCAACCCTTACACCAGGAGTATAGTGGAAAGGACTTAATGCTAGCTCAGAGGGGTTAGGAAGTCTTCTAAGGAAGAGATCCCAAGACCTGAAATAACTGGATGTGGAGAAAAGGAAAAAAAAAATGATCCAAAAGACAAGGGCAGGTAGAGCTTCTTACATGAGGCCTTCCCTCTTCCCTCTACTTTCTCTCCCAAAGAACGTTTATGTCCAGTGTCTCTTTGCAAAGTCCCCACAACCACTTCAGCTGGGGAGGTGGGCGTGTGTGCCACTATGGCCCTCAAGGACTAAAGAATGTGCCAAAGAAAAAACAAGTCCATCCATACCAGTCACTTGTATCAATAAATAATGGATGTTTTTATGTTTGTAGAGCTCATAGACTAAGAATATCCTATATAATTAACAACGGCCCTTTAGGTTACTAAAATAAACAAAATACTAAAATTCATGAAGAGTGTTCAATTTTGCTTGGCATGACAATCACCTGCTCTGCCAATTCAGGCGCCAAGGTCAACTTGGAAATTAATTCTAGGTTTAGGTTCTTACAGGTCACTTTCTGCTATGGTCTCTTTTCTGAGTCAAGAAGGAGAAAGGATTGCCTCTGTTGGTTAAAGTCACTGTTGTGGTAGATCTTAGATGTATTTGTGGACCCATTTCCACCTTTTCCAGGACTTGCCAGGTGGCTAGTGGTAAAGGACCCATCTACAATACAGGAGACATAAGAGATGTGAGTTCGATCCCTGGGACAGAAAGATCCCTTGGAGAATGGCAGGGCAACCCTCTCCAGTATTCATGCCTGGAGAATCCCATGGACAGAGGAGCCTGGCAGGCTACAGCCCATAGGGTCACTAAGAGTCAGACACAACTGAAGTGGCTTAGCACACACATTCCACCTTTTTTTTCCCGTTGATAGTATGACTCTTCCTTGGGGGTCTGCTCCTCTCTGACCCATCCATATGACTCTTTGGGGGCTACCTCTCATGATATCCCACCTATATAGTCAGAGTCAAGAGCATATAAGTGAGGTTTGGACGTCCATGGTACCACTTTCCCCTGGATACAGTGATCACTCAAGAGATAGGTATATGATTCCAGTCAGGCTAATCAGTCTTTTCCTTGGATTTTTCTAAATAGATGTGAGGAGGAAGAGCTCTCTTTCTTTCTCTGGCTTCAAGATGGTGAGGGTGTAAACCTAAAACAGTTATGGCTACGCTACTACCAAATGGAAAAATCCTATCTGTAGTGGAAGACAATGAAATGGACACACAGAGAAACGATGAGCCAAGGTCTTGATGGAGTTCAGGTCCCTGATTTGAGACCCCTGGTACCAGCTTCACCTTTTCTGGATCTCAACCTGATGTGAGTAGTATTTCTTGTCACTTGCAACCAAGAGTCCTGACTAATAGAGAGAGAAAACTCAACCAAGTTACACTCAGGACAAAGCAATTGATCAAATTTAGTTTGACAATACATCCACCAGAGAAACTTGTAGGAGGGGCAAGGGGGACTATGAGTCAAGTAGTGAAAACAAAAAAGGTGGATTTGAGCCACTTTGAATCTTTGTTATGTAATCAACATAGAGAGAAATGCTGAGTTTCTTAACCAGACAGCAAATTTAGACCTTTCACTTCTGCACTTGCACATATACTTCCATTTTTTGTGTATATTTCCAGACAGCCACAAATCTCTAGACACTAATTAGGAACTGTCTTCCAAGGGCTACACATGCAACTGTTGAAGATGGTGCTAATGAGTCATATTTCCACTTAGCCACTTGCTACCTATGTGTCATTATTTAACCTCTCCAAGTCTTAGATCCTTCATTTATAAGACTGAAATAATAAAAACATTGAACGTAATCAGGGAGTTGAGAATGTTAAGTTGGGTGACATATGTAAAACACCTGGTACAGTGAGTGACACATCATTGCCACTGAATGAATGCAGTTATCATCACCATCATCATCATCACCAGATTAATTAATGGATGCTTATAGGCTAATTCACTAAGAAGGCACAGACATCAAGAATTTGATTTTTATAACCAATTTTATATTTAATTTTGAACATGTCATTCTAATCATGTTTCATCGCATAAATATGGGAGTGCTCTGCTGTCAAGACAACTTCTAGAATATGCTTAAAACACCACCTTTAAGTATAAAAAGGAGTCACATAAGGATATTGCCATTTCCATCCAGTTAAGATAAACTAAGGGCTTCCCTAGTGGCTCAGACAGTAAAGAATCTGCCCGCAATGCGGGATACCTGGGTTCAATCCCTGGCTTGGAAAGATACCCTGGAGGAGGGAACAGTGAACCACTCCAGTATTCTTGCCTGGAGAATCCCATGGACAGAGGAACCTCATGAGCTATAGTCCATGGGGTCACAAACAGTCAGACACAACTGAGCAACTAAGCACAGCACAAGATAAAGTATAAATAATGGACTTATATACAGTGGTGTGGGCTGAAATTGTACCCCCTCAAAATTCATGTGTTGAAACCTGGACCCTTAGTTCCTCAGTGTGTGACAATATTTGGAAATGGGGTCTTTAAAAAGGTAATTAAGTGAAAATGGGGTCACCAGGTTGGATCTTACTCCAATAGGACTGACATCCTTCTAAAAAGAGAAGACTTGGACACACATACACACACACACAGAAGGTAGATGATGTGAGGACACAAAGAGAAGGCTGCTGTCTGCAAGCCAAGGAGAGAGGCCTCAGAAGAAATCAGTTCTGCTGATATCTTGATCTGGGACTCCCAGTCTCCTGAACTGTGGGAGAATAAATTTCTGTTATTTAAGCCACTCAGTCTACTTGACTTTGTTATAGAAGCCCTGGCAAACTAATATATATGGATTGTGATCCCAGGCAAGCAATAGACATTGGTTTTTCTTTCAATGTAATTCGTGCCTTTAGAAATAATTGAGGTCCATTTGGTTGTAACCTGGGATGATGTCTGCCATAAAGTGTGGCATTAAGGAAGTTAGGGTGGTGGCTTTCTTTCTGGGTTTAGGGCACATGAGATTTCCCTTGTTTCATGGTCAAATACTAGTCATTGAAAACCAAGCCAAGAGGACCTATTGAATATTGTGGAAAGCTAGGAACAGCCCTAAAATTCTCAATCACAAATAATAGATGTATCACCTTCATTGATATAGTTCAAAGCATATAACAAAACTTAATACCATAAATAATTACTATTTGTGATAGCATTGTAATCACTTGTTGTAGTTTTAACTTAAATTTTTGTCCAAACTTTACAAGAACCCCCTTATGAGAGCTTTTCTTATTTCTAATGTTTAAGATAAGAGAAAAATCAGAGAAAGTCAGTAAAGAAGGTGAGTTGCAGAGGTACATTTCCTATCTAGGCTCTAGGATTCTATATCCCATGTTCCTTTCACTACTTCCTGCTGCCTCTCCACATTTTCCATTTCTCATGACCCCCATTGCTGAGATCCTCTTAGAGCATTTTTAGTAAATATGAGATTTTTTTCACAAAAGAGCTTGGCAGCCATTTGTTCTATAGGCTTGTATTTACAGATTGAACATATGGAAAAAATGAATATAAAATAATGGAACTGGAGATGAAGTTAGACATGAGTTCCTCTTTACAGAGTATTGAATTGATTGGAGATGTGCAGATCAGAGAAGATTTCTATACCAGGAAGGGAGATGAGAGGATTTACCTGGTGGCTCAGACGGTAAGGAATCCACTTGCAATGCAGTCATGTCTGACTCTTGCCACCTCATGGACTGTAGCCTGCCAGACGCCTCTGTCCATGGGATTTCTCAGGCAAGAATACTGGAGTGGGTTGCCATTCCCTTCTCCAGAGGATCTTCCCAGCCCAGGGATCGAACCCAGATTTCCTGCATTGCAAGCGGGCTACAGTCCACGGAGTTGCAGAGTGGACTGACACAATTGAGCGACTAACACACACATATAAGGGAGATGAGAATAAAGTAAAAAAATCTTTTCTTCCCTGTAATAATTTTATGTTATTCTGTGCAGTCAATAATTAATACGAATTGATGTAATCTTTCCATGTGCAAGGAAACGTGTTTTTATTAGAGTAGGAATTCTAATATTACACTTTCTTACTTTGAAGCTAATAACTTCAAAATAACTAAATAACTGAATAACTGACCCTTGGTTGCATTTTAATATGGAACACCTAAAAGAGTGTAAATAAGGATTGATGAGACAATTAAGTAGTAAAATTTAGCACTAGCAAAGTGCTCCCACATCAAATGTACAAAATTTCTCCATTAGATGCGGTAAGGTTTTATTGATTTGGAGTCCATTGATTCATGATGATTGAATCGAGGTCAGGCTGATGTATACCTCTGCACTTTCTCAAAAAAAAAAAAAAAAGAAAGAATGTGCTATGGAAAATACTATAGTAAAAATAAGAATAGGTGAAAGCATTTTCATATTGCCTAAGCAAAATATTTGTTTTACAAAGCTTGTGGCACACTCTATGAGGGCATAGAGTGTTCAGTTGGTTGAATCCATCAGTGAATACGTGAATGCAAAGTATGCAGCTTTTTAACCCCTTAAATGGAGCCCAACAGCATGTCTGCCTACCAGGATGGTGGCCCTCCCTGTGGTTTACAGATCAGCAGCATCAGCATCACCTGGGAATTTGTTGGACATGCAAATTCTCAGGTCCCACCTCAGACCTACTGAATCCAAACTCTGGGGGTGGGGCTCAGCTGTTTGTGTTTTAACAAGCCCTCCAGGGGGTTCTGATGCATGCTCAAATGTGAGAACACTGTACAAGAAAACAGTTGTTTGTTAGATGTGTGAGTGTTCTTAATTGCACTCAAAAAATAGAACTGTCTTTCTGAGTATTCTGTTTATAAACTCTTTCACTATTTCTGATACACTGTCTCCCCAATGAGTCTGAATTAAGGGAGATGAGCCATAACTGGGTGTTTGTTTACAGTGAGGCTAAGAAGCCAAAGTGATGCCTATTGTCCTGACAGAGGAATGAAGGTTGCCAGGCCGGGTGGGACTCCTGCCGATGGAGAGTAATGGAAATTGACCAGGATCTGGAACTCTCAAATGGTTGCAATGATTTTCAAATCTATTTTTTCCTTTCTTGTATTTAAGTCGTGTTTCAAATGAAATCCAATCCATATTTTGCCTAATTTACATTTTAAATTGTTCAAATGTGATGTTGGTATGGGGATAAGAGTCCCCAGGAGAGCTTGTGAACCTACTAAAACTTTTACTTCAAAACAGGAAGTTGCGCTTTACCCAGTGCGAACAAAGTTTAGCTTGAAAAGGCCTGCTTTGTACTTAGCATTTTTAGCCAAAAAAATTGGAATATATTTTTACTTTCAAAACACATTTTCTCCCATTCTTCTTACCATCATCAACCTCTTGATAATGTCATCCCCAATCATATATGCTAACTTTCCTTCTTCTCATCTGAACTAAATTATGAGAGCTCTAACCTCATTTTCATAATCACAGGTTTGCCTCTTAAGGGATTGTATAACTCTGTAAATGTACTAGTTATACCTAAATTTAATTCAGTTCAACAGCCGTTTATTATTGCCTGTGCAAGGAAATAGGACTGCCTGTAGGGAGGGGAGAGATTAAAAAAAAATTTTCAGAAATGAGTTGATCTCAGATGAGGAATGCCCAAGTCTCTGTCACACTAAATATATTTTGATCATCATTTGCTCCATAAATTGCATAAGAATTAGATATAGCAGCCATAGTATATTTCTGAAATTTATCAGAGATTCTTCAGAGGTTTTCCATATTTGGGAACAAACAATTTCACTTGTGATCTGAAGAGGAGAAGAGGGAGAGAATTGTGGCAACTTGCCTGGACCAGGAGAGAATATAGTCAGCTCCTTTGTGTCTGACTCCTCTGTCTTCCCATAACACTTTGCACCTATTTCCATCTAGCACTTTTCCTCAAGGGACTGCTGATTTCTGTGTCTATTTCTCTTATGAGGACTATGAGCCTCCTGAAGGCAGGGATTGTTCCTTTCCCAAGCAAGTCATGTGGAGTTGCCCTAGCTGCTTGATAAAGCATGTACTCTTCATTTGGTTTTCTTAGGTAGTTTGCCACTTTAGACCTCATGGAGGATTACAGGGCTATTGTCCGTTTGGTCTTACAGAAGAGGTTCCCTGTTAGTGGAGGGCAGGCCTTTCTTGTTGAAGGAAGCCATAGTGGAGGGATAAAGGAGAAGATGCCTGGTAACTGGATGTGGAGGCGGAAGAGCCCTGAGGGGATATGATGAAAATAGAGAAGACAGAAATGTGAATCTCCCTCCTCCCCTCCCCCACCCATCTCCATCCCCACTCCATTCAGGCACCTCATCCTGAGCCAGTGTGCTCATATTCTAGTCACTATTGCTGTAAAATAAATCACTCCTATCCCACTCAAAAAAACTCCAGCTTAAAACAACAGTCATTATTATTATCCTCCCTAGTCTCCAGGAATTCAGGATGGGCTCTGTTGAATGGTTCTGGAGTGAAATATCGAGCAGTGACCTTAGATGAGGTGCCCATAAGCAGCTGGGACTTGGTTGGGAATGTCTCTCACTCTCCATGAAGTTGCAGGGCCTCTTTCCAATGTCCTCCATGTGACCTAATCTTGGCTTCCCTAAAGTATGAGGACTGTAGGGTAGTTAGTCTGATTCAATGAAGGCTCAGGACTTCGAACATTAGTCTTGCAATGAGCAAGATGGCACCTCTTGCCTTTTATGATCTAATTTCAGAAGCTTCATAGTGTTACTTCTGTCATACTTTACTGGTTGAAAGAGTTCCAACAGCCCACCCAGTTTCATAGTCAAACCTCATAATGGGAGGAGTGTCAAAGCCACACTATAGAAGAGGGCATGGGATGGAAGTTACTGTTTCCACCATCTTTGGGGAATATATGGTTTGCCACAGCCAGGAAGAGAGTTAACTAACAACTGTGGGATCTCTTTACTTCCCACCAAGATCTTTTCCTTATACCCCTCACCCACCTACCCACACATACACCATACTTCTTATTCTGGTTACATTTTTCTTGTTTTACACTAAGGAAATCTGGCACAATGTTAATCTTAAATACCTTAAGGTTTCTGTCTAATGCATCTGAGTTTAGATTTCATAAAATTTAAAAATACCACAGGTTTGATTGTTTACACACATTCCCAAGTAATTTTCCCAAGGAAATGCTAATTCAAATTCTCTGTTAGGGGGGAAAAAAGTTAAATGAAAATCAATACTGATGGGTAGTGCTGTACGAAAAATGTGTGCTGTAAGTTATTTTACCACAGAGGTAGTTTTCTGTGGAAACTGTGACTGGTGCTAAAACTCAGTTTTAAAATATTTTGAGTCACAAGCCAAAATCTTGGGTGGGGAAAAATAATTCACTATTACCCAAAGAAAAGTCAATTACTTAGTACTAACATTTTAAAACATATAATTCAGCTACATATCATTTCTAAAAGAGATTTGTAGCATGTTCAATAGTAGCATGGATGTACTGGCCATTAATTACTAATGAATTCAATTCACAACTTATAGACAGTTTTCTCCTACTAGAAATTATAGTTTTTTAATAAAGAATTACCATATTTTAAATTTTAAAGTAAGCAGCAAATGACTCGAGCTTGGTGAGATAATGACTATTATCCTTAATTACCTCACTAGCAAAACCTGGTACCATTCAGTATATTCTATATATAAGTTATTGCAAAGGGGAGATTCAAACCATCACAGATTTGTATTTTAAAAAGGAATATAAATTACCCTTGTCTCTGTTTTCCATATTGATGACCTGTGTAATAAGCCAGAGAGGGAAAATTCAGGAAACCATCTTCATTAACAGTAAACTAAGAACAATTAATAATATTTTTAAAAGAAGATGGAGAAATCATTACCCAGGGCTAGATAATTGAATTGTAGAAATGTGTTGAAGCTTCACTCTAACTATAAATACGTTTGCCAGTAATTATCACCCACAGCATAAATAACTTCATAATATCTACCTGAGTCAACATTAGTCAGATTTGCAAAGCACCAAGGAAAATAAGCAATTAGTGGATTCCTTATCCAAGAAAAACATATTACTTAGTTACAAATAATTCTAAAATTTCCAAAGGAATAAGTGGGTGGAGGCTGGTTCCGTACAGCCCATGACCCAATTTGAGCAGTTATGGCAGGGGACCTGAGGAGCAGAAGGCCACCTTCTGGTAAGGTCTCAAGCTTCCTTTACTTATGTGAAAGCCCATAATAATAACACAGATATTGAAGTATGAGAGCTATTAATATAAAAAGCACTAGTCACTCAGTTGTATCAGAGTTTTGTGACCCCATGGACTGTAGCCCACCAAGCCCCTCTGTCTATGGGATTTTCCAGGTAACAATACTGGAGTGCATTGTCATTTCCTTCTCTAGGGGATCTTCTTGACCCAGGGATTGAACCTGTATCTCCTGCATTGCGGGCAGATTCTTTACTGTCTGGGCCACCAGGTAAGCATTAATATGGAACCTGCCCATAAACACTACCTGAAGCACATCCCCAGAACCAACTTTTCCAAAAGACCCTCTGCCAAGAGCTTCAGGTCTGTGAGATAAAGGCCTCAAAGTGAACCATGTAATCAGACTGTGAAGCTTCTGTACTAAAAACTCCTTTCAAAACAATATATGTTAGGAATGGAAAGGCCTAGAAACTATCCAAATAGTATCAAGACATAATTTTTAGTACAAATGCATTCATCTCTCCCATACCACCACCACCAAAACTACTGGCTGCTCTGCTGAGTCTTATCAAATAATTATTGGGGACTTTTTTCTCTAGAATAAACAGAGGGCAAGACCAATCTTCATAAAGCTAAAAAGTTCAGAAGAACATCCGTGTTTGAAATCTCACTTGCAAACACTCAGAAGAACATCCGTGTTTGAAATCTCACTTGCAAACACTCAGCTGCCAACCTGCCCATGGGTTTTGTGAACAAGGAACCAGCCCAGGCAGGTGTTGGAATAATTATGATCTCTTCGTTCTAGCTTCAGACTGGTAAATTGCTGGGCACTGACTCCTCACCAAAAGCATTTCTGCCTGGCTCAGTCTTAATTGTCACAGCTGTTTCTTTGAGGTGCTTACAGGATGTGGTGCCCCAGTTCATCTTAGGAATGTGCTCCTATGAATGAAGGAAACATGTTATCTGCTTCCTATCTGATTATATGTTTATAAATACATACCTACCTCGAACCTTGTCCATATGCCAGTTCTGCGTCAGCCTAAGGCACTCATTAGTTGTCTTAACTTTAGAAACTCAATCCCAATAATTTAAGAAAGCCTAAATCAGTAGGAGCCATCAAATTTCTAGGGAAAATATTTTGTAATACACAAGGTATTGTTAAGCAGAGTAACTGAGTCTGCACTTTTTTCCTTTTATCCTCCATCTAGAAATCTCCATTCACAACTGAAAGTAGACAGTAGTAATACAAATCATCTACATATACACCATTTTGTTTTCCCCTAGATTCTCTATGTAAATCCTCTAGGAAACTTTGGACTTTCCCCTCTCTTGTTGCCAGTGAAGATGCTCTATGATCTTGAGAGTTCTGCTATTAGTAGAGATTAACCACATAATTGGAGAAGGCAATGGCAACTGACTCCAGTACTCTTGCCTGGAAAATCCCATGGATGGAGGAGCCTGGTAGGCTACAGTCCATGGGGTCACTAAGAGTCGGACACTATTGAGCGACTTCACTTTCACTTTTCACTTTCATGCATTGGAGAAGGAAATGGCAACCCACTCCAGTATTCTTGCCTGGAGAATCCCAAGGATGAGGGAGCCTGGTGGGCTGCCGTCTATGGGGTTACACAGAGTCGGACACGACTGAAGCGACTTAGCATCAGCAGCAGCAGCAGCAGCAACCACATTGTAGTAAAGGACTCTACACATGGGTCTAGTTATACTGTCTGGATTGTTTATTTGTCAAAGAGAATTTTATATTCAAAATTACAGATCCTTGAACTCACTCAGGTTAAAGGAAAGAGCGTGAATTCATCAATCATGTACAAAAGGCAGCAATATTTTTCTTTGCGTTTTATTTTAAATCTTTTAAAACACTACATATGTAAATTAGCCATCCATCTTCAGCTTTCAAATGATAGAGTCTTGTTATTATTTACACTCACATTTTGAAGTAAAAACTTGTTTTCATACTTGCCTCAAGGCCCACTCATGGGGTATTAAAGACACCAGAAGCTGAAGGTCTGTGAACCAGCCACTCTCGGGCAGGCATTTGTGTAGTACTCTCTGAGTAACATTTGGATATGCTATTCTTTAAAAATTGAATTCAGAGGAAAATCATATTTAGGACTTTGTGGTTGGCATCAGGGTAAGTGTTGAGAAATGTTTCCTTGGCTTGCAGGAAGGAAAGAATATGGCCATCCAGAACCTTAGAAAAAAAAAAAACCTTAATCTTCCTGTTATACTCAATTTCCTTTTATATGATGCATGTGGGACTAGAATTGCCATTTGAAAGAAGTGTAAGGAAATAGTGAAGAAGAATGGAAAAGGAGACAGCTCTCAGGTCCCTCTATTAGGTCCTATTCAGATAGAATTTACAGTGTTGTGTTAGTTTCAAGTGTATAGCACAGTGATTCAGTTATACATATATATAATACACACGTATTTTTCATATTCTTTTCCATCATAGGTTATTTTAAGATACTGAGTAGAGTTTCCTGTGCTATACTGTAGGTCTTTGTTGATTACCTATTTTATGTATATTAGTGTGTGTATACTAATCCCAATCTCCTAATTTATTCCTTTCCTCTCTGGTAACCATGTTTGTTTTCAAAGCCTGTGAGTCTTTTTCTGTTTTGTAAATAATGTTGTCATATTTTAGATTCCACATACAAGTGATATCAAATGATATTTGTCTTTGAGTGCACTTAGTATGACTATCTCTAGATCCATTTACGCTACTAAAACGGCATTTTTTGTTCTTTTCTGGCTGAGTAATATTCCATTATTTATATATCACATCTTCTTTATCCATTCACCTGTCAATGGACATCTAGGTTGTTAGAGGCATTTTATGCAGTCAAAGGTCTCCAAAGATCTGAAGATAGTCAGGATTCATCAGTGAACCTACTAGTCAGATATCTTCTCTGTGTCCGTTCATCTCCACTTTCCACCATTCTCTTCCCTGCTCTTAGCCTGGATCCTGGAGGTCTGTACTACATCAACAGGGCTCCTGTGCCCTCTGGCTCTCAGGTGAAATTTTCCAATGGAAAGCATCTTCAGAAGATCAGAGATAAAGGAGACCTTCCCTGGAGGGATGCAGCCAACCCAAGGCAACCAAAGGAAGATGGTATCCCTCAACCACCTTTTCTGGGTAGCTAACTCTGACAACTCCAAGACTTACTCAGCTCCTCACAATTCTACTACCCACTGCCTTCCCACAACCATTCAGGCTTAGAAGTGGTAACAATTTAGTGTCTACTGGTTACAGATTACTGCACTATCCTTCATGGCTCCACTATACCTAATCAATCCTTAAATTATCCTTTCTGGAATATGTCAACTATTTCTTGTTATAACTCTGACTAATATACCCATAGACTAGAATGTCTGGATGTTTCAAGTTCTCTGAAGGATATTTTCAAGGCAGGCATACAATGAAATGGAAGTGCCAAGCACTCACAAGATCAGTGTGAAGTGTGGGAGCTGAGGCCTGGATGGGGGGATGCCAGTGGGGAGCAGCAGGGAGAGCTAGTCACACTTCACACTTATGTAATTCATCATTTTCCACCATCAGGGTATACTTAACTACTGCTCCACACATAGGTAGGTGGAAAGAAGCTATAGGACATGGAGCCAAGAAAAAAGAGACTCAGTCTTCTACCTCAAGTCCTCCTCCAGGGAACTATGTTCTGAGCTTATAAGACTCTTCATTGATCTACCTCCTTCTGAAGGTCACCTTATGCCAGCTTTATAATTCAGATGTGAATGTCTTTTGGAACTATTTTTCTTAAATCTTTTAAAGAATTTAAAGAATGTCAAGCAATGAAAAAGTGATAGGATGATAAGTTTATGGTAGAGAGATGGTATTTAGACACTCGTAGCCCATGTATTTATGGAAATAAAGAGACATCGAATTAGCTGAAAGTGCCAGGTATTTTCTTAATTACACTGTAATAAAGAATTGTGAAAAACCATCTAAGTCAACTGGCTGCCTCCAGGTAGTATCAATTATGTTTATTTCATTCAATTCTGCCTATTGCAGAAGATCTTTAGGGAAATGTTGAAGATAACTGTCTTACTGTCCAGGTTTGCAATGAAACAAATGAAGAGTTAACAGTTATGTTTGTAACTGAGGCTGTATAAGTGGTGAGGGATAAGCCAGATCAGCATGCAATCTCTCGTAGAAGTTTTTCTTCCTGTCTCACCCATCCAGCATTGGAATTCAGGAACTAGACACCTGCTCCATATTTTCAAAAACATAAATATATATTATGACTGAGCTGGTTATAAAATGTCCTGAGGGAAATTTCTGAAACTAATACACAACCACTATGGCACCTTCTGGTTGATCTGTCTATAGATTATCTTGGTTAATTTCTACTACATGGTATATCTAGTGTTTATAGGAACTTGACATATAATTGCCTGATTGAAAAACTGTTTTCTAAGTAAAATTAAGGATTTAGTTTACCATGACATGGGAATATAAAGATTTGAAGTCAGGCCTTGACTTTGCCACCTAACACCTGTACCTCAAGAGCTTGTTACATTACTACCAGGGGCTTGTCATCTCGATAACAAGGCTTTGATACTCTCATGAGGAGGTAGGGGTAGATGATAACTAAAGACTTCTTTGGATGGAATTAAAATCCTACCATTTGCACATGGGAAAATGGAGGGGCCCAAGTGTACTAATAAGGTTTTTGCTGAAATAGTTCTGTGTAATAAATGACTCCAAAACTTGATGACTTTTAACAATAAGCACTTATTTCTAATTCAGGGATCTGAAGATTATCTGTGGTTCAGCTGGGCTTAGCTTCAAGTTTCTACTTGGGTTCAGGTTTGCTCCACATTTCTCTTCATTCTGGGACCAGCAGCTACCTGAGGCATGTTATTTTCATGGTTGATTGCAGAAGTGCAAAAATGTGTGTGGAAATGCACAGTGCCTTTTAAGATCTCAGCTGGAAATTGACAACATTTCACTTCTGCTAACATTCCATTGGTCAAAGCAAGTCACATGGTGAAGACCAAAGTCAATGGATCAGGGATAATCTTTCTATACTGAAGGGTACTGCTAACTCACCTAGCAAAGGATGTGGAAGTGTAGTACCATTGCAAGAAGGGAATTAAGAATTAGAAACACAAAATAAGTATATTATCCCATCAGTGACTGCTGCTGCTGCTGCTAAGTCACTTCAGTCGTGTCCGACTCTGTGAGACCCCATAGACGGCAGGCCGCCAGGCTCCCCCGTCCCTGGGATTCTCCAGGCAAGAATACTGGAGTGGGTTGCCATTTCCTTCTCCAATGCATGAAAGTGAAAAGTGAAAGTGAAGTCGCTCAGTCGTGTCCAACTCTTAGCGACCCCATGGACTGCAGACTGCCAGGCTCCTCCATCCATGGGATTTTCCAGGCAAGAGTACTGGAGTGGGGTGCCATTGCCTTCTCTGCATTAGTGACTAGGCACTCTAAATTGGCCAGTTCTGATCAGTGTGCTTGTTCATGCCCTTATGTACAGTAGTAAATCCACACATCATCAGTGAACTTTACCAACCAAGCAGAGTTCTAGCTCTTAGAGAGGGAGACACTGGTTATCTGAAACAATGTACCCCTCTATTAGCCAGCCACCCCAAGACAATGCAGAGTTGACATCAGTGGTCTATATCAGATGGCCATTTCTTGAGGGTCCACATTCATCTAAATTTGTGACAGAAGACAGCTATCTTCAGGTCCCAGAGACATTTTGTTCACCCTGATGCAGCTGTAAGTGATTCCACAACAGTCTTTAGGTTCTCCAGTACAGTATATTTCTTAGCTCTTCTCAAAAGATCTCATATAAGAAATTCAATAGAAAACTGTGGAAGTTTCCCACAGTGGCTGGCCTAGAAGACCTGGCAATGTTGTTGACTGCCAGAAATGCAGATTACTAGACTTGCATCAACAGAAATCAGAAGTTTCATCTCTCACTCAAAATCAATTGAGTCTTCTTGAAATCTGATCTTCAGTTTTACTTTTGTGAAGATGCGCATCCAAGTCTGAGTCAGGAAAATCAACCACCCTACCCTTCCCAGACTCCTGTGGGGTATTCTCTTCCTTTGTTCCCATTTGACTCAGAATTATGGGTTGTAGTGGAAATGCTGGCTCAGTCTGAACACTAGCTGCAGGCTGTACAAGGAGGCCTCATGTTTATTTTTTTTTTTTTTTACACGTAAGCTGCCAAGACATATACCCATAACGTAAACTTCCTTGTTTTGGGTTTATGAATTAAATGTCTTTTTACAGACTCGAAGATCTGCAGGGAAATCACTCTGTCATTAACAACTCAGTTTGTTTAATGAGCCACTAGTGAAAGAAAGTGTGGGAGAGAAGCCCAACTCATGTCTATGTTCCAAGCCTCAACCGAAGAAATACAATTCCTTTCAGATGGGGAGACCTCCCTTCTATGGACAGTCATTCACCAAACCTATGAGAAACCATCATGGGCTGTTTCCAGGCTGAATCACAGCCATAACTTTATCCAGCTGCCTTGCTGTTAGACCAGACAACTTCAGTTGGATGAACTTGCTCACCAGAGACGGAGAGAAAGGATCCTACAAACAAGCTATTGGCCAAGGGCCAATATGGTTGGTCATCTCCCAGTAGTGACGCAGGCTTAGACCTACTCCTGGAAAAGAGGCTGTCTCCCAAGCTTGTGGAAATGAGTTCAAGCATGAAATAAGACTTGTTCAGAGAAGATAGGATTCTGTTTGTATGACTGCTTTAATTGATACCCTCTTTGGAAGTCATTCCAGTATATTCTGTTGATGAAAATTGATTTTTTTTTAAATGGTGCTAAGATCAAATTAGTAAAAGATAATTTTCCCTTTCAAGAGGAAGTAGAGATTTAAAAAAGGAAATGTGGACTAAAAACTGGTCTTTGATCGAAGATGAATTTTAACATTCTATAATATTAACAAGGGGCATTGTTGTGGGTAACCATTATATTCAGTTTACTAGAACTTCTGGGGATAATTGTTCCTGCTGATTAGTAGTCCCTTTAGGTGATTTCTTCATTGATGTTTTAGAATCTTTAATGATGTAAAACATCTCATTTTTAAAAATTGTATATAAATATATTGAAATAATTTTCTTTATAGTCAGAAAACAGCAGAAAGATCCTTCATTAACTTTAACTTTATAAAACTCCTTTACTACTGTGTAACAAATTACCACCAAACTTGGTGTCTTAAAACAAAATTTAAATTTATTATCATTTACATTAATTATTTGTTAAAAACAAATTTTTTATCTGATAATTTCTTCAGGTCAGGAGTCTAGGTGTGGTTTGCTTGGATCCTTTATCTCAGAGTCTCTCACAAGGCTACACTCAAGGTATTGGCAGGGCTGTGCTTTTGCCTAAAGGCTTTACTGGGGAAGATATGCTTCCCAGCTCACTCACATTCTTGTTGACCAAATGCAGGTCCTCACAGGTTATTGGACTAAGTGTCTCACTGACTGTTACCTGGAGGCCTCCCTCTGTCCCTTTGTCCCTTGCTAAATGGTATTCTCCAGAGGGTAGCTTACAACATGACAGCTTACTTCCTCCAGAGCAAGTGCTCCAAAAGAGAAGAGTATTTAAGAGATCACAAGCAAGAAGGAAGTCAGTCTTTTTGTAAACCAGTCAGGAAGTGATATTTCATCAATTTTGCTATTGTCTATTTAATTAGAAGTGAAGCACTAGGTCCAGCCCCTAATCAAGGATGTGAATACTGACAGGCAGAGAGCACTGTGAGCCTTTTAGAGACTGCTTGAGATTGATCTTCTAGCCATTTAATAAAATATTGCTTAAGGTATAGAAAAATGTTATACAAAACATACTAGAACTTAAAAGCATACTGTCCCTCTTGAACTAAACAACTTATGGGACCCTATTTCAGCAAGGATACCAAAATCCCCTGGAGGAGGGCATGGCAACCTACTCAAGTATTCTTGCCTGGAGAATCCCATGGACACAGAAGCCTGGCAGGCTACAGTACATAGGGTCGCAATGAGACGACTCAAGTATTTTCTGATCAATTTTTAAAATTTTTTTCAGAGCTACCATTAGTTCCTGTGGCACATACCATTCTTTGCAGTCCTCCAACTTCACCCCAGCCCAAAGTTACAGCTTTGTGGTAGATTTGAATGATAGAAAGATTTAAGAATTATTCAGATAAATAAGGTTAGTGATCAATGTTTTTCATCTTTGCTCTTGTAAAAATGAAATTAGAAAGATGGATTTCCATATGTAACTCATAAACTGGCCAAGAAGGCAGTGCCTGAAAAGGATTATTTTGATCTAATCTTCACTTGAGTGTTTAAAATCTGGTACTCATCTGAAGATTTTCTATCTGCATCCTTCTTAGCTATGGTTTGTGTTTACACATCTTACTCTGCATCTGATACTGCAGGGCAAATAGAAAACATAAGACCATGTTGGGACATGTTGAAACAGCAGGAGACACTAGGGAGAGACTCAGAGCTTTTAAAGTGGGTTCCAGAGTGCACCCCACCCCACAAACAGTGCTTTTGCAGCCGTACACACAAGGATCACCCATGTGTGCATCAAGAATGCCTTCGGGTTTGTAGTTAGTGAGTCAGTTATGGGAATGACATGTCCCACCCACACCCTGGGACCCCTTCAGGGCTGAGGGAAATCTGAGAACACCCACAGCCATCACCCTTAACCTGGTTGGGAGGAGAGAGGAGCAGAGTAATGTTACATCACAAACGAATGGGAGTTCTTTTTTTTTTTTTTTTTTTTTTTTTTTAAATTTTAGTTTTTTAAGGGAGTTCTTTACTGGGGATACCCTCCAAATTTAAAATCTTCAGGATGACTAACTATTCACAAACAGAATGCATCTTACTTGTTTAATAAATATCTTGGATTTCTGTCAAGCTTAACAAAACTTATTTCTATCAATCTCCATTTTCCTAAGTCTAGGGCTGGAGTTGAGAAACTGGGCTCTCGTTCTGTGCTAACTCCTTAACCTGTGCAAAATGACCTTGAGCTTCATTCTCCTGTTCCTTCTGCCCACTCCTCCTCCCTCTCTATGGCACATCTTTCCCTTTCTCAAAACATAAAGAGCAAACCTGCTACCCTGAGAGCTCCAAAAATGACTTTCCTAGATGAAGAACTACATTATGACTTCATGTTAAACAAACCTGGAAGCAGCGATACCCATGCTCACAACAGCAAACTTTTAAGCAGTCATATATTTACCTTCATAAAACTAAGGTAGTAGGATGATCCTTGCAAGTGTTTTTTTTTTTTTTGGCTGTGCTGGATTTTCCTTGGTTTGTGCGGACTTTCTCTAATTGCGGTGAGTGCCAGCTACTCTTCATTTCAATACTTGGGCTTCTCAGTTCGGTGGCTTCTCTTATTACTTCTCTTGGACTTTAAAGCATGGGCTCAGTAGTTGTGGCAGACAAGCTTAGTTGCTCCACTGCCTGTGGAATCTTCCTGGACCAGAGATCAAACCCACGTCTCCTGTATTGGCAGGCAGATTCTTATCCACTGCGCCACCAAGGAAGTCCATCCTTGCAAGTTTTGATTTCTTGATTCCTTTCTGCATCATTTTGCTTTGCTGATGACCCTCCTGCTCTGCAGGGACCAGATTCTCTCACTTTCTGTGGTTGGCTTACATTAGTGGTCCTTGATGGACTGACTATTGTTTTTGTTCAGTTGCTCAGTCACGTCCGATTCTTTGTGACCCCATGGACTGCAGGCTAGGCTTCCCTGTCCTTCACCATCTCCTGGAGTTTGCTCAAATTCGTGTCCATTGAGTCAGTGATGCCATCCAACCATCTCATCCTCTGTCGTCTCCTTCTCCTCCTGCTTTCCATCTTTCCCAGCATCAGGGTCTTTTCCAGTGAGTCAGCTCTTCACCTCAGGTGGCTGAAGTATTGGAGCTTCAGCTTCAGCATCAGTCCTTCCAATGAATATTCAGACTGAATATTAGGATTGACTAATTTGATCTCCTTTCAGTCCAAGGGACTCTCAAGAGTCTTCCAGCACCACAGCTCAGAGGCATCAGTTCTTCGGTGCTCAGCCTTCTTTATTGTCCGGCTTTCACATCCATACATGACCCTCCTGTCAATCAGTCAGTTCGTCGTTCAGTCATGTCCAACTCTTTTCAACCCCATGGATTGCAGCAAGCCAGGCTTCCCTGTCCATCACCAACTCCCAAAGCTTGCTCAAACTCATGTCAATTGAATCAGTGACCCTCCTGTAGGCCCCTCCTACAATGACTTTGAGTTTGGTCATGTGCCATGTGACCTGCTTTGGCCAATGAGACATTAGCAAGCAAGATGCAAGGACTTGTCTTCTTAGAACACCCCTTGAAAGATCGTTGCCAGTAAAGAAGCCCAGGTTACAAGATGGAAAGGATGTTGGGAGACTAGGCACAGAGAAAACCTGGAGGATGAGGTATCAGCTTAGGTGTTGCCACCCCAGCCTGGCTCTAGGTGCTGGAGCTTCAGTAGTTGTGGTGCACAGGCTTAGTTGCCACGAAGCATGTGGGATCTTCCCCAACCAAGGGTCAAACCCATGCTGCTTGCATTGCCAGGTGAGTTCTTAACCACTGGACCATCAGGGAAGTCCCAAAGTCTGCATTTCTAGTTGGGGATTAGAAGCTGAGTTCATTTGGAGAAAGGTCTCTTCTCTACATAGGTGTAATGAAAAGAGGACTTATTTAAGCAGCAACATCTAGGATTCCACTCAGGGAGGCAGCTAGTAAGAGAAGCTACCTTGTCCCTCTTTGCTCAATTCATCCCTTCTTTCCTTACCTTCTTTACCGACCAGCACCCGACTTTTATTTCCCTTCATGCTCACTCTTTCATTCCATTTCATATTTTCTATTGCATTAAAAGATGTTCTTCTGTTGAGTTCCTCTGTTTGCTCTTCCATACCCACGTTCCTCCCCTCACTGCCTCCTCTGTGCCCTGAGGCTGACCTCTGTGGTGCTGCATCACTTGGGCTCGCCAGACCCCTGGCTTCTGATTGGGTTAGGCAATGTGAGGCACTGACAGAAGTTTGAGGGTTGGAGGAGAGAGGCCATGAAATGTATGTCACCTCTATCATTGTTGTTCAGTCACTAACTCGTGTCACCTCTACCATGCATGCATGCTAAGTCTCTTCAGTTGTGTCTGACTCTCTGCGACCCCATGGACTGTAGTCTACCAGACTCCTCCATCTATGTGATTCTCCAGGCAAGAATACTGGAGTGGGTTGCCATGCCCTCCTCCACCTCTACCATACCTCCCTGCATAAGCCAGTTTCCTTTATCAACACATTAGCATCATTCAGGTAGCCCCTCTTCCACAGCCATAGCTCTCTCTGGGTTCAAGGAAGAGCACCCAACACTGGTCCCTTGAATTCTAGGGTAGTAATGGTTTCTTACTTTTATTAGTCCCTAGGGTGCATCACCAAACTTGTTGATTCCCTTAACCCTGTCCACAACTTGATTAATAGTCCCTATTTCTTCCATCACTCCTCGAGTGTGTCATTTCTTTTCTGCAGGACCCTGACTGATAAAGATGCTGACTAAAAAACAACTTGTACTCATTTAAAAATTATTTTAAAATTTCATATTAATTATAAATATACATAATGGTTAATATCTTCTCATTCACATCAGGCCAAGAGTTGCTGTGCTGAGTTGGTATCATCCCAGCCAAAAGCAAAGTTGCATGGGAAAGTAGAAGGAGCAAAATGACCACTTTTTGAAATTTATTTTTATTGAAGTATAGTTGATTTACAATGTTGTGTTTATTTCTACTGTACAGAAAAGAATCTTATATATTCTTTTTACATTCTTTTTCATTATGATTTATTACAGGATATTGACTATAGTTCCCTGTGCTGTGCAGTAGAACCTTGTTGTTTATCCATCCTGTATATAGTAATTTGCATCTGCTAATCCTAGTCTCCCTATCTATCCACCCCCCATCCCCATCCCTCTTAGTAATCACGTCTGTTCTGTACATCTGTGAGTTTGTTTCATTTCATAGATAAGTTCATTTGTACCATATTTTAAATTCCACATAAAAGTGATATCATGTAGTATTTATCTTTCTCTTTCTGACTTACTTCACTTAGATTGATAATCTCTAGGTCCATCCATGTTGCTCCAAATGGCATTATTTCATTCTCTTTATAGCTGAGTAGCATTCCATTGTATTTATGAACCACATCTTCTTTATCCATTCATCTGTCGATGGGCCTTTAGGTTGTTTCCATGTCTTGCCTATGGTAAATAGTGCTCCCATGAACAATGAGGTACCTGTATCTTTTTGAATTAGAGCTTTTCCTGGATATATGCCCAAGAGTGGGATTGCTGGATCATATAGTAGTTCTATTTTGGTTTTTAAAGAAACCTCCATAGGGACTGTGCCCATTTACACTCCCACCAACAATGTAGGAGGGTTCCCTTTTCTTCACACCCTCTCCAGCATTTGTTATTTGTAGACTTTTTAATAATGGCCACTCTGACTGGTGGGAGATGGTACCTCATAGTTTTAATTTGTATTTCTCTAATAATTAGCCATGCTGAATATCTTTCCATGTGCTTATTGGCCATCTGCATGAAAATGACCACCCTGAGATGGAGTCCCCAGAACTGGGGACTTTCAGTTCTTTCAGGAGTGGATGCCTGAAATTCACCCAGCTGGGAAGATTGTGCTCTCCTAATGGGCCACAGTGGCCTGAGGCCAACAAGATTTCACTGTAATGAAGCCAGCAACAGCAGGCAGATGGAGAGGACCATGGCCTTCTGGGGACTGTGAGGAGTCAAGGAGGGAAGGCGGGCAGGCGGCACCAGGCTGACCAGCACCAGGAGGGGCTTTCAGGTGTCTGAGAGCACAGACTCTAAGTCACTGGCGGGGTACGGGAGATGATTGACACAAATGAAGAGGCTGGGCCCTTTGCCAATCTGGCTCTTAAGTCATTTCAAATTAAATTTGAAGAAAGTTGATGTGATAGAACTGAATCCCTGAGGGTTATGGGATGGATTTTAGAGAACTGTTTTGTACTGACTGTTTTTTTCAATTATGGAGATGCTTATGGTGTTATTTAAAAATCTCTTTCATGTGAAATAAGATTCTATAATTACACAGTGACTCACCTAAAATCTCTGTTGCAAGTCACAAGCCAGTCTAGAACAGGAAGGTATCTGTTGTAAAGCTCACTTGAGATCAATGGTCTAATCAGGTCTAGCCATGGGTTAGGGTTAGGTGGTTAGTGGGAAAAAGGCAAGTGCAATACCTGGAAAATGTTTTTTTTTTTTGCTATGACTTTCATGTGTTACACATGGAGTTGCAGGACAGATAATTTGAAAGGGTACAGTTAAAAAGTTGGGATGACAAGGAAGGAAGGAAGGGGAAAGAAGCTGTTGAAAAAAATACAAAACACTTTGTCTAGAGAGGTTACTAAAAAAAAAATCTCTCTAGAAGCATGGCCACATCTTTCCCAAGTGCATTACAGCAAAATAACAAAAAGAAAAACAAAAACTGGTCTTGCATATCTGATATGATAACTTTACTCCACTATTTCCCTCATCCCATAATCACTTCTGTAGTTTTGAATTATGCATTTTTTCTTTACTTCCATCCTACAAATTAGAATTCCCACACTGAACACAAGGAATGAACCTTTAAATATATAGAGATATACCTATAGAACAGATACTATATAAACATTGTCTCCCTGAATCCTTGCAGCAATTCTAGGCAATAGATATCATTGCCTCAATTTTGCAAATAAGGAAACAAGCATAACTCTTTATCAGTGAACTGCTCAAAGCCTCATGGCCAGAAAGCAGTGGGGCTGGGATTTGAGCCTAAGTTCATCGATTTTCAACTACTCTATACTGTTTTCTAGTTGGGAATGGGAATAAAGCTGGGAGGGGATTTTTGGTAGTTTAGTCACTAAGTTGTGTCTGATTCTTTGTGACCCCGTGGACTGTAGCCCACCAAGCTCCTCTGTCCATGGAATTTTTCAGGCAGAAATACTGGAGTGGGTTGCCATGCTCTCCTCCAGGGGATCTTCCCAATCCAGGGATCGAACCCATGTCTCTTGCATTGGCAGGCGGATTCTTTACCACTGAGCCACCAACTGGCATTTTTGGAAAGTTGATTTATGGAAACTTTAAAATATTTTATTTAAAAAAATCCTAGTTTTAAATTATTATTAACATGAACTCTGTAGACTTTAATAGTGACTTTTGATTGCAGATAATATTTAATTAGGAGTGAAAACAGTAGACTGGGGGAGGGTGTCTTATCCAACCAAGTTGATTTGTAATCCAACAAGTTCTCTCTGTTTCACCTTCTCATTCCTTGATGAGCTCTTAGAAGGGGACAGCCTTCTCCCTTTCAACTAGTTTTGAGATATGTTTTTAGTGCCTGTCTATCAAAGCATGTAAATCTGCAGAAATAAAATGATGTAGATATACATTCATGCAATTCTCTAGAACATTTGGTATGAATTCCAGGACAAAAAGCTTCTCTTCCTGCAGAAAAAGCATATGGAGATATTTGAAGATGCTCATTTGCATTGAATATGAAAAATAAACTCCCAGCATGCAGTGATGTGGATGGAATTCTCTCCTCTGCCTCTCAGATGGAGCCAGTCCCATTCTAACCTGCTCATCATGTCAATATGAGTTGATCTCTCTTGGCTACCTTTCTTTCTATGGACAGAGAGAGACACCATCCACAGGACACAAGGGAATTTGCCCAATCTGCTCTGGGCACATAAATCAGTGCCAGATCAATAAAGAGAGAGGGGAAAATAGGGAGGTCAGATGACTGAAAATGACAAAGTGTCATACGCTTGACCTAGTGGACCTCTGGTCTAGTCCTTATTTTGTATACGATCATAGCCCATGTGAGCTTTGCCATGGAAACTGGGTCAGCATGGCAAGGTAGATTTTGAAAGTATTATTCATCTCTGATAATATTCTGAGCAGGTTGCTGATATCTGTGTAGCAGCAATCTGCTTCTTAAAGTGAAATATTAAGTTTCTTCTGGATCACTCCAAGCTGATAGAAGCCAAGACTTAGTTATTCATGTAAATCAAATTAGAGGTGTGAAAATGAAGCTGTGGGAGTCTAGGTGTGTGTTAATGAGCATTAATATCCGAGGAAAACAGTGTCAGTTTATTTTTTTTAACATATGTTTCACTTTCAAAGCTGCAAAATGTGGGAAAACTCACAGGATGTTAGCATGTGTGAATGTGGAGAGCTCTGCAGTCAAAAGGAGACCAGGGTGATGAAACCATTGCAGGGCTTGCTCTGCATGACCGTCTTACTCATCTCCATCTGACTTTCAGCTCAAGAGCAGCTGCCTGTGGGAGATGCAGATCAAGAAAAATATGCTTGGTTCTAGGTGAAAAGCAGAATTAAAGCTGCATCACAGACATCTTTGCAGGAGGATGGTCTCTGGGACCACTGTCTAGTGGTGTGCTGGTTCATGTTTCACAACCAAATCTCCAGGAAATAAAAATTTCCTGATCTGTAGTGGTTATCAATTTTCATAGCATCAATACTTCTACCATAATCAGTTTCAACCTATCAACCTGCCCTCACTTAATACAGAGTTGGGAAGGAATGTGGCGCTGGCTCCAAGACACCAGAGTATGACCCCTCAAGACCCTGTTCCAACCCCAAGATCTCTGCTTGACAGGGGCACTCCTCTGAGTGAGATGAAATTGATTGATCTCCATTTCAGAAGAAAAATGCCAGAATGGTCCTCGGAGTTTTTGCTCACACTGGCTCCTCTATATCAGACAATTTCCTCTGTCCATCTGCAGCCCTACTACTCATTCTTCAGGTTACTGTAGAAATCCTGCTTGGCTCCCCACCCTAAATCCAGGTGAGGTTCCCTTCCTACAACCCTGGGGTTCCTACTGAGACAACATTCTGTTTTAAGTCTGTCTACTGCTCTGGGAGCTCCTTGAGAGAGGACCTGATCCCTCTTCATCTTTAAACCTTTGGAACTCAGGACAGTATCTTGCAAAGAAGAGGCTTAACACATGCTTATTTACTGATTGAAGCAGGGAGGAAGGGAAAGAATGACTAAGGGATGGACCTTGAATTACCGTCATCTAGCTGCTTCCTCTGAGAAATAGAGCTAAGCAATTGATAGAGTCACAGAAATAACCTGTGGTTTGAAATGTGTTCACTGACTTGATCATTTTTATTACAAATCATTTACTTAGTGATCTAGCATTTCCATGGGGTTGCATACTGTGGCTTTCGACTGAGACTCCCTGGTATGAACTCAGTTCCTTCACTTACAAGCTCTGTAACTTGGGGACCAGTTCTGTGCCATAATTTTCTCTTCTCCACAATGGAGAATTATTTACAGCCTGTAGCTTACCGAGAGGTTGCAAGAAAGGATGAAGCAGCGTGTTCAGTAGTTAGCTGAATATTTGGTTCTTGGCTCATAACTAATACCGGTAAATTGTTCTCCATATTTTCTGTCAATTGATTTAACCAGAACCAATAAGTTTTCACCTAGCTATAAACACCTAGCTGAAGAAGGCTATGCACAGCATGTGGGATTTGAAGATCCTGCATGCTGCAACTAAGGCCTGGTGCAGCCAAATAAATAAATTTTAAAAAAAAATGCTGGAGAACAAGATGGTGGAAGAATAGGTGTACATGGAGTACATCTCTCTCCACAGATACATCAGGAATACACCTTCAGACACAGAAGCGCATACAGAACACCAGCTGAGAGCAGACAGGAGTACCCGACCAGAGGAAAAGAATATATAGAACAATGCAAAACTCGGTAGGATGAAGGAATTAGGGGGAAAAACAGGAATGTTAGTAGGACTGGACCTGCCCTTGGTGGGTGGGGCAACTGAAGCAGGGGTCCAATCCCCACACTGGGGCGATTGTCTGAGTCAGAGGAGAAATATTTAAGACTGAAACAGCTGATCAGTGGCAGCCTAAATGGAATGAGAATCAGACAGTCCTTGCCCCAGCCATACATACCCCAGACAGGGACGCCGGTCCCCTGGAAGGCACAGTGACTGGGAGCTGGAGTTTAGGGATTATGGAGCAATCCCAGTGTGAGGGCTGCTGTTGACTGCAGGGAGATGGATTGTGGTGGGAAATGCCTGTGGAGGAAAGCTGGGCAGCCATGGAAGCAAGGCGATACTGCTGAGCCACACATAGGGGGTGAAGCCATTACTATAGCCTCTCTCTCCCCACATGCCAGCATCAGCAGCTGAACAATAGAGAGGCTGGCCCACCAAACACCTGATGCACTGAACTACAGAAAAGGACCTACAGAGTAGAACTACAGAGTAGGAACTACAGAGTAGGACCCCACTCAAGGTGCCCCTTTAAGTGCCTGATGCACCTATCTACAGAGTAGGACCCCAGCCAGGGGGGGCCCTCTATGTGTCTGACGTGCTGAACAACAGAGAAGAACTCCAGGCAAGGGAGCTCTTTAAATGCCTGAACAGGCAGAGCTATGGAGAAAGACTGGCCAAAGAGGCCTTCTGATCACTCACTACAGGAGGCTGGAAAAAAAACTCTGATAGGGCCATAATTCCTGCTGCAGAGGCAGTCCAAATCCCTGCACACTTGGCACCACCAGGGTCCCCACAATCCAAGCAGCTGAGCCACCTCTCAACTCTCACTGGGGCAGAGCTACCACAGGCAAAAAAACATCTTGCATCTATGTGTGCAGGGTTGCTTTGGTAGTGTTCGAAACTTTGTGACCCTATAGACTGTGGCCTTCCAGGCTTCTGTCAGGGGTTCTCCATGCAAGAATACTGGAGCGTATTGGCCAATACTGGTTTCCATACCCATCTAGAGCTTATTTCCTGCTGCCCTAGCCACCAACTCCCCGGAGTACCTGGTGCTACCAGAACCCCTGTGACCCAAGCAGATGGACCACTTCCACACTTGGCCCTCACAGGGGCAAACCCAAGTCCTCCAGGGCAACCTCAGGAGCAAACTCTAGTGGACGACCCATATCCAGAGGTAGACATAAACCCACAATTGAAACCCAGGGGCAGTGTCGCTGAGAAAAAAGACCCAAAACCTTCTCACCAGCTGTACAAGCTGCAGATTAAATCCACACGATCAACTAGCCAGATTCTGTGTCTACGGAATATATAAAAGGTCATTGAGAGCTCCCAGAAAAGAAAATGCACTAGTTCTAATAGCTGTGGACATTGGAGGCAAGAACACACAGGAGTAGGAGCAGAACAGAATCCGAGCTGCCCCTACAGCAGGTCCAGAGATCAACACAGTGTTGGAAGGCATCCTAGGGAGGAGAGGTGGACTGTGATTCTCAGTGAAGGAAAGGATGCAGACAGCAGTGACTCAAAGAAAACATTTATTATTCTTATGTTTTGACTTGATCTGAATATTCTTTTGGATTCTGCCCCCCACCCCCCACCATTGTAGTTGTCAACTTTATTGGCGCTATGAAATCTAACTAAGCTTTTGAGCTTTTTTTTTCCCAGTCACATTTTTTTTTATTGTTGTTATAAACCTCTGCCTATACATTGGGCTTTTGCAGTTCTGTGGAATTCTCCTCTTTTTTCTTTTCTCTTTTTTTTAAATTTTAATTTTTCATTTTTAACCCTACTGTTATTTTTTCTACATTTATTTCTTTGCTTTTCCTACTGTTCTTTTCCCCTTGCAGTTAATCTTTAATGTATATAAATCTTCCTCTACCTCTATTTAACTTTGTATATCTATTCTTTCTTTTCTTTCTTTCCTCTCAACATATTTGTTAGTTTTGTTTTCATTGCTTTATTCTCCACTTGGCACCTTGCTTTAGTTTTGTTTTCCAGTTTTTGCTTTAGTTACTTTTGTTCTTAACGGGTAAATATAATTTTTTATTTCCTTTCTTTGACATGTCAGTCTACTGTACTTTATTTTTGTTTGACTGTTTTCACTTTGCTCATGGGTGTATATGTGTGTGTGTGTGTGTTCCATTATTTTAATTATTATTTGCCTGATTTTGTAACTGGCATTTGTCTAGGGTTCATCTTTGGCTTCTCATTTTTGGATATGTGTTTTAATCACACTTAATGCCATAACAAACCATTTGTAGAATCCTCGTTCCGGACCAGAGATCAAGTCCTGAGTTTGTGCAGTGGGAGCACTGACCCCAAGACCCTAGACTACCAGAGAACTAACCCTAGGGAGTATCAAATAGTGAGAACTTACACAAAGGAAACCACTTGAATACAAGACCCAGCATCACCCAACCACCAGTAGCACCCTGTGCATGAAGCTTCATCTAAACAACAAATAAAACAAAATACAAGCCCAATCATCAGCAGATAGAATTACCACCTCATTCAGCCTTGCCCATCAGAGGCAAAACAAACAAACAAAAACTCAGCACAAATCTCACCCTATAGGAAGCTTACACAAACCACTGGACCAACCTTAGGAGGGCAAAAACCAAAAGGAAGAATTCAACCTTGAACCCTGGGAAAAGGAGATCTCAAGCACAATAAGTTTTAAAAAAAAATGAAAAGGCAGAGAAATACTACACAAATGAAGGAACAAACCAGAAACACAGAAGTCCAAATAGATGAAGAGGAAATAGGCAAATTACCTGAAAAAGAATTCAGAATAATGATAGTAAAGATGATCAAAAACCGTGAAAACAAAATGGAGAAAATGCAAGAATCAATTAACAAAGACCTAGAAGAATAAACATACAGAGACAAACAACACAATTACTGAAATTAAAAATACTCTAGAAGGAATCAATAACAGAATATCTGAAGCATAAGAACGAATCAGTGAGCTGGAAGATAAAATGGTGGAAATAACTTCTGAAGAGTGGAATAAAGTAAAAAGAATGAAAAGAACTGAGGATAGTCTCAGAGACCTCTGGGACAATATCAAACACACCAACATTCGAATTATGGGGGTCCCAGAAGAAGAGAAAAAGAAAGGGTATGAGAAAAATTTTGAAGAGATTATAGTTTAAAATTTCCCCAACATGTAAAAGGAAAGAGTTGATCAAGTCCAAGAGGCACAAAGAATCCCATACAGGATAAACCCAAGGATAAACACTTCAAGACACATACTAATCAAACTAACAAAGACTAAACACAAAGAAAGAATATTAAATGCAGTATGCTTAACAATTGAGCTTTCACCAGAAACTCTGCAGGCCAGAAGGCAATGGCAGAATATATTTAAACTACTGAAAAGGTAAAACCTACAACCAAGATTACTGTACCCAGCAAGGATCTCATTCAAAATTGATGGAGGAATAAAAAGCTTTTCAGAAAAGCAAAAGTTAGAATTCAGTACCACCAAACCAGCTTTACAATAAATGTTAAAGGGACTTATAGAGTCAAGAAATAAAAGACAAGAAAAAAGATCTACAAAATCAACCCCAAACGATTAAGAAAATGGCAACAAGAACATATATTTTAACATTTACTTTAAACGTAAATGCATTAAATTACATGAACTGTGAACTTCCAGATGTACAAGCTGGATTTAGAAAAAGCAGAGGAACCAGAGATCAAATTGCCAACATCCGTTGGATCATTGGAAAAGCAAGAGAGTTCCAGAAAAACATCTACTTCTGCTTTATGGACTATGCCAAAGCCTTTGACTGTATGGATCACAACAAACTGTGGAAAACTCTTCAAGAGATGGGAATACCAGAACCCCTGACCTGCTTCCTGAGAAATCTGTATGCAGGTCAAGAAGCAACAGTTAGAACTGGACATGGAACAACAGACTGGTTCCAAAGCAGGAAAGGAGTACATCAAGGTTGTATATTGTCACCCTGCTTATTTAATTTATATGCAGAGAACATCAATGAGAAATACTGGACCGGATGAAGCACAAGCTAGAATCAAGATCACCAGGAGAAATACCAATAACTTCAGATATGCAGATGACACCACCCTTATGGCAGAAAGTGAAGTAGAATTAAAGAGCATCTTGATATAAGTGAAAGAGGAACGTGAAAAATTTGCGTTAAAACTCAACATTCAGAAAACTAAGATCATGGCATCTGATCCCATCACTTCATGGCAAATAGATGGGAAAACAGTGGAAACAGTGGCAGACTTTATTTTGGGGGGGCTCCAAAATCACTGCAGATGGTGAGTGCAGCCATGAAATTAAAAGACACTTGCTCCTTGGAAGAAAAGTTCTGACCAACCTAGACAGCTTATTAAAAAGCAGAGACATTACTTTGCCCACAAAGGTCCATCTAGTCAAAGCCATGGTTTTTCCGGTAGTCATGTATGAATGTGAAAGTTGGACTATAAAGAAACCTGAGCACTGAAGAATTGATGCTTTTAAACTGTGGTGTTGGAGAAGACTCTTGAGAGTCCCTTGGACTGCAAGGAGATCCAACCAGTCCATCCTAAAGGAAATCAGTCCTGAATATTCATGGCAGGACTGATGCTGAAACTGAAGCTCCAATACTTTGCCCACCTGATGCGAAGAACTGACTAATTTGAAAAGATCCTCGTGCTGGGAAAGGTTGAAGGTAGGAGGAGAAGGCAACAACAGAGGATGAGATGGTTGGCTGGCATCACCGAGTCAATGGACATGAGTTTGAGTAAACTCCACGAATTGGTGATGGACAGGGAGTCCTGGCGTGCTGCAGCCCATGGGGTCACAAAGAATCGGACACAACTGAGCAACTGAACTGAACTGAACTGGATTAAATGCTCCAACCAAAAGACACAGACTGGCTGAATGGATACAAAAACAAGACCCATACATATGCTGTCTACAAGAAACCCACTTCAGACTTTCAAGACACATATAGACTGAAAGTGAGAGGATGGAAAAATATATTCCATGCAAATGAGAAGCAAAAGAAAGCTGGAGTAGCAATTCTCATATCAGAGAAAATAAACCTTAAAATAAAGAAGATTACAAGAGATAAGGAAGGATACTACATAATGATCAAGGAATCAATCCAAGAGGAAGGCATAACAATTTTAAATATCTATGCATCCAACATAGGAGCACCTCAATACATAAGACAAACACTAACAGACATAAAAGGAGAAACTGACAGTCACACAACAATAGTCAGAGACTTTAACATCCCACTCACACCAATGGAGAGATCATCAAACCAGAAAACTCATAAGGAAACACAAGTGTTAAATGATACATTAGATGAGATGGATCTCACTGATATCTTCAGGACATGCCTTCCAAATGCAGAACACACCTCCTTCTCAAGTGCACATGGAATATTCTCCAGGATAGACCTTATCCTGGGTCACAAATCAAACCTCAGTAATCAATTTAAGAAAATGGAAATCATATCAAGCATCTTCTTCAACCACAATGCTGAGACTAGATATCAATTACAAGAAAAAAACTGTAAGAAACACAAACACATGAAGAGTAAATAACACGTTTCTAAACAACCAACAGGTTACTGAAGAAATCAAAAGGGAAATCAAAAAATTTCTTGAAACAAATGACAAAGAAAACACAACTCAAAACCTATGAGATGCAGCAAAAGCAGTTCTAAGAGCGAAGTTTATAGCAATACAATCTTACCTCAAGAAACAAGAAAAACATTGAATAGACAACCTTGCTTTGCACTTAAAACAACTAGAAAAAGAAAAGAAAAACAAAATTAGCAGAAGGAAAGAAATCATAAAGATCTGAGCAGAAATAAATGAAAAAGAAATGAAAGAAACAATAGTAAAGATTAATAAAACTAAAAGCTGGTTCTTTGAGAAGATAAACAAAATTGACAAGCCTTTAGTCAGACTCATCAAGAACAAAAGAGAGACAAATCAAATCAACAAAATTAGAAATGAAAAAGGAGAGGTTACAACAGACAATGCAGAAATACAAAGGATTATAAGAAACTATTATGAACAACTCTATGGCAATAAAATGGATAACCTGGAAGAAATGGACAGATTCTTAGAAAAGTTCAACCTTCCAAGACTGAACCAGGAAGAAATAATCATGAACAACCCGATTATAAGCACTGAAATTGAAGCTGTGATCAAAAATCTCCCGAAAAACAAAAGCCCAGGACCGGATGGCTTCACAGGAGAATTCTATCCAACATTTAGACAAGAGCTAATGCCTATTATTCTAAAACTCTTTCCAAAAATTGCAGAGGAAGGAACAATTTCAAACACATTCTATGAGGCTGCCATCACCCTGACACCAAAACCAGACAAAGACAACACACAAAAAAGAAAACTACAGGCCAATATCACTGATGAACATAGACGCAAAGCTCCTCAACAAAATTTTAGCAAACAGGATTCAGCAACACATTGAAAAGCTCATACACCAAGATGATCAAGTTGGGTTTGTTCTAGGAATGCAAGGATTCGTCAATATACACAAATCAATCAATGTGATACACCATATTAACAAATTGAAAGATAAAAACCATACGATAATCTCAATAGATGCATAAAAATCATTAGACAAAATTCAGCACCCATTTATGATTAAAACTTCAAAAAAATGAACATAGAAGGAACCTACCTCAACGTAGTAAAGGCCATATCTGATAAGCCTACAACAAACATTATTCTCAGTGGTGAAAACTGAAAGCATTCCCCCTAAGATCAGGAACAAGACAGGGGTGTCCACTTTCACCACTATTATTCAACATAGTTATGGAACTCCTAGCTTCAGCAATCAGAGAAGAAAAAGAAATAAAAGGAATCTAGATTGGAAAAGAAGTAAAGCTCTCACGGTAGAGGACAAGATATTGTACATAAGAAAATCCTAAAGATATTATCAAAAAATTACTAGAGCTAATCAGTGAATTTAGCAAATTTGCAAGATACAAAATCAATACACAGAAATCACTGGCATTTTTATATACTAACAATGAAAAATCAGAAAGAGCAATGAAAGAATCAATCCCATTCATCACTGCAACAAAAAGAATTAAGTATCTAGGAATAAACTTACCTAAGGAGACAAAAGAACTGTACACAGAAAATTATAAGGCGCTAATGAAAGAAATCAAAGATGACATAAACAGATGGAGAGACATTCCATATTCCTGGGTAGAAGGAATCAATATTTTGAAAATGACTGCTCCTGTTAGTAGCTGCAGTGACAGACACTAGGACCTATGGTGCTCAGCCACCACCTCCTTTATCTTTTAGATTATGTACAACTTCCATGGACAGAGAAGCCTGGCAGGCTACAGTCCATCGGTTTGCAAAGAGTTGGACATGACTGAGAGACTAAGCATGCACTCATGCACACACATCTTAATTCATTTCACCTTGGGTGATCCTGCAACTCCTCTTTGTTCCTCTTTGCCTTGTCTCTGTAACTACATATGCTCTCTGTTCATTCTCTCATCCCTATTCTACTTTTCCTCTCTCCTCCCATTTGTGAGCTCCATATAGTCCCTTCACATGAGTGAAGACCATGAGTTGTACACCAACATGAGGGAGACAGAAAGTGAAATAAGACAAAATAGAAAGCCATCAAAATTAACCTCTAAAGACCTTTAAAGAAACCTAGAAGACTCCCCCAATCCCCACTTTATCTTTTCAAATGCTTCCAACTGTGCTTTTATCCCAATCCCCAGCATTCTAAATCGCTAAAAACAAAGCATGTATTTTTTTTCAGTTCCAATTTTATTGAGATATAATTGACATACAGTACTTTACAAGTTTAAGGTCTATAGAGTAATGATTTGATTTACATCCATCATGAAATGATTACCATGATAAGTTTAGTGAACAACCATCATCTCCTATAGATACAAAATTAAAGAAATAGAACAAAAAATGTCCTCTTGTGATGAGAACTCTCAAGAATGATTATCAACAACTTTCATATATAGCATACAGCAACAGTCATTATGTTTATCATGTTGTACATTACGTCCCTGGTACTTATTTATCTTCTGACTGGAAGCTTGTTCCTTTTGACAGTCTTTATCCCAAAACAAACCACAGATTTAAATTTTTTTTCTTTACGAACTCATTTTGCAAAAGCTTTGTTTCCACCTAAATGTACATTGTTTGTGTTAATAATATCCAAACTAAAATTTTTTGGCTAAAAATATTCTAAAATGATCCCAACTAAAAAATACATCATGAAAAAAAAAAAAACACATCATGATTAGTGTTGTTTTTCTTGGGCAGGGAGCGGTGGTGCAAGATAGAGTCTAACCTGAGAACCTGAATATCCCAATAGTATTGCTTCTATAAGAAAATACGGTAGAGCATGAACTGTATGTAAATGGAGAACTCCTTGTCTATGTTGTTGATTACAAATAGTTGAAATAAGGGGCTTCCTTTGTCACTCGGGGTCTTAGTGCCAGGAAAGCCCAGGCAAGGCCCACATGTGTGTGTGTGTGTGCGCACATGTGCTAAGCCGCTTAAGTCATATCCAACTCTGTGAGACACTGTGGACGATAGCCCACCAGGCTTCTCTGGGCATGGGACTCTCCAGGCAAGAATCCTGGAGTGGGTTGCCACTTCACACTCAGGGTGCAACCTTTTCAAGGGACATGTGCTTTGCTACAAGGAAACAATCTTTTGCTTTTGCAAGATAGTCTGTTTAGAATGTGTGGAGATTGAGTACAGCAGGACCCAGCAGGATGTATGTTTTGCTGAATATCAGCATGTTGATTCTAGACACAAAGCTTATCTGCTTTGCTCAAAAAAACATATTTCTGTGCTTTTGTAGAATTGGATAGCAATCAACATGGGGATACCACACTGGCTCACTGGGAATGCTGTTGAACTGAAAGGCTAAGGTGTTAGGAAAACTGCCCTTTAGAAGTCCACACTGAGTTCAACTATTTCTTATCCAGTGACCTTTAATCTTGTTTTGAAAAACTCCTCTTAGTGCAGGCATTTTTTGACTCCTTTATGACTCCAAACGTATTATTACTATATAAATGATGTAGTCATGATATTAAATTAAGACATATTGGTAAGCTAGAAAGAAAGTATAAGGAATTGAATACAAGGGTGTCATTCCTAATGGCAGTTATCTGGAGAAGAAGTATTTCTTTAAAAGCCAAAGGCCAGACCTAAAAATGAGGTTTTAGGTAGGGAGAGGAAACTAGAGATGCATAGTCAAGTTATCTTGAAAAGCCCTGGGTGATGCGCAGGGCCACTAAGTATAGTTGGGCTGGTCGTTCACTCAACAAAAGTTCCTGGCTGAGGAAGTAAGTTGAGGCTGAAATTCAGGCCACCCTCTGCTCCCCAAGAGAAGAACCTACAGAGCTTCCAGCTGTCCAAACAGGGTGTGCGTGAGTGCTAAGTCACTTCAGTCCTGTCCAATTCTTTGTGACCCTATGGACTGTAGCCCACCAGATTCCTCTGCTCATGGGATTCTCCAGGCAATGATACTGGAGTGGGTTGCCATGCCCTCCTCCAGGGGATCTCCCCGATCCAGGGATTGAACCCATGTCTCTTACGTCTCCTGCATTGTCAGGCAGGTTCTTTACCACTAGCGCCACCTGGGAAGCCCCGCCCAAATGGGGCATCTTTGTCAAATTCATACCAAGATGCCTCACAGGCTAGCCAAGGCCCTGGGTGATGGGCTTCATGATGGTGCCAGTCACATGACAACAGAGATATAAAAGGATCAGGCAAGGGCTTGACAATCTGGGCTTCAATACACAAACCCCAGCACAGCACATGAAAGGGTGTATGGGCTAAAAGCCCTGGAAACGCACCGACAAAACCAGTGTCAAATAGCTACTTGTTAATCTTGTACCACTATCGGTATTTATTTCCTTTTGTTTTCCCTTAAAATTGTATAAAACTTTTATGTAAGTTCCAGCCTGTCTTGACTGTGTTTAGAGGAACATTGGGAAATGTTTTATTTGATGTTTGGGTTAGTATTAGAGAGTCATCTGTCCCCCAGGGCCCAGAAATGTGGTCATGGAAGAAATTAGAACTGCCCACCTTCACCCCCACCCTCTCTCACTCGGGAGTCTTACAGAGTTCAGCCTATTTGGGAATCCTTTGGTTTGGTTTTATTTTTAATTCATGGAAGTTAGTAGAATTTCTTTATGTTTTTTATAGAGAAGAGGGGTAGATGCTGATGGCCATGCAGCCACTCCCATAGTTGATTCTCTTTTGAGAGAAACAAAGGAAAATGTCCAGAAAGAGAGTGATAAAATACTACTGCTTTTTGTGAGAATCTTCAAGGAATCCCACAATATGGTAACTTTCAGTTCAGCCCCTCCAAAGGAGTTTTAGGAGCACAGTCTAGCAACCATCTGAGTAGGAAGCCATCTGTTTGGGTGTCTTCTCCTCTTAAAGTTGTGAACAAATTTTTTTTGCCCTTTCTAGCACTGTCAAGGCTTCCAGCATGGACTAAAATCGTCACACAGTTGGCAAGCAAGTGAACAGAATCAACTGTTGATTTCTTCAGCCCTTGGGTGAAGACTTGCCTTTTTTCTTCCCATTAAGATCGGATAGGTTATCTTAGGATGGCCTGTAAAAATGTTTGGGGATTTTATAGATGAAGTTGGATTGCTTGTCTTGTCAAAAACACCTTCTAGGGCCCAGGTGGGCTTCCCAGGTGGCACTAGTGTTAAAAAAAAAAAAAAAACTCACCTGCCAATGCAGGAGAAGTAAGAGACATGCAGGTTCAATCGTTGGGGCAGGAAGATCCCCTGGCAACCCACTCCAGTATTTTTGCCTGGAGAATCCCATAGACAAAGGAGTCTGGTGGGCTACAATCCATAGGGTCGCAAAGAGTCGGACACGACTGAGGTGACTTAGCATGCGTACAGGGCCCAGGTACAAATTCTCTGGATTCAGTAAGAGCTTTGATGCTGGGAGGGATTGGGGGCAGGAGGAGAAGGGGACGACCGAGGATGAGATGGCTGGATGGCATCACTGACTCGATGGATGTGAATCTGAGTGAACTCCGGGAGTTGGTGATGGACAGGGAGGCCTGGCGTGCTGCGATTCATGGGGTCGCAAAGAGTCGGACACGAGTGAGCGACTGAACTGAACTGAACTGATGTTGCTCTAAGGCCAGAGAAAGAACAATGTGTTGGACTGTACTGGATATGCACTTAATGTGTACCATGGCTTGCAGAAATATTAAGGTTCGCCAGTGTTATTACTTTCCATTTGTAAAAATTTTTTTTATTTATTTTTAATTTTTTGACCATGCCAAGCATCATGCAGGATTTTATTTCTCTGACTGGGGATTGAACCTGCCCCCTGGCAGTGAAAGCCCTGAGCCCTAACCACTGGACTGCCAGGGAATTCCCATTTTCCATTAATATTTTCTTTTCCTTTTTTTAAATTTTAAAAGTGAAAATATTTTGTAAATTGTAGTGAAATATGCATAACATAAAATTTACTGTTTTAACCATTTTTAAGTGTACAATTCAGGGGTATTAAGTACATTCACACTGCTGTGCAACCGTCACCACCATCCTTCTCCAGAATTCTTTTTGTCTTCGCAAACGGAAACTCTGAACCCATTGAACAAAAATTTCCCATTCCTCCCTCCCCACAGCTCCTGGAAAACATCACCCTACTTTCTGTATCTATGAGTCTGAGCAGGTACTTAAGTGGAATTCAACAGTGTTTTTCTTTGCGTGTCTGTCTTATTGCACTTAGCATAATGTCCTCTGAGGTTCATTCATGAGGTAGGATGTGTCATTCTTTTTCATGGCTGAATAATATTCCATTGTGTGTGTATACCATGTCTGTTTATTCACTCATCTGTCAGTGGACACTTGGATCATTTTCACTTTTTGGCTAATGTGAATCATGCTGCTATATGAGGGTACAAATATCTCTTCAAGACCCTGCTTTCAATTCTTTTGGATATATACCAATAAGTAGAGTTGCTGGATCATATGGTAATTCTTTTTAATTTTTTGAGGAACCATAGCATTTTTCATAGGGGGTGCACAATACCACTTTTCATTTAGACCCACACATCTTCTGGGTCCTTCTTAAGAATTTCCACTCATGAGGATGAAAAAGACCAACTTGGTTATTTGTAACAGTCTTTCTCCCTCCCCTCATCCTCCTTCAAAAACAGAACACCTAAGCAGAAAAGGCTATTCTGATTAGCCTCAATGATAGTTTTGTCTCTTGAATTGGGAAAAAGACATTAAAGTTCTCATAATGATATGAAGAGGTGAAGTGAAGTCGCTCAGTTGTGTCTGACTCTTTGTGACCCCGTAGACTGTAACCTATCAGGCTGCTCTGTCCATGGGATTCTCCAGGCAAGAATACTGGAGTGGGTTGCCGTCATAATGGTATAGGTCAATCTATATTCTTTTTTCTTGGGGATATTCGAACCAAGATTAGCACTAACACCCACAACCCCTTGGTCTTGTACTTAAAATCATCCTTTCATCTCTGTGTCACAAAAGACTTCTCTCCCAAGTAACTGATGATTATCATTTTGTGATTGTAGAGGAAATGAAGAGCAGAATGTTTAAATGACTTGCCATGGGTGGTTGGGGGATATGGTGGTTGAACTAAGAAGGAAAGTGAAGAGTCTGTGGTCCCCTGTCTGAATCCCCAACCTGTACCCATTCTAAGCAGCACTGAAGAGTCCAGAGAGGACCATGGTTTTCAGAAGCTGCCCTCTGAGGGACTAATAGGTTAGCCATCTCCAGCTGGAGAGAAGAAAAGGTGTTTGACATTGGGTTTACCCTCCCAAGGATGGGAGAGTCTGACCTTGGACAACAGAAAAACAGCTCAAGGAAGGTTCCTTTCTAGTGGGAGGTGTAAGGAAGAAGTTATTCTCTTGAGATTATTATAAACAAATAAGAAAGCAAGTCACCAACTTCAGTTGGGCCAAAGGATGCTCTTTAAAGTGTCTGCTTCCTCAGTTAAAAATGCATGTCTAAGGGTTCAGAGAATACTACCAACCAATGAAAAGTAAGGGCACAACTTGGCTTACTGAAGCATTCCAATCTAGTAAAAGTAAACATGGGTGATATGGATCAGCAAGGCAGGCAAATATCTCTGCAGCCAGTGAGCATAGACTCTGGTTCTAATAAAAGATTTCATCCTGTTGTTGGAGAGGATATACACAACTCCCTAATGGATTCTGTAAAATTCATTTGACTTGCCTACAACCTCCCTATATTCCAGGGTTTTTGCATTTTCTAGATTATGTTACAAGAGGAAATAAAATATGTGCCCAACTGCATTGAATTTGTTTATTTTCTGTGACATGATGGTTATTGTGTATAATTCACAGTGATACAGGGGAGAAAACACACTCCTTTCTCACAGAAACACTGCCTAAACAAAGCTGTTAATCTTCCAAATGAACATATCATTCTTTCTATTGTATGCCTCTGGAAAATGTTCAGCTCAGTCGGGGTCATGTGGGTTCTGTAAAAGTTACAAACCGGTTAGACCTGAGGAAAACAGATGGGCTCTTCCAGATTGTTCATGTTGCCTATTCCCTACATATGCAAACAGCAAGAGAATGTTTCAAGTGGTTAATTTGGATAAAGATAACCGGGGCCACATGAGTCTATTTCTGGCCCATAAATCATCCATTAAAGATAGACTCCAATGGGAGAACTTTCTATCTTTCTAAGAGATTTTAGGAAATGTTTTGCTAACAATGAGAGGCCCCTAGACAGAGCCAGTCTTAGGGCACTGGGAACAGTAGCCTGGGTGCTTCATGGTAGAGTGACTCAGGGGCTGTACGGGAGGAGCAGAAGGATGCAGCTCTATCAGCTGGTGCTAAAAATAGCTGGAGACAGAGGCAGTTGTACCATCTCCCCATGCATGACTCACGCCCAAGGCTAGGCGGGCGGTACTACCCTTTCTTCCTTGGCTCATCCCTTTAAGCTACAGACCTTTTTGTGGTTTCAATCTACTTCAAGGCTGTCTGAGGTTTATTTCAACCTCATTTTAAGTTAACAAAAATTCTGTGTTTAGAAGAGAGAGAGAGAAGGGAGGGAAGGAGTGTATACTTTGTCCCAGGGTTTAAATACCCTGCCTCTGAGTCACCTTTATTATTATTTTTTTAAGGTGATTTACTATCATGTGTTGCAAATCACATCCCCAAAGACTATCCAAATGGCCTCAGATCTTACTCTCTGTGAAAAAGTTTGCACTGGCAGTTACCTCACTGACCAGAGTGTAGTAAATCTAGAGTAGTAAATTGGTTAGCCTCAATCTACAAAAGCCTTTAGCAAAATGTACGGCCATATGAATGACGGCAGCCTTGTCACAAGTCCAGAATTTGTCGCAATCTTGAAATGCATTATTAATTGCCTCCCAGCTTGGGGGTAAACCAGGCTTTCCATATTTTTTTTCACAGAAGCCGAAAGAACAAAAGCAAAATGCATAAAATGCAACAGACAGAATGAGACATCCAGGATTATAAAAGCCTGAAGAAGTATTGTGTGTGCTCAGTCATGTCTGACTCTTTTAAGACCCCATGGACTGTAGCCCACCAGGCTCCTCTGTCCATGGGATTTCCCAGGCAAGAATACTGGAGTGGGTTGTCATTTCCCCCTCTAGGACATCTTCCCAAGCCAGGGATCACACCTGTGTCTCCTGTGTTTCCTGCATTGTAGGCGGATTCTTTACCCGCTGAGCCAACAGGAAAGCCCTGAGCAAGTGCTGATAGATCACTAAAATGTATCGAAGCCTCTTCCTTTGCCTTCTTGTTTTAAAGGAGTTCCTCAACTATGTGGTGATTGCATGTAATTTATGCTCACTAAGCTCAAACAGAAAAGCAACCGCTTTCTCCAATTGACTTTAATAGTTTTTCCTCTTTCCAAGCATTTTTACATTTCTTTGGCTTCACAACATCCTTGAAACTCTAAATAGATAGGAGTTTGTACTGACTCAGCTTGGCAGGGGGCTGAGGGTATTACCCCAGGTGGGATAACACTTCTGTAAAGCTGGAAGTGGGCTCTCCCTAGTGTAAGGAAGACCCAGACTAGCCTCCAAGATCTCTGTGCCAGAGCATCTCAGCTGATGCTTAAAGGTCAATTTCTTTCTTCAGTGACTCTGTTCTCCTTACTGGCCCAAGATGTCCAATGAGAGCCAGGATGACTTTTAGGGAGCCAGCCCAAATCACTTTCCAAGAAGCAAATCACACGAAAGATAGCTCAAACAATGCGACAGAAAAAGGATGCCTTCTCCCTCCCTTCAATTTCATTAGGACACTGAGAAGCTATTAGTGACCTGAGCTGTCCCCAAATGGGAATCAAAACAACTAACTTGTCAGTGAAGAGAGCCTGACTGGGGTCAACAGCTCCTTATATTTTGGTTCCTAAGTGCTCTGCATTTCTTTGTTTTCTATGCCAATTAGTCCATTGCGGTATGTATCTCATGTAGAGAACATGCTGATAAATCTAACTGGAAACCAGAATGTGGCACGACCATCTGATTCTGGGAAAAATCCATTTGATTTATGAGATATTATGACCCAGTGAGCTGTATTGTACTTTCTTCTCTACTGCCTGGTTTAACTCTGCTGGCAATCAAATCGGTCTCCTCAGCCTCACAATCCAAGGATTCATGGCCTGCTTCTAGCAGCCACATGGGTCAGGGAGGGAATGGTGAAGAGGAGGAAGAGTTGCTCTTTAATTACCACTTATTTGAATATTAGATTATTCCTCATGAAAATAGCTAGACTCAGCAGTCTGGGGCTGGGGCCACATTTTTCAGTTAATGTGATCAAGAGCCCTGCTTCAGAAGAACTCTGAGAAAGCCCACACTTGAGCAAATGTCCTGGGAAGTCTTGTGAATCAAAGGCAAGCTGTAATTTCCAAAAGGGACATCATTGCAGAAGCCTCACAATTCAGTTACTCTAAGGGAATTTGGTCTAGAGAGCACATCATGTAAGTGATGATTCCTCTGAGAATACTGCCATGTACATATTTCTGGCACTCCGAATGGCATTTTGATGAAGGCTGGTGATTTCCTTTGCTTCGTGCTTGGAAACAAAAATTAACTTTGGTTCAATCTATGAGGCTAGCGTGGGTGAATCCAAAGTGGGAGCAAGGCTCCTCCTCCCCCACAGGTGAAAAGTAGCCAATTACTGGAGCAGCCCACCAAGGAACACTGCTTTCAAAGGAAGCACAGTACAATGATTTGTGCTCTTTATCTCCATAGAGGGCCCAACCCCAGGACATGCTGGGAGTGCCTGGTCACAATGAAAGAAAAAGCCAAGAAGGGCTGGGGTAAGAATGTGGAGAGGGGAGTCCTCTGGGGCCAGCAAATATGCCACTCTTGACAGGGAAGGTATGTCAGAGCTAATCTCTAAATCTAACTGGGCATAAGCAATCCAAGTCTGTCCAAATACAGGGCAGGGAGGCAACGAGGCTCCCAAACACCAGTGTGAATGGTGCCTATTTGAACAGATATGAATGTGTCTGAAAGTAGGAACCAGGCTGGGGAAGGGGGCAGTGCCTACATTATAAGCTCCAAGAGAGCACAGGTCTCATCTGTTTCATTTCTATACTCCCCTGTGCTGAGGGCAAGATCAGGTACAGAGTACGGGCTCGAGAACAATGCGTGGAGTGAACAAGATGACTGGGGCTCCCCATCTGGCAAAGCTAGAGCACTAATGGGTATAATGATAGCTGTACCCATATTGAAGACTAGTACTTAACAGAGAGCATGATATTCATTTAGTCAGTGCATGTACAATGCTTAGCACAGTGTCTGACACATAATGACTCCCTCTGGCATGTCTACTAATAAAATAAAATATAAAATAAAATAAAATAAAATATCCAGTCCCTCAAACTACTGGTGAGGGGGCTTCCCTCATCAAGCCAAGCCTCCATTGATTCCAGAATTTAGTGGCCTCCAGCCCATACACGGGTGAAGGTAAGACTGATAGGGACCAATAGACACATTCTGGCCTGATTGAAGTCCCAACCTGGGCCTTCTTCCTCACTTTTCTGTATCTACAAGTTGAAACTTGTGAGTCCGAGGGTCAAGTTTAAAATCCCTGCTCTGCCAGGCAAGTTGCAAAATTCTTTGAGCTTTAGATTCTTTGTTTGCAAAATGGGCATGTTAATAGTATTTACTGAAGGGTTGTTATGAGACTTAAATGAAAAAAAAAAGTTAAATTTTCAGCACAGGGCCTCTTGAATATGGTGACCAAAATTGACCCACCCAGTAACAGCAGCTCTAGCTAATACTGTTGTCAATCAGACATAATCTAGCGTCTCATCCTTCCCATTGTTCTCATACTTAGTGCCCCAAGACAGTGCCTTACATAGGGTGAGTGTTTCATAGTTGCACATGCCTGACTCTGCCTCTTTTCTCTCTCTGTCCCTCTGCTGGTGTCCCAGTCAACTGAAGGTCTAAGTGCCACTTCAAGCTGCAGGTCCAGCTGGCTCAAGAGAGACCCAAGTGTGTCTCATCTTTTTCCTGGTTCCAGTAGCTGCCTAAAGCACGAGCATAACCATACAGGCACATTTTGAGCTCCTGTTTGAGTCATATTTGCAAACATCCCATTGGCAAATTATGTCACATGGTCAAGTCCAAAGTCAAAGGATGGTGAAATACACTCTAAGGGAACAATTGCCATTACATGGCAAAAGTCATAGCTAAAGGGAGGGGTGAAGAATCAGGATGGATTATCAGAAAGCCTTCCTTGAGATATTTATGTTAAAGCCCACTCCTATTGTATGCCTCCAACACAAGTGCTTACCACACCAGCTTCTAGATATGTTTCTTAGGCTCCCTACTAGAATGGGAGTTTTTCAAAGAGAAAAATGGTGTCTTATTCCTTTCTCTATCCCCAGCACCTAGTACAATGCCTGGCACACAGTAGGTATCTCATGAATGAATGTTTGTTTTCATTAATGAATGCATGTTTGTTCTCATGAATGAATGGATATTTGTTCTCATGAATGAATGGATGTTCATTACCCTTGTTTAATCATCTGTCATCAGTCTGTAGAAAATCAAGGATTGGGAAAACTAGGGCTTTGGGAGACACTGATGAGCCCACCCACTATCATTAGGGACCTGTGCCCCAGATAGAAACCTCTTCCATAAATGGCTCCCAGACCTCCTTATTGATGCCTTCATCCTTCCCCAGTTCACTTTCTCACTCATGTTCAGGACCACTCTCAGGGCAGGTCTCTGTTTGGTTTCACTCCTAAAGAAGGGAAGTACTTTCCTCTAAAATAACTATAGTTTTAAGCCATCCTGTGTGGCTTAACCACAATTCCTTTGAGGTCATCAGAAGTCACCCTTATCTCTCCAACACCAAACAGTTGTTTATCAAGCATCCTAAAGAAAGTTTTAGAGGGCTAGGGCCAAAGATTGAGCAATGAACAACAAATATGTGAAAACCAAATACTTTTCAGTTCTTTCCCTCTCCAGAAGTTCCCAGTGATAATCCCTAACTCCCCACACACAATCCAAAGAGAGATTTATGGAACTTTCTTCCTGTTCGTCTTGATCCATAAGCCCAGTGGGCTTCCCAGGTGGTGCTAGTGGTAAGAATCTGCCTGCCAATGCAGGAGATTCTGGAGATGCAGGTTTGATCCCTGGGTTGGGCAGATTCCCCCAGAAGAGAGCACGGCAGCCCACTCCAGTATTCTTGCTTGGAGAATTCCATAGACAGAGGAGCTTGGTGGGCTACAGTCCGTAGTGTCGCAAAGAGCTGGGCATGACTGAAGTGACTTAGCATGCACGTGCATAATCTCAGTAACCCAGGAGAACATGAAGCCTCCATGCAACTAGAACTGAAGTGTTGTCCTGAGAGCACAGATTTCTAAAGATAAATAGTGTATTAGGCCCCTTGCATAATTGCATTTGATATGTACTGCAAACATATCAACTAAAGATGTCTAGAGTTGTTGGCTTTATTATAAAAACATATCTGGATAGTTTACTTTTTATTTTTCATTGGATTTCATAATAGTAGAGAGTTCTATGCTCTGTCATAGATAATTTGCTTTTCTAAACACACTTTTTCAGTAAATTAAGAAGCATTTTACTCAATAAGACAGTTTCTGAATTTCCAATGGGAGTATTCCTGCCCAAAAGGGAACTAGTATTGTCAAAGTTGTCTTGTGATTTGCACTTGAGGTCAAATTAAAAACAGCCTTTGGAGCCCAATTATAGAACCATAGAAATCATAGGCCTTGAAGGAAAAATAGCTCTTTTTCTTCCTGGAAAAACCCCGCCAAACTTGAACTCCTAAAGGTTGAGCTACAGTGAGAATTATGAAAGTAATATTTCCTCTCTTATTCCAGGGCTGGATTCAGCTAAAAAATGGACCAATCTTATAACAAAACTACCCTTAACATCATTTCTGTGCCCATCTAAGTACTGTGGGAGAGAGAAAAAAAATTAGAAAACATGGTGACTGTTCTTTGGAGTTCACAAGTAACACACTAGAAGAGACCAGAAAGAATACTATATAGTGTGTTCTAGCCCAGAGCTTCTTAAACTTTAATGTGCATACAAATAAATGCTGATTCAGGATTTCTGTCATGGGGCCCAAGAGTCCACATTCCTAACAAGCTCCTGGGTCATACCAATGTTGCTGGGCTGAGCCCACACTTTGAGTAATGAAATTCTACTTGTGGAACATTCTAGAATATTGTGCTGGAATGTAAAGGTGAAGGAAGTAAAGGAGATAATAAAGGTGAAAGTCATGTGGAATTCTCAGAGGATGCAGATCTAGAAACAATGTACGTCTAACAGAGCCAAATTCCCATCAAAGATTCTCGCTTATACAGAGGCCCTATGAGGAGCCCAAAAGAATCCTAGAGTTAATTATAAACATGGTGCTGATTAATTCAGGTTTGCTCATACATATTCGCACTGAACTGGTGAAATGTAAAACTAATTCTGCTCCTACCTAAGAAGACAAGGTTGCAATGATATACATTAATATATATTATATATATTAATACTTATATGCATTAATATATATACAAATTCATATTCTTTGTGGATCTATTTCCACTGAATGTTTTGTGACACAAACACGCAAATACAACCTCCACAGATCTTATTACACGCCTAACACTAATTACAGTCAACTGAACTTCTGAACCTGAATAAAATTTGGTGGGGACTATCTACCAAGAAAGAGTGATAGACTTAATAAGTTGCATTTAAAACCTCATAATATGCTCCCAAAAAAGTTATGTGACTTGGGAAATGATAAAAGAAAACCGAAGACAGAACAGAAACTACTTAAAAGACAGAAAGATGTGGTCGATCTTCTTTCACGTTTGGAGGTTTTTAATTCACTTTTATGAAACCTGAGCTGTTTGAGAGCATCAGAACTCCACCATAGCACAGAGAATAGTGGGATTATCTGCTGGTCCTTGCCTTCCCGGGTCAGGCAAAAGTTGTTGTTTCATTACAACAACTGCAACTCCTCTCAGCTCTCAATCAATGCTCTTGGCTCAAACAGGGGGAAGGGTGAAAATAGGGGGATGGGAAATGTTCCTGAGACTCTGACACTGCTGGCTTTTCCTCCCTCCCTATTCCTTTCGCTTTCCAGAAGATCCTGGCTGGCCTTGGGCAAAACAAAGGTCCAGGAGCAGTTGGAGAGAGGGGGATGGGACCAAGGATCAAGGGGAACAGCCCTTGGCCAAAGGGGGTGTAGGACTTAGCCTTCTTCCCTATAGCTCCCCCACTGAGTTCACAGCATAGCAAATACCTCTAGACCAACAACCATACATGGAGGTATATTGAGTCTAGAGTCCAAAGGGACAGATGTGTGTTCAGCACTTGGAAGGAAATTAGAAAGTGATTTTTTTTTTTACATTATTTGCATTAGTTAAAAAAAAAAAAAACTATTGGGAGTTTGGGATTAGCAGATGCAAACTGGTATATATAGAATGGGTAAACAACAAGGCCCTACCGTATAGCACAGGGAACTATACTCAGTATCATGCATGTGTGCATGTTAAGTCACTTCAGTTGTGTCCACCTCTTTGCAAACTTATGGGCTGTAGCCTGCCAAGCTCCTCTGTCCATGGGATTCTCTAGGCAAGAATACTGGAGTGGATTGCCATGTCTTCCTCCAGGGAATCTTCCCGACCCAGGGATTGAACCCCAGGTCACCTGCATTTCCTGCATTGGGAGGCAGGTTCTTTACCACTAGCACCACCTGGGAAGCCCATTAAATATTATACCCTGTGATAAACCATAATGGAAAAGAATATGAAAAAGAATGTATATATATATATATATATATACACACACACACACATATATGTGTGTGTGTGTGTGTGTGTGCGCGTGTGTGTGAAGTCACTCAGTCTTGTCCCACTCTTTGTGATCCCATGGACTGTAGCCCGCCAAGCTCCTCTGTCCGTGGGGATTCTCCAGGCAAGAATACTGGAGTGGGTTACCCATGCCCTTCTCCAGGGGATCTTCCCAACCCAGGGATTGAACCCAGGTCTCCCGCATTGCAGGCGGATTCTTTACCATCTGAGCCACCAGGGAAGCCCATATATATATATATATATATATATATATATATATATATACACATATATATATATACACATATATATATATATGCACATATATATATACACACACACATATATATATAACTGAATCACTGTGCTGTACAACAGTAATTAACACAACATTGTAAGTCAACAAAAAAACTTCAATAAGAAATAAATTAAAAAACTAGCTTTTCCCTCCATCACACACACTAAAAAGGTTGAATAAATATTTATAGACTATCAGTGTGAAAAAGCACAGAAATATTATCCTGTTGTCCCCATAAACTCTCTCTAAAGGAAAAGGGTTTAGATTGGTTGGAGAGAAGAGTATTGAGGCAGGAACAGAGCTCAGGCAACAGTGCAGTCCTGTTTGCTTAGAGCTGGAAAGGAAGTTGTGGAAAGTCAGGTCGCCAAGGCAGGTTGCGGCCAGATGGTGGGGAACCAGCTGAGGGCCAAGCTAAGGGTCTGGATGCTCTTCTTTAGGTAAGCATATTTTTGACCCAGAGATGAAATAAAATCTGAAATTGGCCGTATTGAAGTATTTGGTAGTTGGCACTTGGCTCTGTCTGCTGTGGACCATTCACCCACTTGACAGCTCCTCGGGGAGTTCTAAGGGTGGTTCAATAGGGAGGGGCGCCCAAGTTCAAGGTAAATTCAACAGCAGACCTCTAAAAGAGACAGGCTAATCCCCAGCACCTTGGGACCAGGTTCAGACCAGAGACCACTCAGTGAGCCCCAAAGACACAGAGAGTAATTGGTCCTCAGAGGGGCACAATGCCCAGCAGGTCCCTTAGAGAACGGGGGCATCCATATTTTTCTCATTAACTTCTACATGGCATGAAGTATTATGTCTTGCTGAGGATGGTGGAAAATATTTCACTGAAGTCTTAAGTTGGAAAAAAAAAGAAAAGTTAAGAGTTTTTTTTTTCTTTCTCTTTATGACCACAGGCCAAAGAAAAAGTTTGTCACTCTGAATGTTTATGAGAGGGGTAAGCCAGAAGAGCAGACCCAGCCAAATCCGTCTGACTCATTACTGAGCAGTAGGAGTGGCATGCTCAATTAGTAGGCAATATAATTTACCTAGCCCCCAGGGTTGAAGGTAGTGGGACAAGGGGTGGGGGAAGTGAGGTGGAAATTAGAATTTTCAAAGTTATAAATTTAGCCGAGTGAGATAGTAAGTGACCCCCTCGGACTAAAGCCAGGGCTACCTGGCTGTCAGTCACTTGTGAGCTCCAATAGGTCATTTGTTTGACCCTGCTGCCTATATAGCTAAAATGAGTAATGTATAAGCAATGTGAGAAGCCTTGGCTCATAAAACCAAAGTGGAATAAATCCGCCAAGACTGTCAGGAGGTGGAAGAGGCGGAAATTTAGAGCTGGGACTCCACTAGACTGGGTAATGCTCTTCTTGCTCTGTAGATGCCAATTTCTTCCTCCCGTGGTCAGGTCAGCTCCAGGGCTTCCCTGTGTGAGTACCAGCGCAGGGCTGAATTTTCTTCTGCTCTTGGTGAGTGAGGGCTGTTGGTGATAAATAGCATCCCATGGAGACCTTCTTGATTGTTGTGGCTTTGTAACACTTGCTCTTTGTTTTACTCTTGCACACTCATTATTTTCTTCATTTATTTGTTCATTCAGCAAAAAATATTTACACACCCACTACATGCCAAGAGCTGTGCAAAGCACAGCTAGAGTTGCTGTGCACTTAGTTACTCAATCGTGTCCAACTCTTTGTGACCCCATGGACTGGAGCCTGCCAGGCTCCTTGCCCGTGGGGATTCCTCAGGCAAGAATACTGGAGTGGGTTTCCATGCCCTTCTCCAGGGGATCTTCCTGACCCAGGAAACACATCAGGATCTCCTGCATTGCAGGCAGATTCTTTACCAGCTGAGCTACCAGGGAAGCCCAAGCAAAGCATGGGCAAATATAATGTTGGCTAAGACTCAGATCTGCCCTCAAAGGGCTTTCAGTAAACAAGGGGCAGGATAGTCTGAAAGTTTGGGGTTCTAGATTACTCTTGAATGGTCCATGTAAGAAGCTAATCCAGACCACAGGGCAGCATAAGCCCTCTAGGAAAACTGAATCTGGCTTGGACTGAACAAGAAAGAAGTCGGTCTCATGGTTTGAGAGGGAAAGTGGTTTAGTGGAAATTAGTCTAGAACTTTTTTTCTCCCTGTCATCCTGTACGAGTGATAAAATCTCTACATGGATTCCCAGGCTCAAACCTGAACCAACATACGTGAGCCTTTGCTTACTTTTCTGATCAAATCTGAGCATTACATACCCCAGGCCCCCATGTTATACTCACATTCAAAGCTGCTCTGTTCCATATTGGCAATTCTGTCAGAACTGAACACTGGCTCCTCCATAGTGAATATAATTGCTTGATGGTGAAGCCAGAGACATCTAAGAGTGACAGGCTGGTTCTCATAGTTGAAAAATAAAAATAGTATACTGACTACAACATTCCTAAATAGAGATGGGTCTCTCAAGAAGGCTCTTCTAGTTCCATCTTAATGTAACGAGATAATTTTTGAGATCTTAATTGATGCCCCCTCTCTCCCTATGTGTTTTTCCTTTTTTCCTTTTCCTGTTTCCAGCTGATAACCAGACTCCAGGCTTCATCTCAAAGGAAACTGGCAGTGGGTGAGCTGAAGTTGATCACATGGAGTGCCACTGGGGCCACAGGAAATGAGAAGAGATGCCTTAAGGCAGTGAGTCTAGAGGAGAGAGAGCCAGGGAAACCCACTGAGGGGCGGAGGTTCACATTTTGTGGCTTCTGAGAATAGAGGAGATCTGCAGAGCTGCACCCTGGGGAGGGGGCCAGACAAACATCTTAGGGGGAGCACTGTGAGATACTTCTTAGGGAGGCTTCCCTCAGTCGCAGATGCTTCCATTCTATGGCAGAGTGTTGTGCTCCAAGCAGACCTGGGAGCAGGAGAGCATGTGGACTGTGAGGAAGGCCTTCTGAACAGTAACAAGTGTGAAAACCACAGGATGTTTGCATACCCCTAGGAGTAGGGGGAGCTTTTAAAGTTTTGGATTGCTTATCAATCCAGCCTGATGGAATCATAATAAAAATGAAATTGATTTAAGTAAAATTCAGAATTACCATATTTCTACAGTCCTGAGAGAATTCGCTGAGTAATACCTGCTGCTACTGCTGCTGCTGCTAAGTCGCTTCAGTTTTGTCCGACTCTGTGTGACCCCATAGACGGCAGCCCACCAGGCTCCGCTGTCCCTGGGATTCTCCAGGCAAGAACACTGGAGTGGGTTGCCATTTCCTTCTCCAATGCATGGCAGTGAAAAGTGAAAGGGAATTCGCTCAGTCGTGCCCAACTCTTCGCGACCCCATGGACTGCAGCCTACCAGGCTCCTCCATCCATGGGATTTTCCAGGTAAGAATACTGGAGTGGGTTGCCATTGCCTTCTCCGAATACCTGCTACTCTCCCACAGATATTTCTTTCTTTACCTGTTTTGGCCAGAGTGGGGATATCAGGCTTAGCATTCAGGTAGATCTTAGCATAAAGCCTGCTCCTCTGTGGTGGACAGCCTCACCTGAATAAAAATTTTCTGGAATAGAATCCTCCAGAATGTCCATGTACATTTTATGCTCCTACGTGTGCATCCTATGCTCCATGCCTCCCTCTTCTCTCTCTCTTCCTCTCCCTCTCTCTCTCTTTCCTTCACCTTTCCTCCCTTTCTCCCTTTTCCCCTCCTTCTCTCCCTGCTTTGGCTTCAGGGTTTATGTTCTTAACTGTTACACTATACTCCCTGTTTGTCACTTTGTAAGCACCAAGAAAGAATGGTCAAGTCTATCTGGGCTAATATAAAAATTTGTTTCCAAGAATCAAGGTGCAGAAGAGTGTGTATGGAATGGTTCTTTTTGTGTAAATAAAGGTAGAAATTTGAATGGATAATCAGAAAGACTGATTGATTGACTTCTTGGTATATTCCTAAATAATTTGAAGGGTAGAGAGAAAGAGACAAAATGTATTTACAGTAGTTGTCTTTAGGGAGAGAGACTAGAGGTGCAAGGAAAAAAATGTTCACCTTTAATTTTGCTCATTTATGTACTGTTTGAATTTTCTAACCATGTATATGCTTTCCTTCTTAAAATTATCTATAAAGATCATATAAAAGGTGAGATCTATATAAAGCTTTTTTAAAACTCTTTTTATGTGCAACCAACTCATATAATTCAAATTATATAATAATTCATATAATATATAATAAATAATTTATATATAATAATTCATACAAATTATATAATTATATGATTGTTCATATAAATTCATATTTATATAACAATTCATATAATTAAAATAATTCATATAAGTCAAATAATTTTAATATTATGATACCTTCACAGTGACTCAGCAGTAAAGAATCCACCTGTGATGAAAGAGAAGCATATCCAATCGCTGTATCAGGAAGATCCCCTGGAGGAGGAAATGACAATCCACTCCAGTATTCTTGCCTGGAAAATCTCATGGACAGAGGAGCCTGGCAGGCTGTAGTCCAAGGGGCTACAGAGTCGGACACGATTGAAGTGACTGAGCACTCCCTCTAGAGGTCAAGAGAATTCTGAGGGGATCCTTAAGACACCCCCCTGTTATGGCTGGCTCTGTCAAGAGGCCAAGTTCTAGATTGTTCTCAATGTGAAAAGGCTTGTACAACAGATGGAGAAGATAGCTGTTGGCTACATCTACTTTTCTCACCTCCAAACCCTCAAAGGCCCTGTGAGGAATCTAGAAACTGCTATGAGGATTCAACTTCCATGTGGATATAAAGTTAACATTGCCAAAAAGCATTTTTAAGTTAAAAAGGGAAATAAGAATATTGACTTGGAAACTGGATCAAGGTTACCAATTGGTTACACTGGTGATTTGTTTTTTTTAAGAAATAATTGTAGATTAAAGACATAAATGTAAGATCAGGAACCATCAAACTCCTAGAAGAAAACATAGGCAGTACACTCTTTGACCTAAGCCTCAGCAATATTTTTTTTTAATCTATCTCTTCAGGCAAGGGAAATAAAAACAAAAAGAAATGAATGAGACCTAATTAAACTTAAAAGCTTTTGCACAACAAACCATCAACAGAACAGAAAGATAACCTATGGAATGGCAAAAAATATTTGCAAATGATATGTTTGGTTATTATTCAAAATATATAAACAGCTCATACAACTCAATATGAAAAAGCAAACAATTCAATTTAAAAAATGGTCAGAAGAATAGATATTTTTCCAAAGAAGACATAAAGATGACCAACAGACACATGAAAAGATGCTCAACATCGCTAATCATCAGGAAAATACAAATCAAAACTGCAATGAGATATTACCTCACACCTATTAGAATGGTTGTCATTAAAAAGACAAAAAAATAAGAAATGTTGGTGAGGATGTGGAGAAAAGTGAACCTTAGTACACTGTTGGTGGGAATGTAAATTGGTGCAACCACTATGAAAAACAGTATAGAAAACAGTGCCATTTCAAAACACTAAAAATAGAATTATCATATGATCCAGCAATTCCATTCCTAAGTATATATCCAAAGAAAATGAAAACACTAATTTTAAAATATGCATGCACCCCAATGTTCATAGCAGCATTATTTATGATATCCAAATATAGAAACAATCCAAGTGTCTATCAAAAATGAATGGATAGAGAAGATGTGTTTGCATATGTATATGGACTACTAGTTGGCCATAAAAAAGAATGAAATTTTGCCATTTGCAAGAGCGTGGATGGATCTGGAGGATATTATGCTTAGTAGAATAAGTCAGACAAAGGCTCATACTATATGTTTTCACTTACATGTGGAATCCTACAAGTACAACAAAAGAATAAATATAACAAACAGACTCACAGATACAGAGAACAAACTAGTGGTTACCAGTGGGGAGAAGGGAGGGGGAGGGACAAGGTACAGGTAGGAAATTAAGAGGTAAAAATTAGGTTTAAAATAAATAAGATCAATACAAGGATGGAATATACAGCACAGAAAATATAACCAATAGTTTGTAAGAACTTTAAATGGAGTATAATCTCTATAAAATATTGAATCACTATGTTGTACACCTAATATAATATTGCAAATTGACTATACCTCAATTTAAGAAAAGAAATAATTGTGAGATTTTAATAATATTTGACCACGAGTACCCAAATCTTGTTCATGATAACTGCTCCTCACTTCCAGAAGGAGGACTTGGCCTCATGTCTGTGGGAATGCAATGAAACTAATACCTGGAGCTTTCAGCCCATACCCCCAAAGCTGAGGCTCCAGTAAGAGGAGCTCCATGATAGCATTCAGCAAATATATATATGCTCAGGGGGCAAAGGGCACAACCCATCTTGTTTGCCCCAGACTGTCCCAGTGTCCTGGGAGATCTTTCAATTCCAGGCAAACAGGATGATTGTTGTTCATCCTACCAGTGGGTGTCACAGAATTCTAGACCCAGAAGGGATCTTGGTAATTAATTCAATTTTCTGTCTACCTGAAATTTAAGTAACAAAAGTCATTATTTGATCCAATTTGATTCATATGTAAAAGTTGTGTGCATGCATGTGTGTGTGAGAGAGAGAGAGGAGTGAGATTCAAAGTGGCGAAGGCAAATGCTTTGTTCTTCCAACAATGATTTACAGAACACCTACACCAGCGCTTCCTTGGTGGCTCAGACATTAAAAGAATCTGCTGAGAATGCAGGAGACCTGGGTTTCATCCCTGGGTTGGAAAGATCCTCTGAAGAATGGAATGGCAACCCACTCCAGGAGTCTTGCCTGAAAAATCCCATGGACAGAGGAGCCTGGCAGGCTACAGTCCATGGGGTCACAAAGAGTCGGATACGACTGAGCACCTAACAGTACAGAATTCTAGGAACTACAATCAATAAAGGTTTGGTGCAGTATTTGGGAAGAAATAACTAGAATGTCCATGATATTTTTAATTTTAAAAAAGTAAGAAATTTGATGATATTTAGTGCACTGGTTGAATTGGCACCCTCTCCGAGGTGACATGAGGCAGATGGTAGGCACCTTATTCTGAGAGAAAGGAGGGAGTTTCAAATACAATGGGGACAGGAAGCAGATGGGAGGATTTCCAGGGGCTGGGGAGAGGCTAGAATGGGAAGTGACCGTTTAAAAGTACAAAATTTCTTTTTGAGGTGATGGAAACATTCTGTAGTGAATGTTGTATAACATTGTAAATATGCTGAAAATCACTGAATTGTACACTTCCTAATGTACATAAAATGGTAAATTTTATGTGATGTGAATTTTATCTCAAAAGAAAAAATTTTTAAATACAATGGGATGGCCAAGGCATCCTTACTCATTGACTTGCTGCCCATTCATTGTGAAGGTCTGAAGTTTGAACAGTCAGTTGGGTGGATTTATGGATTATTTATGGATTATGGATTTATTATATTAAATATCAGAATCTGTATAGAATGTCCTGATGTGATGGATAATAATCATGAAACTCTCTTGAACCATACAGGGAAGATCTTGTGGGAAAGAAATTTTTAAAGCAATGAAGCTTAAAGATGACTACCACATTTTTCTATTACTCTAAATAAGGGTTTCAAATTTATTGACCTTTACCAGGATGTCAAGTAATCCTAACTTTTGTTATTTAGCATAAGCTAAAGAAAGCACATAATCTATCCCTTGATGTTAAAAACTTGAAATTTTTTAAATAAATGAGAAATTAACTTCTTTATGAAAGAAATATATATTATGGAGAGAGCTTAGATGTTTGGAAGATTTCTTCGTTGTGCTATTTTTGTTGTAGGAAACAATGTGTATGGGTGACACATAAAAACTTTCATATCTGCATACATGAAAAAATAGAACTGAAATTTTCAAATCTGTTTACCTATCTTTCAAATGAATACATCTTCCAAATGTTACATCTTCTACTTGCTTTATTAGGACACTTTAACATTAAAAGATAGAAATTCACTAGTCAATTTTCAAATCTTTGCTTAATTGGCATATGGCTTGAAAAAAATTATTGTGATAAGTCAACGCAGCCAACAATCCACTTCTTCTTTTTGAATGGGCCTCTTTGTCAATGTCTTTTCCAGCCATGTCAAGTCATTACAACAAAATTTATAAAAATTAGAACCAGATATTCAAATCACCTTTTTACAAAGTATTAAACTAGGTTTATTCCAGTTACGAAAGATTAGGTCCATGTTCAAAAATCAACTGTGATGACCTAGAAGGATGGGATGGGGGAGGGGAGGGAAGCTCCAGAGGAGGGTATATATGTATAATTATGACTGATCAGCATTGTTGTATGGCAGAAACCAACACAACACTGTAAAAATTTTAAAAACAAAACAGTTATTAACTACTTATACTCTTGCTCATCTCTTAAAATAATAAAGGATAGTTTTGTGGGGAAAAATATCAATTCATGTAATCCATCACATTAATAGGCTAAAAGAGAACAATCATATGATCATATCAGTAGATGCAGAAAAGGCATTTGACAAATTCCAGTATCCAGTCATAATTAAAAGCTCTCAGCAAACTATGAATAGGAGGAAAAGTCCTCAACTTGATGAAGAACATGTATGAGAAACCTACAACTAATATCATTCTTAATGATGAGAAACTTGAAGCTTTCCAACTAAGATTAGGAGCAAAGCAAGGAAGTTCCCTCTCATCACTCATTTTCAACATTGTGTGGAAGTCCTAACTAATGAAATAAGAAAAGAAAAGCAAGTAAAAGGTATACCAATGGGATAGGAGAAATAAAACTGTCTTTGTTTCTAGAAGACATGATTGTAGACATGATTCTACATAGAGTGTAGAAAATCTGAAAGCATAAACAAACAAAAAACTCCCAAAACTAATAAGTGATTTTAGCAAGGTTGTAGGATACAAAAGTCAATATGCAAAAATTAATCATTTTCCTGAACAATAACAGTGAACAAATGGAATTTGAAATTAAAATTTGTTTAAGAAAATAGAATGATTCTAGTTTATAGCAGTGATCTAATTTTTTATGTGCATCACATCAGCAAAATATTTATAGAGTATACTTCCTCAGTGAATACCCATTTATCTTTTATAAATTTTATCAGCATTGACTGATTAACACATTGTGTGTTGTTGTTGTTGACTCACTAAGTTGTATCTGACTCTTTGCAACCCCATGGACTTGTAGCCCACCAGGCTCCTCTGTCCATGTGATTTCCCAGGCAAGAATACTGTAGTGGGTTGCCATTTCCTTCTCCAGGGTATCTTCCTGACCCAGGGATCGAACCTGAGAGTCTCCTGCAATGGCACACGGGTTCTTTACCACTGAGCCACCTTTACACATTGTGCACACTATAACAAATAAACTGAAAAATAGCATCCAAAACTTATTTTTATAATATTGCTTTTTTAAAAACTATTTTTAATGTTTTTTGTTGTGATAAAAGTCACATATTATGAAACATACTCTTTAAGCCCTATTTAACTATATAGTCCAGTGGCACTAAGTAAATTCACATTGTTGTGCAACTCTCACCATCATCCATCTCCCAAATTTTTTCATCTTCCTAAACTTAAACTCTGTCACCACAAACATTAAAAGGGGCAGGGGGTGGGTTGGACTGGGAGATTGGGGTTGACATATGTACACTATTATGTGTGCAGTAGATTGCTAGTGAGGGTCTACTGTATAGCACAGGGGCGAAAAAGGTGCAATCTGTTTGTAGGACATGTATTAAGTTAACTTCAAAAATGCATTCTTGTAGAATATTGCTTATTTTTATGTTTATTTGATACTTTCAGAACTTCTAAGTGTATGTTTTATAGTATATATAATAATCATTAATATAACTTATAAATAAACAAATATGCATACATTAAGGGTAGGCTCAGAATTTTTATTGAAAGGGGTTCAAGTTAGAATCCACCTGCAATGCAGGACACCTGGGTTCAACCCCTGGGTCGGGAAGATCCCCTGGAGAAGGGAATGGCTACACACTCCAGTGCTCTTGCCTGGGAAATCCCATGGACAGAGAAGCATGGTGGGCTACAATCCATAGAGCTGCAAAGAACCAGACAGGACTGAGGGACTAACACTTTCACTTTTTCAAGTTCCACCAGAAGCAGAGCTGAGACAAAACCTGGGTGCAGATATTTCATCTGCTAGGTGATACTGGAAGCAAGAGTAAAGAAACAAGGTATGTGAGATAGGGAAGATGTCAAAACTAATACATGGTTGAGTTGCTTAACTCTGTGGGCAACTGAGGCTCAGTCCTACTAGGAACCCTCTAAAGAACTAGCAAATGTGCCTTGGAAGTGTTCCTTCAAAGGTGGGAAGCTGAAACATTTACCTGCTGACTCCCGTCTCCCTGTAATGAAAGGTCCCTCCCATCCCTAATGATACCTCCATCCACACACACACTTCCAGATTGCTCTGTCTGGGCTGAATGAGTTCCTGAAAGCAGAGAGAAGAGAGTGACACTTGGGGTGGGACTCTCAATATGTATGGAAACTGTCCATTACAAGCAATGTGGTGTGGAGTACCAAAGGTATTTGCTACAAGGACTATATTAAAACAAAAGTCTGGAGATTCCTAGTTTGTCAAAGAAATGAATATAGGATTCCTCTTCACCCTGTAAAGCACACCCAAGCAAATGTCAATCACATTATGACATTCATTATTATTATTCTTTAAATATACATTTCTTTCTACTGTCCTGAAAGTGGTTTAAGAATGTTCTGGCAACACACTGAACTTGTTGAATATTCCCTGATCCTTTTCTTACTGGCTATGTGAGTCTGAGAAAGTTACTTTCTCAGTCTCAGTTTCACCCACTGTACACTAGAGATAATAATGCCTACTTCAAAGCTAAAAGTTAGGATTAAAGTTAGATATATGTGTAAAGGACCTGGCACAAGAACATTGCCAATAAACAAGATTTGTGGTTTTCTTTTTTGATTATTTGCCTCTCTTACACCTGGATGCAATAGTCATAGGACTTGGGGGTTCAAAGTATAAATCTTAAGACACAAAGGCTTAGTTCAGAGCAAGGTTCAGCAAAGTACCAATTTCAGAACCTTGAGCAAGATCTTTCTAATCTTGTTGAAACTCTTTCTAGTGACTTAACCCACTTCTTTGTCTAAGCACATATAGAATATTGAACATAATTTAAACAAGGTGCCTATCACTGTACTTCACACTTGCACCATACATTACTTCTTGATTTTATTTTCTCTCTTGAGATTTAGGATCTCACAGTGTCTTGGTTTATCTTTTCTTAAATTATGGAAAATTTTAAATAGATACAAAGAAAGATAATAGTATAATGAGCCCTATTGCCCAACTTCATGGCCTTCCCTAGTGGCTCAGTGGTAAAGAATCCACCTGCCAAAACAGGAGACGCAGATTCAACCCCTGGGTCAGGAAGATCCCCTGGAGAGGGAAATGGCAACCCACTCCAGTATTCTTGCCTAAAGAATCCCATGGACAGAGGAGCCTGGTGGGCTACAGTCCATGGGGTCACAAAGAGTCGGACATGACCCAGCAACTGAGCAGCAACAAATTGCCCAGTTTCAACAACTACTTTTCTTTCATCTATACCCTCACTCACTTCTTCCTCTCCCATATTATTTTGCATACCCTCACTCACTTCTTCCTCTCCCATATTATTTTGCAGCAAATCACAAACATAAGATCATCTTATCTGAAAAGTTTCAATATGCATCTCCAAAAGATAAGGATTCTTTAAAATAAAGACTATACTATTATCATACCTTAAAAATTAGTAATTTCTTAAGATTATCGAATATCTAGTCAGTGCTCAAAATTCGTGTATCTTGTAAATCTTTTTAAACAATTTATGTGTTTGAACTACTAAACAAAGTCGTCATATTATAATTGAATAATCTTTTACATCCTTTAATTTTGTGGATATACCTTCTCTTTTTTTTCTTTCAATTTGTGAAGATATTGGATTGTTTGTCCTACAGACTCCCCACAGTCTAGATTTTGCCGATTGCATCTTCATGGTGTCATTGAATACCTTTTCTGTTTTCATACTTTCTGTAAATTTGTAGGGGGATCTAGAGATTTGATCTAATTCAGTTTTTCTCTTTTTTTAAGAAGACTGCTTCATAAATGGCAGTGCATTCTTCCATCAAGAAGTACATAATATATGATTAATATATGATTCTGTCTTTGTTACCAGCCATTGATCATCAATGCCCAGATCTATTAATTTCCTAGGGGTTCACACTGACATTCTAGGTCAATAATAAAGATTAAATAAGGACCCATCTTATTGCATCTTGGTTAGATTCCTCTTTCATAAATTGGAAAGGATCAGAAAGGTGAACTTAAGCAGGATACTTTGCATTATCCCAACATCCTGTAGCTCGTGATGTTTGAATCTGCTTGAATTTATTGAAATAACTTCCAAGTCCAGATTCAAATCAAATTTAGTGTGCTGCCAGCAAGCATTTCCTTAGGCTCTGGAACAAACTCATCACTAAATACCAAACATATGACATGTTCCACACTCTCTCAACATAGCATTTCTATACGTTACTGAAAGGGAATAGTTCATTGTGATAACATAAAGTGTTCTTTTTCAAAAACCATTCCAGGGCTTTCTAACTGAGCCAGCTGCAGGGGGAGTGGGCTTTGTTATCAGAAAAGTCCTTAATTAACATCTTTACTAATGACCTAGAGTAGATCAAACTACCCATGTGTGAGTGGCCACTGAACTGGAAATAAGGACAGGTCACGTCTGAAATGGAAAGGAAAATAACAATGTGGTGTGATGTTGTATGTGAACAAATCCCTTGTATAATGGTCTGGTCACAAGGGAATGGGCCAGACCTATTGCTTCACTCCAGGATAGGTAGTAAAGTGACTGGTCTACCAACTGGAAGGAGGTCTGAACTGAAAAAACTGTGTGAGAATTATTTTTTTAATGCCTGTGTAGATCTTACTTAACAAAAACTAAAGAGGGATTGCCTTAGAAATTACCAAACAACACTTCATTTCTGTTTTTTCAAAAATATGGGAATAACATTGGTGCAAGATAAACTGCTAAGTTATAAGCATAAAATGGATACAGGAAAGTAATCTTCATAGCTTTGTAAGGAATAAACTCAACAGAAATTCCCATCTTAAATCACTGCCTAGACAATATATATAATTGTCCTTGACCAAAGAGCCTTTGATTTTGTCTGAAACAACAGATTCATTAGCAGACTAGAAAAATCCATGTGGTCCAAACCATACAATACTGGGGAAAGGGCACAAGTTCATACCCAGAGACTCATTATGAATGGAGCAGTCACCAAATAGTGATCTCTTGGCTATGCCAAGCACTTTACAAACTCCAATAACCCTGACAGCTTTGTAAGGTTGCTATTATTATCTCCATTTTATTGATGAAAAATTGAGTCTCAAAGAGGCTAAATGGTTTGCTCAAAGTCCCTCAGCCAGTAAGTGGCACAGCCTATTTTTAAACCCTAGGTCTGTCCATCCAAGCATTTATACTACTCTGCCTTATGACATTTTGGAAACAACACAAGGACATGACATTTATAGAGCATTGTCATCTAAATTGCCCATCAAGGGCTACTACATAGCTTGCTTAAACCTGAACAAATAAACACAGTGATTCTTAACAGCTACAATCTACCACAAGTGGGAAGGTATTACAATACCTCGCACTTGAACAATGACCCTGAAGGTTAGCCTTTAATCCATTAGATGTTAGCTTTTACATCAGTGACCTGGGGGACAGAAGAAGCCTGTTCAACATATTTACACATAACAGCATTCTGGACATGGGGACTCCCAGGGAAGAAGCTACCCTGGAATCTAGGGACTATAGCATTGAAAGCCCCTAGTAAAACTCAAGGAATGGATATAAAGCAAGAGGAAAGAGATCAGCAAAGGTAATTGCTAGGACTCTAGGATTCAATACAATAAAATTCAACAGCCTGTCCATATAGGACTAAAATACTTGCAGACTTAATTCCTAAATGTGTCAGCTAAGTAGTTTTATTATTTAACAAAGGTCCAAGAGAGATATAAGCAGGAATATTGCATACAGGGTTTAAAGGATTTTTTTCACTGTAGAGCATCCCCTTCTGATTTCTATCAGTTAAAAATACAGAAAATCTGCATGAAATGTTGTAGAGATGATTGAATAATTCTACTATAAAAGCTACAAAAGAAAGTGCAAGAAACCAGAAGTTTTAAGATAGCCAAAAAGAAAAATAGGAATAACTTAATCATGGGCTCTAAGGAAATTACAGGTTTAATCTTGTTGAAGATATTAGACTACAGCAAATTGAAAAAAAATTGCTAAGCATTATCTTAATATTAATCCACTATAATTAAATAATTAGCTCTATCAAGCAAATTTTTCTTCTACTCAACCCAAATTCCAGATTTTCTTATTCTTTTTTCCCCTGGAATGGTGTGAGAAAGCAACTTTTTGTATAACTAATTCTTTAATAATTATTTTAATACATTCTGCATTTCTAGCCTCATCATTTTAAATATTCAAAGAAAACTAAAGCAAACTAATTGGGAGAAAGTCCTGTAGGAACTAAAGGTAATAAAATGTGAATATTTCTATTCAAAAAAGAAAGGCCCAAGAGTGAAAATAATCACATAGCACCAACGTTGTAGTCACATTGTTCTTTTCAGATGGGAGGTTGGTTCTAATTTATCCTTTTGGCTTAAGTTTGACTTTGAAGCAACCCAGAAACCAAGAGTGAATAAGTGCAACACTAGTTTAGTTTTATAAAGCACTTCAGAATTTATAAATCATTTTTGCATTTTTTCCCATTTGATCAGCAAACTCACTCTCTGAGAGAGAGGGTGTGGGAATTTTGGTTCTCTTCTAGCAGATAAAGGCCCTCTTTTCTCAGAAAATGTTGGCAAAATGGTTGAGATAGAACTAACAAGACATTCAATTGTTCCTTGCATTAGGATTCTCCAGAGAAACAGAACCAATAGAAAATGAGATAAACCTATATCTATTGATACATAGATAAAAGGAGATTGATTACAAAGAATTGACTCTTGAGATTATGGAGACTGAGAAGGCCAAAGAGCTACAGTTGGTAAGCTGGCGACCCAAGAGGGCTAATGGCATAGTTCACTTCAGTTCAGTTCAGTTGCTCAGTCGTGTCCAACTCTTTGTGACCCCATGGACTGCAGCACGCCAAGCCTCCCTGTCCATCACCAACTCCTGGAGTTTATGCAAACTCATGTCCATTGAGTCAGTGATGCCATCTAACCATCTCATTCTCTGTTGTACCCTTCTTCTCCTGCCTTCAATCTTGCCCAGCATCAGGGTCTTTTCAAATGAGTCAGTTTTTTTGCATCAGGTGGCCAAAAGTATTGGAGTTTCAGCTTCAACATCAGTCCTTCCAATGAACATTCAGGACTGATTTCCTTTAGGATGGACTGGTTGGATCTCCTTGCAGTTCAAGGGACTCTCAAGAGTCTTCTCCAACATCACAGTTCAAAAGCATCAATTCTTTGTCATTCAGCTTTCTTTATAGTCCAACTCTCACATCCATACATCACTACTGGAAAAACGATAGCTTTGACTAGATGAACATTTGTTGGCAAAGTAATGTCTCTGCTTTTTAATATGCTGTCTAGGTTGGTCATAACTTTCCTTCCAAAGAGCAAGTGTCTTTTAATTTCACTGCACCCACCATCTGCAGTGATTTTGGAGTCCCCAAAATAAAGTCAGCCACTGTTTCCACTGTTTCCCCATCTATTTGCCATGAAGTGATGGGAACAGGGGCCGTGATCTTAGTTTTCTGAATGTTGAGCTTTAGGCCAACTTTTTCACTCTCCTCTTTCACCTTCATCAAGAGGCTCTTTAGTTCTTCTTCGATTTCTGCCATAAGGGTGGTGTCATCTGCATATCTGAGGTTATTGATATTTCTCCTGGCAATCTTAATTCCAGCTGGTACTTCATCAAGCCCAGCATTTCTCATGATGTACTCTGCATAGAAGTTAAATAAGCAGGGTGACAATGTACAGCCTTGATGTACTCCTTTTCCCATTTGGAACCATCTGTTGTTCCATGTCCAATTCTAACTGTTGCTTCCTAACCTGCATACAGGTTTCTTAAGAGGCAGGTCAGGTCATCTGGTATTTCCATCTCTTGAAGAATTTTCCAGTTTGTTGTGATCCACACAGTCAAAGGCTTTGGCATAGTCAATAAAGCAGAAATAGATGTTTTTCTGGATGGCATAAGTTCCAGCCTATCAATCAGAAGAAGGACTAACAATCAGAGAGCCAATAGAATAATCCCAATTTGAGGCCAAGGAGAAGACTAATGTCTGAACTCAGGTAGAAGAAGCAAATACTCCCTTCCTCCACCTTTTAGGTTTTTTTTGTACCATCAACTGATTGGATGAGGCCCACCTACATTGGGTAGGCCAATCTGCTTTACTCAGTCTATAGATTCAAATGTTAGTCTCAACCAGAATATATATATATATATATATATATATATATATATATATATATACACACACACACACACACACACACACAATGGAATATTACTCAGTCATAAAAAATGAAGATGAATGAAGAAAAAGAATGAAAAAAGCATGAAGTGATGCCATTTGCAGCAACATGGATGGTCCTAGAGATTATCATACTTAAGTGAAGTAAGTCAAACAGAGAAAGATAAATATGATATCATCTATATGTGGAATCTCAAAAACTGATACAAATGACCTTATTTACAAAACAGAAATAGAATCACAGACATAGAAAATAAATTAATGGTTACCAAGGGGGAAAGAGGTAGGAAGAAGTTGTAAATTAGGAGTTTGAGATTAACAGATACACACTTCTATATATAAAATACTCAACAAGGACCTACTGTATAACACAGGAAATTATACTCAATATTTTGTAATAACCTATAATGGAAAAGAATCAAAAAAGTGTATGTGTATATATACATATGTATATATTCATATGTGTATCTACATATATGTATGTATAACTCAATCACTTTGCTGTATACTTGAAACTATTACAACATTGTAACTTTACTTCAATAAAAAATAATGTGATGGTATAAACATGAAAAAAAAAATTGACTTCAGAAATCTTAGTTTGCATCATCTAGAAACCCCAGAGAATTCCAGAGTAGGGATAGATGTTAGGGATTTTCTCCACCCTTCAGTAGCTTACCTGTGGGCTCCCACCACCCCAGCACCCTAGCCTTATTGAGCAGGCAGGTGAGTACTGTGCAGAGAAGCAGAGAGTAGGCAAGGACCCATAAGTGCATGGGTCTGAGATAGCTCTGGACAGGGCTGCAATGCCAGTAGGCCTGGTGAGGGAGGAATTCCCAATCTAGACAAAGTGGGTCCCAACCTGGGGCCCCAGAATGAGTCTGAAGTAGGAAGCAGGAGTGAAGGAGCAAGGCAAGGACCTGGCTTATGGAACTCAGCGTCAAGGCAGGGCCTGGACAGGATGCACGGTCCAGCTCCCAGGAAAACAAGGAGGAAGATAATGGTTACTGATTAGGCTTACTCCGGAACCTGGGGTGAAATCAATCCTGGTTGAACACTAGAGCACACTTCTCAAAGGTTTGTTTTTGTTCTGTTTTGGGGGTTTTGCTTGTCTGTTTGTTTTGGCTATACCTTGCAGCTTGTGGGATCTTAGTTCCCTGACCAGGGAGGAACCTGTACCCCCTGCAATGGAAGCAAGTGTGGAGTTCTAAACACTGGACCTCCAAGGACGTCCCTCTCAAAGACTATATGCACATGAATCATCTGGGAATCCTGTTGAAATGCAGATTCTGATTCAGTAGGTCTAGGATGAGGCTTGAAATTTTGCATTTCTAATAAGTTCTCAGGTGATATCCATGGATCACTGGGATTACCAAGAACCTTCTAGAAGATGCACTGCATAGCAGCAGCCAGGTGACCAGGGTGACTCCTGGAACTCTTCAATTATCTGTTTCCTCTGAGTCTGGGTTCAGATGAAGAGAGAAGGGAACAACTCCCAAAATACACATACACACACAACTTTAAAGCCATGGAAATCAATATTCTATAAGCCCTTCTAAGAAACCCACTCCTATTTACTCAGGAATTAAAACACTGCCATAGATGGTGTTGCAAAGAGATTTATGGCTTTTAATCTTCTCATATGGCACAACTGCTAAATACAGCACAATATATGTGACAGGAATTAGTCCAGAATTTATTTAAGACTTTATCCCCTCAGTTCATATGTCAAAAGATTGCCATTTCCAATTATTTATTAGGAATGTGATGTTTTTCAAGGTGGAGGCATTACTGTTGTTATCTGCTTTCAATTAGCTGAGAATTTACTATGCTCAGCCAAATGTCCATTCATCAGCAAATTCCAGATTCCTGGCAGTCTGATTAACTTCCCAGGGATCCTCCTTTAGAGTTAAAATAAATGAGGCTGTCTGTACTCCATACTTTCTTGCTTATGGAAGGAAACAGAGTAGAATTTAGAACTGAGGAAGGAGGAAGAGAAGAAGAGGAGGAGGGGGAAAGGAGGGAAGAAAAAGGCTTCAGGCAATCAGGAAATATTATAAATAGAGATAAATGCCTACCTTAGACCAAAAGCTACTCTATACTAGAGTTTTTTTCAGCCCTATCAAAGCTAGCAATTCAGTAATACAATGCCTTTAGCCAAGGGTTGAAGGACTTCAACTTGGCACATTATTGCTGGGAGGCAATGAACTCTGGAACCAATGGGGCTTGGCTCTTAAAACTGGGGCACCTGAGCAAAGTTTTCTAAACTCCATTTTAAATGCACTTAGCTTCTTTTTCTGGAAAATCATGGCAATAATGATATCTTCTTGTTTAGTCTCTAAGTCATGTCTGATTCTTTTGCAACCCCATGGACTGCAGCCCACCAGGCTCCTCTGTCCATAGGATTTCCCAGGCAAGAATACTGGAGTGAATTACCATTTCTTCCTCATTGAACCCGCATCTCCTATGGCTCTGCATTGGTAGGCCGATTCTTTACCACTTAGCCACTAGGGAAGCCTGGCAATAATGACTAACTTGCAGTTTTATCATGAATGTAACAGTGATGTCTGGAGAAGGCAATGGCACCCCACTCCAGTACTCATGCCTGGAAAATCCCATGGATGGAGGAGCTTGGTGGGCTGCCGTCTATGGGGTCGCACAGAGTTGGACACGACTGAAGCGACTTAGCAGCAGCAGCAGCAGCATCAGCAGCAGCAGCATTAGCAGCAGCAGCAATGATATCAGCTAAGGTAACCCTGCCCTTGAGTTTCAAACAACAGCCAGTGTGTGCCAAGGATCCCCAATCTCTCCCAGTCTCTCTGGGGACTTGAGGAGGGATTGAGGATAAAGGAGTGGGGATGGTGAATGTGTTCCAACCATAGATGACCACAAGCTCTTCTACCTCCCAAATAGTCCTCTTCCAGATTCCTCACCATATGGTCTACACAGGTCACCCCTGCACTGCCCAGTGTGTTAGCAAACATCCCCAAATCAAGCCACTCATGCAAGGTCATGTGTGTGTAGCAGATTTTATTACTGATGGTCTGAGAATAAAGAGGAGGTTTACCTTGCAGCAATCCCATACTTACTATCAAATATTTGCCACTTTGCATTTACCAACCTCCATCACCATTTTTGTTAACTGACTTAGACCTCTTCTGGCCTTCTCTCTGTCTCTTCTTTCTCTTCTCTCTCCTGGGTCAATGGGGAAGAGGCAATAAGACAAAACCCAAAATATCTTGCCTCCCCTTACTCATATCAGTTTAGCTCTCAACTGGCACTGATCTTACTTTTGGGAGCCCACCTTGATCCTGAGTCTTGACATCTCACTGACTCTTTGATGTGCTCTTCCAAGGAGGCACAGTCCCTCATTCACAGGGGTTTCTGCCTGAGTGGTTCAGATCACTGCATTAGAGCCCAACATCTGTCAAACACACACGGTGCAAGCTTGATACATGGTACATGTTAATTACTGGACAAAAGTCACTCTCACCTTAATGTTTACTGAATACCAGGCCTGCCTTGAGGGGAGGTGGCAAGGCTGGTGAAATGTGCCTTCCATCTGATTTTCTAATTTTTTTTCCCGTATTTAATTTCTTAGTATTTTTGTTGTATTTTCTGGGAAAATTATTTTCAACTTTATCTTGCAAAGCCACATACAACAACAAAGAGCCCGTGCACCACAATGAAGACCCAGTGCAGCCAATAAATAAATAATACACCAATATTTTTTTTAACTTTGCACTAGAATCACTGTTTCCCGAGAAAGACTCTTTTAATTTTCTACTCTTATGACAAAGGTATTAATAGTAAAGAGTGGGAAGAAGAGTGGAGAAACATAAGCCTGGAGGCTGGCACTCTTAGAGTGGGATAGAGAGAGAAAAGAGGTGGGGGTCTCACAGTTGAGCACAGGATCTTCAATTTTTCAGCCTTTCTGGAGTTCTATGTTATAGAGCATAATGTGCTCTACAACAAACTTTAGATCACATAAAGATAACCAGAAAGTCTTGCTAAAATACACATTGCTGGATCTTACTTCTGGAATTCTGATTCACCTGAGGAACTGACACAGCCCTGAGATGTTCTCCTCCACCAAATCCATTGGATAGTTGAAGGTGGCTGATGGGTATGCCACAAGACTATAAAAACAAAAACAGAAAAGCGTCCTCTCTTCCACCATCGACAGCAAATAAACACCCGGGGTTAAAGCGTCCTTCCTCTTGGTTAACAAACACCCCCTTTAAACTATGACCATTCATGGAATGTACCTCATTGAAGAGTGACATCTGTAACCCCTTTTGAGTTTAGAAAGCCTGATGGCTGTTTGGACCAATGGACTAGGTGAATACAAGACTGAGTAATTTCCCACTGTGGGTCAAAAAGATGAAGTAGCTTGTGTTTAGTTCTTCTGAACATTCACTCTTTGATGGTTCTCTGGGGACACTCCCTCTTGAAACTGAGATGCCCTGATCTGATGACCTTGAGCCACATGGAGAGACCACATGTAGGGGCCTCAGTTAACAAACCCTGCTGAGCCCAGCGTTCAAGGCCTCCAAGCCCAGGCTCCCACTGGGTGAGTCACCTCCAGGTGACTGCAGCCCTAGCCTTCAAGTCATCCCAGGTGAAGCCCCAGATATCAGGAAGCAGAGACAAGCCATTCCCACCATGTCTTGTCCAAACCTCCAGTCTTCCTGTCCAGGGAAGACTCTTTGCTTCACACCTGCTCAGAGCAGCATGAACGGGAGCTGCAGGTTCACATGGACACAGATGGTGATGAGCCTTTCTCCTTAAGGACTGTGAGGTCAGAGACACACTGCTTTGTTCATTTCTTAAAACGGCACTTGGCATATGTAGAAGGTCAACTATTTCACCTTCTTTATTTATAAATGGAGCACTCTAAGCAAAGCGTCTCAATTACTGTCTTAATAGGTCCAAATTCTGCTCTTCACTTGGCTCAGAAGAACCAGTATTGTCTGGTGCAAGGCTCAGTGGTCACATAGCTGGGCTTTGAGGTTAGTCTCCTTGAATGTGAGGCCCGAGCTCTGCTTCTTTCTGGCTGTGTGACCTTAGCTGAGCTAAATGCCTTTCTGAGCCCCATTTTTCTCTGTAAAATGGAGACAATAATTGTACCTACCTTTTAGAGGCATTGGAAGGATTGGATACGTGTATATGTAATATGCTTAGTAAGCCATTTAACATTTAGTAGATAGTCAATGGCTGCTGGGTTTTTTTTTTTTAATTAATAGGCTTTATGTGCATGAGGAAGTAGTTTTAGGTTTATAAAACTAGTGTGAAAAATAGAGTTCCCATATGTCTCCTCACCCACCCTAGCTCTGAATTTCCTCTGTTATTAATATCTTGCAGTAATGTGGTACATTTGCTAAAGTTGGTAAACTAATATTGATTCATCAAGAGGGTGTTAGTTGCTCAGTCATATCCAACTCTTTGCAACCCCATGGACTATGTAGCCCACCAGGTTCCTCTGTCCATTGAATACTGGAGTGGGTAGACATTCCCTTCTCCAGGGGATTTTCCCAGCCCAGGGATTGAACCAGAGTCTCCTGCATTGCAGACAGAGTCTTTACCATCTGAGCCACCAGGGAAGTCCATTATGTTTATTTCAAGTCTGTAGTTTACATTAGGGATTACTCTTTGTTTTGTACATTACATGAGTTTTGAGAAATGTATAATGATTGCATCCATTCATTGGTTACAGTGAATATAACCATTTCAGTATCACTCAGAATAAGCCTTCATTTCACAACCCTAAAAATCCTGTGTTCCTCCTTATTCATCCCAGCCTTCCTCTCCTCCAACCCCTGCTTTCTTTACTGTCTTCGTAGTTTTTGCCTTTTCCAAAATGTCATATAGTTGAAATCATACAGTACATAATTATATTTGCTTCTTTTGCTTAGCCATATGCACTTCAGTTTCCTCCATGTCTTTTTGTGGCTTGATAGCTCTTTTTTTTTTCTTTAAATCTCTAAATAATATTCCATTGTATGGATGTACCATATTTTATATATCTGTTCACCTACTGTGGGATTTCTTGGTTGCTTCCGAGTTTTGGCAATTATAAATAAAGCTGCTATAGAACATTTGTGCACAGGGTTTTTTGTGGACGTTAAGTTTTCAACTCATTTTGGTAAATAGCAAGGGATGTGATTGCTAGGTCATATGTTGAAAGCATGTTTAGGTTTGTAATTACCAAACTATATTCCAAAGTGGCGCCATCATTTTGTATTCCCACCCACAATGAATGAGAGTTCCTGCTGCTCCACACTCTTGCTAGGCTGCTAGTTATTTGAATATTATTGTTGTTGTTAGTATTATTACAAGGCAATTCTTCTAGGAATCAAACTGCAAATTCCCCCTTCTCATAAAAGCAGCTCCAAAAGGATGCTCCTGGCTCAGAACCAGCTGTTGCCAGTGCCCATGGCAATTCTCTCCACTGGGTTGTTTTTATGTGTTGGCCTTAGTTCTAAGGGGTCTTATTGAGTTTCCTGCTCAGCATGCATCTGCACATATCACGTGTGGCATTGGGGGCTTGTAAAATCTATTGCTTTTTACACAGTGACTCTTGGGTGTGCAAGAATCACCATGGAAGCTTGCTAAAAATGAAGATTCTAAGGCTCTGTTTTAACCAGTCTGGAGTAGGGCCCAGAAACATGCTCTTTTAATAAATCTCCCCAGGTAGCTCCAACACAGGGGTCCCTGGAAGCTCTGTTTCAGCAGATGGTCTCCTTAAGACAAACATCATCCAAACCTTGACATCACCACTGATGATTCCTCAAATAACTGGATTGGAGCTTTTCTCATTTTTTAACACAGAGTATCCAAAAATTCAAGAACCTCCAAGATAAACATATATTTAAACAATATGTTAGTTTCTATTTCAAATATATGCTCTGTACATTTTTTGCAAACTTCAGAAATCTTCTAAGGTGAAACATCCCTAAATTTAAAGCAATAGGTCCAATAGTTAATCTGAAAAAAGTTATATATAACATATTAAATATATGAACCATAAAGAAGGCTGAGAACTTTCAAATTGTGGTGTTGGAGAAAACTCTTGAGAGTCCCTTGGACTGCAAGGAGATCAAACCAGTCAATCCTAAAGGAAATCAACCCTGAATAGTCACTGAAAGGACTGAGGCTGAAGCTGAAGCTCCAGTACTTTGGCCACCTGACTCAAAGAGCCGACTCACTGGAAAAGATCCTGATGCTGGGAAAGATTGAAGGCAGGACAAGAAGGGGATGACAAAGGATGAGATAGTTGGATGGCATCACCAATTCAATGCACATGAATTTGAGCAAACTCCAGGAGATAGTGAAGGACAGGGAAGCCTGGCATTCTGCAGTCCATGGGTTTGCAAAAAATCAGACAAGACTGAGCAACTGAACAATAACAACATCACAGAAAGCCTAAAATATCTGGAAACACAGAGAAAAGAGTGTATTTATAAATATAGATTTATCAGTTAATAAATACCCTCTAGAATGTCCAGAAAGTCTAGAAACATTTGAAAATGTAGCTAACATACCGCTTGATAATAAATGTCTCTTATGTTTCCTGGATGTTCAGACACCTTGTAGAATGTTAATACATCATTATAGCTACATGATTCTGACATATCAGGGCCCATATCAAGCCTCCCTCCCTCCCTTCCTTTCCTCCTCTCTTCCCTCCCTTCCTTTTCTCCTCCCTTCCATCCCTCTTCCTCTCCTTTCCTTCCTTTCTGCCTCCTTTCCTCCATGTCTTTCTCTTTCCTTCTACAATCATTTCCTGAGCTCATAAAACACACAAAGCACTCTGTTAGACTTGGGTGTAATGAATGTATGGGGATGGCGAGATGCGATCCAAAAAATAAATGGCAGCATCCCTACTCTTAAGGCACATTCTCCTTGGGGTTAAAATGTAAACATATGACACATTTAAATGTTATTATAAGCCAGCATCTCAATTAGGTGAGTGATGCAAAGAGTGTGTGCTATAAAATTCTCGGGCAGAAATGTCAGACTGCCCGGTACAATCCAGATCACTTTCAAGGCATTTCATTATGCTGTGGGTAGACTTTCTTAATTATCTCTCCATCTTGGAAACAATCACATAAAAGTCCAACACCAGACCATAAATGAGCTCTATGATACAATGAAAATGTTTTTCTAATTTTATATGGAAGGAGGTTTTAATTCAAGGGGACTATGCTTAATTTTCCACGCTGTGGGAGACTTGACCCCAATTCAAGGATGAGAACAACAGCATGTCCCCCAGTTTCTATTCCAAGGTTCTGATACAGATTTCACGTTGACATAGGTAGCAAAGTAAAATTGTTTTGATTAAAGTAATATTTATTTGCTTTTAATATTGTTTATGCATAATACTGGGGCTTCCCAGGTGGCGCTAGTGGTAAACAACCTGCCTGCCAATGCAAGGGACATAGATGTAGATTTGATCCCTGGGTCAGGAAGATCCCCTGGAGGAGGGCATGGCAACCCACTCCAGAATTATTGCCTGGAGAATCCCATGGACAGACGGGCCTGGTGGGCTATAGTCCATGGGGTCGCAAAGAGTCAGATAGGACTAAAGCAACTTAACATTCACGCATATATAATATTCACCATATTTACATAATATTACTCTTTTAGGAGGTTGGTTTGTATTCAGTTTTTATTTTTATTTTTTTGAGGCTATGGAGGCTTTTAAAAAATCTACTTATTTTTAATTTGAGGATAATTACTGTACAGTTTGTGTTGGTTTCTGCCATACATCAACATGAATCAGCCATAGTTGGTTTACAAATATCATGTTAGTTTCAAGGAAGTAAATTTTCACATCTCATTTATTCTGATTCCTTTCATGAGATTATTGCTTTGGGGAGGTGAAGAGGTGAAGGAGATTTCATCTTCAGTCTCCAGAAGGCAGGAGAGAGGAGAATTTCCCTGCTCAAAATTATCATTCATCATTCAGTTACCCTGATTAAGAGAGTCTGCTGAGACAAAGCCTCTGACTTTTTACAGAGATCGTGCAGGATTCCACTCTCCATGAGAATTTGCCCAGAGCAGGGTTTCTCAATTTAGGCATGATTATCATTTGGGGCTGGATAAATCTTTGTTGCAGGGTGCTGTTCTATGTACTGGAGGATGTTTAGCAACATTCCTGGTTTCTACCCACTAAATATCAGTAGTACCCACCCCCAGCTGTGACAACCCCAAAATGTCTCCAGATATTGAAAAATGTTCTCTGGGGGTCAGCAGTTACTCTGGGGAACAAAATCACATCTGGGCTGCACAGTGGAGCCACCAGGGGAGCTTTAGAAAGTACTGGTGCCTGGGACTTTCCCCAAGAATGCCTGATTTGATTTCTCTGGGGGTGGCCTGCACTGCAGAGTTTTTAAACACTTCCCAAGGAATTTGGTGTGGACCAGGGTTAATCTCAGATTCATCTACAAATTCTGACTCTGACTGGGACCTCCTCCCAGATTGGACATCCAGCGCCATGTTAACCTGGTGGTTACCCAAGCTTGCATCCTCCTGCCTTATTGGCACAATGTTGGCTTTGTTCTTTCAGGTTAGAACATTGCCTTTTCCGCAACTGTTTGTCATTCACTTATCATGTCTTACTAAGGAAATTCAGAATCAACATCAGACCAATGGGGGGACATTTGGGGGGCAAGAGGTCTTTGTGACAGTCCTACAAAACACCCCAAGAAGAAGGCTTCTCTTTCCAACCCGTCTTGTGATAGCAAAGGCCGCATGCACATGCCTGGGTATGTGCACAGGAGAAAACACAAGAAGTGAAGCAACGTGGGAAAGATCACAATTTCTCCTCTTGGATTTTTCTGGACCAGCCCTGGTATGGCAACACACCAAAATAATGAGCATCTGTGTTTCCACATCTTTTAACCAAATATCTCCTGAATGATTTAGAACAGCTATTAAATCATCCTACTGCCCCTTATCTTCTGATCTAGGAACTCTACTCCTAGTACTCCACCCAACAGAAATGTGTACTTATATTACCAAAAGAAAAATGTTAGAATGTTCATAGCAGCACTCTCCATAATAGTCATAACTAGGAATTACCCAGATGCCCATCAATAGCAGGATGGAAAAGTAAATTGTGGTGTAGTCACACAAAGGAATACTACACAGCCATGAGAACGAATGAGCAATAACTTCATACAGTACATTGATGAATTTCACAGGTAGAATGTTGAGCCATAGAAACTAGACCCTAAAAATGGGATATATTGACAACTGACTTTATATAAGATCCCTCCCTCAAAGAGACAAAACTTATTGATACTGTTAGATATCAGGATAGGGGTGTCCCTCAGGGTTAGGGATAGTGAGTGAAGAGCATGAGGGGGCTTCTGTGATGTTTCAAGTTACAGTTCCTTTCTGGACCTGGGTATTGGCTAGGTGAGTGTGTTCAGTTTGAGAGAATGCATTAATGTGTACATTTATAATTCATGCACTTTTCTGTTTGTCTTCACTTCAATAAAATATTTAGAAAAATTACCTTTTCTTTCTCAGCTGCTGCTTCCTCACTCCCAAACAGGGAGATTGGGGGCTTTGACATGATACTGATGCGTCAGGAACTGGGAAAGTCTCAGAAAGCCCCATTTGTCCTTGTCATTGTCCCACCCTCACACTGTCATCCTCCACTCAGGTGTCATGCATAGGCTGGAAGCAGATAACATAGAAGTGAGGAGACTTGGTGTCCCATGGCCTGACTGCTGGAACCAAAACAATTCTACTGATGATCAACTCCCAAGACCACAAACAGTGTCCAGCTCCAAATTGGACAGAGAGCTATGCAATTTTTTTCTTTTAATTTAGATTGTTTATCCCTAAATCAACAATCTTGCAGCAATGACAGAGTCAGGCTGCAGCTCCAGGGTGGGATCCACTGGTGTGGCCTTTTGGCATGCACCACCCCAGCACGTCACACTCCAGACTGCACACCAACTCTGTCCAAGGGCTCTGCCCATCATGGCAGCTAATGTGTTTTTCCCGCAGATGATACCATTGTGTTTGTCCCAACAGCTGGGTAATATTCTGGATGGCATGCATAAGTGAATCGGGCATTTATTTTACTAGTGAAGTACACCTGCATCATAAATAGTGTATGCTGACATCCTAAATAGTGATGACTCTGCATTGAGACCTGGGTGAGAAGTTGTAAACCCAGGAAGTTCCTCCTTAGCAAGAAGGATCCAAGACTTTCCAATTCAATAAATCTGGATACTATTGAGAGAAGAGAAACATCGTTACAGACAGATAATGGTCCAAAATCCCAGCCAGTGATGATTGGGGAAGCAGATGTAAGCCAGGGTGATTTTTATATGTTCTGATAGCCCCTGCCAGGTGGGAGATGAAGTACGCAAAAAGTCTGATTGATAACTACATTTGGGCCACTGAGCAATTTCAGAGGTAGAAGCAATCATATTGCCTATGCTTGTCTGAGGAAAAGGATGGGGTTGACCTGCTAAAGGCAATTGATTCGTCACATAGCTTTATGTGCTCAGACATTCTCAAGCACAATTATATAATTCACCTAAGATGCTGCCCATTTGGAACAGTTACTGTCCCCCTCCTCAATGTATTCAGTCATTCAGCCAGTACTTCTGACATTAGAAAATAAATTTTTTTAAAGAATATTTATGCATAAAGTGAAGTGCTGGGAATGTGACCCCTGTCCCCTCAATTAGGTTGCTTGGTTATTGCCTGCTACATAAGAAGCCACCCCAAAACTTAGGGTTTCAATATAAGAACAACCAGGGTGACTGTCTTAGTCAGTCCAGGCTGTCCTAACAAATAACATACACTGACTGGGAAGCTTAAACAACAGCAATTTCTTCCCCACGTTCTAGAAGCTGGAAGTTCAAGATCAAAGTGCCAGTAGATTTGGTTCCTGATAAGAACCTGCTGGGCTTCCCACGTGGTGCTATTGGTAAAGGACCAGCCCGCCAATGCAGGAGACTTAAGAGATGTGGGTTCAATCCCTGGATTAGGAAAGATCTCCTGGAGCAGGGCACGACAACCCACTCCAGTATTCTTGCCTGGAGAATTCCATGGACAGAGGAGCCTGGTGGGCTACAGTCCATGGGGGTCACAAAGAGTTGGACATGATTGAGCAACTTTCACTTTCTTTGCCATAAAATGATGGGACCAGATGGAGTTATCTGAGTTTTTTGAATGTTGAGTTTTAAGCTAGTTTTCTCATTCTCCTCTTTCACCCTCAACTAAGAGATTCTTTAGTTCCTCTTCACTTTCTTCCATAAGAATGGTATCATCTGCATACCTGAGGTTGTTGATATTTCTCCCAGCAATCTTGACTCCAGTTTGTGATTCATCCAGCCCAACATTTTGCATGAGGTACTCTGCATGCAAGTTAAATAAGCAGGGTGACAATATATAGGCTTGTCGTACTCCTTCCCCAGTTTTGAACCAGTCAGCTGTTCCATGTAAGGTTACAACTGTTGCTTCTTGACCTGCATACAGGTTTCTCAGAACACAGGTAGGATGGTCTGATATTCCCATCTCTTTAAGAATTTTTCAAGGTTTATTGTGATCTACACAGTCAAAGGCTTTCACGTAGTCAATGATATAGAAGTAGATATTTTTCTGGAATTCCCTTGCTTTCTCTATGATCCAAGGAATGTTGACAGTTTGATCTCTGGTTCAGTAGACAGACTCATGGTATATCTTGGAGGCAGAGCTGATAAGAACAGCTACTTAATTGGATGTGGCACAGGAGAAAAATCAAGGCTGATTTCTAGGTTTAAGGCTTGGGCAACTAGCCAATGATGGTGACTTTTACTAAGAAGGAGAACACTGGAAAGGAGCAGGTTTGGAATACTAAATTTGCTCTCCAAATGTTTTGGGAGCATCTACTACATGCCAGTGGAGGGGTTCAGAATATGTCACCATGACATAATGATTATTTTGAACTGAATATATTTGAGATTCAACAACTGCAGGAAGAGACTTTTTCTAGCCTCCCCCTTATCTTTCTAAAAGCAAAGCCTCCTCAATTAATTCAACTCTCATAAATCTCCTTCCAGGCGTTTCACAATCAGGGACAACTGACTCTTATCACTGAAGAGGAAAAGTAAACACAGGTCAACATCTGCATAAAAAGTCACTTAAACAGATCAGTTCACTTCAGTTCAGTTCAGTCGCTCAGTTGTGTCCGACTCTGCAACCCGATGGATTGCAGCACGCCAGGCCTCCCTGTCCATCACCAACTCCCAGAGTTTACTCAAACTCATGTCCATCGAGTCAGTGATGCCATCCAGCCATCTCATCCTCTGTTGTCCCCTTCGCCTCTTGCCCCCAATCCCTCCCAGAATCAGGGTCTTTTCAAATGAGTCAACTCTTTACATGAGGGGGCCAAAGTACTGGAGTTTCAGCTTTAGCATCAGTCCTTCCAATGAACACCCAGAATTTATATCCCTTAGAATGGACTGGTTGGATCTCCTTGCAGTCCAAGGGACTCTCAAGAGTCTTCTCCAACACCACAGTTCAAAAGCATCCATTCTTCAGTGTTCAGCTTTCTTCACAGTCCAACTCTCACATCCATACATGACCACTGGAAAAACCATTCCCTTGACTAGATGGACCTTTGTTGGCAAAGTAATGTCTCTGCTTTTTAATATGCTATTTAGGTTGGTCATAACTTTCCTTCCAGGGAGTAAGCATCTTTTAATTTCATGGCTGCAATCACCATCTGCAGTGATTTGGGAGCCCAGAAAAAGAAAGTCTGCCCCTGTTTCCACTGTTTCCCCGTCTATTTCCCATGAAGTGATGGGACCGGATGCCATGATCTTCGTTTTCTGAATGTTGAGCTTTAGGCCAACTTTTTCATTCTCCTCTTTCACTTTCATCAAGAGGCTATTTAGTTCCTCTTTACTTTCTGCCATAAGGGTGGTGTCATCTGCATATCTGAGGTTCTTGATATTTCTCCCAGCAATCTTGATTCCAGCTTGTGCTTCTTCCAGCACAGCGTTTCTCATGATGTACTCTGCATAGAAGTTAAATAAGCAGGGTGACAATATACAGCCTTGACGTACTCCTTTTCCTATTTGGAACCAGTCTGTTGTTCCATGTCCTGTTCTAACTGTTGCTTCCTGACCTGCATATAGGTTTCTCAAGAGGAAGGTCAGGTGGTCTGGTATTCCCATCTGTTTCAGAACTTTCCACAGTTTATTGTGATCCACACAAGCAAAGGCTTTGGCATAGTCAATAAAGAAGAAATAGATGTTTTTCTGGAACTCTCTTGCTTTTTTGATGATCCAGGGGATGTTGGCAATTTGATCTCTGGCTCCTCTGCCTTTTCTAAAACCAGCTTGAACATCTGGAAGTTCACAGTTGATGTATTGCTGAAGCCTGGCTTGGAGAATTTTGAGCATTACTTTAGTAGTGTGTGAGATGAGTGCAATTGTGCAGTAGTTTGAGCATTCTTTGGCATTGCCTTTCTTTGGGATTGGAATGAAAACTGACCTTTTCCAGTCCTGTGGCCACTGTTGAGTTTTCCAAATTTGCTGGCATATGGAGTGCAGCACTTTCACAGCATCATCTTTCAGGATTTGAAATAGCTCAACTGGAATGCCATCACCTCCACTAGCTTTGTTCATAGTGATGCTTTCTAAGGCCCACTTGACTTCACATTCCAGGATGTCTGGCTCTAGGTGAGTGATCACACCATCGTGATTATCTTGGTTATGAAGATCTTTTTTGTACAGTTCTTTTGTGTATTCTTGCCATCTTTTCTTAATATCTTCTGCTTCTGTTAGGTATATACCATTTCTGTCCTTTATCAAACCCATCTTTGTATGAGATGTTCCGTTGGTATCTCTAATTTTCTTGAAGCGATCTCTAGTCTTTCCCATTCTGTTGTTTTCCTCTATTTCTTTGCATTGATCGCTAAGGAAGGCTTTCTTATCTCTTCTTGCTATTCTTTGGAATTCTGCATTCAGATGCTTATATCTTTCCTTTTCTCTTTTGCTTTTTGCTTCTCTTCTTTTCACAGCTCTTTGTAAGGCCTCCCCAGACAGCCATTTTGCTTTTTGCATTTCTTTTCCATGGGGATGGTCTTGATCCCTGTCTCCTGTACAATGTCACGTACCTCCATCCATAGTTCATCAGGCACTCTGTCTATCAGATCTAGTCCCTTAAATCTATTTCTCATTTCCACTGTATAATCATAAGGGATTATGATCATAAGGGTATAATCATAAGGGACTATCATTACTCCCATCTATTCTCTTAAGTGCCCGTTTGTTTTTACTAAAAGTCATTTGTTCTCCCAGAAGTGCTCCTCTGCCCTCCTCCCATCCCATAAAGGTGATATGTAAAAATTCTAACCACCTCCTCAACTCACATTTGTTTGTGAACTCCTGAGCATAGGTATTTAATGAAATCTGTTTTTCCCCCTCTTGCTAATCTGTCTTTTGTCAGTTTAATTCGCAGACCTCTAATTACTGAACCTAAGATGATAGAGGAAAAGTTTTTCCTTCTCATCAGTAGGCAATGTATTAGGTACTTTGGACATAGGTCTGAGAGACTCAATCTTTTTCACAAGAGGCTGAGCATTGACAATATTGTGGAGCTGTGAAAGTATCGAGAGACATCAAATGTCATCTCTGGGGAGGAGAGGAGTCAAAGAGACAATGTTGAAAAAACTTAGAAGGAATTCTAAACAGTGAAAGAGTTAGCTAGAAAAAGGAGCAGGGAAGTTTATTAAGGTAGCAAGTGCAAATATGCAGCATTGTGAGAAGGCTTAGCCCATAGAGTTTAGAGAGAAGGTAAAAGAAGGGAAAGAATGAAAGGAAAACTTCAGAAGTGGAGAGACCAGCCAAGTGAAGGTTTTGTAGGCATGCTGCCATGTTTGCCCTTTAGCATAACAGCTAAGGGAGTCACTGAAGGGATTCCCCAAATGCCGTTTCCTTCTCCAGGGGATCGTTAAGGTCTTGGTCTTTGGCTATGCCCCCTCTGCTGGATCCCTCTTGAAACCTAGCAGGACCTGTGGGGCTCCTGGGTACGGGAGACTTTTGGTTCAGTCTCCATGACCTTCCCTGAATTCCAATGGGACAGGTTCAAACAGTTGCTAATTAGGGAAGAGAGGGGATGTGGAGACCAGGGAGGAGCAGTCAAGAAACAATAGATCAGCCTTGGGGCATGGTCTTGGTTATGCCTCAAGTGATACACATAACATCATCTTTAAGCATTTCTGCAGAACTGAAACATCCAACAAATGGAAGATGTTAACTACTTGATGAAGCATTCTTCATTCCATTCTACTGATTTCAGTTCAGTTCAGTTCAGTTGCTCAGTTGTGTCGGACTCTTCGCGACCCCATGAATCGCAGCATCCCAGGCCTCCCTGTCCATCACCAACTCTCAGAGTTTACTCAAACTCATGTCCATCGAGTCAGTGATGCCATCCAGCCATCTCAACCTCTGTTGTCCCCTTCACCTCCTGCCCCCAATCCCTCCCAGAATCAGGGTCTTTTCAAATGAGTCAACTCTTTGCATCAGGTGGCCAAAGTATTGGAGTTTCGGCTTTAGCATCAGTCCTTCCAATGAACACCCAGGACTGATCTCCTTTAGAATGGACTGGTTGAATCTCCTTGCAGTCCAAGGGACTTTCAAGAGTCTTCTCCAACACCACAGTTCAAAAGCATCAATTCTTCAGTGTTCAGCTTTCTTCACAGTCCAACTCTCACATCCATACATGACCACTGGAAAAACCATAGCCTTGACTAGACAGACCTTTGTTGGCAAAGTAATGTCTCTGCTTTTTAATATGCTATCTAGATTGGAGATTACCTTAAGACCTGATTAAAGGAGTGGGAGCCCTGAATACACCCTGCTCCTTATCAGCAATACTTCCCTTGAACCATTGCTATAAAATTCCTCACCAAATGCCCCAGGAAAGGACACACAGGTTTAGAGAAAGCCACGAGAGTAGCTTGCCAGATCTTAGTTCTGAGACCAGGGATCGAACCCAGGCCTCCTGCGGTGGAAGTGCAGAGTTCTAAACACTGGACCACCAGGGAAGTCCCAGGGACACACAGTTTCGAAGGACGTGAGCCTACTGTGGCCCCATTTGCCAGGCAAAGCAATAGAGTTACTCTATTCTACTTTACCCAAAACTCTGTCTCTGATATTCGATTTGGTACCAGTGCACAAAGGCCAAGTTTTCAGCATCATTCTCTGCCCTGAAAGCCATAGTTCACTGTGTTTCATTGCTACCCAGCTCTAGGATGCCAAGAGCTGGGCATGGTCTTGGCCTCCCTGCTTCCTGCCAGGCTTTGAGCTCCTTGGCTTGGACTTTTAATTCCAGATTAGAGCCCAACCCAGGGTCCAGAGAATGTAAAATCTACTCAGTAACTGGCTGAACTGATTGCCTTTGAAATGTGAGAGAAGCCTGAAGCCATAGAGAACACACACCACCCATATCCCTGGGAAGAAGGCCCAGCTATACAGTCAGAAGAGAGAAGGCAGTGAAAAGCCATCAAAGACTGTCTAAGAGATCTTCACATCAGCCTCGACCCAGGAACATGGGAGCCGCTTTCCACTGAGTCCAACTACTCTTCAATTTCTGTGCCCTTGAGTCAGCTCTGTTGGGCGCTGGCCAGTGATATAGGCAGTTACCCACATAGACCCACCATACCAAGACCACCAACACATCACAAGACATGGCATTCATTGAAAGGCTGATATGTTTTGCCAATGCAGACCTGGGCTGGCCCTGAACCAATGGCTGGAGGGAGAAGGTGAAAGTTTCCATGTCTCCTTTTCTGCTGTTATTCCCTCTACACATATGGGATTTATTTTTTTACAGGTTTAAATCTTACATTGAAAATAAACTCAAGTGACCCAAATGTTTTACTGAACAATCCATAATAAAGATAAAAGCCACCTGCATTGGAGGAGGCACCAACAGCCAACTTTAATTGCTCTAGAGTTTGGAACTTCCTGAATGAAAATATTAAGTGCTTTCTGAACAATTTAAAGAACTCATCTGTCCAGGGTTGACTAGAACTGTCCCAAACCAGGCTCATTGTACCTCAATCAAACAAAAATGGAAGAAAATAAAACTCCCTGGAAAGATAGAAACAAAACGAAATAAAATACAACAAAGTCACAACTGTCCCCAGTGGATTTGAATAACATGGAGTTTTCTTGTTCTTGTACAGAATCTAGCATATATATACATATATATGTATATATGCATGTATGTATGTATATGTGTGTATACACACACATATATACATACAGACACATGTATATACACATATACACAGACACTCATATAATTTCCCTTTTATTCCACTATGAAATCTCAGTCTAAGATCATGACCCCTCCAAAAAAATAGTAATGTAATGAAGAGACCTTTATGGTCATCTCTACTTTTATGGTCATCTTTATGATTGACCTCATAAAGTAATGTGAGTTATATACATACATGTACACATAGGCCAGATTCTCAACTGATGTAATTCTATGGGAATTCACAGAGTTATATTGGTTGAGAATTTGGCTTCAGCTTCACTGATTGTAGTAATTCCCATCAACTAGCCTGAGATGAGGCTCCACGCACATGGCCACAAAGCTTCATAGGCTGAGAATCTGGCTGACAGAGCACAGAATAATGTCCATCTAAACATCGGCTTGAATTTTATCTGGCCTTGATTTCCAGAGCAGCTTGCATGATGGAATGAGCAAATGCCTTTGGCCTCTGGAGCTTTACGAATCAGTGTGACCCAGTATGGAAAGCCCTAGGTTGTCTGTCCATTCTGGAGGGACAGAGTCATTCCCACCTCAGTCTATCCCTACCTGGGAATTGAGTGCAACAATTACTTGCTTGTCCCCTGTTCCTTTGAGCATTTTCTGCTATTTATGGAAATATACTTTGTAAATAGGACTCCCAGAAAATAAGCATTAAGAGCTGGAGTCTGGCATTGGTTGCCAGGGAAAATGCATTTATTTGCTAAGTTAGCAAGTGCCAACACCACTAATTGAATTTGTGCCAAAACATGCATTTTTGAAAATGTTGTTCTGTTCCATTCATTATTTATAGAACATCACCTAAGGGCAGTGCATGCTACAAGCCAAAAATCTCATCCTGCATTTTATCAGAAACCCATTGCAGGGAAGGGGAGAAGGGAGACGGTGGGAAACAATAAAATAAGATTTCTGGAAAAAGCTAAAGGAACTTGTCTGGCGTGTTTTGTCTGGACAAGCAATGCCCACAGGGCAACTTGATAATAATCTCCAAATGCAAGGGGACTGGAAAGAGTGGCTGCTCTCTCTTGTGACTCAGGGTTGAAGAAGAAATGAACCTCCACTGCAGCATGAAAGAGTTAGGTTAGATAGAAAGGAAATGTCTTTAACAGGGAATGCTACCAAGAGAAACTGAGAGCAGAGAAGAACTTCAGATGTGCGAAGTACCCCATGTGTCCCAGATACTCTAAGGGTAAGAAGTCAATTCAATATTTCCTCAACCCTGAGACAATGGATGTCCCTGGAGGAAACTGTCCTGGTCCTGATGATTTGTCATCTTATTAGAGGCAGAGGGTTTGGTATGAGACTTCTGCTTTGAAACACCACACTGGAGCAAATTACTTGACCTCTCTCTGCCTGCTTAAGCATTTGTAAAATAGGGATAATTATTCATTCAACACTATTACTGCACCAGGCATTGTTCTAGGGTAGGGGGTCCCCATCCCAAGGGCCATGAACTGGTACCAGCCCATGGCCTGTCAGGAACCAGGCCACATAGCAGGTGAGTGGCAGATGAGCAAGCAAGTCTTCATCTGTATTTATAGCTGCTCCTCATCACTCTCATTACCGCCTGAGCCCCACCTCCTGTCAGATCAGTGGCAGCTTTAGATTCTCATAGGAGTGAACCCTACTGTGAACTGCACACGTGACGGACCTAGGTTGTGCACTCCTTATGAGAATCATCCCCAAACCTTCCCTGCCTCTGACCGTGGGAAAATTGTCTTCCACAATTTTGGTGGAAGTCTTTAGTACAGGAAAAAAAAAAAAAAGGCTGGGGACCTCTGTTCTAGGGGATGAGGATACAGCAGTAAATACAATAGATTAAAAAAAAAAAAACCTGCCTAGTCTAATGGGAGAATCAGCTTTATTATAATAATAAAGAATAAAAAAGTAAAATATACAGCACACCAGATGGTGATAAATGCTATGGAGTTAAATTAAGGAGGGAAGTGGATAGAGGTAGGAAAGTTTCCACTTTTAGTAGGATAGAGGAGGATTGCACCCTGAGATGGCATCTTCCAACGAAATATTTGAAGAAAGTGAAGGAGTGAGCTAAGAAGGTGTGGTGGGTTGAATGGTGGCCCCTAGAAGGTCATGTCCATGTTGTGATCCAAGAACCTATGAATGTGGCTTTGTTTGGAAAAATGGTCTTTGCAGATGTGATTAAGTTAAAGCTCTTGAGATGAGATCATCCTGGAGTATCTGGGTGGGCCCTAATGGCAAGCACCCCTATAAGAGAGAAGAGGAGAAGACAAACACAAAGAAGCCATGCGAAGATTGAGGCAGAGAGGGATGTGGTCACAAGTTAGGAAACACCTGGCACCACCAAAAGCTGGAAGAGGCAAGGGAGGATTCTCTCCTAGAGCCTTCAGAGGGACTATGGCCCCCAGAACTGTGAGAGAATCAACTCCTTTCATTTTAAGCCATTGAGCTTGTGTTTTTCATAGCACCCTTTGTCACTGTTCAGTCACTAAGTCATGTTCAACTCTTTGCAACCCCATGCACGGTAGCACACCAGGCTCCTCTGTCCTTCACTACCTCCCAGAGGTGGCTCAGATTCATGTCCAGTGAGTCAGTGATGCTATCTAACCATTGTATCCTCTGCTGCCCCTTTCTCCTTAGGAGCACCCTTAGGAGATTAATAAAGAGGATATCTAAGAAGCGGTTAAGCAAGAAAACAGCCGATGCAAAGGCTCTGAGGCAGATCTTTTGCCTATCTGCTTGGGAAAGAGCAAGGAGTCTTGTGTCTTGACTTTGCAGATGAAGTGGACTCAGAAGGAGTTAACAGCTGAAGATTCTCTGCTAATAGCTCTCCCCACAGAGGGACAGCAACTCTCTTCTGGAAAAGGCAACTCTGTGTTCAACACAAACAGTGAGTCTGGTGATAATGTCACTGCAAAACCATATGACTTGGACTAGGTTGATAGGAGTGGAAGAAATAAGATTCTGAATATATTTTTGAGGCATAGAGACAAGTGGATTTATGGTAGATTGAACATGGGATATAAGATAAAGAGTGGGGTCAAGAATGGCTCCAAGCATTTTGGCCTGAGCAACTAGAAGAATGGAATTGCCATCAGCTAAGTCAGGGAAGGCTGTAGATGGACCAGGTTTGGGGGAAAAGATCAAGAGTTTGCTTTAGGGTACGTTAGATTTAAGATGTTTGTTAAACATCCAAGTGCAGATATCAGATATACATATGGAAGAATTTTTAACTTGCAGAAAAATTCCTTCTTCCTGTTTGTACAGTTTTATGAGCTTTGAAAACTGCACAGTCATATAACTACCACCACAGTTAAAATACAGAACTGTTCCATCATCCTAAAAAAATCCCCCAAGTAACTCCTTTGTTCTCAAACTCACACTTCATCCTCAGCCCTTGGTGACCACTGATCTATTCTCCATCCCTAAGTGTTACATTTTCCAGAATGTTATATAAGTGAAATCAAAAGGTATGTAGCATTTTAAATCTGATTTCTTTTGTTAGCACAATTTATTTGAGATTTATCCATGTCAGGTTTATTAATAATCCTTTCCTTTTTATTGCTGAGTACTGGTTCAAAATAGGAAAAGGACTATGTCAAGGCTGTATATTGTCACGCTGCTTATTTCATTTATATGCAGAGTACATCATGAGAAATGCTGGACTGGAAGAAACACAAGCTGGAATCAAGGTTGCCAGGAGAAATATCAATAACCTCAGATATCAATAACCTCAGATATGCAGATGACACCACCCTTATGGCAGAAAGTGAAGAGGAACTAAAAAGCCTCTTGTTGAAAGTGAAAGAGGAGAGTGAAAAAGTTGGCTTAAAGCTCAACATTCAGAAAACAAAGATCATGGCATCTGGTCCCATCACTTCATGGCAAATAGATGGGGAAACAGTGGAAACAGTGTCAGACTATTTTTTGGGCTTCAAAATCACTGCAGATGGTGATTGCAGCTATGAAATTAAGAGATGCTTACTCTTTGGAAGGAAAGTTATGACCAACCTAGATAGCATATTAAAAAGGAGAGACGTTATTTTGCCAACAAACGTCTGTCTAGTCAAGGCTATGGTTTTTCCAGTGGTCATGTATGGATGTGAGAATTGGACTGTGAAGAAAGCTGAGCGCTGAAGAATTGATGCTTTTGAACTGTGGTGTTGGAGAAGACTCTTGAGAGTCCCTTGGACTGCAAGGAGATCCAACCAGTCCATTCTGAAGGAGATCAGTCCTGGGTGTTCATTGGAAGGACTGATGCTAAAGCTGAAACTCCAGTACTTTGGCCCCCTCATGCAAAGAGTTGACTCATTTGAAAAGATCCTGATTCTGGAAGGGATTGGGGGCAGGAAGAGAAGGGGATGGCAGAGGATGAGATGGCTGGATGGCATCACTGACTCGATAGACATGAGTTTGAGTAAACTCTGGGAGTTGGCAATGGACAGGGAGGCCTGGCATGCTGCGATTCATGGGGTCACAAAGAGTCGGACACAACTGAGCGACCGAACTGAACTGACTGAGTATTTCACTCTATGGATGTACTACTGTTTGTTCACAGCAGGACCTGTTTGACAGCAGGACATCTGGGTTGTCTCCCCTTACTAGCAGTTATGATAAAGCTGGTACAAATATTCATGGCATTTTTGTAAACAAAAGTTTTCAGATTTCTAAAATATACAATGAGGAGTAGGATTGTTGGGTCATCCAGTGAGTATATGTTTTCTACACTGCCTACTGTTTTCCAAAGTGGTTGTACCATTTTGTGTTTCCTGCAGGAATTTAAATAATTTTAATAATTTAATAATAATAATTTTAAATTATTTTTTAATGTACTTCTTATCAACTCTAATAGATATATAATAGTATCACTTTGTGGCTTTCATTTGCCTTTCCCTAACGAATAATGAAGTTGAGTGTTTTTTCATGTGCTTATTTTCCATACAAATTTCTTCTTTGGTAAGGTGTCCATTAAAATCTGTGCCCATTGTTTAAATGGGTTATTTGTTTATACACTGTTTAGTATGGACAGTTATTTATATAGTCTGCTTATATGTTTTTTGTCATATGTGTGATTTAGAAATATATTTTCCAAGTGTGTAGTTTGTCTTTTTATTCTTTTAAAAGTGTTTTTGGCAGAGCAAAAGTTTTAAATTTTGATGAAGCCCAGTTTATCATTTTTTTTTCTTTTACAGAACATGATTTTGGTTTCATACTCAAAAACTCATTGCCTAAATCACAGTCACAAAGATATTCTCCTTTATCTTCTTTTAAAAGTCTTACATATTTGTGTTTTTTATTTAGGTCTATGAAACATTTTTAGTTTTGTAAGTCTTGAGATATAGTCAAGGTACATTTTTTTTTTTTGCATATTGAGTGTCCAGTTGTTCTAGCACCGTTTGTTGAATCTCTACTTTCCTTTTTAATTTTAATCTTCTTTAACATCTCCAGATAGGATCATTTCTAATTACCTGTTTTTAAGTTCATTTACTTTTTTCTCTATCATCTCCATTCTGCTATTGAAGTTATCCAGCAATTTTTTAAAAATTTTAAGATGCCATATTTTTCAATCCTAACATTTCAGTTTGGTTTTTTTCTTAATAGTTTCTATTTTCATCTTGAGAGTTTGTATCTTTCCATTCATTTCAAGAATGTTCACCTTTACTTCATGGAACATGTTATGATAGCTGCTTGAAAGTCTTTGCTAATTCAAACATCTGGATCATCATGTTGGCCTCTGTTTATTGTTCTTTCTCTTGAGAATTGGTTAGATTTTTCTGGTTCTTTGTAGGTCAAATAATTTTATATCACTTCCTGGACATGTTTGGAGACTGGGTCCTGTTAAAATCCTCTTGAGAATGGAATGTCAATGGATTTTATTGCTGTTTTTGAAGGAAATAAACACAGGTTAAGACCATAAGTTTTGTCTTACTTTCTGTGGGCAGTGGTTCAAATATCATTTCAGGATTCAATGCCATTGTTTTTATTGCCCCAATATAGGTGACACTTGTGGCTTCCCAGATGGCGCTAGTGGTAAGTAATCTGCCTGCCAATGCAGGAGACATACCAGACTCAGGGTTCAGTCCCTGGGTCGGGAAGATCCCCTGGAGGACGGCATGGCAACTCACTCCAGTATTCTTCCCTGGAAAAGCCCCTAGACAGAGGAGCCTGATGGGCTACAGTCCATGGGGTTGCACAGAGTCGGACATGACTGAAGCGACACGTGCAGGTGACACTCAGGACTGTGTTTGGGACTTTGGAGTGGTTTGTATCATAGCTCAGTTCTCAGAGATTTTACTCTGCTTCTTTTGAGTCTGTTCTGCTCATGCACAGCTTGGGGGTAAGCTCAGGACTTGTGTTAGTTCATACACAGTATTAGAGGGAGTCCCTTTTCCAATTCTTTGCTCTCTGAGATTTTCTCCACATTCTCTGACTTCCGAGATCCCCTTTTCCAATTCTTTTGGTCAGAAAAATGGACTTTTCTCAGACTTTTAGCCCTTGCTCCCCCTACTACACTGTCCTACAGTTCTGGGTCATTGGAGCCACCTTGAGGGAGAAACAGCAAGAAAAATAATAATAATGGGGCTTCCTCCAACACTCTTCACATGGAGGGATTCCTTTTTCCAGTTCCACTAGTTAGAGAGACAAAGTTCAAGTGTCTTCACTACCATGAACATCGTCCTCATAGCATCTGCAACTGTGGCTGCCTCAAACAAAGCCGAGAGAAACAAAAAGAAAAAAATTAGGATCCTCTGCCCACCCACCTGTACTCTTGGCTCTCATCCTCTGGCCAGAAAAAGTGGGATTTTTATTGGAGCTTTGGGTGTCCATCCCTGCTTTAAATTCTGTGACTCTGATCTCCAGGCCACCCTCATATCAAGTCTAGAGAAACAAGAGGGGAAAAAAAGAATCTCAAGCTTACTCTATCTTGGTTGGCCCTAGAAGATCTGGGAATTTTATGCATGTGTGAATGCATGATATTTATGATATTTCAACCGTTTAGATTGGATAGCTATGATATTAAAACAATTATTCAGATTAAATGAGATCACCAAAGCAGTGGATTTAGATACAAAAGAGAGAAAGGGTACAAGAACTGAGGCCTGGGGCACTATAACAATTAGAAATCAGGTAAATGAGGAAGAAGGAGAAGACCAGAGATAAAAGGTGAACTCAGAAACAAGTGTCCTGGATGATAATAACAGTGTTTCAAGGAGGAGGAGGTGATCCATTGGGTCAATTACTGCCAATAAGTAATAGAAAGACTGAGAATTTGCCTTTGGATAATTCCAGTAGTTGTGGGTGGAATTAAGTGAGATGCTAGGTAGAACAAAATCAGCACAATTCTAAAACACTAAGGCCATTTTCATAGAAGTAGAGCAAATAACTTTAAAATTTATATGGAAACACAAAAGACCCCAAATAACTAAAACAATCTTGAGAAAGAAGAATGGAACTGGAGGAGTCATGCAAATCAGTTGTATGCTTTGGTTCTATCCTCCATCAGCTTCATCTCTAGATTAGAACCAAGTTTGGGTACATTGGCCATTACTATGATTTATCACTAGCTGATTACCTGATCAATTGTTCCCTTAGTGAAATAAAGTGAGAAAAATCAAATTAACCTTCCATTCAATGGAAGGTATTCAAAATGACAGTTCCCTTCACATGCAAGAGACTTCAGGCAGCTCAGCTGATAACCTGGTATGATCAGCACAGCTGCCCAGCTGGTACAACAGCATTGCCCAAGGACACATCCACCTACAATCATTTAGTGCTTCTCTTTGGCCATGTATGCACACACATTACAAGGCAGCCACAATAAATCAAAATCCCTAACATCAGGCACATGTTTATCCTTCTGTGTTAAGTTACTGTGGGATACTATGATTGTTGTTATTCAAATAAAGGGAGGTTACATTTATTTTCCTGGGTTCAGATAGGCAGGAATGGACATTTAAATCTCTTTAACAAAAATACTAAAAAAGAGTGAAGCCACACTGGTGGTGGAGATGGGAGTAGGGATGGAGGCTTTGGAAGTCAGCATCTCATCCAAATATGGCTTACCCAGAGGCTGACTCAGTCTGCAGGAAAACAGTACTAATGTTCAGTCTTCAGACATGGGATAGGCTTACACTTCTGAGTCCATAAAGCCATTTTAAGTCTAAGATTTGGCCTTGGTGTTTCAATTTCAAAGCAACTACATTTCTGACTTGAAATCTGTAGGGGCATAAGGTGTGTCTTTTATCTCAATTGCTAAGAAATCTGCATGCAGGTCAGGAAGCAAAAGTTAGAACTGGACATGGAATAACAGACTGGTTTCAAAAAGGAAAAGGAGTACTTCAACACTGTATATTGTCACCCTGCTTATTTAATTTATATGCAGAGTACATCATGAGAAAAGCTGGGCTGGATGAAGTACAAGCTGGAATCAAGATTGCAGGGAGAAGTATCAATAACCTCAGAAATGCAGATGACACCACCCTTATGGCAGAAAGCGAAGAAGAATTAAAGAGCCTCTTGATGAAAGTGAAAGAGGAGAGTGAAAAAGTTGGCTTAAAACTCAACATTCAGAAAACGAAGATCATGGCATCCGGTCACATAACCTCATGGCAAATAGATGGAGAAACTGGAAACAGTGGCAGACTTTATTTTGGGGGGCTCCAAAATGACTGCAGATGGTAACTGCAACAATGAAATTAAAAGATGCTTACTCCTTGGAAGAAAAGCTATGACCAACCTAGACAGCATATTAAAAAGCAGAGACATTATTTTGCCAAAAAATGTCCATCTAGTCAAAGCTATAGTTTCTCCAGTAGTGATGTATGTATGTGAGAGTTGGACTGTGAAGAAAGCCGAGCACTGAAGAACTGATGCTTTTGAACTGTGGTGTTGGAAAAGACTCTTGAGAGTCCCTTGGACTGCAAGGAGATTCAGCCAGTCCATCCTAAAGGAAATCAGTCCTGAATGTTCATTGGAAGGACTGATGTTGAAGCTGAAACTCCAATACTTTGGCCACCTCATGCGAAGAGCTGACTCATTTGAAAAGACCTTGATGCTGGGAAAGATTGAAGGCAGGAGGAGAAGGGGACAACAGAGGATGAGATGGTTGGATGGCATCACCGACTCAATGTACATGACTGTGAGTGAACTCTGGGAGTTGGTGATGGACACGGAGGCCTGGCGTGCTGCAATTCATCGGGTTGCAAAGAGTCGGACACAACTGATCAATTGAACTGAACTGAACTGAAGCTCCCTCAAGCCTCTCTCAGCAATCTTGTATGACTGTGGGAAGAGGAAAAGAACTGATAATATTGTTTCAACTAATCCTTATTTCCCAGAAAGCTCCCTGGATTTTACTTTGTTGCACTGAGAATTAGAAGGATTCTGATGCCTTCTTTTATTTCTGAAAGGGAAACTTTGTGGTATGTTCATCATGGGTAACCAGCCTGCAAACATGTTAGCTATCCTTCTCATCAGCACATCATCTCAGCTGGGAATTCAGACTTTCCTAGAGGGAGGAGCCAAATGTCAGGACAGAGCATTCACCCAGGTTGGCTAAAGATGGGCCTATATAGTTCCTTGATACCTATTTCAAAACTCCTCTGCATAAAGCAACATGGGAATATGCTTATAGAGGAAAGCAAAATTTTTAAGTGGCTGGGTTTATTTATTAGAAATTAATATGCCTCTATGGGGACTAGCTTTGTGATGAGTTGTGTCATTTGTAGGACTGGTTGGGGGTCCATACCCCACAGCTATTCATTTTCTCAAGTGCTGTATATTCCCCACGAGATAGTCTTTATCCGCCATTAGTCTCATCCCTAATGGCCTATATTAATTTATAACTGAGGAGTATTGCAAAAATGCACCATGTTTCAAAGAAGCAAGGTGAGCCCTTGCAACTCTCTTTAAGTCATAATAAATTAACCTGCAAAGAATGCCAATATTTATCTTCCATCATTTTTATAGTTACTGCTGCAGTGTTTCTTATGCTACCTTAACTAATATATGTCTTTGAGGGATTAACTTCTGTTGCAAAAAAAAGCAGATTAAAAAAAAATAGCTTTGTTTTATTTCTGTGAATAAATAATAGGTATTTTGGGGTTGACCAGATGGTAGAAAGAGGTGGGGAACTCTAGCTTGGGAGTTTCATTCTGTTTCTACCTTATACTAGCCGGGTGATTTGGGTGTTACTTCCCCACCTCTGGGCCTTGGTTCTGGAAAAAAAAAAAGTTGGATTGGTGGTTCTTTGACCACCCCATCCTGTTGATAACTAAGCAATCAAGCCAATGGCAGCCATGTCCATGATGAAACTCACTCAAATAGTTAAAATATGAGTTAGTTTTTAATGACTGAATTGAGTAAGCCACTCAGTATCCAGATAGATTGGTCCACAGCTGGTTGTTATGACAACCAGAAACAATGCTGCAAAAGCCAAGGACTCAGTGGAGATAAAGGGTCATGACCAGTGGCCCCTCTGCTATGGGAGCTTTAAAAGGGCCAAGTTGGCCCTGTGGATTTGCTCTTTCCAGCCCAAGGCCAACACTGGGCCCATTAGTCTTTCTATCTGATATGGGATTTTGTGTTTACTCATTCTACAACAGCTTTGTATTTAATTTACAAAGCAACCCTGAAAAATCCCTTGGTGGAGCGAACCATAGCCTGCTCTTTGAGCTAATTATTTTTCATTGTTTACGAAAAAGTATGCATATGCCTAGTAAATTCTTGTCCATGTACATCTTTATTTTTATTAATTTTATGCAACATAGCTCAAGCAATTAATCAATCTGTCTGGTTACAAAGGACATACAATGCCCTTTTAAGGTTTTATGATCACAAAAGATTCCCCCTGTTTAGTTCCTCTTGAAAAGGCATACTTTTTTTCCAGGTCAAGGAGAAATAACAGAGCAATCCTTCCAGCCAGGCTCTCCTTCAACAGGCCACACTCCACCAAGCAGGACGTTGGCCGTCACCACTTACAGTAAATCACTAGACAGTGGAGCCATCTTTGCCAGTCAGAAATATTTCCCCCCACACTGGTTCTGTTTGATTGGTGCTGGGTTTATGCAGTTCCTGGCACAGGGAGTGCCTTTTCCTCCTCTGCCAGGTTTCTTTCAGCCTTGCTACAGCCTTGTTTCAACTCTGGCTTAGAATCCAACCCACAAAACTACCTTTCCAATTGCTCCTTTTGGCCCAAAGAATGTCATCCAGTTTCCAGTGAAGGCTTCAGTCAAAGGCCTTGTTGTTCTGGGAGCTGGTACCCCAGCAGGATGGGCTGTTGCCAACCACGTCTCCCTCACCCACCCCAGCCCTGGGGACTATTGGGGGACTTTGAGTTCCCACAGCTTCATAAGCAGGCAATGAAGGTCTAGGATGCCATCAGACAAGGTTGCAGGGCATAATTATGGGGTTTTGAAACTCATGACTTATAAAGACCTTGGTCAAGCTGACTCGGAAAATAAAAAAGAAAATGTTTTCAAGCAACAATAGATAATAATAATAATAATATGGATTATGACTCAAACTAACACAAACTAATTTGGAATTTCAGGGCCACTTATTCAGGAAACCTCCCATTCATCTTCCCAGACTCTATCCCTCCCTGTTGTCCACACACAATGTTCCCTTTTTCAGGGAGTAATTTCTGTTAAAAAGCTTTTATTGCTCAGTTTATGGGAATCTCTTACTTGGATTTACAATACTTCTCAGATTCCATACACAGAAGTCATGGGATCTTGATTTCTGAGGAGGGAGTAGCTGCTGGAACCGAGAAAGACATAATGCTGGAAATACCATGTGGTCAGTGGTGGCTAAACCTCATATGAATTACATCACCTCTCTCCATCCCTGCCCCTCTCATTGCCACTCCCACTTATTTGATAATGGGATTGGAGACATCAGGCCAAATTATTTATTAAGCACATTCTGAATGCCAAACAAAGTCCAAGGCAAAAAGAATAGGGAGAAGGGAATCAAAACTTATAGTTCAGGCCTAGAGCCTAATAAAAGATCTTCATGCTGTTAGCATCTCCTGCATTCTCTAATCCAGTGGTTCTCAAATTTTAGGGGCATCAGATTTACCTGGGGGGAGATTATTATTAAAGCACAGGTTTTGGGACCTCACCCTCAGATTGTTTGATTCAGCAGATCTGAGGTGGAGACAAGAATTTGCATTATTAAGTTTCCAGATGATGCTTATATTCATGGTCCAAGGACCATACTTTGAGGAGCAGTGCTCTAATCCATTCTTCTCCCTGTTTCCAGAATGATCCTCTAGCATAGGAGTCTAATCAAGTACTCACCATTCAGTCACCATGGAGTAAAGTCCCACCTCAACATGACATTGAGGACCTCCCCAGTGTGGTCCTGGGCTTCCCTGGTGGCTCAGACAGTAAAGAATATGTCTGTAGTATGGGAGATTCAGGTTTAATTCCTGGGTCGGGAAGATCCCCTGGAGAAATAAATGGCAACCCACTCCAGTATTCTTGCCTGGAGAATTCCATGGGCAGAGGAACCTGGCAGGCCCCATTCTATGGGGTTGTAAAGAGTTGGACACAAATGAGTGACTAACACTCTCACTTTCAACATGGTTCCAGCTGATGTGTGCAGTCACAACCTCACACATACCATTTTTTAGCTTTTAGCCTGGGTTCAGAAGCAAACCTAGAGATAAGGATTTGAAGGGTAATGCCAGGAAGCAATAGTATAGGAGGCATTAATTAAGATGAGAAAAAAAGGAAACTAATACAGAGTTAGTTAAAAAGAAGATTACTGCTATAGATAACTGGGGCCCAGTCTCACTGGGAGCCTGCGGAGGACAGCACAGAACACCGCAGAGTTACCCTACCCAAGAGCTGAAGGACCTGGGGAATTATCCACCAATTTCTGCCAGTCTTTGGTTAACAGATACCTCTAGACCCATTAATTGCCTGTCACTTCCATTGTGTCCACATTAACTAACCATCACTTCTGGTGTGGCCCTGTACAAGTCTAGCTCGCTGTGGAGGCCAGAGAAAGAACTCAGGCAGAGCCATAGGGGCTTGAAGTAGGAAGCCATCAGGTCAAAGTACATACGAATGCTGAGTTCTGAGGGTTCTTTGATGAGCCACTATCAGCGTCTACTCTACAGGTCCTCTTCACATCCAGCTCTTTCACACTTCTCCTGTGCAGAGACATCCACTCCTGCCTTCTCCTGCTCTGGCTCTCTGACAGAGGTTTGGATGGGGCTGAACTGATTTTTTAGGGCTTGGATGGACAGCCGGCTGTGTGTTCCTTGGCTCAGTGCACTCAAGTCTGTGTGAACAGATGAAGTTAAAGAGCCCAGGGCAAGTGATGAACAGAAACAGGAGAACCAAGAGGGCCACAAACGCTAGGGAAAGACTGTGCAGGGTGGGGTGGTGGCATGAGGTGCTGACAAAGCAGCTGAGGATGTGTCTGCAGGCAGTCTTTTTTTTTGGAGGAATATTGTTTTACAGTGCTGTGTTGGTTTCTGTCCTGCTGCTGCTGCTGCTGAGTCACTTTAGTCGTGTTCAACTCTGTGCGACCCCATAGACGGCAGCCCACCAGGCTCCCCCGTCCCTGGGATTCTCCAGGCAAGAACACTGGAGTGGGTTGCCATTTCCTTCTGCAATGCATGAAAGTGAAAAGTGAAAGTGAAGTCGCTCAGTCGTGTCCGACTCTTAGCGACCCCATGGACTTTAGTCCACCAGGCTCCTCCATCCATGGGATTTTCCAGGCAATGCTGCAGTGAGGTGCCATTGGTTTCTGTCCTACAACAACACAAATCAACCATAATTATACCTCTATCACCTACTTCTTGAGCCTCCCTTCCCTCCCCTCAAACCCACCCCTCTAGGTCATCACGGAGCACCAGGCTGGGCTCCCTACACAGGCAGTCTTTTGAAGTCATCCTTTGGGACAAATTTTGAGCCCTTTGACTTTAGGTCAGTGGTGGCCACCTGCTGTGCAGTGATTGTGAAATACTATGAAATGCAAGAGGAAGTAGTATAATTACATTATCCTATTGCCCAAATGGTAAGTCTTAGAGAAGAGCTTGCACAGCACTCATGGATGTGATTACTCTGACCTCCTACCCTGGCACTGAGGTGACGTGCTGCCCCCTCCCAAGTGCTATAGAATCCCCTCCTTCTCAGTCAGTCTTTGCCTCAGGTACTGAGCCTCAGAAATTGTTAATTTTGTGAGAGCTCAACAAGTCGAGAATATTCTCTCCCTTGATTTTCAGACAGACTTCTTGATCTGCTGTCAGGGTTCTAGGAGTGCAGAGTAATGATGGCTTAAAGTGATTTGGGGCAACAAGGGTGTGTAACGTTGATATGTAGGGGTGGGCAAGAAAGACAAGGATAATAAACAACCAAAAATTCCCATTTAATATTACTTTGATACTTAATATTTACTATATTAAAAAAGTCTCCTCTAAAAAGAAAAATAAAAAACATAGAAATTTTTTTCCTAAGGAAATCTTCTGACCAAAACAGTCTCGAGCTCATGAAATGTTAGTGAGTGACTGGTTCATATCCTAATTTTTAATCCCTTTATCCTTTTTAATCACAGTCAGGCATAAGAAAACATAATTTACTTGACATGATTTGGGGAGAGAAAAACTGAAATATATTAAACATCATTTAATCACATTATTTAGAAAGAAGAAAATCAGAGACACTAATTGCCCATGATGGCTATTTATACAGTGCACCACTGGAGTGAAGGGATCCTGGCTGCTCTAGAAATAGGCAGTTTAAATATGATCCAGAAGACAAACAGTGGAGCCAATAAAGACACATTATCTGGGAGGTGACATGTTTTCTCTGTTAAAGTTCAGCTATTGAAAGGGTAAAGAAATAAGAACAGGCCACAGTCAAGTCTCAAGTGAGACCACAGAGTGGAAAAACTTTGCCCCCTTTCCTATCTCATCCTTTTGCCTGATGTCTTTCCTTCAGATGTCCTGAAGATAACCCTGAAGTGTTCCAAACTCAACTGGGTGATGACTTCTGCTTTAGAACAATCCTCTCTTTCCTCCATATCCACCAAAATGCACCTGTTCTATGTCTTAATCTTCAAAAGTTTGCTTTGTGCTTAATTAGCTATCATCTATAATCTAATACACAAAGTCCCCATAAAGAGTCAAGGTCTAATGGTGGCATGAGGAGACTCCATCAATTTCTCATGTAAATTTGGGGATCCCATAGGGAGGTCTTCTTTTTCTTAATGCATCCTGTTACTATGAAAACTAAAACTGAAGTGAATAAATACACCCAAATAAAAATGCCTCAGTGTTTTAAGGATTCTCATACTTCCCAAAGAAGTTGTGGGGATGAATAGGTTCCGTTGTCAAATTATTTTGTTCGTGGTGTTGACATTTGAAGATCCCTATTAGAGAAAGGAGAAAGATCTATTTTCATATTCTTCCAACTATATAGGCTTGCTTGAATTTCTTTAAATATAAGTCTAAGGAAGTTATCTTAGAATTTTTCAGTTCTAGTAAATTGGAAATAAATTTTTATCTTTTTCTGGTGAAATTTAATTTCCAGTTTCCAATTTCTCAAATCATTCCTTTAGGCAGTATACCTGGAATGGCACCAATCTCTCTAAGACTTGAGGTATCTTTCTTTTGACCCACTGACAGGCAATATGAATGTCATCAGGAAAGTAAATGGCCGAAACAGCCACACAAAGGACACTAACTGATTTGTGCCAATGGTATGAAGGCTTACTCCTTAGGTTCTCCAAAAAGGGCCTATACCCACTCTCAGGTGCCCTTCACACCCAAAATACTATTCCTTCGTTCCCAAAGGTGTTGCAATTCACACTGTCAATTAAGATTACTTTGGAGATGGGAACAGAAACTACATCACACTAGTAGTATTAATACCTACAGTATACCAGGCAGTGTACTAAGGTGCATTCATAGACCTTTATTTCATCTACTAGTCCAAAACACTTGTAAAATTGTCATTATAATTCTCTAGTCCTTGAAGAGAAACCTCAAAAAGAAAAGGTGACTTGCCAAATTAAGTAGCAGAACCAAAACCGGCTCCAAGACCCGTGCTATTTTCTCCAAATTCAGTTCAGTTCAGTTCAGTCACTCAATCATGTCCGACTCTTTGACACCTCCTGGACTGCAGAAAGCCAAGCTTCCCTGTCCATCACCAACTCCCGGAGTTCACTCAAACTCATGTCCATCAAGTCGGTGATGCCATCCAACCGTCTTATCCTCTGTCATCCTGTTCTTCTCCTGCCTTCAATCTTTCCCAGCATCAAGGTCTTTTCCAGTGAGTCAGTTCTTCTCATCAGGTGGCGAGAGTATTGGAGTTTCAGCTTCAGCACCAGTCCTTCTAATGACTATTCAGGACTGATTTCTTTTAGGCTTGACTGGTTTGATCTTGCAGTCCAAGGGACTCTCAAGAGTCTTCTCCAACACCACAGTTCAATTAGTCATTCTCAAATGTGTGATTCCCTGGACTAGCAGCACATTCTCAGGCTTTGCTCCAGCTCCACTGGATGAGAACTCAATGTCAAAAGCTCAGCAATTTGTGTCTTAACAAGCCCTCCAAATGAGGCTGATACTCCTCAAAATTGGAGAAATCCTGTCCTAGAGCACAAATCCACATGCCTATATCCAGAGATGAGCATGGCATGGCCCCTACTAGGGGCGTTTCATTGTGACAAGCTGACTTTTCTGTAACCTCCCTGTTCTCAGATGATCTCTTCCTTAGTCGCAATAGCCATTATTGTCCATATAATCTTATCATCCATTTATCACTTATGTCTCATGACAACTCTTCCACTGGGGCCTGAAACTCTGAGACCTCTGCAGTGATTTCATTTTTCACATCTGTCTTCCACTTAACAGTGCTTGACAAGAGTGGCTTGCATATAGCTACAAGTTCCATAAATACTGGTTTCCATGATGAATGGATATATCAGAAGAATGGATACATGTATATGTATGGCTGAGTCCCTTTGCTATTCACCTGAAACTACCACACATCGTTCATTGACTATACTCCAATACAAAATGTTTTTGGTGTTAAAAAATAATAATAATAAAAGAACAGAATATGAAATTAGATGTATCATTTCTCTCAACCATGATGAATACTATGCATATAAAATCCTGTAAATAAATGCATTAAAATTTTAATAGTTACTATTCTTGGGAAAAAAAAAAGAAGCACTAATAACCACCTTATATACCTCAATAACATTGGAATATTCTTCAGTCTGGAGAGCACCTACTAAATGAAATGCTGAGAAATGAGAATGTGTCTTCCCTGAGGCCAGTGCTTCTTAAAGTCTAATGTGCCCACAAACCATTTAAGGATCTTGTTAAGATGCAGATTTCATTCAAGAGTCTAACTTCCTACAAGCTCCCAAGTGATGTCCATACTGTTGGCCCACAGACCCTGCTTTGAGTAGTGTGGTTACAGTGCCCATGATCATGAAGGGTTTGAAAACTGAGACACAGGAGAAATAGTTGTGGTGGAGACCTCTGTGGTTGGATTTGAATATTTGGAGGTGAAGACAAGTCCAGTTACCCTTAGCTGGCCCAAGGGCAGTGAGGGGGCACTATACATTTAGAAGATTCCAATTTTAGCTCAATAAAGAGGAACTTGCAAACAATCAGAATTGTCTATGCAGTAAGTGGATTGCCTGAAAATATCACTGCCTGCCCCACCATCCCCAGCCCTAGAAATGTTGCATGGCAGATGAAGGAGCACTGGGCAGGGGCATCACAGAAGGAAATCCTGAGTGGGACAGTTGGACAAGATGGCCCCAGGGCCGCCGGTCCAGCAGGGTTTAAGTATAGTCTTACCTTCCACAATTGAGAGAAAAGACCACATCTCATTCTTATTAATAAGGTTGTCAATGTTTCTAATATCAGATATGCAGATATGTATGCAAACATACATTCTGAAGAAATTATCAATTCATAAAAATGCAAAGTGAAAAATAAATTACTTCCTATTACCCAACTGCTGTCAACATTATAGACTATTTCCTTCAAACTCTTCTAAGCATATATTTTTAAATGGTTGAAAATTTTTTATACAAATTTTGAACTCTTTTTTTCCCTCTTAGTATTTATATCTTAAGTAATTCCTCATGTTATTAAAAATGTTTCCTAATGCTTCTTAATGGCTGCACCATATTGTCTTGTATGTACTGAAATGGATTTAATCAACCCCTAATCACAGGCTATTTCTGCTATTTCCATATCCTCACTATTTTACATATTACAAAGATTAAGTTAGTGCAAAAATGTTGGTCTGCATATCTGATTATTTCCTTAGGATGCCTTACTAGAGCATGAATATTTTAAGGCTCTAAATATTAATAGATATTCTCCAACTGCTTTTTAGAAAAATTGTACCACCAGAAATGAGAGTAAGTATGGATTCCCCATTGTCTTCAGCAATAGGAAAATTGCCACTTTAAAACTTTTATAACATTTGGTTTCATAGAAATATTAATAGAATCTTATTATAGTAGTTCATTTATATTTCTTTGATTCCACTCAAGGTGAAATACAATTTTAGTTTTATTAACAATTTTTATTTCTTTTTTGTGACTGAGTTCTCTGCTTATTTTTCATTAGTCCTAGAATATTCCTTACCAAATGTGTATAATATTCTTTTTACAGGTGGTGAATCTGATAAACCATAATTTCTTATATCTGTTAAAAAGATTTATTATCTAATGTTACATTTTCGATGTTCCAAAGTTTTAACTGCATTATCAAATCTATTAATCATTTTCTTCTGCCTTCAATTTCTTTTATACTTGGAAAGTCTTCCCCATTCAGAGTATACTTAGTAAATGTTCAACCTTTAAGGTTTGAATTTTGACAGTGAACTTTAATCCACTTATAATTAACATTCAGGTAGGCTTCCCTGGTGGCTCAGCGATACAGAATCAGCCTGCCAATATAAGAGATGCAGGTTCGATCCCTGGGTCAGGAAGATCCCCTGGAGAAGTGGATGGCAACCCACTCCAGTATTCTTGCCTGGGGAATCCCAAGGACAAAGGAGCCTGGCGTGCTACAGTCCATGGGGTCTCAAAGAGTCGAACATGACTGAGCACAGCACAGCACAGCAGGGCTACATAGGTTTCTTTTCCCAAGAGCTGTTTTCTAATTGATGTATTAAATAATGCATGTGTTCTCCCACTGAATTTTTTTACATTGAAAACTTTTGTTTGTTAAAGGTACAAAAACAGTTTTGTCAGTTTATTAATATTTTTAGTGAGAGCATATGACTATGCATCATTTTTTAAAAAATCTTGATTTAAAATTGGCAATCTTAAAGTCTTAAAACACGTTTACTTCTCAACTTTTCATTTTGAAAAATTTCAAAATTAAAGACAAATTAAAATAATGATACAATGAACACCCATATACTCTTCACGTATATTCACTACTTATTTTTTTTTTTTACCAATTGTTAATATTTCCTTTAAGTCTATCTGTTCTCTCTCCCCTCCCATCCCCTCCTCCCTCTCTTTTGTTTTGTTTTCCTGAACCACTTGATAGATGCTATCATTTTGACACTTGAACCTCACCCCCAAATCTTCACTATGTATCTCTAAAAACAAGAGCATCTTATTACATACACACACTACTATTATTGAATAAATTGTCCATATTTAAACTTCCTCAACTACATTCTTTATAGTTTTATTTTTCCTAATATAGAATTCAATCAAGGATTATGCATTATATTTAGTTATTGTGGTTCTTTCACCTCCTTTTCTTGTCTCATGATACTGACAGTTTTTCAAGATTTCAGGCCAGTTATCTTACAGAATGTCTCACAGTCTGGCTGGTCTAAGAGTTTATTCACAAGTAGAAACTAGTTAAATATTTTTGTTAGAAAAACTTCATAGGTGGTATTGTGTCCTTCTCAGAGCATCACATCAGGAGACTCCTATTGATTTTTTTAAATCAGCTTAATCAACATATAATGTACATGCACTAAAATTAGCGAATTGTAAGGGTACAATTGAATGGATATTGACAAACATATAGTCATGTAACCACCACTTCAATCATGATTTACAGCACCCGCAACATCCCAAAAGATTCCCCTGTAGCTCTTTGCGAACAGTCTTCTGCCCACACTCTTGGCATCCACTGATCTGCTCTCTGTTACTATAGTTTTGACTTTTCTACAATGTCATATGAATATATCATACAGACTTTCTTGTCTGTCTTCTTTCCCTTAACATAATGTTTTGGGATTCATCCATGCTGTTGCATGTATCAATAGTTTGTACCTTTACATTGGTGAGTAGTACTCAGTTGTATGAGTGGAACATAGTTTGTTTATTCATTTACTGGTTGACTGACATTTGGAGTCTTTTTTTTTTTTTTCCTGCTTTTGTTTCATTCTTTTTTTGGATGCACTGCATGGCTTGTGGGATCTTAGCTTCCTGATCAGGGATCAAACCTGTGCCTCCTACAATGGAAGCACAGAATCCTAACCACTGGGATTCCCTGGAGTCTTTTCAATTTGGGGAACAACAGACTGGTTCCAAATAGGAAAAGGAGTGCGTCAAGGCTGTATATTGTCACCCTGCTTATTTAACTTATATGCAGAGTACATCATGAGAAACGCTGGGCTGGAAGAAACACAAACTGGAATCAAGATTGCTGGGAGAAATATCAATAACCTCAGATATGCAGATGACACCACCCTTATGGCAGAAAGTGAAGAGGAACTAAAGACCCTCTTGATGAAAGTGAAAGAGGAGAGTGAAAAAGTTGGCTTAAAGCTCAACATTCAGAAAACGAAGATCATGGCATCTGGTCCCATCACTTCATGGGAAATAGATGGGGAAACAGTGTCAGACTTTATTTTTTGGGCTCCAAAATCACTGCAGATGGTGACTGTAGCCATGAAATTAAAAGACCCTTACTCCTTGGAAGAAAAGTTATGACCAACCTAGATAGCATATTCAAAAGCAGAGACATTACTTTGCCGACTAAGGTCTGTCTAGTCAAGGCTATGGTTTTTCCTGTGGTCATGTATGGATGTGAGAGTTGGACTGTGAAGAAGGCTGAGCACCGAAGAATTGATGCTTTTGAACTGTAGTGTTGGAGAAGACTCTTGAGAGTCCCTTGGACTGCAAGGAGATCCAACCAGTCCATTCTGAAGGAGATCAACCCTGGGATTTCTTTGGAAGGAATGATGCTAAAGCTGAAACTCCAGTACTTTGGCCACCTCATGCGAAGAGTTGACTCATTGGAAAAGACTCTGATGCTGGGAGGGATTGGGGGCAGGAGGAGAAGAGGACGACAGAGGATGAGCTGGCTGGATGGCATCACTGACTCGATGGACGTGAGTCTGGGTGAAGTCCGGGAGATGGTGATGGACAGGGAGGCCTGGCGTGCTGCGATTCATGGGGTCGCAAAGAGTCGGACACGACTGAGCGACTGAACTGAACTGATTCATAGCATACAAAACTGCTATGAATATTTGAATACAAGCCTTTGTGTGGACATATATTTTCATTTCTCTGGGGTATATATTAGGCATGGGATCAATGGTTCATGTGGTAAATACGTTTAACTTAAAAGAGATTTCCAAACTATTTTGCAACGTGATTGGACCATTTTGCATTTTCACCAACTGTTTTACACCTAGCCAACATTATTAATATTCTTTTTTAAAATATTAGCTATTCTAATGGGTGTGTAACGGTGACACACTGTGGCTTTAATTTGCATTCCCTTAACAGCAGATAATGTTGAACATCTTTTTGTGTGTTTATTTGCCATTTGAATACTTTCTTTTGTGAAGTACCTCTTCAAGTCTTTGGACCATTTTTTAAATTGCGTTGTTTGTTTTCCTAATCTTGAGTTTTGAAAGTTTTTTATATACCTGGATAACAGTCTTTTGCTGGATACGCAATTTACAAATATTTCTCCTTGTCTGTGGCTTTCCTTTTAATTTTCTTAACTATAGCTTTTGAAGAACAGAAGTTTTACAGTTTGATCAAATTAAATTAATCATTTTCCTGTGTGTTTCAAATTCACTAATCTTTTTCTTCTGCAGTGTCTAACTTGCTTTTAATCCCATCCAGTTTGTTTTTCACCTCTAGAAATCCCATGCTAGCCTTTGTAATATCTTTCTATCTCCCTAGCATGTTCATGTTTTCCTGTTTTCTTGAGTATAATAGATATATTTATACTAGCTATCTTAGTAATCTTCTTTCCTAGTTCCACCATCACTATTATATCTGGCTTCATTTCTATTGGTTACATTTCCCCTGGTTATGGACCATATTTTCTTGCCTCCTTGCATGCCTAAGTTTTCATTGGATGCTAGACATTTTGAATTTTACTTTGTTGAGTGCTATGCTTTTTAAAATTCCTTTAAGTAGTATTGAACTTTGTTCTGGTGTACCATTAAGTTACTTGGAGTCAGCTGTATCATTTGGTGTCTTGCTTTTAGAATTCATTAGGACAGATCTAGAACAGTCTTTGGTTCAGAATCAGTCTAGAGTTAATTTAGCCTTACTAATACAGCAATATATCTGAGGACTCTAACCAAGTCCTCCACCTGTGACAAGGTCTTTCTACTCTGGATAGAGGAAACACAAATTATTCCAAGCCTTTGAGGATCTCTGGGAATTCTTTGGCCTACTGTTGTCCAGTGATTCTTTCCCCAGACTTGGGTAACTTTTTCTCATCCATTAGAAGATCAGTACTCAGCCAAAGCCAAAGACTAGAGTTGATCCCTCTACAGATGAACAGCTCTCTCTTGCAGCTCCCTCATCTCTAGTACTCTCCCCACACACTCTAGACTCCTTGGTTTTCCTGCGCTTCAACCCTTGTCTCCTAACTTGATGGAACCACCAGGCTCTCTTTGGATTCCTCCTCCCTCTACTGTGGTATGAAAACCGCCTCAAGATAGTAATGAGGGACAATCATAGTTCTCACCTCTCTCAGTTCCTTAGCCTTAGGAATCACAGGCCTGCCCTCTTTATTGATGGATATCTGAAAATCATTGCTTCATCATTAGGTTTTCTAGATTTTTAGTTGTCTAAGGTAAAAGGGTAAATTTGGCCATTTAGTCCATCGTCACCAGGGAAACTGAAGTCTCTTTCCTAATGGTTAATGTTTCCTTTATAGACACACACACACATGCATACCCACATCTGTTATTAATTTCATAGATCTGCAATTTATTATGTTACTATCATACTACTTCAATTATTATAACTTTAAAATTTAGGAAGAGCTTCTGCTCATTAACTTTTCCAATGTCTTGAAACTATTTTTATATTCCAAATACATCATAATCATTTTATTAACTTCTCTCTTTAAACCCCATTGGGACTTTTATTTATGTTAAGCCTACATCTGACATCTTAACCATATTCAAATTTCCTTTTTCTCCACATGTCCTCATTTTTTTTAATTGCTAATTCTCAGTGTGTTTCAAATGGTTACTACATGTTTCAAATTAAGGTTATTCTTCCTGGGTCTTTTAGAGGATATTATCTTTATTATAAAAGTGTTTTTTTAAACTGTGTTTTCTAAGTGGGTATTGCTTGTTTACCAGAAAACTGTTGATTTCTATATATTTATCCTATATCCAATATTTTTATGAATTGTCTCATTAATTCTAAGATGATCTTTAAAAATTATTCTCTTGGATTTTCTAGGTAGACTATCTTACCATCTGAAAACAAGATTTATTTTATCATAGGCATTGAAGAAATCTCCTTCTACTCTTACTTTGGTGGGAGTTTTATATCAGGACTAGATATTGGATCTTCTCCAATTCTTTTCCTAAATCTATTTAAATGATCATCCGATTTTTCCTTTTTAATCTTTTACATTAATGGCAGTGATAAACCAACTTTATAATCCTGAAGTAAACTCTATTTGGTCGTGATGTACTGTCATTTTTATAATTACTGGATTCATTTTTCTAAAATTTTGTTAAGAAACTTTGCATCGATATTCATGAAGGATATTGATTTGTAGTTTCTTTTCCTTTGAGTCTCCTTTCTTTCTTTCTTTTTTTAAAATCTGGAGTAATGCTCAACTCTTAGAATGAGTTTGGAAGTATTTCTTTCTTTTCAACTTTCTGGAATAGTTTATGTAGAACCAGTATTATTTCTTCATTAAATGTTTGGTACACCTCCCCAGTGAAGCCATTTTCCTTTTGCCAGAAGGACTACCTTTGCATTTCATATGAATTGTAGAATCAGTTTGTCAGTTTCTACAAAAATGTTTGCTCTCATTGTGATTAGGATTGCACGGAAACTATACATCAATTTGGAGAGAACTGCTTGTGATGAACACTGTCATCTTTCTTTATATCTGATGAAGTATTTTATCTCCCTTTACAAAAGTTTCCAACTACACCTTTTATTTTTACCTAGTAGTAGATCCAAATGTAATTGTAAGAAACAACACAGAGCAATCCCACATGTCTTATACCCACTTCCACTAGTAACATCTTGAAAAACAATAGTGCTGTATCACAACCAGGATACTGACATTAACAAAATCAAGATACAAAACGTTTTCATCATCACAAGGATTTTTCATGTTGCCTTTTCATAGCCACAATCCATTTCTCCTCCTCTCACCCTCCACACTACCCCCTCTAACCCCTGACAGCCATTGACATGTTCTTAATTTCTACTGACACAATTTTTTTCATTTCAACAGCATTATGTAAATGGAATAATACACTATGTAACCTTTTGGGATTGACTTTTTTTCAGGCAACAGAATTCTCTGTAGGCTTACCCAACTTGTTGCATCGAATTGATAGTTCATTTCAATTTTTATTGCTGAGTGGTATTCTACAGCACTGAGACTGTAGTTATAAACAAATCATTGCTAACGACTAACCCATTGAAGTTTAGCTGGGTTGTTTCCAATTTGGGACTATTATGAATAAAGATGCTATAAATATCCATATGGACTTCCCTGGTAGCACAGCTGTTAAAGAATCCGCCTACAATGTGGGAGACCCCAGTTCAATTCCCGGGTCAGGAAAATCCCATGGAGAAGGGACAGGCTACCCACTCCAGTATTCTTTGGCTTCCCTGGTGGCTCAGACAGTAAAAAATCTGCCTGCAATGTGGGAGACCTAGGTTCGATCCCTGGGTCAGGAAGATCCCCTGGAGGGCGGAATGGCAACCCACTCCACTATTCTTGCCTGGAGAATCCCCATGGATAGAGGAGCCTTGTGGGCTATAGTCCATGGGGGTCACAAAGAGACAGCTATGACTGAGCAGCTAAGCACAGCACAGCACAAATATCCATATATAGGTTTTTGTAGGAACACATATTTCCATTTCTCTGGATTAAAGAAACTGCCAAGTTGTTTTACAGAGTGGTTGTATCATTTCATATCCCCATCAGCAAAGTGCAAGAGATTCAGCTTTGCCACATACAATAATTGTTATTATCACTATTTTTTTAGGGACTCTGAGAGATGTGTATTAATATTGCACCGTGACTGGTTTGCCTTTCCTTAATGAATAAATCATATTGAGCATCTTTCTGTGTGCTTAGTTTTGTGTGCTTGTATGTTCTTTTTGTTGAAATCTCTGTTCATGTCTTTTGTTTCTTTTGTAATCGAGTGTTTGAGATTTCTTTACATATATCTTTTGTTGGACATACGTTTTGCAAAGATTTTCTTCTTGGTCTGTACCTTGTCTTCTCATCCTAACAGGGTCTTTTTCAAATCAAATATTTAAATTTGATGAATTTCAATTTATCTTACCTTTTTTTTATGTAGCATGCTTTTGATATCAAGTCTAAGAACTCATCACAGGTCCCTTATCCTGAATATTTTCTCCTGGGTATTTTTTTCTGGAAGTTTTATGGCTTAACATGTTAGATTTAAGTCCATGATCTATCTTGAGGTGATATTTGTATAAACTGTGAAGTTTAATTCAAAGTTTTGATTCTTTTTTTTTTTTTTTGGCTTAAAGCTGTTCAGTTACTTCAGCATCATTTGTTGAAAGGCTGCCCTTCCTCCACTGACTTAGTTTTGTTCATTTGTCAGAGATCAGTTTGGTACCATTTGTTTGGGTCTATTATTGGGTTCTGTCCTCATTTTCATTGATTGATGTGTCTATCATTCCACCAATTACAGTCCAGATGATTATAGGTATATAATAAATCTTTAAATCAGATAGACTGATTCTTCCTACTTTGTCCTTTTTCAAAATTGCTATAGCTATTCTAGTTTTTTTCTTTTTCCATGTAAATTTCAGAATAATGTTGTTTATGGCTCCAAAAATTCATGCTGAAATTTTGATAGGAATTGCACTAAATCAATATACCAATTTGGGAGAATTCACACCTTTAGTATTTTGAGTTTTCCAGTCCATGCTCAACTGATATATTTTTATTGAGGTGAAATTCATAAAACACTGTTTAAAAGTGTAATTTCAGTGGCATTCAGTACATTCACAATTTTATACAATCATCACCTCTCTCTAGTTTCAAAACATTTCCATTGACCCAAAATGAAACTCTATCCATTAAGCAATTGCTCCCCAATCCTTTCTCCTTCAAGTGCACTCTGCATTCTGTCTCTATAGATCTACCTATTCTGGATATTTCATACAAATGAAATCATATGTGACTTTTTCTATCTGCCTTCTTTCATGTAGCATAATGGTTTTGAGGTTCATAGATGGTGTAGCATACATCAATACCTCATTTCTTTTAATGGCTAACTATTAATAATATTCCACTGCATGTTAACACCACAATTTGTTTATCCATTCATCTGTTGATAAACATTTGAGTTGTTTTCATTTTTTTAGCGATTGTGAATAATGCTACTATGAATAGTGTATATAAATATTTGTTTGAGTAACTGTTCTGCCTTCATTTTTGAAAGATATGTTCATTGGGCATAGAATTCTACATTATCAGTTTACTATTTCAGTACTTTAAAGATGCTGGTCCACTATCTTCTTCCTTAGATTTTTCCTGGTGAAAAAATCTGCTGAAATCCTTATTTTTGTCCCTCTGTGCATAACAGATCATTTTTCTGTAAGTGGTTTTAAGATTTTCACTCTATATCTAGCTGCTGTTTATGATGTTGTTTGGTGTAGTTTTCTTCATATTTCTTGCACTTGGGTTATCTGAGATCCTTACATCTATATGTTACTTATTTTCAAAAAATTCAGAAAATTTTAAGCCATTATTTTCCTTTCTTCTCGCTCCACTATTATAATTGCATATTAGAGTGCTTTAAGTTGTCCTGCAACTCACCAATGAACTGTTCATCTTTTCCCCAATCTTTTCACTCTTTGTGTTTCATTTTGGATACTTTCTATTAGTATGTCTTCAAGTTCATACTTGAACTTTTTTTCTGCAAAGTCTAATCTGTCTTTAACCCATTCATTATATTTTTTATCTCACCTCATCCATTGTACCTTTTATCAATAGAAGTTTGAGCTGGGTCTTTTTTAATCTTCCATGTCTCTCCTTAACTTTTTAATTACATGGAAACAGCTTAATAGTTGTTTGATTCTCCATTTCTGCTAACTATAACATCTGTGTCAATCTGGATCAGTATCTATTGATTTCTTTTTTCCTCTTTGTGAATTGAACTCTCCTTTTCTGGTATGCCTGGTAATCTTTTATTGGAGGCAAGACCTTGTGAATTTTACCTTCCTTGGGTGCTGACTATTTATATATTTCTATCAACACTCTTACCTTGTAGTAGGAAATGGCACCTCATTCCAATATTCTTGCCTGGAAAATTCCATGGACAGAGAAGCCTAGTAGGCTATATAGTCCATGGGGGTTCAAAGAGTTAGCTAAGTGACTAAGCACACACATCAATAGTCCAGCTTTTTTTCTGAGACACAGTGAAATTACTTGGAAATTGTTTGACCCTTTTAGGTGTTTCTTTTATTTATTTATTTATTTATTTATTTATTTTATTTTTTTAACTTTAAATTTGTTTTAATTAGAGGCTAATTACTTTACATTATGGTAATGATAACCCTGTATGCGAGACAGCAAAAGAGACACAGATGTATAGAACAGTCTTTTGGACTCTGTGGGAGAGGGAGGGGGGGATGATTTAGGAGAATGGCATTGAAACATGTATAATATCATATAAGAAACAAATCACCAGTCCAGGTTCGATGCAGGATACAGGATGCTTGGGGCTGGTGCGCTGGGATGACCCAGAGGGATGGTATGAGGAGGGAGGTGGGAGGGGGGTTCAGGATTGGGAACACGTGTACACACATGGTGGATTCATGTTGATGTAGGTGTTGCTTTTAAAATGTGTTAATTTTAATCTAAAGTTCATTCTTCATTATTGGGGAAAGAAACTTTTGAGTACAATTCTCCATGAATGTTGAGACTTTACAGCCTGGTTTGTTGAGAAGAGGCACTATTATCAGCTTTGTGTGAACACTAAGTACCATTCTCTGCTCCCGTCTTGGGTAGTTTCCTCAGACACATGTGTTGCTCAGTACTCAGCTGAATACTCAAGGAACCGTCTGAAGATCTCTGAAGTTCTGTTTCTGTGCAGTCTCTTCTCAAGTAATATTCCTTCTGAACTCTAGCAAACTTGGTATTTCTAGACTCTCGGTTCCATCTCTTCTAGTCAGAAAGGACATTATATTCTGTTTGGTTTCCCTCTTCTTGTGCCATAGGCCAGAAACTTTTTCAAGGCAATAATCTGAGGCTATAAACCCTGCCACTTTGCAACAATATGGATGAACCTTGAAGGTATTATGCTAAATGAAATAAGTCAGACAAAGAAAGCAAATACTGTATAATCTCATTTATATATGGAATCTAAAAAGGTCAAACTCAGAAAAACAGATAGTGGAGAAATGGTTACCAGGGGCTTGGGATGGGGAAATGGTGAGATGTTGGTCAAAGGGTACAAACTTCTAGCTAACAGATGAATCAGTTCTAAGGAATCTAATGTACAGCATGGTAATTACAGTTAAAAACATTGTATTATATATGCTTAAAAGTTTCTAAGAGTAGATCTTAAATGTTTTTTCTGCAACAAAGGAATGGTAATTATGTGATATGATGGAGGTGATACCTAACATTACAATGGTAATCATCCTGCAATATATAAATGTATCAAGTTAATATGCTGTACACATTAAATTGAACAAAGAGAAGAACAAAACTGGAGAACTAAAACTATTAATTTCAAGACTTATTATAAAGCTACAGTAATCAACACACTGTGATATTAATATAGACACATAAATTAATGAAACAGAATAGAAGTCCAGACATAGATCTTCACATATATCAAAAACCAACTTTCAGCAAAGGTACAAAAGCAATTCAATGGAGAAATGATAAATCTTTTCAACAAATGGTACTGTAGCAATTGGATATCCATATGCCAAAAAAAAAAAAAAACCTTGGAGACATATCTCTTATCATAACAAAAATTAACTAGAAATGGATTACAAAACTAAGTGAAAAACCTAAAACTATAAAATTTCTAGAAGAAACACAAAAGAAAACCCTTGGGACCTTGGTCTAGCAAAGATTCATTAGGTATACCACCAATAGCACAGCCCATAAAAAATAAATTGATAAAATAGATTTAATTAGAATTTAAAACATTGGCCCTCCTAAACACCCTGTCAAGAGAATGAAGAGACCACCACAGGTTGGGAGAAAATATTTAGAAATCACATATCCAATGAAGGACTTGTATCTAGAACATATAAAGTACTCTCAAAATTCAATAATAAGAAAATAAGCACTCATAACAAGCTACTACTACATATCTATTAGAATGGTTAAAATCAAAAGGATTGGCCATACCAAGTATTTGCAGAAACATGGAGGAACTAGAACTTCCTACAATGCTGGAAAGTAAAATTGTACGATCACTTTGGAAAATAGTTTGTCAGTTACTGAAAAAGTTAAACATTGCTAAAAAGGAGAACATCATGAGAAATGCTGGGCTGGAGGAAGCACAAGCTGGAATCAAGATTGCTGGGAGAAATATCAATAACCTCAGATATGCAGATGACACCACCCTACGGCAGAAAGTGAAGAGGAAACATGGTCAGACTTTATTTTGGGGGGCTCTAAAATCACTGCAGATAGTGATTACAGCCACGAAATTAAAAGACACTTACTTCTTGGAAGGAAAGTTATGACCAACCTAGACAGCATATTCAAAAGCAGAGATATTTGCCAACAAAGGTCGTTCTAGTCAAGGCTATGGTTTTTCCAGTGGTTATGTATGGATGTGACAATTGGACTATGAAGAAAGCTGAGCGCTGAAGAATTGATCCTTTTGAACTGTGGTGTTGGAGAAGACTCTTGTGAGTCCCTTGGACTGCAAGGAGATCCAACCAGTCCATCCTAAAAGAGATCAGTCCTGAGTGTTCATTGGAAGGACTGAGGCTAAAGCTGAAACTCCAGTACTTTGGCCACCTCATGTGAAGAGTTGACTCATTGGAAAAGACCCTGATACTGGGAGGGATTGGTTGCAGGAGGAGAAGGGGATGACAGAGGATGAGATAGCTGGATGGTATCACTGACTCAATGAGTTGGTATCATAATGAGATGGTATCACAAACTCAATGACATGAGTTTGAGTGAATTCCAGGAGTTGGTGATAGACAGGGAGGCTGGGCATGCTGCGATTCATGGGGTTGCAGAGTCGGATACGACTGAGCAACTGAACTGAACTGAGCTGAAAAAGGAGAAAGCAGGAAGAAAATAATGTGCTAAACCCTATGTCAGAAAAACCAAGACTTAATACCTAACCTAATTGCAGTCTTGACCCGCCCCCCAGGAATGTTAACATTTAGCCAGTCAACCTAGAATTATCTAGTCAGCCCTGGTGAGGTAATCTCTCCTCACCCCCGGAATAGGCCCCTTCTGTTCCCCTTAGGGGGGTGACCTTCCCTGAAACAATGCACTCCTTGCTAATAATTTATTTTCTCTGCCCCCTTTCCACCTTTAAAAACTTTACCTTTTCTATAGCTCAGCAGAGCTCCTGTGTGCTAGATGAGATGCTGCCCCATTCACGAGTCATTTAATAAAGTCAATTGGGTCTTTAAATATACTCATTTTTATCAAATTTTTATTTTTTGTCAAAAATTTTGTCAAAATTTTGTTATTTAACAATATGTATCAACCATTAGATCCAGCCATTCTACTCTGCATTCTACTCTGGTTCCATTCCAGCCATTCTACTCTGGTTTCCTTAGTGACTCAGTTGGTAAAGAATCCACCTGCAAGGTGGGAGACCTGGGTTTGATCCTCATGTTGGGAAGACCTCCTGGAGGAGGGCATGGCAACCCACTGCCTGGAGAAGCCCCATGGACAGAGGAGCCTGATGGGCTACAGTCCATCGGATCACAAAGAGTCAGACATGACTCAGCAACTAAGCACACATTCTATTCTTAGGTATTTATCTAAGAGAAATGAAAACATACATTCACACATAAACCTGTACACCAAGGTTCACAGCAGTTTTATTTGTAATAGGTAGTTAATTAAAATAACCTAAATTTCCATCGACATCTGAATGAATTAAACTTTGGCATATCTATACAATGGACTCAGCAATAAAATGAAATGAAATACTGGTATATGCAAAAATGTGGATGAATCTCAAAACAATTATGCAGAGTAAAAGAAACCAGACCCCAAAAAAGTACATACTGTATAATTCCATCTATATAAAATTCTAGAGAATGCTAACTTTTCTATAGTGACAGAAAGCAGAGGGTGAAGACTAGCAGAATCACCCCTAAATATTCCTCTTTGGCATAAGAATTATTTTGAGCTGACTAGTCTGAAAAATAATCACAGCAGACACAGGAGAAGTTCTGTAAACGAGCTATCCTTCTGTAGAGACATTTATATCTATAATGGAAATCTCCATTTGTAAGGATGTCTTCCTCTCTGTACCAGGAAGCGAGAATGGCTCAAAATCACAAGAAACTCCTAATAATGAAGAAGGCATTGATTTCTATCTGCAAAACAAATCTTACCCTTGTTTACCTTGCTTTTCCTGATAATCTTCCATAAGGGCTCTCCTCCCCTCAACACACACCTTTATTCTATCTTTAGCTGAAGGTGAGTGGTATTTAAAGTAGTAGCTTAGGTCACCGTGTGCGTGTGCGTGTGCGTGTGTGTTCTCAGTCATGTTCAACCTTTTGTGTCCCCATCGCCAGGCTCCTCTGCCAATTGGATTTCCCAGGGAAGAATACTGGAGTGGGTTGCCATTTCCTCCTCCAAGGGATCTTCCCGACCCAGGGATCAAACTGTGTCTCCTGTACTGGCAGGTGCATTCTTTACCACTAGCACCACCAGGGACGCACCTAGGACCACTCTGTAGAGTTACTAATTGGATATCTCCCACATTCTGGGGTATTTCCTCTGGTAATCTGTCTTTTATTATATTGGGTTTCACCCGAGAGCTCAGAATGGTGGAGGGAGAATTATTTTTCCTGCCCCACAAGAGGAGGGATTTCAAAGGAGTGTGAGGAAATTTGGAGGGAAGAAGTTCATTATCTTGATTGGGTTGACGTTTCACTGGTATACAGATGTGTGAGTTTATCAACTTGTACACTTTAATATGTACAGTTCATTGTATGCCAATAAAACCTCTTTTAAAAACATCAGTAAGTAATACACTAGACACTGTGATTCTCAGACAATAAGTACCCCTCTAGCCAATCTTACCTGTGCTCACAATGACCCTCAAACGTGCCAACTTCAGCCCTGGCCATTCTGCAGCCCTGTTCATCCAGTTGCCTTATCAACATCTCCACTTCTCTGTTCCACAGGCACTCTAATTTCCTATGCCCAAGGCAGAATTCTTGACTCCCCCTCAAATCTGATTTTTTCCCAGTATATCCCAGCACAATGATTGGCAACTCCACCTACCCAGCTGCCAAAATGACTCAACCCTAATTTTGATTTCAGCTTCTCCCTCATCTTCAACATCCTGAATGTGTCTGGAATCTATTCACTTTTTAGCAACCTCAAACCAGCCATCACTGCTCTGGCAACAGCCTCCTAGTCGGCCTTCTCACTGCCAAACTCATTCTCGTAGTTCACACACAGAGAGCAGCCAGAGATTTTTAAATGCAGACGTGATCTTTTCATTCTCCAGATTTAAAATCTTTTCAGTAACTTCTCGTGCCCTTAGGATGAAGTTCCAGCTCTTTAATGTGAGTTACGCACACAAGGTGGTCCCTATTCTCCTTGGGCTCCTCTCTGCAATGGTCTTATGTCTTGCCATTTCCCTTCTTTCTCTCCACTCTGGTCATGGTTGAAACTGGGGCTATCTGCAGCAGTCTGAAATGGCTTGTCAGCTCCGGTTCTGTATTCAGTGAGTGGCTTCACAGCAAGGGAGAAAAAAGGCAGGCAAAAGTAATTTAATCAAGTTCCTATTTCAGTCAGCTGTTCTTGGACAGGCAAAGTAGGAAAAAAAGGAAACACAAAGATGACTTTGGTAGAACTCTTTAAAAAGGAGAATGTATTTTCTGTTTTTCACCAAGCCATCAGCCCCTCTGGATTTTAATATTATAGTGGGGTCATAACAAGCATTTCCTCTATTGTTGGGTTTACACAGAAGCAAAGCGGTGCTCAGGAAGCTGGGAGATTGATGAATAGCTGGTTTGATGTGTTTGAACCATTCACCACTTTGAGTTAAATGTGCATATTCTGTTCAAAATAGACAATGGGGAATGGCGGTCCCTTTTTCCCTCTATAACTTGCATAACATCAGGCCTCACTGCTTAAACTAATGAGTATTTAGAAGTAAAGGCTCCTACTGATTCTAGCCAGTCATTAATTCTCCGCTTGCAGAGCCACTGTGGAGTTTTTCATCAGCCACATTTTTCAGCCGTTTCCAGTTGCTTCTGAGCAGCAGTGCTGACCCTTGGCTTCCTGTGCCATGCACCAGACACACAATGGGCTGGAAAGTTCCCTTGGAAGGAATTTTACTTCCAGGGACCAGGAACAAACGCAAAGAAGATGTACATCCTCGCATTAGAACTCTTAGTTTGGGGCAACTTAATTGAATTTTAAATGAAGATGTTTATTTAAACCAATATATAACCTGGTAGAAGAATGTGAGTGGGTGTGAATTACAATTTCGTTTAAACTAGTTGCACAGTCAGTGCTACCCTTTGTAATAATGTTTGCTCCATTATCACTCCAGGTTTATTTGTTAAATAGCTTCATTGATCTTGCCTCAGTAGGTTTTCCATTTTTATACATCACATTCTCTTGGGAATTAAAAAGTACCATGTTTCCAGATGCTGTCAACTTGAAGAGACTTATTTTTGAAAAAGTCTTAACCTGCTTTCAACTGGAAGCAACACAAATGTGGCCCACACAAACATCAGGGCAGAGACTCATCACTTGAGTTTATGTTTAACACCATCATTTGGAAGCTGTTTGTCTGAAAGATCATTTACAGACCAATTCTGCAGGGTATTCAAATTCAGAAATCTACATTCTTAACCCAAAGCAATATATGGATAATTGGGAACATGACTATTCATTATTCCATGGATTCTGCACTATTCAGCATCATAAATATTTTGTGAAAAACCCTACTATTTCATTAAACTACTAGTGAAGATGCCAACTGCCAAACTCAAGAGCAAAATCATAATATATGGAAGAATGAGTGGACAAAATGAGGAACAAGTGGAAAAGGCTATGATGAAGCAATCCTCACTCAAATTAAGATAAATAAACTGAAGTTGGAAAGGCAAGGTTGTTTTTTTAAAAAATCTGGGTATCATCTTGTTCAATAATTCCCTACTATTTTAAAGAAGGAAGGGCAATGTAAATATCCTAAAATGACGACTGAGGTATCCTTTAAGCCTGGAAGCAATATAACCTCCCCCCAAACTGACTTCAAAAAAAGACCGAGAATGGTGTGTGTGACATTAATTGGATCAGAGGCAATGCACACACTAAAGTAGGCAAACTGTTTAAACTACTGTAATACTTAAAAGTTACAATGCTCTTCATCTCTCTATTGTTTAAAATTTTATTTTAGTGAGGATCAGTCAACGAATCGATGAAGCCACTGTGGAAAATAACATGGAGATTCCTCAAAAAACTAAAAATAGAGTTGCCATATGATCCAGCAATCCCACTCCTAGGCATATATCAGGACAAAACTGTAATTCAAAAAGGCCCCATGTTCATAGCAGCAGTGTTTACAAGAGCCAAGACATGGAAACAATCTAAATGTTCACCAACAGATGAGTGGATAAAGAATATGTGATATATTCAACATATATACAATGGAATACTACTCAGCCATAAAAAAGAATAACATAATGTCATTTGCAGCAACATGGATGGACCTAGAGCTTATTATACTGAAGTATATTGTAGTGAAGTAAGTCAGAAAGAGAAAGACAAATACCATATAAGATCACTTATATGTGGAATCTAAAATATGACACAAATGAACTTATCTACAAAGCAGAAATAGAATCACAGACACAGAGAACAGATTTGTGGTTGCCAAGGGGGAGGCACGGTAGGGGAGGGGTGGATTGGGAGTTTGGAAGTTAGCAGATGCAAAGCATTATATGCAGAATGGATAAACAGTAAGGCTGTACTCTATAGCACAGGGAACTATATTCAATATCCTGTGGTAAACCACAATGGAAAATAATATAAGAAGAATATATATGTGTATAACTGAATCACTGTATTATACACCAGAAACTAACACAACATTGTAAATCAACTATACTTCAATACATAAATAAATCGACCAATAAACATAGCCACAAGGCTCTTCAGTTGGGTCCAAATGGTTTAGTTAGGTTAAAAAGCTGGGGGGGGGGGAAGGCAAATAAACACTGAAAATTAGTCATTTGCTGACAACATCCATACTTTACAACAATGACTCAGCAAACCATTTAAAGGGAACTGCAACAGCTTTTAATCAGTTTCTTATGAAAAGACACGATTCAATTTGGGCTTTCAAATGACTTTATCAATCATTCCCACAGTTCCAGGAATACTAAAACAAAAGTTAGTTCTTAGTACAAAAGGTTTGCCTATATTAACCTTCAACTCACCCAGACATCAAGAGGCAGCACCAGCTTTTCCATCAAAATGAGAAATATTAGCAGCTAAAAATATAAGTATATGCAAAGGTAGTGAAACTTCTTTAAAATATTATTACCCATGAACAATGACAATAGTTGTGATTTCTCTTCTTCAGAGGAAAGAAAAGAAGCAGCTAATAACCTAAGTGTGTGCAAAGGTGGTGAAACTTTTAAAAGGTATTACTATGGAATATTGATGCTTTCAAATTGTGGTGCTGGAGAAGACTCTTGCGAGTCCCTTCGAGAGCAAGGAGATCAAACCAGTCAATCCTAAAGGAAATCAACCCAGAATATTCACTGGAAGGACTGATGCTGAAGCTCAAATACTTTGGCCACCTGATGCAAAGAATTAACTCACTGGAAAAGACCATAGGATGCTGGGAAAGATTGAAGGCAAATGAAGAAGAGGGTGGCAAAGGATGAGATGGTTAGATAGCATCACTGACTCAGTGTACATGAAATGAGCAAACTCTGGGAGATAGTGAAGGACAGGGAAGCCTGGTGTGCTGCAGTCCATGGGGTCGCAGAGTCAGACATGACTTAGTGATGAACACACACACTCTGGAATAATGGCAATAGTTGGGATTTCCCTTTTTCAGAGGGTAAAGACCAAAATTACAGCCATCTTTCCCACACCTCCCAAAGATTTGAGTCACAGAGTTTATTTGTGTTGAAAACCAGAGTTATCAACAGCTTGAAACCTAAGCAGACTGCGTCAGCATTTCAGGACCACCTGGGACCAAGGAGGTGGGGGCTGGGAGATTTCCAGATGGATTGTAAGACAATTCACTGATATTTACATAACGAGAATAAATGTTTTTCCTAAGATAGCATTTCCCTTCAGTGTCTTGAGACCACCAGCAAAAGAGGGAGGTATAAAAATTCTATTAATAATCTTTGTTTTTATGGCTTTGGCATTTATTAACTAATGGGGGCTGTTTATTGGGTCATAAACTTTACTAATGGGCATATTATCTCTAAATTATAAATCTCCTTCAGTATATAGCTGTTATAAAAAGAATAATCATTTAAAGTGTCTGTATGACTACAATGTATCATGTTTATCCACATGATTCCTATAATGGCCATTTAATTGCTAATTGTGGACTTGTTCTGTGAATAACCAGGGCAGTGACACACACATGTATGTATCAGAACAAGCAGCTGTCATCCTACAAACTCAGGAGCATATCACTGGCTTGCTTCCTTCCCTTTTCTCCTCCCACTTCTCAAATGAACTTTATTACAAGCCTGTATCAGGGCTAAATTATCTACACATTTAAAATCTTGAGGGAAAGACTGAAGAGTTGAATAGGTAAGTGACGAATGTGTCAGCCCGAAAAGTTCCAGGAAAGTGTCATCCTTCTAAAAGCTTGCTCTCTGGGGAATGGAAAATCTCAAAGTGACAAAATAGCTTGGCACTGTCAGCTGTCTTAAAGAAAAAAAAAAAAACCTGGGACAAAAATCAAAAAGTCAAAATTAGACTTTATGGGTAAATGGTTCTAGTATACAAATTGAGTATTCTAGTTTATTGGAAAATCCTATGAGATCTATTTTAACAATGGCACATGTAGAACTATCCTAGGTTTATGTATAGAAATGGTTTACTGATGAACTTCAAATTTTAAAAATGAAGCAGTCATTGTTGTCGAGCAAAGTGGTACATCTGAGTGTCAAGAAGCCAGCTCATTTCTAGGCAAAACACTGCAAACGTAGGGTGAAAGAATAAGAAGATAGAAGAGGCCCTTGAGATGCCGTCAGTTCCTCTTCCTCCTCTCAGAGCAGTCCCTGGGTCAGTGTTAAAGACCTTTCTCCACAGGCTTCCATCGTCTCTAAAAACACCAGGCAACTGGGTTTATGATACTCAGTACCCAACACTGAAGAACGGGGTAGATTGAGACAAATTTGTCACAGTGAATTCCCAGAGGTCCGTGATTATGAGGTGTAATCAAATGTACACTGCATGACCAAAGCTCTGCTGAGACTCATAATGCATAGTCCTAGAAGAAAAAGAGAACTAGAGAAAAGCAAAAGGGAAACATGTCACAGTCTTAGAATATTAAAACCTCTGGGTGGTTATGTATGTGTACATAATGAACCAAAAACAACCTCTCAGGATCCTCAACATTCGCATCCTTAAATATTTCAGACATAATACAGTTTTGGTCATACTGTAATTATATACACATGCATTAACCCCCTCCAGTATTCTTGCCTGGGAAATCCCATGGACAGAACAGCCTGGTGGGCTATAGTCTGTGGGGTTGCTAAAGAGTGAGATACAACTTAGTGACTAAACAACAACAATATATTTCTAAATTGTGTAAGTTTTAAAAAAATAACTGCATATATTCTACTTTCTCAAATTGTGTGTGTGTGTGTTTGTATGTTGTAGGGGAGGGGTCTTTTTTCTTCTTGTAGCTTTGTTAATTTCAGAAAAAATAAATATCTTCACTCTACAGAGGTTTAAGGATTATTTTGAAAAGGTGAATTGTTACAAAGTTTAATTATGTAAGTAATAAGTGTCTGTCAAAAAGATTTCAAAAAATGTTTAATAGAATCACAACTTATTGTTCTGATATAATTTGATTTTATATTGTCTTATATAGCTGTCAAAAGTCATTTTCTTTTTGTGCTGTAATTAATCAAATTACATTGGATAGAAAATTACTGTAAGGTTCTTGGTATTAATAAATCATATATATAATAAAAAAATGCTCAATGTTTCTTTAAATGGCATTTTTAATAGTGCAGGTACATCAGCAATATGAGGTTCTGAAAACCTGAAATGACAAAAGGAGATTAATTTTGGAATATGGATTTTAATTCAATATGAACCTTGTCTCTTTTGTTTAATGGAATTATACCTACTGAAATAAACTTGGCAAAAATTAAAGCAGGAAATTAGAAAATCAAAGGAAGTTAACCAAAACTGCATGGTTACTACTCTTCTAAGCCAAACACATCCTTTAAAAGGTTTAAATAGTAAATGCGTTTCACAGGAATAGGTGATGGCATCCCAAGCCACTCATCTTCACATCTCTGGGAAAAAAACACAAAGAAGGATATAATTAGAACTACATTTGAAAGTGCAGTTTTATAAATGCAACATCAAATTGTTTGTTCCTTGTCATTTATATAAGCTCTTGGCTAAGTAGTTTATTTTCCAAGTAGACATTTCATTGACTTTCAGATCATCAGGACTCCACAGTAGATTGGATTCTTATACTTGGTCCCTTGTCCTTCCCTGTATTAGAATTATATATACTGTGCTCTTTGCCGTGTGAATTTGCCGAACCTCCTATGGAATCCTGTTTCCTAAGGAGTCCTTTTTCCCTTTGGCATGAATTTGGCCACATGGCTGGCTCTGGCCTATGTCATCCTAGTAGATATGCCACAAACAGAGGCCTTAATGTGCTAGAATGGTTTGGCTTGGCCTTTGTACCTCTGCCATCACCATGAGAAGAACATGGCCCAAGATGCTGCTGGTCCCAGAACCGCACAGGTGGAGAAAGCCCCCACACATGCATGCATGATATATCATGGGCTTCCCAGGTGGCTCGGTGGTAAATAATCTATTTGCCAATGCAGAAGACCTGGCTTCCATCTGTGGGTGGGGAAGATCCCCCGGAGAAGGAAATGGCAACCAACTCCAGTATTCTTGCCTGGAAAATTCCAAGGACAGAGGAGCTACTGGGCTACAGTACACGGACTCGCAAAGACTTGGACATGATTGAGTGAGTGCATGCGTACACACACACACACACACACACACACACACACACACATATTATGTGATACATATATGTGTATATATATTTGCTAAACACCTTCACTCTAAAGAGGTTTAAGAATTATTTGCAGGCTACAGCATGCTTGGGGCTGGTGCATGGGGATGACCCACAGAGATGTTATGGGGAGGGAGGTGGGAGGGGGGTTCATGTTTGGGAACTCATGTAATTAAAGATTTTAAAATTAAAAAATAAAAACTAAAAAAAAATAAAAAACTAAAAATTAAATTAAAAAAAAAGAATTATTTGGCTAAGGTGGCTTGTAACAAAATGCAATTATGTAATAATAAACGTGTTAAGGAGATTTCAAAAATCTTGTATATACAACTCTATATACACATAGGCATATACATACTTTTATTTATGCTGCAATGGCTAATTAATATTATTATCAATGGTGGAGGAGGTAAGTCCATAACTATAGCTACCTCTATTTCTATTGTCAAGGTTAACTGTTGTATATAAGAGCTGTTAAATCTCTCCTAGTGCCAAATTAGTATCTGGAGCCACAAGGTACCACACAAATACAGGTAAGGGCTCCATATTTCTATGTGATGTGGAAGCAACCTGAGAAAGTGATATTTCACTTGGGCTTTATGGGATGAGGAACAGTTTGTTGATGTGTTGTTTAGCTACTAAGTTGGGTCCGGCTCTTTGTGACCCCATGGACTGTAGCCCTTCAGGCTTCTCTGTCCATGGGATTTCCCAGGCAAGAATACTGGAGTGGGTTGCCATTTACATCTCCAGGGGATCTTCCCAATCCAACGACTGGCGTCTCCTGCATTGCAGGCAGATTCTTTACCACTGAGCCACCAGAGAAGTCTTGAGCAGCAAGCAGTTAAGCAGGGGATTAAAGTGATGAAGGCTGTTCCAGGCATAGAGAATAGTATAAGCAAAGGCCTGGAGACCCAAAAAGTCCTTTTTCAAGAAAGGGTGAGTATCCTGGTTGGTCTGGGGTACAGAGTACAAAGCGAGAAGAGAGACAGTTGGATGGAAAAGGCAGGGCCAAACTTGAAGCCTTCTGTGCTAGTTTATGCTTTATGCTATTGCTAGGGAAAGTCAACGGTGGATCTCAGTGAAACTGGATTAGAAGTTTATTAGGTAACTCATTGGATGTATGAAGAATGAAAGGAAGGAGGACAATCACTTTGGAGGTTACTGCAATAATCCTAGGGAGAGATGACTATGCCATAACCAGTGCAGCTGAGCCTGGGGTGAATAAGAACTAAATCTGAAAGACTCTGCCGCAGTAGAACACACAATACCTGGAAGGTGACTGATGCACAGTGGTGATAAAAGAAAGAGGTCAAGTTATAGGTTGAATTGTGTCCCCTCAAAAAAGACATGTTGGAGTCCTAACCCTCTGATATCTCAGAATGTGACCTTATTTGGAAATAAGGTCGTTGCAGATGTAATTAGCTCGATGCGGTCATCCTGGAGTAGGTTAGGCCCCCTAATTCAATATGCTCAGTGACCTTATAAACTAATACAGATAAGGATGGTTCTAAGACTTCTAAATTTGGTAACAGCTGACGATGTCTGTATTAGTTTCCTAGGGCTTCCATAACAAATTACCACAAACTGAGAGGCTTAAAGCCACAAAATGCATTCTGTCACCATGAAGAGACCAGATGTCCAAAATCCAGGTGCTGGCAGGGCTGGCTCTTCCTGGACGCTCTAAGGGAGACTGTCCCATGCCCCTCTCCCAGCTTCCGGGAGTTGATGGCTATCCCTTGAGTTCCTTCGCTTGTAGATACATCACTCCCTTCTCTGCCTCTATCTTGTTCTCCGGGTGTCTGTGTGTGTCTCTGTCATCACATAGCCTTCTTATGACAACAATTACTGGATTTAGGGGCCACTCTAATCCAGTATGAGCTCATTTTAACTTTTAGTAGGTGTTTTAATTGTATCTGCAAAGATTCCATTTCCAAATAAGTTCACATTCTGAGGTTTTGGGTAGACAAGAATTGAGCGACGTGTGTTGGGGGGGCAACATTGTAAAGAAAATAAAAAAGCACAAAGAAGATAAGTTTTAAACATATTTAACTGGGAAATAATGATCATAGGGAGAAACTAGGCTCAGTTTGGGGCATTTTAATTTGAGGTACCCCTAAGACAGCGAGGTAAAGATTCTGGTAAATATCTGGAAACAGGGTTCTGTATAGCACAGACCTAAACTCCAGAAATGGGCAAAGAGGTGGAAGTCACTGAAACATGGGTTATATGTAAAACGGTGATAATTAATAATGATGATGCAGAATCAGAATCCAAAGAGCACCAAGAACTGGCATCTCTAACTGAAGCATAAAGTCTTAGTTTAAGAGATGATTGATGATGACAATGATTATAAATTTACTGGTTATTCACAATATGACAGGTATTCTTTTAAGTGATATACTGAGCTATTTAATTGCTGCAGCTTAAAAAATTAATAAACAGAAACTTCAGTTAAATAGAGTCAGGAGACCAGAAGAGGAAGCCTCCATGTTCTCCATTACAAGCAGAACACAAGAGAAGAAGAGCAACTCCTCTTCTTCGCTGGTAAGGACACAGCCAATGAAAAGACATGGACCCTTTGTTTGCTACCACTTTTCCAATTTCCTTTTCCTCTTAAGTATTCTCCTTCCCTTGCCATGAAGGAACTTGTGCATGGCTTATCATGGCTGCAGACCCCCAAATGCACTTCTCTTCCTGTTGTTGTTTAATCGCTATGTCTGACTCTTTGGGTCCCCATGGCAATTCTCTGATGATTGCAAATAAATTCATCTTCGCTGGAGAAGTATCCAGCAATCTATTTGATTTTAAGTCAACACCTGGATTTAGAAAAGGCACCAGAAATCAAATTGCCAACATCCGTTGGATAATCGAAAAAGCAAAAGAGTTCCAGAAAAACATCTACTTCTACTTTATTGACTATGCCAAACCTTTTGACTGTGTGGATCACAACAAACTGTGGGAAATTCTTAAAGAGGTAAGAACACCAGACCACATCACCTGCCTCCTGAGAAATCTGTATGCATGTCAAGAAGCAACAGTTAGAACTGGACATGGAACAACAGACTGGTTCCAAATCAGGAAAGGAGTACATCAAGGCTGTATATTGTCACCCTGCTTATTTAACTTATATGCAGAGTACAGCATGAGAAATGCTGGGCTGGGTGAAGCACAAGCTGGAATCAAGATTGTTGGGAGAAATATCAATAACCTCAGATATGTAGATGATACCATGTTTATGGAAGAAAGCTAAAAAGAACTAAAAAGCCTCTTGATGAAAGTGAAAGAGGAGAGTGAAAAAGTTGGCTTAAAACTCAACATTCAGAAAACTAAGATCATGGCAATTGTTCCCATCACTTCATGGCAAATAGATGGGGAAACAGTGAAAACAGTGACAGACTTTATTTTCTTGGGCTCCAAAATCCTTGCAGATGGTGACTGCAGCCATGAAATGAAAAGACACTTGCTCCTTGGGAGAAAAGTTATGGCCAACCTAGACAGTATATTAAAAAGCAGAGATATTACTTTGCCAACAAAAGTCTGTCTAGTCAAGGCTATGGTTTTTCCAGTAGTCATGTATGGATGTGAGACTTGGACTATAAAGAAAGCTGAGTGCTGAAGAATTGATGCTTTTGAACTGTGGTGTTGGAGAAGACTCTTGAGAGTTCCCTGAACTGCAAGGAGATCCAACCAGTCCATCCTAAAGGAAATCAGTCCTGAATATTCATTGGAAGGACCGATGCTGAAGCTGAAATGCCAATACTTTGGCCACCTGATGTGAAGAACTGACTCATTTATAAAGACCATGATGCTGGGAAAGATTGAAGGTGGGAGGAGAAGGGGACAACAGAGGATGAGATGGTTGGATGGCATCACTGACTCGATGGACATGAGTCTGAGTAAACTCTGGGAGTTTGTGACAGACAGGGAAGCTTGGCATGCTGCAGTCCATGGTGTTGCAAAGAGTTGGACACGACTGAGTGACTGAAGTGAACTGAACAGCAGCAGAAAACCCTAAGAGGTAGGTATTATTATGATACTCATCTACAGAAAAGGAAACTGAGGCAAGGGAAGGGTTAAGTAGCTTGTCTAAAGTCAAACTGCCAGTAAGTGGAGGAGTCTGGACCGTAACCCCAGTCTGAGGGCTCCAGAGCTCTGCTTATCTGCTGGGCTATCCTCCAAATCCCAGGGAAGGAGCAGGCCTATTCAGAAGCAGCTGGCTCTCATCCTACATGACTACATTTAGTCCCATCATTTTCAACAAGAATAGTCAAGTAGAAAAAACTGTGATTCTTGAAGGGACACTATGCTTCTCTTTCAAGAATGCCTCCTGTTGGATGCTGGAGGCTGAGCCCAGACTACCCAACCAGCTGTGTAAAGAAGGAAATGACTATTCAGATGGATCATGGCTAAACCAACTCCTAGGGTGTATTCTGTGTAATTCATACTACATGGAACTTCAAGAAATGTCTTTCCTATGCCCTAAAGTAGTAAATCACTGTGTGTCTGAATGTGCATATACAAAATGTGTGTGTATTTTATATGTGTGCATGTGTGTGTGTGTATGTGTATATATATATATCTTTTTAATCAATGAAGGCTAAGATCAAGTCATCCAATTCAACTATTCAACATGTCCTCAAAAATTTCATTATAAGACTTTAAGCAATTTTCACTCTTAAGTAATAGAGTAGTTCCTCAGTATCTTGGTTCTAGGATCTCCTGCAGATACTAAAATCTAAGGATGCTCATGTCCCTTACATAAAATGGTGGAGTATTCACATACAATCTATGTATATCCTCCTGTATATTTTAAATCATCTCTAGATTACTTAAAATACCTAATACTATGTAAATGTCATGGCAATAGCTGTAAATACAATGTAAACACTATGTAAATAGTTGGTGTGTGGCAGATTCAAGCTTTGCTATTTGGAATTCTCCAGATCTTTTTTTTCCAAATACTGTTGATCCATGGTTGGGTGAATCTGTGGATATGGAAGGCTGACTGTATTTAATTTTACCATGTTATAGAAGAACATTGTACAAATATGTACATTCACAATCACTATTTCCTGATAGGCTTTTTTTAAACAGAAGTTTTCAATACAAAAAAGAAACATACTATGTAACATATAACATTACAATGAAATTATCTTCTCTCATGAAACAGGTCAGTATTAGAAGATCTTCATTCTTTATTCGGCAGCAACATTTTTGAACTGTTTGGTTTAATTTTTGTTTGATTTTTGAGCACGCAATCATGATTTAAATCCTAACAACAAGAGAAAACTAAAGAGAAGAACTTCTATTGGAATAATGATAACTCAAGAGTTTGGAGATGAGAAATTTATTAGCAAAAAGCCAAACCTGGGTAAATGAAACTCAAGGAAAATGCCCTGAGATTTGAAGTGAAGGACAATTTAAGATGAAAAATTAATGTATGGGAGCAAAATCTGCCACCCCAAAATGTGCCTCTGGCATGAGGATTATTTTAAGTTGATTATTTTTAAGAAACAAAAGACTCAGGAAGAGCTTTTACCTCCCCCTTAAGTGCCTAAAAGAATTTAGATAAAGGGCTTGTTCCAAGAGAGCAAATAACTACCTGTGAAGTAGACAGGGAGGAACTGCACAAAGTCTGCTTGTTCAAATTTCTTTCTGTGTTTCATTGTTTCTGCATGGCCCAGCAAAGATTTCTTTACCAAACATTTGCTCTTTTCATCTTCCTGGGAATTGCTTTCCTTCCCTTTTCTTTTGCAGTCCCAGACCCCTAACCCCTTCTCCTTGGTCCTTTAGTCAAGAATGACATCTATAACTCATTCTACCTGTCTTTGGAATCTCTCATGTTTATATGGATTCCTCATATATAAGCAATTGTTTTTTTTTTCCTGTTAATCCATCTTAACCTCATTTTAACTATTAAACCAGCCAAAAGAACCTAGAAGGGTGGGAGGAAATGATTTCCTACCCCCAACAACAATAGCCCATTTCTTTTAACTCTGACCACTTTAAATCCTGTGGCTCACACAATGCTTTCCTGACAGCTCCAGCTCCGCTACGCCCTTTCTCTAAAATCAATACCACTTCCCTCAAGTTTATTTACCTTTGTCACTTTTCTCCAGGTTCTAGATGGACATGATGTTTTCTGCCTAAATGCCTGAGTTTGTAGTGCCTGAGGAACCTAATATTTATACATTGGCAATATGATCTGGTGATTTATAGTAAGAAATGTATATTTGGTTTTGTCCCCATTTCTGGCACAGAGCTCTTGAAACTCTTCAGTTCAGTTGCTCAGTCGTGTCCAACTCTTTGTGACCTCATGGATTGCAGCACGCCAGGCCTCCCTGTCTATCACCAACTCACAGAGCTTATTCAAACTCGTGTCCACCAAGTCAGTGATGCCATCCAACCATCTCATCCTGTCATCCCCTTCTCCTCCCGCCTTCAACCATTCCCAGCATCACGGTCTTTATAAATGAGTCCGTTCTTCACATCAAGTGGCCAAAGTATTGGCATTTCAGCTTCAGCATTGGTCCTTCCAATGAATATTCAGGACTGATTTCCTTTAGGATGGACTGGTTGGATCTCCTTGCAGTTCAAGGAACTCTCAAGAGTCTTCTCCAACACCACAGTTCAAAAGCATCAATTCTTCAGCACTCAGCTTTCTTTATAGTCCAAGTCTCACATCCATACATGACTACTGGAAAAACCATAGCCTTGACTAGACAGACTTTTGTTGGCAAAGTAATATCTCTGCTTTTTAATATACTGTCTAGGTTGGCCATAACTTTTCTTCCAAGGAGCAAGTGTCTTTTCATTTCATGGCTGCAGTCACCATCTGCAAGGATTTTGGAGCCCAGGAAAATAAAGTCTGTCACTGTTTTCACTGTTTCCCCATCTATTTGCCATGAAGTGATGGGACCAGATGCCATGATCTTAGTTTTCTGAATGTTGAGTTTTAAGCCAGCTTTTCACTCTCCTCTTTCACCTTCATCAAGAGGCTCTTTAGTTCTTCTTAGCTTTCTGCCATAAGCATGGTGTCATTTGTATATCTCAGGTTATTGATATTTCTCCCAACAATCTTGATTCCAGCTTGTGCTTCATCCAGCCCAGCATTTCTCATGCTGTACTCTGCACAGAAGTTAAATAAGCAGGGTGATGATATACAGCCTCGATGTACTCCTTTCCTGATTTGGAACCAGTCTGTTGTTCCATGTCCAGTTCTAACTGTTGCTTCCTGACCTGCATACAGATTTCTCAAGAGGCAGGTGATGTGGTCCGGTATTCCCATCTCTTTAAGAATTTCCCACAGTTTGTTGTGATCCACACAGTCAAAGGCTTTGGCATAGTCAATAAAGTAGAAGTAGATGTTTTTCTGGAACTCTTTTGCTTTTTTGATGATCTGATGGATGTTGGCAATTTGATCTCTGATTCCTCTGCCTTTTCTAAAACCAGCTTGAACATCTGGAAGTTCACAGTTCATGTACTATTGAAGCCTGGTTCGGAGGATTTTGAGCATTACTTTGCAAGTGTGTGAGATTAGTGCAATTGTGCGGTAGTTTGAACATTCTTTGGCATTGCCTTTCTTTGGGACTGGAATGAAAACTGACCTTTTCCAGTCCTGAAGCCACTGCTGAGTTTTCCAAATTTCCTGGTATATTGAGTGCAGCACTTTCACAGCATCATCTTTTAGGATTTGAAATAGCTCAACTGCAATTCTATCACATCCACTAGCTTAAAACTCTTGGAATGTCCTAAGTGATGACAGTGATAGGGTCTCATTTCTTCTGTTAATGTGACATTTTTGAAAAGCACCTTAATGATGGAGGCTGGTTGCCAAAGGAGCCAACCACATGATTGGAGGGTTAGAACTTTCAGTGCCCCACCTCCACTCCCCACCCCATACCTCCAGGGTGGGGGAAAGGGGCTGAAGAGTGACTTCATTCACCAACAGCGAATGATTTACTCCATCATGCCTTTTTAATGAAACCTCCATAAAACCCCAAAGGTACAGGTTTTGGAGAGTTTCCAGGTTGGTGAACACGTGGAGGTGTGGGGAGAGTAGTTCAGCCCAGAGTGGAAATGGAAACTGCGCCATTGCCCCACACTGTGCTTCACGCCTCTCTCCTCCATCTACCTGTTCCTGACTTATGATGTTCAGTTGCTTCAGTTGTGTCCAACTGTTTGAGACCCTATGGACTGTAGCCCACCAGGCTCTTCTGTCCACAGGATTTCCCAGGCAAGAACACTGGAGTGGGTTGCCATTTACTTCTCCAGGGGATCTTCCCAACCCAAGGATTGAACCTGAGTCTCCTGCATTTCAGGCATATTCTTTACCATTGAGCTACCTGGGAAGCCATTCCTGATTTATATCCTTTCATAATAAACAGGTTAAGTTCAGTTCGGTTCAGTTCAGTTGCTCAGTTGTGTCCGACTCTTTGCAACCTCATGGATTGCAGCATGCCAGGCCTCCCTGTCCATCACCAACTCCCAGAGTCTACTCAAACTCATGTCCATTTAGTCAGTGATGCCATCCAGCCATCTAATCCTCTGTCATCCCCTTCTCCTCCTGCAACCAATCCCTCCCAGTATCAGGGTCTTTTCCAATGAGTCAACTCTTCACATGAGGTGGTCAAAGTATTGGAGTTTCAGCGTTAGCATCATTCCTTCCAAAGAAATCCCAGGGCTGAGCTCCTTCAGAATGGACTGGTTGGATCTCCTTGCAGTCCAAGGGACTCTCAAGAGTCTTCTCCAACACCACAGTTCAAAGCATCAATTCTTCGGCACTCAGCTTTCTTCACAGTCCAACTCTCACATCCATACATGAGGTTATCTAATAAGTAAGTTGTTTTTTCTGAGTTATGTGAGCAGCTCAAGCAAGTTACTCAAACCCAAGGAGGAGGACAATGACTCAAGTATGGCTCAGATGGTAAAGCATCTGTCTACAATGCGGGAGACCTGGGTTCGATCCCTGGGTTGGGAAGATTCCCTGGAGAAAGAAATGGCAACCCACTCCAGTATTCTTGCCTGGAAAATCCCATGGATGGAGAAGCCTGGTAGGCTACATCCATGGAATTGCAAAGAGTCGGACACAACTGAGTGACTTCACTTAAGGAGGAGGACATGGGAACCTCCAATCCACAGCCCTTTGGTCAGAAGGACAGGTGACAACTTGGACTTGTGAATGACATCTGAAGGAGGAGAGGTAGTCTTGTAGGACTGAGCCCTTAGCCTGTGGGATCTGATACTATCTCCAGGTAGACAATATTAGAATTCAGCTGACCTGTAGGAGACTCAGCTGGTGCTGAGAACTGCTTGCTATGGGGGAAAACACACATTGGAATTGGTACCAGAATTGCAACTAACCCTCAATTTCTGGTAGATGTTCACAGTACTAGTTTAAATGGACTAACAGGAATCAAGTTGGGATCTAAAAGATGAAGGAAGCAGGACATAAGATTTATGAAACTCAGGGTAATGGGGCATTAATAAATTAGAGGGCAAAGGTGTCTTCCTCATAATTTTGTCTGTAATTGGGTCCACCTAAAGGAATCACTCTGCATATAAGTTAAATAAGCACGGTGACAATATACAGCCTTGACGTACTCCTTTCCTGATTTGGAACCAGTCTGTTGTTCCATGTCCAGTTCTAACTACTGCTTCTTGACCTGCATATGCAGAGTACATCATTCGAAGTGCCAGGGTGAATGAAGCACAAGCTGGAGTCAAGATTGCCGGGAAAAATATCAATAACCTCAAATATGCAGATGACACCATCCTTATGGCAGAAAGCTAAGAAGAACTAAAGAGCCTCTTGATGAAAGTGAAAGAGGGGAGTGAAAAAGTTGGCTTAAAACTCAACATTCAGAAAACTAAGATCATGGCATTCGGTCCCATCACTTCATGGCAAATAGATGGGGAAACAGTGGAAACACTGGCAGACTTTATTTTTGGGGCTCCAAAATCACTGCAGATGGTGAGTACAGTCATGAAATTAAAAGACGTTTGCTCCTTGGAAGAAAAGCTATGACCAACCTAGACAGTATATTAAAAAGCAAAGACATTACTTTGCCAACAAAAGTCTGTCTAGTCAAAGCTATGGTTTTTCCAGTAGTCAGTATGGATGTGAGAGCTTGACTATAAACAAAGCTGAGCACTGAAGAACTGATGCTTTTGAACTGTGGTGTTGGAGAAGACTCTTGAGAATCCCTTGGACAGCAAGGAGATCCAACCAATCAGTTGTAAAGGAAATCAGTCCTGAATATTCACCAAAAGGACTAATGCTCAAGCTAAAGCTCCAATACTTTGGCCACTTGATGCGAAGAACTGACTCACTGGAAAAGATCCTGATGCTGGGAAAGATTGAAGGCAGGAGGATATGGGGATGACAGAAGATGAGATGGTTGGATGACATCACCGACTCTAGGGACATGAGTTTGAGTAAGTTCTGGGAGTTCGTGATGGACAGGGAAGCCTGCTGTGCTGCAGTCCATGGTGTCGCAAAGAGTTGGACATGACTGAGCAGCTGAACTGAACTGAAAGGAATCACGTGGCCAATCTCTTTTAGAGGTCTTTGGTAACATGGTAACCCACTCCAGTACTCTTGCTTGGAAAATCCCATGGATGGAGGAGCCTGGTAGGCTATACAGTCCATGGGGTCGTAAAGAGTCAGACATGACTGAGTGACTTCATTTTCTTTCACTTGGTAACGTGAGAAATCCCCTCACTACCATTGCCTAATTGTTCTAATAAATCTGCAAATGTTCCAATCATTACATAATATTTATGACTGGGCAGTGAGTTAAAAATATTCTTTGTCCTCACTGACCTTCTATTCATCCCACGCTACAAAATTCGAAGAAAACTTCAGATTATATTGTTTCCCAGCACCACACAAGTTTTAAATGGAAATAACTGCATGGTGATTTTACAACAAGACAGTTCATCCTCAGCAGTCAATCCCTCCTATTCTGGATGAGGATAAGCCTGCTTGTGTTTCTGTAAAACAGCCTGCCTAAAGGTGCAGGATCAGAATCTTAAATATCTGTATGTATCAGATGTTCTGCCATTACCTGTCCTGTTCCTCTCCCCCTTTCCACTTTGGTGCACACCAACCTAACCTCCAACCATCAGCACCTGCCTTCCTCTCCCCGAGAGCGCCCCTTTGGCCTCTGGGACCTGCTTTGGCTGTCCCTGTGACATGCCACGGGGGCTTCCCAGGTGGCGCTAGTGGTAAAGAACCCTCTTGTCAACGCAGGAGACATAAGAGATGCAGTCTTGATCCCTAGGTTGGGAAGATCCCCTGGAGGGAGGGTACAGCAACCCACCCCAGTATTCTTGCCTAAAGAATCCCATGGACAGAGGAGCCTGGCGGGCTACAGTCCATGGGGTCACAAAGAGTTGGACAAGATTGCAGTGACTTAGCACGCACACGTGATGTGCCACAAGTGCCTGGGAATTCATTATTTCCCCCCACTTCAGCAGCAGCTGTCAAACGATGACTGACAGGAGTTGATGGAGGGGATAACTCTGATGTACATATCAGGTTACTGGATCCCTGTGTTTCCCATAGACATTAAGTCCTAGTCATTCCCATTTTTACTGGTTTGATAATATGCCTTATATTTTTGCTCTTCCATTTCTCACTTCCCTGCTCCCTTGCTAGCATTCCCTTCACTTTGTCCAAAAAACTATTTACATGCAAATCTGTTGTATCTGAGTCAGCTTCCAGAGGAAGTCAAACAAAGACAGTATGCAATTTTGCATTTATCAAAATTAATAGAATGTCTATGAAAGTCCTGGTACAGCTTGGAACAAAGCAACTTCTTGACAAACTGTGGATGGATCCAGAGTCTCCAATGTGACTGCCAGATAACTCTAGAGACAGTACCTAAATCTCAAAGCAAAATTCAGTGTAATCTGGAGTGTAAACAATATGTGCCACATAGCATTTTCTGGAAGAAGGAAGAACTATGAGATGCAGAGTGAAATTCAACAGTAATACAAAATCATGACTCTAAAATGGCTGGAAATCATTGTCTGCAAGAGGGCCCCATGACATCTTTCAATCTGGCTGTCACTGGAGCTACTTAAGATGTCAGAGAAGTTGGCAATAAATTACTTGTTCATCAATGGTGAAAAAAAAAAAAAAAACGTAGCTGCCAATCTGTAAAACCACATATTCTTGAAATGGGAAGAAAAGATGGCACTGGATAGAAACCCAGTAAACAGCAGCTGCCCAGTGAGAACAGCAAAGCTGTGTGTGAGCTCATAGGCCCTGGATTTATTTGCTTTGACATTTTTAAAAGGAAATTTAATTGGATTATGTCTCCTTCTAGCTTAAAATTTTCTACTGTAGTACTGGCCACCAGATGCATGCGGGAAAAAGATCAGGAGCCAATTAAATTCCACGCTTCACTGAAACAAGGTTATTTTTATTCCTCCCAAATGTAAGGCTGCTAGAGTCATGTTAGTGATTTCACTCTATTACTCCCTCTTCGCTCAATAAAAAAAAAAAAAGGATGCTATTTATCTATGAATTTGTAGAAAAATTCAGTGCTGTATGGAACTGAAATTGCTCCTTTCTTGGATTTTCTTTCTTCTACTAGGTTGACATGACCTCAGAAATAATCAAATTAAGTTGATAGAAATCATAAAAACAATTAAATTTCAGTAAATTAAATTGAAATTAATTTGAGGAAGAAATTTTGCAAATACTTGCTAAGATAATCAAGAACATTCTGATGACATAAGGGAAATCTCATATATAAAACCAGGAGACTTGTTTATGTTTCTATCCATTTCTGTCTTTACTATACTGCCAATATTTCACAACTGCATTTCTTTGCCCTACACCAAGCTCCAGTAGTTTTCAATTGTGTGAGTGAGGCTAAAAGTTGTTACTTTTAAACAAGAAAACCTTTCCTTGAAATTGCATTACAGGACAAGTAAAGTTTTCAAGGAGACATGATTTTTTTTTTAGTTTTAGTGATAAGCTTATTTATACAATTGAAGTAGACATCACCAAACCTTTTAAATGACAGTGGATTCTGGCAGTATTGTTCCCTACTAGGTCATTGCTTTGTGTTATGTAATCAGTATGTGTTTACCAGTTATTTTTTAAATCTAATGAGAATGACTGAAAGTGTTAGCTGCTCAATCATGTCTGACTCTTTGTGACCCCATGGACTGTACCCACCAAGCTCTTCTCTTCTGTCCATGGGGATTCTCTGAGCAAGAATACTGGAGTGGGTATCTGTTCCCTTCTCCAGGGGATCTTCCCGTCCCAAGGATTGAACCTGGGTCTCCTGCATTGCAGGCAGATTCTTTACCATTTGCACCACCAGGGAAGATCAATGAGAAAGGTTAATAATCTTTTATTTCAACTGTTAAATTCAACCTGAAATATTAGACATAACTTTGCTTAAAGAGGTGGCACTAGCCCTTGACTATATAATCTAGACCTTTAGGAATGCCTTTGAGTCTTAGCTTCCTATCTATAAATTGGTAATGATACTTATTGCCACAATACGGTTGGGAAAATAAAATGCCACAGGGTATTCCACCCTCTAAATATCAAAAGATCTTCAAAAGGTGGGGTGTCCAAAGACAGATACCAAGGTGTACCCTACCGTTCCCTATTCTACAATATCAAGGCTATATATCATCCTGTCGTGGCAAGAGAAAACTTCAGAGCCAATTGCTAATGTTTCTGCAGTGCCAGTGCTCATAAAAAGAAGCCACATCCAATTTTTCTCAGAAGTGTCCAAAGATAAGATGCCAGTCACACAGTGTGAGTTATAAAGTTTATATGAGATCCGATTTAGCATAATTTTTTAAAATGTGACTTCTGAGATTAACCAGGCAGGCTCTAAACAGTGGGACCGCTTTTGCCAGTTTTACAGTTACCGTCTGTGAGCAAGCACAATAGAATGGAATTGGGGTCTCTAGGCTGTGACAGCTCCAGGCAACATGCTGAGACCATAGATAGTCACACAATGGAGTGAGAATTAAATTATTCCAATGGCTGAGGTGGGAGCCAGGCAGAGGCCTGGCTAAGGCAGCTCCTGAGAATCCAGACTACAGGCCACACTCAGCAGCCCTGGTGGGTGACAATAAGTTTCCACCCATCCACAAAGGGAAAGTTCTCACCAAATCAAAGCTGGGCTAGCTACTACCACGGTGCTCTCTGAAAATTCTGCTTTTTTGTTGTTGGTCCCCAGTTCTTTCAGCTGATGCTATGTGAGGATCACACATAGGTGAGTCTTACTCGAGTCAGAGGGATCAGTCCTGACATCCAGTAGACCAGGCTTCAGGAGCTGTTCTTCTGGACTTGGCCTTAAACATTGGCTGTGACGGTTGCTCACTAGAGCACAAGTCTTTACTCTGGTAACAGACTGTGCTGGCTCTTTCTCCATTTGTCCCCCAAGACCCATTTTCTGCCCTTCACACCAAGCTCTCTGCCCTGGGAGGCTGACCTCTGCAGATTGCACCACTTCTTGAGCTTTCTCATTCTCTGCCTTCCGGGTGGGTCCAGCCAATGGGAAGCAGCGAGAGATAGGGGTATGGATTCTATTTCTTCTCTCCCTACCTGCTGCCACTGCTCTAGCACTTCTACTGGGCTCCAATAAGACCAGTCCCTCCCTGCTTCTCCAGACCTAGGGAGGGTAAAGGCTTCCCACTCCAGCTAGGCCCTGAGCACTTCACTGCCCGAATTGGTTCCCTTGACCCTACACACTCCTCTGTCAATAACCCCTGTATTAAATCCATACCCTGATTCTTCTATGAGAGCTGTGAGTCTCGAGCTAGAACCTCAGTGGTATAGGGACTCAGCCTGCTCTTTCCCCTGGCCAGGGCTGAAGGTTTTAGTTCAAACCTGCTGACGGGCCCCCTCTGGTTGCTCAATAGTCCTAATCCCAGGATTCCCCAGCACTGTGCCCCCTGTTCTGGGGAGCCTCTCTGCTAGAGCTCCCTGATATGCTGCCCTTCCAATCCCTAGCCTTGTGTAGCAGACCACTCCCCTACTCAGCTTTTGGTTGGCTAAAGCTCATGGTCCTGTTCCTCTTGTTTTGGTCCCTCACTGCTCCCATTCACTGCAGTTAATCAAGCTTGGGAAGGTGTCCCAAATCCCCACCCCTACCATCCACCCTATCCGTTCATGCTGATGCAAACAGAACTGGTGCTGACTCTAGTACTGGGACCTGCCTAGCTTTCATCAGCTTCGCAGTCTCTTTTCATTTCTCAGTAAGATCCCCATTTCAGGGAAGACACCCTGTTAAGTGGACAATGATCAGCCCAAGAGTATAGTTACCCACCCAGGTTCCAAGTGGTAGCTGGTGCCAGTAACTTCTAGAGAGGTGTTCATGATACCTCTAGAACTTCAGCCAGAGCTGACTTGTCCAGCTCATACACTGGGGAGAGCATGCAGCTGCCCCACTGCTGGCCTCCACCAGGGCCACACTTCCACACAGGAGCTCAGCCTGCCATTCCTTGTTCTCAACAGAACTTTTAATCTGTCATGTCACAATCAAGGCTGCGTCACTTTCACAACCTGGTGGATCCTGTCCTAAAGTCCTACATTCAGTGTTTTGGCTACAGCAGACTCTCTAAGTATTGGCAATCCCCAAAGCTCTAAGTGAGAGGCTTTCTTTGCCTGAGTGGGCCCCACAGACCTACGCATCTGGTCCAAATACTCGAGCATAACCACTTCCTCTTCCATAACCATGGCATCTTCTAGCATGTCAGTTCCCTGCCACGGGTGAAAGCTCAGAGAGTAACAGAAGAGCAGGTGCATGGAGAAGGCTGTGCCACAGGCCAGGCCCCCAGTTCATACTAAGAACAATCAAGAGTGGTTGGCTGCCAAGACATGACCCATCTAGAATGCTCTTGAGTAAGGACTTGGTGGTCCAGCCTCTAGAAGACCCTTCAGGGGTTGCTTCAGCTACAGAGCTGTCTTGACTGCAAAGAGCCACGCTACCCTTTCTAACTAATTTCTAACTCATTTCTGACTCACTGGAAAAGACCCTGATGCTAGGAAAGATTGAAGGCAGGAGGAGAAGGGGATAACAGAGGATGAGATGGTTGGATGGCATCACCGACTTGATGGACATGAGTTTGAGCAAGCTCTGGGAGTTGGTGATGGACAGGGAAGCCTGGTGTGCTGCAGTCCATGGAGTTGCAAAGAGTCGGACACGACTGAGTGACTGAACTTCACTTACCCTTTCTAAACCAATGCACAGGGATAAAGTCCAGGTCATTTTGCCCTAACTAACTCAGGATGGCTCTGAGAAGCCATTCTAGCTCCAGAGTTCCCTGTGGACCAGAAAAGGCTGCCTTTGGATCCGCATCAAAGCTCAATTCTCCCTCTGTGCACTCCAATGTCCCCCTCTCCCTCCCATAGGTATTGATACCAAGGACATTTCCAAATAAACATCCTGCACATAAAACTCCATCTGCTTCCTGGAGAAGCCAACCTGTGACACAGCTCTGACCCATTGTGTCTCAGGGCATTATTAGATATTAACATTTATGTACACTTGTATGGGTCAGGAGATACTACACTTTTCTTTTTTTCTTTTTATTTTTTTGATACTACACTTTTCATGGCTCATTCTGTTGTCTGAACTATGCAATATTATGGTCAACCCATTCACAGCACATCTTTTCATATAGATTACAGACTCACTGGTAACATTCCCAGGCTATCTAATATCCTCTTTAATGAAATGATAACAAGCTTAGGAGTACCAGAGTGCTTCAGACTCTGCAGTTTAGTTAAATTCTCACTAAAGGTTAAATTGGTCAGGTGCCATTTTATATCTATGTTCTTCCTTTTATTTCTAAAGTGGCTGAAAAAGAACGGCCCCTTCCAAATGTCTCCTGAAGACTAAACTGTTTCCAGGCTTGGTCCTCTGGGATGGTAAGAGATCCTAAGAGTAAAGTTCTTCTCACCATAAATGAGTTAACAACTGGAAGAGTCTACTTACTGCTGAAGCACAGGCCCTTTGTGATGCTACATGCCTGTTCTGTAGCTGTTCTAACTCTTACCTTTAAGGATAGAATCACTGATCTTAGCTTTCAAACTTGACAGCTCAGGGCCCAGCCTCCTGACTTCAGGACTTAAGACATTGCCATTTTACAAACAATAGTAACGGCCACCATGTAAGCTGTTACTGTGGGGTAGGTATTGTGATAACTGTCTCATGTCTACTGACATAAGCACTACTCTTACCTCCATTTTTGAGATGAGGAAACTTGAAAGGTTGACTCACTTACATGAAGTGACCCAGTTAGTCAATCATAGAGCTAAGGATTTGAGTTCAGCTTCCTATGATTCCAGACCTTCCGTTTTACACGCTCTCTCTAAAGAACCTGAGGCCCATTGCTCAATAACTATCCCTGCAGACAGAGTAGGTAAAAGATGAAGTGGGGGGAGGGGTGGCTAAAGGGAAAGTAGATTTTTGGCTTTTGCACACTGACTCTCCTTCCAATGTAGGTGGTGATCCTTTTGCAGGTCCTTAGATCAATTTAATGGGTAATGGACTATATTCAAAAGAAAGAAAGAAGGTGGGGAGAAAGAAAGGAAATAGGGAGGAAGGAAAAGGATCATACATCATTGCATGTACTTAGAATAATATTGTTTCATGAAACGTTTGTTCTATTGTATATGTGCATGCTGGGTTACTACGGAAAAATGTCTTTCTTACTGTAGGTTGTAGTACCAAAAGGGAATTAAATTTCATTCAAACTCAATAGTCATCGGAAAAATGAAAACTAAAGCAATAAGATACCACATATTTTCAGAGGCAAAAATGTAAAAATAACATGAATGCCTAGTGATAGAGAAATGGATGAATAAATTATTCCATACTCATACTACAGTACTAAAGAATGGCTTAGTGAAGTGAGTGAAGTTGCTCGGTCGTGTCCGACTCTTTGTGACTCTGTGGACGGTAGCCTACCAAGCTCCTCCATCCATTGGATTTTCCAAGCAAGAGTACTGGAGTGGGTGGCCATTTCCTTCTCCAGGGGATCTTCCCAACCCAGGGACTGAACCCGGGTCTCCCACATTGTAGGCAGATGCTTTACCGTCTGAGCCACCAGGGAAGTCTACACATATTAAACTAGAGAAATGTCCCATGGTGTACAATTAAGAAAAATACACAACAGATAAAATGCATGTGGTACAATTATATTTCTGTGCATTAAAATGATGAAACCCCAAAGCATAGGTAAACATTTGGGTGATGGATTGGGTAGAATAGAAAAGGAGAGAAGGAGAAAGTGAGGAGAAAAACAACAAAGGTAGTTGCTAACTAGCAAAAATAAGTATGTGTATCACTCAGGCTCACAAAAGAAATAGAGGATATATGTGGGCTGTGCAAACTGAGAAAAGCTTAATAAAATGACTATTTACAAAGTTGTGGGAAATGTTCAGGGAAACCAACAAGGGATCCTCCAGACCCTCAAGGAGCCATTACCAGCACTTGAGGCTCAAGGGGCATGTGAGGGTGGTTGCAGCTACATGGAGAGAAACTCCAGACAGGTGCTGTGGACCTTGGAGGAGGAGGCAGTCAGGGAAGGAGATGACTTTTTTCTCTTCCCACCCTCCACTCTCCTGCTGGTGCATCCCAATGGCTCCCCCAACTGGAGGCCAGAGGGCTAGGGGACCCACTGATGAAGCTCACAAAGATCAGCTGCCTAGGACTCAGAGCAGGGTAGACGGGGCTGGAGCAAAGTCCCAATGGGACAAATGGATGCTATCCAACACAGAATACTGTAACATTAAATGAAAAGGTAGAACATAAACTCTATCCATCATTGTTCCTTTTACATGTAAAAATTACATATTTGTGTGGCTAAGAAATTAAGAGAGACTTCTCTGGTAACTCAGATGATAAAGAATCTGCTTGTAATGCAGGAGATGCGGGTTCAATCCCTGGGTCAGGAAGATCCCCTGAAGGAGGAAATGGCAACCCACTCCAGTTTGCTTGTCTGGAAAATTCCATGGAAAGAGGAGCCTGGCAGACTCTAGTCCATGAGGTTGCAAAGAATCGGACACAAATGAGCAGTTAACACTTTAAAGGTTACCAAATGATTAGGAAGATGTCAATGACGACCCTGTATACAAGACAGGGAAAGAGACACAGATGTGTATAACGGACCTTTGGACTCAGAGGGAGAGGGAGAGGGTGGGATGATTTGGGAGAATGACATTCTAACATGTATACTATCATGTGAATTGAATCGCCAGTCTATGTCTGACGCAGGATGCAGCATGCTTGGGGCTGGTGCATGGGGATGACCCAGAAAGATGTTATGGGGAGGGAGGTGGGAGGGGGTTCATGTTTGGGAATGCATGTAAGAATTAAAGATTTTAAAATTTAAAAAATAAAAAACTAAAAATAAAATAAAATTAAATTAAATTAAAAAAAAAAATAAAGGTTACCAAATGACAGCATTAACTTGTTTTTGTGACAGTATCTTGAACTTTAGTGAATTAAATCCAGTATCTTCAATAATAATTATATTTAAATGATTTTTTCCTTTTTCACTCTTTGTGGTAAAACAGATCTGAGTTAAAATCCTCACTCTCCCAGACATTGGCTGTTCTTCTAACTTCCTCATCTCTAAAATGGGAATGATAAAAGTATCTACCCTCAGAAAGTTGCTCTGAGGATTAAATGAGCAAATAGATTTTGAGGTCTTAGAAGAGAGCTTGACACACAGTAAATGGTTTAAGTGTGTGCTGTTGCTATGGTGACAATGGATCATCAAAGAGCCTCTTAAGGCGTCTACTTGTCTCCTTGTCTTCTCTCCAATCTACTCACCACCCAGCCAGAGCAAGGGCCCTTTAAAGGGCATACCTAATCATGTCACTCTCTTCCTGAATATTTGCTCATGGTCTGCAGACTTTGCAGGATGATATGCAAACCTCACCCATGAGGTTATCTCCAGCCTCATCCCTTTCCTCTTCTCCTCCTTTGTGCCTTCATCCCAGCTGCACCGATTCTTCCTGGTTCTGACCAAGAGACATGCTGCCCCTTGCCCTGGAGCCTCTGTTGGGAAGGCCACTGGGCATACCATGCCACTCTTCCTATCTAACTCCTACTATTCATCATCAAAATTTCCAGTGTCACCTCCTCTAAGACTTCTTGTCCCCCTGACCCTCCTCAAGGTAGCAAAAATGACTGTCTCTAGACCCCAGGACACAGCACCAAAACTGCTGACAGTGGATACTTAAATGTGACTTGTCTGAGAATTAAATTCATAAATTAATGAGTTAAGTAATTATCCCCAAAGTCACTGAGCTAAGCAAGCAGCAGGGCCAGAATTCAAGCCCAGCTCTGTTTAACTCCAAAGGCCACCAGTGTTTCCCCATCATCTGGAGGTTCTAAGGCTGCCTGACACTCCAGAGGAGCTGCATGCCTGAGGGAACTCCCCAAGGGCACTAGACCAGTTCAGGCCAGAATGAGCTGGTCAGCAGAGACCGGGAGGAATAAATGCCTCCTTTCTGAGAGTATTGACCACATGACATTTGCTTTATCAAGGGACTTTCCCAAGAAAATCAATTTCTGGAGCATGTTAAAACATAAACAAACCGCCACCCACCCATCCACTCCTTAAAGACAATTGGTCCAGAGAGCTTAGAGAATTCAGACAATTCCACAATGTTGAGAGCATCATCTGATCACAAGAACTTTGTTTTCCCTAACCAAGCATTTTTCTACTGAATTTCTATTTCGAATTTGGCCCCACTAAGAAATATGCATCTCCACACAATACTGCTTCACCCAAGGCAAACCTGTGTGCACCGCCTCAGACACACTGGGTCTTCTTGACATATGCACCACTGAGGTTTGCTCTTGTGGCTTATGATGATATTACCAGAATCCCCTGATAACAGTGTTTATATCTATTTATAACTGTAACCTATAATCCTATTTTCCAAATAATTGGGTACAACTTAGGTTAAAAAACATTCAGCTGCATAAGAAAAATCACGCTTTTATAACAGCAGATGTTCGCTCAGCATGGAAAGTGAATTAGCCTTTAACACAAATACTCAGAAATACACAGTGCTCTTTCCAAAAGCACTGATGTTAATATTCTACATTGAAAAATAATTTCAAGATAAAAGATGTTTAAAATGCAAGGGAGGTAGCTATGGCTTGTTTTTAAAACAGGTATTATTGTTAATTTTACCTCTTTAATGTACGATACCACTTCCAATTCAGGCACTGGGTTCACTCTCCAGTTCAGGGCACAGAAAAATGACTCGTAATTTATTTGTTTTTCACTGTCTTCAAACCTAAAAATATAATTGTATGATTTGAGTCAATCTGTACAATTCAGGACCAAAATGTCAGCTTAAATCTACCATGAAAACATAATATTAGAAGTGCTTCAATACTGATATTTTTCTTATTTCTTATTACTTTATATTTTGTTTTTAACGCTCCAGGCTGTAAACTCTTTGAGAGCAGAGACCTCACACATCTAACTCACCCAAGTATCCCCAGGACCTATGACCAACCTAGATAGCATATTAAAAAGCAGAGACATTCTTTGCTGACAAAGGTCCATCAAGTCAAAGCTATAGTTTTTCCAGTAGTCATGTATGGATGTGAGAGTTGGACCACAAGGAAGGCTGAGCACTGAAGAACTGATGCTTTCAAATCGTGGTGTTGGAGAAGACTCTTGAGAGTCCCTTGGACTGAAAGGAGCTCAAACCAGTCAATCCTAAAGGAAATCAACCCTGAATATTCACTGGAAGGACTGATGCAGAAACTCCAATATTTGGCCACCTGATGGGAAGGGCTGACTCACTGGAAAAGACTCTGAAGTTGGGAAAGATTGAAGGCAGGAGAAGAAGGGGGCAACAGAGGATGAGATGGTTGGATGGCATCACTGATTCCATGGACATAAGTTTGAGCAAACTCTGGGAGATGGTGAAGGACAGGAAAGCTTGCCGTGCTGCAGTCCATTGGGTTGCAAAGAGTCGGACATGAGTTAACAATAACAACAGTTCCATATATGTTATCATGGAAATATTTTAAAAATATATTGTTGAGTGGAAAGGAGGTTATAAAATAGAATGCAGAGTTATGATCTCACTTTAGGTTTATATTTGTACAAAACAGCATTTAAAAAGTCCAGTAACAATACACAGAAGTATTAAGAATAGCTATCTTTGGCAGAGAGATTATAATTGTTGCTTTATCTTTAAACTTTCTGTATTATTTGAATTCTTTTAAATTTATAATCAGGAAAACTTATGTCCATTTTCATTTTGAAAATTAAAAAAAACACAAATGATTAACCTGCATCATAAAGTTATGGGTCAAAAATAACTAATCTAGTTGTCTACTATTTCCTAATTATAGACATTGTCATAAGTTTATTCTTAACCATAATAGAGTTTTGGCCATTAAGACCTCAAATTTTCAAGGCAATTGCTACAATGTCCCCAACACAAAGTTCTTCTTATTGTAATACCTCAATGTTACCTATTCTGAATTTGACCATGTTCTGCCAATTTCTAAGGCTAAATACATACTGGTTATGTAACATGATTTTTGGAAGAAAAAAAACCAAAGGTAGTCACTAAGGCATTGTTCCAAGCACCCTGCTCCAGGTTCCTGCCCTTCTCTCAGCACCTCTAACTCAACATGCTTCCCCTCCCCTCTGCTCCCAACCAGCAAGTGAGGTGTGCAAGTTACTATTGCAGGGATGAACAGAGGATAATTAACTATAAGAAAACTCAGTGATAACAGAAGCAGGAAAAAAATAACTCATAATCAGTCAAAAGGCTTTTTTTCTAAGCATTAAGAAAAGAATAGGTCACATTCATAAACTAACAAAAATTAGCAGTAATAAATGAAATGTTACATGATGAAGTTACATAGACTCATCAACCTAAACAAAGTAAAATAAACAGAGAGATCAGAAGAGGGGAAAGGGAATTCAGTCATTTTTTTGTGTACATTTTCTTTGGCAAAGGATTCTGGGAGACAGCTCCAACATGCTGCCCCCTACCACTGTTTATCCTGTGAATTCTGGCTCACTCGTCATTTGAACGCCTTGAAAGGACATGATCTGTTTATGGAATAGTTTGTAGCCAAAATGCAGGACCATTATGTCTTTTATTTGCTTGTTTTGGGGGAGATGAACTAAAACTCAATCAATGAAAGATGTTTTGTAAGAAGCTTTCCTTTAGCATGGTACCTCGAAGAAAAGCATTCCCTAATACTCTGAGTAGGAGCTGAGATCAGAGAATGAGATCATGGAGTGCCTTTGACTTTCATACTAAGGACAGCTAAGAGCCACTGGAGTACATTGTGCAGAACAGTTATGAGATCTGTTATATTTTCTGAAGATCACACTAGTTGATATATTGCAGGTACAATGTAGGGGCAAGGCCACAGTGGCAAGGGTGCTTAGCAGTCTTCTGCAGTTATCTGGGCAAGAGGTAATGGCAGCCTTGATGACAGTGGAGAGCAGTGAGGAACGCTAAAGCCTGAATATATTTTGAGTGTAGGATTCCTGACAGATTTTATAGTGTATAGGGGAGGTGAGGGGGAGAATGAATAGGAATGGATTCAGGACAACTTCCAGGGTTTTGCTTGAGCAACTGGAGTTTGGTTTTGGATGTGTTACATTTTGATGGGAAGTGAGCAGTTGGGTATATGAGTCTGAAGTTCAGGGAATAGGTTTGAGTTAGAGATCAAAATGCGGCAGTCATTAGCCTACAGATTGTATTTAAAGCCACCAGCCTGGAACACTGAATGAGATCACCAATGAAAGAAGTTTCTCTGTCTGTTCCTACAATACAGAATCTAATTGTTGCTAAATTCCCATCACATCATGACAGGAGGCATGTATTGAGTCCTAGAGGTTTCAGAAGTATAATATCCCAGTGATTAGGAAACCAGTCAAAAGACTATGAAACAGATTTAGAATCAGGTCTGACTTCACCTCTCATATACAGTCCACTAACCAGTTCTGTAGGCTCTAACACCTAAGCATGTCACAAGTCTATTTTTCTACATCTTTTCTATTCTAGTAAGCCACCATCATCTCTGACCTGGGTTACAGGAATAGCATTTGTATCATGGTCTTGCTGCTTCTACTCTTACATCCTCCACCAGAATGGTCTTTCTAAAACACAGATTGGATTAGTTACTTCCTCGCTGACAACTCTACAGTGACTTTCCAATCCACTTAGAACACAAGCTGAACTCCTTACCAGGGTTTATAAAACCACATATAATCTGGTCCCCCGCTGACTTCTCTGATCTCCTCTGAAATCTCTCTCCCTCTTCACCATCTTCCAGGTACACTTGCTTTCTTCATGCTCTCTGATCATACCAAGACTGTTCCCAGCAATGCAAGGCATTTGCATGTTCTGGGCCCTTTGTCTGGAAAGTCTCCATTCAGATGTTACTTCCTTAGAAAGGCCTTCCTGCTTCCACTTATTTAACCGAGTCCCCATGCCTAAGTCAGTCTATATTTGCTCCACATGATGGCACTGGATGGTACAGGAAAACTTCTGGAAGTCACCACTGAAGTCCTATTATCAGACTTCCTTACCAATCTGTCTGATATTTGCCTGTGATCACTTGTCAACCCTGGGCCCCTAGCACTTTTCCCTGCCCAACTCATGATAATGTCTGACTCAACACAATCTAACCATTCACCCATCTCAAAAGATATTTGGGAAGTTATTCTTGACTCAAATAATATTCAGGAAGGATCAAACGGTATTAATCAAAGAATACATACACAGCTTAATAATGATGTCTAAAACCTTTTTGAGGAAAAATGTTTGAAAGATTTAATCTTTCCAAAGTCCAAAGCCAGGCCTCAGGAAAGAGCTGAGCTAACGTGATAAAATGGGCTTCCCTGATGGCTCAGTTGGTAAAGAATCTGCCTGCAGTGCAGGAAGTACCAGTTTGATTTCTCAGTCAGAAAGATCCACTGGAGAGGGGATAGGCTATCCACTCCAGTATTCTTGGGCTTCCCTGGTGGCTCAGCTGGTAAAGAATCCACCTGCAATGCGAGAGACCTGGGTTCCATCCCTGGGTTGGGAAGGATCCCCTGGAGAAGGGAACGGTGACCCAATCCAGTATTCTGGCCTGGAGAATTCCGTGGACTATATAGTCCATGGGGTCACAAAGAGTCAGACATGACTGAGTGAGTTTTCCTTCACTTCACTTCAATGTGATAAAACAGCTCAGTTGATAAAGAATCTGCCTGCAATGTGAGAGACCTGGGTTCCATCCCTGGGTTGGGAAGGATCCCCTGGAGAAGGGAATGGCGACCCAATCCAGTATTCTGGCCTAGAGAATTCCGTGGACTATATAGTCTGTGGGGTCGCAAAGTCGGACACGACTGAGTGAATTTCCCTTCACTTCACTTCAATGTGATAAAACAGCTCAGCTGGTAAAGAATCTGCCTGCAATGCAGGAGACCCCAGTTCGATTCCTGGGTCAGGAAGATCCCCTGGAGAAGGGATAGGCTACCCACTCTAGTATTCTTGGGCTTCCCTGGCAGCCCAGATGGGAAAGAATCCACCTGCAATGTGGGAGACCTGGATTCGATCTCTGGGTTGGGAAGGTCCCCTGGAGGAGGGCATGGCAACCTACTTCGGTATTCTTGCCCGGAGAATCCTCATGGACAGAGGAGCCTGGTGGGCTATAGTCAGACACAACTGAGCGACTAAGCACAATGTGTTAAAATACTCCAAGTTTCTCTTTTCAGTTTTGTCTGTGAGGATTTCACTGGAGGTGGGAATCCCCCCAAAAGAAGCAAGACAGAAAAAGAACAAAGAATCTTTCAATGAAAAAGGATAAAACTATGCAGTGCTTCCTAGGAGAACCCTTTCCTCTTGGGAAGTGGGTAGGATGGCAGTAAATCACAATGGGTCACTCACAAGTACTTATCTCCTTTTTCCACCAAAATCTCACCCAATGACAATAGAGAAATAAAAGCAGGTAGTTTCCTGCAATGATAAAGATAGCTGGCGGGAAAAAGGCAACAGTGAATAAGAAATTTCAAACTTTTTTGCAAGATGGAAATCAGACTGGGATAACTGACTTGGCACAGTGGAGGAAAGGAAGCTGAACTCCAAATGTCTGTGGCAGAGACAGGGAGGGCACTTAAGAGATTAGGCAATGCGGCCTACAAAACTGCTGAGAGGCTCAGCAATTGTAGACTCCAGGTGCCAATAAAGGCAGGGATAAGGTGCTGTGCTTAGTTGCTCAGTCGTGTCCAATTCCTTGCAACCCCGTGGACTGCAGCCTGCCAGGCTCCTCTATCCATGGGGATTCTCCAGGCAAGAATACTGGAGTGGGTTGCCGTGCCCTCCTCCAGGGGATCTTCCCGACCCAGGGATCAAACCCAGGTCTCTTGCATTGCAGGTAGATTCTTCACTGACTGAGCCACCAGGGAAGCCCAGGGATAAGGTGGTGGTGGTTTAGTCACTAAGTTGTGCCTGACTCTTGTGACCCCATGGAATGTAGCGTGCCAGGCTCCTCCGTCCATGGGATTCTTCAGGCAAGTATATTGGAGTGGGTTGCCATTTCCTTCTCCAGGAGATCTTCCTGACCCAGGAATCAAACCTAGGTCTCCTGCATTGCAGGCAGACTCTTTACTGATTGAGCTATGAGGGAAGCCCCAGGGATAAGGTGGGGTACTAAAAACAAGGACTGTTTGAAAGCCTGAAAACAGCAAGAGCAGCTGGACCCTCAAGAATCTGTCCTTGTACACTGGACTCTTCACTGTAAGGGATTGGGGCTTGTTTTCCAGAGAAATTCAACTAAAGAAGCTCTAGTCTTGGGTAGATGAAGCACAATGGAGGGTTAAGAAGAACATTACCCACTGAACTTGGGTCTCTCAGACCCCTTCCTTCCCCTTTCCTGTTTTCAGAACATCAGTGGCTGTGCTTAATTTCTCCTCCTTTTCCTTAACCCACTTCCCTCCTAACCCTGCGGGAGAAGATAGGATTCTTCTCTTGATGCTCTGAGTCGCCCTGAGAGATCTCCAGATTGTGGTTTCTGAGGATTCCTTAATGAAAATGCAGGCTAGGAGATGACTCATACAGTAAAACCCACTAATCAAGAAGACCCACTCCCCAAAGCTTCCAACATTAAGGACAGAAGTCAAAGCAGCAACAGGGAAAAAAAGCTATCAGGGGACAAAGAAAATTCAGGTAGCAGAGGGAAAGATGTGACATAAGAAGATATGTTACACCCATGAAGAAAGAACAGAAGACTACAAAAAAGGAACCAAAAGTGTGCTCTTGGAATAAAAAATATGATAGTAGTAAAAAGATGCATTAGAAAGGGTGGAATGTAAAGTTGAGGAAACCCCTTGGTAAGGACATCCTAATGACAAAGAAAAACTTAATCCAGATTCAAGAGAGCCAAAATCTTAAAGATAGGAGTTCTCACAAGACAAAAACAAAAAAGGATGGGAGGAAATAATTTAAAAATTAATGGAAAATTTCTCTGAGCCAAAGGACAGTCTCCAGACTGGAAGGGCCCATAAACTGTTAAGCACAATCTATATATAGGCGTGTGCACCCCCCCCACACCCAACAAGGCCCCATCGTGAATTTCCAGAACATCAGGAATAAAGACATGATTCTAAGAGCATCTAGAAAGAACACCAGTAATGGGAATCAATATTATACTAAATTCTCAAGCATCATAACAGGAAATTAGTACTAGTATCTAAAAATGAGAAATCCAGAAATAGCAGAATGTACATGCTATTTTAAGTTCTGTAGAAACAACTAGAAAGACTGAAAGGCTGTTTCTTGAGAATGGGTCTGGGAGGTGGGGAGAGATGTGGCTGGAAACTGCTCTTGTCAGAGTAAGTTTTTTTAGAATGATTTATTTTCTTTACTATAAGCATGTATCCGTTAGGCATAAATGAAAATATAAGAAGTGTGAAAAGCAGATGAGAGACAGTATAGAGTGCTTTCCCAGGTGGTCAATTCATGCATCAGACTTGGAAAGGCAGGAGCACCCTCATTTGGGGCACACTGATAAGGGAATCATCTCCTAGTCTTTCTCCCAGCTCCAAAACTCAGCACAGAGCTTCCTTGCCTGCACCACTGACAGCGTGAGATTTTTCACACCTCCATTTGCTACTATACCCTATATCTACTATATGCTACTGTCAGATGAGGTTGTCAGAGAGACAAGAATAGGATACAAAGGAGCACTCCAGGTTGGAGCAGAAGGAGACAAGGAGGAGCAGTTTAGAGTTGGACACAGGCTTAACTCTTAGGGAGTAAGGACAAGTAGGTCAATTTCCCCTGAATATTATCTCCCCAGCAGTCCTCCCTGTCTCCTGACCACTGCAGGTCATCATTCACCAAATCCTATCCATCCTTTCAAAATATTTTGGGAAAGCCTATGAGTCATATAGAAGACAGATCTCTCTTACTTCAGGGTCACGCTGTGCTTCTGTTAAAAAAATGTGAGCATCCTCTTTCTCCACCTGAATCCACTACTTCTCTCCTTGCCAAACAACATTTGACTCTTGCTAAGACTCTGATTCACAGTCAAAGGATGAAGATTTGCCACTCTGGAGGAAATTCCTTTGAAAAGACTGTGAAGGCAATTCCAAAGAAGAACTTTGTATGGCGACATTGTTGGAATGAGTGCACAGCCTTCCAGGGTTACTGCCCTAAAGGGCAACGCTAATTCTGGCTTTTAAGTGTGCCTAAGCTTGTTAAAAAGTCAGCCTGCTTACTTTAAAGTCCTAGCTCACAGTGCTGAAGTGTTTTCCTAAAGCCTCCATAAATTCTTCTTTCCCTTTGATACTTAGGCAAGCCACCATTTCCCTTCCCTACACAAACTAAAGGACATGTTTGTGGAAGAAGAGGGAGGGGAAAGCCGTTTCTCTGGTTCCCCTCTCGATCATAATGACCTCCAAGTAGGCTTCCTGATGCCTTGCTAGGTGGGAGTTCTCAGAAGTGAGTCTAATGTGTCATTTGACGGGTGCTCTTGTTCCCACCTCCCAAAAATGATGAATGGCTTGCAAACCACAGCAGCCATCCATCTCCTTGCCATGGGGAATAATACTGATATGCTTTATTTCCCCCATCTGTGGAGGTAATAGGTGCAGCAGCAGCTGTATTCTGTGCCAGAGTAACGTGGGTGTCCCTCTGCCACAAAGACCATCTCATAACTTAGGGGAGAGGGCTGGCGGCATGGCCAGGGCTGAAAGGGAGCAAGGGTAGTGAAGACACATGTTTGACTCACTTGCTTGGGTTTGGTTTCAGTTCATTACCCGACAAACCCCAGGGTGCACACTGAAACATCTGGTGGGAGTCTTAAAGACCAGACACTTGAGGGGAAAAAATGTGGAACTCTGGGCCGCTGTTGCCAGTTGGTCACAACTTAGGAGCTGGCAAGATGGCACTGCCAGGGTGCCAGTGAGTTAAGTTCCGTGATCTCAAATCACCAGGCTTCTAAATTCCAATTGTGATCCCAGCACAGATCTCCTTAGGGACCAAATCACCTTATATTTGAAAAAGGAGAAACCATCTGTGTGTATGGTCAGGGTAGAGGGTGAGAGAGAAGAGAGGGAGAAGAGATGAACAGGGAAAGAAGGGGGGTTCTCTCTCAAAACTTCCCAGGGCACCGAACACTTTGCAATATGAGCAAGCACAGGGTTCCACCCCTGCCCCTCAGCTTCATGGCCAGGTAGTGCTGGTGAAATTACTTAAGCCCCAACCACGCCTCTGCAAGGGGAACAGGGGGAGAGGCTGGGTAGAACATAATGAGATGATTTGAAAGCCCTGTTAACTTTTTCCATTTTAACTAATACTTCTGGATGAGGCACCAGCTCCCCTGGGAGGCCAGTCCTAAGGCATTCTGTGGAACCCAAAGCCAACTGTAAAAGACTAGCTTGGGGCAGAGCTGCTGGGGAAAGAATCACACCTGACTTCTAAGTCCCGCTTTGGAAGGCCACAGTCAGGGGAGGAGGGTGCCTCTTCACTCCCCAGGCCCACCAGGAACAGAGAACAGAATGACCTCAAAATTCTCCCCACCTCTTATGGTTTGAGAACCAGAATTTCTTGCTTATTAGTTCTGAGGAAACCTGAACACCCAAATGAAGGCTCAGTGGGGTTTATTCCATTTACAGGGATCACTTGGGCAGAAGGTAGTAGGGTTAGACTTCAGAGGCAGCTCTGATAGGTATAAAGCCCATGTGTTTCTCCCCCCTGCCCAGTGTAATAGCATGGGACACATCTCTGGGACTGCAGGGTTGAATGAGATGTCTCTACTCCTAGGGCCTGAGATAGAAACAAAGGTTGAGGGTATCTTAGGGGGCTGTTATTCTAATTCCATCTGGGGCTGAAGTACATTTATTCAGTGAGACAGCCTCCTCAAGAAAAGAGGTATCATGCCTACCATCAGCAAAAATGTAACTTTAAATGTGCTCAAGGATTTACAAAATATTCCAGGGCCCTAGGCACTGTTTCAGTACAGTGTGTCCCTCCTATTATGGGTAATAGCTATCACTACATCAAACACTTACATCTGATGTTCTGTGCATTAGTGAAATGACTGTTTGGTAAGGAAGGTGACCTCATACCGGCTGTGTATGCGTGTTAGTCGCTCAAGTGCATCAGACTCTTTGCGACCCCATGGATTGTAGCCCGCCAGGCTCCTCTGTCCATGGGATTCTCCCCGCAAGAATACTGGAGTGGGGAGCCATTCCCTTCTCCAGGGGATCTTCCTGACCCAGGGATAGAACCCAGGTCTCCTGCATTGAAGGCGGACTCTTGACCGTCATACTGGTTTCCACAGCACAAACTGATGGGGGCTGGGGTAACCAGATGTGAAAAGATTTTGAAGTCCTGATTCCAGCACGAGTTGTGCTAATAAGGAAAAGACCTAACTGAATCAGAAGAAAAATAGAAATGGAGTAGAAGGGAAATCTTAGTACCCAAATGCAGGGTCAGGAGAAATATATAAGCAACAATCCCCGGGTGACAGAAATCATCGGAATCTTTAGCCATATAGTTTTTCATCTCCTGATCTGAATTCATAGGGGCTGTACACCTGCTCACCAGCTGCCCAGCTCCATCCCAAGGCAGGTAAAAATGCCCCTGGGCAGAGTGTGTGCTGAACCAAGTCAACAAACTCTGGGCCTGTCTCCCATGGGAGACTGTAGACGTCAGAGGGGCTCTGGTTTAGCATGCCACAGGAGGGCTGTGCAGAAAGAGAGTCTGGTCAAGGCTCTGGAAAGCCCTGTGGAGTCTGTGGGGAACAATAAGAATGCAGAATATAAATGTAAGCTGCAGGCTGATGGGTCCGTTAGGAATTAGGGCCGTCTTTGAAAGGAATCTGCGGAGATGATGCAAAACATCAAGCATGTGACCCAAATCGTGGCAGGGCATATTGGAGGGAGAGGGGAATGGGAATGAGACATTTTCTAATCTGATTAGCCTGAAGTTTCCCCTGAGTGTGGAGAAGGGTCAGTGCACAATTAGAGGCAAAGTTAGACTGAACATCGTCTGCTTAGTGGCTCAGAGGGATGACCTCCTTGGAGCTAAGCTGGGGCTCGGAGGCGGATGTGATCTGAGACTGAGCCGGCTTCACGGCAAGTTGGGGAATCATCTTTCTGCCTTTCATGTCAAATCGTCAAGGCAAAGACAAAACAGTCTGCTGAGAGGATGAGAGGATGATGACTTGGTGGCCTCAGTGCTGGATAAGAACCATCTAGGTCCCCCAGAGGCCAGGCTCCCACATTACTGGACTTTCCAGGACAACTCATCCCGAGGCCATCAAGAGATAATTTAATAAACATCCGCAGCTTCCTGACTAGAAGACAGCTTAATGTGTGAAAGGCATTCAGATCCAACTGTTTAAAAACAAGGCTTCCTCTATGTAGAAGGACACAGGTCTCTTCCAGTTCATTTCTAAGTCAGAGCGTGTGGTCTATGGTGTCTGATGAACACTTCTCTCCTAGTCTCCAATCAGGACTTAGTACCAGATGCTATGGCACTGGGGAATTTATGTATGTTATCTCAATTTGCCCCAAGAACCACGAGGAAGCAGGTATTGTTATCTCATTCTAAAGGTATGGAATCTGAGGTTCAGGCAGGTCAAAAAACTTGCACAAGATTACACAGCTAGCAAGTAGACTCAAAGAATACAGGAGACAAGGTAAGGGGTAAAATTGTCAAGCTGTGATAACCTGCTGCTTATTTTTAGGCAGTAAATCAAACAGGTTAGAAGTAGGTCTCGGTATCTGAGTGGATCAGATGTCTACTCACAAATCTTCATTACAAGGTAAGAGACAAAAAAGAAAAAAGAAAAAAAAAAAAAGAAAGAAAGAAACATAAATAGTGTTGTGAGAATCCTTAGCAGGAAATAATCACACCAGCCAACCAAATCCAAGAGGGCTTCATGGATACAGTGCTATGCAAAACAGGTCTCAAATGAAGAACAAGCTTTCAGCAGGTGAAGAAAACTCAAAGCTAGTTCCTACTGAAGAAACAGCAAGAGAAAAGGCAAAAAAGTGGGAAGGTAGGAGGTATACAAGTGAAAAGCTAAATGGGCCATTTGGCTGGACTACTGGGAAGAGGAGCTTTGAGAATGTGGTAACTGTGGAGAAACCAGACTCCTAAGCCTGCACTTCATCTCAAGCCCTTTACACCAGGATGGCCTATTTATCCCTCATACTGCTGCTAGAAAATAAAAGCAAATAGAGCTGAAAGTCTAGAAGACAACCCCAGGTTATCCAATGCACACACACAGCCACCTAGATTGGCCTCTTCTTGATCTGCTCCTGATACTAGGAGCAGAAGGACCCTAGCTCTCCCATGTGGGATTTAGTTTTTTGTCTGCTTCATTTTTTTTTTCCTGTCTCAGATGATGACTGCCCACTCCAGCCCCTGCTTGAGAATAATGCTCTAATGACAACCCTAAGCCCCACAATGGAGAAGGCGGAAGAGGAGCTCAGAGCTGAGGAAGCTGGTCATTCCTTAGAGAACAAAGAAATGGTACAGAAGGCTTGTGAGTAGAAGAGTGGCACTAGGATATTCTTGCTCTTAGAAGGTACTTAGCTGCTAGATGTAAAGATGGATTTAAAAATTTAGAGGCGGGTGGAAGAAAGGCCAATGTGGGGGCCCTGCAACCGTCAAGAAGAAAAGTAGGTCAGAACAAGAGTGGAGGTGGTGGGAATAGAGGGGAGAGGGAAGATGCAGGCAGTAGAAGTAGGAGGCAGAACAGGCAGGACATTCTAACCTACTGGCTATTTGTAGATAATAATTCAAAATGGTAAGAAGCAGAAGATGTGCATTTTAAAGGTTCAGAGGTTAAGTCACAGTTCTTCTAGACTATGTGACTTTGGGCGAAATCTTATCTCTCTAGACCTCAGCATCCTCATGTAAGATAGGAGGAGAAGAGCTCTGACCTCACCAAGCTATTCTCACAAAGTCAATGAGGTAATGTACTCAAAGCAATGATAACAACGCCTCGAACACAGCCCCAAATGTCAGCATTATCAAGATAAGTCAGACAGAGGAGGGGCTGGTGTCATGCCATGGGAAGCATAAAAGATGACCAGAATCTGGATGGCTAGGAGGGTGGTGCCAGGCAGTCAAAAAGTCAGGTTTGGTACAAGAAGAGAGGTGATTTAGAAAGCAGTTCACTGTGCTTTCCTTTGGCAACATCCTAACCTCTGCACTTGACATCTAGCACTCTTGCTCTGTGCTAATAACACGAGGTCCTCTAATTGCATGTCTTTAGCCATTAGAAACTACTGTTCTGAAAAACCTGTCTTAAATTTTAGATCTAAGACTCACAACCAAAGAAGCAGTTCATTTTCATTTTGTCCCATGAATCTGTGTGCACTTAAGTGCATCTTCATGTTAAAAAGTTCTAACGATAATTCATTAGAGGCTCTGTGACATTCACAATCATGACCAAGTTTTCCTTCTGTAACAATTAAATGGAGATGTGTCATCAGTGAAACAATACTGAGGTAAAGGGTAAATCAAGGGCAGTTAAAGGCAGATGTAAAACCAGGAACTGTCTCCAAAACAAAAACATGCAGGACATGGTCCATGAGCGTGGAGATCTCACCTACCTGGAGAGTAAGGATTCTAGAAGATCTTCATTCAAAGGTAATCTGGAGGACTTGCACAGCCTTTTGATGTCTTTGCTGGGTAACACTTTTTTCCTGCATTAAAACACAGTCAATGAGCTTTTCTATACTTCATGTCTCTTGAGTAATAATTACATGCTAAAGGAAAGAAAACATAGATGTGTCCTAAAAGCGTGTGCATGGAAATAAATATGAAAGCTGGTACTGGAATCATGGTAAGGAAAAACAGTCATATTGCATTTCACCAGCTTGTTTCCATTTCAGAAGTCACTAGATTCTGTCCTTACAAAGGCCGTTCCATCAAGATTCAGATTCTTGGTTGGTGATAGTACAGCCTGTTAAGGCTGCAGCCACGAGTGTTGCTCTAAGTAATCGATCTACATTCTTGACCACTAGTCAAAAATGGTTCTGATATTTGAAAACATCTCTTAATTTGACAGGCATCTAGAGCCTCCATCACAAGTATTATATGACCAGAGGGTGTTTTTCTAGTCTTTTCCTTGGACCCAAATCATATAACCTAGAAGCCCCAACTGGGACCTTAACATTCACCTATTTTTTTTTTTTCTCCAGAGCAGCCCAACAGTCATTTTCCCCAGCCTGCTGGGGCACAGAAATGCTTGTCTAATGTTCTCACCCTGCCAGTGTTCTTCCAGGCATCAGGCAAAATTAGAACTAACAGGAAAGAAAGTGGGCTTCTTTCTTAGCAATAGGTTATAAAATGGTAAGAGAATCTTTATGTCTAGAATTGGAACTTGTTGGATCTGGAAGAACCTCAGAGTTGTCTCATCAACTAGCCCCCTTTTTCCCAACAGGTATTCCTTTAATGAAAGAGGGTCACACTTCTCACCCTGGAGAGGGGTACCACCAGGCTGGAAGGCAAGGCCAGAGTCATACAAAGCTCAGGTAACATGTCTTCCAGGAGGCTCAGAGAAGCTTAAAGATTCAAGGAAGAATACCATTTTTATAGCAACTCAACAAGCGTGTATTATGGATTAGGAGATAAAAAAGATCCCTAGTAAGATAAACTGGGGGCATTCCCAGTAGCACTAGTGGCAAAGAACTCGCCTGTGAATTCAGGAGACACAGGTTGGATCCCTGAGGAAATGGCAATCCAACTCCAGTATTCTTGCCTGGAGACTCCCACAGACAGAGGAGCCTGGCGGGCTACAGTCCATGGGGGGGGGGGGGGGGGGGGAGGCGGTGGCAGAGAGCTTGACATGACTTAATGACTACAACAACAACAAATTAAGAAAAACCATGGGTCCTTCTAAGATATTTAGGGTACAGACTTTAGGTTTGGGGATGAAGGAAGTAGTAATAGGGTAAAGAGATGACAGTGGTCTGAAGTAACAAAACCAGTGGCTAGAGTTAGACCTAAGATTTTCTAACTCCAGATGAATATGCTCCCCCACCACTATATCAGATCTGTGGGTAAGATGAACACCAAAATCTACTAAGATGGGGCTCCAGTCATTTGTAACAATGACTGAATAAAGTTCAAAGGCAAACATGATAAATGTATTAGAAATACATTATTCAGAGTGTCATTATTTTTGAGAAGAAATAATTTCAAAGAGATTTTATAGAAAGTTTACTTGCAAATCCCCTGTCTGGTATATTATAAAACTCATATTTATAAATCCCACTTATTAATAAAATAGTGTAAAGAGATGCCATCTCAGAATTAAATCTTCTAATACTGATTTACTGTTTCAATTGAAAGCTTCTAGAAACCAATTAGAAAATGCAAAGGGGCCATCCTATTCTTTTGAAGACACAGAACTTCCCCTATTCCATCCACAAGCAAAGTTCACCATCCATCACTATGAAATATGTGTACCCAGATAATCTCCAAAAATGATTTAAGGTGGCTTTGCTACCTAGTGGAGTATGAGGAGACATGCCAATTTTCTTTTTGCCCTTTTTGATACCATACAAATTCCTTCATTACTCAGCTTCACAGAAACATAAATGATTTCTTAGAATCAATAAAATAAAAGCTTACTTTTCCCGATCTTGGTATACACACATAGCAACGAGTCTCTCAAAATTCTCAAAACCATTTTTCTTGAGTTGTTCATGGGCCTGTGCAACTAGGACATTCCTATGTGGACACAGGTCCTCAGGCACCCGGTAATGACGTGCAATGGTTATAACTTCTTGGTCTGTGAGTTTCCCGACAGTTAGATTCATCATTATTTCTCTGTTTAAAAAAAATGGGAAAACACTCAAGAAATTATATCTAAGATTATTTTACCTTTCTATTAAACACACACACAAATCCCATTTTACAAAACTTTACCAACGGCCTGCAGACAGGTTTTTTTTTTTTTTTTAATTTAACTTATCTACTATGAGCAACCAGGAAGGTACTTATGCTAGAATGGAAAACTATAAGCACAGCAGCTTATAAATAAAATGGCACCTTGCCCAGAGTCAAACTTCTATCAGATAATAGCCTACAACCAGGAAGTAAATTCTTAAAGTCCTTGAATGGTCAAAAATTCTGGGACTAAACACATGAGTTCATTCAATGCCTATTAATCTTACTTTACACAAAACAGTAACAGACTTGGGGTTCTGATTTCCCAGGGTATGAAGCTTATAAATCAGTAAGTTAGAAAGATGTTTTGGAGATGGGGAAAGTGATTAAGCATATTTCTGTGGTAAAAAGTAAAAACTGACACATCCTACCCATGAGTGGAGAAAGAAATGGCAACTCACTCCAATACTCTTGCCTGGGAAATCCCATGGACAGAGGAGCCTAGCGGGCTACAGTCCAAGGGGTCGCAAGAGTCAGACATGACTGAGTGACTAAACCACCACCATCACCTCCTACCCATGAGAGAAAAGAGTAAAAACAGCTATGTAAAGGTACAGTTATCTGAATCTTTAGAAGGCAAAGGGCATTGATATCATTTGGCAGAGTAGTTCAGTTCAGTTTAGTTCAGTTGCTCAGTATTGTTTGACTCTTTGCAACTCCATGGATTGTAGCACATCAGGCCTCCCTGTCCATCACCAACTCCCTAGTTCACTCAAACTCCTGTCCATTAAGTCGGTGATGCCATCCAACCATCTCATCCTCTGTTGTCCCCTTCTCCTCCCGCCTTCAATCTTTCCCAGCATCAGAGTCTTTTCAAATGAGTCAATTCTTCGCATCAGGTGGCCAAAATATTGGAGTTTCAGCTTCAACATTAGTCCTTCCAATGAACACCCAGGACTGATATCCTTTAGGATGGACTGGTGGGATCTCCTTGCAGTTCAAGGGACTCTCAAGAGTTTTCTCCAACACCACAGTTCAAAAGGGTCAATTCTTTGGTGCTCAGCTTTCTTTATAGTCCAACTTTCTCATCCATACATGACCATGGGAAAAACCATAGCCTTGACTAGATGGACCTTTGTTGACAAAGTAATGTCTCTGCTTTTTAATATGCTATCTAGGTTGGTCAAAACTTTTCTTCCAAGGAGCAAGCATCTTTTAATTTCATGGCTGCAGTCACCATCTGCAATGATTTTGGAGCCCAAAAAATAAAGTCTGTCACTATTTCCACTGTTTCCCCATCTATTTGCCATGAAGCGATGGGACCAGAGAATAGCAAGAAGAGATAAGAAAGCCTTCTTCAGTGATCAATGCAAAGAAATAGAGGAAAACAATAGAATGGGAAAGACTAGAGATCTCTTCAAGAAAACTAGAGATACCAAGAGAACATTTTATGCAAAGATGGGTTCAATAAAGGACAGAAACGGCAGAGACCTAACAGAAGCATATGATATTAAGAAGAGGTGGCAAGAATACACGGAAGAACTGTACAAAAAAGAGCTTCATGACCCAGATAATCATGATGGTGTGATCACTCACCTAGAGCCAGACATCCTGGAATGTGAAGTCAAGTGGGCCTTAGGAAGAATCACTACAAACAAAGCTAGTGGAGGTGATGGAATTTCAGTGGAGCTATTTCAAATCCTGAAAGATGATGCTGTGAAAGTGCTGCACTCAATATGCCAGCAAATTTGGAAAACTCAGCAGTGGCCACAGGACTGGAAGAGGTCAGTTTTCATTCCAATCCCAAAGAAAGGCAATGCCAAAGAATGCTCAAACTACCACACAATTGCACTCATCTCACACACTAGTAAAGTAATGCTTAAAATTCTCAAAGCCAGGCTTCAGCAATACATGAACCACGAACTTCCAGATGTTCAAGCTGGTTTTAGAAAAGGCAGAGGAACCAGAGATCAAATTGCCAACATCCACCAGATCATCAAAAAAGCAAGAGAGTTCCAGGAAAACATCTATTTCTGCTTTATTTACTAGGCCAAAGCCTTTGACTGTGTGGATCACAATAAACTGTGGAAAATTCTGAAAGAGATGGGAACACCAGACCAGCCCACCTGCCTCTTAAGAAATGTGTATGCAGGTCAGGAAGCAACAGTTAGAACTGGACATGGAACAACAGATTGGTCCCAAATAGGAAAAGGAATACATCAAGGCTGTATATTGTCACCCTACTTATTTAACTTATATGCAGAGTACATCACTTCATGGCAAATAGATGGGGAAACAGTGGAAACAGTGGCTGACTTTATTTTTCTGGGCTCCAAAATCACTGCAGATGGTGACTGAAGCCATGAAATTAAAATATGCTTACTCCTTGGAAGGAAAGTTATGACCAACCTAGACAGCATATTAAAAAGCAGAGACGTTACTTTGTCAACAAAGGTCCATCTAGTCAAGGCTATGGTTTTTCCAGTGGTCATGTATGGATATGAGAGTTGGACTATAAAGAAAGCTGAGAGCCGAAGAATTGACCCTTTTGAACTGTGGTGTTGGAGAAGACTCTTGAGACTCTCTTGGACTGAAAAGAGATCCAATCAGTCCATCCTAAAGGAGATCAGTTCTGGGTGTTCATTGGAAGGACTGATGTTGAAGCGGAAACTCCAATATTTTGGCCACCTGATGTGAAGAGCTGACTCACTGGAAAAGACCCTGATGCTGGGAGGGATTGGTGGCAGGAGGAGAAGGGGACAACAGAGGATGAGGTGGTTGGATGGCATCACCGACTCAATGGGCATGGGTTTAGGTAGACTCTGTGAGTTCGTGATGGCGTGCTGTGGTTCATAGGGTCACAAAGAGTCAGACACAACTGAGCGACTGAACTGAACTGATGGGACCAGATGCCTATCACGTGATGGGACCATGATCTTAGTTTTCTGAATGTTGAGCTTTAATCCAACTTTTTCACTCTCCTCTTTCACTTTCATCAACAGGCTTTTTAGTTCCTCTTCACTTTCTGCCATAAGGGTGGTGTCATCTGCATATCTGAGGTTATTGATATTTCTACTGGAAATCTTGATTCCAGCTTGTGCTTCATCCAGCCCAGCGTTTCTCATGATGTACTCTGCATGTAAGTTAAATAAGCAGGGTGACAATATCCAGCCTTGTCACACTCCTTTCCCATTTGCAACCAGTCTGTTGTTCCATGTCCAGTTCTAACTGTGGCTTCCTGACCTGCATACAGGTTTCTCAAGAAGCAGGTCAGGGGGTCTGGTATTCCCATCTCTTTAAGAATTTCCCACAGTTTGTGGTGATCCACACAGTGAAAGGCTTTGGCATAGTCAGTAGAACAGAAATAGATGTTTTGGTAGAGCAAAAAGAAAACAAATGACAACATATTCACATGAGACCTCAGAGCCTAACAAATTGGCTGACATATTTTCAGTACATTCTGTATGGGAAAGCCATAAACCATGTACCAGACATTAGAACGAACTTCAATGAAGTGGTTAAAATGCAAACTGTTATGGTACTTAACCAAAGAAGCTTCCATCATCTAAAAAATCCACTTACTGGAAATACTGGCTTGGCCAAAAAGTTCGTTTGGGTTTTCAATAACATCTTCTTGGGAAGCCTGAAAACACTTTTTGGCCAACCCAATAATTCAGTTTCCAAGAAGTCCAAATAAATGAGGGAATACGAGATTTTATTTATTCTGCTATAGACATGTGTCATGTCTTTTGTAATAATGGCTTTTAGTTCTTTTATATATTTCGTGCCATTTTCACTATCATTTAACAAATCTACAGGTTCTTCTGATCAAGAATTTCCTAAGATAGACGGTAGGAAATCCCACAGCTATGATGTTAACCTACCTAAAGGAACTATATTTCACCTACATCCACTTATTAGAATCTCTGGGTTTTTTATTTCACTTTACTTGTGTCTTCTTAACGGGAAATGAAGACCAAATTCAACCAAGAGGACCCCATCATTGTAGCAAGTCAGTTTGGGTTAGACCATCAATCAGTAACATTGGCCAGGGGCTCAGCAATCAGGAATAACATTATAGATGTTTCAGCATGTATCCTTCCAGTCACTTTTCTGTCAATATATATGTACTGGTATCCTTAGTTTCATTGGGATCATACAACATTGATCAACATAGCATGGACATCTTTCATACCCATAAATGCCAATCAACAGCCTACTTTTCACAGCTGCATGGTGTTCCATTTCGTTCATGTGTCACAACTGGTCATTCCATGACCAGTGTTGTAAATGAGTGAGGGGCTTTCCTTGGAGTGGTTTCACCTCAATATCTCTTAACCATAGAATGGGAAAGACTAGAGATGTCTTCAAGAAAATTGGAGAAAACAAGGGAATATTTCATGTAAAGATGGGCACAAACAAAGATAGAGGTTATAAGGACCTAACAGAAGCAGAAGAAATTAAGAAGAGATGGCAAGAATACATGGTAGAACTGTACAAAAAAGGTCTTACTGACCTGGATAACCACGATGGCATGGTGACTCACCTAGAGCCAGACATCCCAGAGCGTGAAGTCAAGTGGGCTTGAGGAAGCATCACTATGGAGCAAGCTAGTGGAGGTTATGGAATTGCAGCTGAACTATTTCAAATCCTAAAAGATGATGTTGTTAAAGTGCTGCACTCAGTATGCCAGGAAATTTGGAAAACAGCACTGGCCACAGGACTGGAAAAGGTCAGTTTTTATTCCAATTCCAAAGAATGGCAATGCCAAAGAATTTTCAAACTATCATACAACTGCCCTCACATCATATGCTAGTAAGGCTATGCTCAAAATCCTTCAAGCTAGGCTTTAGCCGTATGTGAACTAAGAAATTCCAGATGCACAAGCTGGGTTTAGAAAAGACAGATGAACCAGAGATCAAATTGCCAACATTTGCTGGATCACAGAGAAAGCAAGGGAATTCTAGAAAAACATCTACTTCTGCTTCATTGACTACGTTAAAGTCGTTGACTGTGTGGATCACAACAACCTGTGGAAAATTCTTAAAGAGATCGGAATACCAGACCACCTTACCTACCTCCTGAGAAATCTGTATGCAGGAGAAGCAACAGCTAGAACTGGACATGGAACAATGGACTGGTTCCAAATAGGGAAAGGAGTATGTCAAGGCTATATATCATCACCCTGCTTATTTAACTTATATGAGGAGTACATCATGCAAAATGCCTGGCTGGATGACTCACAAACTGGAATCAAGATCTCTGGGAGAAATATCAATAGCCTCACATATGCAGATGATACCACCTTTATGGCAGAAAGCCAAGAGGAACTAAAGAGCCTCTTGATGAGGGTGATGGAGGACAGTGAAAATGCTGGCTTAAAACTCAACATTCAAAAACTAAGATCATGGCATCTGGTCCCACCACTCCATGGTAAATAGAAGGGAGAAAAAAAGGAAGCAGTGACAGATTTTATTTTCTTGGGCTCCAAAATCACTGCAGACGGTGACGGCAGCCATGAAATTAAAAGACGCATGCTCCTTGGAAGGAAAGCTCTGACCAACCTAGACAACATATTAAAAAGCAGAGACATCACCTTGCCAACACAGGTCCATATAGTCAAAGCTATGGTTTTTCCAGTAGTCATGTAAGGATGTGAGAGTTGGACAATAAGGAAGGCTGAGTGCTGAAGAACTGATGTTTTCGAATTGTGATAGTGGAGAAGATTCTTGAGAGTCCCTTGGTTGCAAGATCAAGCCAGTCAATCCTAAGGGAAATCAACACTCAGTATTCATTGGAGGGACTGATGCTGAAGCTGAAGCTCCAACAGTTTGCCCACCCGATGCAAAGAGCCGACTCATTTGAAAAGATCCTAATGCTGGGTAAGATTGAGGGCAGGGAGAGAAGGGGTTAACAGGGGATGAGATGGCTGGATAGCATCACTGATTCAATACAGATGAGTTTGAGTAAACTCAGGGAGACATTGAAGGAAAGGCATGTACAGGACTGTAACCTGGTGTGCTATAGTCCATGGGGTCGCAAACAGTCAGATACAACTTAGCTACCAACAACAAATACCTATACGTAAAATGTCTCTTTTTTGAATTTTTATAATAATCAAATATTACTTTCATTGAAAAAAAAAACCTATTTGAAATCTTTTTCCTTTTGTGGGCAGAAAATGACATGAAGAAGTGGCACGCTCCCAAGAATGAGGGAACAGAGCATGTGCAGCAATAACTAGAAACTTTCCACGCACCTTTAACTAAAACTACTCTAGCCTGACCAGGTCATAAAAGTTTATTTTCCTTTTCATTGGATAAACTGAAATTATCCTGGCCTCACTGCAGTGAAACTTTATATTTGCTGGGTTTCTGTCTCCGTGGGTTATAAACAGCTTGGTACTCCATTGCTTTTCTTGTCTCCATGTGAGGATTCCAAACAAGCTGCCCCCGACTTAAAACTGCCTTCAGTCGTGCAGGACACCAGGGGCCCCTGAGCAGCTGCCCCAGTAGCCGCTGCACCCACATGAGCCAGGTCCTGGCATCAGGGATCCCATCCAGGCAGTGCAAGCCTTGTCATGCTAAGGTTTTGCTCTGTTTATCACATGTAGCACCCCACCCTGTCAAATGTTACTGGGCTTCACCAAGAATGAAGAATCTTTTCAAAACTTACACATTCCGTTTCTTTTTACTATGGTGAAATATACGTAACACAAAATTTACCATTCGTGGCATTTACTGCATTCATAATGTCGTGCAACCGCCATGTCTATTTGTTTCAAAGTATTTTCATCACCACAAAGAAGCAATCACTCCAGTTTCTTCCTCCCCTCAACCCCAGTCTCTCTCTGCCTGATCATCACTAATCTGCTTTCTTTCTCTGCAGACTACCAATCTGGACACTTCATATAAATGGAGTCATGCAGTATGGTTTCTTGTGTCTGCTTTTGCTCATTTATCATAGTGTTTTCATGTTCATACATGTTGCAGCAGGTATCAGTACTTCATTCCTTTTTATGGCTGAATACTAGTCCATTGTACAAATATACCACATTTTGCTTATCTGTTCATGCGTCAGTGGATATCTGAGTTGTTTCCCCCTTTGGGTTATGGTAAATAGTGCTGCTACAAGTTTTAGTTTGAACATCTGTTTTCAATTCTTTAGGTATTTTTACCTGTGAGTAGAATCACTGGGTCATATAGTGATTTTATGTTTAAATTATTGAGGATCCATCAAACTGCTTTCTGAATACTCCACTTTTGCAAGCCACAGTCATAAAAATGAAGGTCCAACTTCCATCAGATACACCCCTTTCTCACTTAAACCTTCAAGTTGTGCTAGTGGCTCAGTCATGTCAACTCTTTGTGACCCCATGGACTGCAGCCCACCAGGCTCCTCTGTCCATGGGATTTCCCAGGCAAGAATATTGGAGTGGGTTGCCATTTCCTTCTCTAAAACCTTCAAAGTGAACCTCAAATATCATCTGAGAGCAAAGCCTTATCTCGGTACTTCCTGGCCCATCATTTAAGAAAAATAAAAACGCACTTTAAAAAGAAGCTGGAATTGTATTGATCTAGAAGGCAATGGCACCCCACTTCAGTACTCTTGGCCTGGAAAATCCCATGGACGGAGGAGCCTGGTGGGCTGTAGTCCATGGGGTCGCGAAGAGTCGGACACGACTGAGCAACTTCCTTTCACTTTTCACTTTCATGCATTGGAGAAGGAAATGGCAACCCACTCCAGTGTTCTTGCCTGGAGAATCCCAGGGATGGGGGAGCCTGGTGGGCTGCCGTCTATGGGGTCACACAGAGTCAGACACGACTGAAGCGACTTAGCAGCAGCAGCAGCAGTATTCTGTGATTACTGTTGTTCATCTTAGAGACTCAAGTGGCAATCACCTTTGCCTTTACTCTACATTGCACTATGCTCCTGGCACTAATATTTTATACAGATTATCACAGTATTTAGTTAATCTTATAAAGGATGCTGCCATGATTTTCTCTCCATTTTTGTAATTAAAGCCTAAAAAAAAAAAAAAAAAAAAAAAAGCCAAACTGCTCTAGGGTATTGACGTTAACTAGGCAGAATTTAACATGAAATGCTAAACAGTTTTACAAGACATAATTCCATTAAAGTCATCCAGTCATAATGGTGAATCAAATCTTCATTTTAAAGCTCTGAATCTAAGGGTATTTTGTTACATATTGAATTGTTAAAGTCTAAGCAATGTCTTTCAAACAACAAAAAATAATCAGTTTCAATGTAAACAAGGGCTTAAGAGACGAAGTTTTGTGTCCTAAGGCTTATAAGAAAATCTAGTTGAGCCTAAATTAAACCAAGAAGCAATTTTAATGACAATTATTTAGCACCCTTTATCATCTCCTTCAATTTGATATTCAACAAATAAAATGTGTTTCAGTTTTTCTAATCAGAAGCCTGGCACAGCTGCTCACATCCTACATTGCTTCAGGTATTCTGTTACTTATGGGCCTAAGCTGCCTATAGTGAGCAGAAAACCCTGCCTTCCCATAACTTATGTTCCAGCCAGGCACATGATTGGACTAGTGTGCTGCCAGACAGCAGAGAGTAGTAGAGACAGCTGGTAGAATATGTGTTAGTAGAAGAAGAAATGGAAAGATAGATCAAATGGGGCCAGTACAAATGTCTGACCAAATTTTGCTACCAGCCTAACTACAGTTCAAAAGCATTTACAAAGCTCTTCAGTCTCACGGGGGCACAAAGCCATTACATTCAGCCATGTTGGCTGGGTACTGCCCACCTCCAGGGAGAACCTTGATATACTTATGGTATAAATGGTGTCCCCTGGAGTTGTATGACATGGTGGCCTCACCAGAGAAGCCGAAGAACTCCAGACAAAAGGGGGACAAAAAGGTCACCACAAGTGGGAGGTAATGTGGTTCAGAGGGAAAAATGTGAGCTTAGTAAGCTCACACCTAGTAAGCACTTTATATTAAATAGTTCTCTGAACAAATGAAAAATGAGGGTTAAGTTAGCAAAGTATGAAAAGCATTTAGCTTTCTACAGCACTATGTTGTTTTAGTTGCTAAGTCATGTCCGACTCTTTTGCAATCTCATGGCTTGTAGCTCGCCAGGCTCCTCTGTCCATGGGATTTTCCAGGCAAGGATACTGGAGTGGGTTGCCATTTCCTTCTCTACTATAGAACTATATGAATGCTCAATAAATGATAGCAATTTTTATTATTCTCATCATCTCACAATAGAGACAGTTTCATGTTGCATTAAACTGGAAGAGTTACTTCCTTTAAGCAAGTTCATCTTGGAAAAATGTGAAATGTCTTTGATGGATGAAATCTTAGAATTTGTCACAGAATATAAAGGGAAGATGGCACACTTATTTTAAATAGTCAAATTCAGGATTAAAGTCTGAAGTGATAAAGCAATAAGCTCCAGGTGTGCCTCCCTTTATATAATTGAATATATTTGAGAAGCTGCACAAATGCTTAATTCTTACAATTCAAATTACATGTTCCCTCTACTCTCTATTACATTTAAAGATGCTCTATCTTCATCTTGGTTATTTTTAATTGGCAATGGCACCGAACACCTTAGCTTCAAATTCCTTTAATTTTTGTCAAGTTGTTAATAACAAGCAAGCACACTGAACTCTGAAATAAGTTCTTTGGAAACTAAAGAACCTTTTGACAGTATAATAATTACTGCCAAATTTCTCTGCTTTGTAAACTGATTTTTTGATGTATTTTCTCAAAGAGAAGTGTATCTGCATTGAAAATCATTGACCTTGTTTTCTCATTCCAAATAAATGTAAGCAGCTTTTAGCTTTCCATTACTGCTCTAATCTTTATTTCACATCAAATTCTATGGCTTTTCCTGTTTTGACATGCAGTGGAATGTACATGATAATTTTGATTTATTTAGTTTGAAATCCAGTATGTCTTGGTGCACTCGACTTTGGGGCTATTTAAGTGTAGCCAAACAAAACGAAATCTTCTCACGCAGTTAACAGTAATTGCTATATATTATTTAAAATATTCTTCAAAGAGGTACAATTTTGGAAAAGCTCATCTAGAATTCTGCTACAATTTGGTACAATATGCATTTAAGTAAATGCTTAATTGCATTTCAGGATTTAGGCCTGAAGTGATAAAACTTTTAACCACTGTTAAAAGACACAGTGGGTTTTTTTGTTTTTTAAATCAGGTCAAGATTTTTTGGTAGAAGCAAATGGATGATGGTGGTTCACTTAAGATTTGGGTCGATACAAATGAATACGCCTTTCATTTACAAGCAAAATGATTTGTTTTCTACCATTTCCTTTTCGTTAGCACCCATCTTGTGTTCAGGGATTATTTGTCTCCAAGCAAACCTCACTTGAAGCTTCCCTGGTGGCTCAGTCAGTAAAGAATCTGCCTACACAGTTCAGGAGACCTGGGTTTGCTCCCCTGGAGAAGGAAATGGCAACCCACTCCAGTATTCCTGCCTGGGAAACCCCATAGACAGAGGATCCTGAAGGGCTACAGTCCATGGGGTCATAAGAGTTGAACTCGACTTAGTGACTAAACCACCGTCACCACCAAACCTTGTTTGGCCTTTTTTTAAAAAAAACAAAAACAAAAAACAACTCTTTCTCATTGGTTGCCAGATGAGATGCTTTAGAGGCCATACTAATTCCTGTGACAATTAGTGGACCTTAATGGAGGGCAGCCTCATATAAGCCAACAGATATTTACTGGTTACATGATCAGCTGAACACAAGACCAGATTTGTGCCCTCCAGCACTTCACTTCCCAATTCAAGACTTACTCATGTTAAAACATAGCAAACAAAATAGAATCAGATTCTTAATTCTTTCTGGGCATACACTTTAAAATATAAAATTTCTTGGCTTTACTCCATTATAAAAGGAACACATTTCTAAATATAGAGAATTTGAATAACATATAAAAGGAAGAAAGAAAAATCATAAACACTCACACCATACAAATATAATCAAGTAATCATTCTGGTATATTTCCTCATTCTGGTATATTTCCTCTTTTCTATGCATGAGTATCTTTTTTTCTTAACAGTTGTGAACATATTTTATAGTCTGACTTTTTTCCCTTTAACTAGTACACTTATTATCACTTATTTTTCTGAAACCAAAATGCTAATCCATTCTTCTATTATTGGGTATTTTGTGGGATTTCCTCAAAATTTTACATAAATAATGTCATAATGCACATATTTATGCAGAAACATCTGTCTGTATTTAAAATTATTTCTGTTAGTATCCCAGAAGTAAAATTAGGTGGACAAAAGAAAAACACATTTAAAGGATCTTGATACATGGTGTTAACTTACTTTTACCATTCCACCAGCCACAAGAGAGGGGCCATAGCAATAGATATTACCCTTTTTAAAGGGGTTTCCTAATTCATCAGGTAAAAATGATGTCTTGTTTTAATCAACAATGATTTAAGTACTAATAAACTTAAATATGTCTTATTTGCTTGTAAATTATGTTTCTTCTCTAGCATTCTGTCAGCACGTGTCCCTTACCTACGTATTCATTCATTCAACACACACTCAGTAAGTCCTTACTCCATGTCAGGCCACATCAACAGATAGAGAATAAGAGAAGAATGGACTAGATTTGAGCCCCAACCCTCAAGGCCCGCACCCTAGAGTAAATCACAGACCAAAAGCAAAGCCAAATCAACAAAGTAGAAAAGGGGCTCTAATAAAGATATGTCCAGTTCAGAAAAAGTACCCCTCATCCAGTCTGGCATGTATACACCTCAAGGGGAAAATCTAGGAAGGATCCATAGCAGAGGTGGCAACAGAGCCACCTTTCTGCAGATGAAAGACAACTTGCTAGTCAGAAAGGTAGGGTGGGGAGGGGAATGAGGTTGGGAGGAATGGGGAAAAAAACCATATCCTCAAGATATTGGGTTGGCCAAAGAGTTAGTTTGGATTTTTCCATACAATTTTATAGAAGAACCTGAATGAAATTTTTGGCCAACCCAGTTCAAGGAGAGCAAGAGGATGGTACATTTTAGGACCTGTACAAAGTACTAAGAATAGGAGCTATCATTTATCACGTGCTTAGTGTACGCCAGACATTGATCTAACTGCTTCACACCAGGCTCCTCCATCCATGGAATTTTCCAAGCAAAAGTACTGGAGTGGGGTGCCATTGCCTTCTCCATTTAACTCCGTAACAGCCCTTTAAGTAGGAACATTGGTTATCCCCATTTTATAGATGAAGAACTAAAGTCCAGAGAGCTCAAGCAAATTGCTGAAGGGCGCATAGCTAGTATGTGGTAGAGCCAAGATTTGAACCCAGGATGGTCAGGATTCTTAGGATGACTGGAACACTGGGAAATGGAACAAGAGATAAATTAGAGAAATGGTAGGTGGGGCCCAATCATGAAAGGTACACATGGGGTGTCTGGGTTTTCTTCCACAGGTGAAGGGAATCTCCTGAAGTGTTTATAAGCAAAGGAACACTATGAATAGAGTTGCATGTCACAGCACTCAGGAAGCAATGAGAGCACAGGCATGCCAGCGAGGGCTGCTGGCCAGAGGAAACACAGTAAGGGGATGAGCTGAGAAGCATCCACTAGGGTTGGGTATGCTTGGCTGAGGATGGGACCTAGGTCTCTCTTTTTGTCCAATGTCTGAGAAACAGGGACATCCTATCCCCTTGGACAGCAGATGGGACATCTTTTCTACTAAGGTGAGAAAGGAGGAATGCAGAGTGCTGGATACAGGGATGTGGGGGAGGTTTGTATCTCAGGACCTCTACACTGTCTGTAAACTTGGAGATGAGGTTTTCTGTGGTGAGTGGGAGGGAAACAGTGAGGTTAGGAACTTAAGAGTGAGAAAATTTGAAACATTCACTGTGGAGAATGGGAAAAGGCATAACTATGCCTTGATCCATCCTTAACTGCTTGTTCATCTGTAATTGCCCAATGATTCATCAACTGTCCAATTTGTCATCTCTGCCTTCGATTTCTTGGTCCCAACTGATCCTTTCTCTTCGGCTTATAGACATGTTCATGTCTCCTGCATCTTTAAAACAAATGGCAAAACCTAGTCATTAATCTTTTAGCCAGCTAAGCCATTCCAGTGGCATCTACCAGCCAGGCAGAACCAGGCTCCCACAGCAGCCTCAGGACAGCAAGGAGCCACACCAGTGGTGGTGGGTAGTGATCTGACCACCCTCTCTGGACAAGTCACCTTCCTGGGGCTCCTGGACAACTAAAGGGGAAGTGAAAGGGAAGAGGCCTCAAAAAGACTATATTGATCATTCCTGATAATATGGCCCATGGGAGCTCAAGAATTAAATGGGAAAATAAAAGAAAGGTGATCATATGCCAGCCTCAAGAAGATGGAATGTGTCATAACGGCTCCAGGGGCGATCAGAGAGTTCACATTTACAGTGGAGGCTTCTCCCAGGACTCCCCACCACCCCATGCATCTTCTTGTTTTATATTTTCACTTTTTTATGTATTATTGCCATTACCTTTTATTGCTACTTGTCTTTTGCCATAAAGACTATACTAGGTTTGCTCTTAGGTTCTGCAATTTTTTTCCTAAAAAGGAACACTGTGTCCTATGCTTGACTTTGTTTCTTAGTGATAGATTTTTAAATAAAATGATATATCAAATTCAAAAAATATAAAAAGTTGTATAACGAATTTCCTCACCACCTCAAGCCCCAATCCCACTCCTCAGAATTCTTTTTCACTCATCTTTATTTGACATATAAATGAGAAAATTATATATATTTAAAGTGTACAATGTGATGATTTGATATACATAAGTACACTGTGAGATTATTATTAGGTTCTGCAAGTCTATTTGGAATTTAATCTTGGTTAAGTTGAAGTTGCCCTAAAATATTTTAAATTTATAACTACCTGATTTTCAAAGATAAACTTGAAATATGATTTTACTCTCAAGATGAAATATGAGGAATTTAGCCCTTAGATTTTTCCCAGCTCTATTTGGCTATTTTTATCTGTGGTATAAACCATGTCATCTTCCATTTTAATTTTTCTAACAATATTCATGTCTTGAAGTAACGTTTTATCCTTGAATTTAGCTGAGTAACCGTGTGTGTGTTTGTGTGTGTGTGTATGAAACCTGTTTAGTGTTCAGTGCTGTTCCAATCTTTCAAGATAAGATGCTCTCCTTGAGTTCTTAATTCTTATTTTCTGTTCATCTTTTGGAGCTGTTCATTAAAGTAATATAGTACTTTGAGTGATGTATTAAAGAGACTATATTATAGTCTGTTTTTTTTTTTGAAGATTTGAAAACATTTCTATTGTCTCTATGTACAAAAAAAAAAAAAAAACAACTTATCTCCAATTTGTTTATTCTCAAAGCACTGAAGACTTGATCCATTTTCTCCTCGCATTACTTAAGCCATTTAGGTCACTGGTCCTGCTGCTGCTGGGTGGTATTTTCAAGCTTTATTTTGTGTATGTTTTGCTTTGATGCTCCTTATAAGATTGTTTCTTCATATACGACCTTTAACTTTTTACCAAGGTATCCCTTTTTCATATATTTTGTTTGGAACAGAGTGAAATCTCTCAATTTCCAAACATTTTTTTTTTTCACTTAGAAAAGGATTTTCCTTTAAAAACTGTCATTGATTATTACTGTACTTCCAGTTGTTCAGTTCCCTTTCTACCTCCATTACTGCTCTCTTCTTTCTTACCGTTTTAATCTTCTTGATTTGCTCCGTTGGAGGGCTATTTCTAAAGATAGTTCTCTTGAGTCTTCTGCAGTATCCGGTCACCTTTTAGTGCCTCCTGTTTAATGTTTAATTCAGAAAATATGTGTTTTGTCCATTTTAACACAACTCTTTCCCTATTTTGGTCCATGTGCTTCTCAAAATGGTCTGCTCTTGCTAAGACCATCAAACATCTGGTTGTGACCATAACTATGTTCTAGAAACAAATAAACAGAAACAAATTTCTCATATAATAAATCACTTTTAGAATCTGCATGGATTCTCCTACTCTGCACCATTTAGATTCTCTGTGTACAACCTTACAAAGAGGTTTCTAGAGCAGTCTGGGCATTGGTAGGGGGCTGCCTTTAACCAAATTCCACAGGCTCTGTCACAGATGGGGCATGTGTGTCTCTGTGATGGGGGGAGGAATTCAGGCAAGGAGGGATCTAGTCATGTCCATCCTCAATAAATGTGCTCAAGCCAACATGAAAGAGGGAGGGAGACAAGCTTTTGATTTAGAGACCAAGAAGCCAAATTTAGGGTGGGGAACTGGTAGGGAAAGAAAGGAGACTAAGTAGCGGAGAAAAGGCTGGGAGCTTGTCTCAATATCCCAACAGCTGATAGAGGGACTGTAAAGAGCCTCTCCATGCTTGGTGTTTCCAGAGCTGTGCAGTTCACCATCTGTACAACCTTTACAGTGGCCCTTCCCTAAGACAACCTAATGACATTGAAGCCCCAGGAAAGACTCTTTGGCTTATGCTCAACTGACAGATTGTCATTAAGGCAAGTGGGTCTCCTATACCAGGAAACAGATCAGAAAAGGAAGAAATATCTTAGTCCATTGATGAATACAGTGATTTACTTTCTTATCAGAATCTGAAGTAGGAAAATTTCTTACATCTCATTGTTGTGGCCTATTTCTTTAAAATTTGTTCTGGTCTTCTATGAAGAATTCTGAGCTTGGGAGAGGGCAGCACTGAAATGAGAATTAAATCACTGATCTGAATCAGAAGTCATAAACACAACCTAGGCAATTGACTGGACTATTTTGACAGTGGCTGGAACTATTAAACTTTGCAGTGTCAGTAAAAAATCATTTTTCGTCCAGATAATGTTAATGAGAACTTGTTTCTGGTTCCTTGTTTTAAACACCTTGTGCTTAAATTATGTAATGAATCTTAATGTGTAACCATAGAACATCAGGTCTAAAAATAGCAGTTTTAAAAGTAATATAAGAAATCCATACATCTCACCCTCTCCTCCCCTCTCCCCATGTCCACAAGCCTATTATCTATGTCTGTTTCTCCATTGCTGCCCTGTAAGAAATCCTTATGCTGACAGCCTTATCTATAAAGCATAAAGGACTCTAAATAAAAAACAAATATGTTCGTCTATTGAGAGTTCGACATTTCTATAAAAAATAAAGAAAAATCAGCAGGAATCATTTAAGATAAAACAAAATAGGGAAGCTAGTTGTCAGTCATCAACCTAACTTCCCTGCCACTTCAGAAGCCACGTTCTCCACTATGGGCAGGAGGAAGTGTCTCCAGCAGGTGCCAGAACATAGTTCCTGTGAAGATACACAGTGGTCCCTCCCAGGGTCAAGTTCCCCCAGAGATAATGTGCAGCAACAGTGACAAGCCAGGGTCAGAATGACTTCATACCTAAGTCTCCTGCAGGCCGAATTAACCCACATGATGGTAGCAGGTACAACCAGAACACGGAAGAAGGGCTTCGCAACCACAGAAAACTCGAAGAGATACACACACCCTAATGTTCATAGCAGCACTATTTACAATAGACAAGACATGTTGTTTGTTGTTCAGTCACTAAGTCTTGTGTGACTCTGTGTGATCCCACGGAATGCAGCATGCCAGGCCTCCCTATCCCTCACCATTTCCCGAGTTTGCCCAAGTGAATTTGGACGTGGAAGCAATCTAAATGCCCATTGACAGATGAATGGATAAAGAAGATGTGGTCTGTGTGTGTGTGCATACATACATATATATGCATACACACATGTGCACACACACACACACACACACACACCAGACTATTACTCAGTCATAAAAAAGAATGAAACAAGGCAACTTCCAGCAACATGGATGGACGTAGACATTATCATATTAAGTGAAGTAGGCCAGACAGAGAAAGACAAATATTATATGATATCATTTATATGTAGAATCTAAAAAAAAAAAAAACGAACTTATTTACAAAATAGAAAAAGACACACAGACATTGAAAACCAACTATGCTTACCAAAGGGGAAAGGGGAGAGGAGGCATAAATTAGGAGCTTGGGATTAAAATCAACATACTAGCATATAAAAAATAGATAACAAACAAGGACCTACTATATATATAGCACAGGGAATTGTACTCAATATTTTGTAATAATCTATATACATATATTTAAATACATATGCACACACATATATTAATATATATGTATACACACACACACATACATATGTATATATAGGGCTTCCCTGGGTCAGCAAGATTATCTGGAGAAGGAAATGGCGTGACTGAGCACATAGCACATTGGCACATATAAATATACATAAATCACTGAGTCACTATGATATACACCTGAAATTAACACAACACTATAAATCAACTATACCTCAACTTACAGCAAAAAGAACAGGGAGGGGCCCCATGGCTCAAAGGGGTAATGAGCTGTTCCCACAGTCATTTCCATCTCCTCTGCAGGATACTGTATCACTGTCCTCAATTCTCCATTTCTCCCTGTACCTGTACCCCTTCCCATGTGCCTCTGTTATTCCACCTTCCAAAAGGGAACAATTTCCTTCCTGCTCCTTGACTACCACAGGGTATGCTCTGGCCAGTATGGTAATGTGGAAGTCAAGGTTTGCCAGTTCTGAGTAGAAGCATGAAGAGGTCGTCCATGTTTCTTATTTCCTGATGGTACTTCTGCCATCACCCTAAAAATTACACGCTCAAGTGCACTCACTGCTTCCTGGAGAGGAATGAGGAACATGGAACAGAGCTGACCCAGACAGGCCCATGGTGTATGATACTTTTTATATATTGCTGAATTCCATTGCTAATATTTTATTGAGTATTTTCCCATCAATATTCATTAGAAATGTTGGCATGTAACTTTTTTTGTAGTGTCTTTGTCTGGTTTTGGTATCAGGGTAACAGTGGCCTCATAAAATGAACTTGGGAGTGTTCTATCCTCTTTAGTTTTTTGTAATAGTTTGAGAAGGATAGGTATTAGCTCTTGAAGAAAGTAGGGAAAACCACTAGGTCATTCAGGTATGATCTAAATCAAACACCTTATGATTATACAGTGGAAGTGACAAATAGATTCAAGGGATTAGATCTGATAGACAGAGTGCTTGAAGAACTATGGATGGAGGTTTGTAACACTGTACAGGAGGCAGGGATCAAAACCAACCCCAAGAAAAAGAAATGCAAAAAGGCAAAATGGTTGTCTGAGGAGGCCTTACAAATAGCTGAGAAAAGAAGAGAAGCTAGAAGAAATGGACAAATTTCTAGAAACATACAACATTCATTTCAAGACTGAATCAGGAACAAATGGACAATCTCAACAGGCCAAACACTAGTAGTAACATTGAATTTTTGACAATAAAAACGTCCAGGAAATAAAAGTTCAGGACCTGAGAACTTCACAAGGGAACTGTACCAAACATATTTGTGGTTTAGTCTCTCAGTCATGTCCAACTCTTTGTGAGCCCATGGACTGCAGCATGCCAGGCTTCCCTGTTTGACACCATCTCCTAGAACTTGCTCAAACTTATGTCCATTGAGTCAGTGATGCCATCCAACCATTTCATCTTCTGTCATTCCCTTCTCCTTCTGCCTTCAATCTTGCCCAGCATCAGGGTTTTTTCTAATGAGTTGGCTCTTTACATTAGGTGGCCAAAGTATTAGAGCTTCAGCTTCAGCATCAGTCTTTCCAATGAATATTCAGGGTTGATTTCCTTTAGGATTGACTGGTTTAATTTCCTTGCAGTCCAAGGGACTCTCAAGAGTCTTTTCCAACACCACAGTTCAAAAGCATCAATTCTTCAGTGCTCAGCCTTCTTTATGTTCTGACTCTCACATCAATATATGACTACCTGTTTTCTGGTTGTTTTTGTAGTTCTTCCCTGTACTATTCTTTCTTTTCTTCCTTTGTGACTTGATTATTTTCTTTAGTGGTACGTTTATATTCCTTTCTTCCTTGTTTTTGTATATCTACTGTAGGTTTTAGATTTGTGGTTACCATGGGGTTCATATATGTTAATGTATATATCTATTTGTGTGTGTGTATATATATAAATTGTTGGTGGGAATGGAAATTGGTGTAGCTGCTGTGGAGAACAGTACAGATGTTCCTGAAAAAACTAAAAATAGGACTACCATCTCTTGATGGACACTTAGGTTGCTTCCATATCTTGGCAATTGTAAATAATGCTGCTATGAATACTGGGGTGCATGTGACTTTTCAAATTAGTGCTTTGCTTTTTCAGATATATACCAGGAGTGGAATTGCTGGGTCATATGGTAGTCCTATTTTTAGTTTTTTCAGGAACATCTGTACTGTTCTCCACAGCAGCTACACCAATTTCCATTCCCACCAACAATGTATGAGGGTTCCCTTTTCCCCACATCCTCAGCCACATTTGTTATTTGTGTTCTTTTTGACTATACTTTCAACTTCCTAGTTAAAATTCCCATTGTGTTCATCTAGTTTTCCCCTAACCCATTTAGCAGTCTTATTACTCATTCTTTGAATCTTTTTCTGGTAAATTGTTTATTTCTGTTTCAGGAGTTCCCCCCCGCCCCCCACCAGAGGTTTTCTCTTGTTTCCAATTAAGACAAATTCCTTTCTTCTCATTTAGCTTCTCTTTCTCTGTCTCAATGACATTAGGTGAAACAGTTACCTATTTCTTGAAGATGTCTTGAAGAGGCATCCTTCTGTAGGAGCATCCTTATACAGTCTCTGTGTCCAGTGGCTTTGGTGAGAGAGCTGGATTTGACATGAACTGTGTTCATGTCTTTCCTCAGGGTGTGCTGACAGGTATCACCTTAGTAGGATATGGGACTGGAGAAGGAGGGGCTAGAGCCGAGCAAGGTGTGAGGGGGTATTCTCCTCTGCTCAGGGGCCATCAGCGGTAGAGTCAGGTCCCTAATTATTGAAGCAGAAGCCCTGAGGGTCGGGGCTCAGTTCCTTTTCAGTGTGTGCTGTTCCGCCTCCCAGCACCACCACCCTTAGCAAGAGGGGAGCAGTGCTGGAGCAAGAAGGGCTGGTGTGGGTATTTGGTTAGGGTCAGGGCATGGGCTGTGGCAGTCTGGCTACTGCCAGAGATCCAGACTACCTAACCCTAACCACCTGTGTGATCACCAGAAGTGGCTATTCCCTCCTTGCTCAGACTCTGCCTAGGATTTGAGCCACCTCAGCATCTCTTAGCTAGACTTTTTCCTCAGTCACAGCAGCCCTCACTCCAGCGTGGAGCTGCAATGCAAGGCAAGCCATGCTGAAATGTTCTCTCAGCTCAGGCTGGGGGGTATGCCAAGGCAGTCACAGGAAAGCAATCAGCCACTTGTGTAGTTTGAATTCACCCATTCCACCCTGTGCTTCAGGAGCCAGCAAGCATTAATGTACTCCTCATGGGTAGAATCCATGCTTCCTACAGCTTTCCTATTAGCCCCATTGGCCCTCTACCTAGCCAAGAGGGCTTATCTTCTCGTCAGGCCCCAGGGCTGAAGCGCCCAATATGTGGCTCAAATTGCTCCTTTCCTAAGGAGGGTCTCCACCCATGTAATCTCCCTTTTCCTCTGAGTCCCCTTCCAGGAACCCAGGCTCCAACCTGATTGCTTCTGTTCCCTTCCTACCCAATTTTGTGCAGATCTTTCTTAAAGCCATGATTCTACAGGAGTCTTTCTGCTAGTTTTCAGTTTTCAGTGAGAACTGTTCCACATGTACATGTATTTTTTTGTTTGTGCAGGGAGGTGAGTTCCATGTCCTCCTACTCTGCCATCTTGATTTAGTCTCCAAACTTAAGTATTAGCTATTATTAAAATTATCAGTAGGTGGTAGAATGAACTGTCCTTCAAGAAATGTCAAAATCAGTTAAGAATTCCCTTTCTATAGAATCCTAACTACTATGTGAATGAAAGTTGAATCCAAACAAAGGTCATTGCCTTTGTTCATGCATGTATTCATTCACTTATTCTTCAACACACATGCATGAGGGAATAAAAAGATGTGCTGAGAGTGACACTAGCCATAAATACAATGAGACCCAAAAGGCAGGGATCACTGTGAGCTGGGGTGGTCAGGAACATCTTAAAAAATGTAAACTGGAATATCTTCACAAATAAGAGAAAGCTCAACAGTAAAGGAGAGATCCCTTCCAAAATGGTATGAAAAAAGAATGACATAAATTGGGTGGCCCAGAAACAGCAATGCCTGGTCCTATGGTAGCTGATCAAAGTTAAGAGATGAGGCTGGCATCTTCCAAGGGCAGCTTATTCATCTCTGAACATCCATCACCCACCATGGGACCTGACACAGAGTATGTACCTAGCATATATTTATTGAATGAATGATAAATGAACATGTTTAAACACCACACTGAGAGGCACACCCTCCATATCCAGTACTTTGGGTTGCAAAACTTACTTGAATGAAAAACAGCCAGGTAGGGCTTGCCCTAGAGTGTCATTGCCCTCCTGCTCTGTAGTATTCTCTCATTTTACAGCATAATTCTCCCTCTTAGGAACCAAAAATTAGCATATAGCTACTGTTCTCATTTTTAAAAACCAAACTGGGACTCTAATTAAAGAAGACAGCCTGGGTGGCACTAACTTGGTCATTTGTTAGCAACTAATGGCCACACAGTTGCCTTGCTTTTATTCATAGAAACTTCATTTAGAATAGAAACCATTAGAACATTGTATTTTGGATGAAATAGTAGTTTCACTGTTAATGACTTACCCACTCCCACAAGAATATAATCATGGAAAAAGAAATAAAAGAAACACAGTATAAATATATATGTATATATAAAACCTCAGAAAAAGAGTTGGTCCTTTTTCCACTCTTTAGAAACATAAAAAATAGTCTATCTGCTTTGGCACAGCATTATATGGTTTATTTATTCTAAAATGCCAAGAATTTTTTCTAGCATCCCATAAAACTCAAGGCTATAAGAATGGATATGCTTCAAAAATAGAGAAAAGCCTGAGAGTTATTAAGATTTTTAAATAGTGGAGCTGATTTTAAGTAGGTCTACATGAGTGAAGCCAAACCCACTTCAGCTTAGGTATTAATAATGATGTCATATCCCCAATAATGTGTCTAGTCTGTATTTTCTCCAGTGTAATTTTAGAGAGTCCATATAGCATGGTAAAGAGATTATGTGTGGCAAAATGGTAGACGAGATAGCAATTAAAACTCAAACTTCCAGCTGAGCTTGTGAAAAAAGGAGAGGAAATGTCCTAGGTACCAAAGGAAAGAGGTATGCGGTACAGACAGAGAGGAAGGTGTACAAGTTAAGAGGGTGACACCTGGGGAAGGTGGGAATCAAACACTATTAACAAGTAAGAGCATGGATTTTAATGCTCACTCAGGCACAAGAAACAAGGTTTCTGGCCAAAGGGAGTAGCAACGTGAAACTCCTACATATGAAAGCTATGCATAAAGCTAGAACTGTAAAAGGCTGCAATTGAAGTGAAAGGAGGATTGATAAACTCTAACCATTGTCTTAGGCAGCAATGGACCTTTCCTGAGTCTCTGTATACAAAGGGGGAGGACAAAGGAACATAGATAGATTACATGATAGAACTTAAAGCCAATATTCTGCCTAATAAGAATCTGTAGTACAGATTTATTTTACCCACTAACTATAGAAAGTTTCAAGTCAATAAATTAGATCAAAATTAAGATTGAGTTCAGTTTATAAGCCAGCCTGGAGAGGTAAAATCAATACTCTGAAAGTTCTACTTCTAGATGATAAAATTAGTGTTGAAAGCTTGAGAAAAAGCAGGATTTGCATAGTCTCAAAGTATCTCTCTCAAGATATTTATTCACTACAAAAGGAAGGATAGTAACCTTACAATGGAGAAATCTGACAAACACCATCTTAATAGAGAATAAGGTCAATATCCCTATAATGATATATTGATATCAAGAACTCCTTGATGTGATGCACTAAGAAGGTTGATTTATTTCTGTAGAATTCTTGCTCAAAATGCAGAAACTTAGTCCAACCATGAGAAAACATCAGAAAAATACAAATTGAGGGACATTCTACAAAATAACGGATTCAAAAAATGTACTCAAAAATAAAGGCTGAAGAACTGTTATAGATCACAGAAGACTAAGAAGAAACAACAACTAATTCCATGTAAGATAGATCCGGGGGTGGGGGGGAAGACATGTTTGTGGTGTTGTCCTAATGTTAGTTTCCTAGTTTTGATAATAGCACTATGACAAGATGCTAACACTAGGAGAAACTGGGTGAGGTGTTTCACCCTCAACTGGGTGAGGTGAGAGACATGACAGCTCTTCATACTATTTTGGAACTGTTCTAGAAGTCTACAATTAGTTCAAAATAAAAGGGTTTGAAACAAAACAAAAACTACTCTGAAAGGCCAACTCAATTACCAAAGGAACACTGTAGTAGGGGAGGAAAGTTCAGCTTAAGATGAGCAAAAGGAAACAATCCACCATGAGTAAGAGTCAGCAGATGCAACAGAAAGACTAGTACTCCCATAAATTTGGAACAACAGAACAAAAGTCAGCAACGGACTATGAAATCATTGTGTTTAAAAGTACAAAACAGATTTAAAAATAGAGAAACCATAAGAAAGGAACAAGATACCATGGGAAAGAATAGAAATATTTACAACACATATGAGTGCATGCACACATACACAGACATACACACAACTAAATAGCACTTAAGAACTGGAAGGTAAAGTCACTAAATCAATGAACATGATGACAGATATAAGGAAAATTCCAAGAATGCAGCACAGAATAAAAAAATCAATGAAAAGGATGAATAAGAGGTTAAAACACATGGAAAAGAGAAAGAAATTTGATAAGTATTAACAGGAAAACAGAAAACAGCTTGTGAGTTTGAGAAGAAAAACAGAATGGACAAGAGATGACATTTGAAGAGATAATGGCTGAGAATAATTCTTAAATTAAAGAATTACAAATAGTCCCAAGATTCAGTGAAATGAAACCAGAGAACACCAAAACAAAGAGAAAGGCAATCAGAGGGGAAAAAGGCATATGACTACAAAGGAACAATTATATTAATAGGAGACTTACCAACAACCACAATGGAGGGCAGAAGACAACAGAATAATATATTCAAAAGGTCAAAGGAAAATAACTATAAATCTAGAATTATTTACCAAGTTAAACTAAATTTATTTGTTCCTAGAGTTACTAAGCAAGTCTCAATAAACATCAAAGAACTGGTATCATGCAAACCATATTCTCCAAGTAAATGTAACAAAAAGAGCAAAATGAACTATAAAGCTAACATAACACACATTTGGAAATTTAAAAGCAAACAAATAATTGGCTGTTTTTAGGAAATATTTGCACATGGAGGACAATAACTAAACTAAAAACACTAAAGCTAAAGTAGTACTTACGAGGCAAGTGCATAGCCTCAAGTGCATTTCTCAGAAGACTGATAATCAGTGAAATAAATGTCTAAAGTGAAACAAATGCCCAACTCAAGAAATTAGAAAATAAAAAAAAATGGAAAAGAGAACATAATAAAAATAAGAGTAGGAATTTATAAAATAGAAGCTAAAGGTAAAAAAAGAAGATTAACAAATTGAAATCTGGTTCTTTTTCAAATTAATCAAATAACTAGTAAAATTGATTTTTCAAAAAACAGAAAAGGCACAAACTAATAGGGTTTAAAGGTGATACTTTTTAAAAATTAGACAAAATGGAAAACTTTCTAGAAAATATATATAATTTTCAAAATCAATTCAAGAAAAAACAGAAATCTAGAATAACATGTACTCCTTAGATAAAGTAAATCATTAGTTTAAAATCCACTCACAGGAAAAAAAATGAAATGGCTATATGGTTTTACATGCAACTTCTACAAAACCTTCAGAGAACTAATAATACCAAAATTTTACAGAGAATGAATGCTCTGAAACTTGTTTTATGAGACTATTATAAAATACTGATATCTCAACAGGACAAAGACAGTATGAGAAAGAAAAAGGATAGGCCTATTTCCTGTAAGAACAAAGATGTGAAAATTGTAAATAAAATTTCTGCATCTACCAAAAGCCTATGACCTTAATGGTGAAATATTACTTTCAAAATCAGGAAAATATAAGGATATGTGCTTTTTCTACTTATCACACATAGTACATTGCAGCTTTTAGCCAATATAATTTAAAAAATAGAAAGAAATCATGTAGATTAGAAGGGAAGAAGCAGGGACGTCATAATTTATAGTTTATATGAAGTGGTCCAAAATAAAATCCAAAAGACTCTACATACTCTGAGAACTCAAAAAAGAAAATGAGATCTGCATACAAAAAGTAAAATACTAAAATCAACAGCATTCACATACACCAGCAATAGCCAACTAGAAAGTGTAGTTTTAAAATTAAAAGGCAGTATTTGCAATGACAACAAATATTATAAAACAAGATATATCATATTCACAGATGGGAGATTTCTATTTCATAGTGACAGCAATTCTACCACTAATTAATCTATAAATTCAATATAATTTCAGTCAAAATCCAGTCAGGCTCTTTAAAGAACTAGAAAGTGGTTATAAAATTGATAAGGAAAATTAAAGCCTAAGATTAGTCAGAAGAAGAAAAATTAGAACCCTGCTATATATATCACAACTTATCATGATTCTATAGTAACAAATTTAAATAGACAAGTCGACAAATTTAACAAAATAGAGAACTTAGAAACAGATTCATATGGATATTGGACCATGAAATATGTCAGATGTTTCAACACAAACCTCTGAGGAAAAAAGGATAGACTTAATGCATGGCGCTGGAACAACTGGGAATTCATGTGGTAGTCATAATTTCTTAAAGAGGATGTAAAATTTACAAACCATAAAGGAAAAAAAATCCATAAACTCATCTATAATTAAAAAATTTAAACTTCCACATGTCAAAAGACACCATATAGGAAGTGAAAAGAGAAGCCAGGCACAGAATACATCTGTGATCCACATAACCGACTGGCATACAAAATGTAGCAAGAACAAAAACTTTAAGATTTAAATCTCAACAGAAAAATGAGCAATATGCAAAAGATGAAAATATAAATTGATGGCTCCACTTTCTAAGAAAAATTTAACAATCTTTAGTGAAGTTGAAGATACAGCCTATAGCCTAGCAATTCTACTTTTAGGTTCCTATTCTAGAGAAATTAGCACATATCAATAGACATGGATAAGGATGTTCTCTTGCAGCTGTTTATAACAACAAAATAGCTGTTCACAAGTACAGGAGACTGAAGAATGATCCCCAAAGATATCAGGTTCTAGTCTCTGGTACCTGTGGAGGTGACTTTATTTGGAAAAAGCCTCTTTGCCAATGTGATTAATTTAAGATTATCCTGGTTTATCCTGATGGGCCCAAACTGCCATCACATGTATCCTCACAAGAGACAGCAAGAAATTGCAATCTCTATCTCTCTCTTTTACACACACACACACACACACACACACACACACACACACACACACACGTGTGCGAGGAGAAGGCAATATGAAGTTAAAGACAGAGACTGGAGTAATACCACAAGCCTAGGACTGCCAGCACAGAAACTGAAGAAGTAATAATCAGATTTTCCCAGAGGGAACATCATCCTTCCAGCTCCTTGATTTCCCAGAGATACTCTGGGACTTCTGGGCCCTAGAACTATGAGAGAATAAATTTCTGTTGTTTTAAGTCACCTAGTTTGTTTTTTATTACAAAAACAATTTTTTGTTTTTTATTTCTGTAGCCACAGAAAACTAACATAATAAGTAAGAAACTGGTAAACTGCAATTTATTCATAAAATGACATATTATAAGACAATGGGGATAGTTCAAATGGTAAAGAATCTACCCACAATGCAGGAGACCCAGGTTCGATCCCTTGGTTGGGAAGATTCCCTGGAGAAGGAAATGGCAACCCACTCCAGTATTCTTGCCTGGAGAATCCCATGGACAGAGGAGCCTGATGGGCTACAGTCCATGGGGTCGCAAAAAGTCAGACATGACTGAGCGACTCACATACATATAAAACAATGAGAATAAATGAACTAGGGCTACATGTTTCAACATGGAAATCCTTACCAAAATCATATGTGGACTGAAAACGGCAAGTCACAAAAGGATATAAAGAGTGTTTACCACTATGTACATTTTAAAATGTACAAACAATATTATAAATTGTTTATGGATACATATATATGTGGAAATAATTAAGCATGGGGATTACATACCCATCTTGAAACTGGTATGGGAAAGAGATGTTGAGAGAGCAGGCATTGGTTCTATAATCACTTCTTAATTTTTAAAAAGAGATAAAAAGAAAATGTAGAAAAATGTTCTTTTGTTAGTTCTGGGTAGTAAGTATATAGTGCCTTTCAGCACATTTTAGTATATTTAAAAATTTAATAATGACACTTTCATTTAGGTTTTGAAATAGGACATCTGGAATCAAACAGACTTAGGTCTGAACCCCAGTTCTGCCCTGTGACCTTGAGCTGATAATGACTTTGCCTTGCAGGGCTATTTTAAGAATGAGATGAGTTTTATATAATTGTCTAATACAACCTCAAAGACTAAGAGCAAAGTGTCCCAGGGGGAAAGACTGAGGCCTATGAGAAAGCCTAGTCCTGATGCCCAAGAGAATTATGTATGGCATTGTTTCCAAAACTGCTTAATCAAGAACACCACTTTGTTAAAAAATTTTTGAGTAGTCACCCTCAATATATTTACCACATAGTAATAATATGCTTAAGATATTGTACTTTTATATATAATAAACCATATGTAAAATAATTTAAGGGATTAAATGAAGATAAATGTAAATCATGGGAAAATAAATATGAATAATAGAAAAGACCATTACAATGGAAAATAATAGATAGATCAATCTAGCCTCTTCCTTTTACAAGTAAGGAAATAAAATCCCAACAGGTAAAGTGACCAGGTTACCATTACAGGCAGACAACTCATTCTATGAGGTTTCATGAAAATAGAGGCAAAAACTCAAAACAAAATTTTCACAGATTAAATTACATGTGGAGTACCTCATGTGAAATGCCAGGCTAGATGAAGAACAAGCTGGAATCTAGATTGGTGGGATAAATATCAATAACCTCAGATATGCAGATGACACCACTCTAATGGCAGAAAGCAAAGAGGAACTAAAGAGCCTCTTAATGAGGGTGAAAGAGGAGAGTGAAAAAGCTGGCTTCAAACTCAACATTAAAAAACTAAGGTCATGGACATCCAGTTCAAGATGGTGGAGTAGGATTCTCTTTCTCATCTGCTCATCTCTTCCTGTGAGAGCACCAAAATCACAGCTAGCTGTTGAACAACCATCAACAGGAGGATGCTGGAACCTACCAAAAAAAGGTACCCCATGTCCAAAGACAAAGAAGAACCTGCAGCAAGATGGTAGGAGGGTACAATCATGAAAAAATTAAACCCCATATCCGTGGGGTGGGTGACCCACAAACTGAATAATACCAAAGAAGTTTTCCCACTGTTGTGAAGGTTGAGAACCCCATATCAGACTTCCCAGCCTGGGGACCTGACAAAAGGACTGGGCATCCCTAGAGAATCTGACCTTGAAGGACAGTGGGATTTGATTACAAGACTTCCACAAGATTAGGGGAAAGGGAGACTCCAGTCTTGGAGGGCATAAACAAAACCTTGTACATACCAAGACTCGGAGGAAAGGAGCAGTGACTCTACAGGAAACTGAACCAAAACTACCTGCTGGTTTTAGAGGGTCTCCTGTGGAGGCGAGTCAGCAGAGGTACACCACAGGGATGGGGGGACTGGCAGCAGCTGTCTTGGACAGTCCCTTTGGTGTTAACACTCTTGGAAGTCGCTATTAAGCTAACCATAGAGCCCATAGACCTGAGGGCTGGGTCGCCTCAGGCCAAAAAATTACCACGGACGGAGCACAGCCCCATCCATCAGCAAATAATTGAATTAAAACTCTACTGAGCAAGGCCCTGCCCACCAGAGCAAAAGCCAGATTTTCCCACCACCAGTCCCTTCCCATCCACCGGGTCACAAAGAGTGGGACATGACTGAAGACTAATACTCTAATCTAGTCCTTCCCATGAGGAAGTTGACACAAGCCTCTTGGACTCCTTCATCAGAAGGCAGACAGAAGAAGCAAGAAGAACCACAATCACACAGGGACTAAAACAAAACCACACTACAGAAAGTTAATCAGCATGAAAAAACAGACAGTTACATGCCAGATGAAAGGACAAGATAAAATCCCAGAAAAACAACTAAATGAATTGGAGACAGGAAACCTTCCAGAAAAAGAAATCAGAATAATGATAGTGAATATGACTCAGGATCTCAGAAAAAGAGTGTAGGCAAAGATTGAGGAGATGCAAGAAATGTTTACCAAAGACCTACAAGAACTAAAGAACAAACAGAGAAGAATAATATGCTACAAGGAATCCACAGTAGAATAACTGAGGCAGAAACATGGATAAATAACCTGGAGGGCAGAACGGTGGAAATTACAGCTGCAGAACAGAATATGGAAAAAAAAAGAATGAAAAGAAATGAAGACAGCCTAAGAGATCTCTGGGATAACATTAAATGCACCAGCATTTGCATTATAGCGGTCCCAGAGAGAGAAAAGAGAGAGAAAGGACTTGAGAAAATATTTTAAAATGTAATAGCTGAAAACTTCCCTAACATGGGAAAGGAAATAAGCAACCAAGTCCAGGAAGCACAGAGAGTCCCAGGCAGGATAAACTCAAGGAGGAACACACCAAGACCCACAGTAATCAAACTGACAGAAATTAAAGACAGAGATAAAATATTAAAAGCAACAAGGAAAAAACAACAAGTAACATACTAGGGAACTCCCATCAGGCTATCAGCTGATTTCTCAGCAGAAACTCTACAAGCCAGGAGGGAATGGCATGATATATTTAAAGTGATGAAAGGGAATAACCTACAACCAAGAATGCTCTACCCAGCAAGACTCTCCTAAGATTTGATGGAGAAATCAAAAGTTTTCCAGACAAGTAAAAGTTAAGAGAGTTCAGCACCACGAAACCAGCTTTACAACAAATGCTAAAGGAACTTCTCTAGGCAGGAAACAAGTGAAGGAAAAGACATACAGAAAATAAACCCAAAACAATAAAGAAAATGGTAACAGGATCATAAGGGCTTCCCTCATAGCTCAGTTGGTAAAGAATCCACCTGTGATGCAGGAGACCCCAGTTTGATTCCTGGGTCAGGAAGATCCACTGGAGAAAGGATAGGCTACCCACTTCAGTGTTCTTGGGCTTCCCTTGTGGCTCACCTGGTAAAGAATCCACCTGCAATGTGACAGACGTGGGTTCAATTCCTGGGTTGGGAAGATCCCCTGGAGAAGGGAAAGGCTACCCACTCGGTATTCTGGCCTGGAGAAGTCTATGGGGTCGCAAAGAGTCAGACACGAATGAGGGACTTTCACTTTCCAATAAGATCATACACATCAATAATTACCTTAAATGCAAATGGATTAAATGCAACAACCAAAAGACATAGACTGGCTGAGCAGATGAAAACATGTGTATGTACACACTTCTACTTACCACTTCACTCTGCTTGACACCCCAAATTGTATGCAATTATTTTATATTGTTATGTTAATCATGTTCCCTTTATGGCTTGCAATAGTATTTATCTTTTACTTTTTGTTTGGCTACTGATTGTGAAAATTGATAAACATCTTTTACTGTTGTGATTATATAACTATTATTCACTAAATACCACGGTATCATGATTGGTCAACAGAAAAATTATAGAATTCTATATCACAAAACTACCATTTAATAGAAAAACCTATAATCACTTTTTAAAATTCATATGCATATCAAAATATCTTGGAATTTTTTGAAAAATACAAATGCCCAGGTATTGCTTTTTTTGGTCAGAGTTCCAGATATGTTTCTAATGAGTGGTCATGTTTAAAAACAATTGGACTACAGAGGATGTTTTATCTAAATTGTTTCACTTTTTCTATTTCATATTCAGTGCTCCCATTTCATTTAGTTTATGTTTTCCAGTTTCTCCATCTCTTCTTTTATGCTCTTTCTCAAGCCTTTATCAAGCATAGGAGAAAAGCTTTTGTATACATATATATAATATGTTTAATATATATTTTCGAAAACATATGAATTTTTGCCTAGCTAAAAAATGTATGACACTTTGTACTTGTTTGACATAGTATGAATAGAATTTTAGACTTCTAATTTTAAAAAATAGATATGCAATAATGACAAAGGTTTACTCTATAGCACAGGAAACTACAGCCAATATACTGCAATAATCTATAATGGAAAATAATTTCAAAAATATTATATGTGTATATCTAAAACTGAATCACACACACACAAAAGAATTCTACTTTTTGAAATTTAGTAATTTTTTTTGCCAGTTTTTCTAAACGTCCTATGGACATCTAATAACAACATATGAGATACAAAGTTTTAAATATAGGATGTGTGTAGGATATTAATCATATATGGATAGGATATGATTAATATAAATTGAATATAAATCTATTATATCTAAATTATTAACGGCATCATTCAAGATGCTCCTATTATTATTTTTCTGCACTCCATAAAATATTCTCAGAGAAATGTTAATATGTCTCACTATGATTGCATATTTATATTTCTTCTGATTTTTGCTTTATGTACCTTTGTTTCTTTGTTGTTAAGGTGTCTAATGGTTTACGATGTCTATCTTCTTTGTGAATTGTACCTTTTATCATTAAAAACGTTCATCTTTGTTTCATTTAAAATAATTTTAAAAAATTAAAATCACGGCATTTGGTCCCATCACTTCATGGCAAATAGATGGAGAAATAATGGAAACAGAGATAGACTTTATTTTCCTGGGTTCCAAAATCACTGTGGACAGAGACTGCAACCATGAAATTAAAAGACGCTTGTTCCTTGGAAGAAAAGCTATGGCAAACCTATACAGCATATTCAAAAGCAGAGACATCACCTTGCCAGCAAAGGTCTGTATAGTCAAAGCTATGGTTTTCCCAGTAGTCATGTATGGATGTGAGAACTGGACCATAAAGAAGGCTGAGTGCCAAAGAATTGATGCTTTCAAACTGTGGTGTTGGAGAAGACTTGAGAGTCCCTTGGACAGTAAGGAGATCAAGCCAGTCAATCCTAAAGGAAATTAATCCTGAATATCCATTGGAAGGAATGATGCTAAAGCTCCAATACTTCAGCCACCTGATGCAAAGAGCTGATTCACTGAAAAAGACCCTCATGCTGGGAAAGACTGAGGGCAGGAAGAGAAGGGGGCAACAGAGGATGAGATGGTTGGATGGCATCATCGACTCAATGGACGTGAGTTTGAGCAAACTCTGGGAGATAGTGAAGGACAGGGAAGCAGTCACAAAGAGTTGACATGACTGAGCGAGTCAACAACAAAAGAAAAGGGAAAACAACATCGTGGCCAAATAAAGTTTATCCCAGAATGCAAGTTTTCACATTTGAAAATCAATCAACATAAGTCATTATATTAATAAAATCTGATCATTTCAATAAATGACTTGACAAAACCTAACACCCAACAACAAAGGAATAACAAGGAACTTTCACAACCTGATTTACCAAAAACTCTTAAGTGACATTACAGTTAATGTTAAAAGAGTATATGCCTACCCCTTAATTTTAGGAACCAGAGAATGATGTTCTCTTTACTGGAACTTCTAGCCAGTGCAAAAAAAGAACAAGAAATCAAATGAATGCAACTTGGAAATAAAGAAGTAAAACTGCCTTTATTTACAGATGACATGACTGCCAAAAAACTCAACGGAATAATAAAGAATGCTATTAGAACAAATAGGTGAGTTTAGCAATGTATCAGGATATAAGATCAATACACAAATAACAATACTTATATATACTAGCAATATACAATTGGAAATTAAAATGAAAAACAATACAATTTCCAAATATGAAATGTTCGTGGATAAATCTGACAAGAGATGTGGAAGAAGACCTGTACACTGAACACTATTATAAAGTATGTCTGAAATAAATTAAATCACAAACAAATGAAGCGATACACTATGTTCATAAGTCAGAAGACTCAATGTTGTCCACAAATTTATCTAAAGATTTAATGCAACTGAGTCAAAATCCCAACAGGGTTTGTTGTATAAATTTACAGGCTACAAATTTGATGCATGAAGCAGGGCACCCAAAGCTGGTGCTCTGGGCCAATCCAGAGGGATGGGGTGGGGAGGGGAGGGAAGTGGGAGGGGGGTTCAGGATGGTGGGACACATGTACACCCATGGCTGATTCATGTTGAGGTATGGCAAAAAACACCACAATATTATAAAGTAATTAGCCTCCAATTAAAATTAATTGATTAGTTAATTAAGAAATAAAATTTAAAAATTGACAGGCTGATTAAAGTTCCAAAGGAAATACAATGACCTAATATAGCCAAAATAACTTTGAAAGAGAAGAACAAAGTTGGAGAATGAACACTACCTGACTTCAACATTTATTATAAAGATATAGTAATCAAGAAAGTGTGGTATCAGTGACAAGGTAGACAGATTGACAGAACATAACAGAAAAAGGCCCATCATATATGGATGCTAATTTACAAAAACAATTCAAAGGCAATCTGGTAGAGAAATGATAGTTTTTTTCCTCAACAAATGGTGCTGAAAAAATGCATATCTACATATAAAAAACATGTACACCCATGGCTGATTCATGTCAATGTATGACAAAACCACTACAATATTGTAATTAGCCTCCAATTAAAATAAATTAATTAAAAAATAAAATCTAAACCTTAGATCTAAAAAAAAAAGAAAAACAAATAAAACTTCAATCCTTATTTCACACCACAAACAAAAAATTAACTTAAAGTGCATCATAGATCTCATTTAAAACTGTAACGCCTCTGGAAGAAAATGTAGAAAACATTCGTGACTTTGGATTAGTCAAAAATTTCTTAGATGTAATACCAAAATCATGATCCACAAAAGCAAAAACTGATAAATAGGACTTAATCAGAATTTAAAACTTTTTCTCTTCAAAAGACAGTTTTTAAAGAAATAAATCACAAGTCATAGACAAATATATTTGGAAATCATATATCTGATAAAGGACTTGTATCCAGAATAAATAAAGAACTCACAAAATAGGAACAAGAAAACAAGAAACTCAAAAAATGTTTGGGAAAAAGACCTGAAATCTCCTCTGGCTTCACCAAAGAAGATTTATGGGTGGCAAAGAAGTTCAAAAAAAACATGTTTAACATCATTAATCATTAGGAAAATTCAAGTAAAAACTGCAAAGAAATACTACTACTCCTCTGTTAGGATGGCTAAAATTAAACATACAGACCATACCACGTGTGGGAAGCATGTAGAAGAACTGGAACTCTCAAAGACTCTTGGTAAAAATAAAAATGATACAATCACTTTAAAAAACAACTTGAGAAGTAAAAAAGCTGAAGAAACTGAAAAATCAACAACTGTTCTTAGATCCGTCTGAGAAGGGAGGTCACTGGGCAAACCACTGTCCCTCAAATTGAAAAGACAAATAGACACACAGATACAGAGCATCATGACTTAGCAGAAACCCACAAACAGAAACCAGCAGAAGCCTCTGTGGGAACCAGTAGCAGGATAGGAAAATCTGGACTTGGATAAATTTGATGTAATTGATGAATTTCTGGAGACTCCATGTGGACAAATCTAAGAGATAAAAATTCCAGGGGAAGCCAGTCATCAAGGGAGCCCTACATTTCTGTAAGTTTTATCTCCAGGAGCTTAATCAGGTTCTCATAGTGAATATCAAAGAAAAGTCCTCTCTGACTTCTGTTCTTCTTAACAAGGGAAACTATTTTACCAGAGTCTAACCTACTGGGGTTTATCAGAGACTAACCAACCTGGGGGAAGGAAAATACTCAACTCCAGCCCCATGGAGCTTTCTACATAAGGGCAGGTAAATACCCATATCTAGCCCCCAATGCCCCCACCCCCGCCCGCCCAGCCATCCTATCACACCTAGAGGAGTGGGAGAGGAAATTAAAAAGTCCTTAAGAAATTCATGGCACGGGGACACGGGCACACTAAATAGACTGAGGCCTAATCATAGCAATGGAGAACACTTCTCCCTCCATACCTTACCATCATATCACCAAAGGCTTACTTACCAGAGTTTCTTTTATCTAGTATATCATAGTCTGGCTTTCAGCAATAAATTAAAAGGCATACTAAAGGGCAAAAAACAGAGGTTGGAGAGACAGAGCAAACATCAGAACTAGACTCAGATATGGCAGGATATTGTAATTACCACTCTGTGAATTTCAAATGAGTAACATGGTAAAGGCTATAATTCAAAAATCAGACAACATATAAGAATAGATGGGTAACAGAGATGGAAATTCTAAGAAATAATCAAGAAGAAATGGTAGAGCTGAAAAACACTAACAGAAATCAGTGCAATAAAAGATGTAAAAAACAACAACAAGTTTTATAGTTTCTCAGAAAGTTAAACATATGCCTACCATATGATCCAGACATTTTTCATTCCTAGGCATATACTCAAGAGGAAGCATTTTCTCTAATTTGGCTGGGCGGGGGTGGGGGGGGATGTTGGTGGTAAGGAGGCAGCTGTGGTAGGATTGATCTGTATCTTTATTGTGATGGTTGTGGTGGCACAACTCTCAGAATATATCACCATCATAGAACCCTAGGCACCAAAAAAGAGTGAATCTTGGTGTATGTAAATTTAAAAATAAATTAGTGTTTAAAAATTAAATGTGTTCTTGGAAAACGAGACCACATCTTCTTTGGATGGAAAAACATACCTAACTTCACAAAAGTACCCACCCCCACCTCACCTTGCCCAGTTCAGGTAGAAGGAAATTTTACTACTATTCTTCCAGATGGAAGGTACACATACAAAGGATAATTTCGATACTTTTTTTTTCCCCTACCATATTTTGCATATTTTGCACTCTAACTGATGTGGAGATCTTTTCACAAGAGTAACTTCCAAGACATGGCACAGGATTTCTCCACTTCTGCAATTAAAAAACTGGGAAGTCATGACTCTGAGGCACTAAAATATATCAGGCTGTCTCTCAAAAAATTAAACATCAAATACTTAATTCGAGGGCTGCATATTATCAGTATTCTAATTCTTCAAAATGTGTTGCTGCATGCCACTTCAGTAAATATGGCTGCTTAACAAATTGCTCTAAAAATCAACAGCTTAAAACAACTGTTTTGTTATGCTCATGGATTCTGTGGATCAGGAATTCAGACAGGGCACAAAAGAATGTCTGGAGTTTCAAGCTGGAAGATTCTGTAACTGAGGGCTTGAATTATATGAAATCTGTCTGTTTAGTTGCTAAGTCATGTCTGACTCTTTTGCAACCCCATGGACTGTAGCCCACCAGGCTCTTCTGTCCATGGGATTTCCCAGGCAAGAATACTGGAGTGGGTTGCCATTTCCTTCTCCAGGGAATCTTCTTGATCCAGGGATTGAACCTGTGTCTCCTGCACAGCAGTCGTAATCTTGACACCACTGAGCCACCAGGGAAGCCCTGTGTGAAGGTATCTATGCTCATAAATCAAGTGCATAGCAAGAGCCATCAGCTGAGATTTCAGTTTGGGCTGTCACGTGAATTACCATCTACACATGGTCTCCCCATGTAGCTTGGACTACATAGCATGGCACCCTCAAGGTGGTAGAATTCCTTACATGGTAGTACAGGGCTCCAAAAGCAAGTGTCACATCAGACAATTTAGAAATGGCATCATTTTTTCTGACCTGGCCTCAGACGTTACACAGCATCACTTCTGTTGCATTCTATTGGTTAGAAGTGAATCACTAAGCCACTCAACATTCAAGGGGAAATGACACGGATCCCATCTGTCAATGAAAGAATCATTGTCAATGAAAGTGCACATTGTAGATGAACATTTTGGATGGGACACTGTTGTAGCCATCTTTGGAAAATACAATTTGTCACATGTGTAATAGACAGTTTCCTTCAGTTAATCAGACCACTGATACCTGGCATTCCTCAGTTAACTGGGATATTAATGTAGCGAGGATACGTCAATCCTCAAGAAGTGGAAATGTACTATGTAAGGAAATTATTGGAAGTATAAAAGATCAGCACTTCAGTTTCTTTTTCAAAGGAGAATTTGTCATTTTAATAGTCAAAACTAAGTCACACACAGTGGGAGAAGGTGAGTGTGGAATGAATTGATAAAGTAGGCATTAATATATATACACTATCAGATTAAAACAGATAGCTAGTGGAAAGTTGCTATATAACACAGGGAGCTCAGTCTGGCATTCTGTGATGACCTAGAGGGGTGGGATGTGGGGGGTGGAGCGGGGTTGGAGGAAGTTCAAAAGGGAGGGGATATATGTATCTAAATAGGACTAATTCACATTGTTGTATGCATTGTAAAGCAATTTTCCACCAACAAAAAAATTTTTTAAAAACTAAGTCACAGAAGAAGGAGAAAATGAAAGGGTAAGATAGTCACTAATTTAATAAGAATTTGAAAACATTTCAAAACTATATTTAAAAGCTCTGGAATTTTTTCCTTTAATATAATATAATCCTGGCATATAATAGAAAATTTTCAAGCAAGCATTTTAAGAATTTAAGTATAATAAACCTTCATGCTTATCCAACAGCATATATAAAATATAATTTGAAATGAATCACAGACTCAAAAGTAAAAGCTAAAATCATAAAGCTATTAGAGAAATATAATAGCACTGCTGCTGCTGCTGTTGCTGCTAAGTCACTTCAGTCGTGACTGACTCTGTGTGACCCCGTAGACGGCAGACCACCAGGCTCCCCCGTCCCTGGGATTCTCCAGGCAAGAACACTGGAGTGGGTTGCCATTTCCTTCTCCAATGCATGGAAGTGAAAAGTGAAAGTGAAGTTGCTCAGTCGTGTCCGACTCTTAGCGACCCCATGGACTGCAGCCCACCAGGCTCCTCCACCCATGGGATTTTCCAGGCAAGAGTACTGGAGTGGGGTGCCAATATAATAGCACAACACACCTCAATAATAATAGAACAAGCAATCAATAAAATTTGGCAAAGGATCTGAAAAGAGACTTCACAAAATACACAAAGAGTCAGTGTTGTTCAGATGCCAAGTGGTGTCCGACTCTTTGCAACCCCATGAATTGCAGCACGCCAGGCCTCCCCATCCATCACCAACTCCCGGAGTTCACTCAGACTCGCATCCATCGAGTCAGTGATGCCATCCAGCCATCTCATCCTCGGTCGTCCCCTTCTCCTCCTGCCCCCAATCCCTCCCAGCATCAGAGTCTTTTCCAATGAGTCAACTCTTCGCATGAGGTGGCCAAAGTACTGGAGTTTCAGCTTTAGCATCATTCCTTCCAAAGAAATCCCAGGGCTGATCTCCATCAGAATGGACTGGTTGGATCTCCTTGTAGTTCAAGAGACTCTCAAGAGTCTTCTCCAACACCACAGTTCAAAAGCATCAATTCTTTGGCACTCAGCTTTCTTCACAGTCCAACTCTCACATCCATACATGACTACTGGAAAAACCATAGCCTTGACTAGATGGACCTTTGTTGGCAAAGTAATCTCTCTGCTTTTGAATATGCTATCTAGGTTGCTCATAACTTTTCTTCCACGGAGTAAGCGTCTTTTAATTTCATGGCTGCAGTCACCATCTGCAGTGATTTTGGAGCCCCCAAAAATAAAGTCTGACACTGTTTTCCCATCTATTTCCCATGAAGTCATGGGACCAAATGCCATGATCTTCATTTTCTGAATGTTGAGCTTTAAGCCAACTTTTTCACTCTCCTCTTTCACTTTCATCAAGAGGCTTTTTAGTTCCTCTTCACTTTCTGCCATAAGCGTGGTGTCATCTGCATATCTGAGGTTATTGATATTTCTCCTGGCAATCTTGATTCCAGCTTGTGCTTCTTCCAGCCCAGCGTTTCTCATGATGTACTCTGCATTAAGCAGGGTGACAATATACAGCCTTGACGTACTCCTTTTCCTATTTGGAACCAGTCTGTTGTTCCATGTCCAGGTCTAACTGTTGCCAATAAACACATGAAAAAAGTGTTCAACATCAAAGGTTATCAGAAAAATACAAATTAAACTACAACGGGACACTACTACATATCTACCAGATGGTTTACATTAAAAAGCCTAATAATACCAAATTGTTGATAAGGTGGTGAAGCAATTAGACCCTCTGTACATTGTTAGGGGAAATGTAAACTGGTATAACCTCTTTGATAATAAGTCTGGCAGCTTCTTTAAAAACTAAACACATACCTATGGCCCAGCAATTTCATTCATAGTTACATAACCAAGAGAAAAAAATTATGTTCACAGAAATATTTGCATAACAATGTCGAGAGGAGATTTATTCATATTAGCCCAATACTGGAAATAGCCCAGATATTCATCAGCAGGGGAAAGAATAAACAAATTGTAGCATTCACTACTGAGCAGTATGAAGGAATGAATTACTGATACACTCAACAATATGGATTAATCTCAAAATCATACTTAATAAGAGAATCCACAAAAGAATACATGCTGTTTAATTCCATTTATATGAAGTTCTAGAACAGGAAAAATATATTTACTGTGAAAAAAATCAGAAAAGTGATTGCTGCTTGGATGGAGGTGTGGGCAGGGACTGACTAGGATCAGGTGTGAGGGAACTCCCTGGATGATGGTAATGTTGTATGTTTTAACAGGGATTTGGGTTGCACAGGTGTATTTGTCAAAATTAAGCAAATGTATACTTCAGGTTTATCCATTTTATTGACAATAAATTTTACATCAAAAGGGAAAAAATGTAAATAAATGGTAAGCATGCTGATATATTTAGAAGGAAATAACTGAAGTCTGTTAATTTTCTTTGAAATATATTGAAATTAAGATGGATTAATGGGTAGATAGAGGGGTATGCAAATGAAGAGATGCAAGATAAAGCAAATACAGTAAAATATTAGTGATACAGTCTAAGTGGGGAAAATAAAGAAGTAAGACTTTGTTGTTAATTTGATAAGAATTTGGAAGTTATAAAAACTATTCCATCCCAAATTTACTTTCAAAGCTCTGGGATTTAAAAACATAAATAAAAAATATTATAGCCCATAATGCAAGAATTTTAAGTAAGCACATTAAAATTAAATCAATAATCAGAGTAGAGCATCAAGTGGAACAACTCATATCTTGCTTTATGATTCTGAGACTCTTGACTTTTGCTCAAAACATTCTGCCAGCATTTGCCATTAGCTCTTTCTGGAAACTGAAGCAAGAAACAGAAAATGCTCATTGTTCTTTGCCCAGGCTTTTTGGTTCTATTTGCTTGAGCTTTATTTGTTTTTATCTTTTTAATTTTTTTTACAATTGCTCATTGTTTAAAAAATATATCAAAGAATGAGGCAGACTGGTGTGCAGCCTGTTAAGATTTCTTCAAAGGATATACAATCCTTGAAATATTTATATAAATATACATGTACATGTACCTTTAGATTTTTGGCATAAATAGGATCATATTATACAGACTTCTGAATTTTTGCTTTATCTACAAAACAGCATGACATATATATAGTAGCCATTAGTGCTATTTATCTAGCATCTGGTTTCCCTCTTTCTTCTGAATATATGGGTGGAGCCATGTGACTCATACTAGCCAATGAATTGAGAGTATAAATGATGTTTTTCTTCCCAGCTGAGATTTATTGGTCTTGACCCTCCAAAGTTCTCTTCTCTCTCTGGTACATTCCAGGTAGTGCCTGTTCTGTCAACTTCAGTCCTGAGTGACTATAATGAACAAAGCTCTGTCTGACAACAATGGATACACACAGTAACCCTTACTGATTTAATTCCTTGAGATCTGGGGGTTAGTTACTGCAGCATAACTTAACCAATCCTGACTAACGCACTGAAGATTTTTTCAAGTATGCATATTTGGCATATCTCATCCTTTCTAACCAAGAGCGCAATGGCACCCCACTCCAGTACTCTTGCCTGGAAAATCCCATGGATGGAGGAGCCTGGTAGGCTGCAGTCCACGGGGTCGCTAAGAGTCGGACACAACTGAGTGACTTCACTTTCACTTTTTACTTTCATGCATTGGAGACGGAAATGGCAACCCTCTCCAGTGTTCTTGCCTGGAGAATCCCAGGGGTGGGGAAGCCTGGTGGGCTGATGTCTGTGGGGTCGCACAGAGTCAGACATGACTGAAGTGACTTAGCAGCAGCAGCAGCTTAGCATCATCCTTTCTAAAGGCTAAATAGTGTTAGTCACTTAGTAGTGTCTGATTCTTTATGACCCCATGGACTGTAGCCCGCCAGGCTTCTCTGTCCATGGAATTCTCCAGGCAAGAATACTGGAGTGGGTTGCCATTTCCTTCTCCAGGGAATCTTCCCACCCAGACATCGAGCCCAGGTCTCTCACCTTAGAGGCAGAATCTTTACTGACTGAGCCACTAGGTAAGACCTAATGGCTAAATAGTGCAGTCTTAAACCAAAGCAAAAGAATTTATCCAACTATTCCCCTACTGTTGGACATTTGATTTTTGTCTAAATTTTTGCTATTACAAATTTTGCTGCAATAAATATTGCTTGAGTGCACACACAAACATCTATTACAACCTACTTGTCAAAATTTTTTTGAGTAAAAAGTTTCTAAAAATGCAATTACTAGGTTAATAGAGTCTCAGCATTAGATATTGCCAGTTACCCTCCAAAATGCTGAACCTATTTAAACTTCTATCAATAGAAACGGAAAGTACCTGTTATCCCACATGCTCATCTGGAGCCAGTTATATTATTCTTTTTAAATGTTACTAATATAATATGTGGAAACTCTATTTCATTATTGTTTCAGCTTGTGTGATTATTTGGCTTCTTTTCATAGGTTTAAAGGCTATTTGTATTGCTTCTGAGAACTGTTTATTCCTGTCCTTAAGCCATTTTTGTCTGCTGATTTTACAGGCGTTTTCATAAATCCTTAATGTCAATCCCCTGGTTCTTATTCTGGTTGTAACAATTTTCTCTCAGTCTATCCCTTATCTTTTCAGTTTGTTGATAGAGAAATACTTTTTTGATGCAGAGAAATAGAAAATTTTCCTGTAGTGAATATAGTCAATTTTTCCTTTATGTTTTTTGGCAGCTGTGCCCTGCCTACCACAAAATTAAAATGTATTAAATGTTTCCTAATCAACTATCACTAGAACCTTTACTATTAATCTATTTTTTTGTCTACTGATTTGAGAATTTCTCTGTACCTTACAATAAAATCCACAATAATAAATCTTTTATGGGCTTTATACTCTATTTCACTGATAGTTTAATCCTCTATCAGTACATTACAGTGTTTTCAAATATCTATCAATTATATAAATTCTAGTATCTGGACTTTCACATTCTTCCTTTTCAATATTTTTTTCAATCCCTGATTTCTCTTGAGGAACCTCAAAAATCAACGAGCCAATTTCTCTCCCTCAACCCTGCAAAACAAAACCAAATCTAAGAACAGAATTGTAATTCTGATTAGAATCGATTCAAATCTAGATTAATTTGGACAGATTAGAATTTTTTTTTTAACCAGGCAGAAGTTTTATTTCCTCCTGATCCCATCATTCCAGGCTCACCTAACTCATCCCAGGAGTGATAAAAAGCCACAAGCAGTAACCAGGAGCACCCATGAAAGGGGGTCCCGACATACAACCCTAGCTTTCTGCTCAGGCCAGGAGGGAAATGTCACTATACACAAAAGTTGCTCCCACTTTTGCTGAAGGCAGCTTTTTGGCTTGCCAGCACTTTGTAAATGAAACACACTTGTCAGTCCTCCTTCAATTTCAGGTATATTTCCAGCTCTCAAACCCTCAGCCTCAGACAACTGGCAAGGTTACCATTTCTCCTCCCTAAGATTGGGCAAAGAGTGCCTAGGGTTTCCCTCATCAACCCTCCATGCAGGACTCAACTGAGTTCACTACAAACTGTCAGTGGCTCTCCTGAGGGAGAGGCTGGGAGAGGGACTGGAGGGTCCAGCCACTTTGGTCAGGGGCCTTATATATAGGGACAGAAGCACAGGAAGAGAAGGGGACCTCTCCAAATCCGCCTTCCTCATTAGCATCCCTACAATAATGGACACGGTTTGGTCTGTCTTCTACCAGCGGGAACATTACTTAGAAGAGCACTCTTTCTGTGAAGGAAGGAAGATGCTGGGGCTCAGAGCGGGGTCAGAGGCTAGAAGACACCACACAGCTGACAGATCCATGTCTCTCTGGATCTTCTCATTAGTTTAAAGGATGAAGGTGGGATGCCTCTCTTTGGAGTCAGGCCAAGGTCTGCACACCCCACTATCCAGTCCCTGTGCCCAGGTGGGCCCCTACCTGCTTGAGTAGGAATTGATTCTGGGTGATGGTGTGCAGGGCGATGGTCAGATGGAGGACAGACAGGAGCACCCCGCTGAGTATCGCAGCTTGCATGCACACAGGCAGGAGCGTATAGATGGTATTGATGAAGAACACAGTCCACCAGATGCCCTTGGAGGCACTGTGCGGCTGGAGCAGCAGCAGGCCCACCACCTGGATGGCCAGCACCACGGAGATGAGCACTTAGAAGGCCAGGCCCATGTGGTCCTGGTGGAAGGTGGGGCGGTTGCAGAGCACGGCCATGACGAGGCTCACACCCACGGTAGCCACTAGGATGACTAGGTACGGCAGCTGCAGCGGAAGCCGCGCCGCGCACAAGAGCACCAGCACAGCCATGAGCATCGTGAGGCTGCTCCGGTTCAGACGGAAGTAGCAGCGCCGGTACAGCCGCTCCAGCTTGTCCCAGGGAAACTTCTGTGAGTGGAATATCTGCAGCAGTGCCAGGCAGCAGGCGCCCAGTGACAGCACCGCATCAGGCCCTGCGCCCGAGCCTGCGGTGCTGCCGCCATCCCCGGACCCCTAGTCTTCCTCGTCGGCCGCGCGTGCCCCTTGCCGCGCTCCTCCAGGCCTAGCTCCACCGAACCAGGGCGCACTTCTGTTCCGCCCGTGGTTGCGGCCGCCGCTGCCTGCAGGGGGCGCCCGGGTGCTGCCGCTGCTGGCCAACCTGGAACAGAAGCCAAAGCCCCCAGTCAAACAGACCCCAGCCCCCACTCCTGTCTCTTGGTGGAGCTGCGAGCCGAACCTCAAGAGTAGAATTTTTAAAATAGTGTCTTCCTATTCAGAGAGATAATAAAGTTTTGAAACTGTATTCATTTTGAAAGTGAAGTTGCTCAGTCGTGTCCGACTCTTTGCGACCCCATGGACTATAGCCTACCAGGTTCCACCATCCATGGGATTTTCCAGGCAAGAACACTGGAGTGGGTTGCCATTTCCTTCTCCAGGAGATCTTCCCAACCCAGGGATTGAACCCAGGGCTCCTGCATTGTAGGCAGACGCTTTACAGAGCCACCAGGGAAGTCAAACAAATTTTAATTCTTTTTGGCACAATGACATACACATGTTAGGTAGAAAGTAAATATTAATGTATGTGAAGTGAGTGAAAGTTGCCGTTGTGTCCGAGTCTGCAACCCCATGGACTATACAGTCCGTGGAATTCTCCAGGCCAGAATACTGAAGTGGGTAGTCTTTCCCTTCTCCAGTGGGTCTTCCTGACCCAGGAATTGAACCAGGATCTCCTGCATTACAGGCGGATTATTTATCAGCTGAGCTATCAGAAGTGTATACAACTGTGTTCATATTAGTCTTACACGTTTCTCGTCCAATTTTATTGCACCCAGGTATTTCATAATATTTGTTGTTATAGCAAATAGTATCCCCCATTGCATAAAATCTCATGTTTATTATTAGTATAAAGTAAAACTATTGCTTTCTATGTTAGTTTTCTTGTATTTAGCTACTTTCCTGAATAGTTCTAACCATTTTTAAATTGGGTCTTTTAGATATATAATCACATTTGGGTTCTAATTTAAAAATCAGCCTTCAGTTCTACTTTGAGCTATTTATACAATTATCCCTAATTACCTATTTCCACTATACCTAGGGCACAAAGGGACCTTAAAATTATCCAGTCCAAGGATTACCTAGTTAAGTACCTTCTGGGATATGAAAACAAGATGAATGGGAGAAGGCATAAGACAACAGGGCTTCCCAGGTGGTGCAGTGGTAAAGAATCCGGCTGTCAATTCAGGAGATGGTGGGTTCAATCCCTGGGTTGGGAAGATCCCAGGGAGGAGGAAATGGTACCCCAGTCTAGTATTCTTGCCTGGGAAATCCCAAATTCTTGCAGAGGAGCCTGGTGAGCTACCCACCCCTGGTGGGTCCATGGGGTCCCAAAGGGTTGGACACAACTGAGCACACACATCACACACATTAGACAAGAAGGAATTGTAGGGATTGGGGAAAAAATGCAAAGATCAGGCAGAGTCTGAGAGAGACAGCTGCCATTTACCCTAACTGATTACTGACATGGGGAAATGTAGGCCCACTTTCTATTTTTCAAGAGGAGACAGAAATACAGGTTTTTATCTTTAAACTCTTAATTTAAAAAAATAAACACAAGCCAAACAAAATACAACTGCCAGCTATCAAACTCTATGAACTTGAAAGTAATCCAATGCCTTCAAGGCAATTTAAACTCAGAAAGGTGTGTCAGAGATTGCAAAAGTAGTGGGATATAGGGAAGAAGTCTCTATTTTGTTTAGCTACTTGGGTGGATCAGAACAGTATTTGCAAAGTGCTAAAACCAGGCAAGTGTTTCGTTTGGTTTGTTCACAAACAAAGAGTTCAGTTTCTAATTACTGACATTTTATGACCCCTGTTTGGCTCATCTTGGCTTGAATTTGCCATCATGGTAAATGAAAAGGGTACCTTTTAAATACCCCATCTCTATTTGGGGAAATTACCACATTCTATTCTCCGTCAACCCAACATGGAAGTCAGAGCTTAATTTCCCAGGCTTCCTTGCAGTTAGAAATGTGCCAGTGACCCAGGATCTGCCAATCAGGGAAGCTTACATGAGACTTTGAAGTACAACAGCTAAGTATGGGCCACATTTGGTGTCACAGTCCAACTTTCAGGGGTAGCATCGAACACAAGGTTGCCAAAAGTAGTGATAGTGATGGCTGTGATAAAATTGAGTTCTTGGCAGCAGTGCAAATGTAGCAATGAGTGTGGGTGGTGCAGTAGGAACAGAGGCCATTTTCCCATCAGACAAGTTCTACAACCCACTTCTGGGCACTGTTCCTAGAACAGAGCCTCGAGCTTATTTCTCCAGCCCTTCCAAAGATACTGTGAACCACCCAGGATCCTTTTAGTTAATTCCTTTCCTGCTTAACCTAGCCAGGGATGATTCTGCTTTTTTAAACACTAAGCCTGTCTTCACCAATACAAACAATACCATCAGGCAGTGACAGAAACAAATTAAAGATCTCGGTCTTTTTGAATCCCAGGCCAGCATTTTTTCTTATGACATCACATCGTTTTAGGAAGGTTCAAAATGTTGTTTTCAAAATGCATGCTGGGGCTGGCATCTCAAATATATGGTATGGATGCTGTCAAAGAGTCTATTTGGTTCAAGATAAGAGTACATGTTTCAAAGCTTTTGGAATTTTCCTTTTCCTTCTGTTCATATAGATTCATAGACCAGTGGCTTCCTTAAAAAATGACAGACTTACAATAAAAACACCCATAACAATGTACACAGTGCTGTTAAAAAAAAAGATCAAAACCACATAAAAGGAGAGATAATTGTATGAGATAAATCAGGATGAGATCATCACAATGCTCTAAGCACTAAATTTATAATCTTCTTCCTTGAAGTTAAAGGACAGTAATGGAGTGGATTAATGTTTCCCAACCTTAGTCCACCAACAATCTTTATTTTCCACCTTCATGGCCTCCAAGTTTTTTAAGGGCTTATTCCAACCTCATTTATTAAAGAATGTTTTCAATGACTCTATCAAGAGTAAATAAACAACTTACGGAAATACTGCAAACAGGACATAGATTTCTACTACTATTTTCAGTTACTATTTTGAACTATTCCAACTCTTGAGATAAAAGGTTTTCATTTTCTACTGTCCACTACAGTGCATTTTCTAGTGCACTACAGTGTATATAGTAAGAATTTTATATATGTTATCAGCTTTATTCATATATTATATGACTATACATTATAACCATCCCCATTTTGTAGGTGAAAACATTCTTCAACAACTTATGCAAGGACATCAGGATGGAAAATGGCAGAGCTGAGATTTGGATGCATGTGTCTGACTCTTGAGACCCCATGGACTGTAGCCTGCCAGCCTCCTCCATCCATGACATTTTCCAGGCAAGAATACTGGAGTGGATTGCCATTCCCTTCTCCAGGGGATCTTTCCAACCCAGGGATTGAACCTGGTCTTCTGCTTGGTAGGCTGATTCTTTATCACTGAGCCACTAGGGTGAAGAAGCTGCCTGCCAAGCAGGAGACATGAGTTTGATTCCTGGGTTAGGAAGATCCCCTGGAGAAGATAATGGCAACCCATTCAAGTATTATTTTCTGGGAAATACCATGGACAGAGGAGCTTGGCGGGCTATAGTCTATGGGGTTGCAAAAGAATCAGACACGACTTAGCGACTAAACAAGTCAAAAATCAGATCTATTTACTACATTATATAACCTCTTTCAGGAAGAATTTTACATTTACAAGAACAAAAATTTCCTTGAGGCTCTAAATCTTAGAAGGAATTTATCACATGGAAACTCACAGGAAATCTCTCGATCCTGCAACTGACAACAGGAGTCTGAGAAAGAATGGTTTAATAATTCATTACATTCACTGCAGCCTGAGACACTGGGTGCTGGAAGCATTTGGGAAAGACACCAGGGTGAACTGGGCATGTGCCCTGCCCTCTAAGGCTGGAGCCCAGGTGGGGAAAAGAAGTGAGCACTGAGCTCACAGAAATCCAAAATACATGCAGGCTACATGGGGCAGGTGTCATCTCTGATGGGGAGATCAAGGCTTGGGGAGGTGGCTGGAGGGAGGGACTGGCCACGTCTTCCCTGGCATAGGGCCCTCCTTGCTGCTGTTGCCTGGGGTTCAGAGTCCAGGGCCCACATCAAGAAGCCTCACTCTACCCATGTTTCCAATTGTACAAAACACTATCCCTGATAAGCCTCGTCCCTGTCTGGCTCCCTGCTAAAATCTGCCCATCAGGAATCAAGGCTCTGAGAAGAGCTCTCTGCACTCCTTCAGTAACAACTGACAGTGTTCACAGGCTCATCTAGCAGACTATGAAAAAAGGGTCCCAGAGAAACAGTTCCAGCCTAGAGGCAGAACCAGTGAATCCCACGAGAAAAGAAACGCTTCCTCCCCAAACTGCCTTCTGTTTCCACCTGTCCCTGTATTCTTCAGGTCCATTTTGAGACAAATAGCTCAGGAAGGCCCACAGGTTAATCCACTAATCCATTATTAACCAGGGCACCTTATGCGGAGACAGGATATTACCTCCTACCTGGATGGTTTCCTTGAGAATAAAGGAAATGCCCGAGGCTTGGACCATTGTCCAGAGCATCAAGTCTGGGCTCTGAGGCCCAGGTACATACTGAGAGGGCCAGGTATGTAAGCAGGGGAGAGAAGCAGGGCCACAGACGTGAAGCCCAGAGGCCTACACTGCAATCCTGCCTCTGCCATTTCAACACAGATATGAAAAGGGAACATTTTACAAGTGTATTTCTAAACCTACATTTTCCACATTCTTTCCAACATTTATTGCTTATATAGAGTTTTTGATGATGGCCATTCAGATTGGTGTCAGGTGATACCTCACTGTAGTTTTGATTTGCATTTCTCTAATAATCAGCAATGTTGGCCATCTTTTCATGTGTTTACTGGCCATCTGTATGTCTTCTTTGGAGAAATGTCTGTTAAGGTCTTCCACCCACTTTTTGATTGGGTTATTTGTTTTTCTGATATTGAGCTTTATGAGCTGCTCATATATTTTAGAGATTAATCCTTTGTCAAGTTGCTTCATTTATAATTATCTTCTCCCATTCTGAGGGTTGTCTTTTCATCTTGTTCATAGTTTCCTTGAGGATGTGGAGAAAGGGAACCCTATCACATTGTTGGTGGGAATGTAAATTGATACAGCCACTATGGAGAACAGTATGTAGATTTCTTTAAAATCTAGGAATAAAACTACCATATGGTCTAGCAGTCCCACAACTTGGCCTATACCCTGAGAAAACCACAATTCAAAAAGACTATTTCTCAATGTTCACTGCAGCACTGTTTACAACAGCCAGGACATGGAAGCAACCTCGATGTCCACCAACAGATGAATAAAGAAAATGTGGTACATATATACAATGGAATATTTAGCTATAAAAAGGAATGAATTTGAGTCAGTTGTAGTGAGGTGGATGAAGCTAGAGCCTGTATACAGAGTAAAGTAAGTCAGAAAGAGAAAAACAAATATACATATGGAATCTAGAAAAGTAGTATTGATTAATCTATTTACAGGGAAGAAATGGAGACACAGAAGTAGAGAACAAATCTGTGGGCACAGCGGGGAAAGGAGAGGGTGAGACGAATTGGGAGAGTAGCACTGACATATATACACTACTGTGTGTATAAGAGATAGCTGCTGTATGACACAGGGAGCCCAGCCTGGTACTCTGTGATCACCTAGAGGGGTGGGATGGGACCAGGGAGGGAGGCGCAAGCGGGAGGGGATACATATATAATAATGACTGATTCACACTGTTGCATAGCAGAAACCAACACAACATTGTAAAGCAATTATCTTCCAATTAAAAATTAAAAAAAAAATAAAACCTACATTTGAAGAGTTTCAGAATGTCAGCATCTGAAAGAGGCCTTAGAGATCATTATATGGACAATAGAGTGAGATGCAAGTAGGTGAAGCAAGTTGCCTAAGTCACTTGAATTGTGAGGGTTGGGACTAGCTCTCCCTGATACCCCTACAGTCAGAGACAGAGTTCCCTTTCCCAGTACAAGGTAATCAATTATTTACTTGTTTGCTGCAAGCTTTAGACAGAATGTTCCTTGAGAAATAGGACCTTTCATTAAATTATTCAACAAACATCTATTGTACTTGGCAGGAGCCAATTGTGGAGGCAGGGAAGTAAACAAATAACTCAAGAGGGGCTACCAATGGATGATACAGGAAAAGCATTTAACATGACGCATGGCACGTGGTAAATGCTCGATAAATGGTGACTTCTACAAAAGAATAATTCTTCGAGTGAGATGGAAATAAGGGAAAAGATGTTGGCAAGGGTCAGCTCATGACCAAATTTACAGGAAACACTAACAGGTTGGGGATTTGCCCTAGAGCCAAGGAATGATATGATAAGACTTTAGGGAGGTCATTCTGGCAAAGCTTTGGAGGGTGAGCATTAAGAACAGAAGATCAGTTTTGCAGCTTTCAAGAGAGTAGTGAAAAGATGAAAAGCCAAATTGCAACAGTGAAGCTGCGGATGGAGAGAAGGCGTTTAAGAAATATGATTTCAAGAGGATGGGAGAGGTCAAGGTAGGGGAGAGGACAAAGACAAGGTAGACCCTGGCTCAGGCCCTGGGGACAAGTCTGGTGGCCTTTACCAAGATAGGGTCCCCAACTGCAACTGTATGGGGGAAGAAAATGAGGTCAATTTAGGGAAAGTTATTTTGGAAAGCTTAAGGGGCATCCAAAGGGGAGATGTCCTGAAAGCCTTCATATTTCCAGATCTATAATTCAGGAAAAAGGTCTGAGCCTGAGGAGCTAAATGGAGAACTCAACCTTCAGTTAACAGGCAAAGCAGGGCAGACTGGATAAAATAGAGCCACTCAACAAGGCATGGTGAAAAGTGATGAGCCTAAAGCCAAAAACAAGAAAGAGAAGTTCCTTGCCTTCAAAGAGGTTACGTTTTGGGGAGAAGAGCCAGTGTATATCTGTATACATACACATGGAAATAAAAGAAAAATATTTGCTAGTTAAAGCTCCAAGCACAGAATTAAAATAGGAGGTGGTGTGATAGCAACTATGTAGTTCCTTTGCCTTTGCCCAGAAAGAGCAACCAAGGGGGCTGACCTCCAAACTAGAACACCCCTCTCCAAAATAATCCTAGACTCTCACTCTTCCATTTAGGAACTATAATATGTAGTTAGCCCAGTGCAAGGTACTGGTTTTAAGACAGTGAACAGGGGTGTCGAGGACCCTGCCCCTCAAAAAAGCTCACATTCTAGGAGGAAAAGACACACTTAACGACACACACACCAAGTTCAGTTATCTATATAAAGTAACTACAAGGTGTGCCAGGGGTAGTGAAAAATATTGGGTTGGCCAACAAACTTTTTGGCCAACCCAATATAAACACGGGACTAAGAAAAAATCCACTTTAGGTAGAATAGTCAAAAAGAAAGCCCCTCTGAGGAAGCCACATTTACAGTGAGTCCCAGGGTTTGCCATGAAAAGGATGACGTATGGACATTCACAGCAGAGAGAACTGCATGTGCAGAGGCAGGGAGAACAGAAAGAGCTTAATGTGTTTGAGAAAGTGAGTGACAATCAGCAGGGCCAAAGGACAGGGTGGGAAGAAAAGAAGTGAGGACACTGGAAATACAGAGCGGCATCGCTCAAGGCCCTGCTGGCTGCAATAAAACGTTTGGATCTTATTGTAAGGATGAGCGCAAGCCACTGAAGGGTTTTTCAAGCCAGGTATGGCCTGATCTGATTTCCATCTTAAGGAATTTTAGGCCAGGAGATACCCTAAATATTCACAGTTGTTCTTTCCAAGCATCCGGTGCCTTGAGGTCACCCTCCAATCACACGGTATGGCTGTCCTTTATTCCACCCACAATTAGGGTCAGGCCTCCATCCACGGAGCAACTTACCCTCCTTGGATCTCCTGCCTGGCCTATGTGCTTCCTCCAAAGCCCCATAAACTCACTAAAGTGTTTCCAATAGACACTGCTAAAGTACGAGGAGAATGGATGCTTTTATAAAGAACACAAAATAATAAAAGGAAACCACTCCCTCATTTCTGATGGAAATTTGTTTTCCCCTCCACTGCTATCCATTAGTCCTCGGCCTGAGTAATTGTCTATGCCCTTCACCCCATCCTTCATTTATTTGCCAAAAGGCCAGGAACATGTGTACTGCCATGAACAATAACAAAGAACTATAAATTCTTATTGATCCCAGAAGCTTGGGAATTCTAAACAATAAAAATATGTCCTCTGACTGCTGCGCTCAAAAGAACGTTTTGGAGATACAAAAGAGCTTTGTTGAAAGAACGAATGAGCTCCAGGGACGCTGCGGGCCTCATGGAGGGCTTGGGTCACCAGGTATTCATGCAACAGGCAACTCCAGACACAAAGTCAGAAAGACCTCCCTGCCACGCTCCCCCGGGCTCACATCTTCATTTCTCAGCCGCATCTTGACTGCATCAAGCCGAGTTTCCTATATAGCTTTGGGCCACTATTGTTTTTAGGAGCCAGAATTCTCAGCCTAAAGAGAAAGTCCTCTTTGTCCTCCATCCATGATTTAATTTACATTCTCCTAAACGCTCCATTCACTTTGTTTTCAGGCTAAGAACTCTCACAATTGTACCAGGCCCTGAATTTGAATTTCCCTGTGTTTCTGCTCTTTGGAAATTTGCCTAGTTCAGTCACTGGACAGTCCTAGAAATTCAGCTTAACCTTAGAGAAAAATCTCTATTGTTCATGATTTCTTACAGTACTAACTTCTGTCCTATATTTTGCCCTTCAATTTCTACATTTTCATGTCTAAGTACTTAATGTGTTTGTGAGCATACATACACACAGATGAATGCACAGCACCTTTTCTCTGATAATCAGTGACGTCTCCTCTATCTTTTCCAACTGGATGGCATTCTTAGGGAGACATCGCTTCTTCATTCCTCACACTTTGAAGGGTGGGGGTGCTCTGAGCTGCACTGCTTTCAGCCTTTCTCATACAGATGCAGCCTTCCTGGCACTCCCCTGATCCTTCAACGCCCTGCATGACTCACAAGACACTGTGTCCAACTGACTTACACTGCTTTTGTCTCTCTGTTCTCCCGTAGGAATTTCTTTTATATGCAAATATATAAAATTCACTAGAAATGGGCAAAACTTGATCACGAAGTAATACGAACATAAAGAAATATCAATTCTTAATTTTTAAAAATAGTATGTAGTAAATTAATGAAGAAACGCTTGGGAAGAAAACATCCTTTCTGTTCTTTGGACAATGAGATAACTGCTAGCAGCCTATGGCTTACCTGAATGTATTAAAATCCACCATCTTTGTGTGCATACAGTCAGCAGTTGTAAACACCTGCTTGAGCTCTCTGGATTTGCATTCTTCTTCTTTTAACTTTTGTAGGATAAGTTCAATGTTGCTCAGGGGAAACTAGGAGGAGGAAATGACAGACATTTAAGATAGGGAGCCCAATCTGTCTGGCGGCCAGCAAAGCTGGCTATGTCTTTCCACAGAAACCAACACAAAGAAGACATGACTAGATTTGTATTTCTTCAGCTAAGGCTCTGGGACAACAAGTGACATTAGCACAGGCCCAGATCTGAGAGAAATGAGCTTACGGGACAGCGGGTCACAGGAATCAAACAAGAATGACTACTTGCACCTCAGCCTCCTCCCTTTGACCCTTGGACTCTGGCCCACCACGTTGGCAGAGCCTAATGGAGAGAATGGGGATTCAAAGTTGCATAAGTGGATCCCCATTTTCTCCAGATCTTTCGAGTGGGATCCCTGGAACCATCGGCCACCAGGCAATACCCTGGGCAGAGAGAGGATGGGTGCCAAAGGTCTACAGGCACTGCGGTCCCCTACATTCACCCCCCAGGAGGCCCCCAGTTCTTGTCTCCTATACTGTGATTTGGTTTTTGACTCTGAGAATACTTCTTATTCAACTGAGTAAAGCACAAGGCTGTAAGTAATTATATTGACATTATAATATAAGTAATTATATTATAGCAAAGAGCTAGAAAAGACTCATTGTGGAAATATAAACATTGATGGTAACTTAACATAAAGCTCCCCCTCTGCCACTGGGGACTTGTGGGGAGGCGGGGGAGCAGGTCAGTGGCATTCCCTCCCTTTTTTTGATTTCATCTATTTCCATGATAGGATCTATTAGTTCTTACAAAAAGACCCCTCAGACTGATATTAATCTTTCTCTGCTTAGAATGTCCTTGTTAAAGGTAGCTTTAAGAAAATGCAGTTTTTACCTGGGATGCTGATACAAGACAATGTCCTACCTTGCTTTTCTCTTTTGGAAAGGAGAAAAGCCCTTAATGTTTCATATATACATACATATATATATATATATATATATATACATATATATATATATATACACACACACACACACACACACATACACATACATACATATTCATGCTATATATTTTTTTATATTAAAGTACAGGTGTGCACTGTGTTTAAAAATGGAGCCCTAATTACGATAGCTATTGTAAACTGTACACTGACTGCATCTCCTATGGGCCACATAGAGCTAAGCACTTAAAACAGATTACCGCATGTAATCTTCACAGCAACTCTCTGAAATAGGCACCGTTGGTACTCCCATTTTACAGATGAGGAAAGGGAAGGCACATGTCAAGGCCCCTCAGCTTTTAAGGAGTCAAGTTTCCTGGCCAAGCTTGCTGGTCTCCAGAAATTTAACTGCCGTATTACTGAGCCCCTCACCTGAATTCAGTGCTTTTGAAGAGCTACCCATTCCTGGTACTGTGCGAGTCCAAGTTCCTAATGCTGCAAATGGAGAGGTGGTGTGGCAGCCCCGGGGGGTGCTTCCCTGGCCTGCCCTCAAGAGAGACCACGCAGAGAGGAGTCCTGTTAGCAAACAGTCCCCTGCTGCTGCACCTTCAGGTCACTGGAGTGCTGCAGCTTTCAGAGATTCACCCAGAGGCCACAGTCTCCCCAGATTCTTCCCATCCAGTGATGGAGCAGGATGGAGGCACCAGAGCTGGGCCATTACTGCCTGACATGGGATTTCTCTGGTCCGTAGTGTGTGCTCTGGGGCTCCCTGTGAGACTGGCTCCAATGTGTCTGAGGTTCTTCTCATCCCCATCCTCCCTCCTTCCCTCTCTATTCTCAGGAGTCAGACCTACATCTCAGTCTCCCCACTATTCCTGCTCCCTCCTTTATCCTTCATACAGATTTCCCTCAATACATCTCTTGCACATATCATTCTGCCTTAGGATCTGCTTCTCAGAGGACCAAAACTGATCCAGGTAATATGTTGTACACAGAGACTGATATTAGCAACATCTCCATGAGTACTTGACATGAAATGAAATGGAATTGGCACTGAATCTATATAATTGGCACAGAAGTATTATTATTTACAGGCAGACATTGAAAATAGTTTATAGATAGATTCTTCAATAGTAGGCCATGGTTCTGAAATACACATGCTGGCACATGGAATTCAGTTCAGTTCAGTTGCTCAGTCATGTCCAACTCTTTGGGACCCCATGAATCACAGCACACAAGGCCTCCCTGTCCATCACTATCTCCCGGAGTTCACTTAAACTCATGTCCATCGATTCGGTGATGCCATCCAGCTATCTCATCCTCGGTCGTCCCCTTTTCCTCCTGCCCTCAATCCCTCCCAGCATCAGAGTCTTTTCCAATGAGTCAACTCTTCACACGAGGTGGCCAAAGTACTGGACTTTCAGCTTTAGCATCATTCCTTCCAAAGAACAGCCAGGGCTGATCTCCTCTAGAATGGACTGGTTGGATCTCCTTGCAGTCCAAGGGACTCTCAAGAGTCTTCTCCAACACCACAGTTCAAAAGCATCAATTCTTCGGTGCTCAGCTTTCTTCACAGTCCAACTCTCACATCCATACATGACCACTGAAAAAACCATAGCCTTGACTAGACAGACCTTTGTTGGCAAAGTAATGTCTCATCTTTTCAGTATGCTATCTGAGGTTTGTGACATTGTACAGCAGACAGGAATCAAGACCATCCCCATGGAAAAGAAATGCAAAAAAGCAAAATGGCTGTCTGGAGAGGCCTTACAAATACCTGTGAAAAGAAGAGAAGTGAAAAGCAAAGGAGAAAAGGAAAGATATAAGCATCTGAATGCAGAGTTCCAAAGAATAGCAAGGAGAGATAAGAAAGCCTTCCTCAGTGATCAATGCAAAGAAACAGAGGAAAACAACAGAATGGAAAAGACTAGAGATCTCTACAGACACCAAGGGAACATTTCATGCAAAGATGGGCTCAAAAAAGGACAGAAATGGTAGGGACCTAACAGAAGCAGAAGATATTAAGAAGAGGTGGCAGGAATACACAGAAGAACTGTACAAAAAAGACCTTCATGACCCAGATAATCATGATGGTATGATCACTGACCTAGAGCCAGACATCCTGGAATGTGAAGTCAAGTGGGCCTTAGAAAGCATCACTATGAGCAAAGCTAGTGGAGGTGATGGAATTTCAGTGGAGCTATTTCAAATCCTGAAAGATGATGCTGTGAAAGTGCTGCACTCAATATGCCAGCAAATTTAGAAAACTCAGCAGTGGCCACAGGACTGGAAAAGGTCAGTTTGCCAATCCCAAAGAAAGGCAATGCCAAAGAATGCTCAAACTACTGCACAATTGTACTCATCTCACACGCTAGTAAAGTAATGCTCAAAATTCTCCAAGCCAGGCTTCAGCAATACGTGAACCGTGAACTTCCAGATGTTCAAGCTGGTTTTAGAAAAGGCAGAGGAACCAGAGATCAAATTGCCAACATTTACTGGATCATCGGAAAAGCAAGAGAATTCCAGAAAATATCTATTTCTGCTTTATTGACTATGCCAAAGCCTTTGCCTGTGTGGATCACAATAAACTGTGAAAAATTCTGAGAGAGATGGGAATACCAGACCACCTGACCTGCCTCTTGAGAAACCTATATGCAGGTCAGGAAGCAACAATTAGAACAACAGACTGGTTCCAAATAGGAAAAGGAGTACGTCAAGGCTGTATATTGTCACCCTGCTTATTTAACTTCTATGCAGAGTACATCATGAGAAATGCTGGACTGGAAGAAGCACAAGCTGGAATCAAGATTGCTGGGAGAAATATCTATAACCTCAGATATGCAGATGACATCACCCTTATGACAGAAAGTGAAGAGGAACTAAAAAGCCTCTTGATGCAAGTGAAAGAGGAGAGTGAAAAAGTTGGCTTAAAGCTCAACATTCAGAAAATGAAAATCATGGCATCTGGTCCCATCACTTCATGGGAAATAGATGGGGAAACAGTGGAAATAGTGTCAGACTTTATTTTTGGGGGCTCCAAAATCACTGCAGATGGTGATTGCAGCCATGAAATTAAAAGACACTTTCTCCTTGGAAGGAAAGTTATGACCAACCTAGATAGCATACTGAAAAGCAGAGACATGGAACTCATCCACACTTAAAGTCAAGGTTTTGTGAACATATTTTCAGTGAACAGCATTGTCATAATAGTACTTTCAGTAATAGCACCCATGTGCCATCTCATTTCAAATGGAAAAACTTGTGGAGCTCACTGTTGCCAATTTGTCCTTGGAGTCTCATTTAGGCCTCAGGTGGCCCCTGTTATGGGAAGTTGCAACCCCAGCAACTATCGGGTTCCCTTGGGGTTTCTGTTTGTTCAGGTCTTGGCCTTCTTTGCAGGCCTGTGCCAATTAACTGAGACAGCACAGTGTGTGGCACCAGGTTTTCTTCCTTTCAGACCACTGCTCAATTTCTTTCTGAAAACATTTTCAGCATCAGCAGAAAACCCAGGAAACTTGATTCAACCCTGGGCCTGCCTCCTGCCTGTGCCTGGCATCCGTGATGCTGGGCAGCAGCAAACCCAGCACATAAACAGAGGAGACCAGGCCCTGGCCTCTGTGATGGGACCTGCGGCCAAATCATGCAGATCCATTATTCATGCCCACATGTGTGAATACACAATGTAAAATTGGTTGCAAGGCAAAGAAGAAAAGGCCTGGAGTAAGGAAAACACAGACTGCAGAGTGCTGAGAGGCGAAGGCAAGAATTATACCAAGTGAGTTCACCTTATCTGAATGCCTCTCCATGTAGTTCAAGGTATACTCATCAGCATTGACCAAAAGAAAGAGGTAGCCATTCACGTCCACTTTGGCTCCAACATACAGCTCCTCAGCCTTGATATATTCTGAGAATTCACTTTTAAAGACTTCTTGTCCAGGCTTCTTAACACGAACTCTTTTTAAGAACATCCCTCCAGTATACCCTGTAGAAAAGGAGAAAAGAAGTTAATGAGTAGGTTTTGTTTCTCAAAGAACCAGACAACTTGCCTTTAGAGATACTTCATGCTCAGACACAGACCACAGCTGTGAACTTGTGAACTCATACTATGTATAGTCAGTCTTTAAGGGAAGAAGAATGAGGCAGTGGATGAGAAATGAGACTTCTAGGTGAGTGTGTAAGGAAGAAAAGTGGCATGGCATTCCAGCCTTTTCTTTCTCCATCTTCTCCCTTCCCAATCCAAACACTTAAACATTTAGCGAGGACTTGGTCTATGTCCAGAAGCATCCTGGAAACTGAGACAACAGGAACATCTTCTCAGCCTGCCTGAACTGTATCAGGTAAAAAATTTCTCACCTGAGTTTATTTCCACCTATTTGTCCCAGATGATGTCTTATACACATCTTCTGACATACAGATGAAACGTAAAGATGCCCCATTTCTGGAAAGGTGTTACTTAATTGAAGATAACTATAGGAGTTCCTTTAACTCTTTGTTTCTACAGGCAAAATATTTAAATAATGCTCCATTCTTTTTTTTTTTTTTTTTTTTTTTACTTCTCAGAATTCTCATCATTTCCTCTGCCCTTTTCTTGGCATTGTTTGGGTTTTGGCAAGCAGTGACCAGAGCTGAATGTGGGACTCCACTATCTTCTAACTGATACCAAACTGAAATCTCCAACCCTGTGGATATATCCTGGGACCAGGTGAGCTCTGGGGAGCAGCTTCCTGACGCTTTTACCACATTCAGAAACCAGAGGTGGTGGAAAGACATAGGCTTTGTAGCCAAAGAGAGCTGGAGTCCATCCTGGTTCTGTCGCTTGCTTGCTGGATGATCTTTAGGAGTCATTTAATCTCTCTGAGCCCCTCCAAATTCTTGCTGGTAAATGGGAATAATATTTGTGGGGGGCTATGAAAATGTACTTCTCAGATTGCTGGCTGTGGGGAACATAGTTGACAGAAGGCTCCAACTGCTATGTTCTGCAATCTATCCTCAGATTTGTGCCAAGGTCATGCTTCCCACAGGCTGCTGCCAACGCATGACTGAGCAAGGTAGGCAGACTAAGGCAGGCAAGATGGGAGCTCCTCGCACTGGTGACTCTGGCTCCAGAACGCCCAGTCAGCCTTGCCAAAATTTTAAGACTTTCACTGTGGTCTAAGACCTTCCCTTTTCCTCTTTCCTCTGTCCTTCACAGGAGTCACACACACACTGCAGTCTGACAGTGCTCCTGGCCTCTTCTGGCTCCTGCCATGTCTTCCCTCACCCGCCATCTCCCTAATAAATCTCTTGTACCTCATCCTGGGCTTTGCCTCTTAAGGACCTAGATTAACACAAGACTTAACCTCATAAAAGTCTTATAAGGATAACAGGAGGTACTCAGCCAGGGCTGTTGTTATTACCAGCAAGCTTCTAGTTGACTGCTATCACCCTGTTTTATGAATGCTGCAATTTGTTTAGCCATATCATCCCTACTCTAGATGTACAGAGGTGATTTTTTGACTTTCAGGAGCATGACTTTATAGGCATCCCTATTTGACTTCATATTTTAAGGTCCATTATTCATATCTGTATAAGTGGAGCCTGACTTACTTATACAAATTATTCGTGATTCATTGTGTACTGAGCGGCTCCTACCAGCTCATAAGGGCTGATAGTTTAATGTTCAGAGATTTGGAAAGCCAGTTGTTAGACTGTTGGTTGCTTGAAATTAGCCATGGTTTGGGTATTTACATCATGGAAATTGACAAACGGTACAAAATAGAGCTTTTAAATTTTTTTCAGAGAGCCGGTTAACCAGTACACCACTGACTATTCTTCCCAAAAGTGTATCTTCAGCATTGATAAAAATTTTAAACATGTTGAGACAAAGGATAGAGCCCTACAGTTCCATAATTTGCTAAGTCAAAATCAATAGCTTTCCTCAGCAATGGCCACCCTATCAGTGCACTGCAGCAAGGCCATCCCATGGGCCTTGGTGCTGGAACCTTGGCACCAGCCTCAACAGCCAGAGGGAAATAGACTCTGAAGATTAAATTTGTTAATCGGGGATTCTTGTCTTATTTTGTAAGTGATATTATCACAAATACAGATTTTATTCTTGTCTTGCTAGCTGTACACAGAATTTGTGGCAGCCAGACCATGATTTTGAAGCCACTGGATTCCACAGAGGTGCCTCAGAGACCACAGAGGAAGTGGGGACAGTGTCAAAAAGGAGGTGTCCTGAATCCCCCAGTCCTCAGCCAACCAAAACTACTCCTCTTTTACCATTTTATATGTCTGGGTTCCCATTTAAGAGGTCTTTGTAAAATGAACTTTTAGTGGTTAAAGAAAAAGAAAGAAAGCCACTCTTTTAGATCATAGGCTACAAAAATGAGATTATATTATATAACTTTCAACATGAAGAGACAGTTCACTGTTCTGAGGAAATTGCTATGGGTAGTATGTCTCTTACCTGAATTCCTCTCTACGGGTTCAAACACTGAAATTGTGTCATCACGGAGAAAATATGAAATAACAAACATCCTTTCCGCATCAGCACATTTGTGTGTGATTAGTTTTGCAAAAAATCGGAGTATATTGCTTATGTTGCCATAGCTAAATGGAAGAAAAATTGAAGGTTATAGCATTATATAAGTAATCTTTTGCATATTACATATGTAAAAAATCCTGCAAAATATATGCCATTTTTATTGATATATAATATTAGTTTCAGGTGTATGACACAACGATCTGATATTTGTATATATTGCAAGATGACCAACACAGTTAAGTCTGGTTTACACTCATCACCACACTTAGCTACAAAAATTTTTTTCTTGTGATGATAGCTTTTAAGATCTATTCTCTCAACAACTTTGAAATATGTACTATAGTATTATTAACTACAGTCACCATGCTATATATCACATTCCTGTGACTTATTTATTTTATAACTGAAAGTGTATACTCTTGACCCCTTTTACCCACCTCCCATCCAAGTGCACTATGGTTTTAAGACAGGGGCATAAACTCTCAGAGGTTGGAAAAAAAAGTTCAACCATTTTCTTATTAGGGCTCTAAATCTATATGCAGAGACATATTCCCAGTTTATTAAAATATCTCTTATTCTTTCAAAGTTCTCTTTCAAAGAGTTCTAAACACTCTTTTTATCACAATAGACCCAGCACTCAGAAAACATTTAGCATTTTCCCTGCTTGTGATCATACCACCTAGACTGTTCAGTCTGGCTTTCTGGGCCATTAATAGTCTGGGTTCACACACACACACACACACACACACACACACACACCCATTTGTCCAGGTTAACACAGGGGAAAACGTCCAGGGTAACACATTGGGAAAACGTACCCAAAACAAATGTCATAAACACATTGCTCAAACCATCTGCATTAAATGGCTGTTCTCTGCTCACAAGTTGGACAATAATCACAGCAACCATGTCAGCTAGAAGCACTGCGCCTGGGCCTTGCTGCGCCAGGAGGCAAGAGTTTGTGCTTTGCCAGTGCCTGAAGCAACCTCCCCACTTCACTGCCCACTTTCTCAAGCCCATTCCTTATTTTTCCTCCAACCTCACATCGTCTCCTTGCCAAGTCACTCTCCCAGTTCCCCAGCAGCCCCCTAACTCCCTTCAAGGGAAAATTTCCCTTTTCCCTTTTAAATGCTATATTAAATATGACAGACCTTTCATAACACTTATCACCCATATCATAAGTTGCTGTTACAAGTCTCTTTTCTGAGGGCAAGGACTGCATCTTATTAATCGTTGTCTAATACAACATTTTTTTTTGAATTCTAAGTACTTAATGTATGTTTGTAGAAAGTTGTTATAAGATCCATGTAGATTGGAATTTGCACTTAGAATTCTATGTGTGAATAGAATAGTCTTGAAGACTGATGATGAGATCAAATTCTAGAACCTAAAGTTCCCCAAATTGACTGCCTGGTTATGGAATAAATTAATTTATGGTGTGTCAGCAGAAGTATGTCTGTGGATATTAGCTAGTGAAAGGTGGTGCTGTGCTATGCTTAGTCACTCAGTTGTCTCCAACTCTTCGCAACCCCACAGACTGTAGTCCTCCAGGTTCCTCTATCCATGAGATTTTTCAGACAAGAATACTGGAGTGGGTTGCCATTTTCTCCTCCAGGGGATCTTCCCAACCCAGCGATCAAACTCACATCTCCTATATCTCCTGCATTGGAGGTAGATTCATGACAAACACTAAACTCTTTGGGAAGGCTCTGATAATCAAAATCAATACCCCAAGGAAGAACAGAGTAAAATAAACCATGTACTTCATCCCTTCCCTGTCATAAGAGAGGTCCTCACTTTCAGTCTCCAATGCCGAAAATCATTCTTTCCTTTCGGTCACAGTGATTTATAAAGAAACAGACCAAAAAAATATATATTTCTGATTTGCAGAGGCAGAAGGTGTTTTTCTCTGTCCAAGGAGGCAGGATTGAAAAAGCATGGCTCCATGATTCCCAGCTTGAGGCCTCAAGTGAGATGGAAAGTAGCAATTTGGAGGCTAGCCCCAGGGCAGCCCTGGCAAAACAGCCAGACCTCCATAGCTGTTTTCTTAGTCCCTAGTTTCTCAGGCTTCAGACAGACCTCGTACAGCACAGGGAAGGGACAGCTATACCTTTTCGACCATCTTTTCTGGTACATAATTGGATTTAAAAGTAACAAACAGATTTGGTAACCGCCCCCTCTCATGAAAGACCATACTTTTACAGATGCCTGAAATATCCTTGAAACAACTGAATGAGGTCTAAAGTCAGGCCAAATGAACACAATTGCAAATTTAGCCTCTTAGAACTTACATAAATTTACAAATGTGGATGTTAAGTATGGATTTTTAATGTTTAATATGCCTTTTTAAACGTAATTCTAGTGTTTTAGACAGCTTATCAACCAGGAATACAATCTACTCAAGCAAAATCTTTATCTACACTACAATCTGTAGGTGTCCTCCAGTCCATGGGGTCGCAAAGAGTCGGACATGACTGAGCGACTGAACTGAACTGAACACTACAGACTACTCAAGCAAGATCATTCACAAACGTCATGTGTGAAAGTCACACGGGGAGCTTGTTAAATATACAGAATCCAGAGTCCCACTCCTAGAGATATGGATTCAGTAGTTCACTTGCAGCTCCAGAAACCTACATTTTTAATAAGCTCCCCAAGAGATTCTGATGAAATCGTCCGCAGAGCATGCTTTGAGAAACACTTGCAGGTTATCTTCAGATATTTCTTTGACTAATAAGCTAGTTATCAAAGTTCTCTAAACACTCTTTATCACAATACACCCAGCACTCAGAAAAAATTTAGCATTTTCCCTGCTTCTGATCATATCACCTAGACTACTCAGTCTGGCTTTCTGGGCCATTAATGGTCTGGTTCAGACACACACACACACACACACACCCACACACACACACACACCCCTATTTGTACGACTGCCTATAACACACTCTCTACTCAAATCACATAGTCACTTCACCTAGCGCCCCACACTGAGCGCCCCTCACTTAGCGCCCCACACTGAGCTATATCCAGCCCTTTGCTTTGTGCCATCCCCTCCCCCAGGGTACACTCTCATCCTTTCTTATGCCTGTCCAGAATCCTGCCCATCCATTTGGGCCTCAACCAGTAGAGCTCTCCGTGACCATGGCTGCCTACCCAGCTGATCACCTACCTACTCATGCCTCCTGTACCAAATATTACCTGTGACACCCAATTTAGCATTGTATAGACTTGTATCCTTGACTGTTTTTTTTTAATGTGTTGGTCTCAAAACAAATGATAAATTCCTAAGTCCAGCAGCTATGTCTTAACCTTTTCTCCACACAGCCCAGAGTTACCTATAATCATTGTCTTGAATTCTTCTCTTGACACAAACCTACTCTAACTACAGTCTTTCTCATCTCAGTAGATAGCAACTCCATCTTTCCAGTTGGAGAAATCTTGGGAGTCATTTTTATCTCCTGTTGTATCCAATCTGCCAGGAAACCCTACTGGTTCAACCTTCAAAAATATTTCCAGAATCTGCTATTTCTCACCATTTTCATGGCACTCACCCTGATGGAGCCATCATAACTTTTCTCTTGGGACTACTATAGTCTTGTTTTAACTGGTCTTTACTTCCACCATTGCCCTTCTACACTCTAAGCTCAACACTGTGTCTGGAGTCATTCCTTTAATACATAAATCAGATCAAGTCACTTCTCTGTTCAAATCTCCCAATGAGTCCCCTTATCACCGGAAGTCAAAAGAATCCTTACAATGGTCTGAAAGGCCCTATGTGATCTGATTGCCCATTACTTCTCTTAATCTGTCTACCCTGCCTGTTACTCATCTTTTCTATCCTTGTCAGCTTCCTGCCTATTCTTTGCACATCCCAAGCCTGCTCCTTGCTCACCATCTTTACACCGACTGTTCCTTCTGCCTAGTACAGGTTTCCTCTCCTCAGTAAGGTCTATCCAAACCACACTGTTTAAAATTGAAACCAGCGTTTACTGTTTGTAGATTTTTTGATGATGGCCATCCTGACTGGTGTGAAGTGATACCTCACTGTAATTTTCATTTGCATTTCTCTAATAATGAGTGATGGTGAGCATCTTTTCATGTGTTTGTTCACTATCTGTATGTCTTTGGAGAAAAGTCTGCTTAAGTCTTCCTCCCACTTTTTGATTGGGTTGTTTGTCTTTCTGGTAGATGTCCACTGGCAGATTAATGGGTAAAGAAGTTGTGGTACATATATATTAATACAATGGAATATTACTCAGCCATAAAAAGGAACACATTTGAGTCAGTTCTAATGAGGTGAATAAACCCAGAGCCTGTTATACAGAGTAAAGTCAGAAAGAGAAAAATTTTATATATTAATGCATATATACGGAATCTAGAAAAATGGTACGGATGAACCTATTTTCAGAGCAGGAATAGAGACACAGACACAGAGAACAGACTTTGGATATAGCGGAAGGAGAGGGTGGGACAAATTCAGAGAGTAGCACTGACATATATACACACTACTGTGTGTAAAACAGATAGCCAGTGGGAAGCTTCTGTATAACACAGGTTGTCACAAAACACCGGCTGCTTTGTGACAACCTGGAGGGGTGGGGGGCATCCTGGAGGAAGAGCACATATGTGTTCTTGTAGCTGATTCACTTTGTTGTATGGCAGAAGCCAACACAATATTATAAAGCAGTTAACCTCCAATTGAAACTACTTTAAAAATTGAAACCCAGGTTGCTCCTCAAGCCTCACATTCTAAGTTCCCATTTATTCTCTTCATAGCTACCTTCTTAATTGTTTTGTGGCACTTTAATGCCTTCCATACACTAGAGAATGTACTTACATATTATCTTTCAGTTCAGTTCAGTCGCTCAGTCGTGTCCGACTCTTTGCGACCCCATGAATCGCAACACACCAGGCCTCCCTGTCCATCACCATCTCCTGGAGTTCACTCAGACCCATGTCCATCGAGTCCGTGATGCCATCCAGCCATCTCATCCTCAGTCGTCCCCTTCTCCTCCTGCCCCCAATCCCTCCCAGCATCAGAGTCTTTTCCAACGTGAGTATTATCTTTATTGCTTATTATCTACCTCCCCTAGCTAAAATGTAAATTCTATGAGGGCAGGGCTCTGTGTCAGTTTTGATCCCAAGCCCCAATATCAGCGTCTGGCACACTGAGGGTAAATGACTGGCTCACCCAAGGCTACATACATAATAAAAACCTTAAAGATAGCTATAGCTATAGTCTTATGGTTAGAAAAGACATGAAGGCTTATTATTACTAATGGGAAAGTGGAAAATAAATGACTGCTGGAGACAACAGATGGACAATATCTGAAACAAGTCAGAGATTAAGATTAAATTGTGAATCTTTAGATGCTATATGATTATGAATAGCAAAAGTCTGGGATAACATCCTTTCTGGTAGGAAGCCATCCATCTCTTCTACCCAGCATTAACAACTAAAAGGGTGAATGTTCATTTTATTTACTCCCTTATTTATCATTACTCTTCTCTTATGGAGAAAATATTTACTGAATCCCAAGTACACAGCCAGCACTGTTCTAACTCTAAGAAAAGCAATAAAGCCAGTCCTGCCTCAAGGAGCTCTGGGTCTATATATGTAACTGCCACACACCATGATATGTACAGATTCTGGGGCAAAAAAGGTGAACTCCAGGAGTTGATTTCCCTGGGTTCAAATCCTACCTCAACTAAAAATTAGCTGTGTGAGATTGGATAAATTGAATAGACTCTCTGAGCCTCAGTTTCTTCATGTGAAGAATGGGTACAATACTATTTTCTACTTTATGAGGTTGTTTTGAGGATTAAATGAGATCAAGTATTGTAGTTAGCACACTGTAACCACAAACTACTTTTTACTAGTAATAATATTAGAAGTATGATCAGCAGAGTATTATGAGCACACAGAGAACAAAATAACTAATTCAGCCATGTGCAATGAGAAAGATATTTTTCTGGTTCTCCCAAGTCAGCCTGGACAATCTACCCAGCAGGCACCACAGTGAATTTTTACCCAGACAATAAAAGTCTTCATTCCATCAAAATAAAAACCTCATATGCTTTGATCTGAAACTATCTCTCTCCAGTGACTCACCATAGATGACTGTTAACCTCAATCAACAATGAACACAAGTACAATTTTAATAGCAATATATATCATCAATATATGTCTTGTGTGTTGCACGTCTCAATTCACAGTTTATTTATTTGCATTAAGAAACTTTTCTTTGTATGCTTTGTGAGATCATCTTCCTAAGGTTCTCACGGTTTGAAAACCTTGGGTTATTCAAACTCATGTGTAAGTCTCCAGCTGAATGTGCCAGTTTCTATGGAAACAAGGTCACTGTGTGGGAGGAGCTTGAGAGAAGAAGCGTATTCCTGGCACAGAATGAGCAATGGACAGAAAGAAAGGAAATTAGAGCTATTCATGCCTGGACCACCGTTCTCCAGCCACAACAGCATGACAAGAACATGGAATGCTGTCTATAGTCAGTGCTCTGTGGACAAGTTGATGTGGTGCAGACAGAAAAAGACACTAAGGCAACTACTCACAAGGAACACTGTTCCCACTGGATTCCAGAAGCAACACCCTGGATCGTGTTTCATCCTGTGTATTTATAAGAAAAATTCCCTCTCCTTTTACAATAGGGACATTCTTCCTGCCCACCTCCTTCGGGTGGTTGTCCTTAAAAACAGCAGTTAGTGAAAAGTATCCATCAAAGCTATGGTTTTTCCAGTAGTCATGTACAGATATGACAGCTGGGACCATAAAGAAGGCTGAGCAATGAAGAACTGATGCTTTCAAACTGTGGTGCTGGAGAAGACTCTTGAAAGTCCCTTGGATTGCAAGGAGATCCAACCAGTCAATTCTAAAGGAAATCAAACCTGAACATTCATTGGAAAGACTGATACTGAAGCTGAAACTCCAATACTTTGGCCACCTGATGCAAAGAGCTGACTCATTGGAAAAGACCCTGATGCTGGGAAAGATTGAGGGCAAGAGAAGGGGACAACCGAGGATGAGTTGGTTAGACAGTATCACCAACTCAATGGACATGAAATTGAACAAACTCCAGGAGACTGAAAAGCAGGGGAGTCTGGCATGCTGCAGTCCATGGGATCACAAACAGTCAGACATGACTTAACGAGTGAACAACAACAATCCATCAAAAGTCCTGCCCTGCAACTTCACCATAAATACTGCTATCTACAAGGGAGGATGGAGTATGAGTTGGTGTCCCTCTAATGTGATCCGAAATTAGTGGTTCTCAAACCCTGGTGCCCATCACCAGAAACCCCTGGATGTCTTGTTAAAACACAGAGCCAGGCCCCACCCCCAGAGACTGGGCCTCAGTAGGGGACCACACTTTGAGCAGTATCAACTCTGAAACTTAAAAACAAAACTCCCAAGTCCTTACAAATAAAAGATTACTTCTTAAAAGACAAAGGACATCATGTCAAGGCAAATGCAGCCTTTCAGACACTACACAATTCTTAACGCATTTTTACCATGTTTACCGTGATACCAAAACTGTTCCCTCCACCTCAAGATATTCTACAATGGCATCTCATGCCACTGAATTTGATCAAATTCAGGGTGATGCCTTGTTGTTTTCCTTCTCCTGCTCTTACTCCATGTTCTCTTTATCTTTTTTCTCTTTATCTTTTTACTCCATGTTCTCTTTATCTTTTTTCCCCTCACATAGGACTTCAGTGTTTAGTCTGCATCCTATTCAAGCCTCTGCAACATTTTCCCAACCCTCTTCCTCCTCCTACCACAACTTCTTTCTCCAGGGCTCCATTTCCTACAGAAGCAAAAAGTAGCCATGAGTACTACCACATTATACACTTGACTCAGGGGCACATTTTTCCTCACATATATTAGGAACAATTTTGAAAGTCCTTCTTTTGAAATCATATTCCACTACATAAGCAATCTGTGGTTACTGAACTCAACCAAGTCTCTTAAATTAAAATCAATTAACATTCTACAAAACAGTTATAAATCATGGAAGCCACTACAGCCTATGGGCCAAATACAGCCAGTCACCTGTTTCTATATGGCCTGTGAGCTAAGAATGGTTTTTAGGTTTTTAAATGGTTGAAAACACTCAAAGAATAATACTTTCTGATATGTAAAAAATATATGATATTCAAATGTCAGTGTCCATCAGTTCAGTTCAGTTCACTCAGTTGTGTCCGACTCCTTACGACCCCATGAACCGCAGCACACCAGGCCTCTCTGTCCATCACCAACTCCCGGAGTTCACCCAAACCCATGTCCATCGAGTCGGTGATGCCATCCAACCATCTGATCCTCTGTCGTCCCCGACTCCTCCTGCCCTCAATCTTTCCCAGCATCAGGGTCTTTTCCAATGAGTCAACTCTTCACATCAGGTGGCCAAAGTACTGGAGTTTCAGCTTCAACATCAGTCCTTCCAATGAACACCCAGGACTGATCTCCTTTAGGATGGACTGGTTGGATCTCCTTGCAATCCAAGGGACTCTCAAGAGTCTTCTCTAACACCACAGTTCAAAAGCATCAATTCTTCCGTGCTCAGCTTTATTTATAGTCCAGTTCTCACATCCATACATGACGACTAGAAAAACCATAGCTTTGACTAAATGGACCTTTGTTGGCAAAGTAATGTCTCTGCTTTTTAATATGCTATCTAGGTTTGGTCATAACTTTCCAAGGACTAAGAGTCTTTTAATTTCATGGCTGCAATCACCACCTGCAGTGATTCTGGAGCCCAGAAAAATAAAGTCTGACACTGTTTCTACTGTTTCCCCATCTATTTCCCATGAAGTGATGGGACCAGATGCCATGATCTTAGTTTTCTGAATGTTGAGCTTTAAGCCAACTTTTTCACTCTCCTGTTTCACTTTCATCAAGAGGCTCTTTAGTTCTTCTTCACCCTTCACATAAGGGTGGTGTCATCTGCATATCTGAGGTTATTGATATTTCTCCCAGCAATCTTGATTCCTGCTTGTGCTTCTTCCAGCACAGCGTTTCTCATGATGTACTCTGCATAGAAGTGAAATAAGCAGGGTGACAATATACAGCCTTGATGTACTCCTTTTCCTATTTGGAACCAGTCTGTTGTTCCATGTCCAGTTCTAACTGTTGCTTCCTGACCTGCATATAGGTTTCTCAAGAGGCAGGTCAGGTCAGGTCTGGTATTCCCATCTCTTGAAAAATTTTCCACAGTTTATTGTGATCCACACAGTCAAAGGCTTTGGCATAGTCAATAAAACAGAAATAGATGTTTTTTTCTGGAACTCTCTTGCTTTTTCCATGATCCAGCGGATGTTGGCAATTTGATCTCTGGTTCCTCTGCCTTTTCTAGAACCAGCTTGAACATCTAGAAGTTCACGGTTCATATATTGCTGAAGCCTGGCTTGGAGAATTTTGAGCATTACTTTACTAGTGTGTGAGATGAGTGTACCTGTGTGGTAGTTTGAGCATTCTTTGGCATTGCCTTTCTTTGGGATTGGAATGAAAACTGACCTTTTCCAGTCTTGTGGCCACTGCTGAGTTTTCCAAATTCGCTGGCATATTGAGTGCAGCACTTTCACAGCATCATCTTTCAGGATTTGAAATAGCTCCAGTGGAATTCCATCACCTCCACTAGCTTTGTTCGTAGTGATCCTTCCTAAGGCCCATTTGACTTCACATTCCAGGATGTCTGGCTCTAGGTGAGTGATCACACCATCATGATTATCTGGGTTGTGAAGATCTTTTTGTACAGTTCTTCTGTGTTTTCTTGCCACCTCTTCTTAATATCTTCTGCTTCTTGCTAGGTCCCTACCATTTCTGTCCTTTATTGTGCCCATCTTTGCATGAAATTTTCCCTTGGTATCTCTAATTTTCTTGAAGAGATCTATAGTCTTTCCCATTCTATCGTTTTCATCTATTTTTTGCATTGATTGCTGAGGAAGGCTTTCTTATCTCTTGCTATTCTTTGGAACTCTGCATTCAAATGGGTGTATCTTTCCTTTTATCCTTTGCTTTTCACTTCCCTTCTTTTCTCAGCTATTTGTAAGGCCTCCTCAGACAGCCATTTTGCTTTTTTGCATTTCTTTTTCTCAGGGATGGTCTTGATTCCTATCTCCTGTACAGTGTCATGAACCTCCATCCATAGTTCATCAGGCACTCTGTCTATCAGATCTAGTCCCTTGAAATCTATTTCTCACTTCCACTGTATAGTCATAAGGGATTTAATTTAGGGCATACCTGAATGGTCTAGTGGTTTTCTCCACTTTCTTCAATGTCAGTCTGAATTTGGCAATAAGGAGTTCATGATCTGAGCCACAGTCAGCTCCCAGTCTTGTTTTTGCTGACTGTATAGAGCTTCTCCATCTTTGGCTGCATAGGATATAATCGATCTGATTTTGGTGTCGACCATCTGGTGATGTCCATGTGTAGAGTCTTCTCTTGTGTTGTTGGAAGAGGGTGTTTGCTATGACCAGTGCATTCTCTTGGCAGAACTCTATTAGCCTTTGCCCTGCTTTATTCTGTACTCCAAGGCCAAATCTGCCTGTTACCCCAGGTGTTTTTTGACTTCCTACTTTTGCATTCTGGTCTCCTATAATGAAAAGGACATCTTTTTGCCTGTTAGTTCTAGAAAGTCTTGTATGTCTTCACAGAACCATTCAACTTCAGCTTCTTCAGCGTTACTGGCTGGGGCATAGACTTGGATTACTGTGATACTGAAAGGTTTGCCTTGGAAACGAACAGAGATCATTCTGTCATTTTGAGATTGCATCCAAGTACTGCATTTTGGACTCTTGTTGACTATGATGGCTACTCTATTTCTTCTAAGCGATTCCTGCCCATAGTAGTAGATATAATGGTCATCTGAGTTAAATTTACCCATTCCAGTCCATTTTAGTTCACTGATTCCTAAAATGTCGATGTTCACTCTTGTCATCTTCTGTTTGACCACTTCCAGTTTGCCTTGATTCATGGACTTAACATTCCAGGTTCCTATGATATTGCTCTTTACAGCATCGAACCCTGCTTCCATCACCAGTCCCATTCACAACTGGCTGTTGTTTTTGCTTTGGCTCCATCCCTTCATTTTTCCTGGAGTTATTTCTCCACTGATCTCCAGTAGCATATTGAGCACCTCCCGACCTGGGGAGTTCATCTTTCAATGTCCTATCTTTTTGCCTTTTCATACTGTTCATGGGGTTCTCAGTGTCCATAAACAGTTTTATTGGAATGTAGTCACACATTTGTTTATGAATTATCTATGGCTGTTTTCATGCTACAATGACAGAGCTAAGCAACTGTGATAGAGGCTGTATGGTCTGCAAAACAGAAAATATTTGTATCTGACCTTTTAAGAAAAAGTCTGATGACCCTTATTCTACACCATTTCCTAGGGATCATCTTGAGGAGATAGATATATATGGAAAAGCATATATATATATATATTTACATACACACACATATACATGGAAAGCCAATATAGATTGGAGATAATACAGCTTTGGGGGCTTCCAGATGACATATTAAAATAACCACTCAGTGTGAAGATGTGGGGAACAGAGAACCCTTGTACACTGTTGATGGGAATGTAAATTGGTGCAGCCACTGTGGAAAACAGTAGCATGGAGGGACCTCAAAAAATTAAAAACAGAACTACCATATGACACAGTAATTCTACTTTTGGATATATATATATACACAAAGGAAACAAAATCACTGTCCCCAAAAGATATCTGCACCCCCATGTTCAATGCAGTATTATTTGCAATAGCTAACACAGGGAAACAACACGTGTTCACTAACAGGTGTATAGATAAAGTGTAAAAAATACATATATATATATATATATGTCACACACACATATATATATGTCATACACACACACATATATATATATATGTCACACATACATGGGGCTTCCCAGGTGGCACAGTGGCAAAGAATCTGCCTGCCAATACAGGAGATGTAAGAGACACAAGTTTCAATCCTTGGGTCAGGAAAATCCCCTGGAGCTGGAAATGGCAACCCACTCCAGTTCTTGCCTGGGAAATCCTATGGACAGAGGAGATTGGAATGCTACAGTGCATGGGGTCGCAAAGAGTCAGGCAAAACTGAGGACAGACACACACACACACACACACACACACACACACACACACACACACAGAGTGGAATATTATTCAATCATCAAAAAGAAGGAAATCCTGCCATTTGCAATAGCATGGATGAAACTTGAGGGCATTATGCTAAGTAAAATAAGTCAAGAGAAAGACAAATACTACATGATCTCACTTATATGTAGAATCTAAAAAAACAAACTCATAGAAACAGGGATCAGACTGGTGACTGTCAGAGGCAGCGGGGTGGGGAGTGGATGGGATAATTGAGTGAAAGTGATCACAAGGAACTAACTTTCTCCTATAAGATAAATAAGTTCTGGGAACATAACATACAGCATGATGATGACAGTAAGTAATAATGTATATTTGAAAGTAAGAGAGTAGAGCTTAAAAATTCTCATCACAAGAAAAAAAAATCGAACTGTGAGGTAATGGATGTGAACTAATCTTATTGTGGTGATCATTTTTCAATACATACGTATATCCAATCATTATGTTGCATATATTACACAATGTTTTATGTCAATTATTTCTGAAAAAACCTGGGGAAAAAAGTAAATAAAATAGCCACTGATGTAAGAATCTGTTAATACTTACATATTAATCATCTTCATTAAAGTTATAACAACATGTCCCTGGACTTGAAATCAGATAAATTAAGTGTCATCTGTTTTGTCATGAGGACAATATTACAAACCCCACATACATTTGGGAAAAATCAGATTAAAATAACAGTTCCCTCAAGCACCTGTCAAATTCCATGAACTTCTTGAAGTTCCTCTGATGAGGTGTGGGCATAATGCCTATGCAGGAGCGAAGAGAATCCTCTTCAGAACCGAAGCCGGTATAAGGTGGAAATTTCCTTTCTATTTTTGGAGGAGGTGGGGCCTTGCATGGAATCGAGGTAAAGTTCTCTATAACAAAACAAAGGCAGATGAAACATCAATATTTTTTTTTGCCCTGATTATGGATGTTTTGAAAGGTTTGTTATGTTTTCAAGATGAACATGGAGATCTTTGTAGACTATTTTAAACTCTTTCAAACAAAACACAGCAAAATCCTGAGAGGGTAGGTTTCAATCATGTTTACAAAAACCACAGAACTCACTCAATAATCACCATTGGTTCAAAAGAAAGAAAGAGAGAGAGAGACTGAGTGTGTCAAATAAGTAAATATTTATCTTTTGTCATCACATCCCCATTTCAGAATATTTTTTGTTCTTCCTTGATTTTTCCAATGATATGAAAATTCAAGCTTGAAACTTTATGCTACCCATTCCGTATTTTAACCTGTAATGTAGCTTTCTCCTATCTTTAGTCAACACTCGCTAATTAAATTCCTTTCCAAATAGGACTGACTCCCAGTTGTTTTGCCTTTACCTTCCCCATCTACTGTCTCTTCCTCCTGAGCCCACATTTTAAGCCCTCTCTCTTTCCTCTAACTTAGCTCCAGGCCATGATACTTCACTACCTAGATCAAAAACAAAAACATTTCTTCTCACCAACAGCCCCTCCCGGTTGCCTGTATTACTCCCCAAGAAAAGACTGCAATCGTACTGAAATGTGATACTGCAAAAATTGATAAATAAAACCCAAATCAAGCTAACACAACTTTTAAAACCACCACTGCCAAAGGGAGTGGTAAGTGGTAAATACGGTTGACCTTGTTCATTCATTTATCATCTGTGAGGAAGGAGAGATGAAGAGACAGGTGGAGACATATTTGTAATAGCCTGGGAGCTGTTAGGTACTCATTTGTGAGGCTGTACCACCTCTGAGAAGCAAGTGTGCCCTCTGAAGTAGATGACACGTTGACTCAATAGATCCCAATCACCAGTGTTTGCACACCACAAATGGCAAAGATGATGTCTGGATCTTTCTTAAAGCAAAAGAAAGCAAAGCAACCAAACAACCCATGGAATCTCATTTCTACCTCTTCCCCAAAGTTGACCATCCCATAGGTGTTTCCATTAGAGCCTGAAAGGAGTCTTGCATAAGAATAGATTTCCTTTTCCATTGCCAAAGTTCTAATAGAAGGAAGATAACAGATTTAGTACATACCTCTGTAACTGAAAATGTGCACCAATGTGTCATCCAAGGCAGCCTACCTCTTAACATGGAGGGATAGGTTTTTTTCTTTTTTTTGGACTGATTGATCAAAAGGCTAAGGGGCTGTTTCTAACTCTGATTTGAAAACATTTTCAACTTTCACATTTCCTTAGACTTCCTAACAGCCTTTGTGTGGAACCTCCTCAAGCATAATCCCCAAAAGAGTATTGTTCCACCCTGACAGAAACTGCTCACAGAAGACATACTAACAAAGAGAATGCCATCAGATATTTCTCACTGACTTGGTGAAAGGAGGCGGTCAGGCTGCGGGTATGGAAGTGACTGGTGAGACTCTCCTATTGCTATTTTTGTGGCAATTAAAGAGAAGCCTTGGTAATAAAAAGGCAAGTTTAAATATTGGAATTCGTCAGAATTACAGCAGACCCTATCATTCCTAACTGTAACATGAAACACACCACTAACTGGTACCTTCATTTTTAGGAAAAGGACCATAGGGGATGGCAGGAAGAACTGTACGTGATTATTAGAAAATTCAGGCATGATTGGTTTCTTCCAACAGGGGACATATGCCTCCAACTCTATATAATAATCTAAACAGCCTAACCAAAAGAGGACACACGCTGAATCTCAAATTAAGAATGCATTCTACATCTTCCCCTAAAATTACAGGTTTTATAACACACTGTTGTTTTCTCAACTACATCATTTTTGCAACAGATTTAAGTAACAAAAGAATCAATTTAGAGCTTTCCTCTGCACCCACAGTGCCATCTAGTGTATAAATGCTGAGAACTGTTCCACTCCACCATGTCTGATTTTTCCAACAATACAGTCTTTCTGGATACTGTATACTCAAGATTCCATTTTTTATAGGTTAATTGTGTATATTCACAAAGGTTTGGGATTGTGCCTGGATAAGTTTCTGTCTTTGGTTTTCCATTGTTCCACCATCCTGCATGTTTTAGGTGTTAAAAAATATTTGATGAAAAAGTATACACTTTTATTTTTACAAAGCATCTTCCCAAATATCTTCTTTTTTAAAAAATTTTTATTGGAAGATAATTGCTTTACAATATTGTGCAGGTTTCTTCCATATATCAGCATGAATCAGCCACAGGTCCCAAATATCTTCTTACATTGACAGTCTAATAGATCCTAAAACACATCTGCCTTTCAAATAGTCCAATGCTTCTAATTCCGAGAGACTTGTAAAAACATATATATTGACTGTCCATTCACAACTGACTAGATTCCAACAAATTTACACAGAGGGGACAGACTCTTTTTAAAAAATGTATCTTAATGCTCCTTCACAGTGGTTTACTATTCATCATCTCATTTGGAAATGATTCTGAGAAAAGCCTTCAATTACCTCGATATTCACCTCTGATTTGCTAGTAACCCAGATTTGGACCCAGGTTTTGGGAGGCCTGAAGCTTATTATTTGGGAGAACCTCTGTAAGACAAAAAATGTCAAATAATTAAGATAAAATTAGGCCCAGGGCCTTGGAATGGGGCCCCTGAAAAGAAAAGAACCCTAAAGCTTAAGCTTCATTATTTTTGAGGTTGAATCCACCTCTGCTTGTACCTTATACTCAGGTCAAATGATTTCAGTGGGATGGTCACTTTGGGGTCAAATAATCACATAATTTTCTAGCTCTAGCTAGAAAACCCTTAGAAATCATCTAATTCTCAACCCTCTTCACTGCATACAAGAGGTTTTTAAAAAAAGCAAAATTGTTAGGTCAATCAAAGCCACGTGGTGAGACTAAAAGCAAACTCTACCTCGGCTGCTGTATCTGGGGATGGCTCATTTGTTCAAATGATCATTAGACTCTCAGATGCTCTGCTGTTTCTAACACCAAGAGTTCAGAGATGGCTATAAATGACTCCACAAAATTAAATATGCTTTAAGTTTTTTTGCTTATCCTTAATGGCTTCCCTGGTGGCTCAGATGGTAAAGAATCTGCCTGCAATGCAGGAGACCCAAGTTTGATCCCTGGGTCAGGAAGATCCCCTGGAAAAGGGAATGGCTACCCACTCCAGTGTTCTTGCCTGGAGAATCCCATAGACAGAGGAGTCTGGCAGGCTACAGTCTATGGGGTCACAAGAGTTGGACACGACTGAGCTATTAAGCATGCGCGTGTGCACACACACACACTAGTTTGGTTGTCCCAACCACTAAGAATTGATTGTAACAAAGTCCTCTTATGGACAAAAAAATAATAACCCAAGGCAGGAATTCTAGGTAAGAACAGTTTACATTCAAATCCATGTCCCTTCAGTGAAAGAAACACCTGCTAGAGCCCCTGGAGCCTCTTCCAACCTTCATGCTACAGGAAAGTCCGACAGGCCTCCATCTGCCAGTCCGTGTTCATACACATGAAGTAAGGAGGGAGTGACATGCTCCTGCCTGGCAGGCTAGCCAGGGCCAGCAGGATGGCCAAGCTGCCTAGTGGGGCAGTCACACTGGACTGTTTCATGGAGGAAGTTGCCTTCTCTTTAGAATCCTGAAACGCACAAAAGAATCTCATCTTTTTAGGAGTCCAGATGGGGTTTAACACAGGGGTTTTACATATATATCTCTTGGGATTCTGTCAAGCCCTCTGCTTCTACATAATAGAAAGCTTTCTCATGTGCCTTTCTTGGGACTGTGGCCAACTTCACCTCTTGGTCCGTCTGCTATTTTTTCTCCTCCCAAATATGTTGGGGGTGGCAATAGGTAAGAGAAGGTACTGAGGCACCCAGGCTGTATACTGCATTAGAAATCTCCCCCTGGCTTCCTCTTAGGGAGGTCCCTAGCTGTGTCATTGGCAGTTGTCAGCTTCTTCCGGTGGCACTGCAGGGTGGTGACACCAGGTTTCTACTGACCACAATTATTGGCAAGGAAGGAAATGTGACCACAATTATTGCCAGGACTCTGTCCTGGTTTGGGCTTCAAGAATATCAAAATATAATGTATAAAATGTGGTTAGTCTTATGAATTTTTAGAGCCAGATGAATTATTTTAAAAAATTTAAATGTCTAAAGAAACTGCATCTATTTAATGTTACCAAAAAGTCAGGAAAAGCAAATTCAAAGATCATCAGAGAATACTGATTCACTCCCCTCCTCCCTGAATCATGGATATAATTTCTAGTCATTAGTTACATTAAGTATACTGTTGTTACTCAAGAAATGTTGTATAATAATGGTGTCTATTAAATGGGATATTTTAACATATTTTAGGAGAAATATAAAAAGTCAGCATGACTATAAAATGCATCATAACTGCATTTGCATAATTTTCTCTTTAAAGACATAATGCTCATGTTATATGAGCTTTAAAGGCACAAACGACTTTTTAAATATAATACAGTAAGTCTCTAGAGAGAGCAAAAGAAGTGAGCAGGAAGAAATTAGGCACTAGGACTCAACTGAAACTGACCACAGGACATTTGAAGTTGATACATCTGGTGAGGATGGCTAGATCCGGAGCACACTGGTAGATTTCCTCTGCCTCTGAAAGTTCCCTGTAAACCCATCAAGAGACTAAGAATGTACTGGGTCTCTCCAGTACTATGTTCATTTCCCCAAATACAAACTTTATATTCTCAAAATCAAGTTAACAAACATCAACCAAATGTTGGACTTAATATTTAAGGGATCATATGACCTCACTACATCCTTTGTATTAAGGTAATCTTTCAGTGGGCTTCCCAGGTGGAACAGAGGTAAAGAATCCACCTGCCATGCAGGAGATGCAAGAGACACGGGTTTGATCCCTGGGTTAGGAAGATCCCCTGGAGTAGGAAATGGCAACACCTTCTGGTATTCTTGCCTGGGAAATCCCATGGACATAGGAGCCTGGCGGGCTACAGCCCATGGATTCCAATTCTACAAAGAATCGGACATGACTGAGCAGGCACGCATACAATCTTTCAGTAGGTAAATGGAGACATACATAGGTTAAATGTCTTCAGTGACTCATTCTTTTTTTATCAATTTTCAACTCTACACTGAAGACTTGTCAACTCTGAACAGGTACTTACATTTATTAAAAATCAAATTATCCTTCCCAACTATCTAAGGGTCACTAGCAGCTTCTCTATGGCAGCCACTACCTGCACATTCCTGGCTCCTTCTTGTCCTCAGTACCTAAAACAAATATGCCCAACTGTGTCCACCAACAGGACTAATTTTAGAAAATAATATAAGAAGAGGCCACCACTTTGGCCCCATTTTGACTAATCTGGCATGCAGATGCAGTGGAACAAATTCCCTTAGTGAACCAAAGAGAGAAACTGAAAGTCTTTTATATTCCAACCCCTTTGTGTGCTGTGTGTCTTCTTACATAATATAATGATTCCCATGAGGCCAGGAATACTACACAATGGGGACATCAAGACACATAAAGTGGGCCTCGTGTCATCCTAGAGACAAAGCACCCTGTCTTTTAGGAAAAGCTGTGGTTGTTTCTGGCTTCCATCTCATGGCTCAGGGAAGTGAGCTCATATAAATACTCCAATGTTCAGAGAGGAGTAAGCAACCCCCAACCGAGCTCCAACCCCCAATCTGGGAGGTTGGCAACTCCTATCACCCCCACTTAGCCAAGCACCAGCAGGTACCTGAACCCTGGGGTAGAGGGCCCGGGAAGGGGGTAGGGCTGGCCTGCAGGTTTAACAAACGGAGGGGCTTGTTTTTCAGGTTTCATCTCAGATCCTCCCCCTGCTTCTGTGACAGTTATAACACCATGTAACATGCAGCAGATCTCTGCTCCCCTTCCAGCCTAGAAACTCCTTACACAACTCTGCAGCTCCTGTGTCCGCTGCAATGACCTACATCTAGTGGGTGCTTAATAAGTCACTGGCTTCCATTATGAACTGAACTAACCTGATCTGAATGGAATGAGGAGCTAAGAGAGAAGCTGGCAGCCTGGCTGTGCCTCACCAGGAAAGGTAGAGCAGATGGGCACAATTTGCTAGAGAACAAAAATCAGTATAGCCTCTGTGGTAAGCAAGGATTCAGTGGAAAGAAAAGTCTTTGCATTTCCATTTCAACTGCTTGACCACAACAGTGAGGCAGGGGACTGCATGGGAAAACGGCAGCCTTTGGCATCAGGCAGACAAGTTTAAGTTTTTGCCTCACTCTTTACTTGCTGCATGCATGACCTTCGTCCAGGAAACCCCTTATAAGCCATAGTCTCGTCACCTCTAAAATGAGGATGATATTAGGGGAATAAATAAGACAACAAATGCCTGGCAGTTAGCAAATGCTCGATCAACGGTAGCAGCTATTAGAAGCTCAGAGTTTGAAACTCAAAAGTCAGCTCAATCTTAACTAGGGAACAAAGACTCCAAGTTTAAATATTATTTTCTAATTGACAGATGTATCACTTACCAATTCCATATTTAGTCCTATAATAAGTTTTCGTGAAATCATCACAGTCACAAAGGAGCACTTTCCTTCCCCACACATTGATGGTGGTTCCTATGGATAGGTCAGTATCTTTGTAAAACTCTTGGTCTAATTGTCCTAGCTAATAAAAACAAAGGAACATGATGTTGGCACCACAGACCCACCAAAGACCTTGGTATCCCCCCTCTCAAAGGAAAAATGGAAATTTTTAAAAATCCATTACATCACTTACAACCATATTTTTAAAATCAAATCAAAAGACAACCACTCAAAATCAACATTTTAAAACACTCTTTTAGCAAGGTAGTGCTACAAAATGGCAATGCAACGCATATATTTATATGTATACTTAAGCATGTTTATTATTGATAAATGCAACAGTATAGCACATACATTGATATAGTCATCAATGTCGTTCACAACCAGTCTCCCAGAAGAATACGCAACTCAGCCCACATTCCAGGTTTCAGAGAAGCCATACTGGTAACAGTAATAAAACATGACTTACGTTATATTTATCCAACAGGTAGCCATACACTCGGGTCTCTGAGTAGCCACCATACACATTGAGAACTGTCCGGTCTGTTAACTGGCCTGGTTGATAGACTCCAGGGGGGCCATACTAGAAGATATAAATCAAATCAAGATGTGGTAGGTGGGCTCTCACCATAAACATGCTCCTGGTGAGGGGCTCAAGTGGCAAGTGATACCATCTGGTTCTCCTCTATCATCCCGAGCAAGACAGGACACAGACTCCAGCCACCTTTCCCCCATGTTTCCCCACTCCCTGCTGGCTGGTCTACACTCCCCTCATCCTTCAAGGACCTGATGAAGCCCTGTCTTTTCCTTCTGGGCTCTCCCATCCTGCTGGCCAGTCCCCAATCCAAACTTCTACAGCACCTACCTCAGGGTTAAACCACTTGTCATTGCTCTCTAACTGCTCCATCAGCAGTCATCTTTTCACTAAACAACAAGATGCCCTGACGGAGAAACCCTGCCTTGCTTTCTTGACTGGCTCAGCACCCTGCCTGACCCTGAGCAAGGAGGCATTTTTCTGGCTGAGAGAGGCAGTGTGGTGAGGTAGTATGAACAGTGAAGTGCGGTCAGCCTCTCACAGAAACTGTGACCGGGCGCAAGCCAGGGAGGACACTCTTCAGTTTCACCTGTGCTGGAGGTGGTCAGGCAGGAAATAGCAGAACTTACGGAAACTAATTGGTTTATCTCAGCTGAGAAATCAGAATCATCCCTGATACATGTGACATAAACTAAAAGTTAAAATGTGCGAATTTATGAGGTGTAGGGTGTAAGTAAGGCATGTTACAGAGGAAAAAACAACACATTTTTGGATGCAAACTCTCTCATTGCCACTTCTTAGCTATAGGACATGGGGCCAGACATTTATCCTCTCAGAACTTCAGTAGCAACAGTATTTACTCCTTACTTTCTCAAAGGATGTGGCGTCAAGGGAATACCCACTGCTCTTGGATCTCTCCCCCACGAAAATGGAAGCACCATGAGATAGAAAATGGAATTAACCCATTTTCTATCTCATGGTAACCCCAGAGCTGGCACACAGCTGACACTTACTAAATATTTGTTGAATGAATGAATAAATGAAGCAATTGATGTCAAGGAACACTGCAAATGTCAGGTATGTCGTTATTATTTTATATTTAGCCTATTTTTCAAAGCCATTCTAAAAACAGGTTTCCCTGGCTCCTGCCAACCACCTGCTATGCATATGCCAGGAGTTTGCATATGCAAACCCAGTCCCAGCCTCAAGAAGCTACATAGCAGGACTTCTGGTGGAAGACTCTTGAGAATCTGGAAGAGTCTCTTGTGATAAACAAATAACCAGTGGTTATATGCATCAGAAATGAGTATTACATTAATCTTTTCAGTAGCACTAAGAAGTAAGTTTAAAAATATATTATCCAAATAAAGAAAGAAAGAAAACATAACATAGAGCTATGAATAAGCCATGATGTTTTCATGTGCCTTATAGGTGTTCATAGGTCTTTGCACGCATCCATGCTAAATTGCTTCAGTCATGTCTGACTCTTTGTGAACCCATGGACTATAGCCCCCCAGGCTCCTCTGTCCATGGGGATTCTCCAGGCAAGAATACTGGAGTGGGTTGCCATGCCCTCCTCCAAGGGATCTTCATGACCCAGGGATCGAACCCAGGTCTCCTATCATCTCTGGTATTGGCAGGTGGGTTCTTTACCAATAATACCACATGGAAGCTCTTACAGATCCTTAGATAGTGCTTTTTACTATATTATCTCATTTAGTCTTTGCAGTTACCTAGAGCTTCCCTGGTGGCTCAGATGGTAAAGCGTCTGCCTGCAATGCAGGAGACCCAGGTTCGATTCCTGTGTTGGGAAGATCTCCTGGAGAAGGAAATGGCAACCCACTCCAGTATTCTTGCCTGGAGAATCCCACGGATGGAGGAGCCTGGGAGGCTATAGTCCATGGGGTTGCAAAGAGTCGGAAATGACTGAGCGACTTCACTTTCACTTTCAGGAGGGAAGCCTAGTTAACAACATTTTAGAGAGGGAAATGTGCTCAGAGAGGTTAATGACTGGCCTAAGGTCACACAGCTATTAAGCGGCAGATCTACAATTCTAACCCAGGTTTTCTGTCTATGTGCTGTTTCCACTGCACCCAGGTTACATTAGCTCTCAATTGGCCATGAACATGTGTAGAAATCATTTGGACAACTCATTTTTAATAGTAAAGGTGCTAAAGCTATTACTGTTGCTAGCCAGTGGCTAGTTGGTGACTACCTCTCCAAGTGGCTACTCACAGAAGAGTCACTCCTGTGTGTGTGTGTGTGTGTGTGTGTGTGTGTATGTGTGTGTGTGTGTGTGTTCACAGCCCAGACCAATACAATGGGATCTCCCCAGTAGGCTACAGAGGCCAAAGGCTATTGCTCTTCCCAAGGCCATGAGCGATTCTTTTACTCGAGAGTCATTTACCTTCATAAGACTCACGGTAAACTCAATGACATAGGTAGTTCTCTTGCATTTGATTTTTTCCCTTTATGTGCCTTAAGCCCTGAATCTTCCAATTCCAATTTGTCATATCCTCTGTATTACTTTCATAGATGTATATTAATAGAGGGCACAAAGTGCAAATTTTCTAAATACCAGCACTAATACATAGTGACTCGTCACCAACAGTCATAACACATGACATTCTAGACAGTGACTAGAGTCTTCAGCCCACAAGCAAACTCAGAAAGCAGTCCTGTGTCCACTGCTCACCTTAGGTAGCTTTCTCCTCTGGAGAAACAATGACGTATAATCTCTTCCTGAGTTATGCGGCAAGACTTCTTTGATCTCGATGGTATCATCAGACAGAAAGTAATGCAGGATGAGTTCTCTACGATCCCCAAACACTGAGCCTGAGTCGTCCCACACGCAGAAAAAACGCAAGACCTTCTTATCATACTCGAGGAACTGTTTCAGAGTGTCGAAGGGCTCATAGGGACGTAAGGGCTCCATGCAGTCTAGCTTCTGTCAGTGGAGAAAAGGTTAATGATAGTGGAAGTCTTTCCATAATCGCTTCTCGGATGCAAGCAGTCAAAGAACATAGAAGTATCTTTCCCATAGACTATTCTGTGATATTTTTAAAAATTTCAACTAACAACATATATGATATGCATATATAACTAGTTTCAACCTTAGAAATACAGATAATCAAGTATTAGGAAGCTTTTCATTAAACATTATTTTAACACACTAAAGTATACTTCTATAATGTTTTTGAAAACTGACTCTTCTCAGAGTCTTATCCTTGATATTTAAATGAAATTATGAGATCCCTACTTTCATTGATTATCTTTAATATTTAAATGAAATTATAAGATCTCTATTTTCACTGATAGAGAAAACTTTCTTTGGCATGATAAGGCCTCTAAGAAATCCATTATTGATTACATATCATGGGAGATCTTTTCAGTTCAAGTTAAATTGTTTAATTTTAACTTTACATTTCAAGGCAGCAAACACTGGAGAAGTAAATGAATTAAAGTCAATATAAAAGCCTCTTATTAAACTCCTAATTTTCCACAGACTTCTATATTTATTGAAGAGCTTTCTCCCTGAGGGAATAAATCCTAAAATGATTCTCTCAATCTGAAAGGAAATTATTTAAAACATTTCTTAGCTGTTCTTGGTATTTATTCTTGATTCCTGGAACAGAAGATTTTTTTTTTTCCGTATAAACCTATGAAATCATACATTGTTCCTATGTATTTCATATTATGCATCATCACTCACAATCACTATCATGTAATACCAGCTGTTAGTGAATGAGTGTGGCCAGATGCAAAGGGTGATAAATCATATAGATCCATTTCTTTTGGTTTCTCTCTGCTGGTTCTAAAGACTTTTGTATTTATCCAGACTCTTACTTCCAGGGCATTTGGAAAAACAGAAGTGAACCCAAACCATAAATCTCCTTGCATGCCAATACACACAAGAATATTGCCACAAGGATTTCACCTTAGATATTCCAGGATCAACAATCTATATTTCTCAGGAGGGGTATATGTCTACAATATTAAAGGATAATTCTGATGGGGCTAGGAGGCAGGAATAGATGAATGATCCTACACGCAGCTTTTAACAAGAGATCAAAACAGAATCAAAGGAGATTTTTATTCTAAATTTTATGTTATCTTTCTGCAAAGAAGTTAATTACAAGTTTTAGAAACAATAAAAATGAGACCAAACTAATCTATAGGGATAGAAATGAGAATAGTGCTTATCCCTGGGTGGGGGGAAGGACAGATTGGAAAAAGGCATGCAGGAACTTTCTAGGAGAATGGAAATGTTCTAGACTGTGATTTTGGGTGTGAATTACATGGGTGTATACATTTGTTAAGACCCATCAAACTGTATATTTAATTTCTGTGCATTTTACTGTGCATGATCATACGTCAAGAAAAAGAGAAACAAATGAGAATAATTAAAATTAGGATAAGAAGCAAGAGATTTGAGTTCAAGTCCTAGCAAGAAGACTGGTGAGGTAGGTGACCTTCCACATAATAACACCTGCCCTTTTGGGTATTCAGATTTTTCTGTAAAACATAAAATTTGGGCCAAGGGCTCATTTTTTTAAAAAAACAACTCTGGAAAGATTACAATAATACTACTAACACTGATTCTTTCCTCCCTACACTGGCTTGGATCAGACTTTGCCAATAAGCATCCTGTTATCACGGGAGCACATCAAAATCATGGCCCTTCTCATTCTTGAACCTCTCTGCATCTGACATCACCTTAAAGGAAGCTGGGAGTCTTAAGAATGAAAAAGGTGTACCCAAAGCTTGGTTGAGTGTATCAGTAGCACAGGAGCAAAGATTTTCCCCAGAGTTAGGCAACTAAAATGGGAAAAGAAAAGCCAGGTAAGAGCAGGCCCAACTGTTTCAGTGTCAGTGACTACAAAGCCAATCCTGAGCTCTTAGAAACCATCCCATATGGGCATCTCATGAAGACTCCCCCTGCCTGGAAGGGCCACTCTCTGTAAAGAGAAGTGGGGGTGAGGGCAGAGAGTGAGTCTTTCCTGCACCAAAGCCAACCCCTAGCCTTCGTCCAGCCCAAAGGAAAAGAGGACAACTCCAGTGACCATGGCCCCCAAGTCCTTCCACCTGGGCATCAGAAGTGCTGATACCATTCACTGATTCTGAACGGATTCTCATCTTGAAGACTAGAGCTCATGGATAAGTCAACGTACCTCTCTCCGTGTTTTCATGTAAGGATCTTCCGGACATTGTCCCGGGGGATTTAATTTGATTCCTATTTTCGTCAAGAAGTTTTTTGTGAATGCATCACAGTTATAAATCTTGAATGTTCGACCATAAAAGACAATGTCGGTGTTGATATTAAAGTCATGCACAGTATAAAACTGATCCTCATTAGGAGGTGGGAGAGAAATCCGATGACGCCGGATAAAAATTCCTACAGTGTGAAATAAAACACAATTGTTTCATCATGTGGCTCACCAGCAAGAGATCAGAGCACATCTTTATAACAACCCTGAATGTTTTCTCACCATGGTGAAGTGGGCAAAGGACTGGCTCTTGGAGAAGTAGCATCAGAATGTTCAAACTCTGAGGGTTCCACAGGGAGCTGGGGCGCCTGAGATTCAGAGTAATTTGACCAGCCTTGTATGTTGTTAGAGTTGCCTAAGTGGTACTAGGGCTTACTCTATTATAAAGTAATCCCAGGTGGTGCTAGTAGTAAAGAACCTGCCTGCCAATGCACGAGGCTTAAGAGACACAGGTTTGATCCCTGGGTCGGGAAGAACCCCTGGAGGAGGGCATGGCAATCCACTCCAATATTTTTGCCTGGGGAATCCCATGGACAGAGAACCTGACCACATACAGTTCATAGGGTTGCACAGAGTCAGACACAACTGAAGCGACTTAGTGTGTGCACACAAAGACTATGGCAGGAGGGAAGGAGAAGGGAGTATTAAACAGGGTGACCCAATGTGCCAGACACTGCCATCACGTTTTTCCCCAAAACAAGCATGCTCACTTTTTCACTCACAAGCACTCAACGTGAGCACGCTAAACAAGGAACTAAGACCCCAAACCAGAGTACTCACAAAAATGCACTCTTGACTGAAAAAAGAAAACTACTAAGCTTCACTATGGTAGATGCCAACACCTTGATTTACAGCTTCTATAAGCATGGATGACTCTATGCTGCTTTGAAGCTTCTTGGAATCCTGTTCCTTCTACCAACCTCTTCTCCCTCCGCCTTTCTCTACAGCCTCTGTCCACCTCCACCCAACCACTCCCACAAAGTGAGAGTTAGCACATGCTTCATAGTACCTTCTACTTTCAACCCTATGATACCCATTCACTTTTTTTCTTGAGAGTATGGACCCAGGGTCCCTGAGTACACCCAAATGGTAACTAGCCACTGGAGGTAAAAAAGGCTCCCTAACTAGATGAATGTATCACCTATATCATACCATAACCAGCCAACTTACCCTAACACTGCTGAAACCTGTTGTCAAGAATTATTTAGGGATTGAGATTTTATCCTGCTTGCTAGCTGACAAGTTAGCCTGCCACAATTTCAAGGATGCTGGTAGATGATATGAGATGCTTTGGTGACAGACAAAGGGCAGTTTATTACTCACAGTAATAACAGTACCCAGAACATCAATATTTTGGTACCAGTTTTCTGAGCCCCGATTCCCAAAGAGTGACACAACAAGGGCCAGGTAACTTCTGCACATTGAACACTACAGGACAGGAACCCTGAGCTGAGGGAAACGGAATCTTTTGTAATGGACAATAAGCATCCCTGCCTTTTGTCTCAGAGGGAGAGATTATCTTTATTAATGCATGCATGCTCAATGACTCAGTTGTGTTCAATCCTTTGCAACCCCATGGACTGTAGAATAATGGAACAGAAAACCCACCAGGCTTCACTGTCCATGGGATTCTCCAGGCAAGAATACTGGAATGGGTTGCCATTTCCTTCTCTAGGGGTTTCTACCAACCCAAGGAGAAAACCTGGATCTCCTGTGTCTCCTGCATTGCAAGCAGATTCTTTACTGTCTGAGCCACTGGAGAAGTCCCCTATCTTTACTAGACTGTACAATAAACATGTCTGCCCTTTATTCTGGAGGGAGACATCACCTCTGTTTTCCAAGGCTGTGAGCAAACTTGCCTTTTGCTCCAGAAGGAGAGACTACCTTTGTCTTCCAAAGCTGTGTGCTATATCAACATTCTTAAAAAGATAATCCAGAACAAAGAGCAGTCAGTGTCTCTGCTTGCAAGATTCACAGAAAAGCAAGATAACCATGGAGGAATGTCTCTCAACATCTGTAAACTGACTTAAGCCTGGGAATCTACTCTAGGAGCAAAGACAAAAGAAGAAAAAGCAAGCAGAGCAAACGGAGGGTCTAATGGTTCAAGAAAAATTGGCTTGTGTAACCTGTACCATAATGGAGGCATTTTATTATAAAGATGTCAAGCAATCTTCCTCATATTTTCTGTAGCACTGAGAATAGTGCCTTTTCCCAAAGTCTAGAAATACTTAGAAATTATTCATTCCTTATTCATTAAAGAACATTTAATGAATATCTTTATGTGCCAGGAACTGTGTTGCGCTCTGTTCCATTATTCTACTAATCATCTTTTCATTCTGTTGAGGGGAAATTAACTAAAATCATTTTCATCTTCTTTTCTTTGTAGCAATTTTTAATTACTTGCTACATTAAATTAAAATAATAAAACTGTAAAATTAAAACTGGCCTAGAATATTTTTAAATGTACTACATAAAAGATGATATAATTTTACTGCAAAAAATTATACTTCAATTAGCCCTTAATTCATGCCACTGAAAACAGTATGCAAATTATTTAATCATTCAAGATTAGACATTTAGAACAAATTGCATACTTGAACACCCTTATAAAAGCATGGGCATTCCAGGTACTTTCACAAACCATTATATATCTCTTTAAAAATACTTATATTTTTAAGTATAGCTGACAGCTTTTAAAATATATAAGATTTATTCAACAGCCAAGAGTTTCTTCAGGAATTCCATCTATCTTGCATGTGTACTTCATTATAGAAATTCAAATAAGCAAATTAGTGCTGATTTCTCTTTAGTAAGACTTCAAATAGGAAGCCTATATTTTTCTAAGTGGGAAGAACTGGCCCACCCATTAAACTTTTAAATAATAATCATTATAATCATCATCATACCCCCAGCATATGCTTTCATATATTCTTCTCATTTAATCTTCAATAATTGCATGATGCAGATAATGCATGAAATGCAAATACTCAGTTTACGGATGAGAAAACTCAAGATGGTTAAGTGACATGCCCAAGGTTATGCACTCACAAATGGCAGAAAAGTGTCTTGAACCTGGGTTTTTCAAGCCCTAAGTAAGCACCATTGCTCCACAGTCTACACTGAACTGTATTTCACTGTACTACAGCCACAAGTTACCTAAGTGGAGGAGAGGAGGGAATATCTCAGGCAAAACAGGCTAGAAATGTGAAGAAGAGCAGCCAGCCACTGTGAAAGAGATGATGGAGCCACTCTTCCAAAAGAACAGCCTCTCTCTTCCCTAAGAGCTTGTTTCTGGAGAGGGCCCATTTGTCAGTGGCAACAATTCCCCCCTCCAGAGTCAACACCACCGCATCAGCTGTCCCTCCTTGCAGAGCCTGTGTCTCTGCAACCTCCACATGCTTTCTTATGTTAGGTCCCGCATTCTTCTCCCTAGATGGTTCTTACAAGAAGCCAGGGGACTGGCAATTCATTTCACAGTACACCTGTGGCAGATTCATGTTGCTATGTGGCAAAACCAATACAATATTGTAAAGTAATTAGCCTCCAATTAAAATAAATAAATTTATATTTAAAAAAATAATAAAAGAAAAGAAGCCAGGGGAGTTCCTTGTGGTAACAAGAGAGAATCTGGACCATCCACGGGTTGAAAAGAGAAGGCAGATCTAACACTAAATAAGAACATTTTAATAACAAGAAATCCAAGGTCACAATTCCATGTTAATCAAAAACTAATGTGGGGCATTTGAAAGGTAGTCACACATGAGAGTTTTCACAAATATTAGTAGGATCTCTCAACTGTGTCCTTTTGGGACTGAAATTTCTATTTATTGGTATTTGTATGGTTATAGTCTTTCATGATAAATGGCAGAAACCACCAGTAGGTTGTTCTTCTGAATATCAAAGAAATATGCAGGATGCCATGTCTTCAGCACATGTTGAAGAGCACCTGAGATCAACGTATATAACATGACAAAATGGAAAGTGAGAAGTGTTAGTCAGTCAGTCATGTCTGACTCTTTGGGACCCCATGGAAAAACAACAACAAAAGTACTGTATCTGCCCTGAAATTTTCAGATGTTTATTTTCTTAATTGGCCCATAAAGACAATTTGGGGAGATAGCCAGGCACCAGATGTCTGCTTTTCAGCTCTTCCTTATCTTCATATTTTACATGTCTTTCTTTTTAAAGGTCCTGCTCTCTGATTATATTCTACGAGCTTTAACTTTCTAACATTTCCCTGTGGTTTAGATTAAAATGATGATATATTCATTTATGTTGAATGGGTTTTCATTTCGTTCAGTTGGGAATTGCTTTAGATCTTTGCTCATACTACTAAATTTAGTTTTTAGGAATTCACCTTCAAGAATTAAGACTCCAATCTCTTACCTCTAACTTAAGTGTGTTTAGTTCATTTTAGTAACACTGCAGACTTAATGTTAATGAATATACAAGTGGAATTGCCACTTGTCATGTCCGGCTCAGCTGGTAAAGAATCTGCCTGCAATGCGGGAGATCTGGGTTCAATCCCTGGGTTGGGAAGATCCCCTGGAGAAGGGAAAGGCTACCCACTCCAGTATTCTGGTGTGGAGAATTCCATGGACTGCACAGTCCATGGGATGGCAAAGAGTAAGACACGACTGAGCGACTTTCACTTTCACTTTTCATATCTACTAAAGTTTATATCCTAAAAATATTGAGACTACTCATTGTGATCAGAAATGACAGAGTATCTTTTCCTCTTTTGTTCACTCCTTCACTAAAATTAGCATTCCACTTTCAATTTTATAAAACATCATCTTTGTGGAGTTTGATTTCATGGGAATAACTTTTTAAATATAGTTGGCCTGATACTTAGTCTTACAGCAAAAGAATAAAAATTTCTGAATTCTTTATCTCTGATCATTATCCTATGCATCTCCCCTTAGCCACTGAATGAGCCCCAAATGATGGCATGTTGGGTGTTCTGTCCTCTTACATTACCACCTTCTTGCCTAGTTTTCCTCACACATTCTATATCTGCTCCCAAATACCTCCCAACTCCTCTCCTCACTGGGGCTTCCCTGTGGCTCAGAGGGTAAAGAATTTACCTGCAATGCAGGGGACATGGGTTTGATCCCTAGGTCAGGAATATCCCCTGGAGAAGGCAATGGCTACCCACTCCAGTATTCTTGCCTGGAGAACTCCATGGACAGAGAAGCTGGCAGGCTACAGTCTATGGGATCACAAAGAGTTGGCCACAACTGAGTGACTGACACTGTCCTCACCACTCTCCTACCTCTTCATCTCATGCTGTTCCTTCTGACTAACATGCCTTCCTCTTCTATCTTTATCTGGAGAAACTTTTGAGGTACTACTCAAATGCCTTATCCTCTAATGGATACTGGTATTTCCACCTCTGACTCCTCAAAGTACCTCATATAATTCATGATGCCTGCATTGTGCTATCATTGTCTATCACTTTCCACTCCCTCCTTTTCTTCTTTTCTTCATCAAACTTACTGAACAGCCACCATGCACCAAGCACCTATCTTCACAGACAATGGCTTACCTCCACTCCTAAATTTTACTCAGCTCCATTTAGTGACAATTCCCTCCCCAAGGTCTACCCTCTGGGGCTGCCAGATTTAGCAAATTGAAAAAGATGAGATGCCTGGTTAAACTTGAATTTCAGATAAATAATGAATAATTTTTAGTATAGGTATGTTCCATACAATGTTGGGGGATGGTGGGGCATAGTTATACTAAGAACTTCAAATTTAACCAGGTATCCTGTATTTCATCTGGCAACCTTACTATCATCCCACCAGTCTACTTTGCTGCTGCTGCTGCTAAGTCACCTCAGTCGTGTCCGACTCTGTGCGACCCGAGAGACAGCAGCCCACCAAGTCCTCCGTCCCTGGGCTTCTCCAGGCAAGAACACTAGAGTGGGTTGCCATTTCCTTCTCCAGTGCATGACAGTGAAAAGTGAAAGTGAAGTCGCTCAGTCATGTCCAACTCTTAGCGACCCCATGGACTGCAGCCTACCAGGCTCCTCCGTCCATGGGATTTTTCAGGCAAGAGTACTGGAGTGGGTTGCCATTGCCTTCTCCTCCAGTCTACTTTATGGGATGTATATTTAGATACAGCATACGCCCAGTATAAATAAATGCCTTCTATTTTGTGATTACATTTGCCTGATTCAGGTAGATCATCTTAAAGTATAAAATGTAAATATATATAGTACACATTATAGTACATCTATACTTTATATACAGATATATACGTATGAAATACTACCCCATTGAAGAACCAATACAAATCATTAGTGGAGATCAATATTCTTAACCAAGGATACACTGAGAATCAAGTAGAAGTTATTCCTTGACCCCCAGGCCTACCGAATCAGAAATTCTGGGGGTGGATCAGGAGATTCTGATGATGGCACTCCAGTGAGAACTGGTACAGACCCTACCAGAAACTCATGGCATATTTTTAATGGTTATCCTTTCCTTACACTAGATTAGTTTGGACTTGGCAGCATCTGACAAATAATTGTCCTGTTAGACAATCAGAGGTAAAACTATTGGGATCAACCCGACATTCTTGGCTTAGCATCACATTGTTTTAACTATACTCCAGCAGAACAGCAACAAATTCTGTAAATATAATGCATCTACCCAAAAGAGAATGATGCCCTGGCAAGGAATGAAAGCAAGTCTTGACGTGCCTCAGTGACTTGACTTTTCACACACATCTCTCTGCCAACAAGGATTTGTGAATATGTTATTCTGATGCGGAGCTTCACAAAATTGAATGCCTACTTTGGCACCGTGCTAAGGGGTGCCTCTTTTATTTCTGGCTTATTTCAAATTCCCCTCTCCTTAAAAAAAAATTACACGATAAAAGAAGCAGCTAGAAAGGGAGGCTATAATTCATCCAGGTGCACTCATTTCTGAATGGTTGGCTCTACTGAAAAAAACTGGTGCATCTAACCTCCCAGTTCATTCAGAAAATATCAAAACCCTATGGAAGTAACAGGAGCACTGTCAGTGCCCAGCACCTAAATGTGACCCTTAACCTCTTCAAAGGTTCCATAAGTGCAAAAAAGCAGTCCCAGGCCACTCAAAGGGCAGATGAAAGAAACACTGCCTACCCATCCCACCGAGCTTGAGCCCCTGGCTCAGTATACTCACTCCCCCCCTCCCAATTGTTTAATTTAGGAAAGCTTGAAGAAGACATACAATGAATTTGCAAAGTATCCTCTGTCCTTAACAAGAATCATATTAAATATTTCAAGAGAGACTGCTCTGTCTCTGAATGAAGCCTGATGATACAGCAGTTATTTCTGTTTGTTTTCCACAGGACTTGTAATAGCCCGCTAAGTATCTCCACTTTGCTAACAAATTCAGCCTTGTTACATATCGTGATTACTATGTATTCTGTTCATACCATTTGATATGTCTCAATTAGTGAAATGTCCTGATCAGAGTGAGCCAATCAAAATTCTGAAAGAGACTTTAAAGTTATCTTTCCCCTCCCCGAGTCTTTATGAACAACATTCCCTATTACATAAAAATTATTTTCAAATCAATCATTATAACTACCTTCAATTTGCCTTTGGAATCTGCCTAGGTGAGATTTAAAATCAAGAGGCTTGGAGAATCAAAAGGTCTTAATAAAAGCCTTTCCAAGATCCTCATAGAGGTTACATTTCATTTTTCTTATTCAAGTTTAATAAAACTAAGATTCACTGGACAGGGGCCAGTGAGCTACAGATAATATGAACTTTTGTCTTAAAGTAATAATAAAAACATAATGCAAGTCATGAATGCAGGTTCAGGATGTCCTATGACCTCCAGTCCATCACTTATGTAAATCTTATGTCATGTGAGGAGGTAATAAAAAAATAAGCAAAGCTTAGTTAGGGAATATCAGAGTAAAGCATTTAAGTGAAAATTTACAAGAAAATACTTTTTTTGCTAAAACAATAACATCACTTACTTAAACAAATGAACTTAGGCAAAACAGATGTTCATGGAAATTAAAAGCTGTAAATTTTCTTAATATTTTGAAATAAGTATTTAAATGTTTTCTAATACATTATTGTCAATATTTAAGAACTGCATTATATATGTTTTAAATGACCATAAATAGACCTATAAATATACGATATTGTTTATATATGGAATCTAAAAAAATTATACAAATGAACTTATTTACAAGATAGACGTAGAGACACAGATGTAGAAAACAATCTTACAGTTACTAGATGGGGGAGAGAGAGAGAAATTGGGAGATTGAGATTGATATATACATATTACTATACATAAAACAGAAAACTAATAAGAACATACTTAGCACAGGGAACTCTACTTAATATTCTGTAATGACCTGTATGGGAAAAAAAAAAAATCCTTAAAAAAGAGTGGATATATGTATATGTAACTGATTTGCTTTGCTGTATACCTGAAACTAACATAACATTGTAAATCAATTATACTTCAATACAATTTTTTTAAGTATAAAGTTCTCTTGTTCCTTTACAAAATAAACTGTCACACTTCAACCTTAAAAGTTTGTGAAAATCTTTTCTTAAATATCAAAGCATTTCTATGTTTTCTAAAAGATTCATCATTAAGCCATAGATTCTCCAAATAAATGACACAACAGAAAGAGAGAGAGGATCATTGCCTACCCCAGGCAGGGTAGTCCTCTGACCCACTTGTACCTTGTCCTAAGTGTGTGAACCTCTCTGCCAGAAAATTATTTCTCTCACTGACCAGAAGAGGAAATTAGTCCTCTTCTGACCCCCTATATCCTGTCCATGAGGATATAGAAAACTAGATCATCCCTCCCCCACAGGATAGCCCTTTAGATTCCTTAAGACATTCATCAGGCATACTTGAGTCTTCTGTTTATGGGTAAACATCCCTTTTTACTATTATCTCTTACACATGACAAATCATTAGTCCTTTCATTATCACAGTTGCTCTCCCTTGAAGGCACCCAGAACTTGGCACCATTCCAAGTCAAGGACTTCTACACACAGAAGAAATCAGGCACCTCCCTTGACCTCTGCCATGATTCTACTAAAGCAACCAACAGTTATCTTCTCTTCACATCAGAGAGCTAATTCTTGTCTGGCTGAAGTAGAATATGGATAAAGATGACTGGTATATGTGGGGCAAAGGAGCAATAGCCTTCTCTTGAAGCACTATGAAAGCCTGTACTTAACAGGGATAAAGATGAGGAGACAGTGGTTGAAGCAAATGGCAGTGAATTCAAGAAAGGAGAGAGAACCTCAGTCTGTAAGTGGCAGTGGAGATCAGTCTTCTCTGTTCCCCTGAGGGTGTTGTGAAGGAAGTAATGTGGTCATAGCAAAAAGACAAAAAATAGTTTGAAGAACAGAGACAAAGACAGAGGAGTGTTTGCTCATACTAGAGCAACACGTGAAAGGATACAATGATGACAAGACAAGTGAGTGACATGACCAGTGTTGAGGTGTGAGGCACAGAAAGCCAGTAAGTTACCATCAGTAACTACAAGGTAACAGAACGTTTATACTCACCATTGTCAACAAGTTAGATACCCAAGCAGTAGCATGGGGTCTTTAAAAAAGCTAGAGAAAGTAGTACATAAAGGCAGTAGTTAGAAGTGAAAGAACCATAACTCTGCTTTAAACAGATACCTTGAGGCAGTCCACTATTTTTCAACACTGGTTCATTTACTTCAACTGTGTCATCTTCAAGGTAGAAGTAGATTTTATAGCATCTTATTCTATAGTTTTCTTGACTTTTATCAGGCACTTCATCTTCTACATAGGCATCAAATGATAATACCTGTTGGAATCATAATTAGAAACTAAGAAATGAAAAAAAAAATCAGCAAACTTAAAATCAACAAAGCCACTGCCTATATACTTTTTTTTTTTAATGTAAAGAAAACAGTTGAGGAAATGTTTGCAGAAAGACAGTCTACACATCAGCTATGAGAATGGATATACAATCTAGGTTTGTTGCTATTTCATTACCATCCAGTTAGAATGAGGAAATGATATTCAAACAATAAATCTATCATTCAACTCTACCATAAATTGAACTAGAATCTGTCTTTGGAACTTCACAGTATGATTCTGTATGTATGTGTTACAGACAAAATAATATTCTTTCCCAGAAGATGAGTGTAAGTTTTGTCATTTTTCTCTCATTAAAAATAATAGAAAGCTATCTTGGTTTCCCTGGGGGCTCAGATGGTAAAGAATTCATCTGCAATACAGGAGACCCAGTTTGATCCCTCAGTCAGGAAGATCCCTTGGAAAAGGAAATGACTACCCACTCCAGTATTCTTGTCTGTAGAATTCCATGGACAGAGGAGACTGGTGGACTCCAGTCCATGAGGTCACAAGAGTTGGACACAACTGAGCAACTTCACATACACACATCTTGCTTCTAAGGATAAAATTATTCTGGTTTCTGGTTCTGCTGATGGCTTGCCTTGAGGGAATTCAAACAGGCAGAGCTGAAATTCTTCTAGTGCACTGGAGAGCCCACCCTATACTTGTCTTCAGGAATCTCAAAAAGCCTAGCTTAATGCCAGACCATTTCAAGCTTGGCCTGGGGCACAGGCTCCTTCAGAGTTCCATTTTAATACTTTTTTTGCTCTCATTTTTGTCCAATTTTTATAATTAAAGGAGTAAAAGTTAATTCTGCATATGTTGTAATACCAAGTTAATTCAACACAGACAATATATGTGAGTGAGTCTGTTAGGCACAATCTAACATCTAGGGGTGGTCAGTGACCCTAATTAGGATTACATGCTCCGGGACTGTTTAGCAAATTTCCATCAGAAGCCCACTTCAGAAGTAGCTCACAAAATGCCTCAGTAATTTATCTCTCATCAACAGAAAAGGCTTTGCTAACTACCATAAAGAATATTAGAAATGAGTTTTAGTTACTGAAAAAATCATATTCAATATGAATGGATCAGTTACAAATACTGATCAGGCACTGTCTTTACCAGATAAGGTTTTAGGAATCTAGTGAGCCCAGACATCTATACCTTTCAGGTATCTATACTGGTACCTTTGGCTTCATTATAAAATGGTCCTACATTCAGTTGCTTTCTTAGGGAATTTATCTGGCCTGATTTCAGTTAGAAAGTTAGCCAAACCCAATACTAAAAGGTTGTCATATTTGTGTTGAGTGAACATTTACAGGTATTGTTGGGTGGGTACAGGGTTTCCTTCTGGGATGATGGAAATGTCTTGGAATTAAATAGAGGTGATGGTTGTACAACACTGTAAATATATTAGATACCACTGAACTGCACACTTTAAAACGGCCAAAGATTAATTTTATGTCATATAAATTTTACCTCAATTTTTGGAAAAAGATGTGAGATGCTGAATTATATTGAACACTAAAATAGTAAATGTTATATGAGTTATATCTCAATTTTTAAAGGTATGGGGAGGAAGATGTTGCTGGAACACCTAAAAGGACAAAAGAGCTGGGACTCCATCAAGCTTTCAGTAGAGATAGTGAGAAGGAGCAAGATATACCTGCTACCCTAGAATGTGCCACTTTAGCACATGGATTATTTTGAACTAAGGATAAGCAGAGCCCAGCAGACACAGGAAGAACGTTTTACCTCCCCTTTAACTGCATAAAGCTTCCCAGGCGGCTCAGTGGTAAGGAATCTGTTAGGTAGGTAGAATAGGGAAAAGGAATCCAAAATGGCAGTAGCAGACTGGTTCCAAATAGGAAAAGGAGTACGTCAAGGCTGTATATTGTCACCCTGCTTATTTAACTTATATGCAGAGTACATCATGAGAAACGCTGGACTGGAAGAAACACAAGCTGGAATCAAGATTGCTGGGAGAAATATCAATAACCTCAGATATGCAGATGACACCACCCTTATGGCAGAAAGTGAAGAGGAACTAAAAAGCCTCTTGATGAAAGTGAAAGAGGAGAGTGAAAAAGTCGGCTTAAAGCTCAACATTCAGAAAATGAAGATCATGGCATCTGGTCCCATCACTTCATGGGAAATAGATGGGGAAAGAGTGGAAACAGTGTCAGACTTTATTTTTTGGGGCTGCAAAATCACTGCAGATGGTGACTGCAGCCATGAAATTAAAAGACACTTACTCCTTGGAAGAAAAGTTATGACCAACCTAGATAGCATATTCAAAAGCAGAGACATTACTTTGCCAACTAAGGTCCGTCTAGTCAAGGCTATGGTTTTCCCAGTGATCATGTATTGATTGAGAGTTGGACTGTGAAGAAGGCTGAGTGCCGAAGAATTGATGCTTTTGAACTGTGGTGTTGGAGAAGACTCTTGAGAGTCCCTTGGACTGCAAGGAGATCCAACCAGTCCATTCTGAAGGAGATCAGCCCTGGGATTTCTTTTGGAAGGAATGATGCTAAAGCTGAAACTCCAGTACTTTGGCCACCTCATATGAAGAGTTCACTCATTGAAAAAGACTCTGATGCTGGGAGGGATTGGGGGCAGGAGGAGAAGGGGATGACAGAGGATAAGATGGATGGATGGCATCACTGACTCAATGGACATGAGTCTGAGTGAACTCCAGGAGTTGGTGATGGACAGGGAGGCCTGGTGTGCTGCGATTCACAGGGTCGCAAAGAGTCAGACACGGCTGAGTGACTGAACTGAACTGAAAAGACAAAGAAGGGCAAAGCCCGTGAAAATAGAACAAAAGAAGGTCCGAGGACCAGAGTGAAGACTTCAGGTAGAACAAACAGCACTCCTGGCTAAGCCCAATTTGCATAGGGCAGGCCCAGTTGGAGGAAAAAAAACATATTAAAGGAGGAGCCAAAGCACTTTCTCTCCCGCATGCATGTGCTCTTTCTCTCTCTCTCCCTCTCTTACTCTCTCTCTCCCCCTCCCCCACACACTCCTCCACTCTCTTCTCTTCGAGTCTTTGGGTTGGCATGCCCTCATGCTTTGAGGATGGATTCTCCTGCTATCTTCTAAATAAAATAGAGCTATAACACTCATTTTCCTGAGAGCTATAACACGGTCTATCGAAGACCTGAGAGCTGTGACGCGCCAGGGGCTTTAATGTCCGTCACTCCAAATCTTTGTCATGACACGACAAAGAACCAAGGAACATACACTTGCATGACAAATCCAACTGCCAAAGCAGGAGATGTGGGTTCAATCCCTGGGTCAGGAAGATCCCCTGGAGAAGGAAATGGCAACCATCTCCAGTATTCTTGCCTGGAAAATGCCACGGACAGAGGAGCCTGGTGGGCTACAATCCATGGGGTCACAAAGAGTTGGACACAACTTAGTGACTCAACAACAATAACTAACTGTCTAAAAGAATTTAGATGTGAAACCTGCACCAGGAAGAGAGTTACTACCAGAGAAAACCTTTTCTATCAGAAAGCCTTATCAGCATGGCATGGCAAACATTTGTTTACCAAACACTAGCTCTTCTCATTTTCCTGCGAATGATTTTCCTTCTCTTTGAAGCCCCAGACCCCTGTCCCAGTCTCCTTAGCTCCGAATGGTATATAAGCAACAAGAACCCAACTGCTGACATGTCTCATATTTTTATGGGGCTCCCATGTGTACAAAATTTCTTCTTCTTCCATTAATCTTTCGTGTATCAACTTAATTATTAGTCCAGTGTGGTGTTAGAGAAGACTCTTGAGAGTCCCCTGGACAACAAGGAGATCAAATCAGTCCATCCTAAAGGAAATCAACCCTGAATATTCATTGGAAGGACTGATGCTGAAGCTAAACCTCCAATACTTTGGCTACCTGATACAAAGAGCTGACTCATTGGAAAAGACCCTGATGCTGGGAAAGACTGAAGGCAGAAGGGATGAGATAATTGGATGGCATCACTGATTCAATGGACGTGAGTTTGAGCAAACTCCAGGAGATAGTGAAGGACAGGAAAGCCTGGCATGCCGCAGTCCATGGGGTTGCAAAGAGTCGGATAAGACTGAGCAACAACCAGTGAAAGAATCTAGAAGGGAAGAAAGGAAAAGTTATCTACTCCCATAGTAGTGTTCACTTTGAAACTTTCTTTTCTTTGTAAAGTGTAGAGGAAAATGTAGGAAGTGTAGGAAAGTGTAGAGAGCATATTCATATCCCACCTACCTCTATGTATTGAATATTACTGGTATAAATTTGTGCATGACCAAACTGCCAGAGATCAGCTGACAACACTGTCATATATATTATCATTATTTATTAAATAAATGATGCATTGAAAGAGAATAAAGATGCTCAACAGAAACAAAGAGAAAGAAAGATATTATTTTAGGTTGGACTTCAATATTTCTATAAGAGGGGATAGACTGACAGTTCATGTTCTGGCCCCTTGAGAATACAGGACTGACTAACTCCAGCATGATATGTAGAGAGCAAGTCAGAGAAGTAGAGATTGAAGGATAGAAAAGGAAGAGGGAGAGAAAATGGCAAAATACTATAGCAAAATAGATGCCAAATAGATTAAAAGTGATCTCACAAAGGTGAAAGAACTAATTGCAATGGAACTTGATGTACCAGGGAATCCAGAGAGAAAGCTCTAAAATAAAAATTGCAAGAAATGAAAATTTATAGAAACATAATAATGATGCAAAGTTTTATCATAATTTATGATGTCAAGCAGAGACTAGATAAATAAGGTCCTAGAGACTGGCTATAATTTTCTTGAAAACCTAATGTAAATGTCATTTGGCAAGGTGTGTGACCTTCCATTCCCCACAGGCCTTCACAAGCCCTGTATTATATAAGGTTATGTGCCTGATCCCCGAGGCATTCAGATTTTTGATGCTAGTCAAGAGGATATAAAATTTGAGATCAACTGGCTTTAAATAACAGATATATGATATTTCCTCCTTATAAAGGAAAAAATTTTAATGTTGATATTTCTGAAATCAGAGTCGTCTTACATTAAAGCTAAAAGAAACTTAAAGCAGTCATGAATGCATTTTAATAAGGATTTAATAAAGCATCTAGATGCAACTTGAAGTAAGGCATAAATTTAACCTTGTAGGGAAGTAATTCTATTTTATTGTCAATTTCATTCTTTGCTTTGCATTGCATATCCCAAATAGCTGGATGTTAACATCAATTTGGATTCCTAATTTTCACTTACAATGTTTTCTAAATATTACTATCTGATGTAGCATTGACACAAAAATAATTGTGTAGAAGATTGTCCATCATGTTCTAGCCAATGCAATCATAAGGCAAAACAATACTCTAATCTCTCAGAATAAATTACAGAATTTTAAAAGATGGTGAAGTTAGTATGAACAATGCATGAGTTATAAAGGCTATTACTCAGGAACCAAACATCTAATTGTCTAAAACTTACAGTTGAATTTCTAGAGAAGATGTTAGGAAAGAAAGAAACACCGATAATGTTCAGACATTAATGGAGAGGTACTAAAGAAGGTGTATAACAACAAGGATCAATGCATGCTATTAGAGATTAGTTAGTAGACAAAAATTTGTGTACATTTAATGCAGTGTTGTTTATTCTTCCTGAAAAAGCTGTTATTAAATCAATGCTTTCTCTTGTGATTATGGAATCATAGTATTAAGGAAATAAATTGTAACGAATTTTGCATTGTGTATATTAGATGGCTCCTTTATACAGGACAATAATATATTTAAAGAAGTTTATCATATGTGAAGGGGAACAGAATAAATCACCCTAAAATATGCCTCTTTGGAATAAGAATTATCTTGAGCTTATTATTTTTAAGAAACAGCAAGAGAAAGGAGAAGCTCTGAAAGCTGAGTAAAAGTCATTCTTGTAAGGGACATTTGGGGCTTCCCAGATGGCTCACTGGGTAAAGAATTCGCCTGTAATGCAGGAGATACAGGAGATGCAGGTTGAGATAAGGGTTGGATCCTGGGTCAGGAAGATCCCCTGGAGAAGGAAATGGCAACTCACTCTAGTATTCCTGCCTGAAAAATCCCATGGACAAAGGAGCCTGGTGGGCTATGGTCCAAAGGATCACAAAGAGTTCAACACCACTAAGCATGCATAGTTTGGTGGTGGTGGTGGTGGTGTTGTTGTTGACAAGGGACATTTACAATGATAAGGGAAATCTCCATTGGTAAGGGTATCTCCCTCTCTGTGCCAGGAAAAGAAAGACTATATCTAAAAAGCAAATCTCTGGAAACTTAACAATGGAGAAAGCATGAACTTAAGTCTGCATAACAACTGCAATGTCCTTTACTGTGCTTTGCCTGATAACCTCCCATAACTGGCTCACCCTGAGGCAGGAGACACATGGGCCCCGCCCAGGGTAAAGCAATTGGTGATTCATTCTCTATTGACTCCAAGACAAGAATAGCAGGATAATTAAGGGAGGAGGCTGGGCCATGCCCAGACCACATATCTCTCATTCCTGAAGTCAGGAGACCACACATGAGCAGAAAAGTTCATTAAACTTTTAAAGTTCATAGAGGAATGATACTAACTAATGCTAGCCTACCCATTCATCTTTTTGGTAAAATCCATCCTGGTTAAGAGATGCGTGCGCACAAATGGAAGGATCCTGAGATATACCAAATATGGACTGTGAACCAGACAAATCAAAATGATTGGCCAAAGAAAACCTGGAAGAAATACCCCATAAAAGTGATTTAAACTGCCACGATGGTGCAACTCAGGGAATCTCCCTCTGAATCTGCCCATGTCTACCCACATGTACTATACTCTTTTTCCTCCTATAAATACTTTACTTACTTCACTATTTTCTGTTTCTGTAGAAATTCTTTGTAGAAATTCTGCAAAGGCAAAGGAAAAGGGCCAGGGCCCTTGTCACTCACGACTGGTCTAGTGGCTGGGATCTGGTACTTTCATCACCCAAATCCAACCTCAGTCTCTGGCTGGGAACCCAGGCCCTTCTCCAAGCAGTTGCAGGGTGAGGGCACCTGAGGTCACCCCCACCCCCAACATCTTTTGCCTTTAGCTGGAGCTAGTAATTAAGGTTGTGGCTTGGGCTATTTGGGAGAGTTACTCAGTTTTCCTAGTATATCCCATGTATACAGGAGATAAACATGCTATTAAACTTGTTTGTTTTTCTCCAGTTAAGCTGTCTTTCATTACAGGAGGCACCTCAGCCAAGAATCTACAAGAATACTGAATACTGGAGTGGGTTGCCATTTCCTTCTCCAGGAGAGCTTCTCAACCCAGGGTTCAAACCCATGTCTCTTAGGTCTCCTGCATTAGCAGGTGGTTTCTTTACCACTAGCACCACCTGAGAAGCCCCATACAGGAGGTAAACATGCTATTAAACTTGTTTGTTTTTCTCCAGTTAAGCTGTCTTTCATTACAGGAGGCACCTCAGCCAAGAACCTAGAAGGGTAAAGGGGAAATTATCTTCCTTCCCTGCACAGGCTAATTTACAAAAAATTCTAATAAATTTGAAATCAGAAAATAGCCATCAATCATCAATACAACTAAAAATATATCATGTAACTATAAATATTATCACCCCTAATTATTATGAGGTGAAGAAATTTTAAAATACAAAAAAATAGGTATAAAATTTAATAAAATTTAAAGAGGTACAAATCTGTAAGATACAAGCAAACCTATAACCTTGGGCAAATTACTAGATTTAGACTATTACGTAAGAGAATTTAAAGACAGCTAACTCAGGTAAATGTACTAACCCAGTGATTCTCAGCCTTCTCAGCTTCTCATTAGGAACTGAAAAGAACAAACACCATACTCAAGCCTAAATAAATTAAATTGAAATCTTGGAGGCAATTAAAAAGGTCATTAGTATTTTTTTAAAGCTCTACAAGTAATTCTGAAATGCATTCACTATGAGCAATGGATTGAACAAAAATATTTGAAAATTTGTCATTAGGAAAATAAAGCAAAAAAGGATAAAAGCACAGATAGATATATTTAACAGGAAAAAACAACTGTAATAAGAAAATCCAAAAGAGATTTTTAAATAAATAGGTAAGATTCTAGTGTGTGGATGTGTGTGGGGGGTTGGGAATTTCCTTTACCCTTCTAGGTTCTTCTGACTGGTCTAAAGAATTAAACTGAAATGAGAAAAATTAACAGGAAAAAAAAAACAAATTTTATTATGTACATATAGGGGCTTCATAAGAATATAAAGCCCAAGGACATCAGGCAATTAAAGTTTGTATGCCATCTAAGAGAAAGAAAGACAAGGGTTTAGGTGGCTTCCCCTGTGGCTCAGCTGTAAAAGAATCCACCTGCAATGCAGGAGACACAAGTTCAATCCCTGGGTTGGGAAGATCCCCCAGAGAAAGGCATAGCAACCCACTCCAGTATTCTTGCCTGGAGAATCCCATGGACAGAGGAGCCTGGTGGGCTACAGTCCATAAATCGTTGCAAAGAGTCAGACATGACTGAAGCAACTTAGTATGCATGCATGCAAAGGGGTTTAGGACTTCAAAGAAGAAGAAGGTAATTCACAAGAAGATGAAAAAAGCAAATGTCCTGTAAACAAACATTTGCTGGGCCATACAGAAACATTGGGACACAGTGAGGAATTTTAACCAACACTTTGCTAGATTTTTCCCTGTCTCCCTTCAAGGAATAGGTCCTCTTATCTAAGTTCTTTTACTCAGTTGAGAGAAGGTTAAAGGTTCTTCTTGAGTCTTTTGGGCCTTGACTGCTTTCAGCTCAAAATAAACTTTATGCCAAAGGTGGCAAATTTTGCTCCCTGCACTAGCAAAGATAAAGAAAGACTGTAATAACATAAAATCAGAAATGCAATAGTGTATTACAGAGAGATGTAATAAATTAAAGATAGATGTTATCTTATTATAAGTCATTCAAGCTTTTATGAAAATAAATTTTAAAGCCACAATTAAATAAGTGATTTTCTGTAAGAATTGTGAAGTATAAAAACACAATAGCCAAGTGAGAAATTTAAAAATTACCAAAAAATTGCCCCAACAAAGGCTCCAACCAGGATGATTTACTAATGGATTCTTTCAACATTTCAAGGAAAAGAAAATCACCACTTTATATAACTCCCCTAGGATAACAAAAACGCTGGAAAGCCACAAAGGTGAATTTCAATGCCTAACAGACAAGCCATGAAAAAAGTTAACTCTGGAGCAACAGTTCTCACCGTGGCTTCATGTTAGAATCACCTGTAGAGCTTTATAAAATCGTGATGTTTGGGCCACATCCACATCTATACACACCCACACACAATGAAATCAGGATGCCTCAGACTGGGCCCAGGTATAAGGGATTTTAAAGCTCCCCAAATGATTACAGTGTGCAAGCCAAGGTTGGAAACTACTGCTCCAGAGCAATTTCACTACTTAATGATTTATAGAGCAAAGATCCTAACTAAAATACAAGCAAACAAAATTCAGGAGTCCATAAGAGTTATAAGCCAACTACACAAAAAGCAGCATTTTCCTCACAGATGCAAAGATGTTTCCAAATAAAGAAGTAAGAACAAATATATAATGATCTCACACTGTTTCCTACCACATACATTTTAAAATTCCAGCAATTCCTTAACAGGATTAAAAAGCATCTGTTTTAAAACAATAGCCTAAACTTTCAGTACTATATTTAATTTAACTATGTGTCTAACACAATCAGGAACAGAAACAAAAATGCCCCTACCAACATCATGATTTAATATTTTTTTAGGCATCCTGGACAAGGTAAGAAGTACAAATATTAGCAAGAAAGACACAAAGGTGTCATTATAAGGAGACATAATAATGGCACAGGCAAATGCTGAAAAACTACGGATAAATAAAAGATTTTAACATAACCACAACCGAACCAAAAATACCCTTATGTACTAGCAATGCTGCTGTTGCTGCTAAGTCACTTCAGTCTTGTCCAACTCTGTGCAACCCCATAGACAGCCTGAAAATACAGTGGAAGGACAAAATAGGTTCACAATAAATAAAAAATAAAAAAAATACAAATAGTTTTAATGAAAACTCTGTGACCTAGATATAACTCTAAAAATATTTACTAAAATATATAGAACATGACAAAAAATAGGACAGGTGAAGTTTATTCTGGATAAACACACTGAAATAACATATTTCAAGTGGATATTTCATTGGTGTCTTCCAAGGACTTGAAAAAATGATCTAATTTCATCTGATAAAAATAAACAGGTCATCCTATTAAGGATAATTATGAAAATTAAACATAATGTAAAAGACATAACTCTCCCAGATTTTATACCTTACTATTATGCCTCGATTATTAAAAGTGTAAAATCGGAGTAATAAGAAACATACTAATGTGTAGAAAAGAATAGATGGTCTGGAAATGGGCTCTATTGAAAAGACGAATTTGAAAATGAACTCCCTTAGTCGTGTCTGACACTTTGTGACCCCATGGACTGTAGCCTACCAGGCTCCTCCATCCATGGGATTTTCCAGACAACAGTACTGGAGTGGATTGCCATTTCCTTCCCAGGGGATCTTCCCAACCTAGGGATAGAACCCAGGTCTCCCACATTGCAGGCAGATGCTTTAACATCTGAGCCACCAGGGAAATCTCTTACATATAGGAATTTAGCACATGATAAAAGAGGAGTCATATTACTAAGTTTAAAAAGTACTAATGTAGAAAAGTATCAATGTATATCTCCACCTAAAATAAATTATAACCCCAAATAAATACCAGACAGATTATAAGATTAAATATAACAAATCGGTTCTTTTTACCCTCCAAAAAAAAGTGTATATGTGTTAAAGCCCTTAAAGAGAGGATGATCATTTCTGAGTTATGAAAAAAAGAGAAAACTATGACAGAAAAATATTAAAATTTAACTATAAAAATAAGTTACTTCAAAAATAAGTTACTAAAATACAAATTAAAAACAAGTAATATACAAATTAAAAATTGTAGGAAATATGACAAAATTTTATTTCATTAAAAATTTCTAATTAATTTTTAAAAGATCCTAAAAAAAAAAAAAAAACAATTTAAAATGTACCAGGGTCAATTTTAAAAAAGGAAAACATTCACTCAAAAATTATCAGATAACAACAAATTATTTGTGAGGCACTAGTTTTGTTTATTTATATTAAATGAGCCTGGTAGGATTATTCATTACCTACGAGATTTTAAATTATTAAAGTTATTCTGAGGTACTGTGACGCTATGAGGAGCCATTTTAAAATTCCTACACTTTGTCTAACTCCATTTTTGGGCATGCAGTCCCGAAGAAACAAACCAAAATATGGAGAAACATATGGCGCAAGGATATTATTTTCAGCATCTTTTTTAATTATAGAAAAAAATTAGAGCGGGGAAATTACAGATCTAACAAGAAGGGAAGGATTTGGTGAATTATGGCACATCCACGTGTTCCATGAAATATTCTGAAGGCACTAGTATAATGTTTTTAAAAACGATGCAGCAGTAAGAGAAATGCTTTTAGGCTACAAAAAAACAGAGTGGAAAAAAAAAGGACTGAAATGATAATAGGCTACAATTATAACTACGTTTTCAAAACCATGTATGTTTAGACTATGTTTTTAAAAACCGTAATTACATTTTTTATTTTTTAAAAAATTGGGGGTTAGAAAAGAAACAAAAAGCCAGCAATGGCTCCAATGGCGGCAGCTCCAACGGTAGGCTGGCTGGGACGCAGGATGTGGGGGGAGGGGCAGCTGTTGGGCGGAGGGAACAGACCTGAGGTAGAGGCAGAAAGGTGGGGCCCAGCTTGGAGGAGTGCTTCCGGTGGCCAGGGCTGGTGGGCGGGATGATCTGTGCCCTTCCCCCACCCTTCTCCAGCACTGGGTTTGGCCCGCTCTCCTGCACTCCGTCGGCTAAATGGACTTCTAGGCCACCAGGCCAGCTCAGGGGCGCCTCTGTGGGGTCCCTAAAGCACCTTGTAGTCTTTTGGAGGGCTATGATATTTCTCGAGGGCCTCGTATTCCAAACCAAATGGAAGTGCTTTCTAGTCACCGGAAGTGCTTTGACACCCGGAAGTAGATCCGTTGGAGGCGGGGGTGGGAGGCGGAATTGGTCCGTGATCCGCGAGGCACGCTGTGGCTTCGGACGCCGAACCCGGCTTTCGGTGAACGTTGGATCTTTGTGACTTTTCCAAATACCTTTGAGATCACGAACTCAGTGGAAGAACCTTGGCATCACTAGAACACTGAGAACTGGGACAGGCGAGTGAAAAAAAGGAGAGCAGAGCGGTCCCGAAGCCGCGGAAGCGGCGCAAGTTCAGCGCTAAGGTAGGATCCCCCAGCAAACGTGGATCCTCTGGTGTCCCAGTGACGTGGCCCCCTCCAGCCGGCCAGTTTAGAACTCTATATTATGTCCCGGGGAGTCTAGCAGCCCCGAGGACCTAAAAGTCCAAAAGGACATTCTTGTGGCCTTCAAGCCGAGGTATCCTGGGCCTCATCCTACCAGGGAATTCCTCCTCCCACCTCTCCCATTCCTTACGCTCCGGTGTGGGTAGAAAAGCCTCCGAAGACTACTGATTCGGAGTGCTTGAGGTTCTTCTCATCTTTGGAATCGCCTTAGCGCCATCTGCATTTGTTCTGCTAGCTGTCGAGAAGAAATGGCTTCTCTAAAGGATGCTAAGGTTAATCCCAAAAACAGTTCCTGTGACTCTGCAAACGCAGAATTTGCAGCCAGAGCTGACGGTCAAAATACTGAGGAAGCAAATGGCGGACAGAGAAAGCAGGGTAGTCAGCAAGACCAAAGCACATCAATGGTCGACTTGAAGGCAATTCAGGGAGTCCCAGGACCATCAGTGCCAGGAGAGGCTGCCGCTAGTACAAAAGGGAGTGCAGCAGAGCAGCCCAGCCCTGGAGAAAGAGGAGCCAGCAGTATCCCCTTCTCTGGTCATCACGGAAAACTGTCAGCCTCAGAGGTCAGAGTGGAGAATATAGAGATTGGAGGCATCTGTGACAAAAGAATGATGATACAGCCTGAGCAGAAGCCACTTGGTGACCCAAAGTCATCCTTTTCTGAAGAAGGCTCTTCTGCCCGAAAATTTTCAGACAGCCATGACCATACTTCAGAAATCCCAAAACACCAAAACCAGGGTGTGGTAACTGAGCACTCTTCTTCAGGATGTGACTGGTCTGATTTGGGTGAGGCTCCTACATTGGGATTCCCTCAGGAAGAGCCAGTCTCACTCAGTATGGCAGAAACTTCAAAGCCTCCATCCTTCACAACTGAGCAGATTACCTACTGGCCTAATTGGTACAGTGGCCCTTGGCATGACTCTGCCAGCTACTGGCCCAGCAGTTCCAGGCCTCCTTGCTACTCTTCCATGGGCCATGGCATCAGCAGCAGCAGCATATACCTGGCTGGAAGGAGCAGCCAGAGCTACTGGAGTGATTATTCCTCCAGTTTTCTAGTGTCCTCCTCAGACTGGTCCAGAGAGTTGATGGCATCAGAAGGTCAGTCTCTAAGTTCTCATTCATTTCTTTTCTCTAAAGGTTCAGAAACCAACGTGAAGGAGGGGACATGGCATCTCCAAGAGGAGATCCCACCACATCATCAGGGAGGCTATGCATATTATTCCCTGCCAAAGAGCCAGTGGGAACAAAGCCTAGAGTTGGGTTTCATTGATACCCACCTGCCAAAGCACCATTGGCAGCAAAGCCTAGAGGGTTTCATTGATACCCATTGTCACCTGGAAATGCTGTTTTCCAAGCTGTGTTTCAAAGGGACCTTTGGCAAGTTCAGAGAAGTTTATAGCCGCTCCTTCCCTAAGGAATTTCAAGGCTGCATCTCTGATTTCTCTGATCCTCGCACACTAAACAATGGTCTATGGGAGGAGATGTTGAAAGATGACATGACTTGGGGGGCCTTTGGCTGTCACCCCCATTTTGCAAGTTGCTACAATGACATTCAAGAAAGAAGCATTATGCAAGCCTTACGGCACCCCAAGGCTATAGCATATGGAGAAATTGGCTTGGATTATTCCTATAAGTGCAGCACACCTATTCCAGAGCAGCAGAAGATATTTGAGAAGCAGCTACAGCTGGCCGTGTCTCTAAAGAAGCCCATAGTGCTCCACTGCCGAGAAGCTGACAGCGATCTGCTGGGCATCATGAAAAAACTTGTGCCCTCTGACTACAAGATCCATAGGCATTGCTTTATTGGTAGTTACCAAGTCATCGAGCCTCTTCTGAACTACTTCCCCAACATGTCCGTGGGCTTCACAGCAGTCCTGACCTACCCTTCTGCCTGGGAGGCCCGGGATGCTCTGAAAAATATCCCGCTGGAGAGAATCCTCGTGGAAACCAATTCTCCCTACTTCCTCCCAAATGGGGTTTCTAAAAGGTCTTGCCGGTATTCCCATCCAGGACTGGCCTTGCATACAATTGAAGAGATTGCCAAAATTAAAGATCAGCCGATCTCTCACACCTTGGTTACCATACGAAAGAACACTAGTCGCGTCTACAATATTTAAGCAGGGAGGGCACAGTCAGGAGTCTTCCAGAAAAGGGAGACCAGCATCCTGACAACATAAACATAGACTTGGTTTGAACTCTGCCTGTGTCCCAGGTCAAGGAGGTGTTTGGCAAACCCATTGGAACAGAAGAAACCAGAACAGGATGTTCTCCTCAAAAGCTCTTCATAAGACTTCTGCTTCTGGTTGGTAGGGTGGGGTGCAACAGGATGGGAGGAGGGCTAAGGGGAACTATCCTTAATGTTATTAGGGGTTTCCTCCTAGCCCAATTGTGCCAGGGTGGTCCATAAAGAAGAAAGAGTTCCATAGGGTTCAAGTTTGCTTATCCAAATGCTTGTTCTCTGCAGCCTGTGTTTTTGAGCAATTGGTGACTAAAGTCACCCTCCTGTCTTAAAAAGGGGGGGGGGGAGGGGCAAGGAATGTTGAATTTTAGAAATGAGCTAGTGACTTGTTCTGTTTATTGCCAAAATATATTTGTTATTATAGGCGTTCTATAATCCATATGGGTTGTTGTTAAATTCTTAAAATTTGTCACTGTTCAACTTGTAATTTCTAAAGATAAACTACAGTATCGTTTCATCTAAGAGAAAATCAGTTTAGATAAAAATGAGTTAATAGTCATAATAAGGGTGGGGGGGACTGTCGGGTAGCTTAGAATGAAAGGAGCCAAACTGGTGAAATCTTAAAACCACTGAGATGGGTTTTGACTCTGAACTGAACTTCCTCACAACACTTGGATAACTAAAGCTCTTCAGATAACCAGCATTTAATAGCAATTCTTCATTCAAATTGTTCTGATTTGTTACAAAGGCAAATGTATACCACTTAGAAAAATCACTCTCCAGAAGGGCAGAAACAGAGAAGAGCTTCAGCTGCCCACTTGGCAAATAGCAGTCCTCCTTGAGAAATTAAAATGAACCCACATTTTAGGGAAAACATTTGAATTAGGAAATTTAATTTTGCCAGCCAAAGCACATACTTAAGTCTAGGAGTCCCATTACTGGATGAGAAATTCCATTTTTAAAATGGAAAATCACTTTTGAAAACTAAATCAATGAAAAGAGGCCTAGCATACTCCAGACTTCTCTAGTTTCCTTTGTGCCTGTTTATGAGGATCCAGAAAATTCAGCTGGCTCTTCACCATCTGGTTCTCAGTTCAGAAGTCTCCTGCACAGAGAAGCCTTCCCTGACCACCAATTTGTAAGGGTTCACCTCACCTAAGAGGAAAAAAATCCTTGGTTTACTATTTTTATTTCATCCTAGCACTTAGCCTTGTTTAAGATTGTATTGTTAATATAATGTGTTCATTGGTTATCTTCCCCACTAGGTTGTAAGTTTACATACTTGTGATTCTCCTTCACACTGTACATACACCTGATGTTAGAAAAGTGCCTCGAATAGAGCAGGCACTCAGCAAAGATTTCTTGGAATAATGTGAATGAATAACTGACTTTATTAACAACTGGCAGTAAATGATAATATCTGAGCAAAGGGGCAGATACTAGTAAGAGAATAGAAATTAAGCCATCCTAGTCTAGCACTCCTGTTTAATTTACAAGGCAAGGCAAGGCAAGGTTGAAAGGCCACGTATACTCTGCCAGTAGATGTCATCGATAATAAAAGGAATAAATAAAAAAGATCAAGCCCTACCAGGGACTTGACAGTTCATATTTCCTATGAATAATACTGAGTATAGCATAGATTTCTTTGCTGGGAATCTAGTCATTTGAGAAAAAGAAAGCTGTAGCTAAAGTGCTTCGCTTTCCTTAGAACAAAAGAAGTTGATGCAATGTTAAAGGTGCGATTTAATTATATTATGCAAGACAGAAAACATTCAAAAATTAAGCCAGTGTTTTGAGTTAGGAAGGTTTTTCTTTTTTTCATTTAATGTATGCTTTAGATAGACATTGTTCACAGTGTGTCCCTCAACCCACTGGAGCCCTGAGCTTTTGATAAACAATTTTAGGAAAGAGGGTTTCATGGACACACATATTTGGTAAACAATGAGTTGTACAAAGTTTCTCAGATTTCTTTTTAATCTCACATGTTCTGTGATATACCAACACGAGCCACAAATACCCAAAAAGATGTTTCTTAAAGTTGTGCTGTGCTTAGTTTAGTTGCCAGTTGTGTCTTTGTGACCCCATGGACTGTAGCCCACCAGGCTCTTCTGACCATGGGGATTCTCCAGGCAAGAATACTGGAGTGGGTAGCCTATCCCGAAATGGCAACCGACTGCAGTATTCATGCCTGGAAAATCCCATGGACAGAGGAGCCTGGTGGGCTACAGTCCATGGCATTGCAAATAGTCAGACACAACTGAGCACACATGCATGCACGGCACAATTCAGTGAGCTCAAGTTCTTTAGAAACACAAGCTTGGGAAACACAGCCTTAGTCACACTCTTGCTGTTGTGATGCCCTTATCACACTTTGTACAAATCTCTACTCATGACATTCTAACATCCTCTTTCATTTACCTTTCTCACAACATAAGATCTGTGGAAAACACAGTGTCATCAATCTGGTCCTAGCAAAGTGGCATTACCAAGGGGGCACTTTAAAAACAAGTGTAAACGAATGTTTGCATTTGTAAGCACAAAATCAGTAAGACAAATAGGATATACACATATTAAAGTTCTGTTCCAAAAAAAAAAAAAATCTCCTTTTTACATGGAGAAAATACTTTTCTTAACCTGCTCATCTCCCTCTACATTTTTGATGACAAATGCATAGACTATACTCTGCAGTGTTTCTAACATGTGAGAGCCTTGCCATTATTTCTTTAGGAATGGAAGTGAGCAATAGTCTTTTTTATATAGTGTAGTATATCCAGAGTGGCAGAAGTCAAAAATCACAATCTTTCTTTTACTTATTTCATGAAAGCAGTAACGAACACTTTATCTGTTAATGTTACTAGTCAAAAGAAAAAAAAAAAGAAACAAAAAAATAATGAAAAACAAGGAAAAAAAAAACACAAAAAAAATCCCACAAAATAAAAACAAACATCATGATCCAGATGTGCAAAATTTGAGCAGTTTGTAAGTCGTTTTCATTAAAGTCATAGATAGTTCATTGAATTGCAGAGATTGATTATTTAGCATTCATGTTTGTATGGCACTTGGTTTGTCTACTGTCCTGTTCTGGAAGTTCAGAGAGCCATGAAGGTAGCCAGGGATCTAGAATTTCAATTTGTCATAAGTGGTCCCTGGGCCATCAGTCAGTCCAGAGTCACCAGGTCTCTCATGCCCATTAATGGGCTGGGCTCTCTGAACCTTGGCAGTCTTTCCACACTGCACATCAATATTTCACTTCACTTAACTTTTAGAAAGGCAGTTATTTCTATCTTTAAAGCTCAAAAGGAACAAATTGCCCACTTTGTCTTGGGAGATGGGAGGATTCTGTTTCTTCAGCTGGTCTTTATTCATATCTGACATCAAAATGAGTACCTGCTTATTGTGGAATTTTTGAGACTACTAAAGAGCACATACAGGGAAAAAAAGTTCAGAATCCTACTACTAGGAAACAGTTTAACAACTGAAGTAGCTCTCTAGAGGTTTCCCCTAACATTTCCATAGTTTTGGCCAGTTCCAGCATTGTACTCCTTGAGTCAGCTTTACTAATTAGTATTTACTATAAAATTCATTTTGCATCATAATTAGCATAAGCAGTGCATTTTACTTCCTCTGAATTTGTGATGTAAATGCATTATTTTGTGTATTATGGTTTGCTTCCCTGAGCAGCAAACTAGAAGTGTGTTAATTCTGTTGTATGTTTTTAAGACTCAGCTCTTTGATCTCTTGTTCAGATCTTTTCTGCTTACTGATTTATAAAATGCTGCTTTTAAGTTTTGTTTTTTCCTTCAGTTCTTGGGTATCTGTTTTTTTGCTACTTTTTTCTAATGCCTTAAGTCTAATTTGGGGGGGAAAGACAAAGTATTAAACACCACAGATTTGCTTTAATTATAACTCTGCTATGGCGATAGGATTTTTATTTTAATGATGTTTATTTTTCCACTAAAAATTAATACATATGCATTACACAAATGTGAAAATAGGAACAGAAAGAAGTATAGGATATTTCCACTACCCCCAAACCCACTGTTTTATTAATGTCTTTTCTTAACATAATTGTGACTCTATGTTAAATTATACATACTTTCTAAAAAATTGTATTTTTCTTACTATGTCAAATTATATATATATTTTTTAAATGCATATGTTTTCATGCCTGTACTCACTGAAGATTTGTATGCCATAAAATCCCACCACCAATCTATATACAATGTTCATGTGTATGTTGAGTAAGCAGAGTTAAAGAAAGAATATTTACAGGTCCGAGAGATTTCAATTCTATTCATTGTTTTTAATTTGTAAAGAATTGTCAGTTCAAGTGTTAATTCCAAAAATTAACATCTATTGGAACAATGCCCTTGAATGGACAAAAATAATGTATTTTTTTCTTTTTATATCCCTATCTTGCATTTGTCATTTTACTGTTTATTGTGCTTTTATCTTTCAATAAACATTTAAAATATTTACAATCTGTTTTCAACTTTATTTATATTTTGTAATTTACTCATGCGTTTGTTCCCATTGCTTACCATTAACCCTTTTATTTTATGACTTCCCCCAAGGTTGAACCATTTAATTTGCTTTATGATTGGCTGGAGTTCAAGCAACTTTCTCAGGAAAAGACTGTGGGTGGCATGTTTATGAGAAATCATATATCTGAGAAAATCTTTCTGCTGCTTTCATTAATAGTACCTTGGCTGAGTCTAGAACTTTTGGGTCACATACATTTTCCTCTAAAAGTTAGAGACAATGCTTCACTGTCTCCTGGTATTTAATTTGCATAGCATTCTGATGTCAACTTCTCTTTATTTGGAGGGTTAAACTACTTTTTCTCTCAGGATGTCAGGTAATTTCTTTGCTTTGCCCTTGAAATTAACATAAAAAAATACCAGAATATATCTGCTTATTGGTCTCTCTTTTATTATTTTCTCTGGTACACACTAAGCATTCAGTCTATAGATCTGTGACTTTTTATAGCTGAGAAAGTTGGTTTTATTATTTTCTTATAGTATGCTTAATTGATTTGATTGCTTTTAATCTAGCTTTTAATTCTTTAGGAGCAACTGTCTATTTTATTGGAGAAGGCACGGGCACCCCACCCCAGTACTCTGGCCTGGAAAATCCCATAGACAGAGGAGCCTGGTGGGCTGCTGTCCATGGAGTCGCTAAGAGTTGGACACAAATGAGCGACTTCACTTTCACTTTTCACTTTCATGCATTGGGGAAGGAAATGGCAACCCACTCCGGTGTTCTTGCCTAGAGAATCCCAGGGACCGGGTATCCTGGTGGGCTGCCATCTGTGGGGTCACAGAGTCGGACATGACTGAAGTGACTTAGCAGCAGCAGCAGCAGCCTATATTATAGGAGCTCCACCTTTTGTGCAACCTTTCATTACCTATCTCACTGCTCTCATATCTGACCTTTCCCTCTGCATTCTGGGAGAATTTCTCAAGTTTGCCTCTTCCATATCATTTTCTCCAGTTTCTTTTCTTTCTTTCTTTTTTTCTTTTTTTTTTTTACTATATATAGTGCTTTTTAGTTTCCTCACATTTCTTCCTCCTTTAGTGAACTCCCTTTGCCTTTTCACCTATGGGCTCATTCAGCAATATTTTAAATGTATTCTCTTGTTCTCTTTTCTCCTTCTAACCTTCACTTCAGTTTGCTTTAACCACTTTGTTTCATATACTTCTTTCCACTTAATAGGAAGCACAAAGCAAATTATCAAAAATATTCATTTTCTTATGGAAAACATCTTTTTAAAATAAATATTTCTCTTCCTCTGCCCCTTAAATACTATGTTCTTCTCCATTTATGTTACAGAGCCTTTTCAGAAACCTTCTGTTGGGTTTCTTTGTTCATTCTTGAATAAAGAACAGTGTATCCAGACTGATGTTTTTCTAAATCTAGGGTGGGCAGGTCTTCTTTCCTTCCTTCACTGCCAGTTCCAATGTTCTGATTCCTCCTGTCAGTGGGAAGCTGGTTGATAGAAATTCATACACAGCCTATTAAAAGAAGCAGGGGCCATGGAGAGTCCTTGCAGGAAAAACTTCAGGTTTTTCCATGCAAGCATTTTATAAATTGACCCGACTTCCACTCTGGGAACAGAGTGTGTATAGCCAGTCCATGTTCATTGCCTGCCACATCAGAGCAACGCCCTAATGCAGGGATTGCTTTTTCCCTGCAGTGTGACTATTACTCAGTGGGCCTCCTAGTAACACTCTTAATCCATCAATAGCTATGAAAGTAAGCCCAGTGGAAGTCCCTACAGATTGTCAGAACTCCACAACTCCATTCTTGTCACTTCCTTAGGAAGTGAAATTTCACACTGGTTTTGGTATAATTCTTCAAAATGACTTCACCTGCACTGTATCCAGTGGAAATTCTTCACCATTTGCAGCATGAAGATGGAACTTCTCCCTGGCCTCCAAAACTATTATGGACTCTCCACTGCTTGTCAGCCTTTTGGCTAAGATGAAGTGTGACTTCTCCATATTTAAAAATTTTGCAGTCATTTTATTTGGGATTGCGAACATGGAGATGTTCATCTAAGCATCAATGCCCAAGTTATAACCTCACACCAAATTCTCATTTTTTCCTCATTTCTTTTTTGATAGATTTATGTTCCTATGGATACTGTGTTCAAATAGGCATATCTTATTTTAGAAAATTCAAGTTATACAAATCTGAATCTCATTTAGCTGAACATAAGAGATGGTCAATAAAGGTAAATTCAATAACTAAATAAAAATACAAACTAGAGAAAGATAATTTCTAGAAATTTTTATATGATAAAAAATCATAAATCAATTTATGCTCCAATTTTTTTGGTCTGATGGGATTTATTTTTTTAATATAAATTTATTTTAATTGGAGGCCAATTACTTTACAATATTGTATTGGTTTTGCCATATATTGACATGAATCCGCCATGGACGTACATGTATTCCCCATCCTGAACGCCCTTTCCACCTCCCTCCCTATACCATCCCTCTGGGTCATCCCAGTGCACCAGCCCCAAGTACCCTGTACCATGCTTTGAACCTGGACTGATGATTCATTTCACATATGATAATATACATGTTTCAATGCCATTCTTCCAAATCATCCCACCTTCACCCTCTCCCACAGAGTCCAAAACACTGTTCTATACATCTGTGTTTCTTTTGCTGTCTCACACACAGGGTTATCATTACCATTTTTCTAAATTTGATATATATGCATTATTATACTGTATTGGTGTTTTTCTTTCTGGCTGACTTCACTCTGTATAATAGGCTCCAGTTTCATCCACCTCATTAGAACTGATTCAAATGTATTCTTTTTAATGGCGGAGTAATACTCCATTGTGTATATGTACCACAGCTTGCTTATCCATTCGTCTGCTGATGGACATCTAGGTTGGTTCCATGTCCTGGCTATTGTAAACAGTGCTGTGATGAACATTGGGGTACACGTGTCTCTTTCAATTCTGGTTTCCTTGGTGTGTATGCCCAGCAGTGGGATTGCTGGGTCATATGGCAGTTCTATTTCCAGTTTTTTAAGGAATCTCCACACTGTTCTCCATAGTGGCTGTACTAGTTTGCATTCCCACCAACACTGTAAGAGGGTTCCCTTTTCTCCACATCCTCTCCAGCATTAATTGCTTGGAGACTTTTGGATCGCAGCCATTCTGACTGGTGTGAAATGGTACCTCATTGTGGTTTTGATTTGCATTTCTCTGATAATGAATGACGTTGAGCATCTTTTCATGTGTTTGTTAGCCATCTGTATGTCTACTTTGGAGAAATGTTTATTTCTTTGCCCATTTTTTGATTGGGTCATTTATTTTTCTGGAATTGAGCTACAGAAGTTGCTTGTATATTTTTGAGATTAATTTTGTCACTTGCTTGGTTTGCTATTATTTTCTCCCATTCTGAAGGCTGTCTTTCCACCTTGCTTATAGTTTCCTTTGTTGTGCAGAAGCTTTTAATTTTAATTATATCCCATTTGTTTATTTTTGCTTTTATTTCCAGTATTCTGTGAGGTGGGTCATAGAGGATCCTGCTGTGATGTATGTTGGAGAGTGTTTTGCCTATGTTCTTCTCTAGGAGTTTTATAGTTTCTGGTCTTACATTTAGATCTTTAATCCATTTTGAGTTTATTTTTGTGTATGGTGCTAGAAAGTGTTCTAGTTTCATTCTTTTACAAGCGGTTGACCAGTTTTCCCAGCACCACTTGTTAAGAGATTGTCTTTGCTCCATTGTATATTCTTGCCTCCTTTGTCAAAGATAAGGTGTCCGTTGGTGTGTGGATTTATCTCTGGGCTTTCTATTTTGTTCCACTGATCTATATTTCTCTTTGTGCCAGTACCATACTGTCTTGATGACTGTGGCTTTGTAGTAGAGCCTGAAGTCAGGCAAGTTGCTTCCTCCAGTTCCATTCTTCTTTGTCAAGATTGCTTTGGCTATTCAAGATTTTTTGTATTTCCATACAAATTGTGAAATTATTTGTTCTAGCTCTGTGAAAAATACCATTGGTAGCTTGATAGGGATTGCATTGAATCTATAGATTGCTTTGGGTAGTATACTCAATTTCACTATATGGATTTTTCCAATCCATGAACACGGTATATTTCTCCATCTGTTAGTGTCCTCTTTGATTTCTTTCTTCAGTGTTTTATAGTTTTCTATATATAGGTCGTTTGTTTCTTTAGGTAGATATATTCCTAAGTATTTTATTATTTTCGTTGCAATCATGAATGGAATTCTTTCCTTAATTTCTTTTTCTATTTTCTCAGTATTAGTGTATAGGAATGCAAGGGATTTTTGTGTGTTGATTTTATATCCTGCAACTTTACTATATTCATTGATTAGCTCAGGTAATTTTCTGGTGTATTCTTTAGGGTTTTCTGTGTAGAGGATCATGTCATCTGCAAACAGGGAGAGTTTTACTTCTTTTCCAATCTGGATTCCTTTTATTTCTGTTTCTGCTCTGATTGCTGTGGCCAAAACTTCCAAAACTAAAGTGGTGAGAGTGGGCACCCTTGTCTTGTTCCTGACTTTAGGGGAATGCTTTCAATTTTTCACCATTGAGGATAATGTTTGCTGTGGGTTTGTCAAATATAGCTTTTATTATGTTGAGGTATGTTCCTTCTATTCCTGCTTTCTGGAGAGTTTTTATCATAAATGGATGTTGAATTTTGTCAAAGGCCTTCTCTGCACCTATTGAGATAATCATATGGTTTTTATTTTTCAATTTGTTAATGTGGTGTATTACATTGATTGATTAGCAGATATTGAAGAATCCTTGCATCCCTGGGACCAAAGCCCACTTGGTCATGATGTATGATCTTTTTAATGTGTTGTTGAATTCTGTTTGCTAGAATTTTGTTAAGGATTTTTGCATCTATGTTCATCAGTGATACTGGCTTGTAGTTTTCTTTTTTGTGGCATCTTTGTCAGGTTTTGGTATTAGGGTGATGGTGGCCTCATAGAATGTGTTTGGCGGTTTACCTTCCTCTGCAATTTTCTGGAAGAGTTTGAGTAGGATAGGTGTTAGCTCTTCTCTAAGTTTTTGGTAGAATTCAGCTGTGAAGCTGTCTGGTCCTGGGCTTTTGTTTGCTGGAAGATTTCTGATTACTGTTTCAATTTCCGTGCTTGTGATGGGTCTCTTAAGATTTTCTATTTCTTCCTGGTTCAGTTTTGGAAAGTTGTACTTTTCTAAGAATTTGTCCATTTCTTCCAAGTTGTCCATTTTATTGGCACATAGTTGCTGATAGTAGTCTCTTATGATCCTTTGTATTTCTGTGTTGTCTGTTGTGATCTCTCCATTTTCATTTCTAATTTTATTGATTTGATTTTTCTCCCTTTGTTTCTTGATGAGTCTGGCTAATGGTTTGTCAATTTTATTATCTTTCAAAGAACCAGCTTTTGGCTTTGTTGATTTTTGCTACGGTCTCTTCTGTTTCTTTTGCATTTATTTGTGCCCTAATTTTTAAGATTTCTTTCCTTCTACTAACCCTGGGGTTCTTCATTTCTTCCTTTTCCAGTTGCTTTAGGTGTAGAGTTAGGTTATTTATTTGACTTTTTTCTTGTTTCTTGAGGTATGCCTGTATTGCTATGAACCTTCCCCTTAGCACAGCTTTTACAGTGTCCCACAGGTTTTGGGTTGTTGTGTTTTCATTTTCATTTGCTTCTATGCATATTTTGATTTCTTTTTTATTTATTCTGTGATTTGTTGGTTACTCAGCAGCGTGTTGTTCAGCCTCCATATGTTGGAATTAATAGTTTTTCTCCTGTAATTGAGATCTAATCTTACTGCATTGTGGTCAAAAAACATGCTTGGAATGATTCAATTTTTTTGAATTTACCAAGGCTAGATTTATGGCCCAGGATGTGATCTATCCTGGAGAAGGTTCCATGTGCGCTTGAGAAAAAGGTGAAATTCATTGTTTTGGGGTGAAATGTCCTATAGATATCAATTAGGTCTAACTGGTCTGTTGTATCATTTAAAGTTTGTATTTCCTTGTTAATTTTAATTTTCTGTTTAGTTGATCTATCCATAGGTATGAGTGGGGTATTAACATCTCCCACTATTATTGTGTTATTGTTAATTTCCCCTTTCATACTTGTTAGCATTTGTCTTACATATTGTGGTACTCCTATGTTGGGGCATATATATTTATAATTGTTATATCTTCTTCTTGGATTGATCCTTTGATTATTATGTAGTGTCCTTCTTTTTCTCTTTTCACAGCTTTTGTTTTAAAGTCTATTTTATCTGATAAGAGTATTGCTACTCCTGCTTTCTTTTGGTCTCTATTTGCTTGGAATATCTTTTTCCACTCTTCACTTTCAGTCTGTATGTGTCCCTTGTTTTCAGGTGGGTCTCTTGTAGACAGCATATATAGGGGTCTTGTTTTGTATCCATTCAGCCAGTCTTTGTCTTTTGGTTGGGGCATTCAACCCATTTACATTTAAGGTAATTATTGATAAGTATGATCCCATTGCTATTTACTTTATTGTTTTGGGTTAGAGTTTATACACCCTTTCTGTGTTTCCTGCCTAGAGAAGATCCTTTAGCATTTGTTGAAGAGCTGGTTTGGTGGTGCTGAATTCTCTCAGTTTTTGCTTGTCTGTAAAGCTTTTGATTTCTCCTTCATATTTGAATGAGATCCTTGCTGGGTACAGTAATCTGGGCTGTAGGTTATTTTCTTTCATCACTTTAAGTATGTCCTGCCATTCCTTCCTGGTCTGAAGAGTTTCTATTGAAAGAACAGCTGTTATCCTTATGGGTATCCCCTTGTGTGTTATTTGTTGTTTTTCCCTTGCTGCTTTTAATATTTGTTCTTTATGTTTGACCTTTGTTAATTTGATTAATATGTGTCTTGGGGTGTTTTGCCTTGGGTTTATCCTGTTTGGGACTCTGCGTTTCTTGGACTTGGGTGGCTGTTTCCTTCCCCATTTTAGGAAAGTTTTCAACTATTATCTCCTCATGTATTTTATCATGGTCTTTTTTCTTTCTTTTTTTTTTTTTTTTGTCTTCTTCTTCTGGGATTGCTACGGTTTGAATGTTGGGGTGTTTAACATTGTCCCAGAGGTCTCTGGGATTGTCCTCATTTCTTTTAATTCGTTTTCCTTTTTCCTCTCTGATTCACTTATTTCTACCATTCTATCTTCTACCTCACTTATCCTATCTTCTGCCTCCGTTATTCTACTGTTGGTTCCCTCCAGAGTGTTTTTGATCTCATTTATTGCATTATTCATCATATATTGACTCTTTTTAATTTATTCTAGGTCCTTGTTAGACTTGCCTGGTGGCTCAGATGGTAAAGCGTCTGCCTACAATGTGGGAAACCCAGGTTCAAATTCTGGGTTGGGAAGATCTCCTGGGGAAGGAAATGGTAACCCACTCCAGTATTCTTGCCTGGAAAATCCCATGGATGGAGGAGCCTGGTAGGCTACAGTCCACGGGGTCGCAAAGATTCGGACACGACTAAGCGAGTTCACTTCTTAGGTCCTTGTTAAACTTTTTTTGCATCTTCTCAATCCTTGTCTCCAGGCTATTTATCTGTAACTCCATTTTGTTTTCAAGATTTTGGATCATAATCACTATCATTATTTGGAATTCTTTATCAGGTAGATTCCCTATCTCTTCCTCTTTTGTTTGGTTTGCCGAGCATTTATCCTGTTCCTTTACCTTCTGGATATTTCTCTGCCTCTTGTTTATATTGCTGTGTTTCGTGTGGCCTGTTGGTATTCTGGCAGTTTGTGGGGTTCTCTTTATTGTGGAGTTTCCTTGCTGTGGGTGGGGTTGGACAGGTGGCTTGTCAAGGTTTCCTGGTTAGGGAAGCTTGTGTTGGTGTTATGGTGGGTGGAGCTGGATTTCTTTACTCTGGAGTGCAATGAAGTGTCCAGTAATGAGTTATGAGATGTCAGTGGGTTTGGTGTGACTTTGGGCAGCCTGTATGTTGAAGCAAAGGGCTATGTTCCTGTGTTGCTGGAGAATTTGCATGGTATGTCTTGCTCTGGAACTTGTTGGCCCGTGGGTGGTGCTTGGTTTCAGTGTAGGTATGGAGGCGTTTGATGAGCTCCTATCAATTAATGTTCCCTGGAGTCAGGAGTTCTCTGATGTTCTCAGGATTTGGAGTTAAGCCTTCTGCCTCTGGTTTTTAGTCTTATTCTTACAGTAGCCTCAAGATTTCTCCATCTGTCACTTCCAGGGTGGTTCCCTCTGTTTTAGCTTCTTTTGTTTGCTGGTCTCTTCAGTGTCAAATTTCCACCCTGACACAAGGGGATGGTAGTGGACACTTTCTTAGGCTCACTTGTTCAGTCGTGCTGTGGGGAGGGAGGAACACTGCAAACAAATATCACTGGTGTGTGTGGGGAGTGCTCACAGTGTCTCAGCCACACTGGGTTTACTCCTGCTCACAGTGTGTGTGCTTTCTCTGTCTACACTGCTTAGGCTCTAAGTTGCTCTGCTGGGAACTATCTGAGGCCAGCCCTGGGTTGTATGCACTTCCCAGGCCTAAGCTGCTCAGGTTCAGGTTCTCGGGTACTCCTCAAAGGCACAGACTTGGTTGGGCCTGCGTTTTGTGCCCTTCCCAGGTCCAAGCAGCTCGGGTGACCAGGTGTTTGGCGAGCGTGGTCGCTGCAACTTATCAACCTCCCCTGTCCCTGCCGCTCAGTTTTCTGGGTGTACAACCGGCACACCTTCTCAGGTGGATGTCGACCATCCAGAATCCCAAGAAGTCTTGGTTAGCAACGAAGCTTGCTTGCAGTTTGGTATAGGATGCCTCTCTGGGGCCGTGATTGCGCCCTCCCGGCTCTGGCTGCCCTTGCCTGCCTGTCTCCAGCGGGGGATGGGCCAGTCCGCAGCCAGCTATCTCTGCTCAGTCCTTTGTTCTGTGAGCTGGCCTGGAGGTGTCTTTGGTTAGGGCTTTTCACTGGAGAGCTATCCCACAGTCTGGTTTGCTATCTCAAGTTAGTTTCCTCAGATTGCCCATGGGACATTCAGGCCCGGTCCTTACTCTAAGCAGTGCAGCCTGTGCCTCCTTGCCCAGCCCCTGCTTGCTAGTGGTGGATGCGGGCGTCTGAGCTGCTTCTCCACTGGGAGTTACCACTGGGCATGTAATCTATGGGTTTTAATTATTTATTTATTTTTTCTCCCAGTTATGTTACCCTCTGAGGTTCCAAGGCTTGCCACAGACCTGGCAGTGAGAATGTTTCCTGGTGTTTGGAAACTTCTCCCTTTTTTAAGACTTCCTTCCTGGGACGGATCTCCATCCCTACCTCTTTTGTCTCTCTTTTTATCTTTTATATTTTTTCCTACCTCCTTTTGAAGACAGTGGGCTGCTTTTCTGGGTGCCCGATGTACTCTGCCAGCATTCAGAAGTTGTTTTGTGGAATTTACTCAGTTTTCAAATGTTCTGATGAATTTGTAGGGGAGAAAGTGGTCTCCCTGTCCTATTCCTCCACCATCTTAGGACCGCCCTATGGTCTGGTTTTCTTGACTAAATATAGGGTGGGTTTAAAATGAAATGCATCTACATGGACAGGATAAGCCTTCATCAAACTTATTTTTACTTGTTTGTTTCTTCTTGAGACCTGATTTTATGGTGCATAAAGGGGGGAAAGGGGGAGAAAAAGATGGTGGTGGAGTAGGTGGAGGTGGAGTACATCTCTCTCCTCAGATACATCAGAAATACACCTTCAGACACAGAAGTGCATGCAGAATAGAAGCTGAGAGTGGACAAGAGTACCTGACCAGTGGAAAAGAATATACAGAACCATGCAAAACTTGGTAGAATGAAGGAACTGGGGACAAACAGGAGTGTTAGTACAAAGGGACCTGCCCTCAGCGGGTGGGGGAACTGAAGCAGGGGTCCGATCCCCAAATTGGGGCAGTTGTCTGAGTCAGAGGAGAAACATTTAAGGCTGAGAGTGAAACAGCTGATCTGTGGCACCCTAAATGAAATGAGAATCAGACAGTCCTTGCCACAGCCATACACACCCAGGACAGGAATACAGGTCTCCTGGAAGGGGCAGTGGCTGGGAGCTGGAGTTTAGGGATTGTGGAACAATCCCAGGGCAAGGGCTGCTGTTGACTGCAGAGAGGTGAATCTAGGGGATGTGAGGGAGGAGTTCATGGTGGGAAATGCCTGTGGAGGAAAGCCAGGCACACATGGAAGCAAGGCCATACTACTAAGTCACACATAGTGGGTGGAGCTATCACCATAGCCTCTCCCCCTACCCAAGCCAGCACCTGCAGTTGAACAACAGAGAGGCTGGCCCATCAAATCCCTGATGCAGTGAACTGCAGAGTAGGACCCCACCGAGGGTGACCCTTTAAGTGCCTGATGTGCCAATCTACAGAGTAGGACCCTAGCCAGGGGGGGCCCTCTATGTGCCTGAATGGGCAGAGCTATGGAGAAAGACTGGCCAAAGAGGCCTTTTGATCAACAGCTACAAAAGACTGGAAAAAAGACTCATAGGGCCATAACACCTGTGTCAGAGGCAATCTGTGTGCCTGCACACTTGGTGCCGCTAGGGTCCCCACAAGCCAAGCAGCTGTACCAACTTCATGCTTAACTCTCACTGGGCCAGAGCTACCACAGGCAAAAAAAATGTCTTGCATCTATGCGTGTAGGGTCACTTCGGTCAGGCCCAACTCTGTATAACTCTGCAGGCTGTGGCCTGCCAGACTTCTCTGTCAGAGAAGGGGTTCTCCAGACAAGAATATTGGAGTGTATTGGCTAATACTGGTTGCCATACCTTTCTAGAGCACTATATTTCCTGCTGCCCTAGCTACCAACACCCCCTGAGTACCTGGTTCCGCCAGAACCCCTGCAACCCAAGCAGCTGCACCACCTCCAAATATGGCCCTCATGGGCAAACCCAAGTCCTCCAAGGCAGCCCCAGGAGCAAACACCAGTGGACGACCCATATCCAGAGGTGGAAATTGAAACCCAGGGGCAGTGTGACTAAGAAAGAAGACCCCAAATCTTCCCACCAGCTGTGCAAGCTGCAGATTAAATCCACACAATCAACTAAGCAGACTCTGTGTCTATGGAATATATAAAAGGCCAATGAGAGTTCCCACAAAAGAAAACGCACTAGCTCTGATAACTGTAGACAATGGAGGCAGGAACACATAGGAGTAGGACCAGACTAGAATCTGAGCTGCCTCCATAGCAGGTCCAGAGATCAGCAGAGTGTTGGAGGGCATCCTAGAGAGTTAAGATGGACTGTGACTCCCAGCGAGGGAAAGGACTGACAGCAATGATTCAAGAAAAACATTTATTATTCTTATTTTTTGACTTGTTCTATAAATTCTTTCAGATTTTCTTTTCTTTTCTTCCCCCTCTGTTGTAGTTGTAGATTTTATTGGCATGAAGAAATCCAATTAAGTTTTTGAGCTTTTTTTTTTCTTTCTCAGCCACATTGCTTATTGTCATAAACCTCTGCCTCTATGTTGGGCTTTTGCAGTTCTGTGGAGTTTTCCTCATTTTTTCTTTTCTTTTTTAATTTTAGTTTTTAATGTTTAAATCTTTTATTTTTTCTACATTTATTCCTTTGTTTGCTTTTTCCTACTGTTCTTTCCCCCTTGCAGTTAATCTTTAATGTATATAAATCTACTTTATCTACCTCTATTTAAATTGCATGTCTGTCCTTTCGTTCTTTTCTTTCTCTCCTTTCCTCTCAACATATTTGTTAGTTTTATTTTCATTATTTATTCCCTAATTGGCACCTTGCTTTAGTTTTGTTTTCCAGTTTGTGCTCTAATTAGTTTTGTTCTGGTAGATATAATTTTTGCTTTCCTTTGTTCGCTGGGTCAATCTATTGTACTCTATATTTGTTGGACTGTTTTGATTTTGCCTAGGGGTGTATATGTATATGTGTATATTCAGTCACACTTTCTATTATTATTATAAGCCTCTGCCTCTACATTGGGCTTCTGCAGTTCTGTGGAATTTTCTCTTTTTTTTTCTTTTCTTTTTTCTTTCTTTTTCTGTTTTTTTTTTCCTTTTCCCTTTTTTATAATTTTAATTTTTTAAACCTATTATATTTTTTCTACATTTATTCCTTTGTTTACCTTTCCTACCGTTCTTTTCCACTGAGTTAATCTTTAATGTATAAATCTTCATCTACCTCTATTTAACTTTGCATATCTATTCTTTCTTTTTTTTCCTTCTTTCCTTTCCTCTCAACATATTTATTAGATTTGTTTTCATTGCTTTATTTTCCACTTGGTACCTTGCTTTAGTTTTGTTTTCCAGTTTGTGCTTAAGTCAGTTTTGTTCTTAACTGGTACAAATAATTTTTGATTTCCTTTGTTTGCTGGGTCAGTCTACTGTACTTTATTTTTGTTGGACTGTTTTCAATTTGATCATGGGTATATATGTAAATGTGTAAATTCCATTATTTTAATTATTATCTGCCTGATTTTGTAACTGCCATTTGTCTGGGATTCATCTTTGGTTTCTCATTTTTTGATATTTGTTTTAATCTCACTTAATGCCATAAGAAACCACTTGTGGAATCTTCATTCCTGACCAGAGATCAAGCCTTGAGCTTTTGGAGTGGAGCACTGACTCCAAGACCCTAGACTACCAGAGAACTAACACTAGGGAGTATCAAATAGTGAGAACTCACACAAAGGAAACCACTTGAATACAAGACCCAGCATCACCCAGCCACCAGTTGCCCCTGTGCAGAACGCCTCATCTAAAGAACAAAATGAAAATATAAACCCAATCATCAGCAGACAGGATTACCACCTCACTCAGCCTTGCCCATCAGAGGAAAAACAAACATATGAACAAAAACTCAGCACAAATCTCATCCTATACAAAGCTCACACAAACCACTGGACCAACCTGAGGAGAGCAGAAACCAAAAGGAAGAAAGAATTCAACTTTCTTCAAGGAAAGAACTCAACTTTCCTTCAATCCTGGGAAAAGAAGACCTCAAACACAATAACTAAACAAATAATGAAAAGACAGAGAAATACTACACAAATGAAGGAACAAACTAGAAACACCGAAGTCCAAATAAATGAAGAGGAAATAGGTAAATTACCTGAAAAAGACTTCAGAATAATAATAGTAAAGATGATCAAAAACCTTGAATACAAAATGGAGAAAATGTAAGAATCAATTAACAAAGACCTAAAGAATTAAAGAATAAATACACAGAGACAAACGACACAATTACTGAAAGTAAAAATACTCTAGAAGGAATCAATAGCAGAATATCTGAAGCAGAAGAACGAATTAGTGAGCTGGAAGATAAAATGGTGGAAATAACTTCTGAAGAGCAGAATAAAGTAAAAAGAATGAAAAGAGCCGAGGAGAGTCTCAGAGACCTCTGGACCATATCAAATGCACCAACATTTGAATTATAGAGGTCCTAGGAGAAGACGAGAAAAAGAAAGTGTATGAGAAAATTTTTGAAGAAATTATAGTTGAAAATTTCCCCAACATGGAAAAGGAAATAGTGAATCAAGTCCAAGAGGCACACAGAGTCCCATACAGGATAAACCCAAGGAGAAACATGCCAAGACACATACTAATCAAACTAACAAAGACTAAACACAAAGAATATTAAAAGCAGCAAGGGAGAAGCAACAAGTAACATACAAAGGAAACCCCATATGCTTAACAGCTGATCTTTCAGCAGAAACTCTGCAGGCCAGAAGGGAATGTCAGGATATATTTAAAGTACTGAAAGGGAAAAATCTACAATCAAGATTGCTATACCCAGCAAGGATCTCATTCAAAATTGATGGAGAAATAAAAAGCTTTTCAGACAAGCAAAAGTTAAGAGAATTCAGTACCACCAAACCAGCTTTACAACAAATTTTAAAGGGATATATATATATATATATATATAGTCAAGAAATACAACCAAAGAAAAAAGACCTACAAAATCAACCCCAAACAATTAGAAAATGGCAATAGTAACATATATACCAATAATTACTTTAAATGTAAATGGATTAAATGCTCCAACCAAAAGACACAGATGCTGAATGGATATAAAAACAAGACCCATATATATGCTGTCTACAAGAAACCCACTTCAGACCTCTAGACACATACAGACTGAAAAATGAGAGGATGGAAAAAATATATTCCATGCAAACAGGAAGCAAAAGAAAGATGGAGTAGCAATCCTCATATCAGACAAAACAGACCTTAAAATAAAGATTACAAGAGATAAGGAAGGACACTACATAATAATCAAGGCATCATTCCAAGAGGAAGGAAGACATAACAATCATAAATATCTATGTACCCAACATAGGAGCACCTCAATACATAAGACAAACACTAACAGACATAAAAGGAGAAATTGAGAGTAACACAATAATAGTAGGAGATTTTAACACCTCACTCACACCAATGGACAGATCATCAAAACAGAAAATTAATAAGGAAACACAAGTCTTAACTGATACATTAGATGAGATGGTTCTCATTGATATCTTCAGGACATTCCATCCAAATGCAGATGGAATATACCTTCTTCTCAAGTGCACATGGGACACTCTCCAGGGCAGACTACATCTTAGGTCACAAATCAAACCTCGGCAAATTTATGAAAATTGCAATTATCAAGCATCTTCTCCAAGCATAATGCTATGAGACCAGATATCAATTACAAGGGAAAAAAAGTGTAAGAAACACAAACACATGAAGACTAAACAACATGTTTCTAAATAACCAACAGGTTACTGAAGAAATCAAAAGGGAAATTAAAAAATTCTAAAAACAAATGACAATGAAAACACAACAACTCATAACTTATAGGATGCAGCAAAAGCAGTTCTAAAAGGGAAGTTTATAGCAATACAATCCTACCTCAAGAGACAAGAAAAATATCAAACAGACAACCTAACTTTACACCTAAAACAACTGGAAAAAGAAGAACAAAAATCCCCCAAAATTAGTAGAAGGAAAGAAATCATAAAGATCCAAGCAGAAATAAATGAAAAAGAAATGAAAGAAACAATAGTAAAGATTAATAAAACTAAAAGCTGGTTCTTTGAGAAGATAAACAAAATTGACAAGCCTTTAGTCAGACTCATCAAGAACAAAAGAGAGATGAATCAAATGAACAAAATTAGAAATGAAAAAGGAGAGGTTACAGCAGACAATGCAGAAATACAAAGGATCATAAGAAACTATTATGAACAACTCTATGGCAATAAAATGGATAACCTGGAAGAAATGTACAGATTCTTAGAAAATTTCAGTCTTCCAAGACTGAACCAGGAAGAAATAGAAATTATGAACAACCCAATTACAAGCACTGAAATAGAAGCTATGATTAAAAAAAAAATCTCCCCAAAAACAAAATCCTAGGACCAGATGGCTTCACAGGAGCTATCCAACATTTAGAGAAGAGCTAATGCCTGCCTATCTTTCTAAAACTCTTTTTAAAAATTATGGAGGAAGGAACACTTCCAAATTCATTCTATGATGCCACCATCACCCTGACACCAAAACCAGACAAAGACAACACACAAAAAGAAAACTACAGGCCAATATCACTGATGAACATACATGCAAAAATCCTCAACAAAATTTTAGCAAAGAGAATTCAGCAACACATCGAAAAGCTCATATACCATAATCAAGTTGGGTCTATTCCAGGATGCAAAGATTCTTCAATATACAAAAATCAGTCAGTGAGACATACCATATTAACAAATTGAAAGATAAAAACCATATGATCATCTCAATAGATGCAGAAAAAGCCTTTGACAAAATTAAGTACCCATTTATTATTAAAACTCTTCAAAAAAATGGGCACAGAAGGAACCTACCTCAACATAGTAAAGACCATATATGATAAGCCTACAACAAACATTATTCTCAATGGTAAAAAACTGAAAGCATTCCCCCTAAGATCAGGAACAAGACAAGGGTGTCCACTTTTGCCACTATTATTCAACATAGTTCTGGAAATCCTAGCTACAGCAGAGAAGAGAAAGAAATAAAATGAATCCAGATTGGAAAAGAAGAAGTAAAGCTCTCACTTTTTGCAGATGACATGATATTGTACATAGAAAACCCTAAAGATAGTATCAGAAAATTACTAGAGCTAATCAGTGAATTCAGTAAAGTTGCAGGATACAAAATCAATACACGGAAACCACTTGCATGTCTATATACTAAAAATGAAAAATCAGAAAGAGAAATTAAGGAATCTCATTCACCATTGTAACAAAAAGAATTAAATATCTAGGAATAAACCTACCTAAGGAGACAAAAGAACTGTACACATAAAATTATAAGATACTAATGAAAGAAATCAAAGATGACATAAACAGATGGAGAGAGATTTCATCTTCCTGGGTAGGAAGAATCAATATTGTGAAAATGACTATACTACCAAACACAAGCTATAGATTCAATGCAATCCCTATCAAATTGCCAACAGCATTTTTCACAGAACTAGAACAAAAAAATTCACAATTCATAAGGAAACACAAAAGACCCTGAACAGCCAAAGCAGTCTTGAGAAAGGTGAATGGAACTGGAGGAATCAACCTTCCTGACTTCAGATTATACTACAAAGCTACAGTCATCAAAACAGTATGGTATTGGCACAAAAACTGAAATATAGACCAATGGAACAAAATAGAAAGCCCACAAATAAACCCATACACTTATAGGTACCTTATTTTTGACAAGAATATACAATGCAAGAGGCAAGAATATACAATGGGGCAAAGACAGCCTCTTCAATAAATGGTGTTGGGAAAACTGGACAGCTACATGTAAAATAATGAAATTACAATACTTCCTAACACTCTACACAAAGATAAGTCAAAATGGATTAAAGAGCTAAATATAAGACCAGAGCTAATAAGACCAGAAACTATAAAGCTCTTAAGAGGAAAACATAGGCAGAACACTCGATGACATAAAGCAAGATCCTCTATGACCCACCTCTGAGAGTAATAGAAATAAAAACAAAAGTAAACAAGTGGGACCTGATTAAACTTAAAAGCTTTTGCATAGCAAAGGAAACTATAAGCAAGGTGAAAAGACAACCCTCAGAATGGGAGAAAATAATAGCAAATTAAACAACTGACAAAGGATTAATTTTCAAAATATACAAGCAGCTCATACAACTCAATGCCAGAAAAACAAACAATCCAATCAAAAAGTAGGGAAAAGACCTAAACAGACATTTCTCCAAAGAAGATATATAGACGGCTAACAAACACATAAAAGATGCTCAACATTGCTCATTATTAGAGAAATACAAATAAAAACTACAATGAGATGTCATATTACCTCACAATGGTCAGAATGGCCTCAAAAAGTCTACAAAAAATAAATGCTGGAGAGGGTGTGCAGAAAAGGGAACGCTCTTGCACTGTCGGTGGGAATGTAAATTAATACAGCCACTATGGAGGACGGTATGGAGATTCCTTAAAAAAACTAGGAATGAAACTGCCATATGATCCAGCAGTCCCATTCCTAGGCATACACCCTGAGGAGACCAAAATTGAAAGACACACATGTATCCCATTGTTCACTGCAGCACTATTTACAATAGCTAGAACATGGAAGCAACCTAGATGTCCATTGACAGATGAATGGATAAGGAAGTTGTGGTATATATTCACAATGGACTATTACTCAGGCATAAAAAGGAATGCATTTGAGTCAGTTCTAATGAGGTGGATGAACCTGGAACCTATTATACAGAGTGAAGTGAGTCATAAAGAGAAAGATAAATACCATATTCTAATGCATATACATGGAATCTAGAAAAGTGGTACTGAAGAATTTATTTACAGGGCAACAATGGAGATATAGACATAGAGAACAGACTTATGGACATGGGGGGAGTGGGGGAGGGGTGGGATGTGTGGAGGGAGGAACATGGAGACTTATGTTGCCATGTGTGGAATAGGTAGCAGACCAGAATTTGCTCTGTGGCTTGGGAAACTCAAATGGGCTCTGTATCAACCTAGAGTGATGGGATGGGAAAAGAAATTGGGAGGGAGTTTCAAAAGGGAGGGGATATATGTATACCTATGGCTAACTCATGTTGAGGTTTGACAGAAAACAGCAAAATTTTGTAAAGCAATTATCCTTCAATAAAAAATAATTTTTTAAAAAATTTCAAGAAAAGGGGGGAAGATGTGACTAAAATGCTGGAATATTGCTCTTGTAACATTATTACTAATTAACCAAATAACTGGTGCAAACAACTCAAATTCTTTGTTTGCTGGTTAAACTTTGAGCAAAAATTAGAAAACCAACACTTGCTCACCACAGGACAGTGCAGTACTATTTAAAGGATTTAAAAAAAATATGTATAGATAACAGTGCTTTGGAGAGACAATGAATGTATAAAAATGCTGAATAATATATAAATCAGTATAGGATGAAAAGCTATAAGCTTAAAAATACCATAAAAACCACATCTAAAATTGTCTTTTCATATCCTTATGGAATCTATTCAGCAAGGCAAGTTAAAAACACATGATATTACTGGGGAGCAGTCCTAAGATGGTGGAGGAATAGGACAGGGAGATCACTTTCTCCCCCACAAATTCATCAAAACATCAATTGAACGCTGAGCAAATTCCACAAAACATTCTCTTTGAAAGGAGGTCACCTCTATCTCCTCCCTCCACCTTCTCTTCTCTACCTAACTCTGTGAATCTCTTTGCATGTTCCATGCTGTGAAGAACATTTAGGGAACTGATTACTGGTTAGATCTGCCTCTGTCCTTTTGACTCCCTCTATTCTCCTCCTGATCACCTGTATCTCCTTCCTCCCTCTTCTCTTCTCTGTGTAACTCTGTGAACCTCTCTGAGTGTTCCAGACTATGGAGAGCACATTTGGAATTGATTACTGGCTAGATTGCTCTTTCCCCTTTTGATTCCCCCTCTTCTCCTCCTGGTCACCTCTTCTCCCTCCTCCCTCTTCTCTTCTCCATGTAACTCTGTGAACCTTTCTGGGTGTCCTTCACTGTGGAAAATCTTTTCACCATTAACCTAGATGTTTTACCATCAAATAAAGAAGAATGGATGGAGAAGTCTTAAGGCTACTGTAAGAATATGACTGAAAGCCAGAGGCAGGAGGCTTAAATCCAAAACTTGAGAACACCAGAAAACTCCTGACTCCAGGGAAAATTAATCGACAAAAGCTCATCCAAAAGTCTCCATACCTACACTGAAATCAAGCTCCACCCAAGAGCCAACAAATTTCAGAGCAAGACATAACAAGCTAATTCCCCAACAACACAGGAACACAACCCTGAGTATTAAAATACAGGCGGCCAAAAGTCACACCAAACCCATAGACATCTCAAAACTCACTACTGGACTCTTCATTGCACTCCAGAGAGAAGTGATCCAGCTCAACCCACCAGAACACCAATGCAACCTTCCCTAACCATAAACCTTGACAAGCCACTCGTCCAACCCCACCCACAGGGAGCAACCTCCACAATAGAGAGGAACCACAAACTTCTAACATACAGAAAGGCCACCCCAAACACAGCAATATAAACAAGATGAAAAGGCAGAGAAATATTCAGCAGGAAGGAAACCTGATAAATGCCCAGCAAATTAAACAAAAGAGGAGGACATAGAAATTCTACCTGAAAAAAATTCAGAATAATAATAGTAAAAATGATCCAAAATCTTGAAAACAAAATGGAGTTACAGATGAATAGACTAGAGACAGGGATTGTGAAGATGCAAGAAATGTTTAACAAGGACCTAGAAGAAATAAAAAAAAAGTCAATCAACAATGAATAATGCAATAACTCAGTTCAAAAGCACTCTGGAGGGAACCAACAGTAGAATAACGGAGGCAGAAGATAGGATAAGTGAGGTGGAAGATAGAATGGTGGAAATAAATGAAGCAAAGAGGAAAAAAGAAAAAATAATTAAAAGAAATGAGGCCAACCTCAGAGAACTCTGGGACAGTGTTAAACGCCCCAACATTTGAATCATAGGAGTCCCAGAAGAAGAAGACAAAAAGAAAGACCATGAGAAAATACTTGAGGAGATAATAGTTGAAAACTTTCCTAAAATGGGGAAGGAAATAGCCACCAAAGTCCAAGAAAACCAGAGAGTCCCAAACAGGATAAACCCAAGGCAAAACACTCCAAGACAAATATTAATCAAATTAATGAAGATCAAACACAAAGAACAAATATTAAATGCAGCAAGGGAAAAACAACAAATAACACACAAGGGGATTCCCATAAGGATAACAGTTGATCTTTCAATAGAAACGCTTCAGGCCAGAAGGGAATGGCAGGACATACTTAAAGTGATGAAAGAGAAAAACCTACAACCCAGATTACTATACTCAGCAAGGATTTCATTCAAATATGAAGGAGAAATCAAAAGCTTTACAGACAAGCAAAAGCTGAGAGAATTCAGCACCACCACACCAGCTCTTCAACAAATGCTAAAGGATCTTCTCTAGGCAGGAAACACAGAAAGGGTGTATAAACTCTAACCCAAAACAATAAAGTAAATAGCAATGGGATCATACTTATCAATAATTACCTTAAATGTAAATGGGTTGAATGCCCCAACCAAAAGACAAAGACTAGCTGAATGGATACAAAACAAGACCCCTATATATGCTGTTTACAAGAGACCCACGTCAAACCAAGGGACACATATAGATTGAAAGTGAAGGTCTGAAAAAAGATATTTCATGCAAATGGAGACCAAAAGAAAGCAGGAGTACCAATACTCATATCAGAAGAAAGACTTTGAAATAAAGGCCGTGGAAAGAGACAAAGAAAGACACTACATAATGATCAAAGGATCAATCCAAGAAGAAGATATAATAATTATAAATATATATGCCCTCAACATAGGAGCACCAAAATATGTAAGGCAAAGGCTAACAAGTATGAAAGGGGAAATTAACAGCAACACAACAATACTGGGAGACTTTAATTCCCCGCTCACACCTATGGATAGATCAACTAAACAGAAAATTACACAATGGAGTATTACTCAGCCGTTAAAAAGAATTCATTTGAATCAGTTCTGATGAGATGGATGAAACTGGAGCCGATTATACAGAGTGAAGTAAGCCAGAAAGAAAAACACCAATACAGTATACTAACACATATATATGGAATTTAGGAAGATGGCAATGACGACCCTGTATGCAAGACAGGGAAAGAGACACAGATGTGTATAACGGACTTTTGGACTCAGAGGGAGAGGGAGAGGGTGGGATGATTTGGGAGAATGACATTCTAACATGTATACTATCATGTGAATTGAATTGCCAGTCTATGTCTGACGCAGGATGCAGCATGCTTGGGGCTGGTGCATGGGGATGACCCAGAAAGATGTTATGGGGAGGGAGGTGGGAAGGAGGTTCATGTTTGGGAATGCATGTAAGATTTAAAGATTTTAAAATTTAAAAAATAAAAAACTAAAGAAAAAAAAATAAATAAAAAAAAAAAAACAAATATGGTAAGAAAGAAAGGGAAATGATATCAGTGCCTGGGTTATGGAGTCATATTTTGCACCACCTCCTAAAGATATATTTTGGGGTCTCTAGAAGGGCCTGATGACAGTTCCCTGTTTTAAAATGCAGGCTTCATTATTATTCAGGTATGGTGAAACCAAGAGTTCAGGGGACAGCTATCATTGACAGGATGGCTTTTTACTTACAGTTTTCAAGAGGAAGGGCACATTTCACCACACAGGACCATGAGGGGAAGCACTAGGACCAATCGTGAGATGGAGGGGTTGGGGGAGCAGGGGCACAAGGCTTTATTGTGGTTTTCACAGGAAAGGCAAGGCAGGGTAAGCAGTCATAGGACTAGCTAGTTTGAATAATTTTGGCAGGCTCTGCTGTGTAGGGACTGTCGTCAGTCATCTGGTACATGTAGCTGGGTTGATTAGGACAGGGGAATATTGACTTACTGTGTGACAGTTTGATAAAGAAGGTGGTTTAAAACAGAAACAGACTCATAGACTTAGAGAACAAACTTTTGGTTACTAAGGGGGAAGAGTTGGGGGGAGGGAGACTTAGGGAGTTTGGGATTGACATGTACATACTGCTATATTTAAAGTAAATAACCATCAAGGACCTACTATATTAAAAGAAAAAATGGAGAAGTGTCGAGAGAATGATGTAGATGAGATGAGATTGGCCATGTGTTGATAATTCTTGAAGCTAATTGATGGATTCATGGGGAATTATTACACTGTGTGTATTATTTTGCATGTTTGAAATTTTCCATAATAAAAAAGTTTTTAAAAAAAAAAAAAGAAAATTAGCAAGGAAATACAAACTTTAAATGATACAACAGACCAGTTGGACCTAATTGATATCTATAGGACATTTCACCCCAAAACAATGAATTTCACCTTTTTCTCAAGTGCACACAGAACATTCTCCAAGACAGATCATATTCTGGGCCATAAATCTAGCTTTGGTAAATTCAAAAAAATTCAAATCATTTCAAGCCTCTTTTCTGATCACAATGCAGTAAGATTAGATGTCAACTACAGGAAAGAAACTATTAAAAATACAAATACATGGAGGCTAAACAACACGCTTCTGAATAACCAACAACTCACAGAAGAAATCAAAATATGTATAGAAACAAATGAAAATGAAAACATGACAACCCAAAACCTATGGGATTAAGTAAAAGCAGTGCTAAGGGGAAGGTTCATAGCAGTACAAGCTTACCTCAAGAAACAAGAGTAAAAGCAAATAACCTAACTCTACATCTAAAACAACTAGAAAAAGAAGAAATGAAAAACCCCAGGGTTAGTAGAAGGAAAGAAATCTTAAAAATTAGGGCAGAAATAAAAGAAAAAGAAACAAAGGAGACTATAGGAAAAATCAACAAAACTAAAGGCTGGTTCTTTGAGAAGATAAATAAAATAGACAAACTATTAGCCAGACTCATCAAGAAACAAAGGGAGAAAAATCAAATCAATAAAATTAGAAATGAAAGTAGACAAATCACAACAGACAACACAGAAATACAAAGGATCATAAGAGACTACTATCAGCAACTATATGCCAATAAAATGGACAACTTGGAAGAAATGGACAAATTCTTAGAAAAGTACAACTTTCCAAAACTGAACCAGGAAGAAATAGAAAATCTTAAGAGACCCATCACAAGCACAGAAATTGAAACTGTAATCAGAAATCTTCCAGCAAACAAAAGCCCAGGACCAGACAGCTTCACAGGTGTATTCTACAAACAATTTAGAGAAGAGCAACACCTGTACTACTCAAACTCTTCCAGAAAATTGCAGAGGAGGGTAAACTTCCAAACTCATTCTATGAGGTCACCATCACCCTAATACCAAAACCTGACAAAGATGCCACAAAAAAAGAAAACTACACACCAATATCACTGATGAACATAGATGCAAAAATCCTTAACAAAATTCTAGCAAACAGAATTCAACAACACATTAAAAAAATCATACATCATGACCAAGTGGGCTTTGGTCCCAGGGATGCAAGGATTCTTCAATATTCACAAATCAATCAATGTGATGCATCACATTAACAAATTGAAAGATTAAAAAACATATGATTATCTCAATAGATGTAGAGAAAGCCTTTGATAAAATTCAACATCCATTTATGATAAAAAAAACTCTCCAGAAAGCAGGAATAGAAGGAACATACCGCAACATATTAAAAGCTATATTTGACAAACCCACAGCAAACACCATTATCCTCAATGGTGAAAAATTGAAAGCATTTCCCCTAAAGTCAGGAACAAGACAAGGGTGCCCACTCACCACTACTATTCAACATAGTTTTGGAAGTTTTGGCCACAGCAATCAGAGCAGAAACAAATAAAAGGAATCCAGATTGGAAAAGAAGAAGTAAAACTCTCCCTGTTTGCAGATGACATGATCCTCTACATAGAAAACCCTAAAGACTACACCAGAAAATTACTAGAGCTAATCAATGAATATAGTAAAGTTGCAGGATATAAAATCAACACACAAAAATCCCTTGCATTCCTATACACTAATACTGAGAAAATAGAGAAATTAAGGAAACAATTCCATTCCCCACTGTAACGAAAAGAATAAACTATTTAGGAATAAATCGACCTGAGATGTTATGGGGAGGGAGGTGGGAGGGGGGTTCATATTTGGGAATGCATGTACACCCATGGTGGATTCATGTCAATGTATGGCAAAACCAATACAGTATTGTAAAGTAAAATAAAGTAAAAATAAAAATTTAATTAAAAAAGAAACAAAAGACCTATATATAGAAAACTATAAAAACACTGCTGAAAGAAATCAAAGAGGACACAAGTAGATGGAGAAATATACTATGTTCATGGATCGGAAGAATCAATATAGTGAAAATGAGTATACTACCCAAAGCAATCTATAGATTCAATGCAATCCCTATCAAGTTACCAAAAGTATTTTTCAGAGAACTAGAAAAAATAATTTCACAATTTGTATGGAAATACACATAAACTCAAATAGCCAAAGCAATCTTGAGAAAGAAGAATGGAACTGGAGGAAGCAACCTGCCTGACTTCAGGCTCTACTACAAAGCCACAGTCATCAAGACAGTATGGTACTGGCACAAAGGCAGAAATATAGATTAATGGAACAAAATAGAAAGCCCAGAGATAAATCCACGCACCTTTGGACACCTTATCTTTGACAAAGGAGGCAAGAATATACAATGGAGAAAAGGCAATCTCTTTAACAAGTGGTGCTGGGAAAACTGGTCAACCGCTTGTAAAAGAATGAAACTAAAACATTTTCTAACACCATACACAAAAATATGGATTAAAGATCTAAATGTAAAACCAGAAACTATAAAACTCCTAGAGGAAAACATAGGCAAAACACTCTCTGTCATAAATAACAGCAGGATCCTCTATGACCCACCTCCTAGAGTAATTGAAATAAAAGCAAAAATAAACAAATGGTACCAAATTAAACTTAAAAGCTTTTGCATAATGAAGGAAACTATAAGCAAGGTGAAAAGGCAGCCTTCAGTATGGGAGAAAGTAATAGCAAATGAAGCAAGTGACAAAGAATTAATCTCAAAAATATACAAGCAGCTCATGCAGCTCAATTCCAGAAAAATAAACGACCCAATCAAGAAAATGGGCCAAAGAACTGAACAGACATTTCTCCAAAGAAGACATACAGATGAGTAACAAACACATGAAAAGATGCTCAACATCAGTCATTATCAGAGAAATGCCAATCAAAACCACAATGAGGTACCATCTCATGCTGGTCAGAATGGCTGTTTCCAGAAGTCTACAAACAACAAATGCTGGAGAGGGTGTGGAGAAAAGGGAACCCTCTGACAGTGTTGGTGGGAATGCAAACTAGTACAGCCACTATGGAGAACAGTGTGGAGATTTCTTAAAAATCTGGAAATAGAACTGCCATGCGACCCAGCAATCCTACTGCTGGGCATACACACTGAGGAAACCAGAATTGAAAGAAGCACATGTATCCCAATGTTCATCATAGCACTGTTTACAATAGCCAGGACATGGAAGCAACCTAGATGTCCATCAGTAGACGAATGGATAAGAAAGCTGTGGTACATATATACAATGGAATATTACTCAGCTTTTTAAAAGAATGCATTTGAATCTGTTCTAAAGAGGTGGATGAAACTGGGGCCCATTATACAGAGTGAAGTAAGTCAGAAAGAAAAACACCAATACAGTATATTAATGTATATATATGGAATTTTAAAAGATGGCAACAATGACTCTATATACAAGACAGCAAAAGAGACACAGATGTTAAAGAAAAGATTGTTGGACTCTGTGAGAGAAGGTAAGGGTGGGATGATTTGAGAGAATAGCACTGAAACATGTATATTATCATATATGAAATAGATAGCCAGTCCAGGTTTGATGCATGAGACAGGGTGTTCAGGGCTGGTGCACTGGGATGACCCTGAGTGATGGGATGGGAGGGAGGTGGGAGAAGGGTTCAGGATGGGGAACACATGTACACCCATGGCTGATTCATGTCAATATATGGCAAAACCCACTACAATATTGTAAACAATTAGCCTCCAATTAAAATAAATTGCAGGAGAAGCTTCCCTGGTGGCTCAGATGGTAAAGCGTCTGCCTGCAATGCAGGAGACCTGGGTTCGATCCCTGGGTTGGGAAGATCTCCTGGAGAAGGAAATGGCAACCCACTCCAGTATTCTTGCCTGGAGAATCCCACAGAAGGAGGAGCATGGTAGGCTACAGTCCATGGGGTCGCAAAGAGTCGGACACGACTGAGTGACTTTACTTCACTTATTTCAAAATAAATTAATTTTTAGAAAACACTTGATATTACTAAGAGAAGTGGTTCAGACCCACTGCTTAAAAATCAGTCTTCCTGAAAAAATAATTAGGTTGAGAAGAATCAGGTCACCCTATCCAACAGAAATCACATTGCCAATCATGGGGTTTCATAAAATGAATAGAGAAAAATGAATATACTTATATTTAGTAGTAAAGATACAAATAGCAACCACAATATAAAAGACAAAGGAAAAATATTTTGAAAAATATTGTTTACTAAATATTATATAATATATATTTTCAGAGGTAATAATAATGAGAACCAAGGCAAAAACACTCTTTCATGCCATGAGATGTTGCTGGATTCTACCCAAATGAGTCAGAAGAAAGATGCTTAGATAAGCTGTCTTTTATGTTCTCTAATTGAAAGAATCTATTGTATACTTCTAATAATTACTCAGTAAGCTGGACTCCTCTGTACATTGGATTATCCTATTGGTTTCAAAGTATGTTATTTACTTCCCACAAGTTCATCAACAGGTGAGTTCACAAAATGGATATTTGATATGGAAAGGTTCCTCTATCAAAAGCAAATACAAACCAACCCAGTTACAGAGGAGCTGCTAAGTTCAAAGCTCTATGTGGAGGGTACAACATTCAGTAAAACAATCTCTCCAGCTACAAAGATTACACAGTCAAGTAAGAGAGATTAGACTGTATGCAAATAATTGCAAAACAGGGAAGGGTACCTCCAAACAATTATAAGGCAACAGAGATAAAGTGAAAAGCCATTAGGAAGAACAAAATATTAATAATATTCTTACAAAGCCATTCAGCATAGAGTACTGGGCACTGATGTGTCAGGCACTGTGCTAGGCTCTGAGAATTGAAAGATAAATGGAAATAGCCAACAATGATTAGTTATTAATACACTGGGTCAGGCAATGTGTTAAGTGCTTTTATACTCTATCTCTTTTACTCTTTGCTGCTGCTAAGTCACTGCAGTCGTATCCGACTCTGTGCGACCCCATAGATGGCCGCCCATCAGGCTCCCTTGTCCCTGGGATTCTCCAGGCAAGAGTACTCGAGTGGGTGCCATTTCCTTCTCCAATGCGTGAAAGTGAGGTCGCTCAGTCATATCTGACTGTTAGCGACCCCATGGACTGCAGCCAACCAGGCTCCTCCATCCATAGGATTTTCCAGGCAAGAGTACTGGAGTGGGGTGCCATTGCCTTCTCCTTACAACACAGTTATAAAACAGGTATCATTGTTATCCTTGTTTTAATGTCTTTCTCAAGGTAAAAGAATAATAGGACAACTGGGGTTAGAACTCGCACTGCCTAGCTTCAGAGGCCACAAATTAACCATTATCTCCCGAACTGTCACAAGATTCCCATCATATTTCAGCTCAGTGAAGGACACAGAGAAGAGTAACAGGATTATTATAACAGGGGTTTGAAAATGCTCCAGTAGGAGGGGCAAGTGCTGAACCACCTGAGAACATAAAGAAGAAAGCATCACAGTGGAGGTGACATGTGAAATGTGTCTTCAAGGATGAGCAATCAAAGAACTGCATTCATGGGCAAGTGGGTAAGGGCATTTTCTATGGAGGGAACAGCAGGTACAAAGTTATAAGAGCATGGTAGTATATAGTATGTGTGGCCCTCTGAAGGTGATCTAATTTATGCTCCATATCGCCTCTTCTCAAAAAAAAAAATGCCTTTCCTCTTTTTTGAGGCTTATCAGTCTCACATTTCCTCACCATCAGCCTCTAAGACATCTCCGTCTCTCCCTCCTCACCCCAGTTCTCTCCAGCCCTTCTCCCTTTATATCCCCCAAAGCCTGAGAATCTGACTGAAAAATTTGAAGAATCCTTAAAGGGTGAAGTGAAGTGAAGTCGCTCGGTCATGTCCAACTCTTTGTGACCCCATGGACTGTATCCTACCAGGCTCCTCCATCCATGGGATTTTCCAAGCAAGAATACTGGAGTAGATTGCCATTTCCTTCTCCAGGAGATCTTCCCAACCTAGGAATTGAACCCAGGTCTCCCACATTACAGGCAGATTCTTTAACAGCTGAGCCACCAGGAGGAGAGGGAAAAGTAGAATGAGCAAAGACAAATTTTTGTTCAGCAGGCAGGGCATGGGGATAAGGAGAAAGCTGAGAACACATGTTAATAATATTATCTCCATTACATATCAGTAAGAATCAAAGCTTCAATTAATAAAGCTGACTATAAAAGCCAACTAGACCAGAACTGAAAATAGTTTCATTTTTGAAATTCAAACACACATGTAAAAACAAATGTAGGTCAATAATTATCAGAAAAACACAAACCAAAACCAGTGAGACATCATTTCATACCTGTCAGAATGGCTATCATCAAAAAGTCTACACATAATAAATGTGGCAAGGATGTAGAGAAATGAGAAACCTTGTACACTGCTGGTAGGAATGTAAATTGGTGCAGCCACTATGGAAAACAGTATGGAGGTTCACCAAAAAACTAAAACTAGAACTATCACATGATCCAGAAACTCCACTCCTGAATATATATCTGAAAAAGTGAAAACACTAATTTGAAAAGATATATACACTCCAATGTTCACAGTATCATCATTTAAATATCCAAAATATAGAAGCAATCCAAGTGTTTATCAACAGATGAATGAATGGATAAAGAAGATGTGATATATACATGCACACAATGGAATACTACTCAGCCATACAAAAGAATGTAATTTGGCCATTTGCAACAATGTGGATAGAACTAGAGGATAATTAGGCTTAGTGAAATAAGTCGGAGGAAGACAAATATTACATGTTATCACTTCTATGTGAAATCTAAGAAATAAATGAATATTACAGACAGACTCAAAGATAGCAGCATTGGTCACCAATGGGGAGACGGGGGACAAGATAGGGATAGGGAATAATTAAGAGATACAAACACTTACATATAAATAAGCAACAAGGATATACAGCACAGGAAAATATAGCCATTATTTATTTTATAATAACCTGAAATGGCATATAATTTATAAAAGTATTAAATCACTGTTATATACCTGAAATTAATATAATATTGTAAATCAACTACATTTCAATTAAAAGTTTAAAAATTTTTCAAAAGTACCCTGAAATACTAGATGAAAAAATCAACAAGTAGAACCAGAGACAGAATAAAATACACTCAAAGACAGATTTCATATTTTAGGCTAAAAAGGAGGGAAACAACAGGGTGGACTACAAAGGAAGTAAAAACTTTGATTAAACATAAAAGGACTACATGAAGTTTCTAGAACTTAGATGATAATGATGTAAGATCTTTGAGTTTAAAATAATCAGAATGTAAATACAACTGTAGTATTCTATTGCTGACTGCTATTAGTTCAGAATAGTGAAAAATAAAATGATAATAAACATAGTTATCAAACCTTTCTCCTAAAAGACCACTAAGTGAATTTGCTCAAATAGAAGACAAGACAAACTCTCTTATTTAAACAATAGAAAAAAATTTAAACCACCTTAATACCCACAGCATAATGGAACACTGGGGAACAAATGGAAAGAGCAATGCATCAATAGTTTAATGGCTACATTTTTAGAACTTGCTGGTCTCAATGTCAGCACCTCCAGACTGGTTCCTCTGAAATATGGCAGAATTTGTGCCAAAGAAAAATGCAAGAATCCTGCAGCACAGGAGGTAACTGGGATATTCCTAGCTTCACTTCCCCTGGGAACACTGCCCTCGCTAACCCATGTAAGAAAATAAGCCAAGTCTTAAACAAAAGAGGAGTGTTAATTCTTCAGGACTAGGTAGGATGAGCCAGGCACTTGATGTACATTGTCCATCTGATGCTCCCAGTAACTCTAAGACAGGTTTGTTATTCTTACTTGACAGATGAAGGAATTAAGACCAAGAGTGGTTCAAAGTATGGTCCAGGACTTCCCTGGTGGTCCAGTGCTTCCATTTGGAGGAAGGGTTTGATTCCTGGTCAGAGAAGTTCCACATGCCACACAGTATGGCAAAAAAAAAAAAAAAGAAAGAAAGAAAAGAAAGCCCAGATGAAATAGATAATAAATGGTAAATCCAAGTTTTGAATCCAACTGTCTGACTGAAACCACTGCAGTCTCTACACCTCCTCCCATTATGGGGCACTGCAGGAGGATCATGTTCCTTAGGGTACCCCAACTAATATACAGAGTTCATTTCCAACAACACTCCATTTGAGTCCAATGTACCCTGGGTCCAATCCTAGAGGTAAAGGAAAAGACTCTGGCAATAATCATGATAATGATGATGATCATAATTCTACTTTCCTAAAAAGAGAATTCAACAATTACAAGACCTGGGACAGAGAAAGACAAAGTAGAGAAAGGGAAGGAAGTTAAATAGGGCACACATGATGGAAGATGAATAAAAACGCATGAAAGTAAAGAGAAGGAGGATTGAAGAGATAGACAAAGTCCAGTAAAAGAGAAAAGAGAGGTCAAAAGAATGGAAGGGGAAGGATTAAGGAGGTCGAGAGATGGGATATAAGAAAAGGAAATGGGACAAAATTGAAAAAAAAAAATGAAGATAAGCATTTCTGCCCCACCTTCAATAATGTAGAATTCATGCCCTCCCTGCCACCTCCCCATTTCTAATGCCCTAGGATGAACAGCCATGTGCTCTCAATTATTTATACCTCTGATAAAAGGTTTATGATAATGACATGTGTCCCTAAAGGATCCTCCTTATTAAAAGAACTATTACCACACTAAACAGCACAATGAATTTCATAGTCAGAATAGGTATTTAAATAGAGGAGCATAACTAAAATAAGCAGAAGGATAGGAACAATTCTAACATGTTTAAATTTAGAAATTGGCAATGCTAAACGTTTTTAAAACCTCTGAAGGGAGTTAGGAGAGTAACTTATTTGAAAAAAAAAAAAACCAGTATGTTTAAAAATAAAGGGATATCAATCCAGAGAATGACAAAAATGATTACACAAATACCCAGAAATCTGCTATGGTGAATTATCACATGTGAATTGGCTGCACTTTGTTTATATACATAGAGAGTATCAAAGCTATGCCTCAAATCTTAAATCCCAAACAGACTCCAGAGAAGACACACTGTAAGATTCCACTAATATGAAGGTGAAGAACAGGCAAAACTACACTATTGTGATGGAAGTCAGAGCAATGGAGGAGGGCTGAATGGAAGGCGGCATAAGGGAACTTTCTGTGATGGGAGAGATGTAAATGCTGTCCGGAATGGTGGCTACCTATGTGTACCGGTAGAACTCATGGGACTGTATGCTGAAAGTGGGTACATTTTATTCTAAATAAACTGTATCTCAATAAAGTTGATTAAAATAAAGACTCAAACAATAAAACCCTAAAGGAGTAGAGTTTTCTGTGTCCTGATTGTGGTGGTGGTTACATGAATCTCTGTGATAAAATTTCGCAGAACTATAAACTAATGGGAAAATATGAGTGCATGTAAAAACTGGTGACATTCAATTAAGGTCTGGAAGTTTAGTACTATACCAATGTTAATATCCTGCTTTTAATAATGTACTGCATTTGTCTAAGATAAGATTGGGGAAAGCTGGGGAAAGAGTCTGTGCCATTTTTGTGATTTCTTATAAGTTAAAAATAATTTCAAAAATATTGTTTAAAAAGAACGTGGATTATATAGTTTGTATTTGTACCATTACCCACCATCAGAGTTACAAAAGGGTGAGCTTACTATAGAGCAGAATCCTGCAAGAACAAAATTCAGGAAGGTAAATAATTGTTTAAATGCTTCCAAAAACCTTCAGCTGGTCTGATTTCAGAGGGGGAAAGTACATAAATAAATATTACTCTATAGATGAAAAATTCAGAACAAAATATAAATGAGCTTTAAAATATAAGTCAACAAATCAAATAGTAACTATTAGTTCCGAATTTGTGAGCTACAATGTTAACACATGACAAAATTTCTGGGTTAAAAAAAAAAAATCAGTGTGTACAGAGAACAACCATGCAAAGAGGTAGCAAGAGGGAGGGTCTGCAAGCCAAGGACTGAGGCCTTAAGAGAAATCAACCCTGATAGCACAGTAATCTTGAACTTCTAACCTCCAGAACTGTGAGAAAATTAATTTCTGTGGCTTAAGGCAATCTATGCTATGTTGCTATGGCAGTCCAGAAGATTAATATATTAAACTATAATTTATACTTCATAAAATTTACCTCTTGTAAATATACACTTCAATGACTTTTCATAAATCTATAGAGTTGGGTAATCATCACCACAACCTAGTTTAAAACATTTCCATCACCCCCCTCAAAATTCCCTTTCCTATTGCCAGCCCCAGGCAAACTATTGATCTGCTTTCTCTGATGTAGTTGCCTTTTTTAGGATTTCAGATAGATGGAATCATACAATATGAAGTCTTCTGTGTCTGCTTTCTTAGTAAGTTTTTGAGGCTTATTCACATTGCATTAATACTACACATCAGTAGTTTCTTCCTCTTGACAAATGGTTTCCACTGTGTGGCTGTACCACATTTTGTTTATCCATTCATCAGCTGATGGACATTTGGGTTGTTCCCTGTTTTGGGCTACATATGTTTCAATTTCTCTTAGAAATATATGTAGGAGTAGAATTAACTGAGTCATGTGGTAAGCACATATTTAACTATTTAAGAAACTGTGGCCGGTCTTCCAAAATGGCAATACCATTTTACATTCCTTTCAGAAATATATAAAAGTTTCAGCTTCTTAACAGCCTTGTCAACACTTGGTATGTCAGTCTTTTTAAGTTATAGCCATTCTAATGGGTGTATAGTAGTATCTACTCAGGTTTAAGCTCAAAAAGACAATTTTAACTTTGAGCTAATAAGAATAAGCCACAGGCCTACTACTGCTAAAAAGTTTAACCCTGAGGGGAAGGTCTTAAAATTTTTCTAGTAACTAAAATCTAGTTTTTAGCAAAGAGGGGAGGAAAAACTCTTCAATAAAAGACTCATTTACAAACCTCATTATTTTTATTCTAAAACCATCTATTCCAAATTTGCAGATATTTTTATAAAGTGCCTTTTGAATTTCAAAAGATTAGAGAAAGCCATAATGTATGATGAAACTGGAAATTTTATCAGTTTAACAAATTTAATGAAGGTAATTTTGTGTTTTAATGATAAATACAGAACATATAGTCGGGAATTTGGGATATGAAGTGCTTGATTTCAGGCAAGCCTTTTGATTTCTTCTTTAAAACTAAATAGCTGAAGAGTATGTAATTGTGACTTAAAACATGGATTTAAATGGCAATTATTGTGATTACATTATGTTATATATATTGCTATCTTTTATGAAATGATCCCCATAGGTTTCAGATAACCTGACAATTACATAAACCTATGGAACATTTTTCATTTGACATTTTGGGCATGGTTTAAAGGTATAATATCTGACACATATAATATTTTAATTGTATTTAATTTATATATACTCATTATATTTTGTAAGATTCCTGATTTGGCTTTAGGCAAAACTTTGAGTGTCTATAGTAGTTTATTGTTCTTCACCAATCATATGAAATTCTAACCTACTTGATGGCTCCTTGATCACCCTGCAGGAAAATTGAACATTTTGGCTGGCATTGGATAAGAAAGAGAAAAACAGCCCCTGATATCCAGGAGCCAATCTGACACTATCAGCTGGCTTTGGTGCTGCTACAAGCTGGTCTGCTAAACATGAAAACTTCCAGAGGATACCAATTTTCAGACAAGGCCACTCTGTGACCACAATGAATCAAGATGAAAAAAAGAGAGCGATCAGTCCATAGCTACATCTGAACACAGATAGAACATGAATGTTGTCCAAGCCACAAAACGCCAAATATCCCCCTTTCCTAGGAGTGAGGGCTGCTTCTCTCCCAATCACAGATGTAGCCTTCTAGTCTCCTCTCTCCATAAATGAGATTACTTAAGATACAAAATCTTTTTTAAAAAATGAGCAAAAGAACTGAATAGACACTCTTCCAAAGAGGAAATACAGAGGGCCAACAGGTACATGAAAAGACACTCAACATCCCTGAATCATCAGGAAAATGCAAAACCACAATAAGATATCAACTCATTCCTATCAGAATGACTATGATCACAAAGACAACAAATAACAAGTGTTGGTGAAGATGTGGAGAAAAGTGAACCCTTGTATGCTGTTGGTGGGAATGTAAACTAGTACAGCCACTGTGGAAAACAGTATGGAGGGTTTTCAAAAGCTATAAACAGAACTACCATAGGACCCCTGGTGGCTCAGACCATAAAGCCTCTGCCTACAATGCAGGAGACCTGGGTTCAATCCCTGGGTCAGGAAGATCCTCTGGAGAAGGAAATGGCAACCCACTCCAGCATTCTTGCCTGGAAAATCCCATGGACGGAGGAGCCTGGGGGCTACAGTCCAGGGGGTTGCAAAGAGTAGGACACCACTGAGCGACTTCACTTTCAATTTCACTTTTTCACCATAGGACCCAGCAATTCTACTCCTGGATATACATCTGAAAGACAAACGAAAAACACTAATTTGAAAAGATGCATGCACCTCAATGTTCACAGTGGCATTATTTACAATTGCCAACCTATGAAAACAACCCAAGTGTCCATCAACAAATGACTGAATAAAGAAGCGGGATGTATTTGTGTGTGTGTGTGTGTGTGTGTGTGTGTGTATACTAACCTACTTGATCACTCCTTGATCTCCCTGCAGGAAAATGTGTGTGTGTGTGTGTGTGTGTGTGTGTGTGTGTATACTAACCTACTTGATCACTCCTTGATCTCCCTGCAGGAAAATGTGTGTATATACACACATATATGACTACTATTGAGCTATAAAAAGAAATTTTGTCATTTGCAGCAACATGAATAGCCTTGCAGGGTACTATGATGAGTGATATAAATCAGACAAACAGTGTATAATATCACTTATATGTGAAAATCTAAAAAATACAATAAACTAGTAAATATACAGAAAGAAGCAGACTCAGATACAGAGAACAAACCAGTGGTTACCAGTGAAGGGAGGAAAGGGGGATGGACAATAAAATAAGCTATAAGGATATATTGTACAACACAAGGAATATATCCAATATTTTATGATAACTATAAATGGAGTATAACCTTTAAAATTATGAATCACTATATTGTACACCTGTAACCTATATACTGTACAACAACTATATTTCAACTTAAAAGATAACATAATCATAGCAGTAACCACACTTCCTGACAGCACCCAATCTAGAGCAAGGCCTCATTTCTTTAAATCCTCTTCAAAATTACCTAACATGAGCCCAAATCTTATAGTAAGTCTTTTCTAACACTTGCTTACTTAGACATCCCACAGTTACTCAGAGTGGATGTTTTTCCTCACTGCAATGAGTAACAAACCAACTTGTTCAATGAAAAACACACATCAAGGTGACCCAAGAGATCAGGTTATATTTTAAATTGTTATTTTTATATTGTTCAAAGCATGAAGAGCCACACAGTGCTACATAAACAATCAGCTCACCATAAACCCCTTATCAACAAATCCAAAGTTATTAAAATTCCAATTCTATGGTCAGTAGTTTTGATTATAGTCATTATGTTCACAGTAGATGGAAAAAATAAAATAATATTTTAAATGCATGCATACCCCATAGGATCAACCTTTTCCCTGCCACTTACTATAATGGAGTCATTTGCAAAGCAGCAAACAAATTAGGCTAACTAGGAGCTATTGACAAATGAAGAGAAATGAAACTATAATTGTAGTCTATGTAAAAGATGCTTAACATCCAGATAAAAGTCATTAAAAAACATTCAGTCATTTGAGTATTTCTAACGAGTCTGACTTTTTATAAAAGCAGCTAACAATAGCAACGGCAGCATATTATAAACTACTAAATGCCAAATTTCAATCAACAATAAAGCAGTAGGTACCTGATGTAATTAGAAAGAGTCCCAGGCCAGGAGATCCAGGGTCTGGGCTTAGTTTTAGGATCAATTTCCTTTAGTCACAGACTACATGCCACAGACTAAGACTCAAGTCTTAGGCACAGACCGCTAAAGGTGAGGGGGTATTAAGCAAGCAGCTAGCCAAGTCCCTGCTCACAGTCAAGGAAACTGAGGCTCAGAGAGGAAAGGTGACAAAGCCACAATCATAAAGATTAGTTAGTTCCAGTGCCTCCAACATGCATCCTCAGAACACTATCTCTGCCCCACTTTTTGTAAATGGTTCCTCATTTAAAGAATGAGAACAGTCATCCATGTTTGCTTCTTCCTGGGATGTTGACTGGAACTAACTTGTTGAGTGAATATGTGCTTGCTTATATTTAAACAATTTCAACGAAATAACTAGTCTTTGGGCAGTGGGTACAGTATCAGGCAAAATTGTGTTTGGGTACTTGCATAAATCCTCCCACTGGCAAGGGTTGTAAAAGCACGTTGGTGGTAGTTTAGTCACTAGGTCATGTCCTACTCCTACAACCCCATGGACTGTAGCCTGCCAGGCTCCTCTGTCCATGGGACACTCCAGAAAAGAATACTGGAGAGTGTTGCCATTTCCTTCTCCAGGGGATCTTCCCAACCCAGGAATCAAACCTGGGTTTCCTGCATTGAAGGCAGGTTCTTTACCAACTGAGCTACAAGGGAAGCTTAAAAACATGTTAGGGCTGTGTCTCTCAATGGGCATGGTATTTGCATTTTAGGTAGAATATTCAGTTGGGGGGTTACCCTCCCCAAGTTGCAGGATGTAAAATACCAGGCTGGGTCCCAGCTATTCAAGTAGCAGCAGCACTTCTGTGTCAGGTCTGGCCGTAGGGCGAGGCAATTGAAAAACATCAAAACTAATGCCAAAAATCCAGGATGAACAAAATACCACCATGTTAAATAAAGATGGAATTAGCACTACTGATTTTCCCTTTTGCCTAAGGCTCCAATATGGCTCAGCATGACACAGTTACTGATCCTGTCTTTATTTAACATGCTATTTTGTTCATCCTGAAATTTTGCATTAATTTTAAAGATACTTCATGGGAACTTGAATAGAATTTGTATCCTACTGTTGTGTGAAAATTGTATAAATCTTAATTATGTTGAATTGGTTCATAGTGCTTTTCAGGTCTACTATATCCTTCTGCTTCTCTGTATATTCAATCTATTGGCTTTTGAGAGTTTGATATTGAAACTCCAACTAAAAATCTTAATTCATCTACTTTAAAAAATAATTGTAATATATAGTGGAAGTATATGTAAACTTGTTCTGTATTTTCCCAAGTTTCTTGTAAATGTGTTGTCATATTTCCATAATTTAAAAAATAAAAAATTATAAGCAAAAAATTTTAAAATTATTTCATTAAAATATTTCCTGGCTGATTACTGAGTTTAGGGGCACCCCTTAAATTCTGTACTCAAGACAAGTGCCTCACTTGTTTTCTCATAGTCCAGTTCTCTTCCTGGTCATTGGGACAACTCAAAACACCTCCAGACATTTCCAAAGGTCTCCCTAGGTTGAGAACCTCTAAAATAGGGGTTTATTTTTCTCATTTAATAGGATGTCCAGAGAGACACGGCTCAGGCCTGAAATGGTAGTCACTTGATGCCATCAGGGCCCTAGATTCCCTTTATCTCTGCTGCATTCACAAGATGGCTGCTGTGCCCCGAGGAATTACGTTCTCCTTCCAGACAGGAAAACACAGCAGGAAAAACATATCAGCTAAGCCTGACACTTTAAATTAGAAAAATCACTTTCCCAAGAGCCCCACCCTTTGGCAACCTGATGCAAAGAGCCGACTCACTGGAAGAGACTCTGATGCTGGGAAAGACTGAAGGCAGAGGAAGAGGGCATGACAGAGGATGAGATGGTTGGATGGCATCACTGACTCGATGGACATGCGTTTGAGCTAGCTCCAGGAGTTGGTGATGGACAGTGAAGCCTGACGTGCTGCAGTCCATGGTGTCGAAAAGAGTTGGACAGGACTGAGTGACTGAACAACCCTAATAAGCTTTAACTCACATGTCATTAGCTAGAAGTGAGCCCAGTGGCCAGCCTTAGCTGTAGGGAGCCTGGGAACACAAAAGTGTGTAAGTGGAGACATCTCCAGCCTGAATAAAACTGGCCTTTTCACCATAAGAATAAAGGGGAGAGTGAAAAAAAGATAAAAGAGCTAGAAATGTCTGCCATGAGGATCACAAATGCTGGCTGTTTTGAGTGACTGCAAATAGTCTCTTCTTTGCTTATAATCTGATGGTCTGCCTGAGCAGAATGTTTTCATGGTCACTTTTAGAATTATGGACAGAAACTGGAATATTATCTCAGGTTGGGCTCCATAGAAGCAGAGTCTGAAACAGGGGTTTAGGTGTGTTTGATTTATTATTAAGGGTATATTATTGGGAGAAACTTGAAAGGGAGTGAGAGGAACAGCCAAGGGAAGGGAAATCATCCAAGGGAGGATGCATTCTCATATGAAATTTTGCCGAGGCTTAATGGACAAGGAGGGCTTCCCTCATGGCTCAGACAGTAAAGAATCTGTCTGCAATGCAGGAGAGCTGGGTTCGATCCTTGGGTCAGGAAGATCCCCTGCAAGAAGGCATGGCAACCAACTCCAGTATTCTTGTCTGGAGAATTTCATATACAGAGGGGACTGGTGGGCTACAATCTATGGGGTCGCAAAGAGTTGGACAAAGCTAAGCAACTAACACTTTACTTTTGTAATGCACAAGGGGCCATGAGCCTAAATCAAGCATGACACAGAATCATTCCATGTTAAAGAAGCTCAGCCTTTCACCATTGACAAATCAGTCACCCATTTGCTACCCCATCCTATGCTGAAGTAAGTGGCCATGGTAACCTCCCAGGTGAACTCTCTGGGTGATGCAATGTCCACTGGCCGAGATAACACTCCATCGAGGGTGATAGGAATGAGTTGTTAGCCAAAGCACTTGCTGCACTAGCTGTGGGGGGTGGGGTGCCTGTTGGGGGTGGGGAGGATCAAGAGCACTTACTACGGATATTAATTATGATGCACTTTCCAAAAATCTGCCTTTATTTCTACCTTATATTCTTTGAGAATGTAGCCCTAGATATATTGCTATGATTAAAAGCTGTTGGAAAAACTGATTCAAGTTGAAAGTATCTCATTTTCAAGAAAAACGATTAACAGGTGTTGACTTGTTTTGTTAAGCCACAAATGCCAAAAGCGCTTTATAATTTGCTCTGGGTATTAAGCAGGATCCAATCTGTAGTTCACAATCTCATCAGAGCACGTAAATATTTCATAGTCTTAGTGTCTCATTTAAAGCTCAATGAATATTTAATTGAAGTTGACCAACAAAATAACTGAATTATGTTGCATTTAGTTAGGCCTGAAATGAGCAAGCTCTTCATTTTCTCAAGTAGTTTGAGGCTAAAATTATTCCAACTTCATGAAATATTCTACATGATTTTATAAGTAATTAAAAGACTGTAAAATAGACTCAAAAGCACATATTAAATATTGAGAAAAACATGAAATAAAATGAATTTTCAACTTTAAATGCAAGAGAATAGTTTAATGTCTTGTGGCCTACATTATTTATTAGTTGGTGGATTAAACTATTCTCAATACACTCTTTTTGACATAAATAAAAATAGAATCTTTTCTTTGATGCTTGCAAATTAAATATTCTAGAATGATGATGTGCAAACACCTATAAGATTGATATTAACAGGAAACCATGCATGAGCCACTCAAGTAAGTCAGCAGAAAGTGTTTCTGAACCCTAGGTCCAGCATTAAGCAAGGTATATACTAAAAATAATCCAAAACAGAGAAATATTGAGGACTTCACTGGTGGTCAGGTCCAGAGGTTAAGAATCTGCCTGCCAATGCCAAGGACAAGGGTTCAATCCCTGGTCGGGGAACTAAGATCCCACATGCTACAGAGCAACTAAGCCCACATGCTACAACTTCTGAGCTCACACACCACCTCTAGAAATTCCGTGCAAGATCCCACATGATGCAATGAAGATCCCACACAGCCAAATAAATAAATTTTAAAAAGAGAGAGAGCGAAATATTGGTCCACATTCAAAGTAGAGAAGGTTTCCTAAGAAAGAAGCTTTCCCATGGTCTGTTAAATCTCCATAAGTGTCAGAACTGGACTTCAAAAGAAGTGTGTGCTCTGATTGACCTTAACTTGGATGACATGGAATATGTCACTTCTGCCAAATCTGAAGACATTTTAATTGGAATCAAAGCATTGCCAACCAGTCCCCATGTTAAGGCTGCTAAAAACTACCTGGTAAGTTTAGCATACTAATGTTTGAATTCTTTAGTCCTGAGTTAGTTTCTATTTATAGGACCTAAATAATTGAATAATAAATTCTCAGAAAATAGACCACGGGGCCATGGTGACACAGGGCTGTGTGATAAAACAGAGCATATCCACACAGCTGCCTTGTGGGAAACAACTGGCCACTTTGGGTTTTCTCCCTTTGCTCTTAGTCCCTTTTCAGATATTCAACTGGACTGCCTACTTCAATTGTAAATACCCCAGTATATGTGCATGTGTTATGCACACAAACACACATCACAAAAACTTCAGACTGTTGTCTAATAATGGCACCTCTTTCCTTCACTTCTACAATTCTGGCCCTGTCACCCTTGGTCCTCAAGGATGGGGAACCATAATTAGTATTTTCCTGTTGCATTCAATGGCACATTCAGAATCACACAAAATTCTTTAGTTAATGACAATCACTAAGCAAAAGTGGCAGTCTGACTAGACCCTTACTGTCTATAGAAGGACACTATCCTGTCCAGGACAGGAGATAAGAGAATGGTTGATAAGCATTCATCATGAAAGGTGATGAACATTAGGCATCCTGTGACCAATGTGCCTGGTCAGAAACAGAATCAGGGTAACTTTTCTTTGTTTAGAGTACTTTTATGTCATTTCAGATGAACATTTACATTGAGGACTCATTTCCTCAAATCTACTTAATATTTAGGTACATGTAACATTTTAAGACTGCATGTCTCCCAATGTCATGTGACTTACCTGTTTATCGAAAGCTACCCAAGATGGTGATTCAATTCCCATTCCTTTAGGAAATACACTGTATTTTGGCTTTGTATTCTGTCCGAGAAGCAGTTCTCCACCTATTCCTGGTTTATCTTCACTCACCAGCATCCTAACATTGTTGCAAAAGCCCCAGTGTTGAGATTTGTGGAATTTCTTTTTTCCCATCTGTGAACACAAGAGACAACCCAAAATGGCCAAAGTTATTCTTTCTGCCTTTTCATATTTGTTTTAAAAGGTAAACACATTTCCCATCATTTATTTTTCCCATTACAAAATGCAAATTAGAGTGGCAAATAATTATGATCAATCTTCACCATAAACTTGTGCCTCATTTTAAATTCAATTCATTTTAACAAATTCAAAACCTTGAAAAGCAATAAGAACAAACCCAATGCTCCATGCTATTTAAAACATTTCAAAATAACTGTTACTGCAAGTGAACATTTAGGACATTAACTTGCTAATTGGTCTATTCCATTTATTTGCCAAGAATGCAAACAGGGGGAAAAAAAGAAACTTCTCTGCTTCAGAGTAAAAAATGTAACAGTTTTCCCACAGAAATTGAAATATTATCTTCATCAAAATGGAGAATAAAATCTTTTCTTCATTAAAGTAAGTGTCACAGGAAATTTGTCAGAGCTGACTTTCTCCTCCTAATTGTAGAACCTTGCCCTCCCTCTTCCCCACTTCCCCCTCACATCTTTTCTGAGGATCTGAGCAGAAAGGGCAAAGCCCAGACAATGCTTCCAAGGATTGGCAAAGATGTGGGCCAACACCAATGTGCATGCACTGCTAGTAGAAAAGTAAAGCAGAAAACTCAGTCTGAGGAAAGATATGGTGATACCTAGCAAACTGAAAGGTATATGCTTGCCCAGACACCTAGCATGTCTACTTCTAAATGTCTTCTGTCCCTTACATGGGGAGCTATGTATCAGATTATTTGTTACAGCAGTGTTAGTAAGAGTGAAAAATAGGAAACAATCTAAATGTCTATCAGTAGCAGAAAAGATACCTCAATTGTGTTCTCTTTATAAAATGGAATATAAATACAGAGGTCTAAAATTATATGCATCAATATGGACAAATTTCAAAAACTGTCAACCAAAAAAAAGGTAGTAGGACACAAAATTTGATCACTTCATCTTATATATAAAGTCTGAAAATATTCAAAAATACAGGGTTATTTATGGGTAATATAAGCATACAAATGATAAGCAGCAAATTCAAATTAATATAATACCCATGATAATACATGATATATGATATAATAAATATCACATGGTATTTATATGCGATATATTAATATATTTGTTGTATCATATATCATATTATGAACATCCAGGTACACCACAGCCCTGTAGAAAAAAATAGAACATTTCAGATACAATTAAAGCTCTCTCTCATTCCAAGTTCCTGATTTCAATATCTGTAAGTCTGCTTCTGTTTTGTAAATGAATTCATTTGTATGTTTTTTTAAAAATTAGATTCCACATATGAGTGATATCATATGATTATTTGTGGATGAACACACTACTATATATATGACAGATAACCAACAAGGACCTACTGTATAACACAGGGAACTCTACTTGATATTCTGCAGTAACCTATATGAGAAAAGAATATAGAAAAGAATGAACATATGTATCATACATGTATAACTGAATCACTTTGCTATATGTGTGTGTGTGTGTGTGTGTGTGTGTGTGTGTGTGTGTGTGTGTGTCTGCTCAGTCATATTCAACTCTTTGTGACCCAATGGACTGTAGCCCGTCAGGCTCCTCTGTCCATGGAATTTTCCAGGCAAGAATATTGGAGCAGATTGTCATCTTCTCCTCCAGGGGATCTTCCCAACCCAGGGATCAAACCCACATCTCTTGCATCTCCTACATTGGCAGGCGGATTCTTTACCACTGAGCCACCTAGGAAGCCCACCATATATGTAAAACTGAATCACTTTGCTGTGTACCTGAAAGTAACACAATCTTGTAAATCAATTATGCTCCAATAAAAATAAAATATTTAAAAAATAAATATAAGCCCTCCCTCAGAGTTCATGCTCCTTGTCTCCCTCTCCAGAGGTAACAAGTATCCTGAATTTGCTGCTTGAACTTGAATATTTTGCCAGGATTATGTAGATTCAGGGCAATAGCCTCTTGCAAAGCATGATGCATTGGCAGGAAGTCTGAAAGGAAGTTCAAAAATACTTTGTTTTATATCCTGCAACTTTACTATATTCATTGATTAGCTCTAGTAATTTTCTGGTGGAGTCTCTAGGGTTTTCTATGTAGAGGATCATGTCATCTGCAAACAATAAGAGTTTTACTTCTTCTTTTCCAATTCAACCACTTGTAAAAGAATGAAACTAGATCACTTTCTAACACCACACACAAAAATAAACTCATAATAGATTAAAGATCTAAATGTAAGATCAGAAACTATAAAACTCCTAGAGGAGAACATAGGCAAAACACTCTCTGACATAAATCACAGCAGGATCCTCTATGATCCACCTCCCAGAATTCTGGAAATAAAAGCAAAAATTAACAAATGGGATCTAATTAAAATTAAAAGCTTCTGCACAACAAAGGAAACTATAAGCAAGGTGAGAAGACAGCCTTCTGAATGGGAGAAAACAATAGCAAATGAAACAACTGACAAACAACTAATCTCAAAAATATACAAGCAACTTATGCAGCTCAATTCCAGAAAAATAAATGACCCAATCAAAAAATGGGCCAAAGAACTAAATAGACATTTCTCCAAAGAAGACATACGGATGGCTAACAAACACATGAAAAGATGCTCAACATCACTCATTATTAGAGAAATGCAAATCAAAACCACCATGAGGTACCACTTCACACCAGTCAGAATGTCTGTGATCCAAAAATCTGCAAGCAATAAATGTTGGAGAGGGTGTGGAGAAAAGGGAACCCTCCTACACTGTTGGTGGGAATGCAAACTAGTACAACCACTATGGAGAACAGTGTGGAGATTCCTTAAAAAATTGCAAATAGAACTCCCATATGACCCAGCAATCCTGGGCATACACACCGAGGAAACCAGAATTGAAAGAGACACATGTACTCCAATGTTCATCGCAGCACTGTTTATAATAGCCAGGACATGGAAACAACCTAGATGTCCATCAGCAGATGAATGGATAAGAAAGCTGTGGTACATATACACAATGGAGTATTACTCAGCCGTTAAAAAGAATACATTTGAATCAGTTCTGTTGAGATGGATGAAACTGGAGCCGATTATACAGAGTGAAGTAAGCCAGAAAGAAAAACACCAATACAGTATACTAACACATATATATGGAATTTAGAAAGATGGCAATGATGACCCTGTATGCAAGACAGCAAAAAAGACACAGATGTGTATAGCGGACTTTTGGACTCAGAGGGAGAGGCAGAGGGTGGGATGATTTGGGAGAATGGCATTGAAACATGTATACTATCATGTAAGAATCGAATCACCAGTCTATGTCTGATGCAGGATACAGCATGCTTGGGGCTGGTGCACGAGGATGACCCACAGGGATGTTGTGGGGAGGGAGGTGGGAGGGGGGTTCATGTTTGGGATCGCATGTACACCCATGGTGGATTCATGTCAATGTATGGCAAAACCAATACAGTATTGTAAAGTAAAATAAAGTAAAAATAAAAATTTAAAAAAATAAAAATTAAAAAAAAATACTTTGTTTTAAGGCAACCTATGAAATGGGATAAAATGTTTGCAAATAATATACATGAAAAAGAATTAATATCCAAAATATAAAAAGAACTCATACAACTCAATAACAAAAAATCTGATTAAAAAGTGGACAGAGGATGTGAACACATATTTTTCCAAAGAAGATATTCAACTGGCCAACAGGTACATAAGAAGATGTGTAACATCACTAATCATCAAGGAAATGCAAATCAAATCCATAATGAGATACCACCTCACACCTGTTAGGATGGCTATTTTGTCAAAAAGGTAAGAAATAACAACTGTTGGCAAGGATGTGGAGAGAAGGGAACCCTTGTGCACTGGTGGTGAGAATGTATATCGGTGTAGCCACTATGGAAAATAGTATGGAAGTTCCTTTAAAAATTAAAAATAGAACTGCCACATGACTCAGCAATTCTACTTCTGGGTATTTATTCAAAGAAAATAAAAATACTAACTTGAAAAGATATGTACACCCCATGTCCATCTGTAGCATTATTTACAATAGCCAAAAGAGAAACAACCTAAAGTGGCTACCGACAGATGAATTAATATTATTATATTATTCAGCCATAAAAAAGAATGAAAACCTGCCACTTGCAGCAACATGGATGAACCCTAAGGGCATAACACTAAGTGAAATGTCAGACAGAGAAAAACAAGTATCATATGATTGCACCTATATGTGGAATCTTAAAAAGAATAAAAAATAAACAAGCTCATAGATACAGAGAACCGACTGGTGGTTGCCAGAGGTGGAGGGTGGGGGTGGGCAAAATGGGTGAAGGTGATCAAAATGTACAAATGTTCAATTATAAAATAAATAAGTCATGGGGATGTAATACACAGCATCGTGACTATAGTTAATACTGTACTATTGGTATATATTTGAGAGTGTCAAATAGAGTAAATCTGGAAAATTCTCATCACCAGAAAACAAAAAACCTCGTAACTATTGTGTGATAGTAGATGCTAACCAGACTTATTGTGATCATTTTGCAATATATACAAAGATGGAATCATTACATTTTATACCTGCAACTAATATAATGTTATATAAAGAAGGCTGAGCACTGAAGAATTGATGCTTTCGAACTGTGGTGCTGGAGAAGACTCTTGAGAGTCTCTTGGACAGCAAAGAGATCAAACTAGTCAATCCTAAAGGAAATCAACCCTGAATACTCATTGGAAGGACTGATGCTGAAGCTCCAATACTTTGGCCACCTGATGCAAAGAGCCAACTCATTGGAAAAGACACACTAATACTGGGAAAGACAGAGGGCAGGAAGAGAAGGGGGTGGCAGAGGATGAAATAGTTGGATGGCATCATCGACTCAATGGAAATAAGTCTGAGCAAACTCTGGGAGATTGTGAAGGACAAGGAGGTCTGGTGTGCTGCAGTCCATGGGGTCACAAAAAATCAGACATGACTTAGCCTCTGAACAACAATGACAAATTAATATTAATAAAAATTAAATACCCAAAAATTAAAAGAAAAATATAAGACCTCATTTTTTCTTATAGTGAAGGCAGCCTCAAAGAACAGGGAAGGGCTTGAGTAGCCTTGCTCAGGAGAGTCGGGGCCCCACAGATGCCCCAGGAAGAAGAACAACCCAGGCAGAAGGCTGCTGGAGGAAAGCTAGAGGCAGTGGTTAGGATGGTGACTGGCAGCCTGGCTCTGTCCCATAGAGAATCCATTGTCACAACCTCCACCACCACCCCACTCCCCTCTGACATACACTCCACTCATAAGTGAGTGAGCGGACTTTACCATAAGTCAGTCCCAAATCACCATAGCAAAGCAAAAGCTGGGTTGGTTAAAATGAATGGTGGAATAACATTGAATTTTATAATAATGTCCCTTTTTCAAAGCAAGTATTTTGGGTAATCACAAACTCATCTTAGGTCAAACCAATAAATGTTTGTTAAACATTTACTATATTCCTAACTTTGTGCCAGATACGCATGCATGCATGCAAAGTCGCTTAGTCATGTCCAACTCTTTGCAACCCCATGGACTGTAGCCCACCAGGCTCCTCTGTCCATGGGATTCTCCAGGCAAGAATACTGGAGTGGGTTGCTGTGCCCTCCTCCAGGGAATCTTCCCGACCCAAAGATCAAACCCAGTCTCCTGTGGCTCCTGCATTGTCAGGCAGGTTCTTTACCACTAGTGCCAGCTGGGAAGCCTTGTGCCAGATATAGTATTTAAAATAAGCATAAAACTCAGCCGTGCCTTGAAGAGGAAACCCACCATCTGGCTGAGGAGTCAAGATTTAGATAACTAAAACAACTAGGAAGCAGTGGACTTCCATTTTTGACCACTTACCATGAGCTATACCATTTGCATACATGCTCAGTCGCTCAGTCGTCTCCAACTCTTTGCAACCCCGTGGACTATAGCCTGCCAGGCTCTTCTGTCCATGGGATTTTCCAGGCAAGAATACTGGAGTGGGTTGCCATTTTCTCCTCCAGGGGATATTCCTGACCCAGGGATTGAACCCACATCTCTTGAGTCTCCTGAATTGGCAGGAAGATTCTTTATCACTCTGCAACCTGGGAATCTTTATATGAGTTACCTAATTTTGCCATCTCAAAACTATGTGATAGGCATTATTACAGCCATTTTACAGAGGCAGAGACAAGTTGACTAGCACACCTATGGTTATATGTAAATACTGGAGTCTGCATCTGAATTTAACCTCATTGACCCTAATCTCTGGTAAGTCTATCTACCCTGAGCCATAAACTGATGGGCTGGAGTAATAGTTTGAGGTCCTTCAGGTAGTTGGATACTGTCTTGAGCCTGGAGAAATGGGATGAATTGGACAGGAGAAGAGGGAAATAGGAACCCTAATGCTCTGCTGATGGGACAGTTAACTATCATTCTGGAAAGCAATGTGGTGCTACTTGGCAAAACTAGGGATGTGTATTCCCTGTAATTCAAGAATCTTACTCCTGGATATGTATCTCAGAGAAATTCTCACAGTAGCCAATAAATGGAGATATATGACAATGTGTAATGGTACAGTAGGTCATCTACATACAAACAAGTTCCATTCAAAGAGCACATTCATAAGTCCAATTTGTAAGTCCAACAAAGTAAGTTTGTAAGTCTAAGCTACAATTTCACTCATGCCTAGTGTTGACAGAACACACATTCACATCTTTGAAAGTCCACAACTTGAAGGGTTGTACATATGGGACATACTGTATTTTGGGAAAGTTGGAGACAACCTCGATAAATATGTTGATGAAATGGATAAGAAAATATAGCTTCATGGATAAGTACACTATGGTGGATCTTCATTTCATTTCACTTCTTTGAAGCAATAAACCAGACGTATGTAGGCTATCATAATAAATGACCGTAGATGTCGTGGATGAAACAACAGAAACTAATTTCTCACAGTTCTGGAGCCTGGGAAGTCTAAAACAAGAGTGCTGGCCAATTCAGTTGCCCAGTGAGGGTTCTATTCTTGCCTTGAAGACTACCAATGTCTCCCTGTGTCCTCACAGGGCAGTGAGAGAGACAGCAAGCTCTCTGGTGTCTCTTCTCATAAGGGTATGAATTTCATTATGGGGGCCCCATCCTCATGATCTCATCTAAACCTAATGACCTCATCTCTAAATACCATCACACTGGGGGGTTAGGGTTCAACATATGGATTTGGGAAGGACACATAGGCTTGGAGAGAGAAGGAAATGGCAACCCACTCCAGTGTTCTTGCCTGGAGAATCCTGTGGACAGAGGAGCCTGGTGGGCTGCCGTCTATGGGGTCACACAGAGTTGGACACGACTGAAGCGACTCAGCAGCAACACAGCACTGGATGTACATATAGCAACATAAATTCTTAAAACATACTGTTGGGTGAAAAATGGTATCTGCAGCACACTATATCATTTACACATTTTTTAAAAAATAACACTACATATTTTGCAAGAACACACAGAGATTTAAGAATGTGCATCAAGACTTCCCTGGTGGTCAGTGGATAAGAATCCACCTGCCATTGCAGGGGATACAGGTTCAATCCTTGATCCGGGAAGATCCCACCTGCCATGAAGCAACTAAGCCTGTATGCCACAACCATTGAGTCTGTGCTTTAGAGCCCACAAGCCGCAACTACTAAGCCTGCGTGCCACAACTACTGAAGGCCACATACCCTAGCGCCTCCACTTGAGCTGAAATTACTGAAGCCTGGGCGCCTAGAGCCTATGCTTTGCAACAAGATAAGCCACGGCAATGAGAAGCCTGTGCACCACAATGAAGAGTAGCCCCCAACTGCCACAACTAGAGAAAGCCAGCACACAGCAACAAGGACCCAGCACAGCCAAAAATAAAATTAATTTTTTTAAAATGTGTATCAAATGTGCTTCTGCATTTAAATGTGCATCTGTATGGAAGCCTATATAAAGTTGAAAGGGAAAGAGATTAAGGATTGGGAATGATAAGGAATAAAAATACATAAAACAAGAGAGAGACCTTGCACAAATCAATGGTGGCATTGTGTCATAAATGAAGGAATATAATTAATTCACCTCTTTCCACCTGACATTAAAAGAAAGGATGGATTTGAATGAGAAGTGAGAAGAAGGCAGGTGAGGTTAGCTGCTAGTGCAGCTAAGCAGGTACAAGGTGAGAGAAAAAGGCCTGAAGAGGGTAAATACATTGGGAATGGGAAGGAAAGGGCATCATATGGGACAGAACCTTCAAACCATCATTGAGGAAGGGCAAGTTTGATTGTTTCTTTTCCCAAATCATTTCAGACTGATACTTTACACAATACAATAAAATTAATTATAAAAATTTGAAATAAAAACAAATACATAAAAACTTACAAGCTCACTGATCACACCCTCAGATATCATGGCAAGGTCAATTTGCTACAGAAGTTTCTAAAGACTCTCAGTGTCACAGATACACACCACACTTGGAGAAGCACTGCTACAGTAGACATTGGGTAAAGAAACCAACATGTGTGATTGGGTGTGTTAAGAAAGAAAGAGACATGGGAGGTGACTTGCAAGTTTCATGCCAGCCTCACCTCTACTTGGGAAGGGGTAAGAAGGAGAGCAGAAAAAGCAATAAGGACAACAAAGTACTTCTATCACCTGGCTTCTTAGCCTATATATATGGCTGCAGCTCCCAAATATGGATGTAACAGCATTGGCTGAGCTTCTCATTTCTGAAATTTCTGAAGGAAACTAAAGCACTGGATTGAGCCTGAAGAGCCCTCAGCAAGGCTGGCCTTCCCTTTCCTGGTCACCATCACAGCAGCAAGGCAAAGAAAAGAGACTGGAAGAAGCAAAGGGCTTCCCCCACCATACATCTACACAAGTGCTATGAACTCCTGTCAGTACATTTCTGTCCAGCTAGTGACAGTGACTAAGTATATCATACAAGGGGGCCTTTTCTGTAAACTACCAGTGAGATGAAAACTGAAGAGAAATCACAATGTCTAAAGTTCAGAATGTAGTTCAATCAAGTTCCTGCTAAATTGATGAGCAATTTCTCTATGCAGACTATTAGCTAGATATTGTCAAATATTTTCAACTCTTTTGCTAAGTAAAGTCAAGTCGGCCAGACAAGATTCTTGAATACTTTTAACATGAAAGGAACTATTACTAAATGCTTTCCAAAACTCTTGATTTGTGAGTTGTGAATTCACACATCCAAACCCCAATCAACAACAATATACCTATGCTTCCTTAAGTTCAATGATGTCAATTTCCATTGGCATCATTATTTTCATCAGCACAGCATGCAAAAATTCCATTTCTGTACTATCAGAATATTAACTTGAAATTTCAATTCAAAATTCTATAGCTCAGAAACTAATTGCTTGGAGTATTTGTTTGGTGTGATATAAAAGTACATAGGGACCTGTTTCAAATGTTTGCCCCTCCCAACACACACATACATATACACAAGCTTGAGATTTGCCATTACAATCTCTTAGGATCAGATGTCAACCTGCCCTATGCCATGGTAGCTGTGAAATGGTGCTCAATCTCAGTGTAAAGAGATTAGGCAAATGTTTTAGCAAATGATAACATCAGGAACATATTATCCACAGATCCAGTGTTCCTTGATACCTCAACTCCTTGGGTCCCATCACACTTAGAGTGCCACCACCAGAAAGGGAGCAGCCAAAGCCAGACTCTCCTTGATGTTTCACATCACATTAATAACTGGTACCACCACCCTTTCTCTGTTGCTAGAGATTGGAAGAGCAGTCTATCACATGATTGAATTGATTAGTAAATAATCGTAAGTTGCCAGGCCCACCATAAAAACCATAAAGCTAACCCAAACTAAGAAGCAGGTTATAATCACCAGTATTGGGAGTTGTTTATGCATGTATAATCTCTTTCAGAGCTCCAGCACATCAGAGTCTCTTTGTTTCTACCTAGACTGCATCCAAAGCCCAGATGCTTGACAACCTTGCTATGACCAAGGCAAGAAGAATAAGGTGTTTGGTAAGAACCTGACAGGTCATTAGGGCCACCATTAGTTAGAAGCGCATCTTTGCACATGTAAATACCATTCTCATAGCCAAAAGCTGACATGTGTGGCAGTCCTCTAAGTACTTTAGAAGTGATAGATTCTTTTAATTATCAGAAAAAAATCTCTGAGTAAAGATGGGGATACTCAAGAACAGAGTTTAAGTAATTTGCCCAACGCCAGTCAACTAATAGAAATAGTCAATCCAGGATGAAAACTCAATGCCTGAGCCCACAAATCTTAGGCCTTGCATTGTGTGTGCCCTCTTAGAGAAAAGGAATAGATCTCCCCCTGCTTAAGTCATCAGGGTTGAATTACCACTTTTGCTTTTGACAAAGGTAATAACAAAAACAACCACCATGATGTGGGAGGGAGGGATCAGGTCAGACAATTGGACCTAGACTCAATCTCTTAAAAGCAGAATAGGTATTAGAGAGTACTACAGATACCCTTTTAGAGCCACCAGAAGTTACTAAAAATTCAAGGCCTGAAGAGAGCCAGTTAATATTTAATATTTTAATATATGTCAACAAAACTTACTTTTCTAACTACTTTTTGAGGTTGGTGGAAAATCTGATACCAAATTACCTAAAACTATCATTCATTTTTACATTTATTTATTTATTTTAATTGGAGGATAATTACTTTACAATATCAGGATGGTTTTTGCCATACATCAACATGAATTGGCCATAGGATACATGTGTCCCCTCCATCCTGAACCCTCCTCCCACCTCTCTCCTCACCCTATCCCTTCAGGTTGTCACAGAACACTGGCTTCGGGTGCCTTGCATCATCCATCAAACACACTGCTTATCTATTTTACATATGGTAATATATATGTAAAACTGTCATTCTTAGGTGGACTTCCCAGGTGGCTCAGTGATAAAGAATCCACTCATCAATGCAGGAGACGCAAGAGAAGTGGGTTTAATCTCTGGGTCAGGAAGATCCCCTGGAGGAGGAAATGGCAACCCACTCCAGTATTCTTGCCTGAAAAGTCCCAAAGACAGAGGAGCCTGGCAGGGTACACAGTCCATGGGGTAACACACACACACACATACACACACACACACATCATTCATAGGTAGTCCTGTCTGACTAGATTTGGGACTAGTTTGTTTCTGTTCCATGAATAGATTGTTTTTTACCTCTCTCTTCAGAGCATATTTATTTTAGAAATTCATTTTTTCTTTTCTTCTTTTCTGTATTTTTATAGAGAAAAAGAAGTAATTGAGCAAATCCTATGAACCTCCCAGAGAAAATAATAACAAAATTGCCTTGGGTAGAGCTCAGGACCAGAGGAGCATGAAAGCTATCATTACTTATTAATAAAGCTAAATCACTCAAAAAGAAACCCAAAATGCGAAAATTTTTAAAAGTCATGTCAAAGAAAACTTCAAATATTTTTAAACTAATTTTTTTCTCTTTCCAAACCTAACCTGGAAAAATGTTGTGCTCATGATTCTCAGCCATCAACTCAATGTAACAATAAGGTTGGTTCTATATATTCAATAATGTTATGTAGCCCTTCTTAGAAAACACTTCTTTTTTCCCTCTAAATAATTAAACTCAGAGCACCAATCAATAGAAAGAATTCTAAAGACTTCCACCAAAGTCAGTTAACATCACTGGCTCATTGTAGCTGATTACTACAGGCATGCATGCTAAGTTGCTTCAGTTCAGTTCAGTTACGTTCAGTCGCTCAGTCATGTCCGACTCTGTGACCCCAAGAACTGCAGCACGCCAGGCCTCCCTGTCCATCACCAACTCCCGGAGTTCACTCAAACTCACGTCTTCCAAGTTGGTGATGCCATCCAGCCATCTCATTCTGTCGCTCCTTTCTTCTCCTGCCCCCAATCCCTCCCAGCATCAGAGTCTTTTCCAGTGAGTCAACTCTTCACATGAGGTGGCCAAAGTACTGGAGTTTCAGCTTTAGCATCATTCCTTCCAAAGAACACCCAGGACTGATCTCCTTTAGAATGGACTGGTTGGATCTCCTGGCAATCCAAGGGACTCTCAAGAGTCTTCTCCAAAGCCACAGTTTAAAAGCATCAATTCTTTGGTGCTCAGCTTTCTTCACAGTCCAACTCTCACATCCATACATGACCACTGGAAAAACCATAGCCTTGACTAGACGGACCTTTGTTGGGAAAGCATTCTCTCTGCTTTTCAATATGCTATCTAGGTTGGTCATAACTTTCCTTCTAAGGAGTAAGCGTCTTTTAATTTCATGGCTGCAATCACGATCTGCAGTGATTTTGGAGCCCCCCAAAATAAAGTCTGACACTGTTTCCACTGTTTCACCATCTATTTCCCATGAAGTGATGGGACCAGATGCCATGATCTTAGTTTTCTGAATGTTGAGCTTTAAGCCAAGTTTTTCACTCTCCTCTTTTACTTTCATCAAGAAGCTTTTAGTTCCTCTCACCATCTGCCATGAGGGTGATGTCATCTGCATATCTGAGGTTATTGATATTTCTCCCAGCAATCTTGATTCCAGCTTGTGCTTCTTCCAGCCCAGCATTTCTCATGATGTATCTGCATAGAAGTTAAATAAGCAGGGTGACAATATACAGCCTTGACGTACTCCTTTTCCTATTTGGAACCAGTCTGTTGTTCCATGTCCAGTTCAAACTGTTGCTTCCTCACCTGCATATAGGTTTCTCAAGAGGCAGGTTAGGTGGTCTGGTATTTCCATCTCTTTCAGAATTTTCCACAGTTTATTGTGATCCACACAGTCAAAGACTTTGGCATCGTCGATAAAGCAGAAATAGATATTTTTCTGGAACTCTCTTGCTTTTTCAACGATCCAGCGGATGTTGGCAATTTGATCTCTGGTTCCTCTGCCTTTTCTAAAACCAGCTTGAACATCTGGAAGTTCATGGTTCACATATTGCTGAAGCCTGGCTTGGAGAATTTTGAGCATTACTTTACTAGCGTGTGAGATGAGTGCAATTGTGTGGCAGTTTGAGCATTCTTTGGCATTGCCTTTCTTTGGGATTGGAATGAAAACTGACCTTTTCCAGTCCTGTGGCCACTGCTGAGTTTTCCAAATTTGCTGGCATATTGAGTGCAGCACTTTCACAGCATCATCTTTCAGGATTTGAAATAGCTCTACTGGAATTCCATCACCTCCACTAGCTTTGTTCGTAGTGACGCTTTCTAAGGTACACTTGACTTCACATTCCAGGATGTCTGGCTCTAGGTGAGTGATCACACCATCGTGATTATCTTGGTCGTGAAGATCTTTTTTGTACAGTTCTTCTGTGTATGTTGTTACATCTTCTTAATATCTTCTGCTTCTGTTAGGTCCATACCATTTCTGTCCTTTATCGAGCCCACCTTTGCATGAAATGTTCCCTTGGTATCTCTAATTTTCTTGAAGAGATCTCTAGTCTTTCCCATTCTGTTCTTTTCCTCTATTTCTTTGCACTGATCGCTGAGGAAGGCTTTCTTATCTCTTCTTGCTATTCTTTGGAACTCTGCATTCAGATGCTTATATCTTTCCTTCTCTCCTTTGCTTTTTGCTTCTCTTCTTTTCACAGCTATTTGTAAGGCCTCCCCAGACAGCCATTTTGCTTTTTTGCATTTCTTTTCCATGGGGATGGTCTTGATGCCTGTCTCCTGTACAATGTCATGAACCTCAGTTCATAGTTCATCAGGCACTCTATCTATGAGATCTAGTCCTTTAAGTCTATTTCTCACTTCCACTGTATAATCATAAGGAATCTGATTTAGGTCATACCTGAATGGTCTAGTGGTTTTCCCTACTTTCTTCAATTTCAGTCTGAATTTGGCAATAAGGAGTTCATGATCTGAGGCACATTCAGCTCCAGGTCTTATTTTTGTTGACTGTATAGAGCTTCTCCATCTTTGGCTGCAAAGGATAGAATCAATCTGATTTCAGTGTTGACCATCTGGTGATGTCCATGTGTAGAGTCTTCTCTTGTGTTGTTGGAAGAGGGTGTTTGCTATGACTAGTGTGTTCTCTTGGCAAAACTCTATTGGCCTTTGCCCTGCTTCATTCCGTATTCCAAGGCCAAATTTGCCTGTAATCCCAGGTGTTTCTTGACTTCCCACTTTTGCATTCCAGTCCCCTATAATGAAAAGGACATCTTTTTTGGGTTTTAGTTCTAAAAGGTCTTGTAGGTCTTCATAGAACCATTCAACTTCAGCTTCTTCAGCATTACTGGTTGGGGCATAGACTTAGATTACTGTGATATTGAATGGTTTGCCTTGGAAATGAAGAGATCATTCTGTTGTTTTTGAGATTGCATCCAAGTACTGCATTTTGGACTCTTTTGTTGACCATGATGGCTACTCCATTTCTTCTAAGGGATTCCTGCCCACAGTAGTAGATATAAGCACCGTAGATAATAGTAGTAGTAGTAGATAGTAGTAGATATAAGCAATGGACCATGTGGCAGAAGCACACCAGCTGCAACAGACCTCGCAGAAGCGTGGCTGAGAGGAGCTACCCCCCGTCCAAGGCCAGGCGCAGCAGCTGGGAGGAGCTACCCCATGCCCGAGGTCAGGGGTGGCAGCCGAAAGGCGCAACCCCACATCCGAGCAGCGGTGGCTGCACGTGCACAGGAGAGCCAAAAGGAGCTACTCTACGTTCAAAGTCAGGAGGAGTGGTGGTGAGGAGATACCCCTCGTCCAAGGTAAGGAGCAGCAGTGAAGAGATACCCCACGTCCAAGGTAAGAGAAACCCAAGTAAGACGGTAGGTGTTGCGAGAGGGCATCAAGGGCAGACACACTGAAACCATAATCAGTGTGCTTCAGTCATGTCCAACTCTTTGCCACCCTATGGACTATAGCCCACCAGGCTCCTCTGTCCATTGGATTCTCCAGGCAAGAATACTGGAGTGGGTTGTCATACCATGCTCCAGGGGATCTTCCCAACCCAGGGATCGAACCCACATCTTTTAAGTCTCCTGCATTGGCAGGCGGGTTCTTTACCACTAGTGCTACCTGGGAAGTCCCTAGCAGATTAGTACATCCATTCCCAAATTCCTTCTCCCTTGCTGGACTCCATTTAAAAGCTAGATAAAGCTAAACACTCCACTTGCTTCCTCAGCCTCCTTTTCAGAGTTCTGTTCTGGGATTCTGGAAAAGGCTTTTGTCCTCTTAAGCCAAGGAACAAATACAAGTGATGCTGCCTCTAGCTCACTTTTTCTTGCCTTGAGATATAACATAATGTCTGGAGCTATAGCAGCCATCTTGGGATCATGGCAGGAAGGTGGGTAGGACTGCAGAGATCCTGGCTCAAAGTAGAGCCTTTAAATGTGTGCCAGTAGCCACCTACCTCCAGACTCCCTGCTTGGTGAAAAAAATAAACCCCTTCTTGTTTAAGCCTCTGTTGGTCAGGTATTCCATTACTTGCAATATAAAGTATTACAAATTAATGCATTTAGTCTTTAAAAGCTTGCTTTAATGCCCTTTTTAAACAGAATAAGATTATTAATTGATCTTATGTAAAGCATATGGGTTTCCCAGATTGCCCAGTAGTATAGAATCTGCCTGCCAATGCAGGAGACGCAGTAGATGTGGGTTGGATCCCTGGGTCAGGAAGATCCCCTGGAGGAGGAAATGGCAACCCACTCCAGTATTCCTGCCTGGAGAATCCTATGGACAGAGGAGACTGGCAGGCTAAAGTCCATGAGGAAGCAGAGCTGGACACAAATGAGCAACTAACACACACACATATTACTACAGGAATAAAAACAGTGTGACATTGGCAGAAGGATAGACATAGATCAAAGGAACAGAACAGAGAACAGAATGAAACCCACACAAATATGCTCAAATGATTTTTTTTTACAAAGTTGTAAAAGCAATTAAATGGTGGAAGTCTAGCCTTTTCAACAAATGAATCTCGACCTAAATTTCACACTTTGCACAAAAATTAATTCAAAACAGTTCACAGACTTGCACAGAAAGTGTTAAACTACAAAGATTTTAGGAAAAAGTATAGGAAAAAAAACTTCAGAATCTAGGGCTGGGCAGAGAGCTCTTAGGCTTACTATTGAAGCGTGGCCCATAAAGGGAAAAATTTTGATAAATTAGAGTTGATTAAAACTTGAAAATTTCTTTTGCTCTGCAAAAGACAGTTAATAGGCCAAAAAGACAAGCTACAGATTGGAAGAAAAAAAATGTGCAAACCGCATCTTAGAGAAAGGGCTAGTATCTAGAATGTATAAAGAATTCTTAAAACTCAACAGTTAAACAAAACAATCCAATTAGAAACAGGCAAAAGACATAAAAAGACATTTCACCAAGGTAGATATACAGATGGCAAATAAGCACATGAAAAGATATTCAACTCATTAGCCATCAGAGAAATGACAACTCAACCTAGAATGAGATATCTCTACACACCTATCGAGATAACTGAAATGAAAAACAGTGACAACACTAAATGCTAACTAAGATGCAGAGAAACAAGATCACTCACGCACTGTTGCTGGACTGTAAAATGGTACATTTGCTCTCAAAAACAGCTTGCCAGGTTTTTTTAAATAAAACTAAACAGGCAGTTATCATAAGATCCAGCAATTGCACTCTCAGGCATCTATCCCAGAAAATGAAAACACATGTCCACACAAAAACCTGTACATGAATATTTGTAACAGCTTTATTCATAACAACCAAAAGCTGGAAATAGGCAAGAACTTCTTCAGCAGGTAAACTGTTAAAGAAACTGTGGTACACACACAGAGTACTACTCAGCAATGGAAATGAACAATTGATACATGCAACTACCTGGATAAAACTCCAGAGAATTATGCCGAGTGAGAAAAAAAAATAATCCCAAGGGGTACATACTTTATGATTTCATTTATGTAATATTTAAAAGTAATAAAATTTTAGAAATGGAGAACAGGGGTTAGGGAAGCCATGGGGAAGAGCAGGACCAGGAGTGGGGGTAAGGGGTGGGGGAGGCTGATGGGAAGGAAGGAAGTATGATTATAAAAGAGCAATAGGAGAGATCTTTGTGATAACAGGAGGGATCCTTGTGATAATGAAATTGATCTGCACCTTCACTGTCAAGATGGCCACAGTAACCGACACATGTGATGAACTGTGGCGATAAAATGCACACATGCAAATGAGTACAAGTATTAATAAAACTGGGAAAATCTGAGTAAGATCGACAGATTATATTAACGTTAATATCCTGGGTGTGCTACTATAGTAGTTTTGCAATATATTACCAATGGGAAAGTGGGTAAAGTATACACAGGATCTCTCTGTATTGTTTCTGATAGCTGCATGTAAATCTACAATCATCTCCATAAAAATTTCCATTAACAATAAAAGGCAAGAGAGGGTTTACTTTCCTCAGTAACAAGGCGAGTTTCTACTCAGGTGCCTTTTATAAGGTATTAAGTATGAACATGAATACAGATGAGCAATGAATGACTGACGTCTCACAGAAATGAGATGAAACACGGTCCTATAAATGACAATACAAACATCTCTGTTTCAAATACCAAAGGCAAGTGAAGAAGAGAAGGTGGTCTAAATTAACCATTCAGCCATGTGAACTGACCTGATAGCCCCCCCAAACTCCAGCAGTTCGTGACCATTCCCTTCTTTGGAATGCCAAACATGTAGTCAGAAAAGCAAAGAATCTGTTTGGTCTTCAATTGGCCAAACTTGTCACTTTGTCATAATGGAGTTCCCAGGTCAAAATTGGGCATTCTGGGGCTTTGGTTAATGAGAGAGTGAAAATGTCTGTCTCTCCTTTCTTTTTTGCTTCGGGGAATCCCCCCTACAAAGTTGACTCTGCCCTTCCTACAATGGTAGGAACAGGAAAACCTCCTCAGGAAATGAACCAAGAAATCCCTTTACATTTGCACTCCTGCATACCTGGAATCCTGTTCTTGGGAGACTGGTCTCCTACAGGGCACTGCCTGATCAATGTTCAGAGAAAAAATCTGCTGCCTCCAGAAAAAACCAAACTGAATGCTAACAAGGAAAAAGGAGCATCCCACTGCACGGCAGAGAGGCTTTGGGTCACAACCTGCACGGTGACATCTATGTGATATCCTGGCTGCTTTGTATAAGCCATGCATCCTGAGAGGCTTCTTGCTGATTTATGTCACAAAAGTAAATGTCTTTCTTCTTCCTTTATATTCACTCTTACTAAAATAAGAAGCATTTGTCACATGGCATCAGTGGAAGACACTGGCGAGAAGCATTCCAGAGATGATTCTCCCAAAACTGCATCTATCTCGCTACCTTTTAGGCATGGCTGCTACAGGTAGACAGGAGCAATTGACAGGCACCTATTGAGGGCCTGCCCTGGGTAAGGAAGACCAACCCAAAGGACCTCAATAATGGGTTTCTCAGTTGGCTGAGGGATGTTACAATCACACATTAAGAATGCAAAGCACAACACAGCCAGTAAGGCGGCAAATGAGTAGTCTGGACAATATGAGTGTTCACAGTTATGGAGCCAGAGAGACGGCTTCTGCTGAGATGATCAGGGAAGGTTTTAATGAGGGGGGATAAGAGCCAAGTTTCAAGGGAAGGCTAGCATCTGGATGGAAAGGAGGAAAGGTATGAGAATGCCATTGGGGAAGGGGGCAAGTAAACCAATAGTTGAGTGGAAAAGTCCAAAATATATTCAAAAGATAGATAGTAAGCTCACCGGTTTAACTGGAGTGTTAGGTTTGTTTTTCATTATGAAAAAGAACATTGTTAAGAAAAGATGGTATTGTTTGAATGTTTACAATGATATTAATAATATTCATGCTGTTGTTTAGTTACTAAGTCATGTACGACACTTTCTCAACCCCCTGGGACGGTAGCCCGCCAGGCCCCTCTGTCCATGGGATTTCCCAGGCAAGAATACTGGAGTGAGTTGCCATTTCCTGCTCCAGGAGATCTTCCCAACCCAGGGATCAAACCTGGCTGGGTCTCCTGCATTGTCAGGGGGATTCTTTACCACTGGGAAGCCAGCTGGGAAGCCCCAATACACTCGTGTTACCTGTATAATTTAAAAACTAAAAAGTTTAAAGAAAGGGATGCTAAGGCTGAGAAGAGCATTTAGACTCACAGGTACTGAGTCTGTGGCTGGTGTGGCAAACAAAATTTCCTGGCTCCCAACAGCCATTGTTTGTTCCCTTTTCTCTTTCCCAGCTCCAAAAATAGACGGTGAAAAACCAAGCTCCCAATATTCCTTGTAGCAAAGGCTAGCCAAGTGACTGAAGTTTAGACAATAAGATGCAAGGCAGAAACCTACTGGCAGCCCGGAAACACACTGTTTTCTGATATAAGAGCCTTACCCCATCCCTCCTTCCTGTTTCTCTTGAACATGGTTATAGGAAGTTGTGATGTCTGGAACTGAGGCAACCATATTGCAACCATGAAGTTACAAGCCTAAGAAAGAAAACCCAACATTCTGAAGACAGCAAAATGGAGAGAGAAAAAGAATCTGAGCCATTTATGACATTCATCATCCACTGTCTAAACCTAAAACTGCCACACCTCTAGACTTCTTACCATATGAGATAATTTAGATTAAGTCACTATAAAGTTCAGTACAGAATACAAAAATGACCAAAATACCTGAATAGGCAAAGAGACTTTGCTTTCTGAAATGCAAGTTAATATTTAGGAATAGCAATAAGAGTTTTACATCATTTCCAAAGTATAAACAGCAGTCACAAGAAGTAGCCCAATCTGGAGCTCCCTAGTGATCCAGTGGTTAGGATTAGGTGCTTTCACTGCCATGCCCCAGGTTCAATCCCTGGTCAGGGAATAGGGATCCCACAACCCATGCAGCATGGCAAAAAAAAAAAAAAATGCTCTCAAACAAAGTGGCTCAGTCTGAAATCATGTGATTTCAAGGACATTTCAAAAGTTAACAGGAACGAGTAACTGAAAACTAAATCAAAACAATCCTGTGATCCGGCACAGTAAACATATATCGTTTGACTGTTCAGCAATATACCCCCACCAACTCCTTTCTTTGGCTGTTTTTTTTTTTTTAACAGTTTCATTGAGGTATAATTTATATGTCATATAGTAGTTCTATTTTTAGCATTTTTGAGGAACCTCCATATACTGTTTTCCATAGTGGCTGAACCAATTTACATTCCCACCAGCAGTGTACAAGGGTTTCCTTTTCTCTACATCCTTGCCAACATTTGTTGTTTGTGGTCTTTTTGATGATAGCCATTCCGGCAGATGTGAAGTGATATCTCATTGTGGTTTTGATGTGCATTTCCCTGATGATTAGCAATTTTGAGTATATTCTTCATGTGCCTATTGACCATCTGTGTGTCTTCTTTGGAAAAAATGTCTACTGAGGTGCTTCTGCCCATTTTTGAATCAGACTATTTGAGTTTGTTTTTTTTAATATACATTGAGTTATATAAGCTCTTTATATATTTTGGACATTAATTCCTTATCTGGGTATATATCCAAAGAAGATGTAAACACTTATTCAAAGAGATTTCCTGCACCCTAATGTTCAGTGGCTCAGATGGTAAAGAATCTGCCTGCAGTGCAGGAGACCCAGGTTCAATCCCTGGGTCGGGAAAATACCCTGGAAAAGGGAATAGCTACCCATTCCAGTATTCTTACGTGGAAAATTCCATGGACAGAGGAGCCTGGCTGCTACAGTCCATGGGGTCACAAAGAGTCAGACACAACTGAGCAACTAACATTTTCACTTTTCACTTTTTTGATGTTCATAGCAGAATTATTTACAATAGCTAAGCTATGGAAGCAAAATAAGTGTCTATTGTAAAGTTTACCCACTTAAAATATACAATTCAATGGAGTTCACTATAATTACAAAATTGTGTAATCTTTATCATAATCTGAATAATTTCATCATAAAAAAAAAAACCCATACCCATTAGCAGTCACTCTCCGCTTCCTCCCTTCATCCACACATACGTCTAGGCAACTACTCATCTTTTTGTTACTATAGATTTGCCTATTCTGTACATTTCACATAAATGAGATCATATAATATGTAGTCTTTTACATATAATATGTGGTATAATACTTTTGAGGTTCATCTATGTTGTGGCATGTATCAGTATTTCATTCCTTTTTATGGCTAAATAATATTCTATTGTATTAATGTACCACATTTTGTTTACCCATTTACCAGTTGACAGACATTGGGATTGCTTCTACTTTTTGTCTACTATGAATAACGCCATTATGAACATTCATGTACACATTTTTTTGTGAATAAATTCTTTTTCTTTGGGGTATATAACTAGGGGTGTTGTGTCATATAGTAACTCCATGTTTAAACTTCTGTGCAACTGCAGACTCTTCTGTATAAGAAGGTTTTAATTACTACATATCTTCATCAACACTTGGTACTATCTTTTTTTTCTTATAACTATGCTTGTGGGTATGAAGCAATATCTCATTGTGGTTTTAATTTACACTTCTCTAATGACTATTCCTAGATGTTCATTGGAAGGACTGATGCTGAGGTTGAAACTCCCATACTTTGGCCACCTTATGTGAAGAGCTGACTCATTGGAAAAGACCCTGATGCTGGGAGGGATTGGGGGCAGGAGAAGAAGGGGACAACAGAGGATGAGATAGCTGGATGGCATCACCAACTCGATGTACATGAGTTTGGGTGAACTCCAGGAGTTGGTGATGGACAGGGAGGCCTGGCGTGCTGTGATTCATGAGGTCACAAAGAGTCAGACATGACTGAGCAACTGAACTGAACTGAACTGAATGACTAATGATGCTGGGTCTCCTGAATCGTGGGCAGATTCCTTACTGTCTGAGCCACCAGGGAAGCCTATTATTTATGGTAGGATAAAGCAAATAATTGGGCTTCCCAGATAGTTCAGTGGTAAAGACTCTGCCTGCAATGCAGGAGATATGGGTTCAATCCCTGGGTCAGGAAGATCCCCTGAAGTAGGAAGTGGCAACCCACTCCAGTATTCTTGGCTGGAAAACACCATGGACAGAGGAGCCTGGTGGGCTACAGTCCATGGGGTCGCAAAGAGTCAGAAACAACCAGGCAGATGCACGTGCATGCACAAAAGCAAGTAATTATGCTAATGTCTTTATGAATCAGATTTTCAATGTAAGTAAAGAATCAAAGAAGTTAAACAAAATTTCTGTAATCCTTAATTAGCATTTCAAATATCAGTGTGAATTCATGTGGTATTTTATCTTTAAAAATGTATACATATTTTCTAGACTTGTTTTAAGAGAATGAAAATTCAAGCCACAGACTGGAAGAAAATATTTATAAACCCCATATCCAACAATCTTTTCATGAAATGTTCCCTTGGTATCTCTAATCTTCTTGAAGAGATCTCTAGTCTTTGCCATGCTGTTGTTTACCTCTATTTCTTTGGATTGATTGCTGAGGAAGGCTTTCTTATCTCTCCTTGCTGAGTGATCAATGCAAAGAAATAGAGGAAAAGAACAGAATGGGAAAGACTAGAGATCTCTTCAAGAAAATTAGAGATACCAAGGGAACATTTCATGCAAAGATGGGCTCGATAAAGGACAGAAATGGTATGGACCTAACAGAAGCAGAAGATATTAAGAAGATGTAACAACATACACAGAAGAACTGTACAAAAAAGATCTTCACGACCAAGATAATCACGATGGTGTGATCATTCACCTAGAGCCAGACATCCTGGAATGTGAAGTCAAGTGGACCTTAGAAAGCATCACTACGAACAAAGCTAGTGGAGGTGATGGAATTTCAGTGGAGCTATTTCAAATCCTGAAAGATGATGCTGTGAAAGTGCTGTACTCAATATGCCAGCAAATTTGGAAAACTCAGCAGTGGCCACAGGACTGGAAAAGGTCAGTTTTCATTCCAATCCCAAAGAAAGGCAATGCCAAAGAATGCTCAAACTGCCACATAATTGCACTCATCTCACACACTAGTAAAGGAATACTCAAAATTCTCCAAGCCAGGCTTCAGCAATACGTGAACCATGAACTTCCTGATGTTCAAGCTGGTTTTAGAAAAGGCAGAGGAACCAGAGATCAAATTGCCAACATCTGATGGATCATGGAAAAAGCAAGAGAGTTCCAGAAAAACATCTATTTCTGCTTTATCGACGATGCCAAAGCCTTTGACTGTGTGGATCACAATAAACTGGAAAATTCTGAAAGAGATGGGAATACCAGACTACCTGACCTGCCTCTTGAGAAACCTATATGCAGGTCAGGAAGCAACAGCTAGAACGAGACATGAACAACAGACTGGTTCCAAATAGGAAAAGGAGTACGTCAAGGCTGTATATTGTCACCCTGCTTATTTAACTTATATGCAGAGTACATCATGAGAAATGCTGGACTGGAAGAAACACAAGCTGGAATCAAGATTGCCTGGAGAAATATCAATAACCTCAGATATGTAGATGACACCACCCTTATGGCAGAAAGTGAAGAGGAACTAAAAAGCCTCTTGATGAAAGTGAAAGAGGAGAGTGAAAAAGTTCGCTTAAAGCTCAACATTCAGGAAACGAAAATCATGGCATCTGGTCCCATCAATTCATGGGAAATAGATGAGGAAACAGTGGAAACAGTGTCAGACTTTATTTTTGGGGCTCCAAACTCACTGCAGATGGTGACTGCAGCCATGAAATTAAAAGACACTTACTCCAGAAGGAAACTTATGACCAACCTAGATAGCATATTGAAAAGCAGAGAGATTACTTTGCCAACAAAGGTCCATCTAGTCAAGGCTATGGTTTTCCAGTGGTCATGTATGGATGTGAGAGTTGGACTGTGAAGAAAGCTGAGCACCAAAGAATTGATGCTTTTGAACTGTGGTGTTGGAGAAGACTCTTGAGAGTCCCTTGGACTGCAAGGAGATCCAACCAGTCCATTCTAAAGGAGATCAGTCCTGGGTGTTCTTTGGAAGGAATGATGCTAAAGCTGAAACTCCAATACTTTGGCCACCTCGTGTGAAGAGCTGACTCACTGGAAAAGACTCTGATGCTGGGAGGGATTGGGGGCAGGAGGAGAAGGGGACGATAGAGGATGAGATGGCTGGATGGCATCACTGACTTGATGGACATGAGTTTGAGTGAACTCCGGGAGTTGGTGATGAACAGGGAGGCCTGGGGTGCTGCAATTCACGGGGTCGCAAAGAGTCAGACATGACTGAGTGACTGAACTGAACTGATCCAACGATCGACTTGTATCTGGAATATATAAAGAACTCTCAAAACTCAACAGAAAGGAAAAGACCCAATTAAAGATGGGCAAAAGACATGAACAGACATTACACCAAAGAAGATATACAGATGGCAAATAAGGACATGAAAAGACATTCAATATCATTCTTAAGCCACTGAGGAAATAAAAGTTTAAATCAAGAACTACACACCTGAGGAGGGTGGTCCTAAGATGGCAGAGGAATAGGACAGGGAGGAAACTTTCTCCCCCACAGATTCATCAAAAGAACATTTGAACACTGAGTAAATTCCACAAAACAAATTCTGAATGCTGGCAGAGGACATCGGGCACCCAGAAAAGCAGCCCACTGTCTTCAAAAGGAGGTAGGAAAAATATAAAAGATAAAAATAAAGACAAAAGAGGTAGGGACAGAGATCCATCCTGGGAAGGGGGTCTTTAAAAAGAGATGTTTCCAAACACCAGGAAACACTCTCACTGCCAAGTCTGTGGCGAGCCTTGGACCTCAGAGGGCAATATAACTAGGAGGAAAAATAAATAATTAAAACCCACAGATTACATGCCCAACGATGGTAACTCCCAGTGGAGAAGCAGTGCAGACACTTGAATCAACCACTAGCAAGCGGGGGCTGGGCAGGGAGGCACAGGCTGCATTGCTTAGAGTAAGGACCAGGCCTGAATGCCCCATGGGCAATCTGAGGAAACTAACTTGAAATAGCAAACCGGACTGTGGGATAGCTATCCAGCAAAAAGCCCTAACCCTAGACATCTCCAGACCCGCTCACAGAACAAAGGACTGAGCAGAGCTAGCTGGCTGCGGACTGGCCCATACCCCGCTGGAGACAGGCAGGCGAGGGCAGCCAAAGCCAGAAGGGGGCAATCACGGCCCCAGAGAGGCATCCTATAACAAACTGCAAGCAGGTTTTGTTGCTAACCAAGACTTCTTGGGATTCTGGATGGTCAACATTCACCTGAGAAGGTGTGCTGGTTGTACACCCAGAAAACTGAGTGGCTGGGACGGGGGAGGCGATAAGTCACAGCAACTACGCTCGCCAAACACCTGGTCACCCAAGCTGCTCGGACCTGGGAAGGACACAAAATGCAGGCCCAACTGAGTGTGCGCCTTTGTGGAGTACCCGAGTACTTGAACCTGAGCAGCTTAGTCCTGGGAAGTGCATACAACCCAGGGCTGGCCTCAGACAGTTCCCGGCAGAGCAACCTAGAGCCTAAGCAGTGTAGACAGGGAAAGCACACACCCTTGAGCAGGGGCAAACCCAGTGTGGCTGAGAGACTGGGAGCACACCCCAGTGTTATTTGTTTGCAGCATTCCTCCCTCCCCACTGCACGACTGAACAAGTGAGCCTAAAAATGTGTCCACCACCGCCCCCTTGTGTCAGGGTGGAAATTAGACACTGAAGAGACCAGCAAACAAAAGAAGCTAAAACAAACAGAGGGAACTGCCTTGGAAATGACAGATGGAGAAGTCTTGAGGCTACTGTAAGAATAAGACTGAAAAACAGAAGCAGGAGGCTTAAGTCCAAATGCTGAGAACACCTGAGAACTCCTGACTCCAGGGAATATTAATCGATAGGAGCTCATCAAACGCCTCCATACCTACACTGAAACCAAGCTCCACCCAAGGAGCCAACAAGGGCCAACAAGTTCCAGAGCAAGACATACCATGCAAATTCTCCAGCAACACAGGAACATATCCCTGAGCTTCAATATACAGGCTGCCCAAAGTCACACCAAACCCACTGACATCTCAAAACTCATACTGGACACTTCATTGCACTCCAGAGAGAAGAAATCCAGCTCCACTCACCAGAACACTGACATAAGCTTTCTTAACCAGGAAACCTTGACAAGCCACCTGTCCAACCCGACCCACACTGAGGAAACTCCACGATAAATAGAACTCCATAACTGCCAGAATACGGAAAGGTCACCCAAAACACAGCAATATAAACAAGATGAAAAGGCAGAAAAATACCCAGCAGGTAAAGGAACAGGATAAATGCCCACCAAACCAAACAAAAGAGGAAGAGATAGGGAATCTACCTGATAAAAAAATTCCAAATAATGATAGTGAAAATGATCCAAAATCTTGAAAAAAAAAAAAAGTGTAGTTACAGATAAATAGCTTGGAGACAAGGATTGAGAAGATGCAAGAAAGGTTTAACAAGGACCTAGAAGTAATAAGAGTCAATATATAATAAATAATGCAATAAATGAGATCAAAAACATTCTGGAGGGAACCAACAGTAGAATAACAGAGGCAGAAGATAGCATACCTGAGGTAGACGATAGAATGGTAGAAATAAATGAATCAGAGAGGAAAAAAGAAAATTAATTAGAAGAAATGAGGACAATCCCAGAGACCTCTGGGACAATGTTAAACGCCCCAACATTCAAATCATAAGAATCCCAGAAGAAGAAGATAAAAAGAAAGACCATGAGAAAATACTTGAGGAGATAATAGTTGAAAACTTCCCTAAAATGGGGAAGGAAATAGCCACCAAAGTCCAAGAAACCCAGAGAGTTCCAAACAGGATAAACCCAAGGCAAAACACCCCAAGACACATATTAATCAAATTAACAAAGATCAAACACAAAGAACAAATATTAAAAGCAGCAAGGGAAAAACAACAAATAACACACAAGGGGATTCCCATAAGGATAACAGCTGATCTTTCGATAGAAACTCTTCAGGCCAGGAGGGAATGGCAAGACATACTTAAAGTGATGAAAGAGAAAAACCTACAACCCAGATTACTGTACCCAGCAAGGATCTCATTCAAATATGAAGGAGAAATCAAAAGCTTTACACACAACCAAAAGCTGAGAGAATTCAGCACCACCAAACCAGCTCTTCAACAAATGCTAAAGGATCTTCTCTAGGCAGGAAACACAGAAAGGGTGTATAAACTTGAGCCCAAAACAGTAAATGGCAACGGGATCATACTTATCAATAATTACCTTAAGTGTAAATGGGTTGAATGCCCCAACCAAAAGACAAAGACTGGCTGAATGGATACAAAAACAAGACCCCTATATATGCTGTCTACAAGAGACCCACGTCAAAACAAGGGACACATACAGACTGAAAGTGAAGAGTGGAAAAAGATATTCCATGCAAATAGAGACCAAAAGAAAGCAGGAGTAGCAATACTCATATCAGATAAAATAGACTTTAAAACAAAGGCTGTGAAAAGAGACAAAGAAGGACACTACATAATGATCAAAGGATCAATCCATGAAGAAGATACAACAATTATAAATATATATGCACCCAACATAGGAGCACCACAATATGTAAGACAAATGCTAACAAGTATGAAAGGGGGAATTAACAATAACACAATAATAGTGGGAGATGTTAATACCCCACTCATACCTATGGATAGATCAACCAAACAGAAAATTAACAAGGAAACACAAACTTTAAATGATACAATAGACCAGTTAGACCTAATTGATATCTATAGGACATTTCACCACAAAACAATGAATTTCACCTTTTTCTCAAGTGCACATGGAAATGTCTCCAGGATATATCACATCCTGGGCCATAAATCTAGCCTTGGTAAATTCAAAAATTGAAATCATTTCAAGCATCTTTTCTGACCACAATACAGCAAGATTAGATCTCAATTACAGGAGAAAAACTATTAAAAATTCTGACATATGGAGGCTGAACAACACGCTGCTGAGTAACCAACAAATCACAGAAGAAATTAAAAAAAAAAAAGAAATCAAAATACGCACAGAAAGAAATGAAAATGAAAACACAACAACCCAAAACCTATGGGACACTGTAAAAGCTGTGCTAAGGGGAAGGTTCATAGCAATACAGGCATACCTCAAGAAACAAGAAAAAAGTCAAATAAATAACCTAACTCTACACCTAAAGCAACTAGAAAAGGAAGAAATGAAGAACCCCAGGGTTAGTAGAAGGAAAGAAATCTTAAAAATTAGGGCACAAATAAATGCAAAAGAAACAGAAGAGACCACAGCAAAGATCGACAAAGCCAAAAGCTGGTACTTTGAAAGATAAATAAAATTGACAAACCATTAGCCAGACTCATCAAGAAACAAAGGGAGAAAAATCAAATCAATAAAATTAGAAATGAAAATGGAGAGATCACAACAGACAACACAGAAATACAAAGGATTATAAGAGACTACTATCAGCAACTATATGCCAATAAAATGTACAACTTGGAAGAAATGGACAAATTCTTAGAAAAGTACAACTTTCCAAAACTGAACCAGGAAGAAATAGAAAATCTTAAGAGACCCATCACAAGCACGGAAATTGAAACTGTAGTCAGAAATCTTCCAGCAAACAAAAGCCCAGGACCAGACGGCTTCACAGCTGAATTCTACCAAAAACTTAGAGAAGAGCTAACATCTATCCTACTCAAACTCTTCCAGAAAATTGCAGAGGAAGGTAAGCTGCCAAACGCATTCTATGAGGCCACCATCACCCTAATACCAAAACCTGACAAAGATGCCACAAAAAAAGAAAACTACAAGCCAGTATCACTGATGAACATAGATGCAAAAATCCTTAACAAAATTCTAGCAAACAGAATTCAACAACACATTAAAAAGATCATACATCATGACCAAGTGGGCTTTGGTCCCAGGGATGCAAGGATTCTTCAATATCTGCTAATCAATCAATGTAATACACCACATTAACAAATTGAAAAATAAAAACCATATGATTATCTCAATAGGTGCAGAGAAGGCTTCTGACAAAATTCAACATCCATTTATGATAAAAAAAAACAACCCTCCAGAAAGCAGGAATAGAAGGAACATACCTCAACATAATAAAAGCTATATTTGACAAACCCACAGCAAACATTATCCTCAATGGTGAAAAATTAAAAGCATTTCCCCTAAAGTCAGGAACAAGACAAGGGTACCCACTCTCACCACTACTATTCAACATAGTTTTGGAAGTTTTGGCCATAGCAATCAGAGCAGAAACAGAAATAAAAGGAATCCAGATTGGAAAAGAAGTAAAACTCTCACTGTCTGCAGATGACACGATCCTCTACACAGAAAACCCTAAAGACTACACCAGAAAATTACTAGAGCTCATCAATGAATATAGTAAAGTTGCAGGATATAAAATCAACACACAGAAATCCCTTGCATTCCTATACACTAATACTGAGAAAATAGAAAGAGAAATTAAGGAAACAATTCCATTCACCATTGCAACAAAAAGAATAAAATACATAGGAATATATCTACCTAAAGAAACAAAAGACCTATATATAGAAAACTGTAAAACACTGGTGAAAGAAATCGAAGAGGACATTAACAGATGGAGAAATATACCATGTTCATGGATTGGAAGAATCCATATACTGAAAATGAGTATACTACCCAAAGTAATCTATGGATTCAATGCAATCCCTATCAAGCTTCCAATGGTATTTTTCACACAGCTAGAACAAATAATTTCACAATTTGTATGGAAATACAAAATATCTTGAATAGCCAAAGCAATCTTGAGAAAGAAGAATGGAACTGGAGGAATCAGCCTGCCTGACTTCAGGCTCTACTACAAAGCCACAGTCATCAAGACAGTATGGTACTGGCACAAAGACAGAAATATAGATCAATGGAACAAAATAGAAAGCCCAGAGATAAATCCATGCACCTATGGACACCTTATCTTTCACAAAGGAGGCAAGAATATACAATGGAGCAAAGACAATCTCTTTAACAAGTGGTGCTGGGAAAACTGGTCAACCGCTTGTAAAAGAATGAAACTAGAACACTTTCTAACACCATACACAAAAATAAACTCAAAATGGATTAAAGATCTAAATGTAAGATCAGAAACTATAAAACTCCTAGAGGAGAACATAGGCAAAACACTCTCCAACATAAATTACAGCAGGATCCTCTATGATCCACCTCCCAGAATACTGGAAACAAAAGCAAATATAAACAAATGGGACCCAATTAAAATTAAAAGCTTCTGCACAACAAAGGAAACTATAAGCAAGGTGAAAAGACACCTTCAGAATGGGAGAAAATAATAGCAAATGAAGCAAGTGATAAAAAATTAATCTCAAAAATATACAAGCAGCTCATGCAGCTCAATTCCAGAAAAATAAATGACCCAATCAAAAAATGGGCCAAAGAACTAAACAGACATTTCTCCAAAGAAGACATAAAGATGGCTAACAAATGCATGAAAAGATGCTCATCATCACTCATTATCAGAGAAATGCAAATCAAAACCACAGTGAGGTACCATTTCACGCCAGTCAGAATGGCAGCTATCCAAAAGTCTACAAGCAATAAATTCTGGAGAGGGTGTGGAGAAAAGGGAACCCTCTTACACTGTTGGTGGGAATGCAAACTAGTACAGCCACTATGGAGAACAGTGTGGAGATTCCTTAAAAAAACTGGAAATAGAACTGCCATATGACCCAGCAATCCCACTGCTGGGCATACACACCAAGGAAACCAGAATTGAAAGAGACACGTGTACCCCAATGTTCACTGCAGCACTGTTTACAATAGCCAGGACATGGAAGCAACCTAGATGTCCATCAGCAGACAAATGGATAAGAAAGCGGTGGTATATATACACAATGGAGTATTACTCAGCCATTAAAAAGAATACATTTGAATCAGTTCTAATGAGGTGGATGAAACTGGAACCTATTATACAGAGTGAAGTAAGCCAGAAAGAAAAATACCAATACAATATAATAAATATGGAATTTAGAAAGATAGTAATGATAACCCTGTATGCAAGACAGCAAAAGAGACACAGATGTATAGAACAGTCTTTAGGACTCTGGGAGAGGGCGAGGGTGGGATGATTTGGGAGAATGGCATTGAAACATGTATATTATCATATGTGAAATGAATCACCAATCCAGGTTCAATGCATGATACAGGATGCTCGGGGCTGGTGCACTGGGATGATCCAGAGGGATGGGATGGGGAGGGAGGTGTTAGGGGGTTCAGGATGGGGAACACATGTACACCCATGGCAGATTCATGTCAACATATGGCAAAACCAATACAATATTGTAAAGTAATCAGCCTCTAATTAAAATAAATTTATATTTTAAAAATGTTTTGTAAAATAAATAAAATGAATTTATGATATTAAAAATAAAAAAGAGCTACACACCTATGAGACTGGCTAGAATCCAAAACACTGCCAATGCCAAATGCTCTCAAGAATTTGGAATAATGGGAACTCTCATTCATTGCTGGTGGGAATCCAAAATGGTACAGCCACTTTGGAAGATAGTTCAGCAATTTCTCTTAAAATTAAACACACACATATGACCAGTTCCAAATTTATGTGAAAATCAAGTATCCTGCCATCCATACAAAAGTAGTGAGCATTGTGCTGCAGTTTTTAACTTCTCACAAATACAAGCAAAGCTTTCCTTGTTTAATAAGTATCAAGAGAAAGGTGAGAAATCTCATCTCAGTTGAAAACAAAATGTGTATGTACTTATCTCAAATTTGACTCAGAATTTCATGTCTATATGACAAAATACAAGCCTAGGTTTCACCCTGAAGATCTAATTTTCATTCTTTTGGTTTTTAAAAAAACTATTTTCTTATGTATACAAAGGTCTATAAGATCAAGATTATAATGATTGTATAACTGTTAATATTTGAGTCTGATCATATTAGCCATTAAAAAAAACACACAATTTTTAGGTCTCACATAAAATTAAGTCTCAGGCTATATTTTTTTTTTTTAGTTTTTTAGTTTTTAAATTTTAAAATCTTTAATTCTTACATGCGTTCCCAAACATGAACCCCCCTCCCACCTCCCTCCCCATAACATCTCTCTGGGTCATCCCCATGCACCAGCCCCAAGCATGCTGCATCCTGTGTCAGACATAGACTGGCGATTCAATTCTTACATGATAGTATACATGTTAGAATGTCATTCTCCCAAATCATCCCACCCTCTCCCTCTCCCTCTGAGTCCAAAAGTCCGTTATACGCAGCTGTGTCTCTTTCCCTGTCTTGCATACAGGGTCGTCATTGCCATCTTCCTAAATTCCATATATATGTGTTAGTATACTGTATTGGTGTTTTTCTTTCTGGCTTACTTCACTCTGTATAATCGGCTCCAGTTTCATCCATCTCATCAGAACTGATTCAAATGAATTCTTTTTTACGGCTGAGTAATACTCCATTGTGTATATGTACCACAGCTTTCTTATCCATTCATCTGCTGATGGACATCTAGGTTGTTTCCATGTCCTGGCTATTATAAACAGTGCTGCGATGAACATTGGGGTACATGTGTCTCTTTCAATTCTGGTTTCCTCAGTGTGTATGCCCAGAAGTGGGATTGCTGGGTCATAAGGTAGTTCTATTTGCAATTTTTTAAGGAATCTCCACACTGTTCTCCATAGTGGCTGTACTAGTTTGCATTCCCACCAACAGTGCAGGAGGGTCCCCTTTTCTCCACACCCTCTCCAGCATTTATTGCTTGCAGATTTTTGGATCGCAGTCAGGCTATATTTTTATTCATATTGCTTTGTCAGTATGATTTTAGGAGTTTTGCTTATTTAACACTATCTATATTTTCATGTTATAAACAGCATTAAGTAAAGTGAACTTACAACCTTTATTTAAATTAAACCAACTATGGTCTGAGGGAACTCCGGGAGTTGGTGATGGACAGGGAGGCCTGGCGGGCTGCGATTCATGGGGTCGCAAAGAGTTGGACACGACTGAGCGACTGAACTGAACTGAACTGAAACCAACTAAGCCTACTTTTTTGAAAAAGTAAATCCCACCTTGGATTAAAATAGTTATTTACCAGAAATGTATCATGCTGCCTTATGAATTTTTTAAAAGTATGAAAAGAAAAGAAAGGTAAGCTAAGCTTAACTACCTGTTTGTTTCTCAAGAAAACCTGGCTGAAAGTCCTTTTTTTCAGTTTTAAATGAGAGAGAAAACTTCTTGCTCATAGCACATTTCACACCTTACTAGCAACCCTCTATAGTAGAAAACGTGAGAGGATTTTTAGGTCTACTTGGGTAAGGAAAAAAGGGGAGAAAATCAAGTAGGAAATTTTACAGTAAGAAAAAAAAAAAAAGCCCTGATGTTTCCCCTAGGGCACTCCCATTAGAGTTGAGATCCTTTGTGAGAAAAGAAAATCACACAAATCACACAGAGTAGGTGAATTACTTGGCCAAAATCAACAAATCCACAGAAAACCATTATTCTTTACTCAAAAGAGAATTATTATTGGATCACTATATCTACAACTCATGGATCTTGCTAACATACCATGGGCTATAGAAATCATTTTTATGCAGGAGTTCCCCCAAGACCTGAAAATCATTTCAAAAGTTCTCCTGGGGTAAAAAATTGTGAGGGGATGAAAATGTCTTGGAGCTAGTTAGATAGAGATGACAGTCACAAAACACTGGATGTACTAAATGCCACTGAATTCTACATTTTGAAATGATGGTTAATGGTCATTTTATATTACATGAGTTTCACCTTCATGAAAAACAAACAAACAAAAGAAAAACACTTAAGAAAGACTGACTAGGATCACTTGAGACTTCCTGAATGGCGAGAGACTAGATTTGGCCTTGAAGGATGTTGAAGATGAGAATTTAAACAGAGGCAAGAAACTGGTGAAGATGGCTCTAATGAGAGTGGTTTTCAAACACTGACTGCAGCCACAATAACAAATAGATTCTAGTGCAAGCTAGTTCACTTACACACATATGACACAAAGGTTCATGAAATAATACTTACTCTTCCCAAGCATAATAAACTGATTTTTTAAAATTCTATTCTACGCTATTTTTTTTCTTTTTCTTTTTTCTCTAAATCCTGGTCATGATTCATTACACTGATCTCACAAAATGAGTGACAGACTCTAATGCCCCGGGGTGTCAAGTTAAGAGGTTTGGACCTGATGCAGGTTATTTTAAGACCATGGAATTGACCACTAAGAACATAGTCAGGAATCTGTAGGCAGAATTTTAGGCTGGAAAACCCTCTACCTTGTGAATAAAGTAATTGTTTTATGATTTTGTCACTGAGATAAATTTAAATTGACTTAGCTAACACCACATGATGAAATCAATATGTATACTATGTATTACTCACAGTTTTTCTCTCTCAGCTGTTTATCATTTAAATTGCTGGTCAATTTCCCAGAGAATGATTTTTCCTATGTTAATATGGAGGCATGCATTAGTCTAGATAAGAATATTCAAGGTATTTCTATGAGAGACAAATTCTAAATTTGTTTTATTTTATTGTTGTAAAGTCAAATAATTTCTTTTTCTTATTAAGGAAACAGTTGCTTCATTATAAATTAGAGGATGAACTGTTTACAACATTTATAGAGGATGGACTATTTACAACAAACTCTCCTAAGATGGTGGCGAGGTATCTTCATGAAAAACAGAAAGTGTGCTCCTCATTATTCATTAGAGGCATTCAGGATCAGCTACACAACCATCTGTCTAAAATGCAGAAGAAGGGATTTTCAGCTCTGGCTGGAACTGTCCCTTTTAACTTGAATAGCCTATCATTTTTGACAATATGCCTGAGACTCTCTTAGCTTAATACAAATCCAGCATGTAAATTCTTGGGGGAAAAAAAGGATATTTTGTGTCGGAAATTGTGATCTTTCCCCTAGGTTTGCAATTAATTCACATTATAATAATGTGAACATCATCAGTGATATAAATGCCTATATCTTAGAAAGCACAATACTTCTTGTCCTTCAGAGATGAGAGGAGAGGTTACACATCACTTGGCTGTGGACAGAAATCAATCTATTGCTCATGACTGACTACCAGCAACTAATTAAGATGGGGAGTATGTTCCTTTTTCAATTTCTAAGAAAAAGCAGTAAAAGTTAGTTAGCTTGTGTTATAATTTTAAACCCAAACAGCCAATAATTATGCTATCTCCAGGAGGCCAAGGTTTTTCTCTCAATAATTTAATTCAGCAAGCAGAGCTCTGTAACAAGCAGGAAGGAAGCAGGGATTAAAAAAGGCCAGATTTGGCTTTAGGACTCTGTGACCAATCTGTGCCAGACAGCATCCAACCTTTTAACTAAGTGCAAGTTTTAAAAAATATTAATTTTTTGGCAACATAGCACATTTAGTGCCAAGGCTAGTGTAACAATTTCTTAATGTAGCCACCTGCTTTGGGCACATACTAGGATACTCAATATATAAATACTGATTTGTAGAAGGACAGCCTAAGATATCCAGTAAGTATACTATCACTCCCTAGTTCACGCACACACACACACACACACACAGACACACACACACATACTCCTATTTGTCTAAAGCATAAAGTAAATAAATACTTTTTAAAAATACATTCACAAGTCTAAAAGCAGACCCATACATATTTTGGATACTTGATTTATGACAAATATAGCTCTACAGAGAACTGGAAAAAAGTTGGCCATTTCCAAAAATGTGTTAAAAACAACAGGACCCAAATGGAGTTGCTTACGCTAAGCCCTATGTCACCAAACTGAAATTCAACGTTACAGTTTCAGCTCTCCCAGAAATAGAATCTTAAACCAGTCAACCATGAATCTCCTGATCTGCATTAGTTAGGTAATCTGCCTGATAAACCCCTGCCATTCCCTATAAGGAAAGTAACCTTACAATAACCAATCCAATTTTTTGCCTAGTAAAACTTTCCAAAATCTCTTGCCTTGTATAGCTCTTTAGAGCTCCTTTCCATCTGCCTGATTCATGAATCACTGAATAAAGTCAATAAGCTCTTTAAAATTTACTCATAATTTTGTTCTTTAACAAATGGTTCTGGGTTAACTGTATAGCTACATGGGGAAAAAATACAACCTGACCCCTACCTCTTTTCACACACACACCTACAAATATATTCAGTTAGATTATAGATCTAAACGTGAAAGGTAAAAACAATCAAATTTCCAGAAGATAACACAGGCAAATATCATCATGAACTTCGTGTAAGGAGCTATTTCTTAAATAGGAAACAAAAAGTACTAATTTAATTGAGGACAAATTCTTCATCAAAAACACCATTAAGAGAGTAAAAAGGCCAACCACAGACTGAAAGATATTTACAACACATACAAAGGAGTCATATTCAAAATCTATACAGAACTCCTACAGATTACTAAGAAAAAGACAGGCAGCCCAATAGAAATTAGACAAAAGACAAATAGGCACCACACAAAAGAAACTATCCAAATGACCAAAAAATGTGGGAAATGTGCTCAATTTCACTAGGAATTGGAGAACCACAGATTAAAATTACAGAGCTGCACTACACCCACTGATCAAAATAACTAAAATTTAGGGCTTCCCTGATGGGTAAGAATCTGCCTTACCCATCCAGCGATTCCACCCCTGGTCCAGGAAGATCCCACATACTGCCTGGCAACTAAGCCCATGCTCCAGAGCCTGGGAGCTGCAACTACCGAAGCCCACACATGCTAGAGCCCATGCTCCGCAGCAAGAGAAGCCACCACAATGAGAAGCCTGCGCACTACAACTGAAGAATAGCCCCCACTCACTGCAACTACAGAAAAGCCCATGTGCAACAAAAACATGAAGACCCAGCACAGCCAATAAACAAATAAAATTACCTTAAAAACAAATAAATAATAATTAAATTCAAAAGACTAACAGAATTGAGTGTTAGAATATGGTTCAGTCCAGTAGCTCAACTGTGTCCAACTCTTTGTGACCCCATGGACTGCAGCACACCAGGCTTCCCTGCCCATCACCAACTCCCAGAGCTTGCTCAAACTCATGTCCATCGAGTCGGTGATGCCATCCAACCATCTCATCCTCTGTCGTCCCCTTCTCCTCCTGCCTTCAATCCTTCTCAGCATCAGGGTCTTTTCAAATGAGTCAGCTCTTTGTATCAGGTGGCCAAAGTATTGGAGCTTTGGCTTTAGCATCAGTCCTTCCAATGAATATTCAGGACTGATTTCCTTTAGGATTGACTGGTTTGATCTCTTTGTAGTCCAAGGGACTTTTAAGAGTCTTCTCCAGCACCGCAGTTCAAAAGCATCAATTCTTTGGTGCTCAGCTTTCTTTATGGTTCAACTCTCACATCCAAACACGACTACTGGAAAAACCATAGCTTTGACTAGACGGACCTTTGTTGGCAAAGGAATGCCTCTGCTTTTTAATATGCTGTCTAGGTTGGTCATAGCTTTTCTTCCGAGGAGCAAGCGTCTCTTAATTTCATGGCTGCAGTCACCATCTGCAGTGATTTTGGAGTCCAAGAAAATAAATGTCACTGTTTCCACTGTTTCCCTATTTGCCATGAAGTGATGGGACCAGATGCCATGATCTTCGTTTTCTGCATGTTGAGTTTTAAGCCAGCTTTTTCATTCTCTTCTTTCACTTTCATCAAGAGGCTTTTTCATTCTTCTTTGCATTCTGCCATAAGGGTGGTGTCATCTGCGTAGCTGAGGTTATTGATATTTCTCCCAGCAATCTTGATTCCAGCTTGTGCTTCATCCAATCCAGCATTTCACATGATGTGTTCTGCATATATATTAAATAATCAGGGTGACAATACACAGCCTTGACATACTCCTTTCCCAATCTGGAACCAGTTTGTTGTTCCATGTCTGGTTCTAATTGTTGCTTCTTGACAGGTTTCTCAGGAGGCAGGTAAGGTGATCTGGTATTCCCATCACTTAAAGAATTTTCCAAACTTTGTTGTGATCCAACAGGAAAATAAAATGCTGGTGGGAATTTAAATTTATATAAGCACTATGACCAGTCCATCCTAAAAGAAATCAGTCCTGAATATTCACTGGAAGGGCTCATGCTGAAGCTGAAACTCCAATACTTTGGCCACCTGATGCGAAGAACTGACTCATTTGAAAAGACCCTGATGCTGGGAAAGACTGAAGGCAGGAGAAGGGAATGACAGAGGATGAGATGGTTGGATGGCATCACCGACTCAATGGACATGAGTTTCAGTAGGCTCCAGGAGTTGGCAATGGACAGGGAAGCCTGGCGTGCTGCAGTCCAGGGGGTCACAAAGTGCTGGACACGACTGAGTGACTGAACTGAACTGAAGCACCATGACAGCATCTATCAAAGGTGAACCCAAGAATGCCGTGTGAGAAATTTTAAAATTATATTTAAAAAAAGAACTTGATTTTTAAAAAAAGAATACCATTTGATCTGGCAATTGTACTCAGAGACATGAACAACAGTCACAGCAAACTATTTTTAACAACCCCAAACAAACCTAATCTCTGTCAAGAGTAAACTGTGTATATAAATGATGCCATACCCATACAGTATCTTCCTGTATATATACAGGGCTTCCCTGGTGACTCAGATGGTTAAGAATCTTGCAGCAATGCAGGAGACCTGGGTTCAATTCCTGGGTTAGGAAGATCCCCTGGAGAAGGGAATAGCTACCCACTCCAGTATTCTTGCCTGGGAAATCCCATAGACAGAAGAGCCTGGCCGGTTACAGTCCTTGGGGTTGCAAAGAGTTGGACACGACTGAGGGACTAACACTTTCACTTTCAACACCCATACAGTAGAATATTCTAGAGCAGTGAAAACATACAAACTATCTCTATAGACAGACACATGAACAAATCTCACAAACATAATGCTGAGCTTAAAAAAAAAAAAAAAAGCCAGCCACAAAAGAATAAAAACCAGACATTTCCACTGACACAAATTTCAAAAGCAAGCCAAAATGAACTACAGTGATAGCAGCCAGGAGAATAGTTGTCTTCGGAGAATAGAAAAGGTGTAATGACCAGAAAGGGTCATAGGCAGGGTTGCCATGTAAAATACAAGCTGCTCAGTTAAATATGAATTTCAGGTAAACAACAGAGAATCTTTTAATATAAGTAGATCCCATGCACTATTTGGGACATGTATTTTTACTTGCTAAATCTGGCAACCCTAGTCAAGGTTGATGTTTTGGGAGTCCTGGTAATATTTTCCTTCTTGATATCCATTCTATAAGCATTCATAGTGCATTTTTCTGTACATGTGTTATACTTCACAATAAAAAAAAACTTTAAAAAAGCAAAAGTACACTCAGTACAGCCTTGCAGATTTTAAAATATCTCATCCAACCACTGTTCTTCCCACTCTTAATCACTGTATGTGAGAGCTGAGGATCTGAAGTGTTGCTATGTCCAAAGCTGTGGGCTCTACATTCAATTTTGATTAGAATTACTTTTACACAGCATGCTTCTTTATTTCTGGAATCCTTTTTCATGCCCTGTCTTTCAGGAGTTTTACTTAATTTGTGACTAGCTTAATCTTACCACAGGCTTCCCAGGTGGCTCAGTGGTAAAGAATCCACCTGCCAATGCAGGAGACACAAGAGACGTGGGTGGGACCCCTGGGTCAGAAAGATCCCCTGAAGTAGGAAATGGCAACCCACTCCAGTATTCTTCCCTGGGAAATCCTAAGGACAGAGGAGTCTGGCGGGCTACAGTCCATGGAGTCACAAAGAATTGGACACAACTAAACAACAATAATCTTACCAAAGGGCAACATTAGGATGGAAGGCCAGCCTCTATCCATCAGCCAAGAAAGCACAAACCAGTGGTCAAGAAACAAGCTGAACTGACCAGCCAACCTGCAGGGGTCAGAATGCACTGGCCTGAAGCTACAAGAAAACTGGTACCGTAGGGCCAACAACTTGGATACAGACACTGTTCAGCATCCATAAAGTCAAATGCTTCAATCTGCAGCCTGTTTTCTAAACTTACCAGAGGTTTACACAAATACCTTGAGTGGTTCCATCAATTTCCCTTCTTACAGATACATCTGGAAAACCCAAGTAACGAGTAGGGACCAGTGCAAACAAAAACCTGAATCATTTTTCTGTTCTGGATTAAAGAAGATGGTATTTGCTGGCAAAAGTTATTGCGTGCTCAGGGTTTTTAATGTTGTGTTGTTTGGTACTTTCATCTTGTTTTGAAATGAACCATTCCCAATCCTAAACGAAGAAAGAACTACAAGTTTGGATCCTGCTCTCTATAATGTTTAGGATCAAACTTTATAGGCCAGTGGAACCCTTATCCACCCCCTACCAGCCTTGAGAGTGCCAGGTTTCTTCACTTTAATAACAAACTCTTTCACAAAGGGTATTAAGGAGAGTGATTAGGTTCCTGGGCTGTGGAGGCCGGTTGCCTGGAGGAAACCCAGCTTCACCACTGAGACTGTGTAGCTCTGGCCAGTGAGTGACTGACTCATCGCTCTGTGCCTCAGTTTCCTCAACTGTAAAATAGGAATTAAAAATAGCTGATAAAAGGGCTGTTGGGAGCATCTAATGCCGTGTAAGGTGATTAAAGCACAGCCCCTAGCACACCTTCAACGCTCATCGGTGACTATCATCAATCCTACCTTCGAGGGTCTTAGCATCTATAAGGACTCTACGTCTGTATCTAATGTAGGGAAAGCATCTAGATGCAGCTGGACAGAGGGGGAAGGGGAGGTAGTCCAAGAGCCCACAAAGTTAGACCCAAGCTGCGCCCAATCCACAGAAGGCGAAGCAGCGTTAGGAGGCCGGGGTAGTGGTCACACCTGGACCCCAAACTTGGCTGGGACTTCTGACCTCGGGTGCCCTCTCTACTCACATTATGGTTGAAGCTGTTGCCGGGCAGCAGAGGCAGGGCCATGGTTTCGAGCGTCCGAGGGTCAAGGGTCCGAGAAAAGAGGCCAGCAGGCAGCGGCCACCTTTCGGCCGCTTTGTTTGAGCCCCTGCCTCCCCCCACTCCACGTTACCTAGAGACGGAGGCGGTGTCACGGAAGGAGGAGGGGCTTCCGCGGGCCGGGGGCTCGGGGCGGGGCCGGGGCGGGGCTAGGCGGAAGCTCCGCGCGGGCGCCTCCCCCCGCCCACCCGACCCACTCAGCCGGGGACCGGTCTCCCCCGAGGCTTTTCTCTCCACACGCCTTGTGCACACACAAAGGCTGTCTACCGCACCATTCCCCGCCCCCGCCGCTTGCTGTTTTAACCCTTTGATAGGGCTCAAAGCCCTTCCTGCACTGAAGCTCCTCTGTTTCTTGCACGTTTCTGTTTCTCGCCATTTGGTTATTAAATTGAGTTCATACAGAAGAGTGCAGAAAATAAAATGACACCCGTGTGCTCACAGAAATGTAACACCAGTACACGTTACATTTACATCAGCTTTTACTTTGTAATTAAAACGTTCCAGATGAATCCCAAGCCACACAAACCCCAAGTGTCTCCCACCCCCCTCCCACCACGACCACCGAGAAAATCCATTCAGCGGTAACCACCATCCTCAGTTCTTCCTCTGTACTTCCGTTTGAACGCAACATTTTGTAAGATGCTCGTTCCTGGTGCAGTCATGGTGGCCAGGGGCGGAGTCAGGTGGCACAAAAAGTGGCCTCTGTCACTCCACCAGGCTCCCAAGATACCCAAGCCAGCGGCTCCGCTCCCCACACCTACAGCTACTCCCTCCCCGAGTCCTACTCTACTGGTTGGACACTCCGGGTAACTTTCAGCCACCACATCCTCTGTCTCAGTCGAGACCCTATTATTTCTTGTCTGGTTTTCTTTTAAAACAGAAACAAACAAAACACCTAATCTTGCCTCCAGCGCCATCCTCTTATATAATTCATGGTGCACCTGTTACTCTTCAGCTTCACTATTCTTCTAGCTGTCACGAGGCAGGCCAATTCCTTAGCCTGGTCAGAGCCTATGTCAGTAGGTGCCCACGAACGCCCTCCATCCCTTTCTTTGCCCCGTTCCTCTACTCCAGCTCCGAGGAATCACTGACAGTTTCTAAACCAAACTCTACAGTTTCTGCCCTTTGGGATTTTGCAAATTTCACTAGCTGCTGGAAACACCCTTCCTTGCCATCTCTCACCTGGGTAACCCCTTCTTGTCTTTCAGGGCTTGGTTCAGGGCGGGAGAGAGGTGTGGAAGGCTTTGACATTTCCGGGAAGCGTTCCTCCACCTTCTCCACTCGCCCGATATTAGCTGCCCGTTCTAATGGTGGCTTTTGTGGTACTGCAATGTAATCACCCTTACTTGACCCTCTTCAAATGCCCACCAATTCTCCCAGGGCAGGAACTCTCTCTTTTCTTATTCCTTAAAAATATACATTACGGATTTTCTGTCGTTTTAAATTTCACCCTATGAATTTCTGCTACCTGCTTTTTTCACTTAAGATTTTTTTTTTTTGAGATTTCTACATGTTAACACATGTAGCTCTGTTTCATTCATTTTAAACGAATTGTATGATTATACCACTAATCAGTGATCCATCTGTTGATGACTATGAGGTTGTTTTCCAATTTTTCACTAGTTATCAATGCTGGAGAGAGCAACCCTCTCCTGTTTCTTTGGAGATTATCTAGGCTACATATCTAAAGGTGGAATTGTTCACACATTCAACTCTACTGGATCTCCAGAATCTTTAAACCAATTAAGAAAGTTCCCTTTCACCTACATCCTTTCAACAAGTTATTACCAAATTGTGTAATTTTGAACAATCATTTGAATAAATATGAAATGGTATGCCACTGTTATTTTAATTTGTTTCTCCCTAATTCCTAGTGCAGTTAGTCATCTTTTCACAGGCTTCCTATCTTATTCTGTGACCCGTCCATTCATATCCTTTGCTGATTTTTCTATTTGATCATTTGTAATTTTAAAACTGTCTTCTGGATACGAATCTTAGGCATAGCAAATATTTTCTCATCATTTGCAGTTTGGTTTCTCCATTTATAGATTTCTTTATTGTACATGAATATGTCATTTTACTCTACTCAAATAGATCATTCTTTCCTATTATGGTTTGTGCTTTGTACATGAATTCAAAAATTCCTATAGAACAAAATTATTCTCCTACATCTTCTTACAAATATTTTTAAATATTTCTTTTTCTTACTTTTTAAATTTGAAATAATTCAAAACCAATAGAAAAGTTGGAAGAATAGTACAAAGAACTCTTGTTTACCCTTCACCCAAATTTCCCCAATTGTTTTATATTTTACCATGTATTTTATCATTTCCTCTGCATACACGAGTTTTCCATTTTAGAGTAAATACCAGATATCATACCCTTTTACCCCTAAATACTACAGTTTATATTTCCTAATAACAAAGACATGCTCTTATATAACTAAAGTACAATAATCAAAATCATAAAGTTGGTATTAATAAAATATTATTTCTCACTATAAATATTTAATGTAAATTTTGTCAATTGTCCCCAAAATGTTCTTTTTAGCAAAAATTAAAAAATAGTTTTAAATATCTGGTCAAGATCTCATCTAACATCACAAATTACTAGCTTTTTGTTTATGGCATTTTGGCAGGAACACCACAAGAGAAAGTCTGTGTTCTTCTCAGTCATCAAAGGAGCAGCTGCATAATGTGTATTTTAACCATCAATGGTGAAGTCAACTTCAGTCACTTGGTTAAGGTACTGTATACCAAGTTTCTCCACTGTAGTGTCTTTTTTTTTTTCCTGCCTTTTTTAATTAGTAAGAATTCTGTCAGGAGATCATTTGGAACTATGTAAATACCAAGTTACTCATTAAATTACTAATGTCAATTGATGATTTTGCCCACATCATTTATTACTATTCTGATGGCCAAAGGATGTAACTCCACCATTCCTTCTACATATTTTAGTTGGCATTCTAATACAAGCAATAAATTTTTTCCTAATTATTCATTTATTCATTCATTTATATCAGAATGTTCTATAGGCTCTTGTTTTAGTCAGTGTATTATAATGTTACTATTGTTTATTTTGATGTAAAAAAATGTGCTATGTTTAGTCAGTGAAATTTCCTCCAAGCTGACTCTTCTGTCCTTTTGTCCATTTTTCAAGCACTTCTTTGTACTCTGCCACTACAAGATATTCGAGATATCTGTAGATATAGGTAGATATGCTTCCTTGGTGGCTCAGATGGTAGAGAATCAACCAGCAATGCAGGAGACCTAGGTTCAATCCCTGGGCTGGGAAGATCCCCTGGAGGAGGGCATGGCAACCCAGTATTCTTGCCTGGAAAAATCCCCATGGACAGAGGAGCCTGGTGGGCTATAGATAGGCACAGATAGCTTTATCTCTTTTAATTTCTGTTTTTGGACAGATATATAGATAGATAGATGGATAGACAGATAGATAGATATTAAAACCCATGAGTTTATACTGATATGTCCAGTTTCAGTCAACACAATGGAGTACATGTTCGAGCTCCCCTTTCCACATCTATAACGCCCTTCTCAAACTGTAAGAAGTCTGATTCCCCTTCAAAATAGTTACTTATTTGCTCAATGCTAAAAGACCCCCCAAAACAGTTACAGAATAGCTAACTCATATCATTGTGAAAACAAGCCTACTAACTAAAGTTCAATATAGGCGTTCAGTCTTTTTTTTTCTTTCAGGTTTTTTTTTCCTTTAGTCAATGTATTTAGTCAAAATACTGTGTACCAAAATAACTTGGGTGTGTTTCCCCACTTTGATGCTCCCCTCCCTGTTTAGAGTGATTATGTTACTTCTGTTACTCATTTGAAAAACAGTCAGCTTCATTCATTTTGACTACGCCAAAGCCTTTGGCTGGGTGAATCACAACAAACTATGGAAAATTCTTAATAGAAATGGGAATACCAGACCACCTTACCTGCCTCCTGAGAAACCTGTATGTAGGTCAAGAAGCAACAGTTAGAACCCAACATGGAACAACAGACTGGTTCCAAATTGGGAAAGGAGTACGTCAAGGTTGTATGTTGTCACCCTCCTTATTTAACTTATATGCAGAGTACATCATGTGAAATGCCAGGCTGGATGAAGCACAAGCTGGAATCAAGATTGCCAAGACAAATACCAATAACCTCAGGTGTGCAGATGACACCACCCTTATGGCAGAAAGCGAAGAGGGACAAAAGAGCCTCTTGATGAAAGTGAAAGAAGAGAGTGAAAAAGCTGGCTTAAAACTCAACATTCAAAAAACAAAGATCATGGCATCTGGTCCTATCACTTCATGGAAAATAGATGGGGAAACAATGGAAACAGTGACAGACTTGATTTTCTTGGACTCCAAAATCACTGCAGATGGTGACGGCAGCCATGAAATTAAAAGACAATTTCTTCTTGGAAGAAAAGCTATGACCAACCTAAGATAGCATATTAAAAAGCAGAGACATTCCTTTGCCAACAAAGGTCCCTCTAGTCAAAGCTATGGTTTTTCCAGTAGTCATGTATGGATGTGAGAGTTGGATTATGAAGAAAGCTGAGCACTGAAGAACTGATGCTTTTGAACTGTGGTGTTGGAGAAGACTCTTGAGAGTTCCTTGGACTGCAAGGAGATCAAACTAGTCAGTTGTAAAGGAAATCAGTTCTGAATATTCATTGAAAGGACTAATGCTCAAGCTGAAGCTCCAGTACTTTGGCCACCTGATGCAAAGAACTGACTAATTAGAAAAGAACCTGATGCTGGAAAGATCGAAGGCAGGAGAAGGAGATGACAGAGGATGAGATGGTTGGATGGCATCACCGACTCAATGGACATGAGTTTGAGCAAACTCTGGGAGATGGTGAAAGACAGGGAAGCTTGGCATGCTGCAGTACATGGGGTCGCAAAGAGTTGGACATGATTGAACCATTGAACTGAACTTCGTTCTGTTCCCATTTGTAGCCCACACTCAAGTTTTTTGCTCCATCCTTGTCTATTTCTTCTTTGTCTTTCTTATTTTGTAGTTGTGTTTCTCCCATTTCCATTTGATTAATGTAGCCAGTGGTTTATATATTTTGTTACTTTTTTCAAAGAACCAGAATTTTGATTTATTACTCTGACATATTGGTTTCTAATCCTAATCTTCACTAATTTTTTACTCGTATCTTCATTTTTTTCTTCCTTGTGCTTTCTTTTGGTTCATTTCTTGTTCTTTCTCTCACTTTTTAAGTTGATACAATTCATTCACTGTTATTTTATTGATGTAAGTGTTTAAGAGTATGAATCTTTCCTCTGATTTCTAAATGTATCCAGTAGTTTCTGGTATGTAGTGTTTTCATACTTTTTTATTCTAGTTTTATTTCACTGTGATAATAAAATGTTGTTTGTAATATTTCCATTATATAGGACCTACTGTAGCTTTCTTTGTGACCTAATATTTGATGGATTTTTGTAACTGTTCTATGTGCAGTTGAGAAGGAAGGCATGCATACTCACTATTATTAGGTCCTAAAGTTCCTTATAGATCAATGAGATCCATTTTATTGATTATGTTGTTTACTTTTTCTGTATCCTTATGTTTCTGCCACTTGATCTATTCTGCACTAGGAATGACCTGTTGAAGTTTCCTACTAGCAATCTATTTCTATCTGTATCATCTTGCATCTATAGTTTCTGCTTTTAGAAGATTTTTAAAGATTCATAAATGTTATACTTAATATTATAAAATTGGATTTTTGCATTATAAGTTATCTGTTTTGTCACAATTAATTATTTTTGACCTGAATTATACTTTATTTGATATCAAGGATCAAAAGCCCCACTGATTTGTTATTTCCGTTTGCCCATGTCTTTATTTTTAGCCTGTATGACTCAACTTGGATGTATCTCCATACACCATACATTTGAGTCTTGCTTTTAAGCCATATTGCAAATATTTTTCAGGTTTCCCTGATGGCTCCATGCCAATGCAGAAGACATCAGTTTGATCCCTAGTCCTGGAAGATCCCACATGCCACGGAGCAACTAAGCACGTGTGCCACAACTATTGAGCCTGTGCTCTAGAGCCTGGGTGCTGCAATTACTGAGCTCACGTGCTGCAACTACTGAAGTGTGTGCACCCTAGAGGCCATGCTCCATGATGAGAGACGCTATCGCAATAAGAACTTTGCACACTGCAACCAAGAGTAGCCCTCTCTGCAACTAGGGAAAGCCCATGTAGCAACAAAGACTCAGCACAACCAAAAATAAATAACTAAAATTATTTTAAGAAAATATTTTTCTTTTAGTAGGTGAGTTAAGCCCATTCACACCTTTTCTAAAGCAAATGTACTGTCTAAGCCTATTCACACATTGATGAAGTGAAAGTGAAAGTCACTCAGTCGCATCCAACTCTTTGCAACCCCATGGACTATACAGTCCATGGAATTCTCCAGGCCAGGATACTGGAGTGGGTAGCCTTTCCCTTCTCCAAGGGATCTTCCCAACCCAGGGATTGAACCCAGGTCTCGAACCCAGGTCTTCTGCATTGCAGGCGGATTCTTTATCAGCTGAGCCACCAGGGAAGCCCTCACACATTGATAGGACGTATTTTTTATCTCAACTCTGATGTACTAGTTTATATTGTAATCACCATGTATACCATGTATATGTACTGTTTTTCTTTTTGTCAACTAGTTTTCATTGGTGTGTAGTTTCTTTATGTTGTTAGTTTCTACTGTGCAGCAAAATGAATCAGCCATACATATACATATAACCTGTCCCTTTTGGACTTCCTTCCCACTCAGGTCATCGCAGTGCATTAAGTAGAGATCCCTGTGCTGTACTGCTAAGTCACTTCAGTCGTGTCTGACTCTGTGCGACCCCATAGACAGGAGCCCCCTGTCCCTGGGATTCTCCAGGCAAGAACACTGGAGTGGGGTGCCATTTCCTTCTCCAATGCATGAAAGTGAAAAGCGAAAGTGAAGTTGCTCAGTCTTGCCTGACTCTTCGCGACCCCATGGACTGCAGCCTACCAGGCTCCTCCATCCATGGGATTTTCCAGGCAAGAGTACTGGAGTGGGGTGCCCTTGCCTTCTCCGCCTGTGCTGAACAGCAGGTTCTAATTAGTTATCTATTTTGTACATAGTGTATACATGTCAATCCCAATCTCCACATTCCTCCGATCCTTCCCCTTTCCCCCTTGGTATCTATATATTTGTTCTCCACATCTGTATCTCTATTTCTGCTTTGTAAATAGGATTATCTATACCTAGATAGCATATTCAAAAGCAGAGACATTACTTTGCCGACTAAGGTCCGTCTAGTCAAGGCTATGGTTTTTCCAGTAGTCATGTATGGATGTGAGAGTTGGACTCTGAAGAAGGCTGAGCGCTGAAGAATTGATGCTTTTGAACTGTGGTGTTGGAGAAGACTCTTGAGAGTCCCTTGGACTGCAAGGAGATCCAACCAGTCCATTCTGAAGGAGATCAGCCCTGGGATTTCTCTGGAAGGAATGATGCTAAAGCTGAAACTCCAATACTTTGGCCACCTCATGCGAAGAGTTGACTCATTGGAAAAGACTTTGATGCTGGGAGGGATTGGGGGCAGGAGGAGAAGGGGACGACAGAGGATGAGCTGGCTGGATGGCATCACTGACTCGATGGACGTGAATCTGAGTGAACTCCGGGAGTTGGTGATGGACAGGGAGGCCTGGCGTGCTGCGATTCATGGGGTCGCAAAGAGTCGGACACGACTGAGTGACTGAACTGAACTGAACTAATATCATTTTTCTGGGCTTCCCCCATGGCTCAGAGGTAAAGAATCTGCCTGCAATGCAAGAGCCACAGGAGCTGCTGATTCAATCCCTGTGCCCAGAAGATCCCCTGGAGGAGGGCATGGCAACCCCCTCCAGTATTCTTGCCTGGAGAATCCCATGGCCAGAGGAGCCAGGCAGGCTATGGTCCACAGGTTCACAAAGAGTCAGAAACAACTGAAGCAACTTAGCACAGCACAGCACGTACCAATTTTCTAGGTTCCACATATATACATTAAAATATGATATTCATTTTTCTCTTTCTGACTTACATCACTCTGTATGACACTCTCTAGGTATATCCATGTAACTGGTTTTTTTCCTTCATTATGTGTTTTCTTTGCTATTGTAACTTATAAATTCTGTTAGTGTTCAGGAAAAAACTTGTGATTTTTTTTCTAGTGCTTAATTTTGTACTTATAACTTCTTTAAGACAATTGAGTATCTCCAGTTTTACCAAATAATATTAAATGTTTGAAAAGTGATTATAACCAATACACTGAAAGTTTCATTTCAATAAATATACTTTTATTTCTAGAAGTTTCCCTTCTTCTCTCTAAAACTATATGATCTTAAAAGTGGGATCCTTCTCTTATAATTTTGCTCACTTATTTTCTCTTTAATTATTTTTAAAATACTTAGTTTAGGGTCCTTAACCAACAATTCTACCCTTTGATGTTTGTTTTCCCTTTTTCCTGTGTTGGCTGACTCTTATTCATGGACGATTGCTGCCTTGTGTGTTTATAAATGTTTCTGTGGGGCAAGTAGTAGAGCTGGAACTCTCACTTTCTGATTCCAAGTCCAGTGTCCTCTTCAATACACCACATCTCACACAGTCCACATGCAGACGGCCTCTGCCTTCTAAGGGAGGATATTTTCCAAACATAAAAGCAAGTCTAATAAGAATGACTCTCTTAAGGAAGTAACAGAACAAAGTATCTTAAATCAAATCTGTCCAAAAAATCTGGGGCCTGAGTCTGACACATCCATCCATCTATTGCCCTGGTTGTTCACATGTGCTATCTCCTCTGAGCATTTTGATTCCTCCACTTTTGTACTTCTATAGGTACTTCCCACATACTGTCTCCTATAAACACATAGAGTCTTAGATTCATTAATTCAGAGGTTTTCCATTTGTGTGTATGCATGCAAAGTTGCATCAACTGTGCCTGACTCTTTGCAACCCTATGGGCTGTAGCCCTCCAGGCTCCTCCATCCATGGGATTCTCCAGCAAGAATACTGGAGTGGGTAGCCGTTCCCTTCTCCAGGGGACCTTCCTCACCCAGGATCGAACCTGCATCTCTTAGATCTCCTGCATTAGCAGTTGGGCTCTTGACCACTAGCACCACCTACGAAGACCAGTTTTCCATTTAGCAAATATTTACTGAGCATCCACTCTGATGTGTCAAGACTTCTTCCAAACATTGGGATAAATCAGTGATTAGGACAGAGTGAATACTTCTAAATACCCAAGATCAAAGATTCTCAGTCTTCTGTAACTTGTAACTTTTCTTCTAGCTTTGTTTTCTTTCCATGACACCTAGCTTCCAATTCCTCCTCCTCTGACACATCTACCACAAAGAAACATCTGAAATGGCATGCATCTTTTTTAAGCAAATAAATAAACTGAAAGTAAACTAGTTCTGAGAATTGCTAGACACCCCCTGAAGTAACTGAAGACGGTTTGGGGCATGTCAGGACCAGTGCTGGGGAAGCACTGTTATTGATGTTCAAAGAATCTGTTACACACACCCATGGATAAAGAAAGCACAGGAGAGGCCGGCAGAGCTAACACTTTTGAGCAAGCCCGAACTAGCCTGTGAAAAAGGAAAGATATAACTGGTTGGAGAATTTCTTTTGAGGAATGAGGTCATCATGCAGTTTAGAGCCTTTCTACAAGACACAAGAGCCCTTGGCAGCAGGAGGGAGTACCTTTGACAGTATTTCTGCAGGAACTTCCTTTTCTCCTCCACTGAAGCCTTGCCTCTCAAGTTTCCCTTGTCCTGATATCCTCATAAATAGCACTGCCCCATTGCTCTGAGATCCTAAAACTTGATACTTTTCACTATTTTGTGCTCTCTTGGGTTATATCCACATTTCATGTCCTCATCCTGAGCATTTAAAGGAAGAATTAGCACCGATCCTTCACAAACTCTTCCAAAACATAGAAGAGAAGGGAACACTTCCTAATTCATTCTATTAGGCCAGTATTACCCTGACACCAAAACCAGATAAAGATATCACAAGAAAATTTATGAATATCCCTGAAGAATAGAGATACAGAAATCCTCAGCAAAATGCTAACAAACCAAATCCAGTAAATATATAAAAAGGATTATTCATCATGACCAAGTGGGAATTATACCAAGAATGCAAAGTTGGTTTAGCATCTGAAATTTGATGTAACATATCATTTTAATAGAATAAAGAACAAAAACCTCATAAGCATCTCAATAGATACAGAAAAAGCATTTGACAAAATGCAACAGCCTTTTTTGATAAAAACCCTTGACAAACTAGGGATAGGAAGGAATTTCCTCAATCTAATTAAAGCCTCTCTCTCTCTCTCTCTCTCACACACACACACACACACACACACACACAAAGCTACATCATATCTGACAGTGCAATATAAGATGCTCACTCCCTAAGATCAGAAACAAGACAAGAATGTTTATTCTTGCCACTCCATTCAACATTGCTCTCAGGAATACATGATCAATACACAGAAATCAATTGTATTTCTATACATTAACAATGAACTATTTGAAAGCTAAATTAACATTTAAAGTGGCATCAAAAAGAATAAAATATAAAAAAAAGAATAAAATACTGAGAAATCAATTTAACCGAAGAAGTACAAGACTTGGACATGTAAACTACAAAATATCAGTGAAAGAAACTAAAAGAGACCTGAGTAAATGGAAAGATATGAACTTCATGGATTGGAAGACTTAAGATTTGGAAGACCACAATGCTCTTCAAATTGATATAAAAATTTAATGAAATCACTAACATAATTTAATATGCTTTTTGCAGAAAATCTGATCTGAAAATTCACATGGAAACACAAAGGACAGTCAAAACCATCTTGAAAAAGAAGAACAAAATTGGAAGATTCACACTTCCCAATTTCAAAACTTACTACAGAATTATAATAATCAAGGCAGTGTGTCACTGGTATAAAAGTCATATACAGATCAGTGGAATAAAATTGGGTGTCCAGAAATAAACTCTTACATTTATGGGCAATTGATTTTTGACAAGGGTGCCAAGACAATTCAATGTGGGAAAGAATAATCTTTTCAATGTATACTGCTGCAAAACCTGGGTCTCCATATCCTAAGAATGAGTTCGTACCCCTGTTACACACCAACACATGGTCATCACACCATAAACAAAAATTAAGTTGAAATGGACCAAATACTATATATAAGAATTAAAACTATAAAACTCTTGAATGAAAATATAGGAGTAAAGCTTGGACTTGGTTTAGGCAATGGTTTTCTTGGTATGACACCTAAAGCACAAACAACAAAAGAAAAATAGATAAGTTGCTTTCATCAAATTTTAAAACTTTCATGCTTTGGGGGACATCAAGAAAATGAAAAGACAACTCACAGAAAGGGAGAAAATATTTGAAAATAATATATATATGAAGGCACTTATATAGAGAATATATAAAGAACTTGTACAATTCAACAAAAAAAGTGACCTAGTTTAAAAAAGGACACAGGATTTGAATAAACATTTCTCCAAAGAAGATATACAAATGGCCATAAACACATGACAAAATGTTCACTATCTTTAGTTGTTTGGGAAATGGACATCAAAACCACACACTAGATTGGTTACACTCAAAAAGATGGACAATAACAACTGTTGATGCAGATGTGGAAAATTTGGAACCTGTATATATTTCTTTTTTTTTTTTTAATTTTAAAATCTTTCTGATGGGTATTATGCTCAGGAGAATTGAAAACATATGTCCACACAGAAACTTGTAATGAATGTTCATCGTAACATTACTCATAAGAGTTAAAAAGCAGAACTAACTCAAATGTCCATCAGCTGGTGAAAGGATAAGCAAACTATGGTATATGCATACAATGGAGCATTATATGGCCATCAAATTACATAAATTAACTGATATGCATTCATGCATCAGTTGATCAACCTTGAAAACATTATGCAAAGTAAAAAATGCCAGATACAAAAGGCTATATATTGTATAAGTTCCTCATATGAAATATCCAAATAGGCAAATCCGTAGAGAAAGACTGTAGATTAATGGTTGCTGAGGGTTGGGGGCAGGGGAAATGGGTAGTGATTGTGAATGAGTTTCTTTTAGAGATGACATAAATGTGCTAGAATTAATGGTGATCAATGTACAACTTGTGATTATATTAAAATTCAAAAGGTGAAGTTTGCGGTATGTGAATTTTCTTTTAATAAACTATAAGCAAACATCTTTAATTAATTAAACTTAAATTAAAAATTTATTTCCTCAGTTGCACAAGTCACACTTCAAGTGCTCAATGGCCATATTATGGCTAGTAGCTGCCACATTGGATACACACATATAGAACACTTTTTATTATTACAGATAATTTTATTGGACAGTGTTGATATAAGCTTCACTACAAGATCCCAGAGGTTTCAGAAATATATCAAGCACATGCAGTGTAAGGACCTTAATTGAATTCTTATTTGGGCAAACAGTAAAATAAAGCTGAGAAAATAGAGAAATTTTGAATATTGATTGGGTATTTGATTATATTAAAGAATTACTGCTAAATTTTTTAGGTATGACAATAAAATCATGGTTACATTTTCTGAAAGTTCCTAGTTTTTAGAGATTAATACCAAAAATCTACCTGCAGTGCAGGAGACTCAGGTTCAATTCCTAGGTTAGGAAGATTCCCCTGGAGAATGGAAATGGCAACCCACTCCAGTATTCTTGCCTGGAAAATCGCAATCTGTGGGATCATAAAAGAGTCAGACATGACTGGATGACTAAACAACAGTAACAACTCAAGTATTTAAGGTTGAAATAATACAGTGTCTGGGATTTGCTTCAAAATAACCCATGGATCAGCAAAAATAGATGTAACTAAGTCAGCCATGAGTCAATAATTGTTGAATTTCGATGATGGATATCAGGGAGCTCTTATGCTCTTCTTTCTAAATATTCTTTCAAAAATATTTGAAATTTTTCATAATAAACAGTCACCAGGCAGCTACTACTTATTCATACCTAATTAGCTATTTACTGCATGAAAACATAGTGTTGTCAGATTTTCTAACTTTCTGAGAGAATTCAGAAATCCAGATCCTTATGTAAAATGTTTGACATTTCATTGTCGTTTGATTTATTTAATTATAAAGCACAAAAAACAATCACATCTGGAGCTTGGGTTCAGCTCACAACCCCCACTCTAAAAAAAGGTCCAATTTAGAATAATCAATAGAATTAATAGATTCCGAGGTCATCCATCATGAAAGTTATTTATTTTGAAAACATAATTAATATTGTGTATCTCATTTTTTAAAATTATGACCTATTTCAAAAAGGCACAAAGAATAATAAAACAATCACTCATGCACCGGCTATGCAGCCTCAACAAACCTTAATATTTAGTTCTATTTGCTTCATAAAGAAATAAAATGTTATAGATACCATTAATGTCCTCTTTCTGCCTCTTCTCAATCTCATTCCCTCTGCCTCTCCGAAAAACACATCCTGAAGTTTGTGTCCGTCTTTCCAACCATGTTTATAAAATTTCATTACAGCTATAAGTATTCATAAACAATAAATGTGTTGCTTCTCTGTTTCCAGATGTTAAATAAGCAGTTTCATTTTTTTAAAAGTCAATTGCACTTTTATCTACCAACAACAAAGAGCTAGAAAGCTAACTTCTAAAGAGACCATTTAGAATAAATCAAAAAGCAATATCTATCTAGGAATAAATCTAACAAAAGATAAGCAAGACATTTAGGGAGAAAATGATAAACTATATTGAAAGACATTTTAAAAAGACCTAAATAAATGGAGATATATATTATGTTCATGGGCTGGAAGATTCAATATCTGAAGATGCCAATTCTCCTTAACAACCCCAAAAGAGACATAGAATAGAGGGGAGGAAATCAAGTTTCAATGTACAGAATGATCTTTTTATATCAACTTCAAAAACACACAAAAACAATTTATTGCTTAGGTATACAAACATATGTGCAAGCTAAACTGAAAAGTAAGAATATGATAAGAGGAAATACATGGTAAGAGTTACAACTGAGGAAGAAGGGAACAGGAATTCAAAGGTAATGACAATGTTCTGTTTCTTAAACAGAGTGTTATCAACATGAGTGTTCACTGCATGAAAATTCTTTTCATCTTATGCATGCTTCATAAATATTCTTTTGTTTTCAATCAGTATTTAATAAAAAACCAATTTTTAAAGAATATTGATATACATCTATAACACTACCATGGAAATATTTCAACAACATATATGGTTAAATGATAATGCTGAAAACCTTTATACACTTATACACAACATTAGCTAAGATGTGTACCAAAATGTTAATAGTGGTTGTGTCATATATTACGTAGAATATATACAAATTGTTAATAGAGGAACTAAGCACCAAAATGTTCATAGTGCTTATGTATAATATCAAATGAAATATGCACCCAGTTTTAATCATGGTTATGTATAATATTAAATAAAATGTGCACCAAATTGTTAATACTAGTTATGTCCTAGGGAAAGTTTGACTATCTTTAATTTTCTCTGTTGTATAGGGGATGGATTTTTGTGATTTACCATCAGGAAAAAAACAAACAAAAAGAAAAAATGTAATAACAAAGAATCATAAACTTGCAGGAAATATTCAAGTTACATTATATAAAGAAAAGACCAGGTGAATTACAAGAGAAAAAGCTTGAGAGCAAAGCCAAAAAGGGGGGAGCCTTAAAGTAATCCAGGATTGAGAGAAAATGTGGTGGCCAAGGAACTAAAAAGACAGGGTTAGATTCAAAACTCTTCATGGAGGGGCTCTAGGGGCAATGAGACAAGTAGTGGTAGTAGAAAGTGCCTAAATCTAAGGGGTAAGATACAAAGAGGGAAGATATGCTTTTGTGTGCTTAGTCGCTCAGTTGTGTCTGACCCTTTGTGACCACATGAACTGCAGCCCACCAGGCACCTCTGTCCATAGCGATTCTCCAGGTAAGAATACTAGAGTGGGTTACCATGCCCTTCTCCAGGGTATCTTCCCCATCCAGGGATAGAACCCATGTCTCCCACATTGCAGGCAGATTCTTTACCACTGAGCCACCAGGGAAGCCCCATGTGCTTTTAGGGGGAGGTAGAAATTATATCCCATGGATGGAAGAGCCTGGTGGGCTGCAGTCCATGGGGTCGCTAAGAGTCGGACACGACTGAGCGACTTCACTTTCACTTTTCACTTTCATGCATTGGAGAAGGAAATGGCAACCCACTCCAGTGTTCTTGCCTGGAGAATCCCAGGGACGGGGGAGCCTGGTGGGCTGCCATCTATGGGGTCGCACAGAGTTGGACATGACTGAAGTGACTTAGCAGCAGCAGCAGCAGAAATTATATGTCTGAGATATAAGAGCAAACTTACTTCATTCTCCATAAATGAGAATATAGAGCAACTTGTCCAAGTTACTCAGCTGACAAGTGATAGAAGTAGAATTCAAATCCCTGCTGTCCACATCCAATGCCTTTGTGCTTAACTGCTACACACCTGTACCTCTTACTATTTATTAAGCAAAGTCCAGTTCCACTTCTTTGATATTCATGGTCAGGGGAGTTTAAAAGATATGTTAGTACCAAGGACAGAATACAGAGTGCAATCCTTTGTGTGTGTGCGTGCTAAGTTGCTTCAGTCATGTCTGACTCTTTGTGACCCCATGGACTGTAACCGGCCAGGTCTGTGTCCATGGGATTTTCCAGGTAAGAGTACTTGATTGGGTGGCCAAGAAATAGCTGTTGAAACTGAAAATGAGTTCTCTGATAGCTTACAAATGATGCAAAGTATAGATCTGAAGAATAAATCTTAGAAAACAGACCTTTTTACTGCTGCTATTATCTTAACAAAGTCAAGTGACTTGATAGAAGTGACAAGATTTAGACAAAGACTTGAGTTCAAATTCCAGCTCTGTCACTAGTTAGGTGTTCTCAGGGAAAACTGCATATTCTTACATGTAAAATAGATGGTCATGATAATTACATGAAAATATATGTGAAGTACTTAGTATTATAGCAGTCAGATAGTGGGTGTTCAATAAAATGCCACTTTGTTTTAAATCTTATGTTAGAAATGGGAAGATCAGAGGCTGAGAAAGTAGTACTTAGTCACATAAACAAATTTGTTGACACTCTAAAGAAATGTCCTCTTTCCTGATATTGGTGAAATTACAAAGAAATGTCCTCTTTCCTGATATTTTTATAAAAGTTCTCCATTTCTTATGGCAAGTTCATCTCTCCCTTGCCACCCAGTTACCAAATTATGCATCACTTTACTCATTCATGCATGCTAAGTCACTTCAGTCATGTCCCACTCTTCATCACTCTACAGACTGTAGCCCTCCAGACTGCTCGGTCCATGGGATTCTCCAGGCAAGAATATTGGAGTGGGTTGCCATGCCTTCCTCCAGGGGATCTTCCCAACCTAAGGATCAAACCCGTGTCTCTTAGGTCTCCTGCACTGGCAGGCAGGTTCTTTACCACAAGCACCACCTGTGTAAACATTACTTTGATTTATTTCCCTTCTATGTAGAGTTGCCTTTTCTTTCTTTTTTTTCTTCTCTAAGTGAGAGAATCATAGGAGTGGTAAAGCAAGGAAATAGAACAGATCTTAGAACCATATCACAAATAAACACTGTAAAATAAATGTGTTAAAGCAATTTTTAAAGTAAAAAGATACAAATTTGAGAACAGTATATTACAGAAAAGAGATAAGGAATAATTGAAATATGAATTCTAGAAATGACAAATGTTATCACTAAAATTAAAAACCTCAATGGACAATTGAAGGAATTAGATATATTTGAAGAGGGACTGGTGACTTGAAAGACATTTCTCAGGAAATTTCCCAGAATGCAACACAAAGACATTAAGAGCTGGGAAATAAAATGAGAGATAAGGAAAGAGGCATGTAGAAAAGCATGAAAGGGTCCAACATACACTTTTTTAAAAATACATTTATTTATTTGGTTTGGGAACCCAAGCGGCCCAGAATGGGCAGGTGATTAAGATGCCCACCTGGGACAGTACGCTAGCCAAGCCCCTACTCGCCTGAGATGCTTGGACCTGGGAAGGGCACAAAATGTACACCCAACTGAGTCTGTGTCCTTGCAAAGTACCCGAAAACCTGAACCTGAACAGCTCAGACCTGGGAAGTGCACGAAATGCAGGGCCCACTTGGGGTAGTACCCCTGCAGAGCAACTTGGAGCCTGAGCAGTGTAGACCAGGAAAGCACAAAACGCTGTGAGCTGGGGCAAACCCAGTATGGTCCATATACTGTGAGCACTCTTCACACACGCCAGTGATATTTGTTTGCAGTGTTCCTCCCTCCCCACAACACAACTGAACAAGTGAGCCTAAATAAGTGACCACCTTTGTCCCCTTGTGTCAGGGCAGAAATTAGACACTGAAGAGACTTGCAAACAGAGGAAGTCGAAATAAAAAAAGAAGAGGGAACCGCTCTGGAAGTGACAAGTGCAACAGATTAAAACCCTGTAGTTAACATTGACAGAGCATTGGAGGGGTCTATAGACTTTGAGAAGTACAAACTGGAAAAGGAACTCTCTGAAACTGAATTGACCCCACACTGCCCTCAACAGCTCCAGAGAAATTCTTAGATATATTTTTATTATCATTTTTTAATTGTTAAATTTTAAGTTCTTTAGTACTTCTTTAATTTTCATTTTTATAACCTACTATTATCTTACAAAAAAGACCCTATTTTAAACTGAAATTTCATATATATGTTTTTTATAATTTTTATGATTGCTTCTGTTTTGTATTTCTAATATTGTATTTTTGAGAGTCTACCTTCTACTCTAGATTTTGGGTATTTGTTATCAATTTTGTACCTTTAAGAATCTAATCTTCAGTGCCCATATTTACTTAGGGGGTGTTATTACTGGCTTGATTGCTCTCTCCCCTTTTGACTCTTCCTTTTCTCCCCCAGGTCACCTCTATCTCCTCAATACCCCTTCTCTTCTCTACTTAACTCTGTGAATCTCTCTGGGTATTCAGGGCTGTGGAGACACTTAGGGAACTGATTACTGGCTAGATTGGTCTCTCCCCTTTTGACTCCTCCTCTTCTCCTCCTGGTCACCTCTATCTCCCTCCTCCTTCTTCTTTTCCCCATGTAACTCTGTGAACTTCTCTGGGTGTCCCTCACTGTGGAAAATCTTTTCACCATTAACCTAGGTGTTTTATCATCTGTGCTGTATGGATGGAGAAGTCTTGAGGACACTGTAAGAATACAACTGAAAGCCAGAGGCAGGATGCTTAAATTCAAAACTTGAGAACACCAGAAAACTCCTGATTCCAAGGAACATTAATCAACAAGACCTCATTCAAAAGCACCCATACCTACTCTGAAATCAAGCTCCATCCATGAGCCAACAAGTTCCAGAACAAGACATACCATGCTAATTCTCCAGCAACACAGGAACACAGCCATGAGCATTAAAATACAGGCTGCCCAAAGTTATGCCAAACCCATAGACACCCTAAAGTGCACTACTGGACACTTCATTGCACTCCAGAGAGAAGAGATCCAGCTCCACCCACAAGAACACAGATGCAACCTTCCCTAACCAGGAAACCTTTACAAGCCACACATCAGGGACTGCTCCCACCCACGGGGAGCAACCTCCACAATAAAGAGAAACAATAAACTTCCAGCATACAGAAAGGCGACCCCAAACACAACAATCAAAACAAAATGAAAAGGCAGAGAAATAATCAGCAGGTAAAGGAAACATGATAAACCAAACCAAACAAAAGAGGAGTAGATAGGGAGCCTACCTGAAAAGGAATTCAGAATAATGATAGTAAAGATGATCCAAAATCTTAAAAACAAAATGGAGTTACAGATAAATAGACTAGAGACAGGGATTGAGAAGATGCAAGAAATGTTTAACAAGGACCTAGAAGAAATAAAGAAGAGTCAATAAAAAATGAATAATGCAATAACTGAGATCAAAAGCACTCTGGAGGGAACCAAAAGTAGAATAACCAAGGCAGAAGATACGGTAAGTGAGGTGGAAGATAGAATGGTGGAAATAAATGAAGAAAAGAGGAAAAAAATAATTAAAAGAAATGAGGACAACCTCAGAGACCTCTGGGACAATGTTAAATGCCCCAACATTCAAATTATAGGAGTCCCAAAAGAAGAAAACAAAAAGAAAGGCCATGAGAAAATACTTGAAGAGATAATAGTTCAAAACTTTCCTAAAATAGGGAAAGAAATAGCCACCCAGGTCCAAGAACAGGAAAAACCCATGGTAAAACACCCCAAGACACATATTAATTAAATAAATGAAGATCAAATACAGAGAGCAAATATTAAAAGCAGCAAGGGATAAACAACAAATAATGCACAAAGGGATTCCCATAAGGATAACAGTTGATCTTTCAATAGAAACTCTTCAGGCCAGAAGGGAATGGCAGGACATACTTAAAGTGATGAAAGAGAAAAACCTACAACCCAGATTACTATACCCAGCAAGGATCTCATTCAGATATGAAGGAGAAATCAAAAGCTTTACAGACAAGCAAAAGCTGAGAGAATTCAGCACCACCAAACCAGCTCTTCAACAAATGCTAAAGGATCTTCTCTAGATAGAAAACACAGAAAAGGTTTATAAACTTGAACCCAAGACAACAAAGTAAATGGCAATGGGATCATACTTATCAATAATTACCTTAAACATAAATGGGTTGAATGCTCCAACTAAAAGACAAAGACTGGCTGAATGGACACAAAAACAAGACCCCTATATATGCTGTTTACAACAGACCCACCTCAAAACAAGGGACACATACAGACTGAAAGTGAAGGACTGGGAAAAGATATTTCATGCAAATGGAGACCAAAACAAAGCAGGAGTACCAATACTCCTATAAGAAAAAAATAGACTTTGAAATAAAGACCTTGAAAAGAGACAAAGAAGGACACTAGATAATCATCAGAGAATCAATCCAAGAAGAAGATATAACAATTATAAACATATATGCACCCAACATAAGAGCACCGCAATATGTAACACAAATGCTAACAAGTATGAAAGGGGACATTAACAGTAACACAATAATAATGGGAGATGTTAATACCCCACTCACACCTATGGATAGATCAACCAAACAGAAAATTAGCAAAGAAACATAAACTTTAAAATGATACAATGGACCAGTTAGACCTAATTGATATCTATAGGACATTTCACCCCCAAACAATCAATGTCACCTTTTTCTCAAGTGCACATGGAACCTTCTCCAAGATAGGTCACATCCCAATACCCAGTTGTGGTTGCAACTGGTGATAGAAGCAAGGTCTCATGCTGTAAAGAGCAATATTGCATAGGAACCTGGAATGTCAGGTCCATGAATCAAGGCAAATTGGAAGTGGTCGAACAGGAGATGGCAAGAGTGAACATCGACATTCTAGGAATCAGCGAACTAAAGCAGACTGGAATGGGTGAATTTAACTCAGATGACCATTATATCTACTACTGCAGGCAGGAATCCCTCAGAAGAAATGGAGTAGCCATCATGGTCAACAAAAGGGTCCAAAATGCAGTACCTGGATGCAATCTCAAAAACGACAGAATGATCTATGTTCGTTTCCAAGGCAAACCATTCAATATCACAGTAATCCAAGTCTATGCCCCAACCAGTAACACTGAAGAAGCTGAAGTTGAACGGTTCTATGAAGACCTACAAGATGTTTTAGAATTAACACCCAAAAAAAGATGTCCTTTTCATTATAGGGGACTGGAATGCAAAAGTAGGAAGTCAAGAAACACCTGGAGTAACAGGCAAATTTGGCCTTGGAATACGGAATGAAGCAGGGCAAAGGCTAATAGAGTTTTGCCAAGAAAATGCACTGGTCATAGCAAACACCCTCTTCCAACAACACAAGAGAAGACTCTACACATGGACATCACCAAAATCAGATTGATTATATCCTTTGCAGCCAAAGATGGAGAAGCTCTATACAGTCAACAAAAACAAGACCAGGAACTGACTGTGGCTCAGATCATGAACTCCTTATTGCCAGATTCAGACTGAAATTGAAGAAAGTAGGGAAAACCACTAGACCATTCAGGTATGACCTAAATCAAATCCCTTATGACTATACAGTGGAAGTGAGAAATAGATTTAAGGGACTAGATCTGATAGATAGAGTGCCTGATGAACTATGGACGGAGGTTTGATACAGTATACTAACACATATATATGGAATTTAGAAAGATGGTAATGATGACCCTATATTTGAGACAGCAAAAGAGACACAGATATAAAGAACAGACTTTTGGACTCTGTGGGAGAAGGCAAGGGTGAGATAGATGATTTGAGAGAACAGCATTGAAACATGTATATTACCGTATGTGATATAGATGACCAGTCCATGTTTGATGCATGAAACAGGGCACTGAAAGACAGTGCACTGGAACAACCCTGAGGGATGGGATGGGGAGGGAGGTGGGGGGGTACAGGATGGGGGACATGTGTACACCCATGGCTGGTTCATGTCAATGTATGGCAAAAACCACTACAATATTGTCAAGTAATTAGCCTCCAATTAAAATAAATAAATTTAAAAAATAAAATAAAAATAAAAATAAATTTTTAAAATAAAGAAAAATATCTTAGAAAATTGAATCTAGTAACAAACTGAACAAATGATACATCATGACAAGGTAGAGGAGAAAATCCTCAACGACCATTTTAGGCTTTGTTGTTGTTTTAGCTGCTAAGTCACGTCTGTCTCTTTTGTGACCCCATGGACTGTAGTCTGCCAGGTTCTTTCTGTCCATGGAATTTTCCTGGCAAGAATACTGGAGTGGGTTGCCATTTCTCTCTCCAAGGGATCTTCCCACCCAGGGATCAAACCCACATCTCCTGCACTGCCAGATGGATTCTTTACTGCTGAGCTACCAGGGAAACCCATTTTAGGCCTTAGGGGAACTCAGTAAAGCTAAAGCCCATGGTAAGTTGATATAGAACAAAATAAGACAGCTGTGGGGCTAAGGGAAGATGCTATGTACATGCAATGTATTTAAATGTACAGAAAAAGATCTGTGTTTCCATTTCTGACAGTATTAGACTATAGATATTCTTTAAAATACACCACTAGTGAACATATATAAAGCCTGGATGTATATAAAGTCCTACAATAGCAAGGGAGGTTTCCTTGAGCTGGTCTTTGGATACCTCTCTAGTATCTTTCCACACCAACTGTGCACATTATTTACCAGTAATACCAGTGAGGCTTGCAACAAGACACCCAAACCCCATTTTTTTCTAATCCTTCTATCCTCTACCCCTTTTCTCCTCCTCCCAACTGTGTTCTCTGTGTCCATGAGTCTGTTTTTGTCTCATGCTGCTGCTAAGTCACTTCAGTCGTGTCTGACTCTGTGTGATCCCATAGCATAGATATGCTCATTTGTGTCATATTTTAGATTCTACATGTAAGTGATATCATGTATTTGTCTTTGCCTTATTTCACTCAGTATGATGATCTCTAGATCTATCCATGTTGCTGCAAGACATTATTTCATTCTTTTTATAGTTGAGTAGCATTCCATTGTGTATATGGACCACATCTTCTTTATCCATTCATCTGTTGATGGACATTTGGGTTGTTTCCATGTCTTGACTATAGTAAATAGTGCTGCTATGAACACTGGGGTATATGTGTCTTGAATTATTTTTTTGTCTGGGTATATGCCCAGGAGTTGGATTGCTGGATCATATGGTAGTTCTAGTTTTAGTTTTCTGAAGAACCCCCATACTGTTTTCCATAGTGGCTGCACCAATTTACATTCCCACCAACAGTGTAAGAGGGTTCTCTTATCTCTAGGTCTCAGCCTCTCCTACCCCCAGTCTCCTGGTCAGTTACTACTTGTCCTTGTCATACCCAGGCTCTCTCTCCCAGGAGAACTTCTCCGTTCCCATAGTCTCCTGTATGGATTACCAGCATACATGCTTTTATCCATATGTGTGTTTCTCTCTCCAGTTGAGCTGAAAGCTGCATAAGAGAAGAAATTCCATCTGACTCAAATGCATCTTAGCATATAGTAGAATAGGCCTTTATTGTCTGAGCTGAACCTGAAACACAAAAAGTAAATGTTCTAAAGCAAATATGACATATCTAGGAAGATGCCTGGAGGAGAGCATGACAACCCGCTCCAGTACTGTTGCCTGGAGAAGTCCATGGACAGAAGAGCCTGGTGGGCTATTCCACGGTGTCACACAGAGTCAAACACGACAGAAGTGACTTAGCACGCACAGTGACATATGGATTTTATAAAAGTGAGAAATGTTCTTTATTTTTAAAAAAATGCCAAGGAATACATCAAAGTACAAAAAGGAAAGCTGCAAATCCCCCTGGTAAGATCCAGTGTCTACAGATCCAATGATGGCAACAGAGAATATAACAGTCCAGATACTCTGAAATCATTTCATAAGAATACAGTGGGACTAGAAATGTTATATCTAATAAAACATAAGAAATGTAACAATGCTTTAACTTAACTTGAGGAAAAAAACCTGAAGTGAATCTGCAGGAATTTTCAGAACCATTCACAAATGTTTCCACATCAGGAGCAGTATTAGTGAGTTTTTAAAAGTGTTTCAAACTCCCAGGTAGATGATCTGCATTTGGCAGAGTAGTTAACAACTTCAATTACTGTATAACTTTGGGACTGGTTAAGGAGTTCCCAAGAGGAAAGAAAAGTTTTACTCAGAAACAAAATGTATTGAGTTAAGCAATTTGAAGTTAAAAAACAATTATTATTAAGAGCTTCACTGTTGTTTTTTTTTTTAACTTTACAAAATTGGTTTTCATTACTTGCACTCTTGGTTCAATAAAAAGGCTTTTAAATTGGCTCTGTTTAGAATTTAATAAGCTTCTTAAAAGTGATGCAAATATTTCTTAAATCCTGAAATAAGCTTTCCACTGCATTCAAATGTGCCCATCTGAAAAGGTTGATTTCAATCAATGGAATTTAACAGATGTACCTAACTGAAGGATTACTCAGTGAGATTCTGCACTTCCCTACAAAATACAATGCAGGAGAGCCACTGGGCCTGCCTTTCTGGAACTTACAATCTGGTAGAAATGTGTTCATTTGTTCTTTAAATATTTTTCACAAAAGATGATAATGTGCCCAGCACTGTGCAATACACAGTGGTTGTGATGTCTACATCACACCAAGGGAAAATGATGAGTTAAGAGATCACTTTAGAAAAATACAGTCATAGAGCTCAAGTATCTCATCAGTTCAGTCTCTACCATCATGGTAGTATCAGTTCCCGAGACAAGAGAAGCATAAGGGAAACCAGTTTGGAGTCAATGTTACCAAGATTTTTTCAGTTGTCTGGTCTCACAGCTTCAGGGGATAACTGAATCTGTTTTAAGTAAACTGATTTTGAGATTCCTATGAGGAACTCCGAAGAAAAGTCAATCCCCGGTTCTTACAAAGTCAGCACTCTACTGCAATTGATTTCCAGTCCCTAAACCTGAGGGTCTTGCTTTGCAGATGCTTTCTTAAAAAAGTGATGGACACTACTGTATGTAAAATAGGTAACTCATAAGGACCTACAGTATAGCACAGGGAACTCTACTCAATACTCTGTAATGGCCTATATGGGAAAAGAATCTGAAGAAGAATGGATACACATATATGATTAACTGATTCACTTTACTGCACACCTGAAACTAACAGAACATTGTAAATCAACTATACTCCAAATAAAAATTAAAAATAAAAAGGAGTGATGGAAAGTTTAAGAATCTGGCCTCTAGAACCAGGGTGTTTGATTTCAGTCCTAGCCTCTCTCACTGGTGAGTTATGTGATTGTGGATTACTTACTAAATTTCTTTGTGCCTCAGCTTCTTCATCTTTAAAATGGGGATAATAATACTACCTATACGATAATTTGAGGCTTCGATTGAATAGCAGATATTTGGTAATCGTTAACTTGTTAACTTGTTTTATTTTTGAAGTGAGGAAATAGAAAGAAAAGAGGCCCATGGATAGAACATGAATGAGTGGGCACACTTACGAGGCAGGGGGGAGATGGAAAGCCAGAGAGGAAAGTAGAGAAAGGACAGAAGAATTGGAAGGTAGAGAACAGATTGTGGTGTTCTAGAAAGCAAGTAAGAGAGAGTCTCCAGAAAGAGGAAGACATTGGCTTCAGACACTGCAGTTTAAGGAAAAAAGATCAATGTATTTGGGGAGTAGGAGGTCCTTGCTGACCTTTAAGAGATCAGCACCACTGGCAAGTACCACTTTCTTGTTACCTGGTTTGCTTTGAAGTAGTACAACTGCTAGCCATTTGTTACTTCCTCTGTGATACTATTTGACTGATTTCTTGAAAGATGAAATACTGTGTAAAGAGATACTGTCTGACTCCATACTGGCTCTAGCAAGAGCTAGAACAGTTTTTTTTTGTTTTGTTTTGTTTTGTTTTAATATTTATTTGACTGTGCCAGGTCTTAGTTTTGGCATGCAGGATTTTTAGTTGTGGCATGTGGTATCTAGTTCCCTGACCAGGGATTGAACCCAGGGCCCCTGCAGAGTCTCAGCCACTCTGAGAAGTTTCAGTTTCTCATCAGGGAAGTCCCTAGAACAATGATTCTGAACTTCTCATTTTCAAAATACCAGAATTTGTATTTTTTTATAATAATACATTAGCTCCCAACGATGACAATGATTAATAATAATGAGTAATGTAGTACTGGGTTTGCTGGTAAAGAATCTGCCTGCAATGCAGGAGACCCCGGTTCAATTCCTGGGTTGGGAAGTTCCTCTGGAGAAGGGATAGGCTACTCACTCCAGTATTCTTGAGCTTCTCTGATGGCTCAGACAATAAGCAATCTGTCTGCAATGCAGGAGAGATGGGTTCAGTCCCTGGGTTGGGAAGATCCCCTGGAGGAGAGCATGGCAACCCACTCCAGTATTCTTATCTGGAGAATCCCCATGAAGAGAGGAGCCTGGCGGGCTACCGTCCATGGGTTCGCAAAGAGTCAGGCACAACTGAACGGCTAAGCACAGCACACAATGTAGTACTAGAAAACAATGCTTGTCAGAAAATTTTCAAAACCACTATCTCACTCAATTTTATCTCAGAGTACCACAGTGAATGCAAGGTCTGGCAAACATAAACATATTGAAATTCATCTATGAATCAACTATATGCCTAGTGATTAATATTATGGAACAAACTGTTTCTGGGTACCTGCTTTTTGTTACACACTAAGATGTGTATTTTGGAAAGAATGATGTTTGGAAGGAATGATGCTAAAACTGAAACTCCAGTACTTTGGCCACCTCATGCGAAGAGTTGACTCATTGGAAAAGACTCTGATGCTGGGAGGGATTGGGGGCAGGAGGAGAAGGGGACGACAGAGGATGAGATGGCTGGATGGCATCACTGACTTGATGGACGTGAGTTTGAGTGAACTCCAGGAGATGGTGATGGACAGGAAGGCCTGGCATGCTGCAATTCTTGCGGTCGCAAAGAGTTGGACACGACTGAGTGACTGAACTGAACTGAAGATGTGTTCTGGGAATTGGTGGATGGTTTGACCTAGTCCTAAACCTCAAAGTTCAGGAGAGAGAGGTAAACAGTCTTAATGTAACCCAATCAGTCTATGGAAGGCACAAAATACAATGAGTAAACTGCAGTGCAGGAAACCCGGGTTCGATCCCTGGGTTGGGAAGATCCCCTGGAGGAGGAAATGACAACCCACTCCAGTACTCTTGCCTGGAAAATTCCATGGACTGAGGAGCCTGGTGGGCTACAGTCCATGGGGTCGCAAAGAGTCAGACACGACTGAGTGACTTCACTCACTCACTCAGACTGACAAAAGAAGGTCCCACTTAGCCTGGAGGAGTTTAGAAGTTGAACTAAGGAGGTGACATTTGAACTGAATCTTGAAGGCTGAACAAGGATTTACCAGGTAGAAAAGAGAGAAAAGGAAATCTCACTTTTTAGAAAAGTGAGTCAGATGTCCTGACGTCAAAACAGAATGTCCCCAGAGGTTTGTACATACCTACAGATTTTTCATTGGCAATTACAACATTCAGATACTTTTAGATAGAACCAGCTGGTTTATTTCAGGGAAATTTCAACTTCTAATTATATTTTGTTTTCTAGAAGTCTGCATGTAACAATGAGTTCTCTTTTAAAAAAAAAAAGTAGGCTCTGTTTTGACTGGATATATGTAGCACGTCAAAGAGAAAGATATACTGAGAGAGAGCCTGAGAGTATTAAGCAAGAATGATTTTCAAGTAAGGCCACAAAAGCATCCACATTTTGTGTTAGAGGGTTTATAAGGGGTTCCCAAGTCCACCCCCAGGTTCGATGTTTCATGAGAAGGGATCACAGGACTCAGCATATGTTGTACTCATGTCTTAGAGGTTGTTCTCACGTCTAAGATTCATCACAGTGAAAAGACACAAAGCACAACTGGCACAGGGCAAAGGTGTGTGGGGCAAAGTCCAGGGAAGAGACCTGGGGCACTTTTCCAAGAATTCTCTCCCAGTGGAGTCATAAACAAGTTGTGACAACAATGTGAAATGTTGCCAACTATGGAAGGTCGTTATAGGTATGGTGTCTAGCGTTTCTATTGACTGCTCATCATGTCGGCATCCCTTGCCTGGCACATCCCCAAATGCCACACTCCCAGAAGGAAGGCAGGTGTTCAGCATAAACCTTCATGGTTACACAAACAGTTCAGGCACAATGAACTGCCCTTATCAGTTCTAGAAATGGTGGGAACTCCCCTGATGTCCAAGTTCCCAGACTCCAGCCAAGAACCAACCTTGCTAGCAGGACTTCCCTAGGATAAGCAGTCAGGCACGATATGTTAACTAGTTCTAAAGTTAATATTTGTTCCATGAGTACTTTTTCTTTCTTTCTGGGTTGTTTCATCATTGGATTCTCTTGAGATCTAAAGCACAGGTCTATGAGTAGAACTGAATTAACATTCAATTGGATTTTGAGTGTGTGTGTGTGTGTGTGTGTGTGTGTGTGTGTGTGTGTGTGTGTAAAATAATCATTGTGCCTGAGTCAGCCTAAGCATTAAGAGTTGCAAATGTCTGGTGTCTTTCCTTTATGGCTACTATCTTTTTAAAATTTTACTGAAGTATATTAATAATTGATTTACAATGTTGTGGTAATTCCTGCTACATAGCAAAGTGACTAAGTTATACACATATATACATTATTTTTTTCATATTTTTTCCTATCATGATTTATCATAGATTATTGAATATAGTTCTATGGGCTATACAGTAGGACTTGTTATTTATCCATTTTATATATGCTAGTTTGTATCTGCTAATCCTAAATTCCCAATCCTTCTCTCTCTACCCCTTGGCAACTGTAAGCCTGTTCTTTATGTCTGTGAGTTTGTTTCTGTTCATAGATATGTTCATTTGTGTCATATTTTAGATTCCACATAAAAACCATACCATGTGATATTTGTCTTTCTGACTTACTTCATTTAGTATGATCATCTCCAGGCCCATCCATGTAGTTGCAAATGGCATTATTTGGTTCTTTTTTACAGCTGAGTAGTAATCCATCATGTGTGTGTGTGTGTGTCTTTATCTATCCATCTGTCAATGGACATTTAGGCTTTTACAGGTCTTGGTTATCATAAATAATGCTGCTATGAACATAGGGATGCATATATCTTTTTCAATTATGATTTTCTCTGCATAAAGGCCCAAGAGTGTGGCTTCCCCAGTGGCTCAGTGGTAAAGAATACACCTGTAATGCAGGAGCCACAGGAGACATGGGTTCAATCCCTGGGTTGAGAAGATCCTCTAGAGAAGGGCATGGCAACCCACTCCAGCATTCTTGTCTGAAAAATTCATGGACAGATGAGCCTGGGGGGCTACAGTCCATAGCGTTGCAAAGAGTCGGACACAACTGAAGTAACTTAGCATGCATACACACATGCCCAAGAGTGGGAATTTTGGATCATATGTTAGCTCTATTTTTAGTTTTTTGATGAACTTCCACACTGCTTTCCATAGTAACTGCACCAATTAACATTCCCACCAACAATGTAGGAAGGTTCCCTTTTCTCTACACCCTCTACAGAATTTATTATTCATTGACTTTTTAATGATGGCCATTCTGACCAGTGTGAGGTGGTATCTCATTGTAGTTTTAATTTGCATTTCTCTAAAAATTACAGTTACTACGGTTTGAAGCCCTCACCCAGATGAGTAATTGCAAGAAAGTCTTGTGGCCTACTGTCAATGTGATATTTTAAAAATCATCCTTCAGCCATTAAAATTTGCTTCACCTACTCTTAACAACAGTTTTCTCCATGCAGGTGCTCATGGAGAGAACAAAAGTATATTCTTCTGAGCATCATTTCTTTTTGACTTCAGTCACATTTTTCTCTTTAATGTCCATGCCTCATTTGCTGTGTATGAAACAGTAATTCCATTTTTAGTACTGAGTTTGCTTATGAGTCAGATTTTTACTTCTCTTTCTTTGTTTACTGTGTGGTTGACGTGTATGTAACACACATTCCTGCATAAAGCAAAGTCTTTCCAAGCTGAGAAGAATTTGAAATTGGTGATAATCACATTTTATTGAGGTAAAACTTTTATTTCATTTCCTAAGAATTCTCCTATATCATCTGATGCCCAAATTTTACAAATTACCTTCAATTTTTACTCCTAGATTACAGTATTTCAAATAATGACCCTCCTATATATGTTCTTGAGACTAGAATGAAAACTGACCTTTTCCAGTCCTGTGGACACTGCTGAGTTTTCACTTTAACAGCATCATCTTTTAAGATTTGAAATAGCTCAACTGGAATTCCATCATCTCCATTAGCTTTGTTCATAATGATGCTTCCTAAGGCCTACTTGACTTCACACTCCAGGATGTCTGGCTCTAGGTGAGTGATCACACCATCGTGGTTATCTGGATCATGAAGATCTTTTTGGTATAGTTCTATGTATTCTTGCCGCCTCTTCTTAATATCTTCTGCTTCTGTTAGGTCCATACCTTTTCTGTCCTCTATTGTGCCTACCTTTCATGAAATGTTCCCTTGGTATCTCTAATTTTTTCTGAAGAGATCTCCAGTCTTCCAGATGTTCAAGCTGGATTTAGGAAAGGCAGAAGAACCAGAGATAAAATTGCCAACATCCACTGGATCATAGAAAAAGCAAGAGACTTCCTAAAAAACATCTATTTCTGCTTTCTTGACTATGCCAAAGCTTTTGACTGTGTGGATCACAACAAACTGTGGAAAATTCTTTAAGAGATGGGAATACCAGCCATCTTACCAGCCTCCTGGGAAATCTGTATTCAGGTCAAGAAACAACAGCTAGAACCGGACATGGAACAACGGACTGGTTCCAAATTGGGAAAGGAGTACGTCGAGGCTGTATATTGCCACCCTGGTTATTTAACTTATATGCAGAGTACATCATGCGAAATGCCAGGCTGAATGAAGCACAAGCTGAAATCAAGATTGCTGGGAGAAATATCAATAACCTCAGATATGCAGATAACATGACCCTTATGGCAGAAAGTGAAGAGGAACTAAAGAGCCTCTTGGTGAAAGTGAAAGAGGAGAGTGAAAAGCTGGATCAAAACTCAACATTCAAGAAACTAAGATCATGGCATCCAGTCCCATCACTTCATGGCAAATAGATGGGGATACAGTGGAAACAGTGACAGATTTATTTTCTTGGGCTCCAAAATCACTGCAGATGGTGACTGCAGCCATGAAATTAAAAGACACTTGCTCCTTGGAAGGAAAGCTATGACCAACCTAGATAGCATATTAAAAAGCAGAAACATTACTTTACCAACAAAGGCCTGTCTAGTCAAAGCTATGGTTTTTCCAGTAGTCGTGAATGATGTGAGAGTTGAACCATAAAGAAAGCTGAGTGCCGGAAGAATTGATGCTTTTGAACTGTGGTGTTGGAGAAGACTGTTGAGAGTCCCTGGGCAGCAAGGAGATCCAACCAGTCCATCCTAAAGGAAATCAATCCTGAATATTCACTGGAAGGATTGATGCTAAAGCTGAAGCTCCAATACTTTGGCCACCTGATGTGAAGAACTGACTCATTGGAAAAGACCCCGATGCTGGGAAATATTGAAGGCAGGAGGAGAAGGGGACGACAGAAGATGAGATGGTTGGATGGCGTCACTGATTTGATGGACATGAGTTTGAGCAAGCTCCAGGAGTTGGTGATGGACAGGGAAGCCTGGTGTGCTGCAGTCCATCTGGTCACAAAGATCTGGACACGACTGAGTGACTAAACAGAACCGATATATGTCCTTCAAATCCTTATTCTCCCCAACACTGATTTCAATTGATTATATATTTATTTTTATTTATTCATGGAATAGGGCTTCCCTGGTGGCTCAGGGGTAAATAATCTGCCTGCAATGCAGGAGACTTGGGTTCAATCCCTGAATCTGGAAGATCCCTTGGAGGAGGGCATGGCAACCCACACCAGTATTCTTGCCTGGAGAATCCTGTGGACAGAAGAGCCTGGTGGCTATAGTCCATAAGGTCACAAAGAGTCAGACATGACTGAGTATGCATGCTTGTTTTTCTGGAATAAATATTTATTTAAAGTATATTACTTGCCTTCTATGTGTTATGTTTACAAATAAAGAAGAAATCAAGGTTACTATTTTCAAAGAATTAAAAATCTAATAGGAAAGTAAAACAGGTTTAAAGAATACAAGTATCTAGAAAATATCAAGTATTCAGGGCATGGAGTAAGTAGAAGGGATACGGTTCAAGAAAGTCAGAAAAACTTGGAGATGCATGAATTTAGTCTTAAAAGATAAGCAGGAATTCATCAGAGGACTTCTAATATTTTGCATATACAATAATTTATACAGGAGGAGAACTTAACCTTTCTTCTCTTGTAGAGTCTTTGGCTGATCTAATGATTAAATTGACATAAGACAGATGAACAGGAGAAAAAATATTTAATTCGTGCTTATAGGAACTCATAGAAATATGAGACTCAAAGAAGTGACCAAAACAGGGAGCTTTCATTTTCATACCTTTTAGACAAAGAGCTGATAGATTCATGAAGAATATACAAGACAAGTTTGGACTTAAGGTAATAAGTTAGTGAAGAAATAACAAGATTTGTTTATATAGCCTTCTCAGGCCTGAATTCCCTATCTCTGGTGATAAGGATGCCCTCTCTCCTCCTGGTACAGAGAGGGTACGTTTTATGTGAGAGATTTATTTCCTGATTTCAGAGGAACAAAGGAGCCTCAGACTGTCTTTCTTTCACTGTGTGTGCTAGGTTGCTTCAGTCATGTCCAACTCTGTGAGACCCACCAGGCTCCTCTGCTGTGGGTTCCTATTTCTTAATTAATTTTAGTTCAAAATAATGAATATGCCAAAGTGGCATATTTGGGGGTGGCCTGCCCTGAACCCCATCAGTGCCAAAAAAATGGAAACATGAATGGCATGTTCAAGGAGTTGCCAGGAGCTTAGTAAAACTAGCTTGCCAAGGTTGAGGCATGTGACAGGAGGTAGAAATGAAAAGATTATCAGAGACTAGATTATGAAGGGACTTGTAAACTGCTTGTGAATAGAGATGTTGCCCTGCAGGGAATATTTAATTCTTGAAGAAAGAGATATCGTAAGGTTTATGTTTATATATATATATATATATATATATATATATATATCATTCAGGGCAGACTAAAGGGGATGAAAGCAGGAGCTATTGAGTCCAATTAGGAAGATGTTGGCTAATCCTGAAGGGGAATTAGGAGGGCATGACCTAAAGGATAGAATTACTTATTCCTAATTCAAGACCATCTTTTAAGTTGTGTTCAAAAAAGAGACTGTGATGGACTTGGGCAACATCTGTAATACATAATATCCCAGGATCATCTTGAGTAATATATACACATTGTCTAGCAAAGAGTGGCCTAGTCACACGACATGTGCTTTGCAACACTTTCCTTTTTCCATCCCCTATAGGACATCTTAAACTTTTACTTCCCTTTATTCATGTGTCACATGACACTTATATTAGCACATAAGGAACTACCTTGTCCTTTCTCACCAAGGCATAAAATTTCATCATATGATTAAATCATACATCTAACCAGTCCCCTGCTAATGGACTTTCAAGTTGTTGTCATTATTATTTTTATTTTTACTCTCACTGCTATTACAAAGTGTTGTAATTCCCATCCTTGCATGTTTATGTTTGAGTGAGTGCACAAGTATTTCTGAATAATAGAGTCAATAATATGTATTTCAAACTTTCATAAATAACACTGGGTCTCTTTTGCCCACTGATTCCCAACTGGGTGAGAGAGAGCTGCCCCTCTGTGTTGCCTGGGAAACTTGTCAAAACCACCTGGCACCTACTCCCTCTGGGCCATTCTCACATGCACACCTTGATCAGATTCTGGGGGATGGAGACAGGGGGAAAACAAGGAATATGTGGTTTCCTGGGTATTTTTGTTCCACGCCTTCCTCTCTTGAGGACCATTGCTTTCAGTTCAGTTCAGTCGCTCAGTCGTGTCTGACTCTTTGCGACCGCATGAATCGCAGCACGCCAGGCCTCCCTGGCCATCACCATCTCCCGGAGTTCACTCAGACTCACGTCCATCGAGTCCATGATGCCATCCAGCCAGCTCATCCTCTGTCGTCCCTTTCTCCTCCTGCCCCCAATCCCTCCCAGCATCAGAGTCTTTTCCAATGAGTCAACTCTTCGCATGAGGTGGCCAAAGTACTGGAGTTTCAGTTTTAGCATCATTCCTTCCAAAGAAATCCCAGGGTCGATCTCCTTCAGAATGGACTGGTTGGATCTCCTTGCAGTCCAAGGGACTCTCAAGAGTCTTCTCCAACACCACAGTTCAAAAGCATCAATTCTTCGGCGCTCAGCCTTCTTCACAGTCCAACTCTCACATCCATACATGACCACAGGAAAAACCATAGCCTTGACTAGACAGACCTTAGTCAGCAAAGTAATGTCTCTGCTTTTGAATATGCTATCTAAGTTGGTCATAACTTTTCTTCCAAGGAGTAAGCATCTTTTAATTTCATGGCTGCAGTCACCATCTGCAGTGATTTTGGAGCCCAAAAAAACAAACTCTGACACCGTTTCCACTGTTTCCCCATCTATTTCCCATGAAGTGATGGGACCAGATGCCATGATCTTCGTTTTCTGAATGTTGAGCTTTAGGCCAACTTTTTCGCTCTCCTCTTTCACTTTCATCAAGAGGCTCCTCAGCGCCTCTTCACTTTCTGCCATGAGGGTGGTGTCATCTGCATATCTGAGGTTATTGATATTTCTCCCAGCAATCTTAATTCCAGCTTGTGCTTCATCCAGCCCAGCGTTTCTCATGATGTACTCTGCATATAAGTTCAATAAGCAGGGTGACAATATACAGCCTTGACGTACTCCTTTTCCTATTTGGAACCAGTCTGTTGTTCCATGTCCAGTCTAACTAAGAGACTGATGCTCTGAACTAATTCATTTTCTACTGGAGAGAGCTTGTGTTGGCCACAGTCCTCGCAAGAGGAAATGTTCCTTTAATATTTGCAGCTCTCTATTCTTCAAGAAGCAACTCTTTTTTTTTCCCCCAGAGTCAACATTGCTTAATGTGAACACTTCCCAGTTCAAAAGAATAGGTCAGTGATGGTCTACAAAGCAGGATGGAACCCAATAGTTTCTCTTCTTCACTGCAGTCCTCTAGTCAAAACCATATTTAACCACATAGGGCCTAAGTGCCTCACTCACTTCATCCTTTTCCCAACCCTATACTCCAGGTGATTATCCTGAAAACTCATCAATAAGAATGTTAATATTTTGGAAGGAAAAAAAGTTAGTAGACAAAATACTCAGGTTGCTCTCAATAAGATAAGAACCTGCCTGAAATTGGACATAAAAGGCAAAAGCACTATTAACCCCTTTAACAATTTTCATACAAGCAATTGAATCTTTTTGTAACTTCCCTGGAAAAGAAAATTTAAAGTGTCAACACATTTTACTAGAATTCAAAGGCCCAAGATTTACAAGAAAGAACTAAAGTTTAGAACCTGAGACTAATTATCTAAGAAGAGAGAAAAATGGAAGTTGGAGATATTTTTTAAATAGCTGCCAACCACAGGAAACTCAGCAGTCTGGAGGATAATCAATAGCTGCTCTCCATTTTTACCAGGAATGAGTCACTTAGACATAGATTTGAATTACACATAAAGACAGATTTACCACATTTCTTAAAGCAAATCTTCATTCTAGTTAAAGTACTTAGAGATGCATTTAAGTGAGAGACAATGGATTATCTTTTCCTTTTAGAATGAGAAGCTACATGAAAATTTTATCAAGTTGTACAATTTGCGGCACAATGGCTACCCTTGATGTGTCAGTTTTTCCTACTTCTGACAACGACTCTCTCCTTGACCAAACCTGTGTCAGGCTCTTCTGGGTCCTTGTCTCAACTAGGCCCCAGCCTTGGGTTCTGTCCTTGGCCCACTCAGTCCAGTGTTAGCAAGAATCCTCCTGCTGGGTTGGTTTAACAAAAATCCTCACTCTTGATATCTGACCAAATTCCTTATCCTCCTTCTTCAATATCTTATCACTCTGGCCTTACTGAAGGCAGGAATCTTGTCAAGTCAATTTAACCAAAATCTTCCTTACACTTTGATGCTTCCTCTTAGTAATTCTTCATCCGCGGACCCCCACCGTGCTCTTTGGCTATGAATCTTCACTTGTCCTATTGTATTCAGATTGGAGCTGGATCTCTCACCCTCACTGAAAATCCCTGTTGCAATGGTCCCTGTTGAATAAAGACTTCCTTACTATCTTTAACAAAGCTGTGGAAGGTTATCAGGAAAAGCACAATAAACAAGGATTCAGTTGTTATGCAGATTTAGGTCCTTGTCAACTTCACTGATAAGAGTTCCTAGAGATTTAGTCATCTGACTAAGTGAACACACACACACACACACACACGCAAACACACACACTTTTCCTGGTACAGAGAAGATACCTTGAAAAATGGAGACCTCCCTTATAAACGTAAATGTCTTTTTCAGAGGGTAACTTCTATGTGATTTTCAGATTTTCTCCTATGCCTTCTTTTTCTTAAAAATAACCAGCTCAAGATAATCCTTACGCCAAAGAGGCATAGTGTCAACTACAAGTTGGCACTTGCCATGGGCACTTGCCGTCTACCTCTACAAGGATTTAATCATGTGCTGCTGCAGCTGCTGACCTTCAGTATCCCCCGAAAGGAGTTCAGGATGGAGAGCAGAAATGAAACAGCCTGTGCTGGGTCGGGGGTGGGGACTAGGACTAGCAGGACAGGTCTTCAGATAGTTAGATATTCTCAGGAGCTGATTTTATGAGACCAATTCTTGTATCTCCTCATATCTAGACAAGTACTAAAATCCTTTACAGTGATAACTGTTTCTCATGACTAGCAAAACCTTCAAGAGACTAGCAGAAACCTTCTGGAAAAATATAGGCTTGATCGCCTGTATTCTCCCTTCACCAAAATCATGTCCCCTAATAAAGTCCTCACACATTTATTCTTGCCTGGGTGTCTGCTTGTCAGAGGATCTGCTCCAAGACAACATTCTTTTGAAATACCCAAACAAACTTTCTGGCCAACCCAGTACATGGCATATGATTGCATTTATGCCAAGTTCTGGAACAAGCAGAACTAGCCTATGGTAGAAGAAAATCAGAGCCATTGTTTATTCTGGGGGCAAAGACTAACTAGAGAAAGGTATAAAGAAAGTTTGCTTTGTATCTTGATAAGGATTGGGGTTACACTGGTGTGTGCATTTGTCAAAACTCTGTAAATGTATACTAAAGATTTGTGCATTTCATTCTATATAAACTTTATATCAAAAGAAAAAAGCATAAATTTTAACTAATGATATGCACTCTGAAGTATTTTCCGGGGTGGGGGGAGTCTTCAATTTACTTTGCAATGCATCAAAAAATAAACGGGAACTTCATACTCATTAGGATGGCTACTACAAGAAAATAGAAAATAGCAATTGTTGACAAAGATGTGGAGAAATTGTATCAGTAAAATGGTGCACCTGCTATGAAAAACATTATGGAAGCTCTTCAATAAAATTAAAAATAGAAATAGAATTACCATATGATCCAGCAATCCCACTTCTGGGTATATTCCCTGCCGGGAGCCAGTGTGAGGAATCCCGCCCGTGACAAGGTCATGAGGAAGGAAGCTGACATACACAAGGCGTGCTCAGACTTCAGGGGCCCCTCTGGAAATTCCTAAGCATGTACCCCAACAAAAATCTGCCGGCTTTTGTGCTCTGCTTTTCCACTCTTCTGACATTTTCTGGAAAAAGTCAATTCAGGGCTTTAGTCTTCTGCATTTGAAAGAGTATTTCAATCCAAAAACCCCTCTGATGGCTTTCTAGCCTGCCTGCAGGACTCGTACAGCTGCGCATGTGATTGTTTGAGGCCTCCTGACCACAGGAGGCACAGGAAGCTTAAAACATCCTAGGAATGTAGGAGCTTCCGAGGAGTCAAAATCTTTAGAATAGGACTGATTAAAAGTTTCATTTGTTGAGTCAATGCTTGCTGCTGAATTTTCATATCCTTTATTTTTAGATACAGTTGGTATATAGAAAACCAAGTAGTAGACCTTGTATTAGCAACATTAGATCTTTGACTTAAGTACCTTCTTTGTTATAACCCACTGCGCCTTTGTTCTATAGAGATGTAACTTTAGCGCTTTAAGGAGATGTAGATTAAAGAAAAATACTTCAGGGGAAACAAAATTAACATTCATTAAGGAAGAGAGCCAAAAAGTGTTAACAAGCCTCTGGCCAGAAGATAATGTAAATCACCTGAGACCTTTTGTATACAAAATGATATACGGAAAGAATCTGGGTTGCGAACGCTACATAATTTTGTGTTACCCATTGATCTCCATGTTTTATCAAAAGTATAAAAGGCCTTCTGAACAATAAAGGATGGGACCAGCTTCTCGGACCAGTTTCTCGAACTAGTCTCTCGGCCTGGTTTCTTGGGAATCTGGCTCCCCCCGTGTCTCTCTCTCTCTCTCTTTTTTCTTCTCTCCCTTTCCCTCTCTCTGCTCTTTACTTTAACTTCAGGCTGAATCTCCACCTGGGGCGCGGAGGCTCGCCAGGTCTACTTACTTGCCCTGGCTGTTAAGACCCGCGCCAAAGGGAGCTTAAGGAGAGGCACCCTTAGATATTCAAGCGGGCGCCGGTGGCCCAACGTAGATGGTGCAAATTCCTTGTCTGGAATTTTATTGGTCTTCCGCGTAAACCAAGCTATTCAGCCCTCTTCCTCCACTTAATCTTCTTACTACACTATAGTTTTTTAATCTAATCTTATATCAATCAATAAACAAGTCTTTCCACGCCAACGCCGTCCACCCTTCGAATTCCCTGGATCCACCGGGGCTGGACCCCGGCAATTCCCCAAAGAACTGAAAGCAAGATCTTGAACAGATATTCGTACATCCATGTTCGGAGCACCATTACTCACAATAGCCATGAGGTGGAAGCAACCCAAATGTTCACAGATGGATGAATAGATGAATAAAGTGTAGTGTATACATACAATCAAATACTATTTAGCCTTTAAAAGGAAGGAATTCATGTTGACCTGTGGACATGGAGGGCCAACTAGTAGTTACACTCAGATTTTCAACTGTGTGGAGAGTCAGTGCCCTAACCTCTGTATTTTTCAAAGGTTAACTGTACTTATTAAATATAAGAAATAGTTCAATAGTAATTCTGCTTAAATATGGAATTAGGTAGTTCCTAGTCTTTGGCAGAGATCAAGTATGTGTTGGTGACGAGAGTCAAATAGGACAATTGTCTGCTAGAAATTCCCAGAGCTAACTGGGACACTGGCTCCCCCACCCCCCAAGGTAATGACACAATGGTATGTAAGTTCCCTAGTCAGCTGGCATCCAATTGCAGGGTGTTTTCTCTATTAGGAAGGTCTTTATTATGATCATAAGTGTGTCAGAATCACATGCTTGGTTAGATGCTCCTTGGGAGAGCAGCAGGAGGGTGAGTCCCTTCCCAGGAGCACAACCTGTGATGTATTTAGCAGTTTCCAGCCCAAATACATCATTTCATGAGATGGCAGAAGACAGAGGCGCTGTGTTCTTTCAGCGGCTCATCCTCTGTCTGCGAGTTCTAGCCTGAACCACATAATGCTTGTGATGTTTGCCCAAGTCCTTTACTTAATACTTACTTAGACAATCACCTTGTAAAAACTATCAGAGAGGATTTAGAATGAGTCTGTTGGTCAGATATATGCATTAATACACTTTTAGTTCACTATGGTTCTCATGACTTTAATGCCACCACAAACTGGTGCCTCCCAAAATTATATATCCAGCCTAGACCACTTCCTGTTCTCCAGGTTTATATCCCAAATTGTATATCTAAGAAGCATCTTTTAAAAAATTGAAGTATAGTTGATTTACAATGTTGTGTTAGTTTCAGTTGTACAGCAAAGTGATCCTTTTATACATATATATGTTTCTATTATCTATTTATCTATTTCATTTGAGCTTCCCAGGTGGCTCAGTGGTAGAGAATCCACCTGCCAATGTAGAAGACACAGGATATGTGGGTTCAATCCCTGGGTCGGGAAGATCCCCTGGAGTAGGAAATGGCAACCCACTCCAGTATTCTTGCCTGGGAAATCCCATGGCCAGAGGAGCCTGGTGGGATACAGTCCATCAAGACCCACAAGAGTAGCCAGGCTTTGGCTGAATCTCCCAGAGCCTGCATGACAGTCTAGGATGCTCTCCTCCACCTCCCTGCCCTCTCAAATTCCTGCAGGTCAAACTAGCATCACAGCTCATTGATAGATCTCCCAGCCTTGCCAGCCTCTCTTCCTATTTCTGTCAGAGTCATTTCCCCTAGTAAAGTCCACCAACATTTACTGTGGCCTGAGCATCTGCTTCTCAGAGGATCCGCTCCAAGGCACATTCTTTTGTGTCAGGTTTCTTTCACTCAGTATATTGTCATCACGATATTTCTTAACTGGCGTTGTCAGAACTAAACACCATACATCAATGGAAACATCACAATTCTCTAAATACACCTCAGGTCGGGTCGATATTTTCTGTGTCCCGGATGTGGGCTTGATCCCTGGTTCAGGAAGAGACTCTGGAGAAGGAAATGGCAACCCACTCCAGTATTCTCTCCTGGAGAATCCCCATGGACAGAGGAGACTGGCAGGTTACAGTCCGTGGGGGTCGCAAAGAGTTGGACATGACTGAGCACAGATGCACACACACACACACACACACACACACACACACACACGATAGCTGACCCAAGGGAATGATGTATTGGGTTGGCCAAAACATTCATTTTGATTTTTCCATAAATGAACATTTTGGCCAACCCAGTGTTTTACACTAAATTACTTCAATCATTCTCATGGATGCTTTTGCTGAGCCTCACCCCCTCCATCCTTCAGCTGCTGGATTTTGGACACAAAGTCAGAGAGGTACCTCTGTCAACTTTTCTTCCTTCATAGAGCAGCAGAAGTGCTATGTACATACAAGGATGTTTGTCCCAGCTGATTGATACACAAATGTGCACGATAGTACAGAGATTAATAATATGGGCTCTGCGCTGGTCTACAACACCTATGTGTACCCATGGTGGGGTGAGGCCACAGGCTGGGGCTTCATGCTCTCCTCCACGCTGTGTGTGCCCCTCCACCTCCTGGGCTGCCTTCTCGGGGCTAAGGGGACCTTGGCTGAGGGCTGGCAGCACCTGACACAGCCTGTCTGGAGCCTTCACAATTGGAGTACAGACTTCCAGACCTGGATGTCAGGGGCCTGACCACCCTGACCCCAATGTCTGAAAGCCACAAAGTGGTGGGGGTAGAGAACATGAGGTGACAGATACCTTGGCTCACATCACCAGCTCACCCTCTTGTAGCCATAGCAGCTCCTGTTTTAGTCCCTTACCCATCCAGGGGCCTTGCCTTTCCTTGACAGTTACAGGAGTCTGCCTGAGGTGGGGGAGGGGAGGAAGCACCAGGGTACTTATAACTAAAATAACTTTTTTTCCATTTTTAATAAAATGCCAAAAAATAAAAAAGAACATGGTCTCTGGACCCAAACTACCTGGCCCATATCCCTGCCCCAGTACTGTATCAGCTAGCAGTGCTTTAGGCTACAAGTTACAGAAAAGCAGACCAGGAATGGTTTAAAGAAATAGTTCATTTTTCTCCCATTATATGAAATCTAAAAACAAGCACATCTTGGCCTTGGTTTGCAGGCTCCGCAGTGTCAGATCTGGCATCTCCACAATTCTCTTGGCCTTTCATTTATGCTTGAAAGATGGCTGTGTGTGCATAGTCACTCAGTTGTGTCTGACTCTTTGCGACTTCCTGGACTGTAGTCTGCTAAGCTCCTCCATCCATGGGGATTCTCCAGGCAAGAATCCTGGAGTGGGTTGCCACGTCCTCCTCCAGGGGATCTTCCCAACCCAGGGATCTAACCCAGGTCTCCTGCATTGTAGGTAGATTCTTTACCATCCACTTAAATCATTTCTTACATATGCAAGATGGTAAGACATGCAAAGTCTTCCCTAGAAGCAATCAGAAAACTTCTACTTACATTTCATTGGTCTCTCCTAGCTGCAAAGAAGCCTGAGATAGCAGAATTCGGCTTTACTAGGCTAAGGATGGAGGTGGACAAGGGAGAAAGTGTTGGGAATAGGTGTTGAGTTTGGTAACCAATACAGATACTATAGCTGTTCACTACTGGAGGATCTTGGGCAAGTTACTTCCCTCTCTCAACTTAGTTTTCTCATCAATAATGCATATAATAATAAAATTTACTTCATAAATTTTGCTGTGGGGAATAAATCAGCTATTATATACTAATGTTTAGAACTATGCCTGGAACATAGTAAGTCCTTAATTATGGTAGATATTATTTATCACACAGGAAAATCAAACATAACCAAACTGTTTATCACAACAGAATCAATTGCATAAATAAATCCGTCTTTTTTGGGAGAGTATAACAGAATACCATAGAATAGGTGGCTTAAAAACAAGAGAAACTTATTTTTTCACAGTTCTGGATGCTGGGAAGTCCAAGATCAAGGTGTCAGCAAATTTAGTATCTGGTAAGGACCATTTCGGACTCTTAACTTCCAGATGTTCAGGCTGGTTTTCGAAAAGGCAGAGGAACCAGAGATCAAATTGCCAACATCCACTGGATCATCAAAAAAGCAAGAGAGCTCCTGAAAAACATCTATTTCTGCTTTATTGACTATGCCAAAGCCTTTGACTGTGTGGATCACAATAAACTGTGGAAAATTCTGAAAGAGATGGGAATACAGACCACCTGACCTGCCTCTTAAGAAACCTATATGCAGGTCAGGAAGCAACAGTTAGAACTGGACATGGAACAACAGACTGGTTCCAAATAGGAAAAGGAGTATGTCAAAGCTGTATATTGTCACCCTGCTTATTTAACTTCTATGCAGATACATCATGAGAAACGCTGGGCTGGAAGAAGCACAAGCTGGAATCAAGATTGCCGGGAGAAATATCAATAACCTGAGATATGCAGATGACACCACCCTTATGGCAGAAAGTGAAGAGGAACTAAAAGCCTCTTGATGAAAGTGAAAGAGGAGAGTGAAAAAGTTGGCTTAAAGCTCAACATTCAGAAAACTAAGATCATGGCATCTGGTCCCATCACTTCATAGGAAATAGATGGGGAAAGAGTGGAAACAGTGTCAGACTTTATTTTTGGGGGCTCCAAAATCACTGCAGATGGTGATTGCAGCCATGACATTAAAAGACGCTTACTCCTTAGAAGGAAAGTTATGACCAACCTAGGTAGCATATTGAAAAACAGAGACATTACTTTGCCAACGAAGGTCCATCTAGTCAAGGCTATGGTTTTTCCAGTAGTCATGTATGGATGTGAGAGTTGGACTGTGAAGAAAGCTGAGCACCAAAGAATAGATGCTTTTGAACTGTGGTGTTGGAGAAGACTCTTGATAGTCCCTTGGACTGCAAGGAGATTCAACCAGTCCATTCTGAAGGAGATCAGCCCTGGGTGTTCTTTGGAAGGGATGATGCTAAAGCTGAAACTCCAGTACTTTGGCCACCTCATGTGAAGAGCTGACTCATTGGTAAAGACCCTGATGCTGAGAGGGATTGGGGGCAGGAGGAGAAGGGGACGACAGAGGATGAGATAGCTGGATGGCATCACTGACTCGATGGACGTGAGTTTGAGTGAACTCCGGGAGATAGTGATGGACAGGGAGGCCTGGCATGCTGCAATTCATGGGGTCACAAAGAGTCGGACACGACTGAACAACTGAACTGATCTGAACTGAAGGACCCACTTCCTGATTTATAGGCAGCCATCTTCTCACTGTGTCCTCAACGTGGTAGACTTGTCCAGGAAGCTCCCTGGGGTCTCTTTATAAGGACACTAATCCCATTCATGAGGGCTTCACCCTCATGACCTAATCACCTTCCAAATGCTCCACCTCTAGATACTATCATTTTGGGGATTAGATTTCAACAGATACATTCAGTCTATAGCAGTTCACTGATCCAACAGGCACACTATGTGTAGCCATCAAGATGTCAGTTGATCATGATTGGCATTGTAAGTTTGACCATATATTGTTCAGTGAATATAACAAGTTTTGGACAATACACAAAATATGATCTCTGTTATAAAAAGAAACATCGTTTTTAGGAATCAGAGATCTCCTAAGGCCTCAACTACTTCCTGCTTATGTGACCTTTTTGCCATTTTCAGGCAAAGAATTGACTTTGTTCTCTGAGGAAATGACTTAAAAAACTTTTCCTAAATGTTCTGAAAGAATTTAAGAAATAACCAAGATGACTCATTTATAATTGTACAACTTAGTCCCCCAGAGAGTGTTTGACTCAATGAGTATGCCCTATATGCTTAAGAATTTGAATTTTTAAAAAATTTTTGGATTTTTTTTTTTAAGGAAGGAAATCAGCTCTTTAAATGACACACCTCACCTTAACTTGAGAAACCAAGTACAGGTTCTCATTTCTGATAAGTCATACAATTTTTCCATAATGAATGCTAATTTAATTTGCATACTCAAATATTACAATCCTCAGATTTTTTTAAACAGTCCAAGAAATGTAGGAAATTTGTTTTCTCTGAAAGTATCCTTATGTCTTTGCCCCAAAGGTGGCTCTGATTGCTTTAGGCAAGCCGTTTTATCCTGTCATTGAGTTCCATCATTTCTTCAGCTCATTTTCAGGGCAAATTTTCTGTTACTAAAATAGAAGTGTTGACCAAACTATTTAACAGTAACAGTTTATCAACCTCTAAGCTTGAGCTTCAGTGTAAAGGAGCACTACCTTTCAGGAATTCATTTTCAAGTTTTATCCCCTCTGTAATATAGTCAGTGTGATTTGGAATATCAAATCCTCTGTGGGGTTTGTCAGTTTCACAGACCTCTAAACTACTCATGTGTTCAGTGAAGAAAAGAGCAGGTAAAACTTGAAGCTGAAATTTAGATTGGAAAGTATAATTGTAGAGAAGATTTTAATGACACCTGCTAATTTCTAGGAGACCTGGGAGAGCCTTGCAGTGTTAGGCAATATCCAGGAAAAACACACACACACACACACACACACACACACACACACACACACAAAGGACTGGAACATAGCATCTAGAAGCATCAGTGGATCCTGTCATAACCCCATCCTCTCCAGGATCTGTCATATATTTTGCTTTCGTATCTCTCTGTAGATGGTGAAGAGGCTTCCCAGGTGGTGTCAGTGGTAAGGAATCTGCCTGCCAGTGCAGGAGACTTGAGAAACGTGGGTTCAGTCCCTGGGTTGGGAGGATCCCCTGGAGCAGGGCATGGCAACCCACTCCAGTATTCTTGCCTGGAGAATCCCATGGACAGAGGAGCTTAATGGGCTACAGTCCACAGGCTTGCAAAAAGTCGGACATGACTAAAGTGACTTAGCACACACATGTAAATGGTGAACACATCGCTGGGGTTCTGGGTAATCACACGCCCTCTGGTAAGAAAAATACCAACATTGTTCCTCTTTGCACAACACACTGGCCCTCACTCTGAACAAGATGGTGTCTGAATTCCCTGCTGCTCTCATACAGGCATGTAGAGGGGGATACTTAAGTCGTTGCAGAGCCAGGAGACCAGCATCTTTAAGGCTCAGTGCTGAACATCAAGTTATCCAGCACCCTGGGCACCGGAGAGGGCCCCAAGTGTCTATACCTCACTTGCCCTCTCCTTTCTCACTTTAGTGCATGCCAGCCTGACCTCAACTTCTAGCACCCTCATTTCTTAGAGTTGAAGGCATTCTCTGGCCACCAGAACCAGCTTTGCTTGCCATGGATTCATGCCCCACCCCTGGCTCAGCAATCTTCACCCAAAGATGCTCAGGAGTGGATGATATACACCGTGCTCTCTAGACAGGATAACTCATTTTCCTAAGTCTTCTTCAGGACTGAACTCCAGTCGCTTCTAGTGGCAACTTGCTCAATAATCAACTATTTATTGGCTGCCTTCTCTTCCCTGTCTCCCTTCTGCATTTCCCTACCAGTGGTTCCTAGGATCACCCTCAGAAGAAACTGCTGCTGCTGCTGCTGCTAAGTTGCTTCAATTGTGTCCGCCTCTGTGCGACCCCATAGATGGCAGCCCACCAGGCTCCCTCATCCCTGGGATTCTCCAGGCAAGAACACTGGAGTGGGTTGCCATTTCCTTCTCCAGTGCGTGAAAGTGAAAAGTGAAAGTGAAGTCGCTCAGTCGTGTCCGACTCTTTGAGACCCCATGGACTACAGCCCACCAGGCTCCTCCGTCCATGGGATTTTCCAGGCAAGAGTGCTGGAGGGGGGTGCCATTGCCTTCTCCGCGGAAGAAACTACCTGTTTCCAAATCTTTGTCTCAGGATTGCTTCTGGGAAAATCCAAATGAAAACACAGATACTGAAACCAAGTACAGGGAGGAACATAGCAAATATCCCCCATAGCCTGATGAGGCAGTGAAGTAAGTGCAGGCTACAGAGGTGGATATGACTGGTTTCTAATCCCAAACCATCTGTATCCTAAGCCTGTAACTCTGGCCAAGTTATATATGATCTTGGAGTCTCAGTTTACTCACTTGCAATATCCTTCCTCATAGGGCTGTTGTATTAAACAAGGTAACTGATGTAAAGGGCCCAGAATATAGGATGAACTTGAAAGTGGATGAGGAAAAATGGTATAGATGATCTTATTTACAAAAGAGAAATGAAGGCACAGATGTAGAGAACAAATATGTGGACACCAAGAGGGGCAGGGGAGTGTGGGATGAACTGGGAAATTAGGTTTGACATATTTACACTATTGATGCTATGTATAAATTAGATAACTAATGAGAACATACTATATAGCTCAGGGAACTCTACTCAATGCTCTGTGGTGACTCAAATGGGAAGGAAAATCAAAAAAGAGGGGATATATGTATACAAATGGCTGATTGACTTCACTGTACAGTAGAAACTAACACAACATTATGAAGAAACTATACTCCAATAAAAATTAATTTAAAAAAAAGAAAGTGGATGAGATTATTATTACTTCAAGCCTCCCAACTCCCACCCCAGGCTATGCAATGGAACAGAAAACTGTGCTTTTTGTTTTAAAGCGGCTTCCCAAAGAGAACTCTCTTTCACACTCATGCACAGTTCCAATTTCTCCCAAACACCAATGTGGAAATGACCCTTACTCCAGCCTGATTCAGGCAAGGAAAATGTTTTAACACATAAGAGATGAAAATTCACCAAGTTTCTTGAAAGGTTAAGAAGTGTTAGTCACTCAGTTGTATCCGACTCTTTGCAACCCTATGGACTATAACTCACTAAGCTTCTCTATCCATGGAATTCTCCAGGCAGAATGCTAGAGTCGGTTGCCATTTCCTTCTCTGGGGGGGTCTTCCCAAGCCAGGGATGGAACCTGGGTCTCCTGTATTGCAGGCAGATTCTTTATTGCCTGAGCCACCAGGGAAGCCCTTGAAAGGTTAACATCTGCCCTAACTCATTACCTGAAAGCAAGCAGATGGTCCTCAGCCACACACATCACTTGCAATTTTTCAACAGAAGCAGCCGTTTACATCAGGGGAGCAACAAAACCCACCCAACGGAAGTGGTAGCCTCCTGGAAATTTGGGGAAGCAGACAAAGTATTTTACTGCCCCAAGGGACCCCAAGATATGCTGTGGTCTCATCTGGTCATCAGGGTACTTGGAGACTGTATTTTGGGACTCCTCTGATGTGTTTTAATGGTAGACATACCACCACTTCTTTTAAGGTTGAATGATAATGATGCTTTGAATTTACATAGCACTTTTACTCCTTTAAGTGTGTTACTATATAGTGGTTTGCTTCATTTTGTATTGCAATAGTTCTGACTTCAAGAAATTGTTCCTCTTTTTCAGTCAGAATTTTTGTAAACCACATCGTATTTCTCATGGCAATGTCCCTTTGGGATTTATAGACCAAATAAAAACCTCCTCTGTGTTAACATCTTTCAATAGTTGTAGATCACAGCTATAGCCCACTCCTCTCCCGCTTTCATGCTTTTATCCATCAAAATCACTTCAAATCCATTTGAAAGTTGGGGGTGGGGCCAAAGAATGGCATTAAGCACCATAAAACTCCATCAGCTATGTCATGTTCCTCATCCTTCTGGCCTGCCATTTCTTATAATTATTTTTGCGCCTTTTCTCTGGTTTCAAGAGAAAATATATATGTTAGGTGAAAATTTCAGCAACATCACAGCAGAAAAGACATTTTCAACTGTCAGGCCTTCACAGTCTCTTTCAGACAAAAACAACTCCAGTCATCTTGGACTTTCTTGTCTTTCTTTGCTTTTCTTCATTTCCAGATGAAGGCACTTAAACCCTTCTGCACCATGTCTACAAAATGAAATAATATAACTAAGGTGGATTCAGTTATTTTTTTCCCTCATAGCCCATTCAGACATCTTAATCTGACAGGCCTAACAGTTGAGAAAACTCCCCTGTCACTGTTCACACACACACAGGCGCGCGCGCGCGCACACACACACACACACACACACACACACACACACACATCTGCACCATTCCATCTTTCTGCTGCTCACCATCCCATCCTCACTCAGAATCCATTCTCCATGTGGCTGGTCATGGCCAGTCTCCCACCAGGCTGTGTCCTAGATTCAGCTTCTGCCTCAATTAACGAAATATGGGAGACAAAGCCGCACTTATTTTTAAATTAAAAAGCCTCCTGGCTTCCTCCCTACAGACTGCCCTGAGTGTGCTGCCCTGATCAAAGCCACTTTGAACACTCTTGTGCTCTAGCAAGCAAGGGAGAGTGTTGCCTGTAGAAAATGTTCATGTAAAGAAAGCATTAGAGCATCAGGAAGATGTGAAGGGCAGAAGTCTACATGGAGAAATCTCAAAAGTTTGTTTTTCTTCATTCCAGGAGATCTCAAAGAACATGATTAAAAATGTGTTTCATGGTTCTAATTCTTTTTACTTATTCTAATTTTTATAGGCTTTTCTTATTTATCATTTATTGTTTGGCTGATTGCTTCTTCTTATCCTTGTCCATTTTCATTCTTTTTTTTTTTTTTAATTAATTTCCCTCTTGGATTTTCTTTCTCAGAAGCCCCATTTGCTTCATTTTTCACCATTCCTCTATCCTCAGTCTTTCAACTACATCCCCTACTTCACTGTACCTTCTCTACAAAAAGAAAATAAAGAATTGCTGACCCAGTTATCATTTCTTGCCACTTTTCAGCCCCTAAAACTGATTTTTTTTAAAAAAAAAAAAAGTAAACTCATAGGAAACAACACAAATATCCCATCAACTGGTGAAATCCATACAATGAAATGCTACTAGCAGTAATAAAGAATGAGCCACTGATAAACACATCATCTTAGGTGAATTTCAAAGTAATTGTCGAGCCAAGACAAAAACAAAGAAACAAAACAAAACACAAAAACAAAATCAATCCAGTCGAAAAATGGCCAGGACTTCCTTGGTGGTCCAGTGGATTAGAATCTGCCTGCCAGTGCAGGGGACACCACTCTGATCCCTGGTCTGGGAAGATCCCATATGCCACGAGGCAAATAAACTCTCACTTTCTAGAGTCTATGCTCTGCAGCAAGAGAAGCCACCACAATGAGAAGCCCACTTGACAAAACTAGAGAGAGTCTGCACACAAAGACCCAGCGCAGCCAAAAATCAATAATTGTTTCTAATTGGCCAGAAGACCTAAATTGACATTTCTTCAAAGAAGACAAACTGATGGCCATTAGGCACAGGAAAAGATGATCAACATCACTTACTATAAAAGAAATGCAAATCAAAAATACAATGAAATACCACCTTACATCAGTCAGAATGGCCATCATTAAAAAGTCTACAAATAACAAATGTAGAGAAAAGGGAACCTTCCTACACTGTTAGTGGGAATGTAAATTAATGCAGCCTTTATGGAAAACAGTATGAAGATTCCTCAAAAATTAAAAAATAAAGTTGTCATATGACCCAACAATTCTACTCCTGGTGATATATCCAGATAAAACTAATTCAGAAAGATACGTGGACCCCTATGTTCATAGTAGCACTATTTACAATAGGCAAGACACAGAAACAACCTAAATGTCCATCAATAGATGAGTGGATAAAGAAGATACAGTACATGTACATAATGGAATACTACTCAGCGGTAAAAAAAACAACGAAAAAATGCCATTTGCAGCAACATGGATAGACTTGGAGATTATCATACTAAGTGAAGTAAATCAAAAAGAGAAAGACAATGATATCAGTTACATGTGACACAAATGAATTTATGAAACAGAAGCAGACTCACAGATATAGAGAACAGATTCGTTGTTGCCATGGGGGAAAGGGGTGATGGAGGGATGGATTGGGAACTTGGGATTAGCAGGTACAAACTATTATATACATAATGGATTAACAACAAGGTCCTACTATATAGCATCGGGAACTATATTCAATATCCTGTAATAAACCAAACTGCAAAAGAATACAAAAAAAATATGTATATATAACTAATCATTTGCTATATACCAGAAACTAATACAACATTGTGAATCAACTATACTTCAATAAAAAATAAATTTAAAAAAATTGTTGAGCAAAAAAGAAGTCAAAGAGGTATATACTGCATAATTTAATTTATATGAAGTTCAAGAATAGGCAAAATGAAGCTATAGTGATAGAAATCAGAACAGCTGTTGTAGTTCAGTTCAGTTCAGTTCAGTCGCTCAGTCGTGTCCGACTCTTTGCAACCCCATGGACTGCAGCACGCCAGGACTCCCTGTCCATCACCAACTCCCAGAGTTTACTCAAACTCATGTCCATTGTGTCGGTGATGCCATCCAACCATCTCATCCTCTGTCGTCCCCTTCTCCTCCCGCCTTCAATCTTTCCCAGCATCAGGGTCTTTTCAAATGAGTCAGTTCTTCAAATCAGGTGGCAGAGTACTGGAGTTTCAGCTTCAGCATCAGTCCTTCCAATGACTGTTCAGGACTGATTTCCTTTAGGGTGGACTAGTTGGATCTCTTTGCAGTCCAAGGGAATCTCAAGGGGCTCCTCCAATGCCACAATTCAAAGGTATCAATTCTTCGGTGCTCAGGTTTCTTTATAATCCAACTCTCACATCCATACATGACTACTGGAAAAATCATAGCTTTGACTAGGCGGACCATTGTTAGCAAAGTAATGTCTCTGCTGTCTAGGTTGGTCATAGCTTTTCTTCCAAGGAGCAAGCATCTTTTAATTTCATGGCTGCAGTCACCACCTGCAGTGATTTTGGGCCCCCAAATATAAAGTCTATCACTGTTTCCACTGTTTCCCCATCTATTTGCCATGAAGTGATGGGACCAGATGCCATGATCTTAGTTTTCTGAATGTTGAGCTTTAAGCTGACTTTTTCACTGTCCTCTTTGTTTCATGTCCAGTTCTAACTGTTGCTTCCTGACCTGCATATGGATTTCTTAGGAGGCAGTTCAGGTGGTCTGGTATTCCCATCTCTTTAAGAATTTTCCACAGTTTGTTGTGATCCACAGAGTCAAAGTCTTTGGCATATTCAATAAAGCAGAAGTAGATGGTTTTCTGGAACTCTCTTGCCTTTTCGATGATCCAACGGATGTTGGCAATTTGATCTCTGGTTCCTCTGCTTTTTCTAAATCCAGCTTGAACATCTGAAAGTTCATGGTTCATGTACTGTTGAAGCCTGGCTTGGAGAATTTTGAGCATTACTTTGCTAGCATGTGACATGAATGCAATTGTGTACAGTAGTTTGAGCATTCTTTGGCATTGCCTTTCTTTGGGGTTGGAATGAAAACTGACTTTTTCAGTCCTGTGGCCATTGCCAAGTTTTCAAAATTTGCTGGCATATTGAGTGTAGCACTTTCACAGCATCATCTTTCAGGATTTGAAAGAGCTCCATTAGAATTCCATCACCTCCACTAGCTTTGTTCATTGTGATGCTTCCTAAGGGCCACTTGACTTCACATTCCACGATATCTGGCTCTAAGTGAGTGATCACACCGCTGTGATTACCTGGGGTCATGAAGATCTTTTTTGTATAGTTCTTCTGTGTCTTCTTACCACCTCTTCTTAATATCTTCTGCTTTTGTTGCTGCTGCTGCTGCCAAGTCACTTCAATCGTGTCCGACTCTGTGCAACCCCATAGATGGCAGCCCACCAGGCTCCTCTGTCCCTGGGATTCTCCAGGCAAGAAAACTGGAGTGGGTTGCCATTTCCTTCTCCAATGCATGCATGCATACTAAGTCACTTCAGCTGTGTCCGACTCTGTGCAACCCCATGGACAGCAGCCCACCAGGCTCCTCAGTCCATGGGATTCTCCAGGCAAGAATACTGGAGTGGGGTGCCATTTTCTGCTTTTGTTAGGTCCATACCATTTCTATCCTTTATTGTTCATATCTTTACATGAAAATTTCCCTTGGTATCTCTAATTTTTTGAAGAAATCTCTAGTATTTCCCATTCTATTATTTTCCTCTTTTTCTTTGCATTAATCACTGAGGAAGGCTTTCTTATCTCTCCTTGCTATTCTTTGGAACTCTGCATTCAAATGGGTATATCTTTCCTTTTCTCCTTTGCCTTTCACTTCTCTTCTTTTCATAGCTATTTGTAAGGCCTCTGAGCTGTTGTAGAGAGATAGGGAATTGAATAGGAGGAGACATGAGGGCACTTTTAGAGGTGATGGAAATTTTCTTTATATTGATTAGGGTGTGTTCACATTTGTCAAAACTCATCAAACTGTGTGCTTTAGATCTGTGCATTTTACAGTCTGTAAATTTATCTCAGTTTTAAAAGAAATCTTTTAAAGATTTTTTAAAAGTAGATAACTATTAATTGTGGTAGTTACATAGTATGGCTTATAATGTGACTATTTAAAAATCATTTTATGATCCAATACCAGAAGAGTATTAGAAGGGTGGCCAAAGTGTCAGAGTATGAAAAGTGGCCCAATGAGTGGTCAAATATTAGAGTGGCCAAAATGTCAGAGAATGAAGACCCTGGACTGAACTGCTTCCACGGGGACACTAAAATTACAACTATTTGCCGAACTACTGTCTATAAGAACAATGTGGAGACTAGCAGAGAATATTTTCCAAAACTAAAGACATAAAAAAAAGAATAATCCGAGATGGATAGAAGTAGAAATGTAGTACCGTCAAGATACATTACCCTCAAATTACCCACAAAGAGGAGAACAGTCACAATTGCAGAAATTCTCCCCAAGGAGTTGGGGTCCAAGCCCCACCTCAGGCTCTCCAGCCTTGGGGTCCCACACCAGGAAGATAAATCCTCAAGTGTCTGGCTTTGAAGGCCAGTGAAATTTGCATATAGGAGAGCTGGAAGGCTGCAGGAAACAGAGACTGCTCTTAAAAGGTGCCTGCAAAATCTCACATACTCCGAGTTCCAGCACAGAGGCAGTAATTTGAAAGGAGCCAGGGTCAGACCTACTTGCTGGTCTTAGAAAGCCTCTCAAAGAGGCAGGAGGCACCTGGGGCTTTCCCTGGAGATGTAGGCACTGGTGGCAGCCATTTGGGGAGCTCATTATATCATGAAGACACTGGTGCTGACAACTACGATTTTGGAATCCTCCCTGTAGCTTATTCCTACCTGGGCTAGCCAGTTAAGACCAGCCTGAGACCTGTTCTCCCCATCCTTTCCCCCAAGGCCTGCAACAAGCTGCCCAGGCCCCAGCCCCACCCACCAGCAGATGACACCATCAGCACAAGGCAAGGCCTGGCAGCCAACCAGCCCCACATACCAGTACATTCACAGTACATCACCGACTCAATGGGCATGAGTTTGAGTAAACTCTGGAAGTTGGCGATGGACAGGGAGGCCTGGCATGCTGCAGTCCATGAGCTACTGAACTGAACTGAACTGACTGAGTCCCACCTCAAGAGAAGGGCCCCTCAGCCCACATAGGAGGCACTGCTAGATCATATAGCTCTGGTGTGCTTCTGGGCTCCATGAGATGTGTCCAACATAAGGCCACTTCTCGAAGATCAGGAAATATAACTGATTGACCTAATACATACAAATAAGCAGAGAATTCAACAAAATGAAGGGACAAAGGAATATGTTCCAAAGAAACAAGATAAAACCCCAAAAGAAAAACAAAGAAAAATGGAGATAATCACTCTACCTTACAAATAGTTCAAGGTAATAATTATAAAAATGTTCAATGGAGACATCCCTGATGATCCAGTGGTTAAGACTTTGCCTTTCTCTGCAGGAGGTATACAACAATTACATGAACAAATATAGCACATGAAATTCTGCTCAGTGTTATGTGGCAGCCTAGATGGGAGGGGAGTTTGAGGGATAATGGATATATGTATATGTATGGCTGGGCCCCTTTGCTATTCACCTGAAACTATCACAACATTGTTTGTTAACTGGCTATACTCCAATACAAAATAAAAACTTTAAAAAATGAATAAAAATAAAAGTAGTGCAAGATATATAAAAACAAAAACAATGTCATAACAATTTCAGTAAAATGCTTCACATTAAAAATTTTTTTAAAAATGCTTAATGAACTCAGGGAAAAAAAGGATGAATACAATGAGAAGTTTAACAAAATATAAAGAAGAGGCAAATGGAGCTGAAATAAATAACCAAATAACTGAAATAAATAACCAAATAAATAAATAAATAACAAAATACTCTAGAAGGGTAGATAGTAGATTAGATGATGCAAAGGAACAAACTGGTGATCTGGAAGACAGAGCAGTGGAAATCATGAAAGTTGAGCAGAAAAAAGAAAAAATTTTTAAAATGAGGACAGTTTAAGAGACCTCTAGTATAATATCAAGCATACTAACATTCATATTACAAGGGTCCCAGAAGGAAGAGAGAGATAACAGGGCAGAGAAGTTATTTGAAGAGATAATAGCTGAAAATTTTCCTAATCTAGGAAAAGAAATTGAAATCAAAATCCAGGAAGTTCTCTGGCGGCCTAGAGGTTAGGTATTCTGGGCTTTCACTACTGTGGCCCAGATTCAATCACTGGTTGGGGAACTGAGATCCTGCAAACTGTGAGATGCAGTCAAAAATAGAGAAGTAAGAAATATAGATCTAGGAAGCACAGAGTCCCAAACAAGATCAACCCAAAAAGATCCACACAAAGATACATTATAATTAAAATGGCAAAAATTAAACAGAGAATCTGAAGAGCAGCAAGGGAGAAGCAACTAGTTATATAAAAGGGAGCCCCCATAAGAGTGCCAGCAGACTTTCAGCTGAAACTCTGCAGTCCAGAAGCGAGTTGCACAATATATTTAAAGTGATGAAAGGGAAAAAGCTACCACCAAGAATACTCTACCTGGCAGGGTTTTCATTCATATTTAAAGGATAGATAAAGAGTTTTATACACAAGCAAGAGTTTAAGAGTTCAGGACCACTAAACCAACTTTACAAGAAATGAAGGATCTTCTCTAAGCAGAAAAGATCACAACTAGAAATATAAAAATCACAAAAGGAAAAGTCTCATTGGTAAAGGCATTATACAATAAAGTTGATAGATCAACCACTTATAAAGCTAGCACATGCATGCGGACTGAGTTGCTTCAGTTGGGTCTGACTCTGGGATCCTATGGACGGTAGCCTGCCAGACTCTTCTATCCATGGCATTCTCCAGGCAAGAATACCAGAGTGGGTTGCCATGCCCTCCTTCAGGGGATCTTCCCGACTCAGGGATCAGACCTGCATCTCTTACATCTCCTGCACTGGCAGATAGGTTCTTTATCACTAGTGCCACCTGGGAAGCCCCTATTAAAGCTAGTAGAGAGGTTAAAAGACAAAAGTAGTAAAATCATCTATATCAACAATACATCGTTAAGGGACACACAATACAAAACAATGGGAAGTAGGGCACCAAAAACATTCATTGTGGTGGGGAGGGAGTAAAAATGCAAGATTGTCAGAATGCATTCAAGCTTGAGATTATCAATAGATGAATAGGAAAGAAGATGCGGTGTGTATGTATACAATGGAATGTTATTTTTTGTGTTATTCAGGCCCCCTTCCCCCCCAAAAAAGAATGAAATTTTGCCATTTGTAACAACTTGGATGGACCTAGAGGGTATTATGCAGAGTGAAATAAGTCAGACAGAGAAAGACAAATACTATTTGATCTCACTTATACATGGACTCTAAAGAACAAAAGAAAGGAACATAACTAAACAGAAACAGAGTCATAGATACAGAGAAGAGATGGTTGCCAGAAATGAGAAAGCAGGGAGTGGGTGAAAGAGGTGAAATGCCACAAGCTGCATGGCACAGCCAAAAGGAGAGAGAGAAGAGAGAGAAGAAATCCTAAGAGTTCTAATCACAAGGGAAACAATTTCTTTTTCTTTTGTTTTGTGTCTATACAAGATGGTGGCTGTTCACTAAACCTATTGTGATAATCGTTTCATGATGTATGTAAGTCAAATCATTATGCCATACGCCTTAAACTTATGCAGTGCTGTATATCAATTACATCTCAATAAAACTGGAAGGAAAAAAAAGAAATATCCAGTATTCTCCCTCTTCCAAATAGGGAGAATATTGGATATTTCTTCCAAATAATTTTTCTGAAGACTAATAACATGGGGAAATGCTTAATGTGAAAAAGGCAAGATGTGAAATCATACATAAGAATGGCATCTTTTCTCATAGGAAATGTTTTATATAGTACATGCATGGGATACAGTAGAGGACTTTAAAAAAAATTAATAGTCAATAGCATTCCTCTTCTTTTCATATAAGAGATTTTTCTTTCCCTAATGTTTGATTCTGACAGTTAAGTAAAGTGGGACTTAAAAGGCAATACCACAGGCTGTAGTTCCTTTTTTAGTATGGTCACCTCAAAGTTTGCCCCGGGTTGCACAGAAAATGAATAGATCCTGGAAGATTGCTTTGTTTTCTTCCCAACATCCCTGTGCTTGGTGCAGCAGATCATTCATTTGGTTTCTGTCCTCTTGTCTTAGTGGTCAGAACCCTGTAAATCTACCCTCTTGTGGGCTAATGACCCACTACTTTTTTGCCTCTTAAACCAGACATGGTCAGTCACTCCTCACTTTCTCCTTTCTGGCAACCATCTGTTCTCTGTATCTATGACTGTTTCTATTTGGTTATGTTCTTTTGTTTTGTTCTTTATAGTCCATGTATAAATGAGATCAAATAGTATTTGTCTTTTTCTGTCTGACATTTCACTTTGCATAATACCCTCTAGGTCCATCCAAGTTGTTACAAAGCTGTCAGCATACTTTTTTTAAAAATTTAAGTCAGTAATCTAATCAATTTCAGAAAAAGTTAAATGACTGTGAGAAAGCTGAAATCCTGACAGAAGGCAGGTGATAAGCCATGTGATTTTTCAATAAACACTGATGGGAATGGCAGGTCTTTTTTTCTAGGTCAATTTAGGTAAGAAAGTGCAAAACCTTTAAGAGGTGATGATGGGTTATCTTGGTGATTCGTCGACTTATTTTTTTTCAGAGATGATATAAAGAAGCTATCACTCTTGAAAAGACAAAGTAAGAGAATAGCAGCAAGTAAAAAGAACTAAAACATGATGAAGTCTTGACAGATACCAATCAAAGGGAAAGTGAATTTAAAGAAAAGAAAAGAATCAAAACTTGGGAAGGACTGACTCTGTTTTCCCATTCTGTCTTCATTTTCTTAATGTACTTATGAATGTATCTTTAGGAGAGAATCACTTCTCATTTTTGTGGCAATATGGGACTTCTCTTTGATTGACTAGTTCAGTTAGTTTCTCTTGTGAGGAAGGGTGGTGTTCCAGAGGTTAAGATGGAGGGAGAGAGGAATAGGTGGAGCACAGAGGATTATTAGGACAGTGAAACTATTCCGTATGATACTATAATGATGGATACATTGTCATTATACATTTGTCTAAATGCATAGAATATAGAACAACAACAATGAACTCTAACGTACAGTATGGACTTTGAGTGATAATAATGTCCATGTAGGCTCATCAATCGTAACAAAAGTACCGCTCTGTACCTTCTTTTCAATTTTTCAGTGAACCTAAAACTGCTGTAGGAAAATCAAGTCTTCAATAAAGAAATTTTAAAGAAGAAAAAATAATACTGATAAAAAAATTTTTAAAGAAGTGTGGTATTGGAATAGACACTGTTATTCACAATCACAGTATCCATTTCCCCCTTCTTCCATCCTAACAAAATCCAATTCTGTTCAGGCATCCTCCTCAGTTTCCCAGAGCCCAGTTGACTCAGGAGAAACTGACTCCTTCCTCAGTTCCAGGAGTAGGTCTTGATTAGTCTCAGCTATTCAAGGTAGTCCCATCATTCTTACAAGTGACTGATTCAGAAATCCAAGTTTAAAGACAATCAGTGCATGGCATTGTCTGAGTGACTGTGGTCACATGACCATAGCCTACCCAATCACACTGTAGGAAAGGACTTTTAGGATATGTTTGAGAAAGATGCTTTCTTGCTCTCTCCCACTAAACATGAATAAAGAAGCACATTGCCCCAAGTGCTGCTGGCACTAGCAGCCACTTTGCAACCATGAGGAAAGTCCAACTGAAAACAAAAGAAACACATGAAGGAGAGCAGAACCAAGAGAATTGAAAGAATGGTGCCTGGAGCTTGCATTACTTTTGGTCATGGTAGTAGATTTCCTTAATTTTTAAACAGTTTTACCTTATTTTCATTACCTGCTACTGGGAATAATCTGACCAGTACAGGTTGTCCCTACTTGACGCATGTAAATTGGTTTTTACATCATCTTTTGCTCACATATATCCATGATTATTTGCTACACTTGGGCAACCAAGTATTTTCAAAACATATCATACATAGTCAGTTGTGTTAATATAATTATAAGCCTCCAATAAGACTAACCAAAAGCCTAAACTCACAGAATTTGACCAAATCTGCCAAACTGGTCAGTCGTGAGTTTATTCATCCAACAAGGAATTATTGACAGCCTAATATGCAGAAAGCATTAAACAATGTGAAGTCCGCTGCACCCTGATTCTGTCCCTTTAAATTATATTTGAGTACAAAGAAAATAGGGCAATCTGTGATTATGCATATATTCATTACAAACTACTGCACAAATATTTGGCTAATAACTATGAGTTAAATGGTATGACATTCCCATGAGAAAATTAATTACTTGAACATGTGTTGCATAAAATATGTCAGATCATTTATTTGGATGTTGTGGATTCAGTATTGGTTTTTAACCAAAGGAAATACATGAGAAATAAACATGAAATGCACACTCTATACATCATAAATGTCATGTTATGCCCAAGGGCTTATTGCAAGTGAACAATTTTTTTCTGGATGAAGAGAGTAGTGTCTGAAAGATCATAAGATCACAGATCCAAAGAAAGGAGCCCTGTTGCAATGAGTTTTTCATGTCTTAAGGTTTGCACCTATTGATAACTTGTCTATTTAAACACTATGTTTCAGATAAATAACTATGTGTAAAGAATGGGTAGATTAATCATTTCAGATACCAAACTGCCTTCTAAAGTAATTTGGAATTCTATCTGCCTAGGAATTTAAAAAGTAGAGATTTATGGTGTGATATGAATATCTACATTCTGATTTTTTTATGGTTTTAGCAATTTTGAGGAAGAAGGGTCTATATAAAGATCTATAGGTTAGAGACTGTAAAAATTGCCACTAAAGATGGACATATTATACTACAATAAATGATGGTGCAAGATAACTAAATGGAAAAAAAGAAACTAATAAAGTCAGATATATACACGAACAAACTGAAGACTCTACTGTTTACTGAGAGCCAAGAAACAGTTCACGAATGGAAAGGAAATTCCCCAGGGAAGCATATGGGCTTTTTACTTTGTATACTCCAGAGAGAATATTCTTATCCAGTCATACAGCAGGACCTTCTCCATATTAAAACAGATACAGGATAAGAATGATGCCCGTTCCATAAACTAACCATGTTAGAGCAGGTTTGCTTTGGTTTCAGGCCAAAAGATTTGTCCTTTAAAATATCCAAGCTCACATAACTAGAATGTCTTATATCCAACTTCTGATTCACAAAATGATATTTGTCCTCCCAGTCTCAGACTTGACAAATAGCCTAATTTATTTCTCATTTTCTTAGCTTTGGTACAAGCATTCTCTAGGCTAGAATTATTTATTTGAACACATTTGCGTTGAGATTATACATTTTCTATAGGGCACCAAAGTGCATTCCTCTGCTCTAAGTCTTCTCTTTACATATGAAGGAGTATTGTCACAGTTGCAGTGGATGGGATGATTTCAAGAGTAATGTTTTCAGAGACTGTGGACATTTTGCTTTAGAGCAGTAACAAAAACTTCTATGCCAACTCAGACCCAGCTCATGATTTGAACTACTTTGAAGTATGTGGGTGGAGGTTACAGTATTATGTGGGATATGTGTGAGGTGGAGAGGAGGAATATAAAAAGAAATGTTCTCTGGCAAAACCAGAAACCTACACTTGGACAGTTAATTTTATCAACATTTCTAATAATTATGAACCATTAAAACTTATTCTCTGGTCAAACAGGAAAAAAGACAAATACAGTATGATATCACTTATATATGGAATTCAAAAAGGCCAAACTGATATAACCAGAGAGTAGAATGGCAGTTGCCAGGGGTTGGGGGTGGGGGAAATGAAAAGATAGTGGTCAAAGTTAGTACAAACTCACAGTTATTAGATTAACAAATTCTGAGGAGCTAAGGTGCAGCCTGATGATTATAGCTAATGATACTGTATCACATACTTGAATGTTGCTAAGAGACGAAAATTTAAATGTTCTCATCACAAAAAGGAAATGGTAATTATGTGACAGGATGGAGGTGTTAGCTAATGCTACGCTGCTAATCATTTTACAATATATAAGTGCATCAAATCAACACATTATACACCTTAAACTAACACAATATGTCAATTATACTTCAGTAAGGCTGGGGGCAAAAAAAGAATAAGTGAAAGACTAAAAAGTAACTCAAGAAGGTAGGGACTTCCCTGGTGGTACAGTGGATAAGAATCTGCCTGCCAATGCAGGGGACACAGGTTTGATCCCTGGTCCGGGAAGATTCCATAAGCTGAGGAGCAGCTAAGCCCGTGAACCACAACTACTGAGCCTTCATGCAGCAACTACTGAAGCCTGTGCTGTAGAGCCTCTGCTCAGCAACAAGAGAAGGCACCCCAATGAGCAACCCATGCACCCTAACAAAGAGTAGTTCCCGCTCACTGCAGGAAAAAGCCCGCGCAGCAGTCAACAACCAGTGCAACTAGACACAATAAATAAATAATGCTTTTAAAGTTAGGAATGACATAAGTAGAAGGAAAGGATTTTTAAAAGAAAGAACAAACATCAAAGAAATAGAATATCAAGCCAAATTAAACAGGATCAACAAAATAAAACACTATTTATTTATATGAATATAATGGTGACAAATATAACATGCTAGATACACCCAGATAGGCTTATCCTCATATATTTATCTGTCTTGCTAACAGATAATTATTGTTAAAGACTGTGTTTCTTCTCATGTAATTTTATTTTTTCTAAGAAACATTATTAAGTAGAGGGAAAAACCCCAAAGCAAAAACCTATTTTCCAAACAAATACATGTACCTGAATCCACATGTTTTGGGGGCTGACTATGTAACTCTAATGGCAGAAAGTGAAGAGGAACTAAAGAGCCTCTTGATGACGGTGAAAGAGGAAAGTGAAAAAGCTTGCTTGAAACTCAACTTTCAAAAAATTAAAATTATGTCATCCAGTCCCATCACTTCATGGCAAATAGATGGAGAAAAAGAGGAAGCAGTGACAGATTTTATTTTCTTGGTCTCCAAAATCACTGCAGATGGACCACAGCCATGAAATTAAAAGACACTTGCTTCTTGGAAGGAAAGCTATCACAAATCTAGATAGTGTATTGCAAAACAGAGACATCACTTTGCCAACAAAGGTCTGCTATGTTTTTTCCAGTAGTCACGTACAGATGTGAGAGTTGGACGCTAAAGAATGCTGAGTGTCGAAGAATTGACATTTTTGAATTGCAGTGCTAGAGAATACTCAAGAGTCCCTTGGACTGCAAGGAGATCAAAGCAGTCAATCCTAAAGGAAATCAACCCTGAATATTCACTGGAAGGACTGATGCTGAAGCTGAAGCTCCAATACTTTGGCCACCTGATGCAAAGAGCCGACTCATTGGAAAAGACCCTGTTGCTGGGAAAGAGTGAAGGCAAAAGAAGAGGGCAGCAGAGGATGTGATAGTTGGATGGCATTAGCAACTCAATGAACATGAATTTGAGCAAACTTTGGGATATAGTGAAGAACCAGGAAGTCTGGCGTGCTGCAGTCCATGGGGTCACAAAGAGTCAGACACGGCATTGTGACTGAACAACAGCAGCAACAACAAAGTGGGGGTTGGGGATAAGAATTCTGAAAACTAAAGACAAGGGAAAATCTTGAAATCAACGAAATCTTGAAATCAGCGAAAGAGAAATTACACTTTACCTGTAGCAAAAACAATTTAAATGGCAGTGGATTTCTCATCAGAAATTATGCAGGCCATAAGAAAGTTATATAAAATTTTTCAATTGCTAAAAGAAAAGAACAGTCAGACTAGAATTCTATACCCAGTTGAAACACTCTTTAAGAATAAAGAGGAAATCAAGACATTCTCAGATAAAGAATGTCACCAGCAGACCCACTCTAAAAGAACAGCTAAAGGAAATTCTTGAAAGGAAAAGATATGGTAGAAGAAGGAATATGAAAACATCAGCAAGGAATAAAAAAATAAGGGAAAGGAGTAAAAACAAAGGCAAATGAAAGACACTTTCCTTCTCTTGAGTTTTCTAAAGTTTGACTTTGTAGCAAAAATAGATACCATTATATGATGTGGGTCTCCATGTATATAGAGGAAATATTTAAGATAGTTATAAATGGAGAGTGGAAAACATTTAATAGTGATATAAGATTCTATACTCAAACTGGTAAAATGTAGAGAGTAGTAGATCGTGATGACTTATACATATATAATGTAATATTTAGTGTAACCATTCAAAATCTAAACAAAGAGATATATGGAAAAGGAGTATAGAGTTGGACGGAAGGGGTTGAATTTGCTATCTAGCATCTATATGCTTGTATCCAGCAGTAGATACAAGTTGTATGCTATTACAGTTTCAGAAGCTCTCGTTTGCCCAGACTGCAATGTAAATAGCTCCCCCCTGCAGAGTTGTACAGTACCCAACCAGGATAATTGGTGCCCACAGTCCTAGACTCTCACATACAAATGATCATAAAACACAAGTCACAGATGAATATATACAATATTACAACATTTACATGAAGTTTAAAATATCAAACTGAGGAACATATTATTTCAAGATACATAAAAATAGAGTGAGCCTATAAAGACAAGCAAGGAAATGACAAACACAAAAGTTGAGGAAGGGCTGGAGGAAGTGGTTTTTAAGATCAAAGAAGAACACAGAAACTGAATGGTCTTGGTAATAGTCTGTTGCTTCAGCTAGATGGTAGATTCACAAGTGCTTGTTAGCTATATAATATTTTGTATATACAAAATAATCCACACTCAATTAAGATGGAAAACAAATGACACAAAACAATAGGAAAAGTAAATAGAGGTGAATTCAGGATAGTAGTAGCCTCCGGAATAAAGGAAAGGGATACAACAGGAGAAAGATATACAGGAGATCTAGTAGTATTTATAAAGTTAACTTGGTGAGTACTTGTCATTTTTCTTCATAGCTTATACATAGATGACACATCTTCTTTTGTTGGTGGCTGTCAGAAGATGGAGACCACAGAATCAGCAGTGAACGGGATGGTGCCTTAACAAGAATTATTCCCATCTGGGTGTACTTTGTGGTACCCAGAGAGTACACCAATAGAGACAAAGTCAAAACTTTTATTCTAGAAAGGACATACGTAGGTAAGCTTGTAAACAAAGGAGAAATATTCAGCTTCTCCCTCCAGAATTTAAGATGATAGTGTTAAATACAATCTAAACGAAGAGTATTATAATAAATATCATAAAAGTTGAGGTGGGAAGGCATTCAAATGATGAGATATATGTTTTGTACCGAATTTCATCTGAAATGGTTGCAGATATGATCATATCATACCTCTGTGGAAAAAAAATGAGATAAAAACGTCCACTGTTAAGGATCATTCATTGTGTCTATATCATAGTTAAATATAAAAGACCACTCAGGCATGTGAAAGGGAGACCATTTATGTATTTAGACTCTTTCAGTGTAATTGTAACAGCAATTTTGGAAGAGTCTATTTTACTCTTTGGATTTCTAAATTTCCTTCCAGCATTTTCAAGTTTGACTCTGAAGCAACACGGTTTGTCGCATCTTCTCTCTTTTCAGAGAATTGGGGTGGCATTCTAAAGAGGTAGTTTTTGAGAAAACCAGGGGCCCGCATATGAAACCATTTAGGTCATTTGTTGTGACAGTAAATAAGAAATTGAGCCAGCTGTACTTCAACAAGGTAAACTTCTCTAACAAAGAGAACAAGGACTCCAAAAGACATTGTGCCAGGATGAAATCTACTCATAGCTCAGTTCTCCACAAAAGCCTTAGCTCTGCTTTCCACAGAGTAGTCCCTGGGTGTAGTGGAACATATTTGTGAGTTACAGGCAATGAATTTTTCCGAGATCTAGTCAAACACATAGGCAAAGGCAGGAGAATGCTTCTAAAACGTTGAGGCAATCTTGAGTAAACAACGGCAAAAGTAGGCTACTGTGGTTTGCCTCCCACTTTTCCTTCTTCTAGAAACAGCTCTCCACATTTAAGATAAACAACTCCATCTCCTGTTGAGCCCAGGTGCTCTCATGGTGGCAACCAGCCATACCTGTGATCAGAGAGATGACCTCACGCCCCATTTCCCCTTTACTTGGAGCAGTCCCTCTCAGAAAACAAACCTGCTCCAAACCCCTATCATTTCTCACCTGGATTATTACAATATGCAACTGGTTATCCCTACTTCCACACTTGTCTCTCTATAGTTCATTCTCAACACAGAAGCCAGGGCTAAATGAAGATTAGATAATGTTACTCTTCCTTGCCAAACACTCCAGTGGTTGCCCACCTCGTACTCTAAGTCAAAGTCTTTACAATGACCCACAAAGCCCCATGTCATCTGCCTTAGCTCCTTGGCTTTATCTCCCACTACTGTTCCTGTTGTTCACTCCAGTTCAGTCTCAGTGGCCTTACTGGTGTTCCTCACACATGCCAAGAGCACACCCACCTCACGTCCTTTGCCCTTGCCATTATCTCCAACTCCAGTGGCCTTCATGGCTCACCCCTTCTCTTCCTTCAAATCTTTGCTCAAATGTCATTTCCCTCAGAAGGCCTTCCCTGACTGCCCTGTTTAAACTGTAACATCATCAAAGACAATACCATATGATGTCACTTATATGTGGAATCTAAAATATGATACAAATGAACTTATCTACAAAACAGAAATGGACTCACAGACATAGAGAACAGAATTGTGGTTGCCAAGGGGGAGGGGCAGATTAAGGTGGGGAAAGGATAGATTGGGAGTTTGGGATTAGCAGATACAAACTATTATATCAATATATAGAATGAATAAACAACACAGTCTTACTGTATTGCACAGGGAACTATACTCAATATCCTGTGATAAACTATCATAGAAAACATGTGGAAAAGAATATATATGTATATGTACAACTGAGTCACTGCTGTACAACAGAAATTAATTATAAATCAACTATAATCTGCCTGCAGTGCAGGAGATGCAGGAGACATGAGTTGGGTCCCTGGGTCAGGAAGATCTCCTGGAGAAGGAAATGGCAACCCAGTTCAGTATTCTTGCCTGGGAAATCCCATGGACAGAGGAGCCTGGGAGGCTACAGTTGATGGGGTCACAAAGAGTCAGACATGACTGAGTGACTGAGCATACTGCAACAAAATAATTTTTTTTTAATTGCAACATCCCCCCCAACCCCCAGAACACCCTATCCCCTTCTCTGCTTGATGTTTTCCTTCCATAGCCCTTATTTCTTTTTCATATAGTATCAAATATCCCTCTTTACTTTTGTTTAGTGTCTGAATTTCCTCCCCTGGAATATAAAGAGGGTTTTTTCTCCATCTTTCTTCCCCTGCTATTCCAGAATCTAGAACAATGTCTGGCATGTAATAGGTGCTCCATGGATGTTTGTTTTATTAACTGAGTGAATGAAATACAGAACGATGAGAGCTGGCAGCTGCTGTCCTCAATGATTCAGTCTTTGGGAAAACCTGTCTGAAAAAGGAAAGCTGACACAGAGAAACCAGCAGTCTCCACCCTGTAGGGGACTAGCCTCTGCCACTCTACTCCCAGAAGTCAGCTGCCTCTTTGCCTACCAGGGTTTTCTACATGAGCCAATAAATTCCTACTTTTGCCTAAGGTGATTCCAGGCAAGTTTCTATCATTTGCGACCACGAGGGTTCTAACACGTGAGCATTCATCGCGCCGACATATACAGAGCAAATGTTCCCTTTTACTAAGTAAAAGTCTCTCTGAGTGGTTTACATCCTCAGCTCATGCTGTGCTTCATTTTCTGTCCTCAGCTCATCCTGATTCAGTGATGGTACTCGATTCCACACTAGGAGATTTCCATTGCAACATCATTGGCAGTCATTTGAAATCTCTATGTTCACCAACCTTGTGCAAAGTAGGATACAGAGACAGGCAGAGTGCACTACCTCTCACCTCCTGCTCCATTCTATCCAGCCCTTTGCTGACTCAGCTTTATAGTCACCCGCACCTGACCTGGAGCCACTCACATATGCGCCTGTGCTGTCCCACCTCTTCTCTCTTACATTACCACTAACATTACCACACTGTTGGTCAAAAATCGCTAACAAAGAACGAGGAAAACAAAGGTATTGTGACACATCAAGAACATCTTTGGGGCCCATCAAAATGTACCAACTGGTAGGTTGGGAAATAGCAGCTCAGAAAGCACTGCATCTGCTGTTCATTTTGCAAAACAGTCAGCCAGCCAAACGCGAGAGGATTCAGAGGATAAGAGACTGTTTATTGCAAGTGTAATAGTCTGAATAAACACACATGATGTTATCACTGACCTACCTGGTAATTTCTTAGCCAATAGGACTACACATTCACATACCAGCGCTATCGTTCTTCTACCCAACCATTCATTTAACATACATGAATAGAACCCCTGTTATCAGAGTCAGACATTCCCAGGTGCTGGGCCCTGAATGGGGCTCCCAATTTGCAATGAGAGGCAGACACATAAACAGACGCACAGCAACAGCCCAGCAAAGAAGTACGAAGTGAGGAATAATTTGTAAATGCTATGGAGAAACATCTCATCTCATTTTGAGGAGTCCAGAAAAACATCTTAGTGGAGAGAATGCCCAGAGATTCATCTTAAAGAATAAATGAAAGTTAGTACAAGAAAGAAGAGGAGCAACATTCTAAGAGAAAATGTACCACGAGTAAAGGCACGGCTGCTTCAAGCACTTTATTGCTTCAGAGGTATATCTATTTTTTTTTTAAATTTATTTGTCTGTACCAGTTTTTAGATGCAGCATGCAGGATCTTTAATTGCTGTCTGCAAACTCTTATTTGCAGCATATGGGATCTAGTTCCCTGACCAGGAACTGAACCCAGGCCCCCTTAGTCACTGGACCAGCAAGGAAGCCTTACTGTGGGGACATAAAGAGATGACAGGAGAGGGAATGGGGACAGGGATAGGGCCCAAAGGGCTGAGAATAGTGTGCTGCACCTTCCAGTCCCCCTACAAGGAAGGACTAATACCCTGGCTGTGTGAGTGCAGTGAGCAAACAGCCCTCAGCCCCTTTAGGCTCTGCCTCAGCTGCAGAGAACCGCCTCGTCCAAAATCACACTATTCTTGGGACAACTCACATACCGTGACTGATTGAGAAAAGGGTATAAAAGCCTGATCACCTTAGCCCAATTGGGGACAACTTTGAAGGGTCATCTAGCTTTAGACCAGCTTCCCTGGTGGCTCAGTGGAAAAGAACCTGCATGCCAGTGCAGGAGATGCAAGAGACACAGGTTTGATCCCTGGAGGAGGAAATGGTAACCCACTCCGGTATTCTTGCCTGGCAAATTCCATAGACAGAGGAGCCTGGTGGGCTACAGTCAGTGTGGTCACAAAGAGTCGGACGTGACTTAGCGACTAAACCAGCATGCTAGGTGCTTGCTAACTTGATCACTTCTTGCTCTGGAGCTCATCTTTAAGATTATTTTAGAATTCTCAACTGTGGTCATTAAAAAAATCAGGCGAAAGAAATGTTAGTCATAGGAACACAGATGTGCATGGTTTGCCTTGAAATTCCTTAGCTGTTATCTGAGTCAAGACTCTCAAAAAGCACCTTTGTTTGAGGTTTGGCTTCTGACAATGGTGCTTGCTATGAGAGACAGGGCCAACCGAAGGGCTGGCAGAACTCTCTGCAGCTATAGTTACTATTGAAAACCCATACATAGAAATTCTGGACTACCTTTTTTGTGTGATCAATTCTGGGATACAACATGGAAATTCTTGGTTCCAAAATCAAATCTGAAATGTTTGCCCAGAAGTGGCATTCAGTTCAACAACGTTTATGAAGCTCTTTGTGCTGAACAGTGTGTGAATACAAAGTTAAGCAAGGCATATTCCAGCCCCTAGCAAGCCCATGGGCAGATGAGACAAGTCCACAAATGACAATGATGGGCATAATCAATGTAGATGCAAGATACGATAAAGGGAAAAAGAAAAGAACATGGGAAGATCTCACACTTGATCATCTCCTATGCACCAGGCACTTTATCTGCGTTATTCCATTTAATGCCAACAACAATCTTATGAGGTAGTCTTTTTTTCTTATTTTATTGATGAGAAAAACGAAGGAATTCATGGTTAGACAGGTAGTAAGTAAAGGAATCCCAGTCGGCTTGACCCCAAAGTCCAAGCTTTTCCCTGAAAACCTGCCAGCTCCCATACACCATAACAGAAGGATGAAAAGAACATTGCTGGTGGCCTTTCAATGGGAGACCAATGGCTTCCAGCTTCAACAGTCAGGAAAAGCTACCTGGAATAGATGACGTGAGGAGGAGGCCATGAAGTCTGGGTAGTTTTAACTAGCTGAGGATTATAGGAAGGGTGTTCTAGGCGAAGAGAATAATGTGATCAAAGGTCCCAAAGTATGGGAAAGGTCCAAGGACCTACAGGGTGTATTTTATGTCAGGTTTCCCAGGATGCAGACTCTGGGACGTAGTTCAGCATTCTGAAAATGTGTTACGGAGTAACCTGTGGAGGAGTCAAGGAAGTAGGATTAGGTAAAGGAAGGTGTTGGGCTGCAATATGCTGTTGTTATTTAGTTGTGTCCAACTTTTTGCAACCCCATGGACTGTAGTCCATGGGATTTTCCAGGCAAAAATACTGGAGTGGTTTGCCATTCCCTCCTCCAGGGGATTTTCCTGACCCAGGGATCAAATCTGCATCTCCTGCATTGGCAGACAGATTCTTTACCACTGGGCCACCTAGGAAGCCCAGGCTGCAAAATGGTCACACATAAAAAAGGCCTGAGTCAATGTCATGGATTGTTCTGAAACTTGAATGACATTTCAGAGTTGCCTTGCCTTGCAACAAGGGGGATGGGTCTTTATAGCATCCTCTCTCCACTTTTGACCAGTTATTGGATGTAGACTGTCCCTGGGAAAGGAATATGAACCTTGGATGACATGAGTGTCTTCATCTGAAGGACAACATGGGAACCATCATCCATCAACACTCCCGGCAGCTGGGGAGGGGGTACCCCAGTCTTGAAGGGAAATTCTGAATGACTCACCACAAAGTTCACTACAAGATGTGTGCCCTGGGCAGTAAGCAGGCTGCTCGGACAAAACATGAGGGTGCAGGACTAAGGAAAGAATGCGGTTGGAAAGTTGAGAGGGGGTGAACATTGAAAGCCGGACTTTGTGTTTTGGAGAGCAGGAAAAAGGGTTACTGAGTTTTGCATGAGGCAAAGTCATGGCCAGAAAATGCACTTATCATAATGCCTGAGACATCTGAGAATGGGCCAGACCTAAAGGAGAGCCATGGGTTCTTCCATAGTCAAGGCGGAAGGTCAAGAGGGGAGGAACAACCAGGTGGCAGTAGTGATGGCAAGGAGGGGATGCGGATGGCAGAAGTGTTGAGGATGCACAGACATTGCATGCTAAGCACTTTTTACAAAAGGCCTATAAGACTGAAAAAGGCCTACTACCCTGGTTCAACCATTCCATGGAATAGAGTAAGTCCCCTACACGTGAACCTTCAAGTTGCGAACTTTCAAAAATACGAATGTGCCTTCACCTGTCCAATCACGTAAGTCAGTTCACATGTATGGGGTACACTGTCACACACATGCATCCTCTACAAGCGGATGTGCTTTTGTGTACTTTACTGTACAGTACTGGGTAAAGTACTGTAATACAGTATCTATATTTCAAGGCCAGGATGCCCTGAAGCAAGCGTAAAAGCAGTGATATATAGCTGACTGTGTTAGCTGCACGCCTCAGCTAACTGTTAGACTTATGAACAGACTGGACTTACGAATGCACTCTCAGGACAGAACTCCTTCATATGTAAGGGACTTGCTATACTAACCAGCTTTTCAATGTAAAGCCCATGTAGGCAGGGATTTTTGTTTTCCCAGCATCCAGAGAAATGCCTGGCAAATAGCAAGCATTTATATCAGTCAGATGTTGCAGTGATTGGGCCGAGTTATAAAAAGTCCAAAATCTCAGTGACTTATGGCAACAAATGTTTATGTATTGCTTAAGGTTCTACAGGGTTTCCCAGGTAGCCCTAGTGGTAAAGAATCTGTCTCCCAATGCAAGAGAAGCAAGAGACACAGGTTTGATCCCTGGGTCAGAAAGATTCCCTGGAGTAGGAAGCGGCAACTCACTCCAGTATTCTTGCTTGGAAAATTCCAGGGACAGAGGAGCCTGGCAGGCTACAGTCCATAGGGCTGCAAAGAGTTGGACATGACTGAACATCTATATTCAGCTATATTAACTCCGTTTCAGGCTGTGGTCTGGGTTCATATTTGCTCCAAGTATCTTCCTGTGCCAGAGACCAAACTGAAGAACATGGGAAACGTATATTCTTTTAGTGGAAGGTAGGAGCTCAAGAAGGCTAGAAGAACTTGCAGTGCCTCTAAAAGCGTCTCGTAGGATCTGGCATGCTGTCACTTCTTATCGTCCACATTCCATCGGCCTAAGTAAGTCATATGAGCAAGATCTGCATCGATGGGACAGGGAAATAGACTGCTCCCCTGAGGAGTTGGGGAAAGCAGCGTGCATATTTGCTGAACAGCAATAAAATCCACAGTAGTGCTCAATAGACATTTGTTGAATGATTGTATGAATAAATCCATGTGAGCTGGTAGGGAAAAATCCCTATCTAACACAGCCTGTTGCGTGAAAAAGGCAAGTTGCAAAGCAATACATACACTATGATCCAATTTATAAACACACATGCCAAAAATAAAATACACTCATATATGCACATATTTTTTCATAAATGCATAGAGAAGGGGCTGAAAGTAGATACACTAGTTACCAGTGTAACTTCCGGAAAGGGGAGTAAAACTGGGTAGGAATAAAAGGGGTTATTTGCTTTTTTATCATTTGAAAACTTTTTATGACAAGAAAGTATTTATACTTTGTATGGTTAAAAAAAAAAGAAAAAACACTGAAAAAAGGAAGAAGAAAAAATAAGGCAATGTTCATTGTGAAGTTCTTCACACAGTCCAGATTGGAAAAATGTCAAATGAGCAATTTGGAGGAAGGAAGTTAATGTCATAGTAAGAATGATAAATTAATAAAATGTGCCCTCTTATAATTGTTCAGTTTCTGCTCTGACATTTAAAAAACATTACAACCTTTATGGTAAGTGCCTTTATCTGGCTTATGAAATGATTATGAAATTACTTTGACTGTATCTTGCACTTAGGTTGTGTAAAAAGGAAAATTTACTTAACCCATGCTATGTACATAGTAAATATTAAAGTGTTTATTGTACTTAATAAGCAAAAATACAAGCAAGTCTATGAATAGCTTAGTATTTCCAAATTGCATAGGAATATCATCTTCTTAATGAAGAGAAATATCTTCTAATTGGCATTTTTTATCTTGAAGATGCTGCAACAGGCTCTACTATAAAATAAATTAGAGATTCAACATTCCACCTCTTTCTAAAACCTCATGTCTTACCAGGGCAGTCACCGATACAAACTTTCTGAAAGAGTGAATCACTTTATCAAGTAAGATCTTAGAACATCTTACCAGGGCTGGGATGGCTATTTTTCATAACTGACACCTCAGCAGCCACACAAAGGATCACTGTTTAGTGGTTGAGGTCTTGGGGAAAAGTAAATAAATCAGTCAGCTCCCAAACCCCCCCTGTCGGCCCACACCACATCCAGGATCTTAGATGAGTGAAACACATTTCAAAGAACAAACACCAAGCCCATTCCTCCCTCAAGAAAAGACAACAAAAGTAATTCTTAGATCTGCTATTTTTAAGCAAACTTTAAGGGGATTTTTTGCTTGCCACTAGACGTTTCTGTTTTGAATGTGATTTTCAAATGTGCAGGTTCAGAAATTCAAACAAGTTAAATTATCCAAGGTTGAGCTCACCAGTTGAACTGGCTTACAACAATTAGATTCACAGGAGGTTCGCTTGTAAATCAGACCATGCATTTATTCCTGCACAGTATCCTACCAAATACCTCCCAGAGCAGGGTCTCACTTGCTATATGTACTCCCTTCCCAGAAAAGAAAGGCTAAATTAAGTCCAAATGACTGGTTGGCAAACACTGGATTCAAGAAGATGGATCTGTGTGGTTTAAATAAAGGTTATTGATTTATGGAACCTTGATCACCTCACTGCTAATAAAAATACCTGCCTGGCTGATTTTATACTTGGGGCAGTCTATCAGAACAAACCTCTTCCTTGATGCTGCCAAGGGACCCTGAAAAACTTTCCCCATCAATTCCTCATTGGGTTTAGTTTAGCCCTCATGAGAGCTGATTTCCAATGTTGGCCTGCAGCTACTGGGTGGTCCCCAAATACCAATTGGTCTTGGTTTCCAATTATGTTAGTGAAGAGGGACTCTTTCAATTAAAAGTATTAGAAAGTTAAAACTCAAACTGGATTAGGTTAAAAAAAAATTGCTCATCCCTGAACCAAATGTAGTGGCCAAAGGGATAAAATATGCTGATTGTCTAGGCCTTGGTTTCTCAATCACCCCTAAGATGACTCCTACCTGTAACAAATCACAAGGACTGAGGGAGGACAGAGTTTCTCCAATGGAAAAGAAGAAGATTGGATGCTGGGCAGGCAATTGATAATAATAATAACAACAGTAAATGTCTACTACAACAACTTTGTACTTGAGATTCTCGGCCCCACTCCCCTCTTCAGCTCAGAGTCACTTTCATTGAGTAGAGGAACATGGACACCTATCACAAGTACAATGATGAACTGTTGATTCCCTCTGGGAGGAAAAGCAAAAACACAAAAAGGGAACATTGGAATAGGCTACAGGCTTAACTTCATCTCAATAATTTTAAGATTTATCTTTCTGTTTGCCTTTTAGCCTATTTTGTTTATCACCTAGTTCTTATCATCCTAGAAGCTCAGCATTCAGAATAGAATATGACAATTTAATACAAAAACAATTAATATAATAATTTAATTATTAATATAATCATTTAATATTATAATTATGCAAGTCCTGTGTACATTGATTTAAAGACTACAATTTCAAATTTTAAATGTTGATGGATCAACATAATTTATGCCTGGTGAAGATATTAGGAATTAAGACGAACAGGCAAAGTTATGAGAATCAGGGAGTATGGATCATAATATGGTGGACAGACTCAAAGCTAATGTAATGAGCTGGTTTAATGAGCTGGTTCCCTCACTATAAATGAGCTGGTTTAATGAGCTGTTTCCCTCACTATTTGGGGCTAGAATTTTGGCCTAGAAAAGAAGAAGCTCATAACTACTATTACAAACTTGGTTCCAATCTAGGCTTGCCACTTACTAGTAATACAGACTATGATCAAGTTGCTTAAATAATAATTTAAAAAAAAACATTTCTTAAGCTCTGAGTCGGTACCAAGCACTTTACATACATAATCTTCAGGCTTTCTAAGAACCCTGGAGGGTATTCATTACTAAATCCTTCAAATGCTATCCCAAATATTTTGCGACCCTATGGACTATAGCCCACCAGGCTCCTCTGTCCATGGAATTCTCCAGGGGAGAATACTGGAGTGTGTTGCCATTTCCTTCTCCAGGGGATCTTCCCAACTCAGGAATCAAACTTGCATCTCTTACATATCCTGCATTGGCACACAGATCCTTTACTGCTGAGCCACCTGGAAAGCCTATCAATGATAAGACATGATCAATTTAATAGCAGTTTTATAGGGTGAAAAATATAAGACGGCAGTTATACACTTCCATTTCAAACATTAAAATTAGAAGTGAAAACGAAGGGCTCCTTAGAACACAATAAAATGGAGTGTCACCCATTTTACATGTGAGAACCCTGAGGCCTAAAGAGGTTATGTAACTTATCTGTTCAAAGTCATGCAGCTTATTTCTGGACGTGGAGCCAGAAATCTAATCCAAGTCCATTTGACTTTCACTCACCACACTGTACCTCCAATGTCACAGTTTCTTGGTTTCCGAGAGTATACAATAGGGATTTTCTTGAAAATCAAGATTATCAAGATCCCAAGATTATCATGAAGATCAAATGGTATCTATGAAAACATAAGTGCCTAAGAGGTAATCAGTGCTTATTATTATTTTAAAGAACAAAACAACCATAATAATGTACCAACTGAATACAAAAGAAGACATTGAGGACTGAAGATTAATAAAATAGAAATCAGGCAGAATTTAACGTGACTTTTGCCTTTGGGCAGGACTTCTTTTAAATATCCTCTGGCCAAGAGATTAGTCTCAGAACAGGGAAAACTCCATATTATAAGTGTGGGTTTCTACTAGTTGAGCTGTAGGTGCCAGGTACTACAATGCTGCTGCTGCTGCTAAGTCGCTTCAGTCGTGTCTGACTCTGTGCTACCCCATAGACGGCAGCCCACCAGGCTCCCCCGTCCCTGGGATTCTCCAGGCAAGAACACTGGAGTGGGTTGCCATTTCCTTCTCCAATGCATGAAAGTGAGAAGTGAAAGTGAAGTCGCTCAGTCGTGTCCGACTCTTCGAGACCTCATGGACTGCAGCCTACCAGGCTCCTCCGTCCATGGGATTTTCCATGCGAGAGTACTGGAGTGGGTTGCCATTGTCTTCTCCAAGGTACTACAATAAGATTGCTCAAATAGCTGAGGATTTCCTTTGCCTAGACTCACCCAAATCAAACAGTGAATTTTTTCCAACTTTACTTGATAAGAATCAGTTTCTTTATTAGAATGTTTAAATTCGCTGATGACTCAGTGGGTAAAGAATCCGCCTGCAATGCAGGAGACACAAGAGACATGGCTTTGATCCTTGGGTTGGGAAGATCCCCTGGAGGAGGGCATGGCAACCCACTCCAGTATTCTTGCCTGGGAAATTCCATGGACAGAGGAGCCTGGCGGGCTACAGTCCATAGGGTCACAAACAGTCGGACAATACTGAAGCAACTGAGCACATAAATGTAAAATTGAAAGAAAAAGAACAAAGTCTGAGCCAAAGATGGTATAAATTCTGAATTATTGGGTTTTTGTCCTCTATTCCTTAACTATTTGCATTCCTAATCCCTTTCTTCTTTTATTCCCATGTTCCACTTTAAAGAGGAAATGCTCACCTACTTAATTCTATGCCAAAAATCTTTCCTTAATACAAGATAAGGCCACTCAACTGACTTAATCTTATTATTTGCTGTGATTACTTTGCTTCTCAACCTACTCCTAACTTGGCTTTATTGTAGTTTTTATTGCTGTTTTCTTTTGATTCATTTAAAGTGACTATTCTCCTTTAAAATGGGCAGAAAATAAGCTTTTTCATTAAAAAAAAAAAAAAACCATGCACTGCAGATTGCCAGCACATGCTTCCTTTGTCTTTCAATGCTCTGCTCACCCTCTGGCATGATGAAAGTCATAGGGCTTTCTTTATGGTGAGCATCTCTATTAGTTTCCTAGGGTGACACAATGAATTACCATGAACTGAGTGGCTTATAGCAATGAAAAAGTATTATTTCACAGTTTCAGAGGCCAGAAGTCTGAAATCAAAGTGTTAGTAGGGTCATGCTCTATCCAAAGGTTCTAGAAGAGTCCTTCTTTGACTCTTCCAGCTTCTGGTGGCTACTTAGCATTCCTTGGTTTATAGACACGTCACTCCAATCTCTGCCTCCATATTCACGTGGCTTTCCCTTATATTTTCCCACTATTTCTCTTCTAATAAAGGTGCTTGTCTTTAGACTTAGAACCCACCCAGTTAATCTAGAACGATGTCATCTTAAAATCTTTTACTTAACTATATATGCAAAGACTCTTTTTCCAAATAAGATCACATTCAAGGAACCAGGGGCTAGGACTCAGACATATCTTTTGAGGTGCCTCCACTCAATCGGCTATATCATCCCACTCAAAGAGGTATCACTTTTAATCTAATAAACACTTAAATTCTATCATTGTTTCCCCCTTCCTTTTTGTTTACTTTGCTATATTTTTGTTACAAGTATATATTTCCTATATGATGGTATAAAAGATACTTTAAATATATAATCCTTTAAAGTCTACTAGTTTCCACAGAGTGAAGTAAGCCAGAAAGAAAAACACCAATACAGTATACTAACACATATATATGGAATTTAGAAAGACGGTAATGATAACCCTATATGCGAGACAGCAAAAGAGACACAGATGTGTAGAGCGGACTTTTGGACTCTGAGGGAGAGGGAGAGGGTGGGTTGATTTGGGAGAATGGCATTGAAACATGTATACTATCATGTAAGAAACGAATCGCCAGTCTATATTCGATGCAGGATGCAGGATGCTTGGGGCTGGTGCACAGGGATGATCTGGAGAGATGATGTGGGGTGGGAGGTGGGAGGGGGGGTTCATGTTTAGGAGCTCATGTACACCCATGGCGGATTCATGTCAATGTATGCCAAAACCGATACAGTATTCTTAAGTAAAATAAAGTAAAAAAATAAATAAATAAAGTCTCCTAGTTTCCAATATTTGAACATCACTCAGAAGTTTACAAAATTTCTTTTCATTTATATCTCCTTAAACGCTCCCAGAGATTCTGTGTGACAAGAATTATCACTTTGCTGCTACTGCTAAGTCGCTTCAGTCATGTCTGACTCTATGAGACCCCTAGACGATAGCCCACCAGGCTCCCCCATCCCTGGGATTCTCCAGGCAAGAACACTGGAGTAGGTTGCCATTTCCTTCTCCAATGCATGAAAGTGAAAAGTGAAAAGTGAAAGTGAAGTCACTCAGTCGTGTCCGGCTCTTAGCGACCCCATGAACTGCAGCCCACCAGAAACTGAAGCTCAAACATGGGTTAAAAATCTATCACTACAAGTCAGGATTTCCTGAATCTTCATTTTTTCATTACACTTCAGATAACAAAGGGTGACTTTATAAGTTTTAAATATATACAGAACATAAATACATGGGAGCATCTTAAGTATTCATCTTGATAGAACTGAGAAACTCCACTAGCATTTAATTTTAGGACTTAATTAGCTCACTCAATGGGATGGCAGCCAACACATATTTAGAAACCATTTATTTGTGGTCATCTGGTCAAAACATAACCTCTGAGTTCCAGTAGCTCATTCTTATGTAGTTATCTGTCCAATATAGGAATTGCAATAGCCTGAATGGTATTCATGAGTGTCTTCTCTGCTTCTGAAATCAAGGATGCCTTAGTCCATTCAGGTTGCAATGACAAAACATGGTAGAACCACAGCAGCAAATAGATAGGCTTAGCAGTAGGAGGATTACCCAAGAAGGGATAGTTTGCAAAATGCACAAAAGATGTGCTTCTCCCTTTCAGAGGTAAAAAGAGTGCTGGAAAGCTGGTATGAAGGAAGAAAATAATTATTATCTTTCCGTGGACTTTAGAGAAAACAATATGTAATTGTCATGAGTAGTGTAACCTTTGGACCCCTCTGGAATGCAATATCCTTTCCAAGTGGGCAAACCCTTGATGGTGTTGATTTAATTTTGTGTTTGCTTCAAATAATAAAAGGGAAATAGATTTCTGGTGGCAGGCAGCCAAGCCATTCATCTAAAGTTTTGGTATGTGTGTATATGTTTGCTTTGAGTTATATAAGTTATTCCCATTTAATCATTTATACCGATTTTAAAGAAGTAAACAGTACCTATGTGAGAAATTAAATTTATCATGTGTGACATTTAGCGATTGCTTCAGAAGTTTCCTTTTTCAAAGAAACAGTAATTTGTCTAATCTCAATCAAATCCAGCATGCATGGAACGGAAGATCACAGAGCCAGCGATGAAATAAATAGCACCAACTGGGTCCTTTGAGAAGCACATAAATTATGAGGGGGGTCTCCAGTAAATATGATGTGAGGCACATCTCTGTGTGCTACCTGTCCTATGGGTCTTTCTTGCTTTTCCTATTCATCTCTCTTTCTCTTTCTCTTTCTCTGTCTCTCTGTAGGTCAAAGGCTCTATGGACTTCCCTCTGGCCTCCATTTCAGCAGTCCAAATGTGCACAGTGCCATATCCTAGGATCCTTTAACAAGAAAACATGCTTGTGTGCCAAGTGTAGTCCACCAGGCTTCTCTGTCCGTGGAATTACCCAGGCAAGAATACTGGAGTGGGTTGCCACGCCTTCCCCCAGGGGATCTCCCCTACCCAACGATCAAACCCACATCTCTTATGTTTCTTGCATTGACAGACAGTTTCTTCACCACTAGAGCCACCTGGGATGCCCTAACAAGAAAACAAGATCTCCCAAACACTAGGGAGATCTCCCAAACACTAGGGGCTTCCCTGAAGGCTCAGACAGTAAAGAATCTGCCTGCAGTGCAGGAGACCTGGGTTTGATCCCTGGGTCGGGAAGATCCCCTGGAGAAGGGAATGGCTACCCACTCCAGTCATGACCCAGATAATCACGATGGTGTGATCACTCATCTAGAGCCAGACATCCTGGAATATGAAGTCAAGTGGGCCTTAGAAAGCATCACTATGAACAAAGCTAGTGGAGGTGATGGAATTTCAGTGGAGCTATTTCAAATCCTGAAAGATGATGCTGTGAAAGTGCTGCACTCAATATGCCAGCAAATTTGGAAAACTCAGCAGTGGCCACAGGACTGGAAAAGGTCAGTTTTCATTCCAATCCCAAAGAAAGGCAATGCCAAAGAATGCTCAAACTACCACACAATTGCACTCATCTCACATGCTAGTAAAGTAATGCTCAAAATTCTCCAAGCCAGGCTTCAGCAATACGTGAACCGTGAACTTCCAGATGTTCAAGCTGGTTTTAGAAAAGGCAGAGGAACCAGAGATCAAATTGCCAACATCTGCTGGATCACAGAAAAAGCAAGAGAGTTCCAGAAAAACATCTATTTCTGCTTTATTGACTATGCCAAAGCCTTTGACTGTGTGGATCACAATCAACTGTGGGAAATTCTGAAAGAGATGGGCATACCAGACCACCTGACCTGCCTCTTGAGAAATCTGTATGCAGGTCAGGAAACAACAGTTTGAACTGGCCATGGAACAACAGACTGGTTCCAAATAGGAAAAGGAGTACGTCAAGGCTGTATATTGTCACCCTGCTTATTTAACTTCTATGCAGAGTACACCATGAGAAACGCTGGGCTGGAGGAAGCACAAGCTGGAATCAAGATTGCCAGGAGAAATATCAATAACCAGATATGCAGATGACACCACCCTTATGGCAGAAAGTGAAGAGAAACTAAAAAGCCTCTTGATGCAAGTGAAAGAGGAGAGTGAAAAAGTTGGCTTAAAGCTCAACATTCAGAAAACAAAGATCATGGCATCCGGTCCCATCGCTTCATGGGAAATAGATGGGGAAAGAGTGGAGACAGTGTCAGACTTTGCTTTGGGGGGCTCCAAAATCACTGCAGATGATGATTGCAGTCATGAAATTAAAAGACGCTTACTCCTTGGAAGAAAAGTTATGACCAACCTAGATAGCATATTCAAAAGCAGAGACATTACTTTGCCAACTAAGGTCTGTCTAGTCAAGGCTATGGTTTTTCCTGTGGTCATGTATGGATGTGAGAGTTGGACTATGAAGAAGGCTGAGTGCCAAAGAATTGCTGTTTTCGAACTGTGGTGTTGGAGAAGACTCTTGAAAGTCCCTTGGACTGCAAGGAGATCCAACCAGTCCATTCTGAAGGAGATCAGCCCTGGGTGTTCTTTGGAAGGAATGATGCTAAAGCTGAAGCTACAGTACTCTGGCCACCTCATGGGAAGAGTTGACTCACTGGAAAAGACTCTGATGCTGGGACGGACTGGGGGCAAGAGGAGAAGGGGACGACAGAGGATAAGATGGCTGGATGGCATCACTGACTTGATGATGTGAATCTGAGTGAACTCTGGGAGTTGGTGATGGACAGGTAGGCCTGGTGTGCTGCGATTCCTGGGGTCGCAAAGAGTCGGACGCGACTGAGTAACTGAACTGAACTGACTGACCCACTCCAGTATTCTTGCCTGGAGAATCTCCACGGACAGAGGAGCCTGGTGGGCTACAGTCCATGGGTTCATAAAGAGTGGGACATGACTGAGCGACTAACACTTTCACTTTCAACACTAGCCTGTTAGTAATTACCACAGCTCACAGCCTAGAGGCATTTACACACACAGACCAGAAGTTCAGTTGCACAGGTTCCCTGGCTGGGCAAAGATGTTAAGCAGACCGATCACAACACTGACCCTTATAATGGACACTGGTGGTGCCTCGCCCACATCCCCTTTTCTGGGCCAATACCCCAGTTCCTCAGCTGCAGGGAACAGTGGGGGCTGAGGGCTCACAACTGCCCCCTTCTCCAGAGAATTGCTCTTGGCCGAATGGAACCATCTGGAAAGGAAGCTTAAAAAGGCAGGTCCCTTGCCTCAAGGCACAGCGAACTGTGTGGGGCAGTCAAGCTGCAGAGCTTCCTGTGGGGTCCAGCTGAAGCTGGTGGGCAGGTGAGACCATCTCATTTCTTAATGTTTTCCTCTGCTCCATCCTTCTCCTGCACTCTTTCTGCTCCTGACAACTCTCCCGCAGTAAACCACTCACCCTAGATTCTCTGTCTCAGGTTCTGCTTCTAGAACCCTTGCTGAAGGCGCGTCTTTTATGTGGAGAGCAAGGGCAATCCCTAGAAAGAAGGATTGCTACCGAGCAGGACTCTGTGCGGTTCCCGGGCACAAAAGCCTTTCTGCTTTTCTTGATTACAGGAAATAGGCTTCCTTCAGCCTCCAGGACCTTCCCTGAGTTGTTCGAACACACTAATTAGGGAGAGATAGGAAGTGGACGGGAACAAGGGAGGAGCAGTCAAGAAACAATAGTGCAGCCTTGGGCAGGATCCTGGTTCCCCTCAGTCCAGTTCAGTCACTCAGTTGTGTCCGACTCTTTGTGACCTCATGGACTGCAACACACCAGGCTTCCTTGTCCATCCCCAACTCCAGAGCTTGCTCAAACTCATTTCCATCGAGTTGGTGATGCTATCCAACCAACTCATTCTCTGCCGTCCCCTTCTCTTCCCGCCTTCAATCATTCGCATCAGGGTCTTTTCCAATGAGTCAGTTCTTCACATCAGGTGGCCAAAGTATTGGAGCTTCAGCTTCAGCACCAGTCCTTCCAATGAATATTCAGGACTGATTTCTGCTAGTATTGACTGGTTTGATCTCCTTGCAGTCCATGGGTCTCTCAAGAGTCTTCTCCCTCAAGGGATATACGTAACAATATCTTTGAGCTGTTTTGCAGATATTGAAACCCCCACCAGATGGGAGAAGTTAACGCTATGCTGCCCCAGGAGCACACAGTCCCCAGACCAGTTGGAACCAGAAGGCTGATGATGCTGACTCCCGCTTACCTCACCACCAACCAATCAGAAGAATGTCCATGAGATGATCATGCCCACCTTGAACTATTACTGTAAAACTCCTCACTACCTCCCCCAGGAGAGGACACACAGTGTTTGTTTGTTTATATGTAATTATTTTGATTTTTAAATTAATTTATTTATTTTAATTTGAGGATAATTACTTCACAATACTGTGGTGGTTTTTGCCATACATCGACATGATTCATCCACAGGTGCACATGTGACCCCCATGCCAAACCCCCCTCCCATCTCCCTCCCTACCCCATCCCTCTGGGTTGCCCGACACACAGTTTTGAGGGCGTTAGCCTGTTGTGGCCCCTTTTGCATGGCAAAGCAATAACACTTTTCTGCTTCACCCAAAACTCTTGTCTCAAGATTTAAATCTCAGTGTTGGGATACAGAGGCTTGGTTTGTCTTCGTGTGTGTGCATGCTAAGTTGCTTCAGTCATGTTTGACTCTTTGCAACCCCATGGACTGTAGCCCACCAGGCTCCTCTGTCCATGGGATTCTCCAGGCAAGAATACTGGAGTAGAGTAGGTTGCCATGTCCTCCTCCAGGGGATCTTCCCAACCCGGGAATTGAACCCCACATTTCTTACATCTCCTGCATTGGCAGGTGGGTTCTTACCACTAGTGCCACCTGGCAAGCCAGGGTTTGGCTTCATTTACTCTCAATTCAAAAGACCCCTGAGCTAAGGAGAGAGCACAGCCAGGTTGTCACCAAAGATATCTTTCCAGCCTCCCCACTAGAAGGACCTACACTCTGACCTCTGACCCAAGTCAGATTCTCCCTCTCTCTCACCCTGTAGTCCATAAGCCAGCAAATAAAACCCCTATCTAAGCAACATCCTGTCATTCTAAGCCCTCCCCAGTCACCACCCCAGTTCAGGCTCTCATGGATTCTTAACCAGCTTAATATCTTGTCTTCCCAACTGGTCTTCCTGACTTCAGGCTTATGAGCTACCTGATGGAATCTTTCTGAATGACAAATTTAGTCATATTACTTTATCCTCAAACAATCTCATGTGCATGCTAAGTCACTTTAGTCATGTCTGACACTTTGCGACCCTATGGGCTGTAGCCCGCCTGGCTCCTCTGTCCATGGGATTCTTCAGACAAGAACACTAAGAGAGGGTTGCCAAGCCCTTCTCTAGGGGATCTTCCCAACCCAGGAATTAAACCCGTGTCTCATATATCTCCTGCATTGGCAGGTGGGTTCTTTAACCACTAGTGCCACCTGAGAAGCCCAACAGTCTCATAGGCTACCTTATTGCTATCAGTGCAATAACAATTGCCACCCTTGTTATCTACTAAGTGATTTACATTCATCTTCCTATCTTATTAAGGAAAACTGCAACAACATTAGAATTTTTTTCTTTCACAGCTAAGAACACTGAGTCTCTGGAAGGGTAAGGAATTCACCCAAGGTCACACAGCTAGTAAAGGGTTGATCTAGAAAGAATTCTACCTGACTCCAAAGCCATGCTCCTAATGTCATCACTAGGTTACCTCTCAATAAATCCAGATTCAGCATTCTGGCTTATAAAGTACTCTGTGGACAGGACCCCAAATACTTTTTCAAATTTATCTCTCCCAATTCATTATCCTCCCCACCCCAGCTACACAAGTCAACTTGCCATTCCTTCAACATACCTCTTTCCTACTTCTGCTGTTCTCTCTGACTAGAAGGCCCCTTGCCCACACCTCCACTCACCACACCCTTATGGCAGTTTACACATTCTCTTTGACAACTTGACCTTGACCCTCTTCCCATCACAAGATGGAGCCCATGACCCCTTCCCTTAAATCTGAGCTGGCCATAGTGACTTGCTCATTACCATTAGAATGTGACTTCCAAGATGAGTCCACACAACTTCTGCCTGAGACTACCATGCTACAGAGGCCCTGTGTAGGCATTCCAGTGGCAGCCCAGTGGAGGTCCTAGCTGCATTCTCACTGACAGATGACATTAATGCCAGCCCAGTAAGTGCACCACCTTGAATATCCAGCCACTCCAGGCTTTAGACGACTGCAGCCCCAGTCACATCTGATCATAACCACTTAAGAGACACCAAGCAAGAACTGCTCAGCTGACACCATCCTGAATTCCTGAACGTAAGATTTTTTAAGAGTAAAGTGATTGTTTAATGCCACTAAGTTTGGGGGTAAATTGTAACACAACCATAGTAACCATGATAGCCCTACAATCTTCCAGTGCCCTACTTAAATGCCAATTCCTATAGGAATCTTCCCTAGTCTGATTTAATTTCTACCTTCCTGAAACTCTCATAGCAATTAGTTTCTCAAATATTTCACTTATTATGGTTGGCCTCATATTAAAGTTATTTGTGTGCTTGCCTTTTCCCTCTAATCCAGTCATCTTGAGCATAGGAAGAATGCGATATTGGTATTATTAATCTTTATGTTCTGGAACTACTAATCCTGTGGGTTTTATCAAGTAGATACTTAATAAATGTTTGCTGTCCTGAACTAAATTGAGGAGATAAGGAATATCTTATTCTCCACGAACAGGGGAGAGTTATAAATCTCTTGGCCTGATGGAACTACAGTCCTCTGTGACATTCCAGACCCAAATAGAAGAGTAAAAAGCCATCATATAAAGAGTAAAAAGCCCTCTTTAAATAGGAGAGCTAGTGTTGTGTTGTATCATTGAAGAGAATGGGTCCTGCCAGCCTGAGTAAGAGTGTTAGCTCCACCACTTCCTACCTTCATGACCGTGGTAAGCTACTTCTCATCTCAGGATTTCAGTTATCCCTTCTATAAAATGGATTGATAGTGTCCACCTACTAGAGTTCTTCTGAGAGAAAATCAGATAACCTCTGTAAAGCACTTAGTTTGAAGCTTCAATAATAACCCTTTAATAAATGGTAGCTATTCATATTATAGGTAGCAAGTGTACATTAAAATTCCTGAGATGACATTCATCTCGCAGTTTCATTCTCTTCTACACAATGATTTGTCACATGAATCACTAAAAGCTATTTATAAGACTCCTTTAAAATATATTCACAGACCATAAATAATCCTTTGCCAGACCATTTGTCCTGATTTTTGTTTGAAAAAATATGGTCACCATATCCGTAGACCAGAGGACCAAAATCTCCTGCCTTTGAAGGGTCACACCCTGTACTGTGAGTACCATGAGGGACCGAGCCTTAGTCATGTCCACACAGCAGCAGTGCTCAGAGGAAGGATGGTATCTAAAGCTGGATTTGATTGTCAGCTTCTGCTCTGACAACACTGACCTCAAGTTGTTGTAGCTTCGACTGTAGACAATGCTTCCCAGAGACACGAGATGAGGCAGACTCCAAAAGTGGCACTGGGAAGCAAAATGTGGACTTTACTAAGCAGTGCACAATTCCAGGGCTCATCATTACATTACATGTTGAGTTCCAAGGGGAGCTATTCACGTAGGATATAGTGTAATTACTAGTGTCTTTTGGAGTTGTGCAACACGACAGCCTAGATCCTGGAGCAAGTGCCCTTTACCCAATCTGCCTTCCCTGCTGCAGAAGAAAGTAAAAAAAAAAAAAACTAAAAGCACACTCTACCCTAATTGGCATCTGTAAGTTCTCTCAAGTGTGGGTACCAAGAAGTACTTTATTCTGGAAAAGAGGATAAATAATTTATGCAATGATTATTTTACAAGATGTGAAGAGATATTCACAAACTATCAGCTAACAAAAAGCACAAAACAGATCTGGTTTTCTTATTTTTCCAAAGCAAAGAAAATTCGTTCAGCATAAACTTTTCTCAAACAAATATTCCAGTGTTCTTTTCTCAAAGTTCAGTTCAGTTCAGTTGCTCAGTCGTGTCTGAATCTTTGCGACCCCATGAATCGCAGCATGCCAGGCCTCCCTGTCCATCACCAACTCCTGGAGTTCACTCAGACTAAACAGCCATCAAGTCAGTGATGCCATCCAGCCATCTCATCCTCTGTCATCCCCTTCTCCTCCTGCTCCCAATCCCTCCCAGCATCAGAGTCTTTTCCAATGAGTCAACTCTTCGCATGAGGTGGCCAGAGTACTGGAGTTTCAGCTTTAGCATCATTCCTTCCAAAGAAATCCCAGGGTTGATCTGCTTCAGAATGGACTGGTTGGATCTCCTTGCAGTCCAAGGGACTCTCAAGTCTTCTCCAACACCACAGTTCAAAAGCATCAATTCTTCGGCGCTCAGCCTTCTTCACAGTCCAACTCTCACATCCATACATGACTACTGGAAAAACCATAGCCTTGACTAGATGGACCTTTGTTGGGAAAGTAATGTCTCTGCTTTTGAATATGCTATCTAGGTTGGTCATAACTTTTCTTCCTAGGAGTAAGCGTCTTTTATTTCATGGCTGCAATCACTATCTGCAGTGATTTTGGAGCCCCCCAAAAATAAAGTCTGACACTGTTTCCACTCTTTCCCCATCTATTTCCCATGAAGTGATGGGACCAGATGCCATGATTTTCGTTTTCTGAATGTTGAGCTTTAAGCCAACTTTTTCATTCTCCTCTTTCACTTTCATCAAGAGGCTTTTTAGTTCCTCTTCACTTTCTGCCATAAGGGTGGTGTCATCTGCATATCTGAGGTTATGATATTTCTCCTGGCAATCTTGATTCCAGCTTGTGCTTCCTCCAGCCCAGCGTTTCTCATGGTGTACTCTGCATAGAAGTTAAATAAGCAGGGTGACAATATACAGCCTTGACGTACTCCTTTTCCTATTTGAAACAAGTCTGTTGTTCCATGGCCAGTTCTATCTGTTGCTTCCTGACCTGCATATAGGTTTCTCAAGAGGCAGGTCAGGCGGTCTGGTATTCCCATCTCTTTCAGAATTTTCCACAGTTGATTGTGATCCACACAGGCAAAGACTTTGGCATAGTCAATAAAGCAGAAATAGATGTTTTTCTGGAACTCTCTTGCTTTTTCCGTGATCCAGCAGATGTTGGCAATTTGATCTCTGGTTCCTCTGCCTTTTCTAAAACCAGCTTGAACATCTGGAAGTTCACAGTTCACATATTGCTAGAGCCTAGCTTGGAGAATTTTGAGCATTACTTTACTAGCATGTGAGATGAGTGCAATTGTGCAGTAGTTTGAGCATTCTTTGGCATTGCCTTTCTTTGGGATTGGAATGAAAACTGACCTTTTCCAGTCCTGTGGCCACTGCTGAGTTTTCCAAATTTGCTGGCATATTGAGTGCAGCACTTTCACAGCATCATCTTTCAGGATTTGAAATAGCTCCACTGAAATTCCATCACCTCCACTAGCTTTGTTCATAGTGATGCTTTCTAAGGCCCACTTGACTTCACATTCCAGGATGTCTGGCTCTAGGTGAGTGACCACACCATCGTGATTATCTTGGTCATGAAGCTCTTTTTTGTACAGTTCTTCTGTGTATTCTTGCCACCTCTTCTAATATCTTCCGCTTCTGTTAGGTCCATACCATTTCTGTCCTTTATCGAGCCCATCTTTGCATGAAATTTTCCCTTGGTATCTCTAATTTTCTTGAAGAGATCTCTAGTCTTTCCCATTCTGTTGTTTTCCTCTATTTCTTTGCATTGATCACTGAGGAAGACTTTCTTATCTCTTCTTGCTATTGTTTGGAACTCTGCATTCAGATGCTTATATCTTTCCTTTTCTCTTTTGCTTTTTGCTTCTCTTCTTTTCACAGCTATTTGTAAGGCCTCCCCAGGCAGCCATTTTGCTTTTCTGCATTTCTTTTCCATGGGGATGGTCTTGATCCCTGTCTCCTGTACAATGTCACAAACCTCATTCCATAGTTCATCAGGCACTTTATCTATCATATCTAGGCCCTTAAATCTATTTCTCACTTCCACTGTATAATCATAAGGGATTTGATTTAGGTCATACCTGAATGATCAGAGGGCAGACACACTGAAACCATACTCACAGAAAACTAGTCAATCTAATTACACTAGGACCACAGCCTTGTCTAACTCAATGAAACTAAGCCATGCCCGCGGGGCAACCCAAGACGGGCTGGTCATGGTGGAGAGGTCTGACAGAATGTGGTCCACTGGAGAAGGGAATGGCAAACCACTTCAGTATTCTTGCCTTGAAAACCCCATGAACAGTATGAAAGGGCAAAATGATAGGATACTGAAAGAGGAACCCCCTAGGTCAGTAGGTGCCCAATATGCTACTGGAGATCAGTGGAGAAATAACTCCAGAAAGAATGAAGGGATGGAGCCAAAGCAAAAACAACACCCAGTTGTGGATGTGACTGGTGATAGAAGCAAGGTCTGATGCTGTAAAGAGCAATATTACATAGGAACCTGGAATGTCAGGTCCATGAATCAAGGCACATTGGAAGTGGTCAAACAAGAAATAGCAAGAGTGAACATCGACATTCTAGGAATCAGCAAACTAAAATGGACTGGAATGGGTGAATTTAACTCAGATGACCAGTATATCTACTACTGGGGGCAGGAATCCCTCAGAAGAAATGGAGTAGACATCATGGTCAACAAAAGAGTCTGAAATGCAGTACTTGGATGCAATCTCAAAAACGACAGAATGATCCTTGTTCGTTTCCAAGGCAAACCATTCAATATCACGGTAATCCAAGTCTATGCCCCAACCAGTAACACTGAAGAAACTGAAGTTGAACGGTTCTATGAAGACGTACAAGACCTTTTAGAACTAACACCCAAAAAAGATGTCCTTTTCATTATAGGGGACTGGAATGCAAAAGTAGGAAGTCAAGAAACACCTGGAGTGACAGGTAAATTTGGCCTTGGAATACAGAATGAAGCAGGGCACAGACTGATAGGGTTTTGCCAAGAAAATGCACTGGTCACAGCAAACACCCTCGTCCAACAGCACAAGAGAAGGCTCTACACATGGACATCACCAGATGGTCAACACCGAAATCAGATTGATTATATTCTTTGCAGCCAAAGATGGAGAAGCTCTATACAGCCAACAAAAACAAGACCAGGAGCTGACTGTGGCTCAGATCATGAACTCCTTATTGCCAAATTCAGACTTAAATTGAAGAAAGTAGGGAAAACCACTAGACCATTCTTTTCTCAAAAAGCACCCCTTATTCCACCAAAACAAGCCAAAATATAATGGTTCACAACCCTATTCATTATACAACATCAACATTTATGAGCAGGACAATATTGGGGAATATAATGAAAGAGGAGCATTTGAAATGTACCCCAAATTTTATTTTAAACATAATGAGGGTTTTTAAAAAGTAATCCTGGGAATTCCCTGATGGTCCAGTGGTTAGGACTCAGTGCTTTCCCTGCTGTGGCCCAGGTTTAATCCTTGGTCAGGGAACTAAGATCCTGCAAACTGCAAGGTGCAGCGAAAAAAAAATCCTTGGCTTCATTTCATAATGTGCTCATTTTGTATTCTGTGGGGATTCCTTTGGGTGGCTTAGATAATACAAAGCCAATACTGAAGCATAAAGCTGGAGTACACTCAAATAAACCCAGAGGCAATGTGTTCACAGAATGGAAACTTCTAGCACTGAGGGTCTTTGAAGAGCTAGCTTAAGTCCATCCTAACCCGCTCTGTTCCAGCATCTCCATTTTCTTTTATGTTATCCTCAGTGGAAATGGGAAAACTCTCCACCATTGAAACCCCTTGCTATATAGGTGGTCAGCCTTTCCTCTTGAGTCCGAGTCATTGGGTTCCCAAACATTTACCAGCAGAGAAAACTCTGCCACCCACGCACTCTGGCTTTCTTTTATTGGCTGTTTATGCCAGCCCCTGAATGAAATGGGAGATGAAGGCGGTGAGAGGGGAATATGGACCTTCATTAGTGAAAAAGAACTGGGGGGCTTCCCTGGAAGTCCAGTAGTTAAGACTTTGCACTTCCACTGCAGGGGATGCAAGTTCAACTTCTGGTCAGGGAACTAAGATCCCACTTGCTGTGCAGCCAAAAAAATAAATAATAAATAAAAATTTTAAAAAGAATTGGAATAGGATGATGTGACTAAGTAGTGAAAAGTGGGGCTATTGAAAATGTAGACCCAAGAGTCCTTCTCCTGGGGCTTCTTCTATACTAAATACATTTTGTAGTTCTGAAACCTTTCATTATAATTGAGGAGAGCTCTTCAATAATAATAATAACCACAATTTCTGCTACCTTTACAATACTCTTTATATAACCCTCACCCAGGACTAAACACACTGAATTTTCATAATAACTTTGCAAGATAGGTATTATTATTGTCGTTGTTTTACTGAAAATGAAACCAAGACTCAGAAAGATAAGGGCATAGAGTTAGAAGGCAGTGGAGCTGAGATTGGGTCTCAAGTGTGCTGATCTGAAAGCCCATAGCAGGCTTCCTCTGGCTTATACAAACCACACTGTAGGTTAGACCACATATCCTCTAAAAGCATTGGTCAAAGTTGGACTCAGAATCTCCCTAGGAATCCCAAATATTCCCCTCCCATCTAGGTATTCTGTGCTTTTTGATTTAAAAAATTGAGACCTTTAATTTTCCTATATCTTAGAAAATACAAACCCTTCCTATCCTTTCCCTTTGGCCATGGCCCTCCCCATCATCTACTTTTCAGCACTCCCTTGTACCCATAGCAAGTAGAAGGGCCATGAGATCAGCGGTCACATGGCCATCGAGATGGAAACAACCTTTTACACAGACAAGTGTCCCAGTTCCTCTGGAAACAAACACATTTTTTACAGTAGGGATGCTGCTGCTGGTGCTGCTAAGTCGCTTCAGTCGTGACCAACTCTGTGCGACCCCATAGACAGCAGCCCACCAGGCTCTGCTGTCCCTGGGATTCTCCAGGCAAGAACACTAGAGTGTGTTGCCATTTCCTTCTCCAGTGCGTGAAAGTGAAGTTGCTCAGTCGTCTCCGACCCTCAGCGACCCCATGGACTGCAGCCTTCCAGGCTCCTCCGTCCATGGGATTTTCCAGGCAAGAGTACTGGAGTGGGGTGCCATTGCCTTCTCCGAAAAGTAGGGATACACAGCTCCAAATACAGTAATAGGATGTGCTCGTGCTTAGTCACCTCCAACTCTTTGCAACCCTTTGGACTGTATCCCTCCAGGGTCTTCTGTCCATGGGATTTTTCAGGCAAGAATACCAGAGTGGCTTGCCATTTCCTACTCCAGGGGATCTTCCTGACCCAGGGGTTGAACACACCTCTCCTGTGTCTCCTGCACTGCAGGGAGATTCTTTATCCACCAAGCCATCTGAGAAGCCCAAGATGGCTCTAGTGGTAAAGAACACACCCGCCAGTGCAGGAGACTTAAGAGTTATGGGTTCAATCCATGGGTGGGGAAGATCCCCTGGAGAAGGCATGGTAACCCACTCATAATTCTTGGCTGGAGAATTCCATAGATAGAGGAGACTGATGGGCTACAGTTCATAGCATCGCAAAAAGTCTGACATGGCCAAAGCGACTTAGCATGCACACACACTGCTCCAAATACACTAACACCAAAACAAGACACAGCATATATTCACTCTTTCACTAATACTTGATGAGCAATTAAGATGATAAAATTTTCCCTAACACTTTCTTACATTGCTAGGATGAATCTAAATTGGTGCAACCTCTATGAGACAACTGAACAATATCTATGAAATTTATTTTAAAAATTACATGCGCACCAAGAGATCACAGATTATATGATTTTATTTATATGAAATGTTCAGAATGTCAAATCCATAGAAATAGAAACAGAGTGGTTGGTTGTCAAGGGCTGAGGGATATGACGGCTTACTGGGTATAGTGAAATAAAGATGTTGTGAATACACTAAATGAATTGTATATTTTGAAATGACAAATTTTATGTTACATGAATTTCACCTTAATTTTAAAAAATGTGATTTAACAACAAAAAAATTAGATGTGCACATAACATTTGTCTTAATCTAGGCTCCCTAGAAACAGAGGCTGAAACAGGGATTCTTGTACAAATGAGTTATTAAGGGAATGCTCTCAGAAGAAACCTGCAGAGGAGTAAGGGAAGCAGATTGGTGGGGGGAGGGGATAGGGCAAGATGCGGCTTAAGATCTGTCCAGCCTCAGCCCCATCCCACAAGAGGCTCTTGAGTGAAATTGTACCACAGAGTCTATTCTGCCTGCCCAGAGACAAGGAGACTGGCTTGTGATAACCACACATCTGGAAGTCATTGTCCAGGAGACATCTGTGGGCCTGGTAGCAACTGTCAGTCAACAGCAGTTCCCCAGAAAAGAAAGCACATGTGAGGGACTTCCCCAGTGGTCCAGAGGTTAACATTCTGCACTTCCACAGCAGGGAATTTGAGTTCTATCCCATGGTCAGGGAATTAAGATCATCCTGCATGTGGCCAAGAGAAATAAAATTCAGTTAACATTAAGAAAGAAAAAGGAAGCACAGGTGAGATCTTTAGAAGCCAACACCTGGAGCAGCTAAGGAATGGATATACCAGACCCATAAAAGAGATCAGGGCCAGGGGCCAACAACACCTGCCAACATTTGACCAGTGAGTCCATGCCTAGTCACTTATCCTCAGATACATTTGCACACAGGCAAAGTGATGCATATCCAAATTTATTCCATGCAACATTGTTTATAACAGGAAAAGACACTAATAAATGACTGGTTAATTATATTATGGTACATCCATACTATGAAATATTAAGTGGAGATGGGAAAAATAAGAATAAGGAAACTCACCATGTATGAATATGGAATTACTTTCAGTTCAGTTGAGTCACTCAGTCGTGTCCGACTCTTTGCAACTCCATGAACCGCAACGTGCCAGACCTCCCTGTCCATCACCAACTCCCACAGTTTACCCAAACTCATGTCCATTGAGTTGGTGATGCCATCCAGCCATCTCATCCTCTGTTGCCCCCTTCTCCTCCCGCCTTCCATCTTTCCCAACATCAGGGTCTTTTCAAATGAGTCAGCTCTTCGCATCAGGTGGCCAAAATATTGGAGCTTCAGCTTCAACATCAGTCCTTCCAATGAACATTCAGGACTGATTTCCTTTAGGATGGACTGCTTGGATCTCCTTGCAGTGCAAGGGACTCTCAAGAGTCTTCTCCAACACCACAGTTCAAGAGCATCAATTCTTCTGCGCTCAGCTTTCTTATAGTCCAACTCTCACATCCATACATGACTACCAGAAAAACCATAGCCTTGACTAGATGGACCTTTGTTGACAAAGTAATGTCTCTGCTTTTCAATATGCTGTCTAGGTTGGTCATAACTTTCTTTCCAAGGAGTAAGCGTCTTTTAATCACCCTCTGCAGTGATTTGGGAGCCCCCCCAAATAAAGTCAGCCACTGTTTCCACTGTTTCCCCATCTATTTGCCATGAAGTGATGGGACCAGATGCCATGATCTTCGTTTTCTGAATGTTGAGCTTTAAGCCAACTTTTTCACTCTCCTCTTTCACTTTCATCAAGAGGCTCTTTAGTTTACTTTAAATATGTATATTTACTTGAAAAATAGCAAAGTGCAGAACACAATATGTATAATATGTACTATATGTTTTAAGCACATATATATATTTGCTTCTATGTGCTTAAGTTAACCCTGGGAAAGAGAGATAAGAACTGGAAACACTGCAATTGAAAGACAGAGTGGGAGGGAGAGTTTTCAGTGTATATCACTCTGTTCTTTGTGAATTTTATGCTATATGAATATATTACCTCTTCAAGTGAAAGGAATGAAAATGGATGGATAGGAAAGGTGGGTAAGTAGATAGATAAATTGATTTGCTCTAAGACTCAGCCAGGAGTTTCTGCCACTCCTCTGACCATCAAAAGAAGCAGAACCAAGGGACATTTAAAAACCCAACTGTTTTCCTATCCAGAAGGAACTTCCTTCCTGATGATTACTGATGTATTCCCTGCACTTGTGTGTAATTTCCGGTTGAACTAGTAGCCTCTTATTTTCTGATACAATATTTCAGATCCTTAACTCATCCCCATTATTTGTCCCTCCCCATGGAAGTTTGATTTCTTCATCAAGATGAAGTTAATTAACTATTGCAACTGCAACAGGCTCTATTGCTAAATTCTGAGCCAAGCTATAGTCCCAAGCTACAGGTGGCTCAGACAGTTAAGAATCCACCTGCAATGCAGGAGATTTGGGTTTGATCCCTGGGTTGGGAAGATCCCCTGGAGGAGGGCATGGCACTTCACTCCAGTATTCTTGTTTGGGGAGTCCCTGTGGACAGAGAAGCCTGGTGGGTTACAGTCCATGACATCACAAAGAGTTGGACACAACTGAATGACTAAACACATAGCTGAAAATTTTTATAATTGAAAACTGTATTAATCAGAGTGTTAATTTTATCAATCAGATCCTGATAGATGTCTCAAGACAAAATGGTTCCATGGCTAAATAAATTTGAACTAAATTTATTAGATTTATGTATCTCTGGAGAAGGAAATGGCAGCCCACTCCAGTATTCTTGCCTGGAGAATCCCATGGCTGGAGGAGCCTGGTAGGCTACAGTCCACGGGGTCACAGAGTCGGATATGACTGAGCGACTTCACTTTTATGTATTGCAGGACTTATCAGAGCCTTTAATATTACAATCTGCATTTTCAATCTCCTAAAATGCAGAATTCTCTTCAAAACTATTTGACCACAGAATTGGAGAAGGGCTCAGTTGGACTCTCTCAATAACTGGAGTCATCTAAAGGCTCAAGTGAGCTAGATGTGCAAAACGACTTACTCATACATCTGGCTGTTTGGTTGTTGGTTGAGTGTTCAGTTGGGTTGTCAGCTGAAGCACCTCCAAGTGGCCTCAACAGCATGAGGGGTTGGATTGCTTACATGGCACCTGGCTTCCACCACAGCAAGTGCCCCAAGAGAACCAAGTAGACATTGCATTGCCTCAAAAGTTACGTGAATCACTTTTCTGATTCTCTGGATTCTAAATAAGTCTCTAACATCAGTACAGATTAGGATGGAGAGGTCATAGAACCCACCTGGGAAGGGTGTCAAAGGCTTTGCGGACATATTTTAAAACTGCCACAATTCATTATTGGTTTGATTATACAGATGGGACCAAAAATGTATTTGACCAAAAGCAATTGACCCATGCTGCTGAAAAGACAAAGTGGTAGTATACCAATTTCAGCTGCAAATACAGGGTTTCCTTGAGTACTTAGAGGCTGCTGTATAAACATGCATTGCCATTTAATCAAAAGCAAAGTTGGTTTATGCATGGACCTGTTCTGGACTGTGAATCATGACTATATGTCATAGAACCACACCATGTTTTACCTGTAGGTTTCACTGACTCATTTTTTAAAACTGACAAATAAGACTCATTGCAAGATTAATTACAATGTACAATAAAGAAAGAACTGTCAAGTGTTCTATGTCAGTCTATTTGATAATCAAACCATTTATGGCAACTACAAAGAAATGATAGCATTTCTGATCAATAAATTTCACCATGTATATGAGCACTGAAACTGCATCCTTTCTGAGACTAAAATTTGAGAAGATGAAATAATGCTCTCTGGTTTACTTTGACAAATAAAATATTAAAACCCATTAATCTTTAGTATAAGAACATTGAGTTCTCTGTTTAGACCATCATTATTACTTCAATATTTCAATGGTATTTGTCTGCAGAAGAGAAGCTGAACATCTAGATAAAAGAAAATGCTGACTTCCTTTACTATCTGACTAAAGGAAGAAAATACCAGAAGGATTTGATTTCATCAGGACAATAAATCAAAATTGAGGACCCCCAATTAAGCATATTATGGCAGTGAAACTCCCTGTCAGCAAGTCTGAAGATTACGTAACCGCTACAAGTAACTTCTCCCCAGTCCAATAAGATGGCATTAGCAGCAACAGCTCAGAGCATACTCAGTGAGTAATGCATAATTAACACATTTTGAAAAGCACGTGACTGAAGGCAAGCAAACCTTTCACAATGTCTTGACATACAAGGGAGATTTTACAGATTCAGTGAGGTGAGTAAAACAGGCTGACTGAAGGAGAGGTTTCAAAAAGATGGGCTAATTTTCTAAGTGAGAAGGAAGGTATGGGTCTTCGTCCCACATCCTTATGCATTTGGTTTAGTCAATTGGTCAAGGAGACCCAGGGAGCAAAAGTGTTTCTGTCCCCTTCAGGCTCCCAGGGAATAATGCCACCATTCACGAATCAGCACTGAGCAGGGGCAGGAGAACACATCCTCATTGGCAGGTCACAGCACAAATATCAGGAGGCTGGACCAATGAGAGAGAGCTCAGGATTGGATGGAGGGATGGTTTGATCAGGAAAGCCAGAGTTATGAGAAAAACTGTAGAAACACTGGGCTTTGCCTTCTCATTCACAGGCCAGTGTGCCAGGGGCTCTTGTCACTCAACCAAGAGTTGTTGAACTCCCCAGCCTTTCACATTTTCCTTGCTACTGATGATTCTACCCAGGACGCTCTCTGGACCTTGTTAAAGACTCAGCATACCTCAAAACTGGAAAAGACCCTAGAGATCATTTGGTTCAGCCATTTTCGCTTGAGAAGTGTAGCAATTGTGCTAATTTCCTGGAGGACTTCTGAGAATCACCAGTGCTTTGTACTGGAGGCTTCGGTGACTGTTTCTCCAAGCTTCCAGCCTCAGCCCACAGACCCTCACTCCCTCAGCTTCCCCACATCATTCAAGTCTTCGGCCTCTTGGTTTCCTGCAGTCTGTAAAGTGGTTCTGTTTTCCTGACCAAATCCCATCTTCCTGACAAAATTTGTATGGAGAGATGTCCAAACTCTCCCCCTGCGTAGTGAGAGCCAAGATTGATACTTCAAAGGGAGTTCTGGAAGGAGGAAATCCCAGAGCAAGGGTGCAATGGTGCTTGGCACAGGAATCACAAACACACTGGATCACGGAACGCCCCAAAGACAGGTATTCACCACACCTATTTTTTTTTAATATTTATTTATTTATTTGGCTATACTGAGTCTTAGTTGCCACACATGGTATCTTCCATCTTCCTTGGATTTTTTAGTTGTGGAATACAAACTCAGTTGCGGCATGTGGGATCTAGTTCTCTGATCTAGATGGAACCTGGGCCCCCTGCACTAGGAGCATGGAGTCTTAGCCACTGGACTACCAGGGAAGTCCCTCACTGAACCCTTTAATTTCTAGTATCAGAAACCCATTGGAGCTAGCTTAAGCAAAGAGATGAGGGTTGCATCGAACCCGCATCTCTTATGTCTCCTGCATTGGCAGGCGGGTTCTTTACCACTAGCACCATCTGGGAATTCCCTTCAATAGTATAGGGAGTTACAAGCTTAGGAAACAGAGGGCATGGGTGCCACTTGTATTCAATTTCCTGCTCCCAAAGATATATGGGAGAGGTAGAAGGATACTTAGGTGTGTCCTAAAATTAAAGGAAAAGTCAAACTTTAGGAAAGGCAGAGAAAATGGGAAACTCATGAATTTCTCTCTTCATCTTTTTTGCTTGTCTCTGCATTTCTGCTTTGTTCTTCCCTTTTACTTCAGAAAGGTTTTCTCTCACCCAAGCCAATGGAAGCAAAGATTCTAGATTGGTTTCTGCAGAAGAAGCAGCTGGAGACAGAAAGAGGGCCAGTCTCCTGCTCCAAACTTTACTGGGGTCAAGTTCTCAAAAAAATTTGAATGCAGTCAATGCACACAGAGGCAGGAGCCTCAGCCTAGAAAGAAGCCATGGCTGAGGACCCGATAAGAGAGAAGGCTGAGCTAGTGCAGAATCACCATCCAAGAGATGCCACAGGTGCAGTGTGGAGGTGGTGTTTTCATTCTCCACAGAAAGGAGTTCTTCAATAGTATGTGTACGTGCTAAGTCACCTCAGTCGTGTCCGACTCTTTGTGATCCTATGGACTGTAGCCTGCCAGGCTCCTCTGTCCATTGGATTCTCCAGGCAAGAATACTGGAGTGGGTTGCTGTTTCCACCTTCCCGATACAGGGATCGCATTTCTTATGTCTCCTGCGTTGGCAGGGGGGTTCTTTACCACTAGCACCATCTGGGAAGTCCCTTCAATAGAATAGGGAGTTACAAGCTCAGGAAACAGAGGGCGTGGGTGCCACTTGTATTCAATTTCCTGCTGCAAAATGGATACCGAGTGGAGGCAATTGCTAAACCACTCAATGAAGTCAGGCTGTAAGTGAAAATAAAACAAATGAAAAGGCACTCCAATGAATGTGCAAACAAAAATCCTAGAGGGCATGAAGAAATCTCATGCTACAGAAAAAAGCATCTAACAAAATAACCGGATATAAATTCAATACAGGTGAAGTCAATGTTACAGAATAGAAAAAAAAAATACTTGAAAATAATTATGTTAGGGATGTTCCAGGAGACCAGCGAAGGCATAACATTTATTCAAAGAAAGCAGGCCTCCTTTCCCCTTCCCAGGGCCTCTGACCAGTCAGCACTGCCCCACCTCCTAAGACCCCGCTTCCCTCTCCCTTAAGGTCACGAGGCCCATGTAATATGCCTGGGGCTGGTCCTTTGCTCCTGGGGGCTCTGCTTGGGTGTGGCAGAAGAAATGAACAAAGCCCAGCTTTTCCCAAATGGGCTTCACAGCTCTTCATGATGGTAAGGAAAACAAGATGTGTTCTTGAGGCTCGAAGTGATAAAGAAATGTAAAGACATTTGAAAATGAGAAATTGGCCCAGGAAAAACACGCATGAGGATCATAAATCTGTGGGAACATTGTAGCACCCCTCACTCTCAATCTTCTGCTCAGCCTCTGGCAGTGGTTTGTTCCAAGAGGTCACTGCTATGGTCTCTCTGACTGATTCCGACCTAAAGCAGCTTCTCAGTGAGTCTCCAGAAGGAAGCCCCTTTTGTGATATGGATGATGAGATTCCCACGGGGTGGGATTGGATGAAGAATTCACAATTTTCTTTTCTCTTCAAAAGCCTACCAGTGCCCCTGGAGAAGTGCCGTGAGGAGCCAGTTCACGCTGACAGAAGCTGAGGGACAGTGCAAAAGGCAGTGCTTCACCCAGGATATCAATGGGATCCAACTGGGCGCAGAGGTACAAACCTGGTAGCTGAGCAAGCAGATCTGTTCTGAGGCACGTGGCCACGTGACTTCATCCCTGCAGTGAAGCAAAAGGGCACCCTGGTCATACTTGCCCCAAGACTTCATCTCTGGGAACCTGTTGGTGGGGGTGCATCTGGAGGAGCCTCTACAGAAATTTAAAGAAGCTATTGGCAGGGCAATGGCATAGCAGATGGCCCAGTACCAGGATGAATGCCAGGTACACACGCAAGCAAAGACTGCAGAGATGCTGCAAGAGGAAAAAGACAAGGAGCAGAGAGAACAGATTTGTTCTGGAAACAAAGAAAAAAAGGGGAGCAGAGCCCAGAAGAAAGGTCAGTAGAATGCTGACATCAGGAAGGTACTCTTTCAGGTGGGAAAGATGGGACCAGAGGATTATGATCTGTAATGAGAGGAGAGCCAGTCTAGGGAGGACTGTATGAATGGTTTGGATGCTGAAGTCCAAACTCTCTGGCCCCAAGGCTGGGTGCACACTAGGTCTCTGTGTAAGGAGAAAGGACCATACTGCGGGTCCCTGACATCCATACTGACCGAGAAGAAAGTAAAGGCTACTAACACAGTTAAGGCAAAGGTGGGGTTTCCCTGGTGGTCCAGTGGCTAAGACTCTGCACTCCCAATGCAGTGGGCCCAGGTTCAAACCCTGGTTAGGGAACTGCATCTCACGCACTGCAACTAAAGCTCTGACTTGCTGCAATGAAGACCTGGTGCAGACAAATACATAAATAGAACAAAGTCAAGGTGAAGGAAACATAGACTAAGCCTCCTAAAAATTTCTCATTCAGGGCTTCCCTGGTGGTACAGTGGCTGAGACTCCTGGCTCCCAGTGCGGGGGTCCTGGGTCCAATGCCTGGTCAGGGAACTAGATCCCATATGCCACAGCTAGGACCCTGGGGCAGCCAAATAAAGAAAGAAAGAACCAGAACAAGTTAAAAAAAAAAAAAAGGCAGTGGAAAGGTTCTCATTTTATCAGACAGAATGGGCAGCCCCATTGCTTTGTGTAAAAGTCACAGGTCTTCATGTACAAAAGTAAAAAAGAAATTTTCCTAAACCCAGTTTTCCAGACCATCACTCTCTAGCACTCTGTAATCACCCCCTCAATTCTCCAGCTGAATGGACCGTGGTACTGGAGCAATTTGAGGAGGAAAACCCCAAGAGTTCTAGCTACAAAGTGCTCTCTTGCCAGGCTCCCCTCAGCAAATGTTTCTAGAAGAACAGTGGTCTAAATGGCAGCACCTTAGAAACCAGGCCCAAGTCAATCTTGCATGCAGTCCCCGCGCATCACAAAGCTCCACGCCATATCTCGCCTAGCTCCATTTGTCAACAGCCTCTCCAAATCTTCTTTCTCCTTCAGCATCCATTCCTCCACAGCAGCCTCTTCAGGAGGCACTTCCATTCCCAGCAGCAGTTCTCCTAAGAACCCAGCTTTAGCCTACACTTCCCTGAGCCACATGGAAAAATGTTGATCCTCCAGCTCTTCAAGGCTACCTTACACATCTCCCCTTGCTGGCTCTAGCTCCCAACACAAGGTTTCTTCTAGCAGCTGTCCTATGGAAGAACAACAATCCAGAGCTCCCCTTCTTCCCAATAACTTGTTCCCATGAGTATATCCTCCCTGCATGGCACAGTCTGTCAATGGACATGTTCCGAGTCCACAGTGAACAATCCTCAGTTCCGTAGAAGCTGGCCAAGTGTGTTAGCTGCTCAACCATGTCCAACTCTTTATGACCCCATGGACTGCAGCCCGCCAGGCCCCTCTGTCCATGGAATTCTCCAGGCAAGAATACTGGAGGGGGTTGCCATTTCCTTCACCAGGGAATCTTCCTGACTCAAGATTCAAACGAGGTCTCCTGCATTGCAGGCAGATTCCTTACCATCTGAGCCACCAGGGAAAGCCCATGGAAGCTGGCCTTGGGGGTCCAAATGGAGATTCTAGTGATGGGAGCTAGGGAGGAACAAAGCTACTGACCCTGTCCCTGAAACCCATACTCCTCAAAAGGAAGTTTCCTGGTGCTCTGAACTTCATATGTTATGCATGTTGCTAGACGGTTCATGGAAAGACAAATCCTGGGATGGAGAGAATTCTGAGTTTGGAGTGGTATATGTGGTTCTGAGTTCCTTCACTATGATAGATCAGTTGGTACAACTGCATTTTAAATCTGGTAAACATCTTGGCATTTGGTCAGAGTAGCTCATGGAGTCCCATAGGCCAAGGGCTCCTTCTAGCCACAAAAGGATTCATGAGATGGTCATGGTATCCATCTCATCCACAGATACTGTGTTCAACAGGACGAAAACCTGGCCTAAAGCCACGACTGAAAGAAGTAGCTTTGTCTCTGAAAATATATTCAGGGCATTTAATACATACTCATTGTAGGAGGCCAATTTCTCCTCTGAACATGACAATGAAGCTCTTTTATAGACCAGTGGATCCATCAATTGCAAGACAATTGTGATAGGCCTTTTAAAGACCCTTATGTTGGGTTCAGCTTTTAGCATTACCATTAAATGCATTGGACAGGATAGGACTGTTCATGGCATGTCACATTATGGGAAGACATAATTCTAGTGCCTTTGGAGTGGAGAAGAATTACCTAACTCACATCCTCCATTTCAGTCCTCTGAGCACTTCTCAAAGACCTTTTTAAAAAGATGTCTGTTTTTGAGACAAGCCAGTTTTACTGAGTTGAGCTTTTTAGTTATTCTGTAAATTTGTGCAATCTTGACTTAAAAGATTATGTAATTCCAGAAAGTTTTATTCCCAACCTGGCCAGAGTGCCAGTTATTTTTCCCCTGGAGTTTATACAGGTGAACCCCAGGGCTACAAAGCCCTTGTTGGTCAAATCTTCATCTCTTTATGGGCAGAGGTCAAGTGGCTCAGTGGTAAAGAATCCACCGGCAAATGCAGGAGATAGAGAAGTGGGTTCAATCCCTGGGTCAGGCCACTCCAGTATTCTTGCCTGGAGAATCCCATGGACAGAGGAGCCTGGAGGGCTGCAATCCATAGAGTCCCAAAGAGTTGGACACGACTGAGCAACTGAGCATGAGCAAACACATGAAGAGTTCATTCAAGTCATAGATAGATATCCGAGTTTGTTTTATTCTTAGAAATCCTCTTGGGTGGGGCCATAGTAACAGACCTTTATGAAGTATCTGCCAGATAGAAATAAGCCTTGAAGTCCTGGAGTTTTCCAAGCACTGGAGGATATGTAAACATAAGGTTAGCATGCATTAAGCTTGAAGGACGGATCAAGGACAGATAAATATTCCAGACTTTCCAAGCCACAAAGCTGTTCACTAAACTAGTGACTGTTTCACAAAGGCCTTTAGAGTGTTTATTTGTACCTGTGAAATGTGTAGGACAAGATGAGTTTGAACAGTCTGCTCTAGCTAAGTGAATTCAAATATGTCAAGTGTAAACTATCTGGGTGAATTTTATGGTTATGTAATTTATGCAAAATCCATAATATGGTAGCCTCTATAGAACAACTGACTCATTTTCTTCCACAAATAAGTTATTTTGTTCAGTTGCTAAGTCGTGTCCAGCTCTTTGCAACCCCATGGACAGCAGCATGCCAGGTTTCCCTGTCCTTCGCTATCTCCTGGGATTTGCTCAAATTCAGGCCCATTGAGTTCATGATGCCATCCAACCCTCTCATCCTCTGTTGTCCCTTCCTCCTGTCCTCAATCTTTCCCAGCATCAGGATATTTTCCAATTAGCCAGCTCTTCACATCAGGTGGCCAAAGTATTGGAACTTCAGCTTAAGCATCAGTCCTTCCAATTCAGAGTTGATTTCCTCTAGGATTGACTGATTTGATCTCCTTGCTGTCCAAGGAGACCACAGTTGGCAAAGTAATTAACCAGCACCACAGTTCAAAAGCATCAGTTCTTTGTCTCTCAGCCTTCTTTATGTCCACCTCTCACATCTGTTGGAGAAGGCAATGGCAACGCACTCCAGTACTCTTGCCTGGAGAATCCCAGGGACAGGAGCCTGGTGGGCTGCCGTCTATGGGGTTGCACAGAGTCAGACACGACTGATGTGACTTAGCAGCAGCAGCTCACATGTGTACATGACTCTTGGAAAAACCATAGCTTTGACTAGTGCACCTTCGTCATCGAAGTAATGTCTCTGCTTTTTAATACGCTGTCTAGGTTGGTCATAACTTTTCTTCTAAGGAGCAAGTGTCTTTTAATTTCATGGCTGCAGTCACCATCAGCAGGGATTTTGGAGTCCAAGAAAATTAAGTCATGACTGTTTCCACTGTTTCCCCATCTATTTGCCATGAAGTGACGGGACATCTATTTCTACTTTATTGACTATGCCAAAGTCTTTGACTGTGTGGATCACCACAAACTGTGGAAAATTATTATAGAGATAAGAATACCAGACCGCCTTAGAGCCTGCCTCTTGAGAAATCTGTATGCAGGTCAGGAAGCAACAGTTAGAACTGGACATGGAACAACAGACTGGTTCCAAATAGGGAAAGGAGTACGTCAAGGCTGTATATTGTCACCCTACTTATTTAATTTATATGCAGAGTACATCATGAGAAACGCTGGGCTGCAAGAAGCACAAGCTGGAATCAAGATTGCCAAGAGAAATATCAATAACCTCAGATATGCAGATGACACCACCCTTATGGCAGAAAGCAAAGAACTAAAGAGGCTCTTAATGAAAGTGAAAGAGGAGAGTGAAAACGTTGGCTTAAAGCTCAACATGCAGAAAACTAAGATCATGGCATCTGGTCCCATCACTTCATGGCAAATAGATGGGGAAACAGTGGAAATAGTGGCTGACTTTATTTTGAGGGGCTCCAAAATCACTGCAGATGGTGAGTGCATCCGTGAAATTAAAAGATGCTTACTCCTTGGAAGGAAAGTTATGACCAACCTAGACAGCATATTAAAAAGCAGAGACATTACTTTGCCAACAAAGGTCCGTCTAGTCAAAGGTATGGTTTTTTCCAGTAGTCATGTATGGATATGAGAGCTGGACTATAAAGAAAGCTGAGTGCCGAAGAACTGATGTTTTTGAACTGTGGTGTTGGAGAAGACTCTTGAGAGTCCCCTGGACTGCAAGGAGATCCAACCAGTCCATCCTAAAGGAAATCAGTCCTGAATATTCATTGGAAGGACTGATGGTTTAGCTGAAACTCCAGTACTTTGCCACCTGATTTGAAGAACTGACTCATTTGAAAAGACTCTGATGCTGGGAAAGACTGAAGGCAGGAGAAGGGGACAACAGAGGATCAGATGGTTGGATGGCATCACTGACTCAATGGACATGAGTTTGAGTGAACTCCGGGAGTTGGTAATGGACAGGGAAGCCTGGCGTGCTGCAGTCCATGATATCGCAAAGAGTCAGACATGACTGAGTGACTGAACTGAACTGCACTGAACTGATGGGACCAGATGTCATGATCTTAGTTTTTTTGAATGTTGAGTTTTAAGCTAACTTTTTCACTCTCCTCTTTCACCTTCATCAAGAGGCTCTTTAGTTCCTCTTCACTTTCTGTCATAAGGGAGGTATCATCTGCACATCTGAGGTTATGGATATTTCTCCCAGCAATATTGATTCCTGCTTATGCTTCTTCCAGCCCAGCGTTTCTCATGATGTACTCTGCATATAAGTTAAATAAGCAGGGTGACAATATACAGCCTTGACGTACTCCTTTCCCTATTTGGAACCAGTCTGTTGGTCCATGTCTAGTTCTAACTGTTCACTCTTGTTTCTCAGGAGACAGATAAGGGGGTCTGGTATTCCCATTTCTTTAATAATTTTCCAGTTTATTGTGATCTACACAGTCAAAGGCTTTGGCATAGTCAATGAAGCAGAAGTAGATATTTTTCTGGAATTCTCTTGCTTTTTCTGTGACCCAATGGATGTTGGCGATTTGATCTCTGGTTCCTCTGCCTTTTCTAAGTCCAGCTTGTACATCTGGAACTTCTTGGTTCATGTATTGTTGAAGCCCAGCTTGAAGGATTTTGAGCATTACCTTGCTAGCATGTGAAATGAGCACAATTGTACAGTAGTTTGAACATTCTTTGGCATTGCCTTTCTTTGGGATTGGAATGAAAACTGACCTTTCCCAATCCTGTAACCACTGCTGAGTCTTCCAAACTTGCTGACATATTGAATGCAAGCACTTTAACAGCATCATCTTTTAGGATTTGAAATAGTTCCGCTGGAATTCCATTACCTCTACTAGCTTTGTTCGTAGTGATGCTTCCTAAGGCCCACTTGACTTCACACTCCAGGATGTCTGACTCTAGGTGAGTGACCACACCATTGTGGTTATCTGGGTCACTAAGACCTTTTTTGTTTAGTTCTTCTGTGTATTCCTGCCACCTCTTCTTAATCTCTTCTGCTTCTGTTTGGTCCTTGCCATTTCTATTCTTTATTGGGCTCATCTGTGCATGAAATGTTCTCTTGGTATCTCCAAGTTTCTTGAAGAGATCTCTAGTGCTTCCCATCTTATTGTTTTCCTCTATTTCTTTGCCTTGTTCGCTTAAGAAGGCTTTCTTATCTCCTCCTGATATTCTCTGGAACTCTGCATTCAGTTGGATATATCTTTCCCTTTCTCCTTTGCCTTTTGCTTCTCTTCTTTTATCAGCTATTTGAAAGGCCTCCTCAGACAACCACTTTGCCTTCTTGCATTTCTTTTTCTTGGGGATGGTTTTGGTCTCCACCTCCTGTACAATGTTATGAACCTCTGTCCATAGTTCTTCAGGCACTCTGTCTACCAGATCTAATCCCTTGAATCTATTTGTCACTTCCACTGTATAATCATAAGGGATTTGATTTAGGTCATACTTGAATGGCTTAGTGGTTTTCCCTACTTTCTTCAATTTAAGTCCGAATTTTGTAATAAGGAGCTGATGATCTGAGCCACAGTCAGCTCCCAGTCTTGTTTTTGCTGACTGTATAGAGCTTCTCCACCCTTGGTTACAAAGAATATAATCAATCTGATTTCAGTGTTGACCATCTGGTGATGTTCATATGTAGAGTCATCTCTTGCGTTGTTGGAAGAGAGTGTTTACTATGACCAGTGCATTCTCTTAGCAAAATTCTGTAAGCCTGTGCCCTGCTTCATTTTGCACTTCAAGGCCAAACTTTCCTGTTACTCCAGGTATCTCTTGACTTCCTACTTTTGCATTCCAATCCCTTATGATGAAAAGGACATCTTTTGGGGTGTTAGTTCTAGAAGGACTTGTAGGTCTTCATAGAACTGTTCAACTTCAGCTTCTTCGGCATCAGTGGTTGGGGCATTGACTTGGATTACTGTGATGTTGAATGGTTTGCCTTGGAAGCAAACCAAGACAATTTTGTCATTTTTGAGACTGCACCCAAGTACTGCATTTCAGACTTTTTGTTGACTCTGAGGGGTACTCCATTTCTTCTAAGGGATTCTTGCCCACAGTAGTAGATATAATGGTCATCTGAATTAAATTTGCCCATTCCTCTCCATTTTAGTTCACTGATTCCTAAGATGTTGATGTTCACTCTTGTCATCTCCTGCTTGACAACATCCAATTTACCTTGATTCGTGGACCTAACATTCCCGGTTCCTATGCAACACTGTTTTTTAGAGCATTGGGCTTTATTTTCACCACCAGACACATTACAGGGAGGGAAAAAGAGGGAAGGGAAACCTCTAAGCTAAAAGAAACTTAAGATACATATCAACTGAGTGCAATGTGTGAAGCTTGTTAGGATACTAATTTGTCAAAATAAACCTTTTTTAATGAGACAGTGGGAAAAATTAGACCATTTATTAAATGTTTGATGAAAAGAGGAATTGTTTTAATTGTTTAGGTATGATAATGATATTGTGGTTAGGAAGGAAAGGACGGAGGGAGAGAAGGAAGGAAGGAAGGAAGAATGTGGCTGGCTTTTGTTGCCAGTTCCTGGGAGGTAACCTCTAAATCCTTGATGTTTCCTAAGTGACAAGAATGTCTTCATTATTCACGGTGGGTCCTTTAGACCCTGCCTGATAGTTTATGTCAAAGAGATGACTCAGGGTAGGGACTGGGCACACCAGAAAGACAAACTGTGAGTCTCATGGTTTCAGCCTGGGCTCTGGGAGCAGAACGGGGGTGGAGATCAAGTTCAACCACATGGGTGATGATTCAATCAATAATGCCTACATAATGAAATCCCAATAAAAGTCTGAACATCAAAGCCTGGGTGAGCATCCTGGGTTGGCAATACTCCTTGCACATACTGCCACATAACAATGCCAAGAAGGTAACTCATCCCTGTGTCCATGAGAACTTTACATTTGGAACCCTCCCCATCCAAGAGTCTGCCCTGTCTATTTCTTCTAATTTGTATCCTTTTCCTGTAATAAAAGTGGTTGTGAATATAATAGGTTTCTGTGAGTTCTATGTGTCCTTCTAGCAAATTATCATACCTGAGGATGGTTTTGAGAAAACACTGAACTCATAGTTAGTGTCAGAAGGACAGTTAGAAAGAAAAGTTCTTGTCTTTAAAGATACATAAGGAAAGATATAAAGATGAATTAGTATGTCATGGATTTACTGAAAAAATAGTCTGGGACAGTGGGGAGGAGGAAATCAAGAGATAGGTGGAACAAGATTAGCCATGTGTAATCACAGAAGCTGGATGCTGGGGTTCATGAAATTATTCTCTCTTCTTTTGTATATGTCTTAAAATTTCCAAAATAAAAATAAGTAGTCATTCATGGATATGAATCCTTATTTTATGGATCCTTATTTTATATGATATGGTAGGTGAAATTCTAAGATGTCTCCCAAGATCATATGCCCATGGTACACACACACCTTTTCCTAGATATTTATTCAAACACAAAGGGAGGTAGTACTGTTTAGGGGGGTTGCAGATGTAACTAAGATCCCAAATCAGTTGACCTTAAGATAGGGAGATAGGGAATTTCCTGGTGATCCAATGGTTAGGACTCAGTGCTCTCAGTGCCAGGGCCTGGAGCTGAATCCTGGTTGGGGAACTAAGATCCTGCAAGCTGCATAGTGCGGACCAGGGGTAAGGGGGAGTGGTGGAGGGAGGAGATTATCCTGGGTGGGCGTGACCTCGTCAGGTGAGGGATTGAAAAGCCTCTTCCTGAAGAAGAAATTCTCAGTAAGATAGATTTGACTCATGAGAGAGATTCCAAACACGGGAGATTCTTTGAAGATGGCTTTGAGAGCAGCCTCTGGCTGACAGCCAGCAAAGAAATGAAGACCTCAGTCTTACAGCTGCAAGGGACAAAATTCTGCCACAACCATGTTATCTTTCAAGAGGAGTCCAAGTTCCAGATGACCACATGGACAGTTCACATCTAGATTTCAACCTTGTAAGATTCTCAGTAAAGAAGTCAACTATTTTGTACAAGACTTTTGACCTACAGAACTGTGAACTGATAAATCTGTGCTGTCGTAAACTGCTATATAATTTGTCACATGGCAGTAGAGAATGAAGGTGCACAATCAAAAAATAAATTATAGTCGTGAAAAATAAAACTTTACACATTTCTAACCAAATACAGAAAAATACATTTGTCACCACAGTACAGGGAAGGATGTCTTAACATACCAAAGGCAAGATTAATAAATTCAACTATATCAAAATGACAAACTTCTGAACTATAAAATGCACCAAAAGATGCAGTGTAAAGAAAATTCATGACTAAGACATGCCATTTGTAAGACATAAAATTACAAATCATATTTTTAAAAGAAACCCAAGGAAAAACAAATCAACAGAGAAAAACAAGAAACAAGCCAACAGAATATGAATTGATAACTCACATAAGAGAAAGCTTCAGCTCAGTTCAGTTCAGTTCAGTTGCTCAGTCGCGTCCGACTCTGTGACCCCATGAATCGCAGCACGCCAGGCCTCCCTGTTCATCACCATCTCCTGGAGTTCACTCAGACTAAACAGCCATCAAGTCAGTGATGCCATCCAGCCATCTCATTCTCTGTCGTCCCCTTCTCCTCCTGCCTCCAATCCCTCCCAGCATCAGAGTCTTTTCCAATGAGTCAACTCTTCGCATGAGGTGGCCAAAGTACTGGAGTTTCAGCTTTAGCATCATTCCTTCCAAAGAAATCCCAGGGCTGATCTCCTTCAGAATGGACTGGTTAGATCTCCTTGCGGTCCAAGGGACTCTCAAAAGTCTTCTCCAACACCACAGTTCAAAAGCATCAATTCTTCGGTGCTCAGCTTTCTTCACAGTCCAACTCTCATATCCATACATGACCACTGGAAAAACCATAGCCTTGACTTTGCCAACAAAGTAATGTCTCTGCTTTTGAGTATGCTATCTAGGTTAATCATAACTTTTCTTCCAAGGAGTAAGCGTCTTTTAATTTCATGGCTGCAATCACCATCTGCAGTGATTTGGGAGCCTCAAAAAATAAAGTCTGACACTGTTTCCACTCTTTCCCCATCTATTTGCCATGAAGTGATGGGACCAGATGCCATGATCTTCATTTTCTGAATGTTGAGCTTTAAGTCAACTTTTTCACTCTCCTCTTTCACTTTCATCAAGAGGCTTTTAGTTCCTCTTCACCTTCTGCCATAAGGGTGGTGTCATCTGCATATCTGAGGTTATTGATATTTCTCCCAGCAATCTTGATTCCAGCTTGTGCTTCTTGCAGCCCAGTGTTTCTCATGATGTACTCTGTATATAATTTCAATAAGCAGGGTGACAATATACAGCCTTGACATATTCCTTTTCCTATTTAGAACCAGTCTGTTGTTCCATGTCCAGTTCTAACTGTTGCTTCCTGACCTGCATCTTAAAAGCTAACAAATATGTAAAAAGATGTCCAACATGGCTACTCATCAGAGAAATGCAAACAGTAATGAAAGGCAATTTTACCTATAATGAACCAACAAAATTAAAAATCCACATACTCCTGAGTTTTGATGAGGATGTAGAGTAACAAAAGCTCTCATGTTGGACTTCCTTGATGGTCCAGTGGTTAAGAGTCAATGCAGGGGACATGGGTTTGATCCCTGGTCTGGGAAGATCCCACATGCCACTGGGCAACTAAGCCTGTGTGCCACAACTGCTGAGCCCGTATTCTAGAGCCTGTGCTCCACAACAACAGAAGCCATCGCAATGAGAAGCTCATGCACTGCAACTTGAGAAAGCCATCACACAGCACCAAAGACCTGGCATGGTGAAAACGAAATTAATTAATTAAACCTTAAAAAAAGAAACTCTTATGTCTTGCTGATGGGGGTGTAAATTGGTTCAGGATTTTGTAGAGCAATGTGATAATATTTAGTAAATTGATGTATATACCTTTTGATCCAGCAATTCTACTCATGGGAATATATTCCAGAGAAAATCTTCTACATAGGCTCAAGTATCTATAAATACTTGAGTATCTAGAAATATTATAGACATTAATAATATCTATAATAATGTCTATAAATAATAATATCTATAAATATTGCAACATGATTTGTAATGTTGAAAACTTATAGGCAATCTAAGTGTCCATTGAAAGGAGAATGAAGGTTATTAAATTTTTGTTTCTTTCCATCCTCAGTATTCTCCTTTAATCTTGACTGGCAACCCACCTGCTAATCTGCAAGAGAACCATGCCAGTTGAAAATGAACTGCTTATTTCACTGGTTCTAAGAGTTAACCATAATTCTCTTAATTGTTGTCTTTCACAGGAAAAAATGTTTTCACTGACTGTGATCTTCAAAGAGAGTCTCTGAATCAAGAGGGATCAAAAGTGGCCAATATATCTGGAAACGCACTTCCACCCAAGGATGGAATGACTTTCTAAAGTGAGCTGGAAACTGCTGAGCTGAGAAAGAATATGGCTAATCCAAGTGAGGCAAATGAATGCTCCTATGCTACTGATAAAAGAGGATTCTTTTGAAATGTGCCCCCAAGTCACATGAGAATTGATTTCATTTAATGAAGTTGATCATAAGCAAAGCTTAGTGTCTAAAAGTCAATCTGTAGGTTCTTCCAAACATACCAGCACAGGATATCATGTCATGCAATTTAGAACACATCCAGATTTTTATATCACCTTCAGAGCCTCCATTTTTATCTTGGTTTTATTTATACTTCCTTATCTCAGATGCGAAAAGTGTGAATAAGACACTGGCTAGTAAAAGTACTCAAAAAGTAGTTTCATATGGATTTTTAAAAATAACAAAAGTGGAGAAAGAAATTTTTGTCTATCTGTCCATGACAAACTTTAAATTTTAAAGCATTTTTACTTTCCATTCTCCCTGGAGAAGAGAATGGCTACCCACTCCAGTATTCTTGCCTGGAAAATCCCATGGACAGAGGAGCTTGGCGGGCTACAGCCTGGGGTTGCAAAGAATCAGACATAATAGAGTTGCACACACATACACAAATACACACACACATATATGCACACACTATCCATTCTAGACCCAATTTATATTTCTTTATTTATATTTGATGTTTATCAAGTAGTACACATTGGAAGCAGATACACACAGTATTATTTATTACTGTATTTCTTGGATACATCTAACACTTTTTATTGCAATAATGGACTAAATTGAACTGGCCGAGATACATTTTTCCATTTTTGCCGATAAGTAGTTGCAACGGAGTAATGTTTTAAAATTCAGATAATATATTTTCCTAAAATATTCCAATGCTATGTATAAGATGCTACAAAGTATATGTGTTTGATTAACAGTTTTATGAATAATCATATCACATAATTTCCCAGATTTATCACAAAATTAAATGAAAATTCTTTGTGGCAGAAGGTTTGTATGAATGTCAAAGTGTTGATTTTTGTTCTCATTTGCTCAGTTTGAACCATGCCACATTGTGACTTGCAAAACCATTTTCTCTTTGTGCTAATTATCCAAAAGTAAGTTCAAAGTGCTTTTCCATTTACCTAAGTGTGCAAAATCAAAAACTTAATTACAAAGTCAAAGTGTTAAGCAAAGGCTCTAAATTTCTTTGATTCCAACCCTAATGACTCTTAACATGATGACTATTTTATCAGGCCAAGGAAGGCTCTACTGCTTAAAGCAATTACCGAGCTCAAGGCAGTAGAGTGCCTCATCATAATAAACTGATGAGAGATTAAAATAACAAGTAAGACCCTGCCTTAGTCTGTTTGGGCTGCTGTCACAGAATACCATAGACTGCGTGGCTTATAAATAACAGAAATTTATTTCTCACAGTTTCAGAGGCTGGGAAGTCCAAGATCAAGGTGCCGAGCAGATTCAGTGTCTGATGAAAACCCACTTCCTGATTTATATGCAGCCATCTTCTTTCTGTGTCCTCACATGGTGGATGGGTCCGGAAAACTCCCTGGGGTCTCTTTATAAGGGCACTAATCCCATTCATGAGGGCTTCAGCCTCATGACCTAATCACTTCCCAAAAGCCCCATCTCCTAATATCATCACCTTAGGGGTTAAGTTGCAGCATATGAGCTTGGAGAGACACCAACATTCAGTTTGTCAGTCAGTTCAGTCACTCAGTCGTGTCGGACTCTTTGCGACCCCATGGACTGCAGCATGCCATCACTAACTAACTGTCCATCACTAACTCCTGGAGCTTACTCAAACTTATGTCCATTGAGTCAGAGATGCCATCCAACCATCTCATCCTCTGTTGTCCCCTTCTCCTCACACCTTCAATCTTCCCCAGCATCAGGGTCTTTTCAAATGAGTCCGTGCTTCAAATCAGGTGGCCAAAGTATTGGAGTTTCAGTTTCAGCATCAGTCCTTCCAGTGAATATTCAGGACTGATTTCCTTTAGGATGGACTGGTTGGATCTCCTTGCAGTCCAAGGGACTCTCAAGAGTCTTCTCCAACACCACAGTTCAAAAGCATCAGTTCTTCGGTGCTCAGCTTTCTTTATAGTCCAACTCTCACATCCATACATGACTACTGGAAAAACCATAGTCTTGACTAGAAGGACCTTTGTTGGTAAATTAATGTCTCTGCTTTTTAATATGCTGTCTAGGTTGGTCATAACTTTCCTTCCAAGGAGCAAGCATCTTTTAATTTCACGGCTGTACTCACCATCTGCAGTGATTTTGGAGCCCCCCAAAATAAGGTCTGTCACTGTTTCCACTGTTTCCCCATCTATTTGCCATGAAGTGATGGGATCAGATGCCATGATCTTTAGTTTGTATGTTTACTTTATACGACATTTAGGGGGAAATTGGTAGTATCATATCTTCAAAAGTCAGTACAAGAATTGGAGGGTCTGCCCATGGTAGTCATCCTTTCTGAACCACAGCCCTGCTCCAGTGGACCTGAGCTCTCCTTTTGCCATCATGTGGCCAAAATGTTGGTTGTCACCTTTCTGGCAACCTCCACATGAGTTCCACACCAATTTCTGTTCTCCTGATAATTCAGTTGGGCTAAAGCATTTGGAAGTGACTTGGATTTCCTGAGGTAGATGTAGGAAGGGATTACATCATGCCCAGCAAAGCAAATCCATCTTGCTATGCCTTGCTTCCATGCCCCACTGTTCACCTCACCGCAAGATCACCCCATCCTGACCACCCCTAGCAGGGTTCTATCATCTCCTTTCTTCTGTTTCTCCAGCCTTTTGCTCCAGGTTCTTGCCCCATCCTTAATATCTCAGCTGATTCTTTTTCTTTTTTCTCTTCTTCCAGTTTTATTGAGATATAATTGACATACAGCACTGTATAAGTTTAAGGTGTACAGCATAATGATTTGACTTACATACATCATGAAATGAATATCGTAATAAATTCAGTGAATATACATCATCCCATACACACACAAAAATAAATAGAAAGTTGTGTTCAGCTGATTCTTACTAAAGAAGGTTAACCCTCTCAATAGTCCAAACTTGTCCCCCATCATCTATTCAGCAAAGGATCCTCCGTTTATGGGATCCCCCCTCCTTAGGGTCCAGAGAGGGATTTCAATTAAAACTATAAAAATGTTTTGTGTTCTCTCACATCTATCTACCTGCCCTGGCTGCCTCACAGGATTCAGAGATAATACATGTGGAAAAAAATGTTTTAACCATAACACGCTATATACTTTTTCTCTGATTCTTTATTCTGAACTTCACATTTTAAAAATGACACGACTGGAGCCCAGGGAGTTAAATAACTTGCCCAAACAGTTTAAAGACTGACTTTAAACGTGCTCTCTAGTCTTCTGCCCTATTACTCCTCCCATAAATCTGTAATACCTTGGATAATTTATGGGTTTCTCAGCTTTCCCACACTCCATTAATTTGGGGTTGAACATGACCTGCTTCTTGGGGTCTCCACCACACTCATGAACATACATGTGATCATTTACACAGATCTTATAGTTAAGGAAATGGATGTGAAGGCTATTCACTCTTTTACTAATTCATTTGTTCCACAGATAAGCACCTACTACGTGCCAGGTACTGTTCTAAACTCTGAGGATATAGCAATAAACAGAAGAGTCAGAAAACCCATGCCCTCATGGGCTTCATATTCTAGTGGGAAAAAGATACAATAAGCAAATACATAAAATATTTAACATCATGAAAAATGCTATAAAGAAGATAAACCAGGGAAGGGGGATAGGGAGTATCACAGGGGAGAGGGAGGAGGTTGGAATTTTAAATAAGGTAGTCACAAAAGTGTTCCCTGAGGGGGTGACGTTTTACCAAAGAGCAGAAAGAGATGAAGTGTCAAACCATGCAGCTATTGGGAAAAGGGTATTCCTAACAGAAGAAAAAGCCAGTGCAAAGGCCCTGCACAAGAAGCAGGCACTTTCAAGGAGCAATTTGGAGTCAGTGTTGTGAGAACAAAATGAACAAAAGAAAAATCAGCAGAAGAGAGCAAAGGGGTGACAGGGGTATCAGTGTGGAGGCCCTTGTGGGTCATAATAAGGACTTTGGCTTTTAATCTCAATGGCAGGGCAGCCAGTGGAGAGATGTGAATTGAGACACGACTTCCTCTTCCACATCATTCCTGCTGTCTTCTCCCTCTACCACCACCCACTCTAAGTCTCAGGATGAGGGTGTCAAGTCATCCAGGTCCAAGTGGGAAGTTCAAGCATCACTTCTCCTTTCACTGGGATATCTGCTCTTTAAAACTATCATTCTTGGCAAGAAAAAAGCTTAATTAAAGACTTTTTGAGAATATGGGGAAGTGTTTTCCAAGACCCCCGTGGGTTGCCTGAAGTCTCTTTGCAGAACAAGAGGTTAAAAAAGTAGGAAGTAGGTTAGGAGAGGCAGCTGGCAAAGAAAGTGTTGAGGAAGTTAGGAAACGGGGGTTATTGCACAGGTAAAGGGTAGAAGTGGAGCTAGAACACAAGTAGAGACTCCTTACCCAATACTTCCTTGCCATTGCTTACTGTTTCTATAATAAACTTACAGACATCAAGGGGCAGAGGGAGGGTGGGTTGAACTGGGAGATTGGGATTGACATACATACATTATTACGTATAAGATAGAGGGACTTCCGTGGTAGTACAGTGGCTAAGAATCCACCTACCACTGCAGAGGACATGGGTTCAATCCCTGGTCCAGGAAGATCCCACATGCTGTGTAGAAACTAAGCCCGTGTTCCACAATCACTGAACCCTCGCTCTAGAGCCTGTGAGTAGCAACTACTGAGCCTGGCACCTAAAGCCTGTGATCCACAACAAGAGAAGCCACCACAATGAGAAGCTCATGGACCACAATGAGGAGTAGTTCCCACTCGCTGCAACTAGAGAAAAGCCCACGCAGCAACAAAGATCCAGTACAGCTCTAAATAAATAAATAAAATTAGTTTTAAAAATAGACAACTAATGAGAACATACTATATAGCACAGGGAACTCTATTCAGTACTCTGTGGTGACCGAAGTGGGAAAGAAATATATAAAAGAGAGGATATATGTATGTGTATAGCAGATTCACTTTGCTGTACAGAAGATATTAACACAACATTGAAAACAACTATACTCCAAAAAACGTTTTTTTCTAAATAGACAGAAAATCTAAAATAGATAAGTGAGGCTCACCACACTAAGAAGTTTCTGCTCAGCAAAGAAAACCATCAGCAAAATGAGAGGGACCCTCTGGAATGGGAGAAAATAGATGCAAATCATATATCTGATGAGAGATTAATATCCAAAATATATGAAGAACATAAATAACTCAATAACAACAAAAAATTTTTTTTGTTTAAAAAATGGACAGAGGTAGGATTTCCCTGGCAATTCAGTGGTTGGAACACCAAGCTCCCAATACAGGGGGCACAGTTTCAATTCCTGGACAGGGAACTAAGATCCCACATGCTGCATGGCACAGCCAAAGGAAAAAAAAGAAAATGGGAAGAGGACATGAACAGATATTTTTCCACAGAAGGTATGCAAATGGAAAACAGGTACCTGAAAAAGTGCCCACCGTCACTAACCACCAGGGAAATGCAAATCAAAACCACAAGGAGATTACAACTTAACATCTGTTAGAATGGCTGTCATCAAAAAGACAAGACATAATTATTGGCAAGAATGTGATAAAAAGAAAACCCTGGTCTACTGTTGATAGGAATGTAAATTGGTAGAGCCATTATGAGAAATAGTATGGAGTTTCTTCAAAAAAATAAAAAAACTACCATATTATCCAGAAACTCCACTTCTGAGTATACATGAGAAGGAAATGAAATTGAAGAAACAGATGCATCCTTATATTCACTACAGCATTATGTATGATAGACAAGATATGGAAAAAACCTAGGTGCCCATCAATAGGTAAAGAAAATGTGATATAGATACACAGTGGAAAACATAGGCAGTATGTTCTTTGAGATAAATCACAGGAATACCCTCTTCGACCCACCTCCTAGAGTGATGGAAATATAAACAATGGAATATCATTCAGGCAGGAGAAAGGACAGCCTGCCATTTGCAACATGTATGGACCTTGAGGACATTATGCTAAGCGAAATAAGTTAGATGAAGAAAGACAAATGCATTACTGCATGATCTCCTATGTGGAATCTAAAAAACTTAAATTCATAGAAACAGATCAGATGGGTGGTTGCCAGAGGCCTGGAAATTGAGAGTAGGGAGAAATGGATGAATGTGGTCAAAAGGTACAAACTTCCAGTTATAAGAAAAATAAGATCTGGGGACATAATGTACAGCATGCTAACTATAGTTAACAATACTGTATTGTATGCTCAAAAGCTAAGAGAGTAAATCTTAAAATTTCTCATCATAAGAAAAAATAACTACAGAAATTAATGGATGTTAACTTACTGTGATGATCGTTTCACAATATATACAAATGTTAAATTATTATGTTGTACATCTTAAACTAACATAATGTTATATGTCAATTATATCCCAATTGCTGTTGCTAAGTTGCTAAGTTGCTTCAGTCGTGTCCGACTCTGTGTGACCCCATAGACGGCAGCCCTCCAGGCTCCCCCATCCCTGGGATTCTCCAGGCAAGAACGCTGGAGTGGGTTGCCATTTCCTTCTCCAATGCATGAAAGTGGAAAGTGAAAGTGAAGTCGCTCAGTCGTGTCCGACTCTTAGCAACCCCATGGACTGCAGCCCACCAAGCTCAATAAAAAATGGGAAAAAAATTAAAATTTTCCATTTACGTAAAAAAAGAGAAACCCATGCCCTTATGGACTTCACATTCTAGTCTATTTATCAACCCTACAAGACACAAAGGTCCTGAAAGGGAATACCGAGGCAGCTCTCCTCAGGAGAGAAGTTCTGTGGTCCATGCTGTGCTGTGCTATGCTTAGTCGCTCAGTTATGTCTGACTCTTTGTGACACTATGGACCTGCTAGGCTCCTCTGTCCATGGGATTCTCCAGGCAAGAATACTGGAGTGGGTTGTCATGCCCTCCTCCAGGGGATCTTCCAACTCAGGGATCGAACCCACGTCTCACGTCTCTTGCACTGGCAGGCGGGTTCTTTACCACTAGCACCACCCATGGGTAGGACTCATCAGAGAGATGGGAGTGACCCCTGAGCACTCTCCTGATGGAACCTGGGAGTGATTCTTCTTCAGGGCAGGATCCATGCTGGCTGATCCAGTGTAGCTTCAGTCTAGACATTGATGTTGGAGCCTGGGTTTCAGCCCAACTTTCCCAGGCATCTTTCTATCAGGTATGTTCAGCTTCTAAAAATCTTTCCTACACTAGGTCCCTTGTCTTACACTAAAGCACTTGTCTCCCACACATTCCCTTATTTCCTTCCGAAGCCCTGGAAGTCAGAAAACACAGTCAGAGGGACAAAGTGTTACCGGGGCCTGAGAAGCTGAGTTTCTGGCCTTTAATTAACTTGCTTCCCTTTCCCAGTGAGCCAGAGCTCCTTGACATGGCCGTCCCTATGTATTCTTTGGAAGGAATGATGCTAAAGCTGAAACTCCAGTACTTTGGCCACCTCATGCGAAAAGTTGACTCATTGGAAAAGACTTTGATGCTGGGAGGGGTTGGGGGCAGGAGGAGAAGGGGACGACAGAGGATGAGATGGCTGGATGGCATCACTGACTTGATGGACGTGAATCTGAGTGAACTCTGGGAGTTGGTGATGGACAGGGAGGCCTGGCAGGCTGCGATTCATGGGGTTGCAAAGAGTTGGACACGACTGAGCGACTGAACTGAACTGAACTGAGGCATTCTGAGGTTTCTCCATATTTTATTTCTGGAAGAGTATAGTAAAAAAGTTACCAGTTGATGGCTTTTTTTCTGACAGTTCACCATCAGCCATTACTGTGCATTTAGTTACCACTTAGTGAGAACCTGCTGTGTACATGTCAATAACTGCATTATGTGATTTACATACATTTCTCAAGAACTATGAAGGGCTTGAGGTTATACCCTCCTTGCAAGCTAATAAGTTAGGCTGCCACACTTTGATGGATGCTGCAGAAGACAGGATCGGAGACAAAGCATAGCTTACTACTCCCAACAGAAGCAGTAGACCCTATCATCATTTGCCTGGTTTCCCAAGGTCCAGTTGCCCAAAGGTGAGGTGGCGAAGGCCAGGTGAAGCCTGCACAGACATAGTGGGTTGCATTCCAGGAGGGGAACCCCAAGCTTAAGGGACCCAAATCTTTTATAATGGGCATTAAGTCTGCCGGACCTTTGCCCTGGACAGAGACATTGTCCTTATTTATACATGACAGCAAGCAGTCTGCCTGCCCTCTGCTCCAGAGGGCAGTATCTCCAGATACTCCAGAGACAGTATCTCCAGTTTCTAAAGCTGCATGGTCCAGAACCAAAGTTCTCTTTTCATGATCCGTGCCTCTGCTCACAAACCCAGCAGATATGCAAGAGACCTATGGAAATTTGTCTCTCAACAATGTTATCCCATTTAAGCTGACATAAGCATTGTTTCTCCATTTTTCAGATGAGGAAAATGAGGCAAGAAGCTAAATTGTTCAGAACTGCACAATGTAGGTGGCAAGGTCTGTGTGAGCCCAAAGCCGGGGCCACATCCTTGAGTATGCAGGGCAAATAATAGTCAGGCACCCACTGTGTCAGACATGGAAGACACCAAGAACTGAAGGGCACAGCCCTGCCTCTGAAAAAGGCTTCCAACTAGGAGACAGAATGTGCCTGCCACACCCCTCAACAGCGTGGGTAGACCTGAGTGGACATCCAGAGTCACCTCTAACCACCTCCAGCACAGATGGTCTTTCCCACTTCTCTCTCCCTTTCTCTCTCTCTCACACACACACATACGCGCACACACGTGCAAGGACAGCTTGCTAACCTATATTTGTTAGAAGTTGTTCTCTCTTTGGTGCTTTCTATTGCTTATCTGCTAGAAGGCAATGAAATAAATAGAGTAAATCAAATACTAATATATATATAATATATATTATATATACTTTTTCATATTCTTTTCCATTATAAGTTATTATAAGATATTGGCTATAGTTACCTGTGCTACACAGTGGGTCTTGGTTGTCCCTCTATTTTATATATAGTAGTGTGTCTGTTAATCTCAAACTCCTAATTTATCCCTCACCCCTTTCCCCTTTAATAACCATAATTTTTTTTTCTATATCAGTGAGTCTAATTCTGTTTTGTAAACAAATTCATTTGTAACTCAGAGGCCATTAAATTCATTTGTAACTCAGAGGCCATTTCTTATCCAGTCTGCCACTTATGGCTATGTGAGTTTAAATAAGCCACTTAACCTCTCTGCATATATGTGAAATGTGGTTAACAATACCTGCCCTGCCTACCTCACAAATTTGTTGGATGAACGAAATGAACATGAAAGAGCTTTGAAAACTACAAAGTGTTACATGACTGAAAGGTGTAAGACATACACAGTCAAATGATTTTCAACAAATGCACAAAAGCAATCCAATGGCGAAAACAAGCCCTCTCAATAAATGGTGGTGGAGTAACTGGACATCTATATGGAAAACTAAATTAACCTTGCTCCCCTACCTCACACTATACAAATGTACAATGTGGGCTTTTTCACAAACAAACACTTCTGGAAACATTACAGATTCTCCAGTAAATAAAATAGACAATTCATCATTAAATATTACTAATGTGATTTAGTTTTGCTAAGTCAACTGTAAATTTATTTATTGTTACTTGAAGGATAATTGCTTTATAGTATTGTGTTGGTTTCTGTATCACAACATTGTTAATCAGCTATACCCCAATACAAAATAAAAAGATTTTTAAAAACAATGCCTTATACTGTTGTCAAGGACCTTAAACACTGATTTCTTTACTTAACTTGTCAGGCTAACCATGTATGTAATAACAGAGCAAAGAGTTAGTTTTCTTATCAAGCAGATAAGATTTACTATCTTTACCTTAGCTAGGTGGAAGAGAGGGGAGCAGGAGGAGAAATTTTCCTACAGTGGATTACATGAACTCTGTGTTTAAATCTTGATTGAAGCAGAGTGGAAAAAAAATTATTGGTGGCTTGGCTCCACTTGTTACTGTTCTGACATCCAGCTGTGGAAGTGCACTCACATTCTGAGATGGAGGGCAGCCCTCAGGCCTTGTCAGGACTGTAGCTTCTTATCAGGGACCCAAATATAGAGCCCCTTCTTTCCCCCAATACTTCTCCGAGATGACATCCAGGCCTCTAGGTGGGCTTTCAAGACTGCACCTGTCCACCCTAGAGAGTTACAGAAATTCCCCACATATCAGGAACTGGGGAGGGGTAATCTGAGTCATGGCTTTTGTCGTTCTCCTCAATTCTCAGGAAGACTCCTCTCTCACAGAGGGAAAGGCAGGAGGAGGGGGAAAAAAAAGGCAAGAAAATTCAACTCAACAAGGAACTTGTTAGACTCTCTCAGTGAAAGTGAATTTGTAACCAATGGAAAATATTCAAAACTTGCATGATGTAGTAAGCAATTGTGCGCTTAGTTGCTCAGTTGTGTCCAATTCTTTGTGACCTTTGGATTGCAGGCTGCCAGGCTTCTCTGTCCGTGGAGTTTTCCAGGCAAGAATACTGGAGTGCATTGCCATTTCCTTCTGGAGGGGATCTTCCTGATCCAAGGATCAAACCACTGTCTCTTGTGTCTCCTGCATCACAGGCAGACTCTTTACCTGCTGAGCCATCAGGGAAGCCCTTGTAGTAAGCAACGGAAAATATTAACAAGTTGTGTCATATAGGAGTTTCACGGTTGTTTTCTCATAGCCCTTAGAGAGTCAGTCTCACAAAATTCGATCTTTATTTATTGTTAAGAATTTTCTAGGGCTGCCAGAACAAAGTACTGCATGGCTTAAAACAACAAAAATTTATTGCCTCACAGTTCTGGAGCTTATAAGTCTGAAATTGGGGTGTTGGTGGGGCCATGCTCTCTCTAGAACCTATGGGAGACCTTCCTTGCTTCTTCTAGCTTCTGCCGGTTTGCCAGCAGTCTCTGGCCTCCCACTCCAGTCTCTGTGTTTGTCATCACATGGCACTCTCCCTGTGTCTCCCTCTCTTCACATGCCCGTCTTCCTTTAAGGACACCACTCATGTTGGGTTAGGGGTCCACGCAACTCAAGGATGACTATGCCCTCCTCATATTAACTAATACATCTACAATAACCTTATTTCCAAATCAGGTCACATCCTAAGGTATTGGAGGTTAGGGCTTCCAAGACATCTTTTTTCTTGCCTGCGAGGGGAGAGATGTAGGAGGATACAATTCAGTCTATAACATTATCAAAGGACATCAGCTCATACAAGAAGTCACACACAGGATCCAAAATACATTTTCCTACTTAGAAGGAAAAAATCTAAACTCAAAAAAAAATCATAAACTGTTGTAAGATGCAGAATTTTGAAAACTTAAAGTTTTACAGAAAGAATTCAAGGGCCAGTTGAATATTCCATTCAGGTTAATAGCATGGAGCATATCAGAATGCAAGATTAAAAAGTTGACAAAGAGAGATCAAAAAATAAAGGTCGTATATTATAGTAAAACAGAAAATGAAACAATAGGTAATATAGTCTAGTGTCAAATCAACTTCTGGTTTCAAGCAGTTTACCATGTCTGCAATGCCATAATCTAAACCATTTTCTTCATTTATGGTGGCATCTGAGTACTTCCTTTCTAAAGTCAATCACAGAATCCCAACATGGTTATATGTCCACATAATCTGATTTAACATGAAATAATTTGTTTAGATTATGTAGTCAGTGCTACATTTAGCTACCATAACTAGAAAAAGAACAGATGTGAGAGGAGGTCTATTTATTTAGGTTTTTCACTACTGTGAAATTTTAATCCTCAACCTATAAAATGTACCCTAATTAAATTCCTCATGGACAGAACAAGTGAGAAGGACAAAGTGCACTATGTGCGTGATTGAATTTTGGTCAACCTCATCATAATATAAACCAAGAGTCAGCAAGCTTTATTTGTAAAAGAGCCAGATAGCAAATGTTTAAGGCTTTGTGGGCCGTATGGTCTCTGTGGCAACTCTCCAGCTCTGCTGTTGTTGTGCAAAAGCAGCCACAGACAATACGTAAATAAATGGGTGGTGTGGCTGTGTTCCAATAAAACTTTATTTAGGAAAACAGACAATCAGACAGAGGTCAACATGTGAAGACACAGGTAGAAGACAGCCATCTACAAGCCAAGGAGAGAGGTCTCAGAAGGAACCAACTCTGCTGATGCCTTGATCTGGGATTTCTAGCCTCCAGAACCGTGAGAAAATATATTTCTGCTATTAAAAAAAATCATAGGCATGAGGCTAGATTTGGTACCGGGTCCTAGTTTACTGATCCCTAGATTAAATATACTAAAAGACAGCTTGTCCTGTAAACTAAACTTGTAAGGAGTTCTTTATGACATGAAAAAGTCCTTTCTTCCCCTATTCCCCTACCACCACCGCCCCCCACTTTTAAAAAAAACTGAATTTAGAATATTGGATTTGCTTTAAACAAGGCAAACACATACTGAACGTGCTTTCCACTGGAAGGAATCCTGAGCAGTGATTTTGCTTAGTCTCTTCACTTCAAATATACCTGTGCCTAAATTATCTCAGAAAGATGAGGCAGATGAGGATAAAGGCTCACTAAAAGTGGCATAAAAGATTAAAAATGCTGTGCTAAGGCAGCACTGCCTCTAAGAAAGGGCTTGTGGCTTTAAGAGCTGAGAATTTGATGATCCACTAAGGGCTGCAAGAAAGAGAGATCCATAATTGCTTGAATAGTCTATGCCCTACTCAAAATAAAATTATTTTTCCTAATAGCTAATCCCAAACTCTTGGTGCTACTTAAACCCATCGGGCAGCTCTTAAAGCTACAAGCCCTTGCGTAGAGACAGTGATGTCTTAGCACAGCACCTGTAATCTTTTATGCCTCTTTTAGTGAGCCTCTATCCTCATCCAACTCTCCTCCCTGCAACATTCCAAAGGTATAATATTAAAGAAATTAAATCATTATTGGACTGGTTAAAATATGGTTTTAAAATACCCATTATTTAGTCCTTTAACATATTTGGCTTCCTCTGCAAAGCTCATGTGGGAACTTGTGAGAGAGAAGTAGCAAAATCCACAGGGAGGATGGGGTGGGAGGTGGGAGGGAGACTCAAGAGGGAAGGGACATATGTATACCTGTGGCTGATTCACATTGATATATGGCAGAAACCAGCACAATATTGTAAAGCAATTATCTTGCAATAAAAAAATTTTTTTAAGATTTTTTTAAAAAAGAAAGGAAAACAGTCCACAGGGAAATGTAAGGAGACAATCACCTGCAGGAGGAAAGGCTTGGCACAGTTGGTACTCCACTAACCTGGTACATGTGGCTTCCCTGTGAAGCTTCTAGGCCCCTCACTGCATGGCACCTTGCAAGGCCCCAGGGAGGAGTCCAAGCTATGTATTCACACACTCAGACATTTCTGTAAAATCTGCAAAAGTCAGTGTCTTAGTTCAGGCTGATATATATATATATATATATTTTTTTTTTTTTTTTTTTTTAAGGTATCATGGAGTGGGTGGCTTAGACAACAAACATTTCTTTCTCACGGTTCCGGAGGCAAGATCAAGGTGCAGGCAGATCCGGTGTGTGGTTAGAGCCCACTTCCTGGTTGGCTGTTTTCTTGTTGTATCCTCATCTGGCACAGAGCAGAGGGAGGGAAAGCAAGCTCTCCTGCATTTTTGGTTTCTTTTTCTTTTTTAAGTTGGAGTATAATGGCCTTACAATGTTGTGTTAGTTTCTCCTTTACAGTGAAGTAAATCAGCCATATGTATACATATATCCCCTCCCTCCTGAATCTCCCTCTCACCCCCTGCCCTCACCCCACCCCTCTCGGCCATCACAGAGCACCAAGCTAAGCTTCCTGTGCTCTACAGCATGTTCCCACTAGCTATTTTACACGTGTGGTGGTGTATACATATCAATCCCCCTCTCCCAATTCGTCCCTGCCTCCCCTTCACTCCTGTATCCACAAGTCCATTCTCTATGTCTCTACCTCTATTTCTGCCCTGGAAATAGTTTCATCTGTACCATTCTTGTAGATTCCATATATATGCATTAAATCAATGCTGGAGAGGGTATAGGGGAAAAGGAACCAGCTTCCTACACTGTTGGTGGGAATGTAAATTGATACAGCCACTATGGAGAACAGTATGGAGGGCCTTAAAAAAACTAAAAATAAAACTACCCAGCAATCCCACTACTGGGCATATACCCTGAGAAAACCATAATTCAAAGAGACTCATGTACCCCAATGTTCATAGCAGCACTATTTACAATAGCCAGGACATAGAAGCAACCTAGATATTGTCCATCAACAGATGAATGGATAAAGATGTGGTACATGTATACAATGGAATATTGCTCTTGTGATTTTTTATAAGGGTACTAACTCCATTTGTGAGGATTCTGACTTAATTACCTCCCCAAAGCCTCACCTTCTAATCACACTGCAAGTTAGGATTTCAGTATATTAATGGGGGGAGGGGGACACAAACTTTTGGTCCATGGCAGTCAGATACTAAAATTACAAGCAACTACACCATGATAAACTGTGGAAAATTCTGAAAGAGATGGGAATACCAGACCACCTGACCTGCCTCTTGAGAAACCTATATGCAGGTCAGGAAGCAATACTTAGAACTGGACATGGAACAACAGACTGGTTCCAAATAGGAAAAGGAGTATGTCAAGGCTGTATATTGTCACCCTGCTTATTTCACTTCTATGCAGATACATCATGAGAAACACTGGGCTGGAAGAAGCACAGGCTGGAATCAAGATTGCTGGGAGAAATATCAATAACCTCAGACATGCAGATGACACCACCCTTATGGCAGAAAGTGAAGAGGAACTAAAACGCCTCTTGATGAAAGTGAAAGAGGAGAGTGAAAAAGTTGGCTTAAAGCTCAACATTCAGAAAATGAAGATCATGGCATCCAGTCCCATCACTTCATGGCAAATAGATGGGGAAACAGTGGAAACAGTGTCAGACTTTATTTTGGGGGGCTCCAAAATCACTGCAGATGGTGATTGCAGCCATGAAATTAAAAGACGCTTACTCCTTGGAAGAAAAGTTATGACCAACCTAGATAGCATATTCAAAAGCAGAGACATTACTTTGCCAACAAAGGTCTGTCTAGTCAAGGCTATGGTTTTTCCAGTGGTCATGTATGGATGTGAGAGTTGGACTGTGAAGAAAGCTGAGCGCTGAAGAATTGATGCTTTTGAACTGTGGTGTTGGAGAAGACTCTTGAGAGTCCCTTGGACTGCAAGGAGATCCAACCAGTCCATCCTAAAGGAGATAAGTCCTGAGTGTTCATTGGAAGGACTGATGCTGAAGCTGAAACCCCAATACTTTGGCCACCTGATGCAAAGAGTTGACTCATTGGTAAAGACCCTGATGCTGGGAAGGACTGGGGGCAGGAGGAGAAGGGGACGACAGAGGATGAGATGGCTGGATGGTATCACCGACTCGACGGACATGAGTTTGGGAGTTGGTGATGGACAGGGAGGCCTGGCGTGCTGCGATTCATGGGGTCGCGAGGAGTCGGACATGACTGAGCGACTCAGCTGAACTGAACTGAACAAGATATTGAATATAGTTCCCTGTGGCCCTTGTTATTTATCATTCTCCAATGTACTCTTCGTGACACTTTTCCTCCTGTAATGTAGTGGTGGAGTGGCAGTGGACATTCTTAAGAAATATCCGCTTCAAACTGGATTTACTTCTGAATAAATGTTCACACTCAAATCTTAGATATTTTTTCCTTAAAATGAGTTCTCACTCACCCCCAAACACACACACACACACACACACACACCTGTCTCTGTATCCTGATTATAACCTCAGAAAAAAAAAAAAAAAAGAATGTGGTTGTAACACATTGGACGGAAACGAAATCATCTAGATTGCACCTGTATGGAGAAAATGTGGCCCCCAAAGGGGCATAGTCAGGCTCCAGACTAGAAAAGGAAGCCCAGAAACCCAAAGTGGGCCATGTTTATCTGACACTAGCTGAGAAGAAACACACACAACCAGGAAGAACAAGTCTTTGAACTTACTCACCACACCTCCCCTTGGCTCTACCCTTAGTGCTTTCTTACATAACAGCTCACTCATGTCTCCAAATTCCCTCAACGAGAAGTTACTATGGTTAAGAGCCGTGACTCTTCTGGCAACTGAAACAGAATATCCTCCATGCCAAAAAATGGATAAATTGGCATTCTGCCTCTTTCAAACATGGCTAAGCCCCTTCAGAGTATAAACAATGCTGTGACCATGGAAACCACAATTCAGGCTCTAGATCCACAAGACTGAAGCCAACCTGGTCAGCCTGGTCTGGGCAGCTAGCCAAACCCAAGGAACAGTCCTTTATCTTGATGTCGCCACCTCCAAACCATGGCACTTTAGAGAAAAGGTGATATCTGGGAAACCAGATGGACCCTAAAACTGTTTTTAATTAGACCACCACAATCATGCCACCTCCAGGCAGGCAGTCCCCCCAAAAAAAGAGATTAATAAGTTCCCAAAACATATTCATAATTCTTTGGTGATATAAGAGAATCTCAAACTTTGTATGCTGCTGCTGCTGCTAAGTCATTTCAGTCGTGTCCGACTCTGTGCGACCCCACAGACGGCAGCCCGCCAGGCTCCTCCGTCCCTGGGATTCTCCAGGCAGGAACACTGGAGTGGGTTGCCATTTCCTTCTCCAATGCATGCATGCATGCTAAGTTGCTTCAGTCGTGTCCGACTCTATGTGACCCTATGGACAGCAGCCCACCAGGCTCCTCTGTCCACAAGATTCACTAGGCAAGAATACTAGAGTATAGGGAAATAAATTTTCTACTGGTTATCACTGAAGAAAAATCCTCTGCTATGGTTCCAAAGACTGACTCTTTTCAATTCTCCACCTCTTAAGCCTACAACCCTCTCTTCTGATCACACCTACTATATGCCAGGCACCAAATATATTTTCCATTCTCCCAGCTGCCTTGCCAAGTTAATATTATTGCTTACACAGACAATGAAACTAAGTCTCCTAGTAACTGAGTAAAGTGAAAAATGAAAGTCGCTCACTTGTGTCCGACTCTTTGCAACCCCGTGGACTATACAGTCCATGGAGTTTTCCAGGTCAGAATACTGGAGTGGTAGCCTTTCCCTTCTCCAGGGGATCTTCCCAACCCAGGGATCAAACCCAGGTCTCCTGCATTGCAGGTGGATTCTTTACCAGCTGAGCCACAAGGGAAGTTGAGTAACCTGTCCATAATTACAAAACCATGAAGTGGTCAAGCCAAAATTAGAATAATGCTTTTCAAAGTATTCTGCTCTCTCAAAATTGCTAGCATTTTCCAGACTATTTGAATCCAGAGTAAGTGGTGGGATTTCAGTTCTATTGTTTATTCTTTTCTAAAAAGTAAGAATGTATTGACAATAGGTGTTAGGCGCCTAGGAATTCACCTGTGAGTAGAGTGGCAAAAGGGAAAAGGCATAAATGAAAATATGTTACTTAAAAAAAATACTTCTCCAAAGAAGACATACAGATGGCTAAAAAGCATATGAAAAGATGCTCAACATCACTAATTATTAGAGAAATGCAAATCAGAACTATGATGAGGTATCACCTCACACTTGTCAGTCAAAATGGCTATCATCAAAAAATCTACATACAATAAATGCTGGAGAGGGTATGGAGAAAATGGAACTCTCCTACATGGTTGGTTGGAATGTAAATTGGAGAATGCCACTATAGAGAAGAGAATGGAGGTTCTTTAAAAACCTAAATATAGAGCTACCACACGATCCAGCAATTCAACTCCTGGGCCTACATCCAGAGAAAACTATAATTCAAAAAGATACCTGGACACTCCAGTGTTCAGGGCAGCACCATTTACAAAAGCCAGGACATGGAAGCAACCTAAATGTCCATCAACAGCAGAATGGATAAAGAAGTTGTGAAACATATATACAATGGAGTATTACTCAGCTATTAAAAAAAAAAGAAGAAAATAACATTATTTGCAGCAACATGGATAGAGTTAGAGATAGTCATACTGAGTAAAGTAAGTCAGAGAAAGATACCATATGATATTGCTTATATGTGGAATCTTTAAAAATGGTACAAATGAAATTGTTCATAAAACAGAAATAGAGTCACAGATGTAGAAAACAAACATTTGGTTACCAGGAAGGAAAGGAACAGGGAGGAGGGATAAGTTGGGAGACTGGGATTGACATATACACACCACTATCTATGAAATAGATAACTAATAAGAACCTACTGTACAACACAAGTAACTCTGATGCTCTGCAGTGGCTTCCCTGGTAGCTCAGTGGTAAAGAATCTGCCTGCAATGCAGGAGGCCCGGGTTCGATCCCTGGGTCAGGAAGATCCCCTGGAGAAGAAAAGGGCCACTCCAGTATTCTTGCCTAGGAAATCCCATGGATAGAGGAGCCTCTTGGGCTACAGTTTGTGAGGTCCCAAAGAGTCGGACACTACTACGTTCACTTTCACTTTCACTGGCTTTTATTAGGAGACCATGTCAATACATTCCAGTATTCTTGCATGGAGAATGCCTGGCAATGTATTCTAGTATTCTTGCCTGGAGGAGCCTGGCAGGCTACAGTCCATAGGGTTGCAAAGAGTTGTACACAACTGAAGCAACTGAGCAATCATGCCCAATGGCTTATATGGGAAAAGAATCTAAAAAAGAGTGGATATATGTATATGTATCATTGATTCACCTTGCTGGATACCTGAAACTAGCACAACATTGTAAATCAGCTATACTCCAATAAAAAAATGTGATTAAAAGTAAAATAAATATAAAGGTTTTAGATATAATTAAAATTTTTTACTGCCACTTCAAAATTTCAGAAGAGGAAATCTCTTTTAGATGGAAGATTCTTGGCTTCACTAGATACCATGGAACCTCTGGGGTACTGATAACATTCTCTACCTTGATTGGTTTCACAGCTGTATACTTATATGAAAGTTCATGAATTGTGCCCTTTACTGAATGTATATTATATCTCATTTATTTAATAAAGAGCATGGTAGAAGACAGTGTGTACAGAAAACTTGCATTTGCATAAGAAGGAATGGAGAGACTCTAAGTACATGATTGTGTGTGTGTGTGTGTGTGTGTGTGTGTGTGTGCTCAGTCACTAGGTCATGTCTGACCCTTTCGCGACACCATGACTGTAGCCTTCCAGGCTCCTCTGTCCATAGGATTTCCCAGGCAAGAATACTGGTGTGGGTTGCCATTTCCTTCTCCAGGGATTGGATTAAGCATATGATGTGTCTGGATTGATGCAGAGAGAGCTGGCAACAATGGTTGTTTGGGGCACTGAGTGATGACATAAGGAGGATGGAGGCTCTTTTGCACTGTATATCCTCCTGCATTTGATGAATTTTTACTATCTGAATGGTTGATCTATATTAAAAATGAGCAAATAAATAATTTCAAGGAAAAAGAAACATATAAAAACCACAAAATGCCCCTGGAGATACCAAAATCAGTCTAGAAAGTTGGCCTGCATTTGTGACGCTTGAGGGAGTGCAATCATAAAGTGGAGATTTTCAGATACAGTATTCTGTTTTTGCAGTAGCAGGAGAAATTATGAGGATTTGCACTCCCTCTCTCCACAGAAGTTGTTGTGACACTCAGCTAATGATGGGAGATGAGGGTGAAGTTGGTGGGTATGTGGAAAAGGAACATTAAATTATTCAGAGGCAAACTCTGTGTTGGTAATTACCATCAATGATAATTGTTTCTGGGTATGATTTTACATTTTTTCTTTCTCTTTCAACTCTTTACTTTCCTTCTATTTTTTTTTCTCAAGTATGTGCATATCATAGAAAGTAAAGATGAGAAATTCAGAGCAAACTCTGTTCAGATGATATCAATTGAGATGTTATTGGAGTTAAGGAAATAATGATATACACAAAAACTAGAAAAACAGATCAATCCATGTGCCTCGTTTAGATTCCTATTCCGATATGACTTGTCCCTTTCCTCGCTAACCCCTGAAATGGCTTGTTCATTCGTTAGGAGGTGTATGTGTATGACAGTGGTCATCCTGAAGATGTTGAGTTCTTTATCTCTTGTTATCTGCAGATTTCAGACCCCTTTGCAAGAAAACACTTCTTATTTTAGATCTAAATGGAAAAAAAAAAACGAGAAATAGAAGAAATAAAGGATGAGCACAAGATACTTAAGTAAAATAATTTCACAAGCAGAACAAGGACTGTTCAAAAAGTTAAAAACTTTCCCTGAAGCCTCTGTTTCCCCTTAGTTTTACTGAGCTCTCCTACCGATGTGCTGAAAGAACTTAATACTCCAATTTGTTTCTGGGTATCTCTAAAGATAAGTTTACCATTTCCTACAACAGGTTTCTCAGCCTCAGCATTACTGACATTTTAGGTTGTAACAACCTACAAACAACAAACATTCTTTGTTACAAGGGGCCATCCTGTGCATCTTAGGATGTTTAACAGCATGCCCGGCCTCTACCCTATTAAATGCCAGTAATACACCCAAGTCATAACTACCAAAAATGTCTCCAGATATTGCTAAATTGCCCCTGAGGGGCAAAATTGTTGCTATCTGAGAGCTACTGTCCTAAAGGCTAATATCTAGAGGCCTTTATTCTAGAAAACACACCAGCATCTCTAATTTCCAGAAAACAGACACATGTATGCAGCACTGCATATATACCCACAGACTCCATCCTTTAAGAAGAATCTATAAGCTTTTAAGAGGAGGTGTACTGGTGTCTGGGCTTCCCAGGTGGCGCTAGTGGTAAAGAACCCGCCTGCCAATGCAAGAGAGGCAGGTTCGATCCCTGGGTCGGGAAGATCCCCTGGAGGAGGGCATAGCAACCCACTCCAGTATTCTTGCCAGGAGAAGCCCATGGACAGAGGAGTCTGGCAGGCAACAGTCCATGGGGTCGCAGAGTCGGACACGACTGAAGCAACTTAGCCCACATGCATGTACTGGTGTCTGTCATTTATTTTGAAATATTTTTTAAAAACATGATGAACTGAGTGATAGATTAATAGATAAATGATAAAACAAGTACAGTAAAGTGGTCATTGTAGAATACAGGCGGTAAGTATATGAGTGGTCACTGCAACATTCTTTCCATTTTTCTGTATGTTTGAAAATTTTTCAGCATAAAAATTAGAAGAAAATATTTTATAAATACTTGACTGTCACAGCCAGAAAATCAAGAGGTTCATTTTACTTAATTATCTCAGAGAAGGAAAGAGAAAGTTTTCTGCCAAACCATGTTGTGAAATCTAATTAATCTGATCACATGAAAAAACTACCAAATAGTAATGAGTAATTTCAAAATAGTGAGTATTGACTCTAGCTGAAAGAGGACTCAGATTCATTAACTGAAACTAAGTTCATGAGAGAGCAGGCCCTGTATTTTTAAAGAACTTCTTTATACAGGAGTCTTTTTCTCATCTTCTAGCTTTAAGGATTCATGTCATTCAACATTTATTTTTAAATAATCTTAAAAACTATTTCCCCCTGGGAGCCTCATGGCCTAACAAAATAAGGGATACTGAAATATTCAGTATAAATCACCTTCTGAAAAACCCCTCCTATTCTTAGTTATAGTGGCTGTTGCCTTTAAGCATTTCATTAGACCATAACTCAACCAGTGTTTATTCAAACTATCACATGTCGGGAACCGTGTGTACAGTCGTGAACATGAGAGCACGGTGAACTGTAGAGATTTATAGCCAACATGAAATGGCTGTGCTGTTGTCCTGTTGTCCTAAGACTTTGGGCATCAGATGATTCCACAAGTACAAGCTAGGGTCTTTGAGCTTAGGATTTTGCAAATTTTTAAAAAGTTGGCATGAAATGAAAGATGCTCAAAAATCATAAGTCATCAGAAAAAATGTAGATTGAAACCACAGTAAGAAATCACTGTGCATAACCCCACCCCCAGAAAGTCTAAAATTCAAACACCTGATAGTTCGAGGTGTTGGCAAGGATGCATGCAACCGGAACACTCATACATAACTGACAGCTGTGCACAATGGTACAGCCACCTTGGGAAACAGTGTGGCAATTTGTTACAAAGTTAAGTCTAACCTATCATACAACCCAGAGATTCCACTCCTAGATATTTGCCCAAGAAAAATAAAAATACGTCTAAACAAAGAACTATATGCAAATGCTCATAGCAGCCTTAACAGGGCAGCCAAAAGCCAGAAATATTCTGTACTAATCAACAGACAAATAGATAAACTGTGGGAGCACTAGGAAGCAACAGCGAGAAACAAACTACTAATACACCCAACACGGATTCATTTCCAAAACATTACACTGAGAGAAGATTTTCACATTTTAAGAACCACTCCTTTACTCCAGTACTTACAGATTATTCAGTTCCACGCAGCTACTCATTCTCATGTCTTTTCTCTCGATGCAACAGACATGACATTCCCTGTTAACTACAAGCATATGGCCTAAGAAAGAACTTGTAAGCACTGCAGCTGTAGAATCAGTTTTATAACTATAAGGAAATTGTGAGGTCAGCCACCACAACTTCCCAACCTATTTCAAAAATCTCCTTCAGGTGTACCCATTCTGCTTTTCCCCTTGTGAAACCCACGATACTGAAAAACAGGATTTTCATCCGTTTGGGACCCTGCAGTTCTTCCAGCTCTTCATCCAAAATACCAGCTTTTATTTTACAACATGATCCATGTAGGCAGCAGAAGAGATACAGATTTATCGGAATCTTTGTGGTTTCCTTTGATTTCTTATCCTGCAGCTTCCCATCTCTAGGCAGTTCTTTAGGACTTGGTTTCTTTCTTTACCCACTCGCTGGGTCAGTTTATTCTCAAATTAAGAACACTTCTTTATAAGGGTCTTTTTTGTTTTGTTTTGTTTTGCCACTTCTCAGTCAATAAATGACCAAATACTAACAGAGTTTTTATTTGGTTGGTTGCCTTTATGTTGTCTTGCTTTGATATGAGTCTCTAGCTGTAAAAATTCTCTCTCTATAATTTTCCATACCTTGACTCTTTCAAATCTTTTCAGACTCTCCAGAAAACTTGCTACTCACATGCCATTTTCCTGACATTTTACTCAATATTTATATAATACTCTCACATAAAATATGTTCTCAAGCAACCCTGGCTTGGGGTGAAAGATTACAAATTAAATTACTACCCTCAGACAGCTAAGCACTGACTATACTAGCCATCTGATCCCACTCATCCATATTTGGCCAAACAGAGTCTATCTCAGCTTCATCTACACTCTCATTTTGGGGGTAGTATTTTTACTTTTTTTTTTAAATTGGAATATAATTGTTTAACAATGTTGTGTTAGTTTCTGCTGTACATAACGAGAATCAGCTATACGTATAAATATATCCCCTCCCTCTTGAGCCTCCCTCCCACTCCCCATCCCACCCCTCTAGGACATCACAAAACACCAAGCTGAGCCAATTAACTCCTGCTTTACAGAAAACAAAATCACCTCTACTCCTCTCCATTTAAAAATGAACAGGTAATCCATTTCTCAGATTACCAGAAACCCCCCAGTGTAGTTGAGGAAGAAATTTTCCTCAACCTTCTTAAGGTCCTAGGCTGGGTCTGAAAAGTTTACATGACAAAGAGAGATTAACAGGAGAAAAGTGTACACGTTTATTTAAGTTTTACACAACAAGGAACCTTCATAGCAAAATGAAGACCGGAAGAAACAGTGAGACCTGGAAATTTTTATGCTGGGTTTGATCAAGAGTAGACAGTTGTGGAAAAATACGAAAGGCAAGGAGTGTGACGTAAATGTAGCAAACTGGGAAAAGTTTAGCAAGACCTGTTTGCATTCTTCTCAGGGCCGCTTTGTCTCAGAGATAAGGATGCGCCTTTCCTCTGGGTATAGGGAGGGTACCTCTCATGAGGTTTTTATGATCTGCTCATAAAAGGGGGTGTGGAGCAGTGGGTCAGAGTGACCTTCCTGCTTCTGCTCTTTCTCAAACTCTCTCAGCCTAAAATATTCAATACACCAAGGTGCCATATTTGGGGACAGCATGTTCTGAACCCCAATATCAGTCTTTGTTAAAAATAAATGTATTCAGTTCAAGAGGGAGGGGACTTATTTATACTATGGCTGATTCATGTTGTATGGCAGAAACCAACACAACACACTATAAAGCAATTATCCTCCAATAAAAATTAATTTAAAAAATAAAGGGATTCATTCAAAAAGATGAAGTTTCTCCAGCGTTTTCTGTAGGAAATTATTGGACTTCCTCAAGCTGAACAGCAAATATGAGGCTCTGTTTCAGCTTTACAGCTTATACTAGTTTAACTTAAAAAAATACAATGTACATTCACATGATTCAAAGATTAAAATAAAAGTGTGGCTATTAAGTCTCACTCACAGTGTGATTTTTTTTAACCCTATTTCCTCCCCCATCCCATATAGATAATCACTTCTATTTATTTATTTATTTTTTTAATTTTTTTGGCTACTCCTGTTCTTTGTTGTAGCATGTGGGATCTATTTCCCCGACCAGTGATTGAACCCCGGGCCCCCTGCATTGGGAACGCAGAGTCCTAGCCACTCGACCACCAGGGAACTCCCTTTATTTCTTATCTGTATTTTCCTTTTCCTAATATACCCAACCCAATATATGTTTGATATATTCCTAACTCTTTCAGAAAAGGAAGCATCCACTACTCTTTACCTTGCTTTTCTCATTTAATAATAACCTCTGTTGATTTTTTTATTTCAGTACATGAAGCATTTTTAGAGCTAAATAGTATTCGGGTGTGTGAATACATCATGATTTACTTAATCTGCCTGCAATGCAGGACCCCAAGTTTGATCCCTGGGTTGGGAAGATTCCCTGGAGAAGGGAATGGCTGCCCACTCCAGTATTCTTGCCTGGGAAATCCCATGGACAGAGGACCCAGCCAGGCTACAGTTCATTGGTTACAGTCAGTTAGACTGAGTGACTAACACTTCATTTCACTTCACTTGGGTTGTTTCCAAACTTCTGCTATTATAAAGAATGCTGCAGTAAATAACCTTATGTGTGCTAAATCGCTTCAATTGTGTCTGATTCTTGCAATCCCATGGACTATAGCCCACCTACCTCCTTCTGTCCATGGGATTCTCCAGGCAAGAATACTGGAGTAGGTTGCCATTTCCTTCTCCAGGTGATCTTCCTGACCCAGGGATAGAACCCACGTCTCTTATGTCTCCTGCATTGGCAGTCAAGTTCTCTACCACTAGCGCCACCTGGGAAGCGCAAAATAACCTTATACACATGCCAAGAAAACGTAATCATGATTATCTTATCTCTGGGAAATAATATTATGGATTTGTTTTCATTATCCTTTTCTCCATTTCTCCAGTTCCTTAAAATGAACATGTATTACTTTTATAAGGAAAAGCAATCACTGTTATCATTTTTAAAGAACACACTTTTGAAGTATCTTAAGTATCTAAAAGATACTTAGTATCTAAGTATCTAAAAGCAAATAGCTTTTAGTTAGAATACTTGTAAATGTTGAAAGCTGGCAGCCTATTCCATAACTTGGTGTGTAGAGCAAATATAAAACACCGGATCCACTCATCTAAAAGCAGCTAAACACACTCCAACCCCTATAACTTCCCCCTCAAAAATAAATAAATAAATATCATCATCAAGCACAATGAGAGACCACTGTCTACAGTGAAGGACAAAAAACCCCCACAAAACTCCAAAATGGTTTGCATTTATCTTCTCATGACATTTTGTGGTACTTATGAATTCCCCTAACTTTAGTGTTCCTGCTGCTTGCCTATGATACAACACATCCTTAAATTAGCAACCACTGCCCACCTCAAACAAAAACAAAAACAGTACATTTAAGAAGAGATAGCTCATCTCTCTCTCTCTCTCTCTCTCTCTTTTTTTTTTTTTCTCTGCTTTTTTTGGTCACTCCACAAGGCATGTGGGATTTTTGTTTCCTGACCAGGGATGGAGGCTGTGTTCCTTGCGGTGGAAGAATGGGGTCTTAACCACTGTGCCACCAGGAAAGTCCCTTTCTTTTCTTTTAAATAGTTTTTAGATGTTTACTAATCAAACCAAAAGCAGTTCTGGAGACAAATCAAACCAAAGCATGCATGTCACTCCGTAACAGACCTTGACGTTGCTAATCATTTCTTCTTGTTCTATTTTTAACCATTACTTTGTATTTTTATTAACTACTTTTTGTTCTATAAGGTGAAGAATTTTTATGGATTGTGACCAGTAGTAGACTTCGTGTTCCAACACTCAAGGTTCACTTACAAGAAACCCATTAAACTTCCTTGGGCTTAACAATCAAAAGAAACAGAAAGGACATTCTGTTTTATTTTTGAATTATCTGATGCATTTTAAATATTGGAAAATTCCTAATTTGAGAAGGCTCTTTTTCTTGGATGCTTCTGCATCCTTGACTATTTGTTTTATGTTGCAATACTTCTTTATTTAACACTGACACTGACTCACTCAATATTTACTAAGAATCAACAATGTTGGATGGCATTCTTAGAAAAGTTCAGGTAAGGATTGGAGTGAAGCCAGAACTATTCTTCACCAGGTAAAGGAATGATAAACATATTTTATGATAGAAATGGATCAGAGGACATTATTCAGCCAAAGAATGCAATTTTGATATATGTGACAACATACATGGATCATGAAAACATTTTGCTTAGTAATTCAGAAACAGAAGGACAAATAGTGTATGATTCAATTTACCTAGAATAAGGAAATTTATAGAGACAAAGGGCAGAATAGAAAGTACCAGCAGCTGGGGAAGGGTATTGTATAGTAGGTACAGTTTATGTTGGAGATGATAAAAAAGTTTTCAGTATAGAGAGTGGTGATGAGTATACAACATTGTGAATATATTTAATGCCTCTGAATTGTACATTTACAGATGGTTAAAATAAAAAAAATATTATATTATGTATATTTTACATAACAAAATATTTTACACAATTAAAAAATCAATTTTAAAAAAGGGCAAGGAAAAAATACATCGGGACTTCTGGGCCAATGGGAAAGACTGAACACATATGTAACATTCCATCCAATAACACTCAAATTTCATTGATATAACAGAAATTATAATTTTTTAAAGAATAAATAACAATGCTAGGTATAAACTTAACAAGAAAGGTTCAAAACTTATATAAGGAAAAACTCGTAAAGGACCAAAAGTAACCTTAAAACGATGGAAAACAGCATATTTGGAGATAGGCAGTACATAGGGCCACAAAGAGTCATACATGACTGAGCGACTAAGCAGACCTAACATGATAAAAGTGAAAAAAAAAAAGTGAAGTTGCTCAGTCATGTCCAACTCTTTGCAACCCACGGACTGTAGCCTGCCAGGCTCCTCTGTCCATGGGATTTTCAAGGCAAGAATACTAGAGTGTTTCCCCATGCCTTCCTCCAGGGGATCTTCCCAATCCAAGAATCAAACCCAGGTCTCCTGCATTGCAGGCAGATTCTTTACTGTCTGAGCCACTAGGGAAGCCCAAGAATAATGGTGTGGGTAGCCTATCCCTTCTCTAGGGGAACTTCCTGACCCAAGAATCAAACCAGGGTCTCCTGCACTGCAGGCAGATTCTTCACCAAAGTCTTAGTTGGCCCTTAAACAACACAGGTTTAAATGCATGGGTCCACTTTACAGGTGGATTTTTTTTTTCAGTAAATACACAAAAATACACAAGTAGAGAATTATATGCAAAACTTCCGTAGCAGTGGACAGCCTTTTCCTTAGATAGCCATAAAAGTGAGTGGTATTCAATATAAAATAGTATGTTTATTTTCTTACTGTTTTATAACTTTGATCTCAAAGAATTACATTGTTATGCAGTATGCCTCTCTTTCTCATCATGGGAGAATCTTCATATCAGCCTATAGTCACAGGTAAGTAGTTTTTTAAAAAGTGTAACAATTTTCCCAATAGTGTATTATGAGTATGACTGTAACACTCTGTGCACAAAATTTTACAATGACTCATTCATTAGTGTATAGGCTAGGCTACTGTGAAGCAATTGTATCTATCGATCATACTGCTGCTGCTAAGTTGCTTCAGTCGTGTCCGACCCCGTGCGACGCCATAGACGGCAGCCCACCAGGCTCCGCCGTCCCTGGGATTCTCCAGGCAAGAACACTGGAGTGGGTTGCCATTTCCTTCTCCAATGCATGAAAGTGAAAAGTGAAAGGGAAGTCGCTCAGTCGTATTCGACTCTTAGTGACCCCATCGACTGCAGCCTACCAGGCTCCTCCGTCCATGGGATTTTCCAGGCAAGAGTACTGGAGTGGGGTGCCATTGCCTTCTCCGATCGATCATACTAGGCTACCATAAAACAATCATATTACTACTTCTTCACTATCAATGCATGAATTGTTACACCTGTACATAAACATGAATTTCTTTTTCACATTATCTTTTCTTTCTTGATATATAGTGTTAGTAATACATATAACATCTTGGTGTTTTGTAGCATATAACACAATATTGATGTAGGTACTGATAGGCAATTCATCTTATAAACAGATGATGTAAACTTACAGTACCAATAAATGCAGTACAGTGCTGCTAGTGTATTTTCTCTTGCTTATGGTTTTCTTAATAATATTTTTCTTCTCTATATCTTACTTTATTATAAGAATACAAATATAATATACAAAACATATGTTGACTGTTTATGTTATTGATAAGATTCCCAGTCAACAGTAGGCTGTAGTAGTTAAGTCTGGGGGGAGTCGAAATTTATACACAAATTTTCAACTGTGCAGAGGTTCAGTGACCCCAATCCTTGCATTATTCAAGGGTCAACTGTATATATATTTAATATGATCACCATAAAAAATATCACAGGAGGGACTTCCCTGGCAGTCCAGTGGTTAAGACTCTGCATTTCCAATGCAGGAGGCATGGGTCCATCCCAGGTCAGGGGACTAAGATCCCAAATGCCGCAGGGTGCACCCCTCCCACCCCAGAAGAAAACACCAGATATTTGTTTCCTGGAATTCATTATAAAGCACTTTAGGAAGGAAAAGCAAGCAAGAGTAGTCAAACACCTGAAAAAGATAGACAGTGATAGGGGCTTGCCCTCTCAGATATCAAAATGTTACATAACCCAAAGCAGAAAATAAATATCCAAGAGTTCATGCTGATAAAAAAATAAGTGATCAAATGAATAAATAAATAAATGGGGAAGAGACAAATCTTTCATGCATTATTCCATGTAATTTGTGTAGATACTCTGACTTCAAGGAAATAGAGCCTAACTCCCCACTTGTTTAGTGTGAGTTGCACATAGTAACTTCTTTTGAAAGAGGACAAAATAAGAAATGAAGGGGGGAAAGAGTAACTTTACAGTGAATAAATCTGACAAACACTACCTCAGCCAAGTGATCAACATCAACAGTGACAAATCATGTTGATACGGGCCCTTTATGTAATGTGATGAGAATGGCCCTTCACCTCTGTGCTGTTCTACCCCAAAGCGCATAACCTCAGTCTAATCATGTGAAAAACATCAGATAAATGAGCCAATAGAGGGGCATTCTCTTATACAATATGCCTGACCAGTGCTCCTCGAAACTATCAAGCTGATAAACCAGGACAGTCTGAGAAACTGTCACACCAAGAGGAGCCTAAGGAAACATGAATGTCATATCCTGGGTGGGATCCTGGAATGGAAAAAGGACATTAGGTAAAAACTAAAGACATCTGAATGAAGTATACAATTTAGTTAAATAATAACGTATCAGTAACTGCATGGGAAATAGATGGGGAAAGAGTGGAAACAGTGTCAGACTTTATTTTGGGGGGCTCCAAAATCACTGCAGATGGTGACTGCAGCCATGAAATTAAAAGACGCTTACTCCTTGGAAGGAAAGCTATGATCAACCTAGATAGCATATTCAAAAGCAGAGACATTACTTTGCCGACTAAGGTCTGTCTAGTCAAGGCTATGGTTTTTCCTGTGGTCATGTATGGATGTGAGAGTTGGACTGTGAAGAAGGCTGAGTGCCGAAGAATTGATGCTTTTGAACTGTGGTGTTGGAGAAGACTCTTGAGAGTCCCTTGGACTGCAAGGAGATCCAACCAGTCCATTCTGACGGAGATCAACCCTGGGATTTCTTTGGAAGGAATGATACTGAAGCTGAAACTCCAGTACTTTGGCCACCTCATGCCAAGAGTTGACTCATTGGAAAAGACTCTGATGCTGGGAGGGATTGGGGGCAGGAGGAGAAGGGGACGACAGAGGATGAGATGGCTGGATGGCATCACGGACTCGATGGACGTGAGTCTGAGTGAACTCTGGGAGTTGGTGATGGACAGGGAGGCCTGGCGTGCTGCGATTCATGGGGTCGCAAAGAGTCGGACACAACTGAGCGAATGAACTGAACTGAACTGAACTGAACTGAATGGTCGATTACTTGCAGTAAAGGTATCATACTAATGTAAGATGCTAATAAGAGGGGAAACTGTGTGTAGGGTGTAAGGGAACTTTGGAACTCTATATATAATCTTCTCACTTTCTTTTGTAAATCTAAAACTGTCTTTATAAAAGGAGTCTATTAAACACAAAATGCACAAAACAGTTTTGTAGATGTCACCTTGTGGCTTTTGCCATAGGTTAACGGGAAAATGCATCTAGGTGTGAAATTGCTGGATCATACAATTCTGCTTTGCTAGATATTGTCAAATTGATCTTAAAATGCTTACACCAATTTTCATCCCCCCCATCAGTGTATAAGAAATCTAATTCTACCCCTTCTTCCCCGGTAACACTTGTGTCAGCTTTGATTTTTGTATTTTCAGACTTAATTTTTTGAAAATTGACTGGGTGGAAATATGACAGAGATGGTTGTATTAACTTGAATTTTTGTGATTGCTGGTGAGGTGGATTATCTTTTCCTATTTCTTGACCGCTAGGCTGTTCTCTTCTGTGTATTTATGCTTGGTAAGTTTCTTGTCATTCAGTCACTAAGTCGTGTCTGACTCTTTGTGACCCCATGGACTGCAGCACGCTAGGATCCTCTGTCCTCCACTATCTACTGCCCAAACTCATGTCCATTGAGTCAGTGATGCCATCCAACCATCTCATCCTCTCTTGTCCCCTTCTCCTCCTGCCTTCAATCTCTGCCAGCCTTGAGGTCTTTTCTAATGAGTCAGCTCTTCGCATCAGGTGGCCCAAGTATTGGAGCTTCAGCTTCAGCAACAGTTCTTTCAATGAGTATTCAAGGTAAGTTTGACAAGGTTACTATTTAACGAGCTGCCTGTTGTCTTTTACACTGTGATTTCCGGCTCTTTATGTAGTTTAGAACATTTGTATATTATAAATGTGTCAAATGTTTTTAAATCTTTTTAATGGTGTCTTTTATGACAGCAAACTTTTTGAATGTTGATGTAGTTAACATTTTTTTCTTTATGATACATGTATGTATATATATATATATACACATTCTGTGTTCCTTTGGATAATCTCTCCAATTGAAATAATAAAGCATTCTTCTGTATTTCCATCTGAAAAAAAATAAAGTGTATAAAAAAGTACATTATAAAGCCTTAATAATTTTTTTTAAAGCCTTAATAATTTAAGGTGGAGTATTGGCACATAGGACTTCCCAGGTGGCGTTCGTGGTAAAGAACCCACCTGCCTATGCAGGAGACATAAGAGATGCAAGTTGGATCCCTGGGTCAGGAAGATCCCCTGGAGGAGGGCATGGAAATCCACTCCAGTATTCTTACCTAGAGAATCCCATGGACAGAGGAGCCTGGCTGACTATGGTCCATAGGGTCACAAAGAGTCAGACACCACCGAAGTGACTTAGGATGCACACACTGGCACATAAGGGGCTTCCCAGGTGGTGCAGTTGGTAAAGAATCCTCCTGCAAATGCAGGAGACCCAAGAGATGTGCATTTGATCCCTGGGTCAGGAAGATCCCCTGGAGTAGGAAATGGCAACCTATTCCAGTATTCTTGCTTGGAGAATCCCATGGACAGAGGAGCTTGGTGAACTACAGTCCACAGGGTCGCAAAGAGTCGGACACTATTGAGCATGCACGCACGCACGCATTGGCACATAAGCAGAGTATCCAGAAATGGACCCACCTGCATATGGAAACTTGGCATATAAAGGTGGCATCTCAGTGCAGTGGAGAAAAGATGGACCTTTAATAAATGGTAGTGGAGTAGCTTGTTAGCTATGTAGAAAATGATAAAATGTGATCTGACAAATTCCAAATACAGCAGAAATTTAAAAGTAAAAAGTTAACCCACAAGTGTCCAGAAGAAATCATAGGTGAATTCTTCTATAAATTAGGAATGTAAAAAAAACTTTCCTAACTAGGATTTAAAACCCAGAAGCAAGAAAAAAACCTATATTGTTTTATTTGACCACATAAAATTATAAAATGAAAATTGCATGCCAAAAAAAAATCACAAACCAAGGAAAAAGACAAATGGCAAGTAAGGAATATTTGCAACTTGTATCACAGATAAAGGTTTAATTTCCTTTAAGTATCTGTTTAAAAATAGATGACTAAAAGGCCATAGGATAAGAGAAAAGAACTCACATTTCAAGAAAAAGAAGTACAAATAGGCTTTAAACTTGAAAAGATGCTCAGCCTCAATGGTAATAAAAGAGATGCAAATTAAGTTACACAAAGATACCTTTTCTCACGTATCAGATTGGCAAAATCCAAAAGTTTGATGATGAACTGGCTGGAGCCCCAGTACAAAGTTGAATAATAAGCAGTTAAAATTGACTTCCTAGTCTCATGATCTCAATATTTAACCATTAAGTATGATGTAGACTTTTTGTAGATAGACTTTACCAAACTGAGGAAGTTCCCTTCTTAGTTTCTTGAGAGTCTGTATTTCTTGAGAGTCTGTATTTTATAATTGTTTAATTTCATTAAATGTTTCTTCTGCATCAGACGAAGTGATAATGTAGTTTTTCCCCTGCAGGTGAAATACATTGATTTGGAAATGTTAAACTGATCTTGTATTCCTGAAATGAACTCCACTTGGTCATTACATATTGTCCTTTTTAACAAATTGCTGGATTCTATTTGCAATTTTTTTCTAGCATTTTGGAGTCAATGTTCATGGAAGATATTAAACTTTAATTTTCATCTTGTAATTTCCCTGTTAGATTAAGATTTTAAGTCTATGATGGCCTCATAAAATAAATTTGGGAGTGTTTCTGCTGTTTCTGTTCTTTGGAAAAGTTTGAATAAGACTGGCATTATTTCTTCTTTAAATTTTGAAAGATTTCACCATTGAAGTGACCTGGGCCTGGACTTTCATTATGGGAGGCTTTAAATTGTGGATTCGATTTCTTTAAAAGACATAAGAATCTTCAGGTTTTATTCAAATTCTCTGTATCTTTGTGAGTAAATTTTCATAAATTGTGTTTTTTGAAAACTTTATCCATTTCATATAAATTTTCATATCCTGCCTTTCATTTAATTAAGTAAATCTAAAAACAACTGAATAGTTGAAGGGGAAACGTTCTTTTTTTCTAAAAGAATTCAAGCTCATAAATTACTTGTTCAAGAACAAATAATGAACTTATAACATCGCTATTTTGTTATCCCCAAATCATAGATATATGCAGTCATTATTAATAGCTGCTCAAACATTATGTAATAAGCTGATGGGAAGTTTAATAATGGTTGGTTTAGGCTGGCAGCACTTGAATCCACTGACCAATTTTAATGCTTCCCAAAGAGAAATAACCAGACATTATGTGTCACCTCTTGCCAAACAACACAAAGTATATACCACTGTATGTTGTGTGTATGCTTAGCCGCTTCAGTCGTGTCTGACTCTTTCCAACCCCATGGACTGTAACCCACCAGGCTTCTCTGTCCATAGAATTCTCCAGATAAGAATACTGTAGTGAGTAGCCGTTTCCTTCTCCAGGGGATCTTCCCGAACCAGGGATCAAACCCTCATATCCTGCATTGCAGATGTATTCTTTACCATCTGAGCCACCAGGGAAGCCCAAATATACCACTACCTATGAACTAGTCTTGCCAAAAAAGAATCAAATTTGAATCTAATTATGTCTGTTGATTTAACTGTCGGTTTACAGGTAACTGTTGTGGTCCGGGCGTGGGTTGGAAAAGAATTTCTAGACATGAGACAGAATGAGAGGGAAATAAAGTTTATTACAATGGGAGATGCTGTTAGAACAGCGGGCCAGCTCAAGGGAGAACCGATGTTGAACAAGGGTCCTTAGTCCACTTTTATAGCCAGGGTACAAGGAGTGGGATAGGGGTCTTGCGGGTCATTTGCTGATTGGATGAAGGGGTAGGGGAAAGAGTAAGGCAAATACCTTCTCTCTATGGGGTAGGAGGGGAGACAGGTTCTACTGTTCCGGAGGACCTGAAATCCATTAATAGTTACAACATGGGGGAGGGAAGGACAATAAGGGTCTGGTTTTTCCGTTCCTTCATTCCAAGACCCTCCTTGGTTTTTATCTGCTCTTTCTTCCTTGGGTCACCACAGTAACATAGAGGCCAAAAGATCATGTTAAATGACACAACAAGGAGGCAATCAGCACTATTTAAAATGAAGTAAGTTCTGTAGGAAAACGACTTGGTTTCTTCAATGAATAAATAGGCTGCTTGGGGCTAGTGCACTGGGATGACCCAGAGGGATGGTACAGGGAGGGAGGTGGGAGTGGGGTTCAGGATGGGGAACACGTGTACACCCGCGGCAGATTCATGTTGATATATGGCAAAACCAATACAATATTGTAAAGTAATTAGCCTCCAATTAAAATAAATAAATTTATATTTTAAAAAAGAGGAAGTAAATTTGATAAATTACAAGAAAATTAACAAACTTAATGGCAACCATATACAATGTGTAGACCCTGTTTAGACATTGATTTTTTAAAAATTAACTATAATAAAAAGAAGAAAATGATGTAATTGGGGAAAGCCCCCAATTTCATACTATTAAGGGATTATTGTTAATTTCTTTAGTGTGATAATAGTAATATAGCTTTCTTTAAAGAGTCCTTATCTTTTACAGATACATACAGAAGTATTTACTGGTGAAATTATATTGGGTTGGCCAAAAAGTTCCTTTGGTTTTAAGTAAAAAGAGACACTTTTTTCATCTTCACCAAGAACTTTATTGAACAATGTATTCACCATTTTGTTTCACTGCCTTCTGCCACCTGACATATATTTCCAAATAATTGGGGGTGTGGCTAAAGACAGTGGGGCTGTGTAGCTGAAATAAAATTGTAAGTGTGTTGATTAATATAGAAACTGAGAGATAGGTACATGGGGGGTTGTTGTATTATTCCCTCTACTTTTGTATATGTTTTGAAATTTCCATAATAAAAAGTTTTTAAAAACCATAAGAGTGCCAAAGACCAAATTTTTTGTGAAATTTGAGACATTTGAAAGCAGATGGAATCGGAAGAGGTCAGAGAACAGGAAACCACAGATCAAGTTATCACAATGGCTCTTGCCAAAGCAGCCTTGAGAAAAAGGGTTGAGGAAGCATGCCTTCCCAGCATTATGTGTTTTCAAAATTTAGTGGTAGGAATGGAGACAATTAGGGTCTTTTCTATCCATCTGCCCCTTTTTCCCCTCATCTGAAACATAATTGCTTGGGAAAGACCAAGATTGTTCTCTAAGTAGCCCTAATGAGGGCATAAAACCTTGAGAATGTAGCAATGGCACTATCCCGGGGTCAGGGAATAGAAAACAGAAAACAGGTTCTATCCCTGTAGCTTTCCAGTAAGTTCTCCATGGAACTGCACCTGCCTACTACTCCCTGCCCCCACCAGTCTATAAATAAGGCCCCCTGCTGCTACAACTTGGCCTCACACTGAACCTGCCCCCACTCCTTGTCTTCAAAGGAGCAGCACAGGAAAGCAGACCCGCAGGGCTGCCAAGAAAATCCACTCCAGCTATCAATATCAACCAAAACAATCTTTTTATTCATAAATATAAACTGAAAGTCAGGAGTTGCCAGGTCTTGAAGGAAAACTAGTCCCACAAAAGAAAAGTAAAATACAAAAAGTAAAACAGATTGCAATGAAAAAGAAACAACTAGAGATACAAAAAGGGTTCTTAGCAAATGAATGAATGAATGAATATAATTACTGACCTAAGGCTTTTAATTAATAGGCTGAATGATAAAGCCACCTGAAAAATTCATGGGCTGGAAATAAAACAAAGGAACTATCCCAGAATATAGAGGAAAAAAACAGATGAAAAATATTAAAAAGTTAAGAAGGGAAAATCTAGCACTCCATCTAACTGATCAGTCTTCCAGAAATAAGAGGATAGATATGATGTTGGGGAAGAAATAATAAAAATCACTATTAAAATACAATTTGCTAAACACATTGATGGGGGTATGTCAGAGGGACACAGGAGCCAACAGAAAGGGCTTCCAATGGCTAAAGTTGGAACAATAAGAACAAGAAAATAAAGTCATATTGGATTAGAGCCCAAAGTACAAAATAAGTTTCCATGAATCTTTACTGATATAAATGACAGAACTAATTAATAAATGAGGGAGGAAACACATATCTCCCATGCAGAATTCCAAATACTTTATGTAGATATTCCACACTAAATGTTAGCATAATTCCTCCCCCTTTAAGTATAGACTGTACATAGTGACTTCCTTCCAAAGTATACAGTAGTGGAAAGTGGAAAGAGTAATGCTCAAAATAGAGAAAGCTAACACTAGCTCAGTCAGGCGATCAAGGTCAACGTCAGCAGTGGGAAGTCATATTGATGTGTACCCTGATGGGATATGATGAAAATGGCACTTTACCTCAGTGATCTTCTTCCTCAAAGCCTGTAACTCCAGTCTAATCATGAAAACACATCAGAAAAGGACATCAGAAAAGGTTCAATAGAGGGGCATTCTACAATATACTTGGCCATTATTCCTCAAAACTGTCCAAGTCATCAAAAACAAGACAAGTTGAGAAGCTGTCACTTCAAGAGGAGCCTAAGGAGGCATGACAGCTAAATGTTATGTGATATCCTGGATGGGATCCTGGATTTTTAAAAAGGAATATTAGGTTAAAAACTAAATCTGAATGAAATATAGATATCAGCTAATAACAACTTATCAGGACTGGCTCATTAATTGGAACAAATGTACAACACAAATGTAAGATGTTGGAAGAGGGGGTGTGTGTGTATGTGTGTTACTCGCTCAGTCGTGTCTGATTCTTTGTGACCCCATGGACTATAAACCTCCAGGCTTCTCTGTCCATGGAATTTTCCAGGTAAGAACACTGGCACGGGTAGCCATTCCCTTCTCCAGGGGATCTTCCCAATGCAGGGATTGAAACCAGGCCTCCTGCATTGCAGGCAGATTCTTTACAGTCTGAGCCACAGGGAAGCCCTATAGGAGATAGTGAAGGACAGGAAAGCCTGACATGCTGCAGTTCATGGGGTCACAGAGTCAGACACAACTTAGTAACAACAATGGAAGTTGATACTAATAAGGGAAATGGAGGGCCTGAGGGAGATATATGGGAATATTCTGTACTGTCTGGTCAATTTTTCTATAAACCTAAAGCTGTTCTAAAAAATAAAGTCTATTTAAAAAGTACAATTTGCTTGAAGCAAATTGAGTCTTCAGAATGAAAGGATCTAGAGAATGCTGCATATAATGAAAGAAAAACTGTTTCATTTCCATGATTCTGAATCCCTCCCTCTCATATTTACTGAGCACTTATTTGGGGGCTCTCAATCTCACAATCTATGGCGTGAATTTAGATCTTCCCCACTGGCTTTGGTTTTTAAATGCTAGCTATTGTGTATCTTCTCTGTAATGACAAGAACACCTGGCAAAAGGACACTAACATGCATTTTTAAAGTTCTCTAATTCAGTTCTTAAAAACTTATGAAATTTCAAAACCCCAGGATAAAAGAAAATCTACAAAGCTTTCAAAAGAAAAGAAATACAAAAGAAAAGGTTACCCAGAAAGGTTCAAAACCAGACTGACATCATGCAACATCAGATAGTAGAATACAATGGAGCAATGTCTTCAAAATTCTAAAGGAAAAGAATTGTCAATCTTGAATTGTATGAGAACAGAAGATATTTTAAGCATATAAGAACTCGAAAAAATTTACCTCCCACACCTATAAGAATTACTCAAGAAAATAGTTCAACCAAAATATAAGTAATCCAAGAAAGAGCACATGATGTAAAAGAAACAGCAGGAACTGTTTGAAACAGTAGGAACAGTAGGTACTGAGTTTGTTCCAGATTAGGGGTAAGGATGGGAGGATTAGAAGGAAAGTTAAAAGAGGCTTTGTTACATCTTGAAGCTTGGAGAATTCTCCACCAAACGGTGAAATTTTATAAACATTTCCTTTTCTGTGCCCCTAATCCCACTACTTAAGTCTATATTGAATGATGTTTATAGAATCACATTGTGAATTCTGTTCATGTTTCTTTTTGAAGTGTGATTACTAATATATATTATTTTTACCATCTTTTATGCTTCCTATTTACTCTGCTTTCTCTGTGCTTCTTTATTCTTCCTTTCCTGCCTTCATTTAGATTGCTTATTTGTACGATTGAAATATATTTATCAACAACTAATAGTAATTCACTTAAGGATTGCTCTTAAAATTTGAACAAGCATGAATATTCAAAGTGTGAGGTTAATCAATACATTTTGGAATAATACAAGGACTTTGCATTAAGAACACAAATATTTCAGTTCTGTTGTTGTTGTGTTGCAAAGTCATATCCGACTCTTTGCGACCCCATGGACTGCATGCCAGGCTGCCCTGTCCTTTGCTATCTCCTGGAGTTTGCGCAAATTCACGTCTATTGAGTCGGTGATGTCATCTAACCATTTCATCCTCTTTGCCTCTCTCCTCCTGCCTTTAATCTTTCCCAGCATCAGAGTTTTTTCCAATGAGTCAGCTCTTTACATCAGGTAGTCAATGTATTGGAGCTTCAACTTCAGCCTCAGTCCTTTCAATGAATATTTACGGTTGATTTCCTTTAGGATTGATCTCCTTGCTGTCCAAGGGACTCTCAAGAGTCTTCTCCAGCACCACAGTTTGAAAGCATCAATTCTTCAGCACTCAGCCTTCTTCACAGTCCAACTCTCACATCCATACATGACTACTGGAAAAACCATTGCTTTGATTAGATGGACCTTTATCAGCAAAGTGATGTCTCTGCTTTTTAATATGCTGTCTAGGTTTATCATTGCTTTTCTTCCAAGGAGCAAGTGTCTTTTAATTTCATGGCTGCAGTCATTGTTTGCAGTGACTTTGGAGCCCAAGAAAATAAAATCTGTCACAGTTTCCATTTTTTTCCCCATCTATTTGCCATGAAGTGATGGGGCCAGATGCCATGATCTTAGTTTTTTGCATGTTGAGTTTTAAGCCTGCTTTTTCACTCTCCTTTTTTACTTTCAAGAGGCTCTTTAGTTTCTCTTCAATTTCTGCCATTAAGGTGGTATCATTTGCATACCTGAGGTTATTGATATTTCTCCTGGTAATCTTGATTCCAGCTTGTGAGCCTTCCAGCCAGGCATTTCACATGAGGTACTCTACATCTAAGTTAAATTAGCAAGGTGACAAATATACAGCCTTGACATACTCCTTTCCCAATTCAATTCAGTTCATGTATTGCCCTTCAACCTCCCTGTCCACCCTCCCTCATTCAACTCCAGAAAATATTTAACTATTGCTTTATACAAGCAATGTCAGTCTAAATTTACCCACTATAGTGGACTGTTGGTGTCCCACCCACATGTTCAGTCTCTAAGCTGTGTCCAACTCTTTGGGACCCCATGGACTGCAGCATGCCAGGCTCCTTTGTCCTCCAATACACTCATTACCCAGCTGTATATTAACCACTAATGGCTGACAATCATACCATTTTCAATGAAAGTTGCTCTCCGCAGGTCACTGCCTCTTTAGCCTGGAGGTTATACAGCCTAATCCCTAAGGGCAGACTGCAGCCAGTGCCTGATTGATAGGGGAATACAAAAAACTAGCTCTCTTGCCACAAGAGGACACAACTCAAGTGATGCCAGTATTAGTTTTTATTGCTGCTATAACAAATGATCACTAACACAGTGGCTTAAAACACAAATTTATTATCTTATAGATGTAGAGGTAAGAAATCGAACGTGGGTCTCACTGAGCTAAAATCAAGGTGTTAGCAGGACTGTGCCTCTTTTTGGAAGCAATGGGGTGGTTTGTTTTCCTGCCTTTTCCAGCTTCAGGAGGCCACCAGCTTTCCTTGGCTCCTGGCCCCGTTTCTCAGTCTTCAAAGCCACAACAGCATCTGCCTTATCATTCTTCTTCCATAGTCACATCACTTTCTCTGATGCTCTTCTGCTTTCTTCCTCTTTTAAGGACTCTTGTGATCACACTGGGCCCACGAAGATCCACCAGAAAAACCTCTTTGAGATCAGTTGACTAGCAACTTTAACTCCATCTGCAACCTTCATTCTTTTGTCATGTAACCTAATGTAGTCACAGGTTCAGGGGATTAGGACATGAACATCTTTGCCTGGGGGCAAGAAGCGGGTGTTACGCTGCCAGCCACAGCGCCCTTCATGCTGCAGGGCTATTTGCAGGATCAGGCTAATGCTGGATTCTGACTGCAGTCACATAAATGAACCTATAGAAAATTGTGTCCTTATTCAACAGTAAACAATATTTGTCATAATATATAAAACTTTGTAGAAATTTAATAAATTGCTACTACAAAGATAGCAAAAAGAAAGTATTATAGAGTTAAATCCACATCTACCATAATAGGAAGTCCAAGTCTAGTTATTTATTATTTAAAAAGTCCAAGAAATATGGTTTCAGTAAATACCAAGAGAAACAACTAATGTAGTTGAAACTTCTATAGGAAAAGAGCCACCAAATGGAAGAAAGGTACTGGAATTAGTCAAATACCACTTGGCTTCTTGAGCTATTTCATTATTTTCACAAAAATCACTTAAAAAATAAATTCACTGAATAAAGCAGAAATAGCCCCCTAAAACAGCAATATTGATTCTTGGTTCTAAAAAAACAACTTTTGCTACCTATAAAGTAACATGTGCTCATTGTAAACACTTCAGATGTCACAAAAATGTTGAAAATACATGAAAATCCACACTATGCTCACCTGCAGTGTTTTTAAAGTGGGGTCATACTTTTTGTAACCTGATTTTATCACTAACAAGAGTCTTTATAGATCAATTTATATATCTCTACATTCCTCTTACTAATTGTATAGAATCCTATCATTTGAATGTACCATTAAAAGTAATAATTTAACAAAACTCAGGAAGCCAGAGGAAACAGGGAGGAGGTACACTTAAATTTTCCTCTTCTTTACTAACAGGAAGTTAACAGGTATTTTGTAAAGCTGGTAACGTAGGATAGAAAAAACATATCCTTATGGGAATCCCCTTGTGTGTTATTTGTTGTTTTTCCCTTGCTGCTTTTAATATTTGTTCTTTGTGTTTGATCTTTGTTAATTTGATTAATATGCGTCTTGGGGTGTTTCGCCTTGGGTTTATCCTGTTTGGGACTCTCTGGGTTTCTTGGATTTGAGTGAGTAAAGTAAAAAAATAAATAAAAAATAAAGAGCAAAAAAAAAAAAAAGAAAGAAAAAGCATAATATTTAAAGCAATAAAGGCATCTACTAGAAAAACTAAAGACATATTAGCAATCGAAAAAAAGGGGGAGGGGACAGTGACTGTGCGCCAAATTCCTTACCTTTCAGAGTGACCATCCAATACATACTATCTAAACTTGGACCAAAAAAACTAATTACAACATATGCATAAAGAAATTCTCATAATGGTTGTCTCATAAAAGGGGATGAGGATGGGCACGTAAATGTTTCTGTCACCATAAATGTACTTATTGTGTGTGCTTAGTTGCTCAGTTGCGTCTGACTCTGTGACCCCATTAAATGTACCTATTATAAAAAGATACTTATAAGTGAAAATAGCTATTTATAAAAGTGTATAAACTATGACTCAATTTTTATACAAAATACACATGTTCATATGTATGTAGAAAAAATTCCACAGGCTATGTACCAAAATACAGATAATCATTTCTAGATACACATTATCAACATCTTATATATTTTTGTTATTTTTTTTCTATAATAAGCATATTTAAGAAAACATTAAAAATCACCAGTTTTTGTGTGGGAGATTGGGGAGGGCTCTAAGAATAAAAAAATAAAAATTAGTTAAAATGGGGAATTCTCTGATAGTCCAGCAGTTAGGACTCCACACTTTCACTGCTTAGGGCATGGGTGCGATCATCGGGCAGGCAACTGAGATCCTGCAAGCTGTGTGGTGAGACCAAAAAGAAAAAAAACAAAAACAACTATCAGTCAAAATGTCCTTATACCTTCCAAAGTCTAAGCCACAAAATATCTATATTCCACATACTCAAGTTTTAATAAATCTTGCAAACCACCTTTATGCCCACAAACATAAAACCCCCCATTTTAGACAACAGCAGGGCACAGGCTTTTCACTCAGGCTAAGCCCCACCAAGTCATTTCTGATGGAGCTTGATTCAGAACCTTCAGAGAAGGTTTCCTATAGGTTAACACTAACTCTAGCACAGTAATATGCTTTTCACATACTCATTCACAGCACTGGCTGGATACCTCCTGTGAGCAAAGCATTACACAGGGGTGTGTCACAAGTTATAGATTAATTAACACCACATATGACTGCATCAGGTAGCATACAACCTTGTGGGGTAACAGTGCAGACAAGAGGCAGAATACGGGGCACCAACAGAGAGGAAACAGTATGGAGAGCACTGACAGTATTTTGCCTTTGGTATATAAATCAACAATCAAAAAATACTTGGAAATGTATATGAGGTGTTCTTTTTCACTTTTCATTCATGTTTGGACTCTGAATGTAGTTATTGTTCCAACTCATTTGCCATTAAATCAAATGCCAGGCTCTCCTTTTTTATTATGTAACTTTTCATATAAGAATATTTAGTCTCCATTTGAGGGCAGTCATTTTTGTGCCCCCCATTTTCCCAATCACATAGAGAAGAGACACTTTGTATTTTCAAGATGAACAAACTGAGCCAGCTACTAGAGCTCCCTGTAGTAGCCTGCCTCACTGCATCAAATGAAAGGTTATCAGGCAGATAGAGCACACAGAAGCACAGTCAAGGTTCCACCTAAGGAGAATACTTTTCCCTTTTAATTTCACAGTAATGAAAAGCTAGGCAAGGAACAAACAGAGCAAAGCTCAAAGAAGAAAAATTAAGTGTTTATAAGCAAAATCACTTCATATTAAGAGAGTCCGAGTTTTATTTAGCATTTTATCTGAGGTGCTAATGAGAGTAAAAGAAGAAAATAAAGATCAATCCCACATTCAATTTTAAGGAGTCTCGTGAGGGTGAAAGGACAAAGACTGGAACAACCCTGAAAGTATGAAACACCTTATGTTTATAATACACAAAAAATACTGTAAGGATTTCCTATCAAAAGGAGATAGTCTGAACATCACAAAGTCTTTTCAACCTGAAGACTCCAACACCCATTGTTCTTTGCTTTTTCCCAATTCTAACCTAGAACTGTACCCCACTAGGCTCTTGTCCATGGATTTTTCCAGGCAAGAATACTGGACTGGGTTGCCATTTCCTTCTCCAGAGATCTTCCCGACCCAGGGATCAAATCCAAGTCTCGTGTTTCCTGAGTTGCAGGCAGATTCTTTACCACTGAGCTACCTGTGATATTGGTCCTGAGAAACAAGTCAACTGGCCTAGTGTTCAATCAACATAATGCTACCGAAAAACCTGAAAGCCTTAAATCCATACTATACTACTTTTTTATTTTTTCAACTTTTTTAATATAAATTTATTTATTTTAATTGGAGGCTAATTACTTCACAATATTGTATTGGTTTTGCCAAATGATTTTTACCTCTTTGTAAAGAAGGGGTCAGTATATTACTTAGGATTTTTAAAAATGAAATAATGAGATTCACTCAAAGTTAATAAAATGAATCAGTGACCCAACTCTATGTACTCTCAAAATAATTAATTCTATCCAGGCTGCCAGGATAAACAAATGAATAAAAAATTTAGAAGTTTACATACAAGAAGGTATTTTCATAACTACAGACATCAAAAAAAACAAAAAAGAGCTTTAGATATGTAGTATTTTCCTAGAGCATTTCTTGAAACTGTTTACTAGTTATTAAATAAGTAAGAACTGTATGAAAAAGCAACCTAAAAATTGGTATTCAATTTGCTTAATATCTTTAATAATTCTATTATCTGTAAATCCTTCCACAAAATGTGTTATAGTTCTTTAGTTTACTGCAAACATATCTTAAAAAAAAGTCAGCCCTACAGTTGAAGCTATAATACAAAGTGTTAATTATTGGCACTATACTAAAAAAGCACAATGGAAAACATTTTATTTAAATAAAATGAGGATAATATTTTACTGGGGAATACATCCAACAATTCATTTTCTCTCCATATCTACATCCAATAGTAGTGTTTTATAGGCAAATTTTAAACACACACAAATTCTTAAAAAATAATGGAAGCCATGTTTTGCTCAGGGATACTATTATCCACATACCATACAGGTTATTTTATAGCAGATACTAGTCTGCTAAATTTCAGATGGCAGAATGCTAAGCAGTGAGTTGGGTATTGTCCAGCTAGTTGCTTCTCGTCATCCTGGAGAATCTGTCAATGTGTAATGATGAGACCATCTTGTCACCACCACTTCTCTTCTCAGAGGTGACTTCACCGTGATAGAACATTCATATTCTTAAGATGCAAGGCCTAGCAAAAAGCCTCCCACAAATCCACTGGATATCACAATGTTCTGTTTGACAAATTCTGTTGCCTGAAATAAAGTTTGAAGAAAAATACTCTGAATTATGCTACAACATTGATAAATCTTGAAAACACTAAGTGAAATAGACAAAAATAGACAATGCTATTATAATTTGCACTTACATAAATAGTCAAATTAATCAAGACAGAAAGTAGAACAGAGGTTTCCAAGGGCTACGGAGACAGGTTAATTATAGGAGTTACTGCTTAATGCTTAGAGTTTCTATGTGGAATAATGAAAAAGTTCTGGTAGTAATGATTACATGAAAGTGTGAATATATTTAATGCCAGTGAATTGTGCACTTAAAAATAGTTTAAATGGTAAATTTTATGTTTTATATATTTTACCATAATAAGAAAAAGATAACAAATTTTTAAAAATACTCTTAACTATTAAATCCAGAGCTGAGTATTATTTTTCAGATGTTTTCCTCAATTCAGTTAATATTCAGCAAAAATTCTTGTGTTCCTATTGCAGATACCAACCATCAGGCAAGATGCCAGCGTTGTCTGTTACAAACTGAAGGAGCCTAGAGCCCCCAGCCAGGCCCAGAAGCTTCTTGCTTCTGAGATAACAGGCATATGGACAGCAAAATTCTCACAGATAAAAAGAAATCTCCCTACAGTGTGGGCATAAATGGTCCATTCAGCAAATTATTGACACAAATGATTAATAAATTCCCACAGCATGCACAATGATATTTATTAACTATCAGTCCACCTACCCAGGAGGAAAAAATATATAGGATCAGGAAAATAGCACCTTGATAAAATGTTTAACCCAAATAAAATCATGAAGAAGGAATCAGACAAAGCAAGACTGTGAGATACTCTGCCTAGATACTTTAAAAATGTGTCATGAAATTAAGAAAAACAAAAAGCAGATGAGGGGACCATTTAAAATTAAAGGAGACTTCAAAGACATGACCACCAAATGCAATATGCAATTCTTAATTGGGGGGGAATATATAAAAATTTTAACATGAACTGTATATTAAGAAATACTATTCTATCACATTAAGTTTGGAGGGATTCATAAGCGTAATTGTATAGGAGAATATCCATACTCTTGGAACATATGTACAGAAGTATTAAAGAATAAAAAGATACAATGTCTTAAATAATTCAGGAATAAAAATGGTAAATCACACACAAAGCAAATGTGAAATGCAAACAATCTGGTGAAGAGTACTTGGGTATTTACTGTTTTTGTCTGTCAACTTTTCAACTAATATAAAATTTTTCAAAATAGAAGTTGGAGAAAGTAAAAGGACAGAATTAAAAGCAAAGGAGCACTCAATTCAATTCTAAATAATGTAAGAATAAAACAGACAAAATATACATAAAAATATTAATAAAACTAATATAGTAATAAAATATATACATTTTCAAACTATTCCACCTCAACAAAAAAAATAGGTAGCTTAGGTTAACAACTAAAAAACAAATGAGTGATTTAAATGGTGACTTGATCCCAAATTTTACTTAACACTCTAGACATGACCAGAAATACCAATCTTTTTTTTAAAGACCACATTCCCTAGTCACATTTTCTGCTGAGATCCATTAAAAAAAAAAGGAGCCAAAAATACACATTGTCTTACTTCTTCTATGATGTTATTGATTTCAGGTGCTGCCTTATTTGCTCGTTTCTTAATCTGTCTTTTTGCTTTGTTTACATCTTTTTCCACCCTCTTCCAGTCGATCTGCACATAGCCACTGTGACTGGCAATCTGCAAAAATGTAATAAGAACGGTTAATTTTAAACCAACTAGGTTGATAATACAATATATGAACATGTCCAACTCTTTGCAACCCCACAGACTATAGCTCTCCAGGCTCCTCTGTCCATGGAATTCTCCAGGCAAAAGTACTGGAGTGGGTAGCCTTCTCCAGAGGATCTTCCTGATCCAGGGATTGAACCCAGGTCTCCTGCACTGCAAGCAGATTCTTTACCGTCTGAGCCACTAGGGAAGCCCCTGTATGAACATTTAGATTTCAAGAAATGTATGAAGCTTATGTGTAACAAAGCATAATTTAGTCACTAATTTATTCATTAACACACACTGAGTGCCTATTCTGTGCCAGGCACTGTTCTAGGCCTCAAAGTTATGTCCAAGAACAAGGGAGACAAAAGTCCCCACCCTCAGAGAGCTTACAGTCCATTAGGGAAAACAGACTTAAGCATACAAAATTATTTAGATGTGATGAACACTATGTTAAGAAAAGTACAGTACTTAATAGCAAAAGATTCCAACTGTTCTATAATTTGATCAGGATTTTTGGAATTTAAGAATTAGCTAAAAAGGCAGAGACTACTGAACTTGTACAGCTAATAAAAAAAAAAGTACCCTTAATTAAACAGATGATTAATATAAGAGATCAGTAGCCAATCAGTTTTTAGGTCATTAAAGTAGCTTGATAAACTCTCTTCACTAACTCAGACTCTTCAGTCAAATTAAGAATACTTTTTCTGGTAACTGCTTTTGAAAGTGGAATATAAAAGAAGATATGCTCTATACAAATTTTATGTCATAAATACTTTTAATAAAACTACAGCTAAATGCCTACTAACCCTAATGTCTCATATAGTGCTACTGAGACACAGCAAAATCTGAACAGGAACAATAGCATGTGTGTAAGCCAGTACACTAAGTCATCCCTTTAAACAGTACAATCAACATGTAAAGAATCACAAGAGTAGTAAACAATTGTATACCATTATAAATCACTTCTACCAAGTTGACGCTTTCTTTGTAATCTCTTAATGCATCACTTTAAGTACGAAATAACTCAATTGGTAAAAATCTGCCTGCAATGCAGGAGATCCCAGTTCAATCGCTGGGTTGGAAAAATCCCCTGGAAAAGGAAAAGGCTTCCCACTCCAGTACTCTGGCCTAGAGAATTCCATGGCCTGTATAGTCCAAGAGGTTGCAAAGAGTCGGACACGACTGAGCAACTTTCACTCACTTTTACACATAAAATACTTCAAATTATAAAAATATCTGACTTTATATAAATAGGCTGGGAATCTTAGGTTCCATTTTCACTGTGAATGACTCCAGAGAAGAATCTATTTATCTCCATTTCTTCCTATATTTATTCACCTTATATCAGTTCTAACTCTAGCCTCAGCAAAACAGAGTGATAATCAAAGCAAATGGCAAGTGAAAGGTTTTCCTGGCAATACCTTACATGGTAATCTGGGTTACAGACACGTAAGTGATGATGAACCTTAAGGTCCCTCCCATAGACAGCAACTATAAACCCTGGTTAAAACACAAGGGCTCAGAATAATAAAAGGAAGCACATTTTAAAGAGGAGTTGAAACTTGTAAGAAGAGACCAATATAAGGTGACTTGCCCATTTTTTTTGGCTTTATCTTGAGGACAAGATGCAGTTGCAGGGTGGCTAAAAGCTGAATAGAGAACATGCCATTTTTCTGGCCTGAAGAACCAGAGGACAGAGCCCAGGAGAAGAACAGCCAGAAAGGACACAGTTATAGAAGGAAAGCCCCAAATTCTATGTGCAAATTATATCCAAGTCCTGAACCACACATCCATGGGGCATAACGAAGTACTCCGGCTAAGGCTAAAAAAGAAAAAAACAGATTTGAGCTACTCTCTACCACAGGTGAAATGGAGTTTGCAATTTGAGTCTAACCAAGTTAACTGCCTACTAAAATCAAAACATGAACAAATTTCAGAGGAATAAAACAGAATCCAGACTCTCCATGACATAACATTCCCAATGCTCAGGGATAAAATCCAAAGTTATCTGATACAATAAAGCAAGAAAATGTGGCTTAGTCTCAAAAGAAAATCAACAGATGCCAACTCTGAGATGACCCATATACTGAAATTATCAGGACTTTAAAGCAGTACCTCAATGAGGTAAAGGAAACTGCACTTGTAATCAATGAAAAGATAAGAATTATCATCAGAAACATAGAAAAATATAAAAAGAAATGAAAATTCTGGAATTGAAAAATATAATATCTGAAATAAATTCACTGGATAAATGGCAGAAGGCAGATGACACAGAATCAGTGCACTTGAAGCTGCTGCTGCTCAGTCGCTTCAGTCGTGTCCGACTCTGTGCGACCCCATAGACGGCAGCCCATCAGGCTCCCTCGTCCCTGGGATTCTCCAGGCAAGAACACTGGAGTGGGTTGCCATTTCCTTCTCCAATGCATGAAAGTGAAAAGTGAAAGTGAAGTCGCTCAGTCGTGTCCGACTCCTAGCGACCCCATGGGCTGCAGCCTGTCAGGCTCCTCCACCCATGGGATTTTCCAGGCAGGAGTACTGGAGTGGGGTGCCATTCTAGATCACTAGAAATTATACAATTTTCAAAAAAAGACCGAAAAGGACAGATGAACCTTATCAAAGAGCCTAACATGCATCAGTCAGAGTCATGTTCAGAAGGAAAAGAATAGGAGAAAATATTCAAAGAAATAATGGCCAAAACCTTCCTAAACATACTTAAAGACATTAACTTACAGAATCCAGAAGCTCAGTGAACTCCAGGTAATGATCTAACACAATTATGAAATAACAATACTCAGATGATGTGGGGGTTGGGGCACACAGAAATTCAATAAATGATAGCTAAATTCCCACATTCCATAATGGGAAGCCAACAGTTAATACCTCAAACTGAAAGATAAAGAAATAGCCAATTAATTTGGTTAGGAAAAAGGAAATAAATACCTTAGGAATCAGCTAATAGTTCAAACTGGTTGCCTCAAGAGAGGAAAAATGGGGAGGTAGAGGGAGGCAGAGGATTATTCTAATCTGTATTGAGCATTACACATGTACTTGACCCTCTGAATTATAGGCATGTACAACTTTAAAAAAAAAACCCTGAATTTAAAAGATTAATATACCAACTGTCTATTTTTTAAGATTGCAGTGTGATAAATATATACTGGAAAACACCTGAGCTTTAAATATAAGTAAAGGTAATAAAAATATGGCAGCAAGACTAAATAAAAGGTAATTAGCCTAAAAGCCGTTTGTTTCTTTGTCTTTGTTTCCTTCTATTGAGCTTTCAAGTCAGTCATATTTGTGGGAAAAACTGGTTTGATGCGGAGAGGTTCCGTCTTCTACTCAGGGACTTCAAACATTACGTGGACTAAACATGAAGTAGAAGGTGACAATCATAAAACATGGGTTTGAAGGGACTGAAATGGACTTCTGATCAATGACATGCAGAGTAGACTGAAATATATAATTCCATCTGTGAATATCCCAGGGAACTCTGCTTTGGTAGAGTATCTTTTTCCATCTTTTGAAACTTGAGTTTTCAAAACAGCTATAAAATTAACTATCTTGATTCTAGATAACTATACAAATAACTTAATTCTTGGTTCTATATAAACCAAAGTCAAAAATCTGCTTAAATAAAATTCTTTGTACAAATACTGGCATATTCCTCCAAAGGACTAAATTTAGAATATGAATAATTATTTATTTTTACCTTTTACAAGAGATAAGCAATTACTCTTAATAATACCATCAATAGAAAAATATGTATATATAAAATTTTAAAACTGTTTAGTAAACAACTGAAAATCTGTGCTTAATACATATGAATTCAGTCCTTCTGTACATCAAGCAATGACACTGGTTATTACATGATCAATGGCTAGGTGCTGAAGTCAGATTTTGGTTGCTATGACCATCAATCATTTTCAAAACCTGACAGATTTCTGTATCTTCAAAATTGTTGCTAACACACATTCCCAGAGATTTTTCAAGTTTAGGATTTATTATATTTGATCTTCAGGGAATGATATTTTGGGGAAAATATATGCCAAACAGACATGAATGCCAGATAATATCCTGATAAACCACCTCTAAGAGCAAAGCATTTTTGAACCTTATACTTAGAGGAACATAAACAGGACTAAAATTTCAAATCAACTTGCCTCAGAAATAGGATTATGAATTATTTTTTAAGACCAATTTTTCACTTTTTATATTATTATGGTTTCCTAGTTTTAAAAAACATGTTAGAAATTGCTAACAGCAATTTCCTCTGGGAAGGAAAAATGACTAGGAAACAGGGAAGGAAAGAGACTTTTTGATTTTCATATATTGCGTACGAATGTGTGTGAACTTTAAATATATGTTTTAAATTATCAGTATGAACAGGTTATACTATTGATGAAATGTTTATTTGTTAAGCAGAGGCAAGGACTGAAAGCTCTGACATACCTGAAGGAGAAGAAAGCCACCACCTACTGCAGTTGCTGCAAGTTTTCCAACTTTCTGGAACAAAAATCCCGCACACCTTTAGTGGAAGAAATGGCAAAGGATGAAGACAATCAATGATGTATTAAACTCTCTCTCTTCTAGTTTTCATTACTTTCCTAATAAAATCTTAACGTCTTCCCAGTTCTTTTGACCATGTTCCTCACCTGCTCAGAAACCCTCAATGTTTCCTTTCAGTTATACAGACTAGTCAAAACTGCACAGTCTAAACTGTCTGAGATGTGCTTCAAAATAAGGGATGAAGAGAAGGGAACTGACAGGGGAAAGACTGGCTACTGAAACTGAATGTGAGTACTCAAGGGTTCATTATACTCTTCCTTCTACAGTTGTATTAAGTTGTATTAAGTTGTATTGAAATTCCTCATAACAAAATGCTTAGTTTTATGGGGCTTTTTTTTTAAAAATATAGTCAAGATGTTCCACATATCTGGCCAACTCTCACTCTAGCCAAACCTTCTACTCCAATCCAATCAGTTTCCAAACAGGTCACCACTCTTGCTCAAGGTATTAATCCCCGTTTCTCGGGGTTTCTACCTCGCTCCACCTATCTAAAACTTTTCTACCCGTTAAGGTCCAGTAAGAGGTCCATCTTCACGACTATACTTTGGCCCACATTTCTCATGGCTCCCTTTTCTATTTCTATCTCTATATTAAACCTGTTTTGTCTCATCTATCCTGTAAGGATGTTAACCCATACTTTTTTGATTCTCTCCTTCAGTGAGTTCATTATTCCCTTCAGCAGTCCAGATCCAATGTGCAAAGGAATCTCAGATTTCCAACTCCGGCCTTCTGTACTGGGTTGAATTGTGTCACCCCTGAAATCTATGACCTTCCTACAACCTCAGAATGTGACCTTATTCGGAGTAAATTCATTGCAAAAGCAGTTAATTCAGATGAGGTTATACTAGAGTAGGGTGGGCCCCAAATTCAATATGTCAGAGAGACACACAGAAGGAAGACAGCCATGTAATGGCAGAGGCAAAATTGAGAAGATTTCCTAGAGGAGGAAATGGCAACCCACTCCAGTATTCTTGCCTGGAAACCCCCATGGACAAGAGGAGACTGGTAGGCTACAGTCCATGGGGTCATGAAGAGTTGGACATGACTTAGCAACTGAGCACCCATGTCTGCAAGTCAAGGAGTGTCAGGGATTGTTGGCAACCACCAGAAGATGGGAGAGAAACGTAACAAATTCTCCCTGAGCCTCCAAGAAGGAACCAACCCTGCTGACACTTTTCAAACTTCTAGTCTCCAGACCTGTGAGAGAATAAGTTTCTCTCATTTTAAGTTACCTAGCTATGGTGCTTTGTTATAACAGCCTGAGGAAACTAACACCCCTTCATAAATGGAAAATGTACGTTTCCAATTACATGACGAGCTTCTCTTGCCACCCAGAACCACATATTCAAAATGTCCCAAAGCAAACACCATCTTTCCAACCAAACCACCTGTTTGCTAAAGTCCCAATTTCTAAGTGATAGCACTATTCTTGAGGCTTCTCACCTCATGTTCATCTCAGACTGCCTTCTTCATCGCCTCTGGGGTCCAAATGATGGCCAATTCTATACACCCAAGTTTCTCTAAAACATTTGATTGTCTTCTTTCCATCCTCAAAGGCATCGCTACCTTGCTTTCAGATCACACTAATGACCCTCTGGCTGATCTTCACACCTCCCATCTCACCTAGCAGCCACCCATTCTGCTGTCAGTTTTAGTTTTTTTTTAGGATCAAGAACATATAACTACCTACAGCTAAACATAATTTCCTCAGCTTCCCAATCAAGTCCTGAATTGGTCTGAATTGTTAACTAGCTAACATCTTATTAACCATTCCTCCTTAACATATGCCACAATAGGACATCAGTTTTATACTCTAAAAAAATTGCAAACGTTTATTACGCTGAATCTAAAGTCATTGCAACAAATCACCTGTATAATATTAGAGTCCTATTACACAGCTCCTGGATCAACACCTGGCTATAATCCAAACATATGTGTCCCTCAGTAGGGGAGACAGCAACAAAGACTCAGAAAAGGGAGCAAAGGAGCCAAGCAGCAACCAGGTCTTAACAGTATCCTGGGGACTGTGCTCCACAAGCATGTCTATCCTTTGCTTGAATGGTATGAGAAACTACAATCAATATACTAATGTCCTCTGTTCTGTCTCTAGGCTTTCCAAGCAAACTTCTTCCAATTATGGGGCTTCTCACCAAGTTTGGCCTACAAGGAGAAAACACACAATGATTTAATCCTACTGCTCAATTATTTTTTAGTCTCTTTCAAGATGGGGCTCTAGGCCTGGACTCACATTAACCAATCACCCAAGGCACCAGACTGTGAGCTTATTTAAGTAGAAGGCCAGGCCCTGAATTGTGGGCATCAAAGTATAACCAGCTTGAGAAGAATCATCTGAATAACCAGGGCTCTGACCAGGCAACTGCAGGCTTTTTTCATAAGCAGCACTAATAAGTACACATCATGAATAAATACTGTACCTGTTCATCACAGAATCTTCACAGTGAATGTCTCTACCATAAAATGGCATTTATTTTAAAAAGGCGTTAAAAAAAAAAAAGGCATAAAAGAGCACACCATTGTTCCAAGGTGCAAATAAAACACAAATTAAAACAAACACTTTATACTTATCGAGTTTAAATATGTAAATATTTAAATTAATGTAGGATGAATTTAACCTAGAATCTAAGAAGAAAAAATGATTACTCACAGGTTAAGCACACCCACTAGCTTCAGAAATTCCCTAGGGTCATGAACATTTTCAAAATAAAGGGTCAAACTTCTTTCTGACCCTTGTTATTTGGCTAATCTTTTGAGTCTAAGAATAACAGAATTAGATCTACAGTAGCAATTATATAATCACGTGACCTGAAATGTTAACTGGTGAGGTTAATACTATTAACCTCTCCCCCTTAATGTACTCCACAGTATTATCACTGAGTAATTCCAACAAAGACCCAATGTTCTACAACTCTCCTTCTTCAAAGTATTATCATAATTTAAATTGGCCCACAAAATTAACAGAACCATCTGTATCATAATCAGTAATTTTTACTGAGAATTTTACACTGCTTTGCACAGGGCTGATAACCCTGGAGATTAGTTTTACTGTGGGAGTTCTCACAGGGTTTTCAACCGAACAAGTACAAATTATTTACATATAATTAACTCTTCTCTTCTATATTTTTTCCTCTTTACCCACTGGTACTGAATCAGATCCACTACATCTGCTAAATCTGAGAAGGGGGGAAATATGCAAAAAAAAAAAAAAGGAAGGATGAGGAGGAGGATGATCACCAAAACCCAGCAGAATCTGAGTGTAGATTACACTAATCATATCACCGAGAAAAGTCTCAAGGTACAGCTCTTCTGGGATTAACACTGTAAAACCACTGACTGAGTATGTAGTTGGCCCAGATACAAAAGGGCAGCAGTCAGGCTCCCAGTGAAATTTAACAAAAAAAAAAAAAAAAAAAAAAAGGATGTTCTCACCAGCCACTCACTCCACCCATTACAATCTGGGTGGCTACCGAGTATTTTTCTACCATAGGTCCGGAACTGTGGCCAAACACGCGATTCCACCAGTGATGTCTTCTGGCATACTCAGTTAAATCCAACACTTCGTAGGAATCATCATCACTTTCATATTCTTGAAAGCAGAAAACGAAAGCAACACATTTTCAGTCAACTGAAAGTTAAAAATGTCGTGTACATTTTCATCTGTTAAAATTCATTGTTACATTGGCATACACCTAAAAACGCCCGGATGTAGACAGTTTCTTAAACCCAATCTCTGAGACTTAGGGCCTTGAGAGTAAAGGGCCTAGCATCCCCTTCCCAAAGAGCTAGACACAGGTCTGGGGGGGCGGGGCAACGTCAGTTACACAACTGAGCAGTTACACCCCTACCCCAAATCTCTGCAGGGGTGGCTCAGTTTCACAGCAGGGTCTCCCCCAATCTCGGTAGGTAGGTCAGTTTCACAGCATGAAGGGTCACCCCCAAATCTCAAGTTCAGGGTCAGTGCAGGGTCCATTTTCATCAGTGGGAGGAAAAGGGGGGTCTTCCACTGGCCGAACCGGTTAGAGGCCCAGCAAGAAGAAATGACTTCAACAGTAAGACTTAAACGTTAGAAGACGGATAGGAAGGGAGGTGAAGGTAAGACAGGTGGGGCCGTGTTGAGGGCGAGGGTCCAAGAGGGGGAGGGGAGGTCTAGTCTAAAAGAGGTGCTCAAAGAGGTTGCCTCAAGAAAACAGAGCCCCCAGGATCCCTGGGACAGAAGGAAGAGGCGAGCCTGAAGCAACGTCGAGAGCTGTGAGCTGCCTCTAACATACTACTTCGGGCCCCGGCCGCTCACCTTGGGGAGGGGGGTTCCGGGTCGCCATGATACCGCCGGCGGCCTGTACTGAGGCGGTCCCAACCCGCCCGCCTCTCGCCCCTACTTTAAAAACCGCTCTAGGCCCAGGTGGAAGTCTATGGTCTCTTTTTTATCTCCTCCTCCTTTTCCTCCAGGCGCACAGTCCTGTCCCCGCCCCCTCCTCTAAGCGCAGGGCCTTCCGCGCAAGCGCAGGGCAGAGGGGCGCGAGGAGGGGGGAGGGGGGAGACAGGTTGGATACCAGCCCGCAAGGATTTGTGGGAGTTGTAGTCAGTTGCCCTCCGCAACACTGGTTTCCCACCCCTCCCCCCCGAGAATTTCCAGAAGCTAACTTTTGATATTTTGTTTCAAAGGGCCTCACTGGAGGGGAGGGGGCGTCACATGGTGGTTAAACGAAAACCAGCTTGCTGTTTGTAACACGGTACCAGAAAGAGGCTTTTAAAAAGAGATAAGAGAAACCCTCTTTCGAACCACACTTTTCAAGCAGTCAAAGGCTCACTAACCGATGGAAAATTTTTCTAACGCGCTGCTGCTAGGAATTGGAACCTTTTCATCTTCTCCACGCGTTTCCTGCCAGGAACCTGAGGGAGGAAGAGGGAAGCCCAGAAAATGACCTGACACGAGTTACTCAAGAGGACATAATTTTTAAACATCATTTTTGTTATTTAAATCTGACAGAGGAACGAGGATAAGTTCTTCACCCAAGAAGCCTCACGGGATTCTGTTGAATGAGAAACCGTGTTGAAAACCAAGCGGCTGACTCAGGTTCACATAAACTGGCCCCGAAACTTGTTTTGAATTTACGTTGCACCCGCATTCGCTGTACATTTAGAACAACCCTATCAGTATTCTTATTCTGAGAATATGGAAATGAAGAAAAATAAGAAATCCTGGTAGAGGCTGCATTACTTAAAATATTAACTTACATAATTGTACTTGGCTTTTCAAGTCCTGGTGCTTTAAATGCAAGGGTTGATGTCTCTCAAGTTCCTCAGCTTGTGCACCTCAAAATACAATTCTAAGACTGGCTGGAAATATTAATCTTCACTTTGTGTGAGATTACTGTCGTGGGCCATGTGCGGATTGGAAAAGAATATCCAGCCAAGAGGCTGAATGAGAGATGAATAAAGTTTACTAGAGAGGGACACACGATTACAACACATGTCGGTTCAAGGGAGAGCCCAACCCGTTCGCAGGCTACCAGCCAATTTTTATGGTCTCAAGATAGAAAATTTCTACTAGAAGGATGGTATTAGGTTATTGGTTAGCATGCCATAGGGAGAAGGCAATGGCAAACCACTCCAGTACTCTTGCCTGGCAAATTCCATGGACAGAGGAGTCTGGTAGGCTGCAGTCCATGGGGTCGCTAGGAATCAGACATGACTGACAGACTTCACTTTCACTTTTCACTTTCATGCATTGGAGAAGGAAATGGCAACCCACTCCAGTATTCTTGCCTGGAGGATCCCAGGGACGGGGGAGCCTGGTGGGCTGCTGTCTACGGGGTCACACAGAGTTGGACACGACTGAAGCGACTCAGCAGCAGCAGCAGGATGCCATATGGGCTTCCCTTGTAGCTCACCTGGTAAAAAATCTGCCTGCAGTGTGGGAGGCTTGGGTTCAATCCCTGGGTTGGGAAGATGCTCTGGAGAAGGGAAAGGCTCCCCACTCCAGTATTCTGGCCTGGAGAATTCCATGGACTGTATAGTTCATGGGGTCGCAAAGAGTCCCACACAACTGAGCAACTTTCACTTTCACTTTAGGATGCTATAGGGTGGGTAATCCAGTAGGTATTTCACCTACTTCGGGTCAGAGAACTGGCTGGTTTAGATCTGGAGGCTCATGGCAACAGTTGCTATGGGCTTTGGTCAGTTCCAGAGATTTTTATTCTGTGGACTGTGAAGAAGGCTGAGCGCCGAAGAATTGATGCTTTTGAACTGTGGTGTTGGAGAAGACTCTTGAGAGTCCCTTGGACTGCAAGGAGATCCAACCAGTCCATTCTGAAGGGGATCAGCCCTGGGATTTCTCTGGAAGGAATGATGCTAAAGCTGAAACTCCAGTACTTTGGCCACCTCGTGCGAAGAGTTGACTCATTGGAAAAGACTCTGATGCTGGGAGGGATTGGGGGCAGGAGGAAAAGGGGACGACCGATGATGAGATGGCTGGATGGCATCACTGACTCGATGGACGTGAGTCTGAGTGAACTCCGGGAGTTGGTGATGGACAGGGAGGCCTGGTGTGCTGCGATTCATGGTGTCTCAAAGAGTCGGACACAACTGAGCGACTGAACTGAACTGAACTGAACTGAACTGAACCTTGGTGGAGGGCTCCATACCTGTGACCTTGGTATGAAAGTGAAAGTTGCTCAGTCATATCCGACTCTTTGCGACCATGAACTATACAGTTCATGGAATTCTCCAGGCCAGAGTACTGGAGTGGGGAGCCTTTCCCTTCTCCAGGGCATCTTCCCAACCCAGGGATCGAACCCACATCTCCCGAATTGCAGGCAGATTCTTTACCAGCTGAGCCACAAGGGAAGGTATAGGGCTCCACAATTACATGTTTTGGAAACAAAATAACTTTCAGGGACATAACTTCTGAGGTCGTCACTGAAATTTTTTCCAAGAGTTAACACTTTTGAGTTCATAAACGACTTCCTCCCCATTGCCTCCCCACTCCCAGTGAGGTGCTAACAGATAAGAGAAATAGCAAATGATGGGCCACTGAAAGAAGAGAGAAAAATTACAAATCAGAAGAGCAAAATTACAAATTGGAAGAGGATTGACTGGGCCAATGACATCTAAACACTTTGATCTACTTCTAGCACTATCTGCCAACTACAGAAAGAAGTCACTTTCCTGTCAAGGCAATGATATTTAGCATCAAATGATTATGGAGAAAAGAGGGAGAAAACGGAAACAAAACACTGCTCTTAAGATGCCAAAAAATGAACTTTTGAATCTAAAATGCATCCTAAACATGTCCAAAAATGAATTAAAGGCAATTATTTCTGTAGCGCACTTAAGGGTTGAGAAGGAACTTTTTAAACACTCTTCCTTTTGTTTTCTTACAGTGATATGCCCTTGCCATTACCTCAACCAAGTTAGTTGTATAATTTATTTTACTAGTGTGAGTCTTTTCTTTCCCAGTACCAAAAAAGCTGTTATTTTGTTGGCTCAGTGATGAATGGTTTAATGTTTAACAGACTCTAAAAGGTGCTACGATCCTCCTGATTTTTTAAATTAATTCCTATTTTGAATAGGTTTTCTTTTCAGTCAGCACTAATAAGCATTTTCACTGTGAATACTGGTGTCTTACCTACCCACTGTGAAGTGAAAGTGAAAGTCGATCAGTCGTGTCCATGGAATTCTCCAGGCCAGAATACTGGAGTGGGTAGCCTTTCCCTTCTCCAGGGGAAATTCCCAATCCAGGGATCGAACCCAGGTCTCCCACATTGCAGCAGGATTCTTCACCAGCTGAGCCACAAGGGAATCCCAAGAATACTGGAGTGGGTAGCCTGTCCCTTCTCCAGGGTATCTTCCCAACCCAGGAATTGAACCAGGGTCTCCTGCATTGCAGGCAGATTCTTTACCAACTGAGCTATCAGGGAAGCCCCTACCCACTGTACTAAAACATAATTCATGTAGCCTCCAGTTTTTCAATGGGTTCCAAAAGTTTATGAGTAACTTATTCAAAATAGAGAACAGTTTCTATTTAATCCATAATGAAACTGTCATAAAACTATTCCTTCCTGATCTCTACCTTTCCTTACTGTCTTTGGAAACCTTAAATGTTAAAACATAATTTAGTCAGAATTAAGAAAAGCAAAAAGCAGACATAAAAACAAACAGAAGAACAATTCACAGTCGCTGGGCAATCTAACCTCCCCCATTGGCTACAACTAATCCCAACCCAGTGGAGCCCACTCATCTCACATTTGCATACTTAAAATACTCCAAGACTTAGACTCTAAGTGACCTTTCAAAGCACTGAGGTAATCAATTGCTGATGAGAAAAGTTTAGCAAAGCTGATGCTGCATGCACTAGCTTGTAAGAATATAAGCAAGTAAAAAGTTTGATAATATGTATGCACAATCTTATAGATGCCACTTCATTAATCCCACTAAAGACCAGTGCCAAAGACAATATAATAGTCCTTATGCATAAAGATATTCATTGTAGGGTTTTTGTTTTGTTTTTCATGATGAAAAGGAGTAGAAACAATAGGGGACAACAGAAAGTGTCCAATAGTAGATGAACAGTTATAGAAATTAGGGAATGTTATGTTTATAAAGATTAAGTGCTTAAGTAAAAAAACTTGTTTACCAAGTTGCACTGACCATTTTATTGCAAGTGAAAGTGAAAGTCTCTCAGTCGTGTCCAACTCTTTATGACTCCATGGACTATACAGTCCATGGAATTCTCCAGGCCAGAATACTGGAGTGGGGAGCCTTTCCCTTCTCCAGGGCATCTTCCCAACCCAGGGATTGAACCCAGGTCTCGCACATTGCAGGCAGATTCTTCGCCAGCTGAGCCACAAGGGAAGCCCAATTGCAAGTGATTTATCAATTTCTGCTAAAAAATGCAGACTTGATAAAATGGAGTAGATAATGTTGCAAACTTGATTCTAGCCTGTTGGCTATTACTAGACGCAAACTCCTGTGCCCCACACACGGTGAGGCCAAACAAACTGAAACATCAGAGTTCAGAGCAAAGAAAGTTTCACTGCAGGGCTATGCAAGGAGATCCAACCAGTCTATTCTGAAGGAGATCAGCCCTGGGATTTCCTTGGAAGGAATGATGCTAAAGCTGAAACTCCAGTACTTTGGCCACCTCATGCAAAGAGTTGACTCATTGGAAAAGACTGTGATGCTGGGAGGGATTGGGGGCAGGAGGAGAAGGGGATGACAGAGGATGAGATGGCTGGATGGCATCACTGACTCGATGGACGTGAGTCTGAGTGAACTCCGGGAGTTGGTGATGGACAGGGAGGCCTGGCGTGCTGCGATTCATGGGGTCGCAAAGAGTCGGACACGACTGAGCAACTGAACTAAACTGAACTGATGCAGAGAGAAGGTGGCTTGTGCTCAAAACCCCCAAACTTCCTGATGGTTTTGATAGGGATAGAAGAAGATAGTTATACAGGTAGCTGTAGAAGTCTCAGTGGGATTATAGATAGAGAGAGGAACATAGGGAACTTTGGAAGACCACTGTAAGTTAATGATCGCTCAAGAAAGCTATTGGAATGTTGTGGAATGAAGCTGGCTTGCTTAACTATAGAGTCATAAATAAAAGCATGAGATATACCCCAGGTCATTAAATGAAAGAAAAAATGTTACCACCCTTCTGCTGATTTGAATAAGCACTATGATGGTCCTAGTGTGACCTCAAAGGATCAGACACTCTCCTGCCCAATGCGAAGAAGGAGCTAATGATGTAAGCCTGATGGCTACTCGAAGAATAAGGAAGAACCAGTCTTTTTCCCCAAACCCACTTTCCTTTGATTATAAAAATATAACCCACTTAATCCTTAGGGTAGAGCCTGCTCCCTGCCCTCTTGCATCTCTCAGAAGTGGCCTATATTAATAAATCTACTTCTTACCTATCACTTTGCCTCTCACTGAATTCTTTCTGTGCCAAGACAGAAAAGAGCTTGAGCCTCAGTAAGTCCAGACACCAGGTGAGTGATTCTAATTAAAAGACTATAGGTTCAAGTCCCAATCTGGATTTAGACTGGGTTCGAGTCCCAATCAGAGGTGCATGGTTTCAGTTTAGGGGAAAAGTTTTTATGGGCAAAAGTTACCTGAAATTACTATACTCCACCTGGGTGGGAGCCTTAATTCCTGCAGAACTCAAAGTATTGTTATGTGTAGTCCTTGAAGAGGAATCAGGACCCTGCCCCAAGGCTGCACTATTTTTTTTAAGTTGATTTTTTTTTTAAACATAGTTTTATTTTTGCCCTGGTGGCTCAGATGGTAAAGCATCTGCCTACAGTGTGGGAGATCTGGGTTCTATACCTGGGTCAGGAAGATCCTCTGGAGAAGGAAATGGCAGCCCACTCCAGTACTGTTGCCTGGAAAATCCCATGGGTGGAGGAGCCTGATAAGCTACAGTCCATGAGGTTGCAAAGAGTCGGACACGACTGAGCGACTTCATTTTTATTTTTGCCTGTGCTGGGTCTTCATTGCTACCTGCAGGCTTTTTCTAGTTGCAGCAAGCAGGGACCACTCTCTAGTTGCAATGCAAGGGCTTCTCACTGCGGTGGTTTCTCTTGTCGTGGAGTATGGGCTCTAGAGCCCAGGGGCTTCAGTAGTTGTAGCACATGAGCTCAGTAGTTGTGGCCCTCAGGCTGCAGAGCATGGGTTCAGTAGTTGTGGCACACAGGCTTAGTTGCCCGCCCCCACTCCTGTTGGCATGTGGAATCTTCCCAGAGCAGGGATCGAACTCCTGTCTCCTGCACTGGCAAATGAATTCTTTGCCACTGGACCACCAAGGAAGTCCTGCACTATTGTCTCTTGATGTCTCCTCCCTTGTTTCTGCATCAGTTTCCTTCCCTGATTAGCAAATGTTTGAATCTGCCCTTTGGAACTCAGAGAAGGTCAAGGGGGATGAATGAAGCCTATTTCCTATAAACAAGAAATGAGGGACATGATAAGGATTTGTACCAGGGAGGGCTCCATAGAATCCTGCTTGTTTGAGAGATAAATGGTTATAAGATAGTGTTACCAAACCAAACTTGGGTCTGCTTACCTATGCCCAGTAAAACCAAATACTGACATGGTGAAACAGGAGGGAACTGGGCAGGTCACAAATTTTAAAAGAATGACATAGTTCAAGGACTTGACATAAACTGATTAGAATCAAATAGATCCAAGTTGAGAGACAGTCAACTTCCACTAGACCTTGAGCCTCATTATATACACATCAACAAGCTAAATGACACACCCACAGGCACCATGACAGTTCCAAGGCCAACCATAAAGGTGAAAAAGTGGGCAGTGGCTCAATTCCTGGAAATCCCCACTGGCTCCCCCAAATAGCTGGAATACTGTTCCCACTAATTAGCCTAAGAAATTACTCAACCCCATAAAAACTGACAATCCCATATCTTAGTGCCGCTTTCACCTTCTGAGCTAGCCCACACTCTGTCTGTGGAGTGTGTTTTTCTCTAAGTAAATCCACTTCTTACCTATCACTTTGTTTCTCCCTGAATTCATTCTGAGATGAGACATCAAGAATCTGAGCTTCAGTAAGTCCTGAGACCAGGTGTAATCTCGTGGGTTCAAGTCCCAATCTGGGTTTGGCCGTGTTCAAGTCCTGGCATGTGAGTTCAAGTCTCAGTCTGAGATGCACAGTTTCACCAGGTTGTGGTAGAAGAAAGTGCAGCATTTAAGTTGCCACACAAGTAGCTCAGGACAGCTAAAGCTCAGAAAGCCTGAACACCCCAGTGGGGCTCAGCAAAGCATTTTTAAAGGCAAGTGGAGGGTTGGACCATAAAGAAAGCTGAGCGCTGAAGAATTTATGCTTTTGAACTGTGGTGCTGGAGAAGACTCTTGAGAGTCCCTTGGACTGCAAAGAGATCAAACCAGTCAATCTTAAAGGAAATCAACCTTGACTATTCATTGGAAGGACTGATGCTGAAGCTGAAGCTCCAATACTTTGGCTACCTGATGTGAAGAACTGACTCATTAGAAAAGACCCTGATGCTGGGAAAGATTTAAGGCAGGAGGAGAAGGGGACAACAGAGGACGAGATGGCATGGCACCATCGACTCAATGGACATGAGTTTGAGCAGGTTCCAGGAGATGGTGATGGACAGGGGTGCCTGGAGTTCATGGGGTCGCAAAGAGTCGGGCGCGACTGAGCCACTGAACAACAGCAACAGGGGGAGGGAGGAGGAGTCCCAGGGCAAGTGATCAGCTCCTGCACAGTTCTCTGATTGGTTGATGGTGAGGTAACACGGGTTAACAGGGTAACTGGGGTCCTTTCAGTTCAGTTCAGTCGCCCAGTCATGTCAGACTCTTTGTGACTCCATGGACTGCAGCACGCCAGGCCTCCCTGTCCCTCACCAGCTCCTGGAGTTTATTCGAACTCATGTCCATTGAGTCGGTGATGCCATCCAACCATCTCATCCTGTGTCATCCCCTTCTCCTCCCGCCTTCAACATTTCCCAGCATCAGGGTCTTTTCAGATGAGTCACTTCTTCACATCAGGTGGCCAAAGTATTAGAGTTTCAGCTGCAGTATCAGTCCTTCCAATGAATATTCAGGACTGATTTCCTTTAGGATGGACTGGTTGGATCTCCTTGCAGTCCAAGGGACTCTCAAGAGTCTTCCCCAACACCATAGTTCAAACACATCAATTCTTCAGTGCTCAGCTTTCTTTATAGTTCAACTCTCACATCCATACATGACTACTGGAAAAACCATAGCTTTGACTAGATGGACCTTTGTTGGTAATGGTCTCTGCTTTTTAATATGCTATCTAGGTTGGTCATAGCTTTTCTTCCAAGGAACAAGCATCTTTTAATTTCATGGCTGCAGTCACCATCTGCATTGATTTTGGAGCCCAAGAAAATAAAGTCTCTCACTGTTTCCATTGTTTCCCATCTATTTGCCATGAAGTAAGGGGACCGGATGCCCTTAGTTCTCTGAATGTTGAGTTTTAAACCAACTTTTTCACTCTTTCACTTTCATCAAGAGGCTCTTTAGTTCTTCTTTGCTTTCTGTCATAAGTGTGCTGTCATCTGTGTATCTGAGGTTATTGATATTACTTCCAGCAATCTTGAATCCAGCTTGTGCTTCTTGCAGCCCAGCATTTCTCTTGTACTCTGCATATAAGTTAAATAAGCAGGGTGACAATATACAGCCTTGACGTACTCCTTCGCTGATTTGGAATCAGTCTGTTGTTCCATGTCCATTTCTAACTGTTGTTTCTTTACCTGGATACAGATTTCTCAGGAGGCAGGTCAGGTGGTCTGGTATGCCCATCTCTTTCAGAATTTTCCACAGTTTGCGGTGATCCACACAGTCAAAGGCTTTGGCATAGTCAATAAAGCAGAAGTAGATGTTTTGGGGGAACTCTTTTGCTTTTTTGATGATCCAACGGATGTTGGCAATTTGATCTCTGATTCCTCTACCTTTTCTAAAACCAGCTTGAACATCTGGACGTTCACATGCTATTGAAGCCTGACTAGGAGAATTTTGAGCATTACTTTGCTAGCATGTGAGATGAGTGCAATTGTGTGGTAGTTTGAGCATTCTTTGGCATTGCCTTTCTTTGGGATTGGAATGAAAACTGACCTTTTCCAGTCCTGTGGCCATTGTTGAGTTTCCCAAATTTGCTGGCATATTGAGTGCAGCACTTTCACGGCATCATCTTTTAGGATTTGAAAGAGCTCCACTGGAATTCCATCACCTCCACTAGCTTTGTTCGTAGTGATGCTTCCTAAGGCCCACTTGACTTCACATTCCAGGATGTCTGGCTCTAGGTGAGTGATCACACCATCATGATTATCTGGGTCGTGAAGATCTTTTTTATACAGTTCTTCTGTGTATTCTTGCCACCTCTTCTTAATATCTTCTGCTTCTTGATATCAGTCCTTTAGGCACCAGTAGGCCTGGGGCCTACATGCTCATGGTCATCATGTAATTAATTTCTTCCATTTGGTGGAGTTTCTTACATCTGCAAAACAACTCCAGAAATGTGCAACAGACACTATTATCTAGATACTTCACAGAGGAGCTACAACAGAGGATATGGGGGAGGGTTCTGTCCCAGGAGAGCCCCATAGGGTCCTGCTTGGTTAAAGTAGTGATAAAAGAGTACAGGGTAGGAAAATAAGTGAAGACAGCCAGAAGAACTCTAAAAAGGAAGAGGAATGAGAGAGGACTAGCCTGGGTGCATATGAAGACGTAATTTTTTAAAGTTACTAATTAAAACAGTGTGATACTAGTGTATGAACAGACAAACTAAGGGACTAGAATAAAAAGTCCAGAAATAAAAACAATATTTACCAGGGAATTCCCTGGCAGTCCAGTGGTTAGGGGGCTTCCTTGGTGGCTCAGACAGTAAAGAATCTGCCTGAAATGCAGCAGACCTGGGTTCAATCCCAGGATTGGGAAGATCCCCTAGAGAAAGGAGCAGCTATCCACTCCACTATTCTGGCCTGGAGAATTCCATGGATGGAGGAGCCTAGCAGGCTACAGTCCTTGGGGTCACAAAAGTGAAAATGAAAGTGAAGTCACTCAGTCGTGCCCCACTCTTTGTGACCCCATAGATAGTATAGCCTGTGCTAAGCTCCTCCGTCCATGGGATTTTCAAGGCAAGAGTACTGGAGTAGGTTGCCATTTCCTTCTCCAGGGAATCTTCCCAACCCAGGGATCGAACCCAGGTCTCTCACATTGTAGACAGACGCTTTACCGTCTGAGCCACCAAAAAGTTGGACACAACTGAGCAACTTTCACTTTTAACTTCCTTTCCAGTGGTTAGGATGTGGCATTTTCACTGCCATGGCCCGGGTACAGTCCCTGGTTGGAGAACTAAGATCTCACAAGCCACAGGGCATGCCAAAAAAGAAAAAAGAAAAAAAAAAAAACACTCCAAAACAAAAACAATATATATCAGAAATGAGTATACAATAAAAATGGAATTTCAAGTATTCAGGTAAATATGACCTTCGTTTTAAAATCTGTTGTTTAAACAGCTAAAGCTGATGTCTGACATCTGGAAAAAGATACAGCTGAATCCATACTTTACAATATGTGCCTGGATGAACTCCATTTAAATTTTTAGATATAAAAATTAAAATAATTAAAACTAATTGAAGAAAACTGGGCAAATTCCTTGATAACTTTGCAGCAGGGATGACTTTTTATGAATGACTCAAAATTTGATAAATTTGACTGTATAAAAACTCAAACTTAAGCATAAAAAATAAGTAAAATCAAAAGACAAATTACAAACTGAGAATAATCTTTGTAATTTTTATTGAAGGCAAAGGACTAACTTTCCTAATACATAAAAGTTCCTTAAAAAGGGAATTTAAAAAAGACCAACCACCCCAGTAGAATAGCAATAGGCCCATACGCAATTCACAGAAAAAAGAAATATGAATGGCCCTAAAGCACACAAAAAACTTTCGACCTTAATTATAATAATTGGAGATTTTAATTTTCACTTAAGAGATTAGTTAAAATTCATAAGTAATATGATTAGACTTGATATGTTCATGGGATGCAATCATATGTGTGTACAAGCATTCACTGTAGCACTGTCCGGAATAGCAAAAGATTGGAAGAAACCCATGTGTCTAGTCTTAGAGGACTGCTTAATAAACCATAGTATATCTGCACAACCACAGCTATAATAAATAAGTAAATTAAAAAATAAGAACAAGGAATTTATCTATGTTCTGATTTAGAAAGTTTGCTAGGATATATTGCTAAAAGTAAAACAGCAAGATGCAGAACAATGTGCTCACTTTTTCTTTCTTAAAAGCAGCTTTATTGAGATATAACTCATATATTATACAATTTATATGTGCCATTTAAAGTGTTAAATGGTATAAAATATTATACCATTTAAAGTGTACAATTCAGTATTTTTTAGTATATTACATTATTAATTTTTAAAACTGTGGTATGGTAAATACACATACACACATACATATATAATTTAAATTTCCATTTTGGTGATCTCAAGAGCATAATTCACTGGTATTAATTACATTCACAAGGTTGTACAACCAACACCACTATGTATTTCTAAAACTTTTTCATCACCTCAAACAGGAACTCTGTAATCATCAAACAACAATTTCTCATTCCTCTTCCCCTCAGCCCCTGGTTACCTCTATTCTACTTTCTGTCTCTATGAATTTTCCTGTTATAGGTACCTCATAAGTGGAATCATGTAATATTTGACCTTTTGCATCTGATTTATTTCACTTAACATAATGTTTTCTAGGTTTATCCATGTTGTAGCATATATGAGAAAATCTTTTTTTTTTTTTGCATAGCTGAGTAATATTCCATTGTATAGATACTCTTGATTTCTCCTTTCAAGCTATGAAAGTTCTAGATGGCACCTTCTGAGAAAAGGCTGTTTCTTATACATTGAAAACCTGTTGTTTAGTGTGTGTTAGTTGCTCAGTTGTGTCTGACTCTTTGTGACCACATGGACTGTAGCCCACTAGGCTCCTCTGTCCATGGAATTTTCTAGTGGGTTGCCATTCCCTTCGCCAGGGGATCTTCCTGACTCAAGGATCGAACCCAGGTCTCATGCATTTCAGGCAGTTTCTTTACCATCTGAGCCACCAGGGAAACCTGGTTGTTGTTGTTTAGTGTAGCCACCTTTATTAACTCCTTATTTTAGATAGATTTTCTGGATAAACTTGCTGCCGCTACTACATCAACACTTGGTTTTTCATCTTGCATTCTTTGTAACAGAGATGGCTTCATTTCTTAAACTTCAGGAACCAACCTCTGCTAGCTTCAGACTTTTCTTCTGCAGCTTCCTCACCTGCTTTGTAGAATCGAAGAGAGTTAGGGCCTTGCTTTGGGTTATGCTTTAGCTTAAGGGAATGTTGTGGCTGGTCTGATCTTCTCTCCAGACATCTAGAACTTTCTCTATATTAGCAAAGAGTCTATTTAGCTTTCTTACCATTTGTGTGTTCACTGGAATAGTACTTTTAATTTCCTTCAAGAACTTTTCCATTTTATTCACAACTTGGCCAACTGTCTGGCACAAGAAGCCTAGCTTTTGGCCTCTCTCAGCTTTCAACATGACTTCCTCACTATGCTTAATTATTTCTAGCTTTGATTTAAAGTGAGAGCTGTGTGACTCTTTCTTTCAGTTGAACACTTAGAGGCCATTGTAGGGTTATTAATGGTCCCTATTTCAATATTGTTGTGTCTCAGGTTATGGGGAGGACGAAGGAGAAGGAGAGAGATGGGGGAAAGGCTGGTTGATGGAACAATCAGAACACACGCAACGATTATAAATTAAGTTCATTGTTGATATGTGGTTCCCCAAAGTAGATGCAATACTAACACCAAAGATGGCTGTTCACTGATCACTATAACACAATAATAATAATGAAAAAGTTTGAAATACTGTGACAACTATTAAAGTGTGATATGGAGACATGAAGTGAGAAAAAGCTGTTAGAAAAATGGCACCAATAGACTTGCTCAATGCAAGGTTGCCATAAACCTTCAATTTGAAGGAAAAAAACCTGCTAACTGAGAAGCACAATTAAGCAAAGCACAATAAAACAAGCTATGCCTGTATTTCTAGTAGATCTAATTACATATACAAATTATAATTCTTAAGCCTTAGAAACTTAATTGTTGGTGAAAATTAAGTAAGCTTATTGCCAAATTCAGACTTAAATAAAAGAAAGTAGGGAAAACCACTAGACCATTCAGGTATGACCTGAATCAAATCCCTTATGATTATATCAAATCCTTTATGATTATACAGTGGAAGGGAGAAATAGATTTAAGGGACTAGATCTGATAGATAGAGTGCCTGATGAACTATGGAATGAGGTTCGTGACATCGTACAGGAGACAGGGATCAAGACCATCCCCATGGAAAAGAAATGCAAAAAAGCAAAATGGCTGTCTGGGGAGGCCTTACAAATAGCTGTGAAAAGAAGAGAAGCGAAAAGCAAGGGAGAAAAGGAAAGATATAAGCATCTGAATGCAGAGTTCCAAAGAATAGCAAGAACAGATAAGAAAGCCTTCCTCAGAGATCAATGCAAAGGAATAGAGGAAAACAATAGAATGGGAAAGACTAGAGATCTCTTCAAGAAAATTAGAGAAACCGAGGGAATATTTCATGCAAAGATGGGCTCGATAAAGGACAGAAATGGTATGGACCTAACAGAAGCAGAAGATATTAAGAAGAGGTGGCAAGAATACACGGAAGAACTGTACAAAAAGATCTTCACAACCCAGATAATCACGATGGTGTGATCACTCATCTAGAGCCAGACATCCTGGAATGCAAAGTCAAGTGGGCCTTAGGAAGCATCACTACGAACAAAGCTAGTGGAGGTGATGGAATTCCAGTTGAGCTCTTTCAAATCCTGAACGATGATGCTGTGAAAGTGCTGCACTCAGTATGCCAGCAAATTTGAAAAATTCAGCAATGGCCACAGGACTGGAAAAGGTCAGTTTTCATTCCAATCCCAAAGAAAGGCAATGCCAAAGAATGCTCGAACTACTGCACAATTGCACTCCTCTCACATGCTAGTAAAGTAATGCTCAAAATTGCCCAAGCCAGGCTTCAGCAATATGTGAACCGTGAACTTCCTGATGTTTAAGCTGGTTTTAGAAAAGGCAGAGGAACCAGGGATCAAATTGCCAACATCCACTGCATCATCAAAAAAGCAAAAGAGTTCCAGAAAAACATCTATTTCTGCTTTAGTGACTATGACAAAGCCTTTGACTGTGTGGATCACAATAAACTGTAGAAAATTCTGAAAGAGATGGGCATACCAGACCACCTGACCTGCCTCTTGAGAAATCTATATGCAGGTCAGGAAGCAACACTTAGGACTGGACATGGACCAACAGACTGGTTCCAAAAAGGAAAAGGAGTGCGTCAAGGCTTCGTATTGTCACCCTGCTTATTTAACTTATATGCAGAGTGCAACATGAGAAATGCTGGGCTGCAAAAAGGACAAGCTGGAATCAAGATTGCCAGGAGAAATATCAACAACCTCAGATATGCAGATGACATCACCCTTATGGCAGACGGTGAAAAGGAACTAAAAAGCCTTTTGATGAAAGTGAAAGAGGAGAGTGAAAAAGTTGGCTTAAAGCTCAACATTCAGAAAACGAAGATCATGGCATCTGGTCCCATCACTTCATGGCAAATAGATGGGGAAACAGTGGAAACAGTATCAGACTTTATTTTTTTTTTTTTTTTGGCTCCAAAATCACTGCAGATGGTGATTGCAGCCATGAAATTAAAAGATGCTTACTTCTTGGAAGAAAAGTTATGACCAACCTAGATAGCATATTCAAAAGCAGAGACATTACTTTGCCAAGAAAGGTCCATCTAGTCAAGGCTATGGTTTTTCCAGTAGTCATGTATGGATGTGAGAGTTGGACTATGAAGAAAGCTGAGTGCCAAATAATTGATGCTTTTGAATTGTGGTGTTGGAGAAGACTCTTGAGAGTCCCATGGACTGCAAGGAGATCCAACCAGTCCATTCTGAAGGAGATCAGTCCTGAGTGTTCTTTGGAGGGAATGATGCTAAAGCTGAAACTCCAGTACTTTGGCCACCTCATGCCAAGAGTTGACTCATTGGAAAAGACTTTGATGCTGGGAGGGATTGGGGGCAGGAGGAGAAGGGGATGACAGAGGATGAGATGGCTGGATGGCATCACTGACTCGATGGACATGAGTCTGAGTGAACTCCGGGAGTTGGTGATGGACAGGGAGGCCTGGCGTGCTGCAATTCGTGGGGTCGCAAAGAGTCAGACACGACTGAGCGACTGAACTGAACTGAACTGTGAACTGTTAATCCTGGCATTCTGTACATGGCAAAACTGCAAATACAGTTCATAGTTTCTAGAAGCATGTTCTTCCTTGTAGTAAATTCTTCAATGAGTTACAAAACACATTTACTGAAAAGCCCAAATATCTTTCATTCCTTTGTAAAATATCAAAGTAGATAAATCTGTGTTCAATAATTAGTATTTCAGTATTTAATCTTATTTGGAAATAATATATTTACTCAATGAACATCCATTATTTAACTTAACTTAGTCTCACTCTAAAGTTCAAGTTACCAAAAATATTTTAGAAACTATTTTTAAGAAGACACACCATGAAATATAATTATTGTTGAAAAGTTTATTTATAATCTTTTATCTTAATTACATCTATTTAATTCACTTGTTCTTAATACTTATATTTAGCTTACTCATGAAAATTTCATGAGACATTGAACAGATATCCATCATCTTAAGTTTTTTCTGTTTCTGGCTAATAAATTATGTAATAAGGATGATATGAACTTATTTTAGTAGAGAACTTGGGTAGAATATAAGTTCCATGTCTACATTATATTAAATGCTGATGACTCTGAAGACATGCCTATTAAAGTAAAGTCAACAGACTTAAACCAGTGTTTATTTACCTAAGATTGTCCCAGAGCCCATGAACTTAAAAAACACTGGATTAGTTTCTATATTTTTAAAAGTTTTAAGAATACTTAATTTATACATTTCTTTTTCTTTAAAACAAAGCTCTTCACAGATTAATTTTGGCAATACCATACAGAGGTGGAAAAATCACACATCTATAACATGCATATATACATATATGATATACAGAAACATAAAGACAGATGCAGAGATCTTATAGCTTTTGTTCCAAAATTTTAGCCAGTAGATGTAGAAAACAATACAAAACTCACTAGTTTACAAAAGAACAGTTGGGTGTGACTCAGGGAGCTCAAATCAGGTGCTCTGTGACAACCTAGAGAGGTGTAAAGGGTGGGAGGTGGAAGAGAGGTTCAAGAGGGAAGGGACATATGTTTACCTATGGCTGACTCATGTTGATATATGAAAGAAATCAACCCAATATTGTAAAGTAGCTATTCCCAATTTAAAAAAATTAAATTAAAAAAAAGAACAATTGGGTCCAGACTGTGCTTCTGATGGATAGCATACTGCCCAGATGGCTAAAGTTTTTATTAACGTCGACTCAATGGACATTAGTTTGAGCAAACTCCAAAAGATTGTGAAGGACAGGGAAGCCTGGCATGCTGCAGTCCTTGGGGTCACAAAGAATCTGACGTGACTGAGTAACTGAACAACAATAACATTAATAGAGAAGATTTTTAAGGTTTTCATTCCTTGGTATCCAAACAACCTCCCACCACTCTTTTTTTTTTTTTCCCTTCTTTTAAGAATTACCTCTCTGTAGTTTGCATTTCCAAAAAATGGCTCTGGGTTCCTAAAGAAGATGAGGTAGAATATTTACATCTCAAAGGCACAGAAGAAGGATATAAGTTTCTCCAAGAAGGATTTTGTTTCCTAAGTCCAGATCTTTTACAATATCTACAAGCCTTTTGAGGTGAGCAAGGGAGGGTTTGGTAAAAAGGATAGATGGGCTTTAAATTGCTTTTAGAGCTGCATTTCTGTTCTTATAAAGAAAGACTCAATTAGTAAGACAAGAAGAGTTGTTTTTAATTCTTCAAATAATTGGGTTGCAATCTGAGTGATATAAGGGGCTGATCCCACTAGATTCTTTTCAATTTGCTTCTTTACATTAGGGAGATTTCCAACTAAGATGGAAATCAAAAGATTCCTATCTTAGGACAGGACATCTAAAAAAAAAACAGTTCCTATCAAACTGAACATCAGCTTCCAATGTAGCCAAATTTTGACCATAGAGCTACTTAAAAAAAATTCTAGCAAACATCTTATCACTTTTAGTCAAGACAAATAGTAAATATCCCTAGAAGTATCACACAACCTTTTTTGTTTCCTTTTTCTTTTAAACTAAAGGCATATCTGGGCTTGCCTGGTGGCTCAGTTGTTAAAGAATCTGCCAGCACTGCAGGACATGTGGGTTCAATCCCTAGATTGGGAAGATGCCCTAGAGAAGGAAATGGCAATCCACTCCAGTATTCTTGCCTAGAAAATCCCATGGACAGAGGAGCCTGGCAAGCTACAGTCCATAGGGTGGCAAGAGTTGGACATGACTTAGTAACTAATCCACCAAAGGCATATCTATCAAATGACAAAACCAAAACCAATTAGCTCTTTATAGCTTATCCATGGATGCAAAATGTATCCCCATAGAGAGTGAAAAAGATACTACCCTCCCAAGATCTAGGGCCATGGCCAAAGATAACCAAAAGAAAGAGAGCTGGCATGTCAATAACATGCTATCTGCAAATGGAGTACAATCCACATTTTGTCTGGCCATATTTTCAGTGCCCCTAAACTCAGCAGTGGCCATAGGACTGGAAAAGGTCAGTTTTCATTCCAATCCCAAAGAAAGGTAATGCCAAAGAATGCTCAAACTACAGCACAATTGCACTCATCTCACATGCTAGTAAAGTAATGCTCAAAATTCTCCAAGCCAGGCTTCAGCAATACCTGAACCGTGAACTCCCTAATGTTCAAGCTGGTTTTAGAAAAGGCAGAGGAACCAGAGATCAGATTGTCAACATCTGCTGGATCATCAAAAAAGCAAGAGAATTCCAGAAAAACATCTATTTCTGTTTTATTGACTATGCCAAAGCCTTTGCCTATGTGGATCACCAGAAACTGTGGAAAATTCTGAAAGAGATGGGAATACCAGACCACCTGACATGCCCCTTGAAAAATCTGTATGCAGGTCAGGAAGCAATAGTTAGATCTGGACATGGACCAACAGACTGGTTCCACATAGGAAAAGGAGTACATCAAGGCTGTATATTGTCACCCTGCTTATTTAACTTATATGCAGAGTACCTCACGAGAAACGCTGGACTGGAAGAAAGATTGGAATCAAGATTGCCAGGAGAAATATCAATAACCTCAGATATGCAGATGACACCACCCCTATGGCAAAAAGTGAAGAGGAACTGAAAAGCCTCTTGATGAAAGTGAAAGAGGAGAGTGAAAAAGTTGGCTTAAAGCTCAACATTCAGAAAATGAAGATCATGGCATCTGGTCCCCTCACTTCATGGGAAATAGATGGGGAAACAGTGGAAACAGTGTCAGACTTTATTTTTGGGGGCTCCAAAATCACTGCAGATGGTGACTGCAGCCATGAAATTAAAAGACGCTTACTCCTTGGAAGAAAAGTTATGACCAACCTAGATAGCATGTTCAAAAGCAGAGATATTACTTTGTCAACTAAGATCCGTCTAGTCAAGGCTATGGTTTTTCCAGTAATCATGTATGGTTGTGAGAGTTGGACTGTGAAGAAAGCTGAATGCCGAAGAATTGATGCTTTTGAACTGTGGTGTTGGAGAAGACTCTTGAGAGTCCCTTGGACTGCAAGGAGATCCAACCAGTCCATTCTGAGGGAGATCAGCCCTGGGATTTCTTTGGAGGGAATGATGCTAAAGCTGAAACTCCAGTACTTTGGCCACCTCATGCGAAGAGTTGACTCATTGGAAAAGACTCTGATGCTGGGAGGGATTGGGGGCAGGAGGAGAAGGGGACGACAGAGGATGAGATGGCTGGATGGCATCAGGTACTCGATGGACGTGAGTCTGAGTGTGAACTCCGGGAGTTGGTGATGGACAGGGAGGCCTGACGTGTTGCGATCCATGGGGTTGCAAAGAGTCGGACACGGCTGACTGAACTGAACTGAACCTGACAGTTGAGCCACTTGAATATGCAGAACCAAAAATCTCCATGCCCTGAACTCAAAGAAAGTCAAGCCAAGTTTTCAGAACATACAGTGAAACAAACAGGAGAAAAACGGCTGTCCCTGGGTAGGAAAAGTTCAATGACTAATAGGTACCCCCAAACCAAATTTTAATCAGAATCACAATTCAAAGAACTAATTCTTACAAATGTTTTTCTCCTGATAATATGAATTTGGAGAGGAAGGGACAATGTGAAATTTTTACCTTTCTCTCTTGACTGAGAAGTAGACAGAGAGCTGACTTTCATAAAAATTTTTACCCTTCACTGCCTTCTTTCAGTTTTCCAGGATTCCATCTGCAGGCTCTAAAGCAAGCAGAGCATCTCAATCGGTCCCATCTGGGTTGCCAAAACCTCTGTCGAGGAGGAGTGAATAATTTTTCTCTAGCATTCTATTGCTAATTTCTTGTGGGAGCCCCTCCCCCCCCCACCAGTAATAAAAAGATTAACAGGAGAAAAAGAGAAGTTTAATAAGATGTATATACCTCATGTACACAGGGGAGATACCTAGGAAACCTGTGTAAAACCTCTCCCAAAATGGCCCAAGCCATCACCTTATGTGCCAACTCCAGCTAAAGACAAAAGAAGGATGCCGTGGACTGGGGAGGTTAGTTATGGAAAGTTATGAGGAAAAACACAGTGAACAAGGAGAAGATTGTCATGCACATTTAAGTCAGGTGCCTCCTCCAGTGAGTTTATTTTTAGTTCATTTTACATTATAATACTGTATTGGTTTTGCCATACATTGACATGAATCCAACACGGGTGTACATGCAGTCCCAAACATGAACCCCCCTCCCACCTCCCTCCCCACAGCATCCCTCTGGGTCATCCCCGTGCACCAGCCCCAAGCATGCTGTATTCTGCATCGGACATAGACTGGTGATTCGATTCTTACATGATAGTATACATGTTTCAATGCCATTCTCCCAAATCATCCCACCCTCGCCCTCTCCCTCTGAGTCCAAAAGTCCGCTATACACATCTGTGTCTTTTTTGCTGTCTTGCATACAGGGTCATCATTGCCATCTTTCTAAATTCCATATATATGTGTTAGTATACTGTATTTATGTTTTTCTTTCTGGCTTGCTTCGCTCTGTATAATCGTGATTTGGAGTCATCCTTCTCTTTTAGGTACAGAGAGGGAGAGATTTCCCTTATAAATGTAAATGTCCCTTACAAAAGGGTAAATTCTACTCTGCTTTCAGAGTGCTTCCTGTGTCTGCAGCCTCTCAAAATAATTATATGAAAATAATCTTTAGGCCAAAGAGGCATATTTTGAAGTGGCATATTCTGCTATTCTTCAACACTAAAAAAAGTGGCTGAGGGTGAGGAAAAGGGTAGGTAGATACGGGGAGTAAGACTTCTCATTAGGTACACCTTTTTATATTGCCTTTAATTTTTGACCATCTTATAGTCCCAAAGCAGAACATTCAAACCTTATGATGTTCTAGAATTACTAACAGCAAGAGACCCATTAATAAGGCAGAAACCCATGTATGAGGAAGTGTGAAGGGGCAAGGTAAACATGAGTAGCAAGTTATCCACTCTCCAGTTAGTGAACTATTTCTTCAAGTCCAAATTTAGGAAGGAATAATTTAATTTAGTCACTTAATTTTTTAATTTAGTCACTTAATAATTTAATTTAGTCACTTAATTCATTCTTTCAAACCATGTTTATGTTTTCCTTTATGCAAAGGACAAGAATGTCAAATTATGCTGATACTGCTGTTTATATTGAAATAATGACACTTGTAAATAGCACACAGCATTGCTAGTGATATTTTTAGAAAAAAATTCACCCTAGTAAATTTGAAGATCTAATTTACCTTATTTGACAATTTATCCCATTTAGCAACTAGAAACATGTTCAGAGGGGTTGTACAAAATGGGACGTTTTTATAAGAAGAAAGGTGGGGCAAGGGGACTATTAGCAAAAGAAAGAAAGGATTATTCTTAGACCAGGATCTCCCCTTTGGGGGGGGGAAGGGAATGGCAAGGGTTTTATCATGCAGATTGCCCCTTCTTCCTCTAGGGAATGGAGAGGACCCAGCTGGCAGATTACCTCATTGGTGCTGACCAGAAAATTACATATTAGTTGATTAAGATTACATTTGCAGTGAAGGTAGAAATGGCAATTAGTTTAGGTATTAGATCTAGGTTTGGTTTCATGGGCTTTAGCTTAAGTGATGCCATTTTGGTTTTGTTTTTGTTTTTTTAAAATATAAATTTATTTATTATAATTGAAGGCTAATTACTTTACAATCTTGTATTGGCTTTTCCATACATCAACATGAATCTGCCATGGGTGCACACGTGTTCCCCATCCTGAACCCCTCTCCCACCTCCCTCCTCATACCATCCCTCTGGGTCATCCCAGCACACCAGCCCCGAGCATCCTGTTTCATACATCGAACCTGGACTGGCGATTTGTTTCACATATGATATTATACATGTTTCAATGCCATTCTCCCAAATTATCCCACCCTTGCCCTCTCCCACAGAGTCCAAAAGACTGTTCTAGACATCTGTGTCTCTTTTGCTGTCTCGCATACAGGGTTATCGTTACCATCTTAAGTGATGCCATTTTGGACCTATGGTATTCCTCTTTAACAATGCTATCTAGCTCTTTTTCAAATTACAGTATCCTGGGATGTAAGAAAAGTAGTCTTCATAGGAGGGGAACAGTGGTTGAAGAAAGTCCATTGCACAAGTAAATAAACGAAATAAAAAATAAAGCCAAATTTCCCTGGTTCTGTCTGGAGTAGATAGCCTCGCTGGAGAAATTAACTCACGCTGCCTCATACCTCCTTCCAAAAATGTTGAATTTTAATGGTCTAGGACCAGGAAAAGGAGACTGGGAAGCTGTCGCCTTTTACTGTAAACAGAAAGGCCCAGAGCAAGAGAGAAAGCATTCATTTTTCAAAGAAAGGCACAGAAGGAAGCAGGCAAGGTCCATAATAATGTCACCCAATCATTTAACAAAAGGAAAATGAAAGCAGCACTCTTCTCAGATCAGTAAACATGCTATTGTTAAAGAGTATACAGAAGAGAATATTTTTCAGATGAACCAGAGAATGGTGGAGTAAGGAAATAACTCTCAATCAGATACGAATCCTTAAAGTCATAGACAAAATAATTTGCTTCAGCACCTGGCCATTCAGAGGCTATCCAAAGCTTGTTGGCGAGTCCCAGGACAACTCAATCTGTGGCTTTATCTTTTCTGGCCAGTTTCTCTATAACTCAACACACTTCCTCAGGGGACTGAAAGCAAGCATGTGACCAAGGCAGTCAGCCTTGAGTGTATCAGGAGACAGGAAGGCTGCCAAGAGCCCCATTCCCTGATATCAGTCTTCCTGCCCATAAGCAGATTTCAAAATAACCAGAATATCTAGTGCATTCTAACAGTTCATGGAGCAATGGAAGTGAGTCTGTTCTTTGAGGGTGTTTTGAGAGTACACCTCTCACACTGAGTTTTAAGACCCTACATTCATTCAATGGAGAAATATCCAAAACATCAGACCATTAAAAACAAACATACAAGACAAAACAAAAAAATGACCATTTTTTTCAGCAACCCGCTGTGCCATAATCACCTGGCCCTGTCTCCAGGGCTAGGAGCTTAAAAGGGACCATGCCGCACCCAAGGCAGGCAGCCAATTCATTTCCTCTAGATTTGAAATGAGTGTGTGTGTGTGTGTATGTGTGTTAAACCATTGTTATCTGCACAGGAAAAACTAAATAGTCAACTGCCTATAAACTCAGAGCCTCTATCTGACTGATCCAATCATATTGTTGGATCCAAATAGTCCACAAATGGAGGTGGGGCAAAGTGGGAGGGTGGAAGGAGGAAGCTGAGTTGTGCAGGTATTCTCTCAGTTGAAAAGTCATATTGGAGGAAATACTGATCCCTCAATTCTACAGGGGAGCTCATTTCTGTCCTATTGTACTCATAATTATTCAACAATTGGATGAATTTTGAGAAGTGCTGTCAGTATTAAAAAAATCTAACTTAGTGCCATGATGTTTTACTTTCATATAAGCAGGTAGTTATCAGCTTGTTTTTAACAGATACTCTGGTGGTGGGGCAGCTTTATGTTTCTTTGTACATAAAAAAGATTTCAAATACTGACATGCAAGGTATCATTCCTGTTATCACTGAAAAAATGAAAAGGATAAACATACCCATCTGCTGATTTTAAAAAGCTCCTTGAGAGCAATTTTAGAGTTGTTTTAAAACCATTTTGAAGCTATTGTATGGGATTTAAGAGACTGGGTGAAGTGGGATTTTTATCTTATTTATGATTTTCTGTATTTTCCAATTTTTCTATGACATTACTTTTAAAAACAATTTGAAAGTAAAGTTTACACTCCTATAATGTAACTGGTATACAAGGATTGTTGCAAAGAACAGCAGTTCCCCAGTCCCACAAAGCCCGTATCTCCAGAGGTGACAATTTTCAACTCTTTTGACTGATTGTATTTACCTTGATATCTCCAAATATTCTTGATTTTGTAGTTTCAGGCCCTATCTATTGACTTCCCTCTATAGTAGAAGAGTTTTTACTTCTTTCATACAGGCATGACTCCCATCCTAAAACAGGAGGGAAGGAGACAAGGCACAGCCTTTAAAAGAATGACATAGCCTAAGGACACAATATAAACTGATCAGAACCAAATCCAAGATGGCAGATGAGTCCACTTCCACTAGACCTTGAGCCTCATTATATGCTGATTGTAACATATCAGCAAGCTAAATGACACACCCACAGGCACCATGACATTTCCAAGGCTGACTATGAAGGTCAAAAGTGGGCCCAATTCCTAGAAATCCCCACTGTTTCCTCAAAATAGCTGGAACACTCCTCCCACTCACTAGCCTATGAAATTACCTACTTCTATAAAAACTGACAACTCCATACCCTGGTGACGCTCTTACCTTCTGAGATGGCCTATACCTTCTGGAGTGTGTTTCTCTCTAAATAAATCTAGTTCTTACCTATCTCTCTGTCTCTTACTGAATTCTTTCTGGGATGTGGTATCAATAACCTGAGCTTCATTAAGTCCTGAAATCAGGTGTGTGATCTCAGTTAAAATAGCATGAGTTCAAGTCCCAATCTGGGTTTTGGCTGGATTCAAGTCCTGGCATGTGGGTTCAAGTCCCAGTTCGAGTTGCACAGTTTCAGCCCCTTTTATAGCCATTGCCTGGAGAATCCCAGGGACAGAGGAGCGTAGTGGGCTGCCGTCTATGGGGTCACACAGAGTCAGACACGACTGAAGCGACTTAGCAGCAGCAGCAGCAGCAATATAGTCACAGTATCATTTTGGCTAGATCCTTTAGGTACTTACATTCCTATGACTATATAAATCCTATTGGCCACTGAATATGTTATTTTGTACACAGAAAATGATACTCTTTGTCTTACAATTTGAAGGGGGAAAAAAAATTTACACTGGCCACTTCGGAAATGTAAGTAATTTATCTGTATACTGTGTCACTCAAAGACCAGAAATTTGAGAGAGCTTTTTGGCTGACCATCCATTTGGCACATTGCTGGCACTCAATACATAGTGCCAATACATAGTATGAATGAATGATTAAACACAGGCCTTCAAGTGACATGTTTTGTCTGTTCAAGACTGATTATTTGACCAAGGTACACTATGTGAACAAGACATTTGAAGTCATCGCAATAGTCTTTCCCGACATTATCACTGTCAGACTTTTTTTAAAAATAATCACATTCCTTGTTCCCCAAATTCATGTGGGCAACTTTCCCCTCACCAGGGAACAAATTTCAGTATGGAAAAGCAGGCTTCCAGTTTTTTACATATTGCTCATTTCTTCCCACATGATGCTGAAAAACCACACGATTTAATCACACTCAGAGCTCTTGTTTTTCTTGCAATGCACAACCAGTCTGGTGGTTTGGTGGTTTCCCATGGATTATTTTCTATAAATACAGCCAACTGTGGATCAGCATCAGGTTGAACCTGTTCCAGGTACACCCCTCACTTTGCCAGGCTACATCATGGCTCATCAAATAAACGCTAGTGAACAAAAACCTCTCTCCTCCCAGAGTATCACGTCTCAGTTAGAACAGAGCAAGCTGTCAGTCAGTCCTTCTCTTCCTGTATGTGCTACATATTTGCTAAGCACTGAGTCATACTTGACACTTCACTGGTTTCGCCTCACTGTAAAGCAAAATAGGAACCTAGTACATGATATTGTTTTTGCCAGTCGCGAATCTGCTTTTTCTTTGAGCATTATATATATAATCTATTTTGAATTTGCTATTACAAGCTTCCAGAAGTAATGTGATTCACGTGTGTGTCGGCCAGAAGAGGGGCTTCCCAGGTGGTGCTAGTGGTAAAGAACCCGCCTGTCAAGGCAGGAGACATAAGAGATGCAGTTTCGATCCCTGGATCAGAAAGATCCCCGGGATGGGGGTGGGGAGTTAGGGGGGGGGGTGAAGAAAGGAAAGAAATGTCCACCCACACCAGTATTCTTGCCTGGAAAATGTTGTGGACAGAGGAGCCTGGCAGGCTACAGTCCATAGGGTCACAAAGAGTTGGACACGACTGAAGTGACTTAGCGTGCATGCATGGCCACAGGAAGGGTGACTTTGGATCATGAGTATTCAGGTTGGTCTTTTCTCTATCCTGAGATATAAAATTCATAATTTACATAACGGAAAGCATTGTTTTATACTTGCTTTGAATAAACACGATAAATTTACCAGGGAGATCACCCTGATTTGAAAAATGACAAGAGTTTCAATGTCTTCATCCCACTATTTAACAAAGTTACATAATAGGGTGTTTAAGCAGATCACAGGTCCAAGAAAATTCAGTTTTCAGATATTGCTCATTACAGTTCCAATTCAAACTTTCCTTTCTCAGCTACTTGTCAGAAGTCATCACTAGCAGATTCACTTGTAGTGGCATTTACAGACTCAACAGTAAAAATTAATTTGGAGCCTGTTGACTATATTTATGATATTATTTTAAGTTGGAGCATTCATATCACTATTTTCATCACTGCTTTTCGATGAAACACTCGTGAATCATTGACCCATTTAGATGAATTGTGGATTCAACATAACAATGTAATGGTAAATAAGAAAAAACACAGATTTACCAAGTGTACTCAATAGCCTGGAAACAATGAGCGATAATATTAGCCAAGCCAAACAATGCTGTTAATGTCAGCAGTAATGAACCAGCTATAATGGTGCTTGCAGAATATGTTTATCTGAAGATATACAAGTTCAGGAACTGAAAGGAAGCATGGCTGAAGTAAGATTTAGGGACTGGGTCCATACCTCTGGTTGAGGGGAGAGCGAGTACCTTAGGAGCACATTAAAAAGACCTAGACCCTTAGGCTACCTAATCCTTGTGTTCAGTTCAGTTCAGTTCAGCCACTCAGTTGTGTCTGACTATTTGTGACCCCATGGACTGCAGCATGCCAGGCTTCACTGCCCATCACCAACTCCCAGAGCTTACTCAAATGCATGTCCATCCAGTCAGTGATGCCATCCAAACATCTCATCCCGTGTCATCTCCTTCTCCTCCTGCCTTCAGTCTTTCCCAGCGTCAGGGTCTTTTCCAATGAGTCCATTCTTTGTATCAGGTGGCCAAAGCATTGGAGCTTCAGCTGTATCATCAGTCCTTCCAATGCACATTCAGAACTGATTTTCTTTAGGATTGACTGGTTGGATCTCCTTGCAGTCCAACAGACTCTCAAGAGTCTTCTCCAAACCACAGTTCAAACACATCAATTCTTCAGTGCTCAGCTTTCTTTATAGTCCAACTCTCACATCCATATATGACTACTGGAAAAACCATAGCTTGACTAGATGGACCTTTGTTGCTAAAGTAATGTCTCTGCTTGTTAATATGCTGTCTAGGTAGGTCATAGCTTTTCTTCCACGGAACAAGTGGTCTTTTAATTTCATGGCTGCAGTCACCATCTGCACTGATTTTGGAGCCCAAGAAAATAAAGTCTCTCATTGTTTTCATTGTTTCCCCATCTATTTGCTATGAAATGATGGGACTGGATGCCATTATCTTAGTTTTCTGCATGTTGAGTTTTAAGCCAACTTTTCACTCTCTTTCACGTTCATCAAGAGGCTCTTTAGTTCGTCTTTGCTTTATGTCATAAGGGTGGTGTTATCTGTGTATCTGAGGTTATTGATATTACTTCTGGCAACCTTGAATCCAGCTTGTGGTTCATCCAGCCCAGCATTTCTTACGAGGTACTTTGCATATAAGTTAAATAAGCAGGGTGACAACATACAGCCTTGACGTACTTCTTGCCGATTTGGAACCAGTCTGTTGTTCCATATCCACTTCTAAATGTTGCTTCTTGACCTGGATACAGATTCCTCAGGAGGCAGGTCAGGTGGTCTGGTATGCCCATCTCTTGAAGAATTTTCCACAGTTTGTTGTGATCCAAACAGTCAAAGGCTTTGGCGTAGTCAATAAAGCAGAAGTAGATGTTTTGGGGGGACTCTCTTACTTTTTCGATGATCCAACCGATGTTGGCAATTTGATCTCTGGTTCTTCTGCCTTTTCTAAATCGAGCTTGTACAACTGGAATTTCTTGGTTCATATACTGTTGAAGCCCAGCTTGAAGGATTTTGAGCATTACCTTGCTAGCATGTGAAATGAGTGCAATTGTACCGTAGTTTGAACATTCTTTGGCATTGCCTTTCTTTGGGATTGGAATGAAAACTGACCTTTCCCAATCCTGTAACCACTGCTGAGTCTTCCAAACTTGCTGACATATTGAATGCAAGCACTTTAACAGCATCATCTTTTAGGATTTGAAATAGTTCCGCTGGAATTCCATCACCTCCACTAGCTTTGTTCGTAGTGATGCTTCCTAAGGCCCACTTGACTTCACATTCCTGGATGTCTGGCTCTAGGTGAGTGATCACACCATCGTGATTATCTGGGTCATGAAGATCTTTTTTGTATAGTTCTTCTGTGTATTCTTGCCACCTCTTCTTAATATCTTCTGCTTCTGTTAGGTCCATACTATTTTTGCCTTTTATTGAGCCCATCTTTGCATGAAATCTTACCTTGGTATCTCTAATTTTCTTGACGAGATCTCTAGTCTTTTCCATTCTATTATTTTCCTCTATTTCTTTGCATTGATCACTGAGGAAGGCTTTCTTATCTCTCCTTGCTGTTCTTTGGAACTCTGCATTTAAATGGGTATATGTTTCCCTTTCTCCTTTGCCTTTCACTTCTCTTCTTTTCTCAGCTATTTTTAAGGCCTCCTCAGACAAGCACTTTGTCTTCTTGCATTTCTTTTTCTTGGGGATAGTCTTGATCACTGCTTCCTGTACAATGTCATGAACCTCTGTCCATAGTTCTTCAGGCACTCTGTCTATCAGATCTAATCCCTTGAATCTATTTGTCACTTCCACTGTATAATTGTAAGGGACTTGATTTAAATCAGACCTGAATAGTCCAGTGGTTTTCCCTACTTTCTTCAATTTAAGTCTGAATTTGGCAATAAGGAGTTCATGATCTGAGCCACAGTCAGCTCCCAGTCTTGTTTTTGCTGACTGTATAGAGCTTTTCCATCTTCGGCTACAAAGAATATAATCAATCTGGTTTTGGTATTGACCATCTGGTGATGTCCATGTTTAGAGTCTTCTCTTCTGTTGTTGGATGAGGGTGTTTGCTATGATCAATGCATTCTCTTTGCAAAACTGTTAGCCCTTGCCTTGCTTCATTCTGTACTCCAAGGCCAAATTTGCCTGTTACCCCAGGTATCTCTTGACTTCCTCTTTTGCCTCCTACTTCCAGTCCCCTAAGATGAAAAGGATATTTTTTGGGGGTGTTAATTCTAGAAGGTCTTGTAGGTCTTCATAGAACCATTCAACTTCAGCTTCTTTAGCATTACGGTTGGGGTATAGACTTGGATTACTGTGATAGTAACTGGTTTGCCTTGGAAACAAACAGAGATCATTCTGTCGTTTTTGAGATTGCATCCAAGTACTACATTTTGGACTCTTTTGTTGACTCTGAGGGCTACTCCATTTCTTCTAAGGGATTCTTGTCCACAGTAGTATATATAATGGTCATCTGAGTTAAATTCACCCATTCCAGTCCATTTTACTTCACTGATTCCTAAAATGTCAATGTTCACTCTTGCCATCTCCTGTTTGACCACTTCCAATTTGCCTTGATTCGTGGACCTCACAGTCCATGTTCCTATGCAATATTGCTCTTTACAGCATCGGACTTCCATCACCAGTCACATCCACAACTAGGTGTTGTTTTTGCTTTGGCTCTGTCTCTTCATTCTTTCTGAAATTATTTCTCCACTGTTCTCCAGTAGCAAATTGGGCACCTACTGACCTGGGGAGTTTATCTTTCAGTGTCCTATCTTTTTGCCTTTTCCTACTGTTCATGGGGTTCTCAAGGCATGAATACTGGAGTGGTTTGCCATTCCGTTCTCCAGTGGGCCACATTTTGTCAGAACTCTCCACCATGACCCATCTGTCTTGGGTGGCCCTACATGGCATGGGTCATAGTTTCATTGAGTTAGACAAGACTGTGGTCCATGTGATCAGTTTGGTTAGTTTTCTGAGATTGTAGTTTTCATTCTGTCTGTGATCAGATGGGTAAGGATAAGAGGCTTATGGAAGCTTCCTGGTGGGAAAGCCTGACTGAGGGGGAAAATGGGTCTTGTTCTGATGGGCAGGGCCATGCTTTAATCCCATTTTCTGTTGATGGGCAGGGCTGTGTCCCCTCCCTATTGTTTGACCTGAAGCATGGTGGAGGTGATGAAGATGATGGTGACCTCTTTCAAAAGATCCCGTGCACACACTGCTGTAACTCAGTGCCCCCGACCCTGCAGCAGGCCACTGCTGACCCATGCCTCTGCTGGAGACTCCTGGACACTCATGGGCAAGTCTGGGTCAGTCTCTTGTGGGGTCACTGCTCCTTTCTCCTGGGTCCTGATTCATACAAGGTTTTGTTTTTGCCTTCCAAGAGTCTGTTCTGGCAGCTCTATGGTGGGGTTAATAGTAACCTCCTCCAAGAGGGCTTATGCCATACCCAGGTCTGCTGCACCCAGAGCTCCTGCCCCTGTGGCAGGCCACTTCTGACCTGTACCTCCACAGAAGACACTCAAACACTGAAAGGAAGGTCTAGCTCAGTCTCTGTGGGATCTCCTGGTGTGCATAATGCTTTGTTTGAGCCCTCTGAGCGTCTCTGACAGGTATGGGGTTTGATTCTAAATGTGATTTTGCCCCTCCTATCATCTTGCTGGGGCTTATCCTTTGCCCTTGAACATGGGGTATCTTTTTTTTTGATAGGATACAACATTCTCCTGTCAACGGTTGTTCAGCAGTGAGTTGTAATTTTGGAGTTCTCCCCAGAGAAGATGAGTGCACATCCTTTTACTCCACCATCTTGCAAGCTCCTTGTATTAAGGTCTAGCTTTTCCCCACTGTTTCATCTAACAGCTTTTCATCACAATGTTAACAACTGTCAAGCCAACATGATATCTTAAACATTGCTGAAAAGTTAAACTTTTTGAAGGATCTGCTGAGAGATTTTCTCTACTCACCACTCCTGCATCTCCCAGCTACACTAAAAAGGCAATGCTCATTAAGAAAATGCAGTTGACTAAAGAGTATCATACTAAGTGAAGTAAGTCACACAAAGACAAATTTCATATGATAGCACTTATTTGTGAAGTTTAAAAATATGATACAAAAGAACGTATTCACAAAACAGAAAGGCACTCACAGATATTGAAAACAAACTGGTAACAAATGGTTACCAATGGGAAAAGGTGGAGGGAGGGATAACTTAGGAATATGAGAATAACATAAACAGAGGGCTTCCCTGGTGGCTCAAATGGTAAGGAATTTGCCTGCAATGCAGGAGACCTGTGTTCAAGCCCTGGGTCAGGAAGATCCCCTGGAGAAGGAAATGGCAACCCACTACAGTATTCTTGCCTGGAGAATCCCATGGACAGAGGAGCCTGGTGGGCTACAGTCTATGAGGTCGCAGAAACTCAGATACAACTAAGCAATTAACACTTTATGCAAACTACTATATATAAAATAGATAAACAAGAACCTACTGTATAGCACAGCCTCAATATTTTGTAATAACATATATAGAAAAAGAATCTGAAAATATATATATATATATAACTGAATCACTTTGCTGTATACCTGAAACTAACATGTCATTGTAAATCAACTATACTTCAATAAAAAATAAATTTAAAAAAATGAAATGCAGCTGAACCTTTAACAATACTGGTTTGAACTGTATGGATCCACTTATATGGTGGATCAGTGGTAAATACTACAGTACTACACTGTGGTTGAATCCCTGGATGCAGAGGAACCTTGGATAGGGAGGGCTGACTATAAATTGTAGGAGGTTTAATCCTATCATTGTTCAAGGGTCAACTGTAATAGGATCACTGTGAAAATAACAACTAACCTTTTATTTCAACTTTGATGAAAGTGGATGATCAGAATTGTTTCAGTACTTTTTCCTCTGAAGCTACCTCACCATTCACAGACCCACTCCCCCTCAGTCCTCATCCCTTTTTTTGCATTGGTCTGCAATTACATCCCTTTTTTGCATTGGTCTACAATGGATAGCATTTGAAGCACTGCACTATAGTGATTGAGTTTTTACTTTTCTCATTTTCCCTTCCTTCTTTTTCTCCCTTAAGTTAGGGTAGACAATACAGATCATAAGAGATATTTGGGAGACTGCTGTTTCTCATCTGTCTTCAGCTCAAAATGATCCCTATGTCAAAATGACATATTTTGGAGTGGCATATTATAATCCCTTACATGTGTATTATGCTTAGAACAGTGCCTGGCACATAATAAGTATCCAATTCACATGTGTGAGTATTAGTATTAGAGTATTAATATTAGTAATCACCATTGTAAGGTACATGGCACATAAATAATAATAAGTATATGGTGGCTATCATTGCTTTTCTTCTGAACTTCCATGGTACTCTTCTTGTTTCTATCTCTCCTGCAAAAGTTATTGTTATGTTGCCATTAGTTAAGTACATCCTTCCTTGCTGAATTATAAACTTCTTTAGGGCAGGCTGTGTCTCACTCACATTTATGTTTCCAGTTGTATTTGTTATTGTTCAGTTGCTCAGTTGTGTTTGACTCTTTGCGACCGCATGAACTGTAGCATGCAGGCTCCTCTGTCCTCCACTATCTCCCAGTTGTATTCAGTTAGTTCAGTTCAGTCGCTCAGCTGTGTCTTTGACTTTTTGCAACCCCATGGACTGCAGCATGCCAGGCCTCTCTGTCCATCACCAACTCCCGGAGCTTGCTTATACTCATGTCCGTCCAGTTGGTGATGCCATCCAACCACTTCATTCTCTGTCGTTCCCTACTCATCCTGCCTTCAATCTTTTCCAGCATCAGGGTCTTTTCCAATGAGTCCATTCTTTGCATCAGGTGGCCAAAGTATTGGAGTTTCAGCATCAGTCTTTCCAATGAATATTTAGGACTGACCTCCTTTAGGATGGACTGGTTGGATCTCCTTGCAGTCCAAGAGACTCTCAAGAGTCTTCTCCAACACCACAGTTCAAAAGCATCAATTCTTCAGTGCTCAGCTTTCTTTATAGTCCAATTCTCACATCCATACATGACCACTGGAAAAACCATAGCTTTGACAAGATGGACCTTTGTTGGCAAGGTAATGTCTCTGCTTTTTAATATGCTGCCTAGGTTCGTCATAGCTTTCCTTCCAAGGAACAAGCGTCTTTTAATTTCATGGCTGCAGTCACCACCTGCAGTGACTTTGGAGCCCCCAAAAATAAAGTCTGTCACTGTTTCCACTGTTTCTCCATCTATTTGTCATGGAGTAATGGGACCAGATGCCATGATCTTAGTTTTCTGAATGTTGAGTTTTAAGCCAACTTTTTCCCTCTCATCTTATACTTTCATTAAGAGGCTTACCAATTGTATTGACCCTCCATATTGATGTGCTAAATAACTTTGTTGTTGTTGTTTTAGTAGCTAAGTAGTTAAATGACTACATGCTTGTAAAATAGACCACTGATGATAACATTACATTTTCTGTGGCCAAAGACTACTATATTGTGAGCAAATACTATCTTTTAATAGCAGTCCTCCCTACAGGAGACTATAATAGGTTCTGGCCTTCCTCTAACACAATATAAAATGCTATAGTTAACTAAGTAGATGTTCACTGAAACCACTAGCTGATCCAACCAACAGTTGTCTTCCTTCATCAGAGAAGTATAAATTTATTAATTTTCCCTTTTTGGTAGTAGAGCTATAGTCTAACTATAATGTGGTTTGATGCTTTCTATATTTCTATGTCTAATCCAATTTCAATAAGAAATACTTCAAATACGAATAGGTAAAAATGTATTCCTCCTTTTACTAAAAAAAAAAAAAGATTATACTAGCATATTAATGAAGAAAAGTTGAGAAATTATAGAATTTTAATTCAAAATGGACATTTTATGTCATGCTGTTTTGCTTCTAATGCAACAAGAAATTTTGTGTTTTCAATAAATGCAGACTGCACAGTGACAACAGTTGTAATAAACAGAAAATACAGAGATCCATTTTGTCATTGTGAGTTTCAGATTGTAAACAAATTAAAAGAATGCTATATTTAGCTCCTGAGAAGTCAATAGTAATATTTTGCTTGTTAGGTAAAGAATTTTATTCCTATCCAAAGGAAAAATGAATTCAAAACTCAAATACAATGACAAAACACACATAAACTTAATTCTACACTTTACGCCAATATATGCAGAAATGTCCATGTAGCTGTAACTACAACCCAGGCAGCAGCTGCAAGACTTGGGAGTCAAGAGACTGGAAGGAATTACAGAAACCTATCCAAAATAAAGGTTGCTTTACAGGGTCACCTCCTGAAAGATGGTTTAATTTAACTATACAGTAGTTAAAAACAAAGATGGCTCCTATCTTGAGGGGATTTAAATCTAAAAACTGTAAGCAGAGATGTCTCAGGTATTATTAATAAGCTATGTCAAAAATTAAACTAAGAATCTTCTGTTGTTTTAGATTAACATAAATGGTATCACACTGTACATATTGCGCAACTGGCATTTTTCTCTTGATACTGTACATCTGAAATACACCTATAGCTCCATTGTACAAGTGCACTACATTTGTTTATCCATTCTGTTATTGATGAATATTTAATTGGTTTATGCATCTCTTCTCAACTCTGTAGTTACTAATGTCAGGAGCTAGAAATCAACCACAATGTATTCACATCTGAGTAATCTACAATGTCAGAAAACAGGGCTCTTTATTCCTCCGAGAGCCAGCAGTCACATATGGACCCACACACTACTGCATATCCTGGTGTTTGTGAGAGGAGCCTCTCTAGATTATAGCCCTAAAAGCTGAATTTAAATTTTATTATATGTCATCTAATTGTCCTGGAAAGTATTTGTACCATTTCATCTTCCCCCCACCAGTGTAAAAGTTTATTTTTTTCAATTTCTCACCAACATTTGGTATTTGTTTCTGTCAAAGTAATGAGTCTGAAATGGTATCACTGGCTTTTGTTTGTTAGTAACTGCCTTATTGAGATATAATTGACTTACAATAATTGCAGTATGTAAAGTGTTCAGTTCAGTTCGGTCGCTCAGGCGTGTCCGACTCTTTGTGACCCCATGAATTGCAGCACACCAGGCCTCCCTGTCCATCACCAACTCCTGGAGTTCACTCAGACTCACGTCCAAGTCAGTGATGCTATCCAGCCATCTCATCCTCTGTCGTCCCCTTCTCCTCCTGCCCCCAATCCCTCCCAGCATCAAAGTCTTTTCCAATGAGTCAACTCTTCGCATGAGGTGGCCAAAGTACTGGAGTTTCAGCTTTAGCATCATTCCCTCCAAAGAAATCCCAGGGCTGATCTCCCTCAGAATGGACTGGTTGGATCTCCTTGCAGTCCAAGGGACTCTCAAGAGTCTTCTCCAACACCACAGTTTAAAAGCATCAATTCTTCAGCGCTCAGCCTTCTTCATAGTCCAACTCTCACATCCATACATGACTACTGGAAAACCATAGCCTTGACTAGACGGACCTTAGTTGACAAAGTAATGTCTCTGCTTTTGAATATGCTATCTAGGTTGGTCATAACTTTTCTTCCAAGGAATAAGCATCTTTTAATTTCATGGCTGCAATCACCATCTGCAGTGATTTTGGAGCCCCCAAAATAAAAGTCTGACACTGTTTCCATTGTTTCCCCATCTATTTCCCATGAAGTGATGGGACCGGATGCCATGATCTTCGTTTTCTGAATGTTGAGCTTTAAGCCAACTTTTTCACTTTCCTCTTTTACTTTCATCAAGAGGCTTTCTAGTTGTAAAGTGTATAACTTGATTTTTAAGTTTTCATTGATAAGCAATGGCACTCATAAAACCATTGCTGTATTGTGGCAAGAAGTAATGAACATACCTGTCATCACAGAATGTTTCCTTGTGCTCCTTTGTTATCCTCTCATTTCTCTTACACTACCCCCAGCCCAAGTCAATCACTGATCTACTTGATATAACTATTGATTATTTTGCATTATGTAAAATTTATATAAATGGAATTATACAGGGCATATTCTTTTTGGTCTCATTTTTCTCAGTATATTTATTTTGAGATTCATTCATGTTGCTTGTAATTCATTTCTTTTTATTACTAATTAGTATTTTACTGTATGGTTAAGCTACTATTTGTTTATCCATTCATATATTCACTGATAATTGGGATATTTCTAGCTTTTGGCTTTCACAAATGTCTTTGTGTAGAAATATGTTTTCATTTCTCTTCAGTAAATATTAATACCTAAGGATGGTGTTCCTGGGTCATATCATATGGTAAGCATAGGTTTAATTTTATAAAAAATTGCCAAACTGTTTTCCAAGCAGTTGCGTAATTCAACATTCCCATCAGCAGTGTATGGGAGTTCCAGTTGCTCCGAATCCTTGTCAACACTTGGTTTAGACAGTTTTGGTTTGTTGTTGTTGGGGTTTTTTTGCATTTTAAGTCATCTAATATGTAATAGTAACATCTCATTGTAATCTGCATTTCTCTAATGACTAATAATTTTGAGCATCTCTTCATGTGCTTATTTGCCAGCTCTATGTCTTTTTTTGGAGTTCCCAAGTGGCTCAGTGGTAAAGACTCTGCCTACCAATGCAAGAGATCTGGGTTCAATCTGTGGGTCGGGAAGATCCCCTGTAGGAGGAAATGGCAGCCCACTCCAGTATCCTTGCCTGGAAAATCCTATGGACAGAGGAGCCTGGGGTCTATAGTCCAGAGGGTCGCAAAGAGTCAGACATGACTGAGCACACAGCACACATGTCCTTATTGGTGACGTGCTTACTCAAAACTTCTGCTTATTCTTTTGTTGGGTTGCTTGTCTGCTTATTAGTGGGTTTGCGAGTTCTTTAGGTATTCAGAATACAAATCCTTATCAGCTATGTGACTTTTAATTATTTTTTCCCAATTTATGTCTTATATTTTCATCCTCTTAACCACATCTTTTGAAGAACAGAGGTTCTTAATTTTGATGAAGTACAATATATCTTCTTTTCCCTTTTTTTCAATTGCACTTTTGATGCTGTATTTATGACAGCTTTCCTTCATCCAAGATCACAAATATTTCCTCTTATTTATCTGCCCGAGGGGAGGAAAAAGATATAGTAGGTAGAAGACTGTTGAGGAACATCTTTAAAGTACTGAATATTATATCAATTGAGGATATCTGTCAAAAGTTAAAGCAAAATAAAGACTTTTTTGAACATACAAAACCTGAAAGAATTCTTTACCAGAAGATCTGCACTGCAGGAAATGTTAAAGAAAGCCCTTCAGGCAAAAGGGATTGTACTACTAGGTGGAAATTTGAATCTACACAAAAGAGTGATGAACACTGTGAATGTATATATATATATATATATATATATATATATATATATATATATATAGGGGTGTACTAGTTTTCCACTGTTGCTGTAACAAATTACCACAAACTTGGTGACTTAAAATAATAGAAATGTATTCTTTTACAGTTATATATCAGAGGTCTGACACATGTCTCAGCTAAAATCAAGGCGTTGGCAGGACTGTGGTCCTTTTGAATCTGAGCAGGGCCCTGTGGTGCTCCTGGGCACAAAAACCTTTCTGTGTCCCCCATTTCGTTTTTTTCCCCCCATTTCTTGATTGCAGGAAATGAGCTTCATTCAGCTTCTATGACTTTCCCTGAATTCCAACAGTTGCAACAGTTGGGCAGGTTCAAAAAGGTGCTAATCAGGGAAGCGAGGGGATGCAGAGACGGGGGGAAACAGTCAAGAAACAATAGTGCAGCCTTGGGAGAGGGTCCTGGTTCCCCCTCAAGGGACATTCATAACAATATTTTTGAGCTGTTTTGCAGGTACTGAAACCCCCACCAGATGGGAGAAGTTACTCTTTGCTACCCATGAGCATGCTGACCCCAGACAGGTTGGAACCAGAAGGCTGATGATGCTGACTCCCACTTACCTCACCACCAACCAATCAGAAGAATGTCCATGAGCTGATCACACCCTCTTTGAATCATCATTATACAACTCCTCACTACCCACTCCAGGTTGGTACATACAATTTGGGGAGCATTAGCCCACTGTGGCACCCTTTGCTTGGCAAAACAATAAAGCTATCCTTTTCTACTTCTTCCAAAACTCTGTCTCTGAGATGTAATTTGGTGTTGGACTGCAGAGGCTGGATTTGGCTTCACTTTTGGGGGCATCTAGGGAAGAATCCATTTCTTTGCCAACTGTAGCAAGGGACTACCCTTAGCTCTTAGAGTTCTTGGTCCTGCACATAACCCTCTACATCTCAGTATCCTCACACTGCCATTTCTCTGATGACTCTTGTGAATAGAATGAGCCCACCTAATAATCCAGGATAATTTCTCCATCTCAAGGTCCTTATCCTTAATCTCATCTATAAAGTCTCTTTTGTGCTATAGGATAACATTCTTAAAGGTTCTTGAAACTGGGACATGGACATCTTTGGGGGGATTAATATTCTGCTTATCATAGTGGTAAATTTGGAAGACTGTTTTCTTTTTATTTAAATAACTTTCAAGATATTTGACTGTTTAAAGCTAAAATAAAAACACTATGTTTGGGGGTTTATAACATGTAAAAGTCAGATATATGACAACAATAGCACATAAGCCTGTAGGGGAGAAAAAGGAGTATAATATAAGGTTCTAATACTATGAAGTGAAGTGAAAGTCACTCAGTTGTGTCCGACTCTTTGGAGTCCATGGGATTCTCCAGGCCAGAATACTGGAGTGGGTAGCCTTTCCCTTCGCCAGGGGATCTTTCCAACCCAGGGATTGAACCCAGGGCTCCCACACTGCAGGCACATTTTTTACCAGCTGAGCCACAAGGGAAGTCCTCTTAATACTATATATGAAGCCATATACTGAAAGTATTGAAGAGAGATTGAAAAAAATTACATGAGGTTTCCAATTTTACCTAATATGAGAAATGTACATCCTTGTGCATTTTTCCTTGTATTGTGAATGAGGGCTTCTTTAGGTTATCAGTGAAGGAAATTTGTAAGGTCAGAGAGCATGTGCATATTCAGCTTCACTAGAAATACAAAGTAATTGCATTCATTTACAGATTTGTCAGCAATGAATGAGAATTCCTATTTTATCATGACCTTACTTGATGTTCTCAGATTGTTTAACTTTCATCAACCTCATAGGTAAGAATATGATATCTCATTTCATTTTACATATTAAGCATCTTTTCATACCTTCCACATATTTATTGATTGCTTAGGTTTCTTCATCTATGAAAGCCCTATTGCTCCATTTTATTATTTGTTGGATTTATAGTCATTCTTTATATATCTGTATATTGACTCTCAGTCAGTTACATAAATTGTAAAACCCTTTGCTTAGTCTATGACTTGTTTTTCCATTTTGTTTAAGGGGTCTTTTTTGTATTGATTTTTATATTAGTGCAGTCAAATTTATTGATATTTCTTTGAAGGATTGCATTTATTTTTACGTGTTACTGAAGACACTTATATTTTCTTTTGAAAGTTTCACAAGTCTTCTTCTCACATTTAAGCCTTTAATTTACCTGAAATTCATTTTTGTTTAAAGATCAAATTGGTATTTTGTTTCCATTTGTCCCAGTTGCCCCAATATCAATCCAGTTTCTTGCTTTTGCTTTATAATGCTGCCTCTGCTCTATGTCAAATTTCCATAATTGCGTGAGTTCCTAAATGTTTACTATATTCAATCTATTTATCTATCTCCGATGATTAGCACACTGGTTTATTTTACTATAGCTTTGTATAAGTCTTAATATTCAGTAGGGAAAATCTTACCTCCTGTTCTACAGGAGATTTGGGGATATTCTATAAAATTTATTCATTGCAGATATAATTTATTATCTTTATTGTAATTTTCTTTGATTGTAAATGAGCACTAATTTGATTAAAAAGCAAATGTCAGTTTTCACCACACGTAGAAAAATGTCTAAATCCCTTAACGCTAACTCACAAAACCCTCTGTGCTCTGTCCCCTATACATTCCATCATTTGCCTTTAATCTTTCATATGGATTTTTAGAATTGGGTTGTCAAGTTCCAAGTAAATTCATGTTTAGCTGTGTTTAAAATTGCATCGCATTTGTAGATTACATCTATTCTGCAATGCCATAGATTGTAAGACACATCATTATTTTATGTGTCACTAAGAAAGAAAAATTGCTTCCCAGTAAACTATGACATAATGCTTTCTTATCACTTAGACTTTTTGTTTTATATGTATTGAAAAAACTCCCTTAGACTTATTTAGATACATACTTTTATCACATTTTTTTTCTTGTGGGCCCACAAAAATGAGAATATAAGTGAAATATAGTGGTTAAGATATCCTTAAAACTTCGTGACATTCAGAATCTGGCTTTTCTGAATCAATATAAAACTTCAATATCTATTTTTTTTTCACACAATAATAGCTTCTGTGCCATCAAGGACATTGGTAATGCAGCATTTATTATAAGTAAAGTCCATCCACTTCTGTCTCTGAAATATTCTTCCCAACCACAGTACCAAACACAATTCAGCTTCACATACTTGTGAAATATTTCCCCTTTCTTGGGTCCTTGACTGTTCTTGGCAGGAAAATATGCAATCCCAGTCATTCTTATAATAAAAGAGACTTGCTTCCTTGATATCAAATATATGCCTCCTGCTCTGTTTCTGTATCTTCCTGCATTTACAATAAATTTTCATTTTAATGCTAAATAATAATATTACCATTTTAGGACATTTTAAATAGCCATTCAACTCAACACATGCAGTCCCAAAATGCACATAACTCAACTGAAGTGACAAGAATATGACCAGCTATGATGAAAAGTTTATTCATGTTCAGACAATGACAGCTACATCATAGTCTATCCTGGGTACAAGGTATAAGAAATCACTCATTGTAAGCTACATCCCAACCTTAGAGATGCTTTAAAAAGTATGTTTATAATTGATGAACTATGGTATTTATTATAGTAGAATTGTCACCTTATAATAAATAGTTACAGAATTCTTAAATATCATAAATGGAGATTTAATATAGATCTTCTTTGTGTATTTTAATAATGTTTAGTATTTTCTGATAATGTTTTTGGCATTATAAATGCTATATTGTAGTCAATTACATTTTATAGTTGATTATTGGGTTTAGGAATATTACTTTTGTTTTATATATTGATTTTATATTCAGTAATCCTGCTAAACTTTCTTACTAACTCTATAGATTTCCTTAGATTTTTCTATCCAGACAAATAATGTTGTCTACAAAAAACAGCACTATTTCTCTCCTTTGGCAGTCTATACTTCTTAATTACTTTCCCTTTCTGTTTTCATTGGTTAGGACACTAATACAATTTGGAATAGATGTGGTTATAATGAGCATATTTGTCTTGTTTAAAAGTTAATACTTCTTAAATTTCATCACTAAACAAGAAGTTTGCTCTAGGTTTTTCAAGTTAAGGCCATTCCCTTATATTACTGGTTTGCTATAAATTTTAATCTTGAATCAGTGTTAAATTTTATCATAGGCCTTTTCTACTAACAGGACCATATATTAATGGTTCTTCTAATTCACTCTGTTAGTGTGAATCCTGTTGATAAAATTTTCTAATTTTGGACAATCCTTGCAATCCTGGCATAAAGCCTACATGGTTGTAATGTATTACTTCTTTATGTAGGATGTCATTTAAGTTGCTATTATTTTATTTAGAATCTTTGAATCCACAATTCCATGTAAGATTAGTCTATAATTTTTCTTAGACCTCATAAAATAAAGTATGTAGCTCTCTCTTCTATTCTCTGATACAACTTGTATAAAATGAGCTTGTGGGATTTCATAAAACCTAACCTGTAAAACTTGGAGAAGGAAATGGCAACCTACTCCAGTATTCTTGCCTGGAGAATCCCATGGACAGAGGAGCCTGGCGGCCTACAATCAATGGGGTCCCAAGAGTAGGACACGACTTAGCGAATAAACCACCACCACCTGTAAAACTGTCTTAATCTGGGACTTTGGTGGAGGTATATTTTATTACCAGTTAAATTGGTTAATAGTCTGCTCAAGTTTTCTATCTCTTCTTGAATCAACTTTGTGTGTGTGTGTATATATGTATATAGTATATATATATATATATATAGTATATATAAATATATATATTATAATTACCCCACCTTTTTTTTTTTTTTTTTGCTGCACTGTGCATCATTTGGGATCTTAGTTCCCTGACCAGGGATCAAACCTCTACCCCCTGCATTGGGAGCACAGAGTCTTAACTACTAAACCCCTTAACTGCACATTTTATATGTTCTTTCATTTAATGGCATAAATTTGTTAACAGTATTCTCTTACTATTTTTGCATTTCTACATTAACTTAATAAGAAATACTTTTTATTCCTAATTTCATTTCACTCATTTTTTTCTTAATCAGTCTTCTTAGAGATTTGTCTTTAATTTGTAAAAACATTTTCATAAGTGCTTTGCATAAAAATATTGTCTGTTTTTTTTTCCCCTGGGAATTACTTTTGAAAGTTTTCAGTATCTTTATTGCTGCCTTCTAATTTAAAAATTAATGCTTGGTCAATATTTTAAAATTTCATAAGTAACTGACATGTTGAATGTAGCAAATGATCTATTTGCTTATTATTCCTTTTAAAAATATGATCTTAGAGTACAGAATGTTTTACTACTTGCTATTATCTGGTATGAATATGCATTTTTTCCAAGTAAAGATATCTTACTTAGAGCAAGGGAAGTATTAACCTTAATGATATCAATTTAAACCTAAACAAAATTAATGAATTTGCTAAGTGTTATTTTTGGCTACAGACATTAGCCTGCAATTTGCCATGTACATTATATTCAGGATGAATCTTACACTTGCTCTGCATGTAAATATTTAATTCTGCCATTTTCGCTTGCGGGTATGTGCATTAAAAAACTTCTTTTTTCTTGGCTTGACTTAATAACAGCTCACATTTTGCCCTTAAATATATTAGTTTTGATTTTGATCAATTTTGTCTATAATGTCACTACATTTTTTCATCTTCAAAATATTTGGATTTCTCTTTTTTTTGGTTTTGGAGCCCCAGTATACTCTCCATGTACACAGCTTCTTGAGAGCAATGGCCTCAGGTCTCCCTGTTTATGAATCTCAAACCTCCAGCACAATGCCTGGACCATGACAGAAGATGACATTATCAATAAGCACCACTCACTGAGCAAGCGCTATATTCCAGGCATTGTGCCAAATGTTTTGTATGCCTTATCAAAATTTGATGAAGTAAGAATTACTTTGTAAAAGTCAGGCCTTCTTAAATCAAAACCACAATGAGATATCACCTCATACCCATTATGATCATCACCATAAAAAAAAAAAAAAGGCAGAAAATAACAAGTATTCGTAAAGATGTGGTGAAATTGAAACCCTTGTGCATTGTTGGTAGGAATGTAAGATGCTGCAACTACTAAGGAAAACAGCAGGGAGGTTCCTCAAAAAAATTAAAAATAAAACTATCATATGATCTAGTAATCCCACTTTTGGGTATATATCTGACATAAGCAGTGTCTTGAAAAGATATTTGCACACTTGTTCTCATTGCTGTGTTACTCATAATAGCCAAGAGGTGGGAGCAACCCAAGTGTCCACAGACAGATGAATGGATAAACAAAATATGGTGTATACATACAGTGGAATATTATGCAGCCACTTTAAAAAATCCTGTTACATGCTATAACATGGATAAACCTTGAAGACATTATACTAAGGGAAATAAACAGGTCATGAAAGGACAAGTACTGTATGATTTCACTAACAAATCTAAAGTAGTCAAATTCTTAAAAGCAGAAAGCAGAGTGGTGAGTGCCAGGGACTGAGGGGAGGAGTAAGAGGGGTATTATTGTTCAATGGACACAGAATTTCAGATTTCCAAGATGCACAAGTTCTGGAGACCTGTTACATATAGCTTACATGAGAAAACTGTTTTTAAAAATGGTTATAATGGTCAGTTTTATGTAATGTTCTCTTTAATATCACAATTAAAATTTTTTTAATGTTTTAGATCAGGCTTTCTGACTTTAAGGATGAAGAAACTAAGATTCAGAACGTTTTGTGGTTCATCCAAGGTCAAAGAACCAACTTCAAAGCACAGAGCAAGAGTGTTCAAGCCACAGAATCCTTTCTTCACTTACTTTAAATTTTGGTTTTATTTTCCTTAGACTCTAACAGAATTCAATACGTACTAAAAATATCCTCGTGTAGATCTTTTAAAGGGGAAAGCAAACCTTTTCATGCTTATTTTTAGTCAACGTGACCTTATGATTTGTCTTCCTGAAAAGGTTCACTTCTGGACAAAGCAAAATATGAATGCTTCCAGAGTCAACATTCATTTTCAAATGAAGTGATAAAGGGGTTTCCCAGGTGGTGCATTAGATCCCTGGGTTGGGAAGATCCCCTGGAGGAGGAAATATCCACTTCAATATTCTTGTCTGGAGAATCCCATGAAAAGAAGAGGCTGGCAGGCTACAGTCCACAGCATCACAGAGTCAGACATGACTGAAACAACTTAGCACACACACACAATAAGATAAAAATAAGTGAATGAGACCATTTAAAATCTTCAAGTATCTTGTATGGGGACTTTTTTTTTTCAAATTGAGATGTAATTGACATATAACATTATACTGTTTTGAACTGTAAAACATAATGATTTGATATTTGTAGATTGTGCAAAATGGCCACCAGGATTAGTCTAACAACCAGGGTAATATTTTGAAAAAGAAAATAAATAAATTTAGATTAAAGAAAATTTAATAAACTTATTGATATAGAATGTGTGAAGTGTGCCAAGGAAATCAAAATGTGTTCCTCTACCATTTCATTTCATTTCATTGAGATTTCCATTTCATTGAGTTTCTATTAACCTCTCTCCACTGACTGTAAAGAAATGCTGCTTTCTTTTTGCCTCAGTGAACTTTTCTAAATCATTATCCTCCTTCCACCCTCAGGATCTCAGTAGCTACGCTCTTCTAAACAGTCTTAACTCTAGCATGAGAGAGAAAGGGAAGAACTCAATTGGTATTGTAGTAGGTTGACTGATGTTCACCCAAAAATACCTCATCCTCATCCCTGGAATTTGTAAATATCACATAATTTGGAAAAAGGATCTTTGCAGATGCGATTAAATCAAGGGTTTTCAAATGAAGCAATAACCCTGGTTATCAGGGTGGACCCTAAATGCCACCACATATTTCCTTATATGTGGAACAGAACTCAGGAGGGATCTTACACCTAAGTCCCCACCTCATATAGCAAGTTTGGCTTGGAGACAAAGACTTGTCCGTGAGCTACATGTGTGGGGATTCAGAAGTGCACAGGGATGGGGGAGAGGGCTGCCTAGATCTACAATATTTAAATAGGGAACATAGAGGCCCTTGTCTGAGTCCCTGAACTTTTGAAATAACGCTAAGGGTGAGCTAGCACAAGACCTAAAGTCTACTATTTGAGTGTGCACAAGAGCAAGTGCTCCTGATCCAGTGAGATCAGAAAACTATTCATTGCTACCTAAATTCCCTAGATCACAAAAATCATATTTAATTGAAGATGACTTAGTGAACTATGGGCTTCACAGGTGGCTCAGTGGTAAAGAATCCACCTACCAATGCAAGAGACCCAGGAGATGTGGGTTCTATCCCTGGGTTGGGAAGATCCCCTGGAGAAGGAAAAGGCAAGCCACTCCAGTATTCTTGCCCAGAAAATTCCATGGACCTAGGAGCCTGGTGGGCTACAGTCCATGGGGTCGCAAAAGAGTCAGACACTACTGAGCATCCACTCAACAGCTAGTGAACTATAACTATTTACTGAGAGTGGAGAATTGTGTAATGGAGTTTCCTTGACCAAGAAAGCAGAGTATTTTAGAGAGGAGGCTAATAGCTTTTCAATGTTAAACTAAATTTGGTTATATTCATTCTCCTTTAAAGAAAAAAAAAAAAGTAATGAATCTCTCTGAATATCAGTCCCAAGTTCCATGCTTAGAATTTATGGTAACATCTAATCAACTCCTAAGTAGCATACATCATTGTCAGATTATATTTTCTCATTTCAGCGCCTTCATTTTCTGGCTGTCCATCCAGCCTGCTACACATGAGTCTTTATTTTCCATCAGGGTATACCCAGGAACATTCATCTGTAATGTTTCATTTGTTCGTGTCTTATACTTAAATTTGTTTGAGATGAGTAAGCATCTTGCTTGTGCTCTCATTAGGGAGACTACATGTTACCATAGCCATGTGTAGGAGTGTTTTTATTCTTTTATGAGCTCAAAAAAGGGCATCTCCCCAAAAGCCTTATTTGCATGTCCAAGTACAATAAAAAAGCAAACCAATAACTGCAATCCTAGCCATACCAAATATCTATTTTATTCCACTTATTTCCAATGTTAAATGTATGATCTAAAGAAAAGAAAACAAAGAAGAAACTAATTTTATTATACAGCTAGGCACTCTATACAATTTGGTGCCTGAGAAGACTATAACTGCACAGTCTGAACCTAATAGCCACTCTGTAAGTCTAATCAAACCACAGATCTTCCTTGACTTACAAAGGACTTATGTCCTGGCAAACCCACTGTAAGCAGAAAATATACCAAGTCAGAAATGCACTTAATACACCTAACCTAAACATCTGCAAGAAGATCAAACCAATAAATCCTAAAAGAAATCAGTCCTGAATATTCATTGGAAGGACTGAGGCAGGAGGAGAAGGGGATGACAGAGGATGAGATGGTTGGATGGTATCACTGACTCGATGGACATGAGTTTGAGCAAGCTCTGGGAGATGGTGATGGACACGAGATGGCATGCTGCAGTCCATGGGGTCGCAAAGAGTCGGACACAACTGAGCAACTGAACTGAAACATCATAGTTTAGCCTAACCTACCTTATACGTGCTCAGGACAGTTACATTAGCCTTCAGTAGGGCAAAATCATCTCACACAAAACCTATTTTACATTCAAGTGCTGAATATCTCATGTAATTTACTGAATACTGTACAGAAAGTGAAAAATAGAATGGTTGTATGGGTGCAGAATGGTTATAAGTGTATTGGTTCTTTCCTTTTTTTAAAACGTAAGTTTTATCTCTATCTATTATATCTATCTAACTAGCTGCCCCAGGTCTTAGTTGTAGCATGTAGGATCTTCTAGTTGTGTCATGAGAGCTCTTAGTTGTAGCACGTGGGATCTAGTTCACTGACCAGGGATTACATCCGGGCCCCCTGTATTGGGAGCACAGAGTCTTAGCCACTGGACCACCAGGGAAGTCCCGTATTGGTTCTTTACCTTTGTGATCATGTAATTGACTAGGAGCTGTGGCTTGCCTCTCCTCTGCCCAACATCATGGGAGATTTTGTTGTTCAGTTGCTAAGTTGTGTCCAACTCTTTGCAACCCCATGGACTGCAGCTGGCCAGGTTTACTTGTCTATCTTCTGGAGTTTGCTCAGATTCATGCCCATTGACTTGGAGATGCTATCTAAACCATCTCATCCTCTGCCACCCACTTCACCTTTTGCTTTCAATCTTTCCCAGCATAAGGCTCTTTTTCAGTGAGTTGCCTCCCTGCATCAGGTGGCTAAAGCTTCAGGAGTTTCAGCTTCAGCATCATTTCTCCCAGTGAATATTCAGGGTTGATTTCCTTTAGGACTGACTGGTTTGATCTCCTTGCTGTCCAAGGGACTCTCAAGAGTCTTCTCCAGCACCATAGCGCGAAAGCATCAGTTCTTCTGTGCTCAGCCTTCTTTATGATCCAACCCTCACATCCGTACATGACTACTGGAAAAACCATAGCTTTCACTAGATGGACTTTTGTTGGCAAATTAGGTCTCTGTTTTTTAATATGCTGTCTAGGTTTGTCTAGCTTTCCTTCCAAGAAGCAAGTGTCTTTTTATTTCATAGCTGCAGTCACTTTCCGGACTGATTTTGGAGCCCAAGAAAATAAAGTCTGTCACTGTTTCCATTGTTTCCCCATCTATTTGCCATGAAGTGATGGGACTGGATGCCATGATCTTAAGTTTTGTGAATGTTGTGTTTTATGCCAGCTTCTTCACTTTCTTTCACCTCATCAAGAGGTTCTTTAGTTTCTCTTAATTTTTTGCCATTAGAGTGGTATCATCTGCATATCTGAGGTTATTGATATTTCTCCCGGCAATCTTGAATCCAGCTTGTGCTTCATCCAGCCTGGCATTTCACATGGTGTACTCTGCATATGAAAAAGTGAAAAGAAAGTGAAAGTCGCTCAATCATGTCCAACTATTTGTGACCCCATGGAATTCTCCAGGCCAGAATATTGGAGTGGGTAGCCTTTCCCTTCTCCAGGGGATCTTCCCAACCCAGGGATTGAACCCAGGTCTCCTGCATTGCAGGTGGATTCTTTACCAGCTGAGCCACTAGGGAAGCCCAAGAATGCTGGAGTGGGTAACCTATCCCTTCTCCATCAGATCTTCCCAACCCGGGAATCGAACCGGGGTCTCCTGCATCGCAGGCAGATTCTTTACCAACTGAGCTACCAGGGGATCATATAAGTTAATATAAGTTAATATGAGTTATATGAGTTAATATGCAAATAAGCAGGGTGACAATATACAGCCTTGTTGTACGCCTTTCCTAATTTTGGTTTTAACTGTAGCTTCTTGACCCACATACAGGTTTCTCAGGAGACAGGTAAGATGGTCTGGTACTCCCATCCAAGAATTTTCAGTTTGTTAAGATCCACATGACCCACAAAGTAAAAGCCTTTTCAAAAAGGCTATTGTCAGTGAAGCGGAAATAGATGTTTTTCTGGAATTCCCTTGTTTTCTCTGTGATCCAGTGAATGTTAGCAATTTAATCTCTGGTTCCTCTGCCTTGGAAGAGATCGAAATTCAAAGTAAAGTTTCTACTGAATGCCTATTGCTTTCACGCCATTGTAAAGTTGAAAACTTGTTAAGTTGAACCATTGCAAGTTAGGGACTATCTTTTTTTATACTCTATGCTGATATAGAGGACCTCAAAATAAAATTATTTCCCTTCTATGTAATCAAGAAAAGAGGAACTAAGTGTTAATGTTGAGAAGTGTTTACTGTTCTTTGATTTAATAATTGATTTTATCTTCGATGCTACTTATAAACATATGTAATTTTCCCAAAGTAAAGCTCCATTTAAACACAAAATAATAAAAAGTGTTTTTCTTATAACACATAAGAAGTTGTTTTTAAGAACTAGAGGCCCAGTCCCTGAGGATTCTTCAAAGGAGATTTTTCTTATTCTTTTTGTCATTTCCCCCTTTCAAAACATTTATTCTTTACCCTTTAAAAAGAATTTATGCATCTGCTGTTTTGAAAATATTTCAAGGTCTTCTTGGGAATATACATATTATGCTCTCAAATCTTGAAATAGCTAGAATTCTGAAATATTTACCAGATTTGCTTACTTCTGAAGTTCATAAAGTCTTTACTTTCTTCAATTTTTGCATGTTTTCAGTTCTTCTGTTCCTGGGTTTCTGAGCATTATAGTCCTTTTTAAATTGTATTAGTGAATTTGTTTGTTTTTGGCTGAGCTGGGTCTTTGTTGCTGCACAGGCTTTTCTCTAGTTGTGGTGAGCCTGGGCTACTCTTCATTGCAGTGCGCAGGGTTCTCATTGTGGTGACATCTCTTGTTTCAGAGCACAGGATCTAGGCCTGCAGGCTTCAGTAGCTGTGGTGCACGAGCTTAGTTGCTCCCTGGCATGTAGAATCTTCCTGGACCAGAGATCGAACCCATGTCCCCCACACTGGCAGGCAGATTCTTATTCACTGCGCCACCAGGGAAGTCCTGAGCATTATAGTCTTAAACCATCACTTTCCTTGCTCAGTATATCAGATGGTTATGTCATCAAGTTAGAGTCATGTCTAAGAAATATCTTCTATATTAAGTCCTGACTTAAGCCTTTCATATGATGAGGCTAAGTTTCCTTTGGCCTCATTAAAAGCCCAAAAGGCTGTGGGGTGGAGGCAGACGTTGGTACAAGAGGTATCTTCCATTAGTGCACTTTACTGTCATTCAAGTCCTGTAAAATGTTAAAACTTCTAAAGCTCCAAACATTATCCTTGTTTGTCGATCTAATGCAGTGAGATTAAATGTTTCCAAAGGAGTTTGCTCAAGAATATGCAAACCTATATCTGTGGGATATCTGCTGTTGATTAGTATCCCTTGTGTGGCTCTACAATGGTTTATTTAATCAAATTCCTATTGATAGCCATATGGGTTGCTCCCAAACTTGGGTTTGTTCCACTAAACTCAATAAATAATTTTGTGTAAATGTTTTTTAAAATCTATACAGATGTGATTCACATTTGATTCTTAGAAGTGGGATTACTGGGTCAATCTATAAATGCATTGGCATATTTGTTATATATTACCCACCCCTGCCCATCCCTCATCCCCTGACCCCCCCACCAACACATATACTTTTTTTTTCAAGTTTTTACTGGAGTATTGTTGCTTTACAATATTGTGTTAGTCTCTGCTGAACAGCAAAGTGAATCAACTATATGTGTACATTTATCCCCTCTTTTTTAGATTTCCTTCCCATTTAGGTCACCACAAAGCATTGAGTAGAGTTCCCTGTTCTGTACAGTAGGTTCTCACTAGTTATCTATTTTATACACAGTATCAATAGTGCATATATGTTACCCACCCACCCTCCATCCCCCCATCTCCCACCAGCACATATACATTTTTTTAATGACTTAAGACCCGCATACAACTCTTGTGTGTGGTTTCTGTGTAGTGTTCTTCCCTGCTCCATAGTGATTCCGGAGCGCTGTAGCCACTCAGTGGTGTAACATTAGGGTCTTCCGGGAAGGACAGGCAAGCATGACCCCCCAGTGTGATGTAGACAACACTTGTCCTCACTTCTTTTCTGTTGCTCTCTGCCTCTGTCAACATCTGTTATGGACTGAATACTTGTGTCCCCCTAAAATTCAAATGTTGAAACCAAGCCCCATGTGGTGGTGTTGTGGGTCTTTGGGAGGTGATTAGGTCTTAAGGTTAGAGCTTTTATGGATGAGATCAATGCCCTTATGAAAGAGACCCCATACATTTATATAATGAAATGTTACTCAGAATGAGATAATGCCATTTGCAGCTATATGGATGGACCTAGAGATTGTCATACTAAGTGAAGTAAGTCAGAGAAAGAGAAATATTGTATGACATACCTTATATGTGGATTCTAAAAAGAAATGAAACAAATGAACTTACTTGCAAAACAGAAAGGGACTCACAGACTTAGAAAATGAACTTATGGTTGCCTGTACACACTGCTATATTTAAAATGGATAACCAACAAGGACCTACTTTATAGCACATGGAATTCTGCTCAATGTTATGTGGCAGCCTGGATGGGAGGGGGGTTTGTGGGAGAACGGATACATGTATATGTATGGCTGAGTCCCTTTCAGCTGTTCACCTGAAACTATGACAACATTGTGAATTGGCTATGTCCCAATACAAAATAAAAAGTTTAAAAAAAAAAAAAGGATAAAGAGAGACCCCAGAGAGCTCCCCACTCCCACCCCTACTATGTGAAGAGAGAATGAAAAAATGGCCATCGGCAACCTGGAGAAGGGCAAACTTGACCTTGCTGGTGCCCTGATCTTGGATTTATAGCCCCTAGAACTCTGAAGAAAAAAATGTTTGCTGTTTGTAAGCCACTCAGCCTATGATACTGGTTTGGCCAAAATTCTGTTTACAGAAAAACCCAAACAAACCTTTTGGCCAACCCAATACTTTGTTATAGCAGCCTCAGCAGACTAAGACAGTGTTATTATTCTCTTCAAGGCCTTTGTGAGACACCAATGCTCCCCTCCCCTGGCCCCACCCAGGGCACCCTGGCAATGTTTCATCCATCCCTGCCCTCTCTCTGGTAACTCAGAATGACCCTCTGACTTCATCAGAAAGCATCTCTTACTTTCCCAACTGACACCTTGTGTGAAGATTTAGAAACAATTCACAACATCATGTATTACTACTGGTGGGCCTAGTGACAGTCACCACTCTATAGGGAGCCTTTGCTCCTGCTCCGTTATCTCCACTTGAAGACGAGGTGCTGGGTGCTTTCCTCCCAGTCCTCTTCAACCATGTGCCAGCACAAAGGATGCATTGCTTGTTTCTGCTGAATAAATTCCTGGATTATTAAGTTTGATCATAGAAATATGGCCTGGCGCCTGGTGAAAGAGTAGTTTCCATGCTCGTTTTTTAATAAAGTAGCCACAATCCTACCAGAAAACTATGTTTTAGGGAGTTGACCTTATGAAGAGCTTAGATCTGATGACTGATGAATCAGCAAGGAGATAAATTCATTCCTTTTTTTTTTTTTTGCTTTCTCCCTCTTCCTCCTGCTTCCACCAGCCAAGAAAGTCCTAACATACAGATGATAGAGATTTGGGTGTCCTGCACATACTGATCAAGCAAATATTGCGCTTAGAGGTGACCAGCTTGATAACACACCCTTGTATTGACTCTCTCTTCTCTGCTTCACTTGCCCAAAGAGGTAACAGCATATACGACTTCTGCTTCAGGCTTTGCTTTCCAGGGAAACCAATTTAAGACTTAAAAGGAAAAAAGGAGTAACAGGAGTTATAGCGTAGCTAAAATCTCTGATTCTAATTGAGAAGGGCTCATGAGAAGAAAGGAATCAGACTTTGGTGAGCAATGACTCAGAGAAGGATATAGTTCAGGAAGGTTTGTTGGGCTGGGAGCATCACGAATTCTTGTGCATTAAAAACTGAAGGAGAAAAAAACATTTTACATGGCAAAAAGCCATGGATATTGTTCAAGAAATAAAAGAAACAGAAAAAGTATTTGCAAATTATATATTGAAAAAGCTCTTTACAATTGAGAAAAAAAAAAGTAGGAAAATAGATAAAAGATCAGAAGGTTCCTATGAAAAGAAAAGCAAAGAATCTTAAACATGAAAAAGTGCTCAACTTCACCATAATAAGAGAAATGCAAATTAGAACTACACTGAAACGCCATGTCTTGTTTATCAGATTGGCAAACATTCAAGATTGAAAATGCACTCTGTTGGCAAGCTTGTGGGGAAACAGGCACTCTTATGCATTGCTGGTGGGAGTACAAAATGTTACAGCCCCTATAAAGGGGAATTTGGCAATACCTAGCAAAAATGTAAATGCATTTACAGTTTGACCCAGCAATCTCACTTCTGAGAATTAAATGCAAATTATACCGGAACAGACTTGAAAGAACACGCACAATGTTATTTACTGAGCATTATTTGTACAAACAAAAGTTTGGGAGCAACCCACATGTCCATCAATAGGCAATTGACTGAGTAAACCATTGTATAGCCACACAAGGGATACTATGCAGTTATTAAAGCAAAAAAGGAATAAGAAAGATCTCTGTATTAGTTTATTGTGATTGCCTTAATAAATGATCACAAGCTCGGTGGCCTAAAGCAATAGAAATGTATTCTCTCATATTTCTGGAAGCTCGAAGTCCAAACTTAAGGTGTCAATAAAGTTGGTTCCTTCTGGAGGTTCTGGGGGAGAATCCATTCCATGCTTCTTTCCTAGTTTCTGGTCACTGACCACAGTCTTGGGTGTTCCTTGACTTGTAGCCGTCTCACTCTAATCTCTGCCTCAGCATTCATATGAGCTTCTTCTCTGTGTTTCAAATTTCCCTTTCCTTTCTCTTGTATCTACACTCATGACTGAATTTAGGGCTCAATCTAATTCAAGATGATCTCATCTTAAGATCTTGGCCTTAATTCTATCTCCAAAGACCCGTATTCTAAATAAAAACACATTCTAAGTCTCCAGGTGGACATCGTTTTTGGAAGACACGATTCAGCCCACTACAATCTCCATGTAATACTATGAATTAATTTCTAGAATATGTCTAGCTAAAGAAGCAAAGGGCAGAGCAATGTTCATAGTATGCTATATTTTAATGTGAGAAAGGAGGAGATATAAGAATACACACACACACATATGTATATACACATGTATATATTTTCAAACAGTGACAGTGGGATAATAAGCCAGAAACTAATCACAATGGTTAACTTTGTGGGTGGGGAGGGAGGTGACAAGACAGGAATAGAAGGGAGACTTAGGAATACACCTTTGAGTATATAAGTATTGTTTCGGTTTTTGAAACATAAATGTTCTACCTATACAAAAATAAAATTTAACATTTTTAAAACCCTAAAGCAGAAGACGAATTTGAGTAAATGAACCTAACTCTTTATCAGATAATATTACTACACAGAGAAAATCATTATTGATGTGACATTATAATACTGAAATCTGTATCTCTTCATTGGGACATATTCTGAGATTAAAAAAACTATAACAAATACTTAACTTCATTCCATATTTTCTTAGTAGAAACATTAGTGTCATTGTTTAAAACCCATTTTATGTATATTGTAAGAGACAGCAAATAAATAATTATGTTAATATTATTAGGAACCAATATGTTCAATGTAAGAGAAAAGAGATACAAGTAAAACTTCTTTTAACTCTTTTCTAGCTCGATTGAGATATAACTGACATATAACATTGTATAAGTTTAAGGTGTACTACATGACAATTTGGTATATGTCTATTGCAAAATAATTACCACAATAAAGGTGGTTAATACATCCATCACCTCACATAATTACCTTTTGAGTCTCTGTGTGTGTGTGTGGTGAGCACTTAAATTGAAGATATATTCTCTTAACAACTTTCATGTATATAATACAGTATTGTTAACAATAGTCACCATGCTGTACAGCAGAGCCCCAGAATTTTTTCATCCTATAACTGGAAGTTTGTGCCTTTTGACCAACATCTCCCATTTCTCTAATCCCTCTACCCTCTGGCAGCCACCAATCTACTCTTTGCTTCTCTGGGTTTGGCTTTTGTAGATTCCACATATAAGTGAGATCATACAGCATTTGTCTTTCTCTATCTAATATATTTCACTTAGCAGAATATCTTCAAAGTCTTTCTATGTTACTGCAATTAGCAGGATTTCCTTCTTATGATTAAATAATATTCCATTTTCTATTTCAGGAGTAGAAAAATAGTCCCAGACATAAGGGAAAGCTCTTCGTTTATGCAAAACATCTGCTAATAAACGGAGAAGAATTGATAACATTAGAACAATCACTATTTTTCTACCTTCAGGGAAATAATAGGTTCAGACAAAAATCACTGAAATCATTACATCTCTGTTACCTCATGGAGAACTGGATAGTCCCATGGTATCACAGATAACTTGCTCGATAAGATTTCCTTTTAATGTTAACTTAATAATGGAGAGATGTAGAGTATAGGAAAAACTGTGAAAGGCTTTGGAATGGACCAAAGATTCCATTCTTCAAAGGAAAAGTAAATGTCATACAGGTCATCTGATTCTATTGGGTCTCTAGGTCTTACTTTCATTGTCTTTGAGCTATTTTATGACTCTTTAAATTGTACAATACTGAGACTGCAGATGATTCTTGTCTACAAAAGTGGAACTTGTCTATTAGAAATACAGTTGGCTGTTTCCCTATGGATATTGACCAATTTACAGCCTGTATATGTGTCTGCTCTTTGGATTTTCCTTTGAACCAGCTGTAGCATCTTATTGGTTCCCTCATTAAAGAATAAGTTAAATAAAATCTTTGACACATATTCATTTAATATTTGTCTGAGAGTCCTGAGTTTACCCTTGTCAAAAATCAAAGTGCTTCTGGTGTTTAAAAAAATAAATATAAAAAAATTGTCCTTTAATAATCAGGAATCATTCTAACCCAGCAAATAAAGTTAGCATAATTAATAATGGACACATTAAAAAATAGGCTTTTTGAAGTGACATATATGAAGCATACAACATCACCTCTATAGTGTTCTTTAAAAGAATGTTTAACCTAAATCTAATCAAGCCTTTAAATCTAACTTTCATTTATAAATCAACTGTGGGAAAAGAAACATTTTAAAGGCTCCAACAGAAAAACAATGATACAAAGTCAGAAAGTGAGACATTATATGAAATATTTGATCATTCTCTTCCAAAAGTCAGTGCCATGAAATTTGGGGAAAAAGGTCTAAATTTAAAAAGACAAAGAGTGGCTTTTCTCGTGGCTCAGTGGTAAATAATTTGCCTGCAATGCAGGAGATGCAGGCAGAAGATGCAGGTTCAATTCCTGGGTCGAGAAGATCCCCGGGAGTAGGAAATGACAACTCGTTCGTTCCAGTATTCTTGCCTGGCAAAAAATCCGTGGGATTGGAAGAGAGTCTGGGCAATTAAACAACAAGTGTATATGTGTGAGTGAAAAAGACTGAAAAGACATGATTACAAAGATCTTTGACTGGATTCTAACTCTAAAAAAAGTGATCAATTGGGGGCACTAGTAAAGGAAATGAGTATTTTGTGATCATAAGAATTGCTTCTTTTCTTAGTATTATGATGATGCTATGTGAAAGAAAGGTATCTATTTGGAGAAAGATGCTAAAGTTTTTAGAGGTGAAGTATCGTGGTAACCATACTCTACAAAAGTTTAGAAATGAAGCAAATAAGGCAAAATGTTTAGTTGTTGCAACTTCAATTTCCTCTTCTTTCTATTTTTGCTGTTATAGAGGAAGAAAACCAAATTTCTTTCCTCCTATCTAGGTTCTTCACTGAGATATCCCCTGCTATCAACACAGATTAGCAGGAGAAAAACAAAAGAAGTTTAGTAATATGTATATCTCCTGCACAGATGGGAGATACCCAGGAAAATTGAGTTCCTCATTGAAGTAGCCCAAGCTGCCACCTTAAATAGTATCTCCAGCTAAAGAGAAAGGAAGATGTTGTGGAGGAAGGGTAGGGCAGTTACCAGGCAAAGCACAGTAAACAAGGGAATGACTGTTAGGCAGATTTAAATCTTTGATTTCCCCATTGACAAGAGTTTCTAAAGATTTAGTCATCCTCTTCTAAGTACACAGGGGGAAACACCCTTACAAATGGGAATTTCCTTTATAAATATAAAAGTCTCTACAAAAGGCAACTTCTGCTGGATTTTCAGAGCTTCTCTTGTATCTGCTCTTCTTCAAAAATAACCAGCTCAAGATAATCCTTATACTAAAAGAGGATGTTTCTGGGGTGGCAGATTCTGCTCTCCTTCGTTGTATGTTTGAAATATATCATAATAAAAATGAGAATAAAAGAAATCCCTTTGTGTGGAGGCAACATGGTTGAAAACAACCATGAGTTGGGAAGATAGTCTCAGTCACGTTTGTTTTCCAATTTTATGATGGGATGTTAATAAAATTAATGGTGATCAATTTGTAATGATATAATTATCTGTGTTCTATTTCATTAGTAACTTTTAAGTGCTAATCCCATTTAGCAGGAACCTGGCAACAGAAGTAGTAATGATGGGTGGTCTATTAATCATGTGTACTGTTAAAGTTTTGCCAAGGAAACACACTGGTCATAGCAAACACCCTCTTTAAACAACACAAGAGAAAACTCTATACATGGGCATCACCAGGTGGTCAATACCGCAATCAGACTGATCATAGTCTTTGCAGCCAAATGTGGAGAAGCTCTATACAGTCAGCAAAACAAGACTTGGAGCTGACTGTGCCTCAGATCAGGAACTCCTTATTGCCAAATTCAGACTAAAATTGAGGAAAGTAGGGAAAACCACTGGACCATTCAGGTATGACCTAAATCAAATCCCTTTCAGTTATACAGTGGAACTGAGAAATAGATTCAAGGGATTAGATCTGATAGACAGAGTACCTGAAAAACTATGGGCAGAGGTTCATGACATTGTACAGGAGGCAGTGATCAAGCCCATCCCCAGGAAAAAGACATGCAAACAGGCAAAATGGTTGTCTGAGGAGGCCTTACAAATAGCTGAGGAAAAAAAGAGAAGTGAAAAGAAAAGGAGAAAAGGAAAGATATACCCATTTGAATGCAGAGTTCCAAAGAATAGCAAGGAGAGATAAGAAAGCCTTACTCAGTGATCAATGCAAAGAAATAGAGGAAAACAATAGAATGGGAAAGACTAGAGATCTCTTCAAGAAAACTAGAGATACCAATGGGACATTTCATACAAAGATGGGCACAATAAAGGACAGAAATGGTATGGACCTAACAGAAGCAGAAGATATTAAGAAGAGGTGGCAAGAATACACAGAAGAACCGTACAAAAAAGATCTTCATGACCCAGATAACCACGATGGTGTGATCACTCACTTAGAGCTAGACATCCTGGAATCCAAAGTCAAGTGGGCCTTAGAAAGCATCACTATGAACAAAGCTAGTGGAGATGATGGAATTTCAGTTGAGCTATTTCAAATCCTAAAAGATGTTTTGAAAGTGCTGCACTCAATATGCCAGCAAATTTGGAAAACTCAGCAGTGGCCGCAGGACTGGAAAAGGTCACTTTTCATTCCAAAACCAAAGAAAGGCAACGCCAAAGAAAGGCAACGCCAAAGAATGCTCAAACTACCGCACAATTGCACTCATCTCACACGCTGGTAATGTTCAAAATTCTCCAAGCCAGGCTTCAACAGTATATGAACCATGAATTTCATGGAGTCAGCAATGCCAGAAACCAGGTATACTGACTTTCAGTGTATTATGTATATTATTTCTTATATTACCCAATGGTTCTCAACAGGAAGGCCCACCTAGGGGACACTTGGAAAGGTGTTACAGATGGGAGGGTGTGGGTTGTCACAATGACTTGGGGTTGCTAATGGCATTTAGTAGCTAAAGGTTCGGAGAAGGCAATGTCACCCCACTCCGGTACTCTTGCCTGGAAAATCCCATGGACAGAGGAGCCTGGTAGGCTTCAATCCATGGGGTCGCGAAGAGTCAGACATGACTGAGCGACTTCACTTTTACTTTTCACTTTCATGCCTTGGAGAAGGAAATGGCAACTCACTCCAGTGTTGTTGCCTGGAAAATCCCAGAGACAGCAGAGCCTGGTGGGCTGCTGTTTATGGGGTCACACAGAGTCGGACACGAATGACGCGACTTAGCAGCAACAGCTAAAGGTTATGGATGCTAAAAATGCTACATTTCCAGAGGGCATGTACGGCAATAAAGGGCTATCCTACCTCGGATGCCACTAGTGCACTCTCCTCCCCCACCACACACACACTGAGAAAATACTACTCAAGTACAACTTAATGCCAATTTGGCTGATTAAATGCACAATGTAATCCCAAGAAAATTCAAAACAGGCAAGAAAAAGATAATTTACTCTTAGCCATTATTATTTTAAGACTCAAACTCTATTCATACTGAAACTTATTTCATGTTTTTACTAAATGTTACCTGGATTTTCTAGTCATATACCAAATGGAAGAATTGTGAAGCCCTAAAGCATGCTGGGGCAATCTTGAGATTAAAACTATTTCATAAAAAACTTATGTTGACATAAGTTGTGAACCAAAACTGGAATGAACGAAACTAATTTACTAAGGAGCAACCCCTCCCCCCACAATAAAACAAATAAAGACAAATAAGAGAAAATAAACCAACCTAGAGAACTCATTTGCCTTGAAATTGAAACCACTTTTGTTTTCCAAACATAGCAAACCAAAGGGGGAAAAGGAATCACAATATATTCAGAACAAACCAGTATTTCATTCTGTTTAAGACCACATAAATGAACAATAACATGTGTCAAAGGGCTGTGGTTAACTAGAACCCATAACTGTTCTGTGTATTATAGGCCTGTGGGCTTATAATATGAATGCGCTTCTTATGAATGGGCTTCCCAGGTGGTGCAGTGGTAAAGAATTATCTGCAATGCGGGAGACGCAAGTTCAATCCCTGGGTCGGGTAGATTCCCTGGAGAAAGAAATGCCATCCCACTCCAGTATTCTTGACTGGGAAATGCCGTGGACAGAGAAAACTGGCAGGCTACAGTCCATGAGGGTCACAAAGATTTGGATGTGACTCAGCAACTAAACAACAGCAATGTTATGAATAATATAGCTGTCACATTTTGCATTTATCTTACCATCCAGTGTTCAGCAAATATGCCTTAATTTATTTTAGAGATAAGAACGTGGAAGCAGAATGCATAAAGTGTTCCAGAATACACTTAGTAGTTCTGAAATGCTATGGTATATTCATTAATTTAACTCTCAGCTGAGTACCTGCTTGTTGCCAGACTGTCTGGCATATCGATAAGCACTGGAAATGAAGTGTCTACAAAGGGTTGGAAATGAAGTGTCTACAAAGAGTTGGAAATGAAGTGTCTACAAAGAGTCGGAAATGACTGAGCAACTGAGCACACACATGCACACACACACACACAATATCAGGGACAAAATATAGAAATACCTTTGGCATTCAAGAATTTGGCAAATTTGTAACTGATTAGTGATACCAACAAGGTTTTAATTAATGGATCAATACCCACCAGGGTGAAAATCTTTCAGATCATATCTATCCTTGGTCAGTTATCTTCAGCACTTTTACTAGCAATGTAAATGAAGATAAAAAGACTTTTAAAAATGATAGCACTATAAAGATTTTAAAATTAAAAAAATAAAAAACTAAAAAAAAATGATAGCACTAGCAAGAATAAGGCTCAGAAGGACAGCATCATCAGTGTGAGGTTATAGAGAGAAATTCACAGGCTGAAATGATATGCCCCGTAAGAAAGATGAAATTTAAGAGGAATAAATTCAATGTACATTTCCATGTTTAGTTTAAATAATTCCATTATACAAGTTCAGAATAGAGAAGACAAGGCAGTTTGGGTATTTTAAAAAATTAAGAATTTTATTTCCATATAATATCAACTTAAACCAATGCTTTGATGTTGCCCCTAAAACTTAACTGAAAACAGAGCCCTGTTAAAAGAAACAAAGTATCAAAATCATGAATTTGCAATCCTTTCTATCCCAACACCCCAAGGGCTAAGACAATCAGAAAACCAGGGCCATATCTTTATCTTAAAAGTGTATCATATATCACTTATATGTGGAATCTATAATATGACACAGTTGAACCTGTCTATGAAACAGACTCACGAACATAGAGAACAGACTGCCTGGGGGAGGGGGTTGGGGGAGGGATGGAGTAGGAGGCTAGCAGATGTTAGCATTTATACATAGAATGAATAAACAACAAGGTCTTACTGTATAGCACAGGGAACTATATTCTATATCCTATGATAAACTATAATGGAAAATAATTTTTTAAAAGAATATATACATATGTATATGTGTTAGTCACTGAATTTTGTCCAATTCTCTTGGACCTCATCGACTGTAGTCCTCCAGGCTCCTGTGTCCATGGGATTCTCCAGGTAAGAATACTGGATTGGGTAGCCGTTCCCTTCTCCAGGGGACCTTTCAGACCCAGGGATTGAACCTGGGTCTCCTGCATCACAGGTAGATCCTCTACAGTGTGAGCCACTAGGGAAGCTCTTATGTACATGTAACTGAATCAAATATTGAATTACTTTGCTGTACAGCAGAAAGTAACACAACATTGTAAATCAACTATACTTCAGTTAAAAAAGCAAGTGTATCATAAGGGGGTGGAGGGAAAGGAGACAAATTAATGGGCCAATGGGGTTTTAAAGAACTTATTGGATGACTGATTCTTTTTTTTGCATGATTAGTGTTTTTCTTTATTTCTATCATTGTTTTTTTTAATTTAATTTTATTATTTTTTTTAGTTTTTACTTTACAATATTGTATTGGCTTTGCCATACATCAACATGACTGATTCTTGAACTTATCTTCCTCACTCTGATATAGACTCAGGTGGGTAATAGTTCCATAATACATTCTAGGAAGAATATTGACAACCAAGATAAGTTCTGAGGAGAGAAATTGGGAGAGTGGGCACTTGACAATTCATAAAATGATAACTAGAAGGAAATGTTTATCTTTATTTTTTTTAGAGGGGCCTTGTGTTATATCAGATCTTAGTTCCCCAATCAGGGATTGAACCTGCACCCCCTGCATTGAAAGCAGGGTGTATTAACCAGTGGACAGCCAGAAACGTCTCAGGAAATGTTTATCTTAAAAAAAAAAAAAAAAAAAGATGAGAGGATCCATAAAACAGTGTATTATGGTGGATCACAGCCTAAACTCTGGGCTTAAGGAGACTTGGGTTCAAATCCAGCTCTACCAGCTCATACTATGAGTTATGAGAAGAGACAGGATTAAATAGAAATGTATGGAATCCAGAACCCAACTAGGGGCAAAAAGAGTTAGCTGCCACCGGAGTGGGGTTGCAGCTTTCCAGCTAGCCAAATTCAGGTGGCTAAAACTTTGTAGCAAAATGTATGGCATTGAACTCCCCCATGAACCAAGTGACTATAAAAACAGAGTTCCTTTTGTACTTGGTGGCTAAGGTAGAATCATCTGAGAAGCATGAAGCTCTAAAATACTATATCTTGGTCTTAATATCTGACTAATGAGGAAACATACCCTGATGGCCAAAGCCATCTTCTAACTTCAGTTCAATTCACCTGATATGGTAAACCTGCTACTCTTATTTGAGTGACTTTTCAACACTGGGGCGGATTTCGAATGATATAATGAAGGGCTCAGACAGTAAAGAATCTGCCTGCAAATTGGGAGACCTGGGTTCAATTCCTGAGTTGGGAAGATCCCTTGGAAAAAGGAATGGCAACTCACTTCAGTATTCTCGCCTGGAGAATCCCATGGACAGAGGCGCCTGGCAAACTACAGTCCATGGGGTCACAAAGAGTTGGACATGACTAAGCGACTATTATACACACACATGCACTCACACACACACACACACACACACACACACACACTGAAGTAAATAACCATCATAGAAATGCTTTTGTGTGAATTAAAACTCACATTTTATAATGTTGAAGAGAATCTGCCATTTTAGGAAATCTGTCAGATTAAAAAAAGTATAACAGAATTTCACTCAGTGCATACACAGTATTGAAATGTTTAACAGAACTCAAGATTCAACAGACTTCCAGGCTTATTATCTTCACTGAGTCATTTAATCACCTAGTTAGTAGGATTTTATTTGTTAGGATTATACTTATGCCTTGTCAGGCATTTGAAGGGTTTTATAAGTTCAAATATGTTAAATATATGAGAATAGTTTTAAAAGGGGAATTAAGTAAGTTTATAAATGAGATTAATTGTTTAAAGTGAACTTAATCTTTTTGAATTGTGTTGACTATTAATCAGAGAACAAATGAAAGTAATTGCCCTTATTTTTTATAGCAATTACAAGATTTGTAAATAGCATAACTAGCAATATTCTCGCTCTGAATTTAGCACTTTGAGGAAAACAGAAAATGTAAGTTTAAAAAATCAAATATTAATATAATCCCAACAAACTGTAGATAGTCCAAGAGTTTCCCTAGCCTAGGTCATTAACATAGATTGACATTGCCCTCAACATGTCACCTTGTCACCTAGATAGCAGTCTCATCTATAAAATTCCTAAAGTTTTTTTGAAGATTAAATGAGATGATGTATCTAAATCCAGATATTTAGTCAGTATCTCTCATAAAGTTTCACTTGACAGAGCATTCTGTGTATAAGTCCTCAAAAATATGGATTTAAATATGTAGATTCATTGTCAGGTGGAAGAGGAACCAAATGCATTCTGTAATGTCCTGGAGAATTTGGTAATTCCATGAAGATGAATAATATAGGTTTTCAGATTCTGGGTACTTATTTATGTTCCAAGCAATCTGCTAAGTGATTTACATATGTCATTTTGTTGATTCCTTACGATGCACTGGTATTTTAGAGTGTGATCAGAGAAGCAGAATCCCTGTAAGTAATATAAGAGATTTATTCTTGGGATAAGACATTATTGTCATGGGAGCTGTATCGCCTATGTATAGCTCTTACTTCTGTATCTGATGTTGGGCCTGAAGTCAGCCTGGCCAGTGGTGGAGAAGGGAAGGCGGCTTGAAGGAGTGGGGAGAGCAAGAAGGAGCTGAAATCCACACCTGTCTCTCATCCGAACATATTGGCGGGGCCTTCCCCGGTGGTCCAGTGGCTAAGACTCTGAGCTCCCAATGCAGGGGGCCCGGGTTTGATCCCTGGTCAGGGAACTAGATCCCACACGCCACAGCTAAGAATTTGCATGCCACAATGAAGATTGAAGATCCTGCATGCTGCAACTAAGACCTGGTGCAGTCAAGTTAAAAACAAAAAAATACCTTTTTAAAAAGTCAAATTGGGACTTCCCTGGTGGTCAAGTGGTTAAGACTACACCCTTCCATAGCAGGGGGCCTGAGTTCAATTCTTGGTCAGGGAACTAGATCCTGTATGCCACAACTAAGACCCAGCACAGCCAGATAAATAAATATATATATTTTTTAAAAAGTCAAATTGGCAATAGTGGTCTCACACTGAAACCTTTGTTGATCTCTAACCCTCCATCTTCGACGATGCAGGGGACCTGCCAAAGAGCCGGCACACTTTGCCATGGAATTGCACACAGAGTTGGTCCAGAATTCTGAGAAGCTGAAGGAGAAGATCTGGCAAGACCTGGATGAGCTGCAGGTCTAGTCCTGCCACACGTGAATGACGCAAACCAGAAGTTCTGTGACAATGCCGGGGACCTGCAATAGCACTCCCCCTACACTCTTGTTGCCTCACTCTGCCCTCCAATTTCTCTGGTAAGTTAGCAGCCGGAGCCCAGAACCAGCCAAGGAAGAGAATTCAAGGACTCTCAGTTCCAACCTAGCAAATTTGATGTAATGCTAAGCCACCACTGTCCTGTAAGCCCTAGAGAAACAAACTGGATTAGGAAGTTTAATTTATGCAAGGGCACACAGATAGTAAGGGAGGGAGCCAGAATGTGACCTATGAACTGGCCCAGAACCTGGGAACTTAACCACTGCCTTCTACTGCCTCTCTCTAATGTCTGAAAACTAGAGGAAAGCAAGTTTAGGCTCAATGGAAAGATTACCTGTTTAACAGTAGGAGTTCACCCACATTGCGACAAGCTGCCTTGCAAAGGAGATGGTTCCCTGTCTCAGATGATGTTCAAACACAGACTGGTGGCCATCTGTCAGAGACTTTACACAAGAGAGTGCTCACCAGCAAGGAGAAGGAACAGGGTGGCTATTAATGGCACTTTCAACTCCAAGATTCTATATTTCCAGAATATACAGTTCAGAGCAAAGATCTAAACTCACAGTGTATAAGGAAAGTAATAGAAGAGAAGTGGAAGACAGAAGCCTTTAAGGGTGGGCAGGAAAGAGATTTGGCCAAGCTACGCCCAATAGTGCCAAAACCCACTGCGAGGAAAATAAAAATTATGGTCAACCCAAGAGCTGTTTTTTACACACAGGATGCCGCACAATAGCTATACTGTGGTGGGTTTTTTTTTTTTCCCCTGTAAGTTGATTTGATTTCACTGAACGGACAGGCCATTTTTCTTATTGTGTAGACATGATCTTTAAAAGTCTGATGAAGAATTGCAAATTCAGCACACCATGCTCAGACTCTTTAAAATGAAATTTTAATCAATTGAAGGCATGACAAAAAGTTTGAAGCAAATATCCAAATATTTCAAAGAACTGCTTAGAAATGAATTTTCACATTTGAAGCTCTGCCAGCATAAACACATAATAACGAAACATGTCTTGGTAACAGTTTAAAAAATTAAAGTAAAAAGGCAGTGACTAGTCCAACATTTCTGCAGCAGATGTATCCTCATGACATCTTTCCAAAGCAGATCTTATAATAATTTTCTTTTTCTTCCCTCAAATTCTATACCAGCTGGTTAACCAATGATACAAATTGGAGGTCATGGAATACCTACACATATTAGATAGTTGACTTCTCACCAAGATAAACCATAAATGTGTAAAGTTTATAGATGAACATTAAAAAAATCTCCAAGTTGATAGATGGAAATCCCCTGAGAAACGTTACTATGATATGAGGATATCTCTCTCCACCCTCTCCCCTCACTCTCCACCCAGGAGGCTGACCCGAATGGAGCACATCAGTGGCACCATTGTTGTCTGGCTTCCAATGGGAAGCACATAAGCAGCACTAGGAAACCAGAGGGCGGAAGCCCTGATGGTACCCTGGCACTCTTCTCACAGGGTTGCCTTGGGTTAACTGGGTCCCTTGACCCAAGACTGTGTTCCATTTGGGACTTCCCTGGTGGTTCAGTGGTGAGACTCGGCACTCTCACTGCTGAGGGCTCAGGTTCAATCCCTAGTCAGGGAACTAAGATCCCACAAGTCAAGTGGTACAGCTAAATAGATAAGATTGTGTTCCCTTTAACTGTCTCTCTCTTTCCTCATCCCTTTGGGCCCAGAGTAGGTATACACTCACCACCATTAAAAGCCTCAGAGAACTACCCTACCTTGTGATGGTCCTACTCCCTGTCGCATACGTTTGTCAAAAATTGGCTTACTGAACACTCCTCAGATTCTATTAGTTAGAGGATGCGTTTTGTTTCCTGCTGGTGTAGCCAAAATTCGACCTCTGTATCAGACTGAATCTCAGAGACAGAATTTTGGGTGAAGTAGAAAAGAACAGCTTTACTGCTTTGCCAGGCAAGGAGGGGCCAGCAGACTCATGCCCTCAAAACCATATGTCCCTCCCTGGAGAGTGTAGTGAGAAGTTTCATAGTAATGGTTCAAAAAGGGTGTGATTGTCATTGAAACCTCAGCTTCTCTGTACATGGGTGCCAAATAAAAGCTCAGAGACAGAGTTTTGGGTGAGGTAGAAAAGGATAGTTTTTATTGCTTTGACAGGCAAACAGAGACACACCAGGCTTCTGCCTCAAAAAACTATGTGTCTCCACCCCCAGAGAACTTGAGGGGTTTTATAATGGGTGAGACTGTGGGGTCTCTGACAAGATTAGGGTGTGAGCAGGGCTTCCACTCCCTTAACCTCATCTCAGATGGTTATTCTCCTAATGGTTAGATGAGCTGTTCCTTTAATCTTGCCTCAAGGTTTCTTGGCAGCTCCTCTCTTGATCAGCAGCTTTTCTAATCTGCCCTTTGGAACTTGAGGAAGGTCAAAATGGCTGAAGTCTTGCCTGGGAGCTCCGCAGGGCCGTACTCAGTTTCACTTTCAGCATATGGACGTTCTTCTGACGGTTGGTGCTGAGGTAAGTGGGAGTCAGCATCATCAACCTTCTGGTTCCAACCTGTCTGGGGTCTACTGTGCTTGTGGGCAGCATAGAGTTAACTTCTCCCACTGGAAGGGATTTCAGTATCTGCAAAATAGCTCAAAGCTATCGTTATGTATATCCCTTGAGGGACCCTGCCCCAAGGCTGCAATATTGTTTCTTGCCTTGTTGTTGTTCAGTCACAGTCATGTCTGACTCTTTGCGACCCCATGGACTACAGCATGCCAGGCTTCTCTCTCCTTCACTAGAACCTGGAGTTTACTCAGACGCATGTCCATTGAGTCAATGATGCCATCCAACCATCTCATCCTCTGTCGTCCCCTTTTCCTCCCGCTCTAAATCTTTCCCAGCATAAGGCTCTTTTCCAATGAGTCGGCTCTGTGCATCAGGTGGCCAAAGTATTGGAGCTTCAGCTTCACCATCAGTCCTTCCAATGAATATTCAGGGTTGATTTCCTTTAGGATAGACTGGTTGGATCTCCTTGCTGTCCAAAGGACTCTCAAGAGTCTTCTCCAGCACCACAGTTCAAAAGTATCAATTCTTTGTCCTCAGCCTTGTTTGTGGTCCAACTCTCACATCCATACATGATTACTGGAAAAACCATAGCTTTGACTAGACAGACCTTTGTTGGCAAAGTGATGTCTCTGCTTTTTAATATGCTGTCTAGGTTTGTCATAACTTTCCTTCCAAGACTCCGAGTATGTGTCTTAATTTCAAGGCTGCAGTCACCATCTGCAGTGATTCTGGAGCTGAAGAAAATATAGTCTGTCACTGTTTCCATTGTTTCCCCATCTATTTGCCATGAAGTGATGGGACCGGATGCCATAATCTTCATTTTTTGAATGTTGAGTTTTAAGCCAGCTTTTTCACTGTCCTCTTTCACCTTCATCAAGAGGCTCTTTAGTTCCTCTTCACTTTCTGCCATTAGAGTGGTATCATCTGCATATCTGAGGTTATTTGTATTTCTCCTAGTAATCTTGATTCTAGCTTGTAATTCATCTAGCCAGGCATTTCACATGATGTACTCTGCATAGAAGTTAAATAAGCAGGGTGACAATGTACAGCCTTTCCCAGTTTGGAACCAGTCTGTTGTTCCATGTCCAGTTCTAACTTGCTTCTTGACCTGCATACAGGTTTCTCAGGAAGCATGTAAGGCATCATAATAACCATTTGTATGAGTTATTTTACAACAGGAGGTCCTAGTAAGGAACACAGAATCCACAAGCCACCACCAACCAGAAGAATTTCGGAAAGGTCAAAAGGAGATATCACATATCCTACCACCTCCCAGATTCTTTCTCACTGGCATCCATCTTGACTGAGAAATATGCATGCCACCAGGAAGAACCCTGAGTCAGAATGATTGGCCAAAGGAAGCCCAGAAACTGACCCCATCACCATAGAACCCAAGACTGTGAGCCACACGGCAGAGCAGTTCTCCTGGGTTGCCTTACCCTACTGCACTCTACCTGGGCATCCCTTTCCAATAAACTCTCTTGCTTTGTCAGCTCATATATCTCCTTCGACAATTCATTTCCGAGTGTTAGACAAGAGCCCACTCTCAGGCCCTGGAAGGTATCCCGCCTTCTTGCAACAAATTCATTGCAAGGGCAGCACTGAAATTGTTTACCTTTATACGATAATTCCTTCCCTCAAGAAGCAGAAGGATCTTCAGAAAGTTCAGAGACCACATAAACTCAAAGCCTGAATGTCTTATTAGTGTCCCAGAAAAGAAACTGGAGAAGGAAGACTTGGATAAGTGAGAGGTGTTGCATCAGGGTACTCCACATAGAAGATGGGGCTCCAGGGTGGAGAGAGAAGGAAAGAAGAGAAAAAGAAAGAGGAGCAGAGAGGATCACCTTGGCAGGAGGGAGTATACTAGCAAAGGCTACCAAAATTGTATACACCACAGTGTCAGGCATGTTCTAATACATTTACATGTATTAACATATTAATATACACCATCACCCCACATGAAGTAGGGATTATTGTTACTTCTCTTCCATATGAAGAAACTAAGCACAGTCAGGTTAAGCAACGTGATCAAGGTCATACAGCTAATAAGAGGCAGTCTGTCTCCACAGACAGTTCTCCTAATATCTAGAAAAAAGTTTCTTGCAGTGGAGCAGGCAGAAATAGTGATGAAGTAAGTGAAAGCCAGGGAGTGGAGAGCCTTGGAAGCCAGATTAAGGAGTTGCTAATTACAGATGATGTAAAAGACAGAAAGTCAAGAGTCAGGAGAGTTTCAGGCCAGGAAATCCCTTGCTGTTGGGTCACGGGGTCAAGGGAACTATTGCTGCATAATAAACCATCCTCCAACTTAGTGACTTAAAACAGCAACTCTTCATTTGCTCCCAGTCAATCTAGCTGGAGACTGGCAGAGATAATACATCTTTGCTCTGTGTGATATTGTCTGGAGTGGGTCATGTGGCTACATTGAGCTGGGAGCTGGGCTGGAGCTGGAATGTGGCCTCACTCACATGTCTGGTGCCTCAGCTTGGGTTGCAGGAGTGACTACTGTACACTTGAGTTCTCCACCTGACCTCTGTCTCTCTCTCTTCCAAGTTGTTGCTCATCATTCAGAAGTCTGGTCCAAGTTTCTGTCCATAACAGCTGGTTTCCAAGAAAGCGAAAGCTAAAGTTGCCAAGTCTCTTAAGGCCTAGGCTTGGAATTGGCACCATGTCACTTCTACCATATTCTATTGGCCAAAGTGAGTCCCAAGTTTAGCTCATTTTCAAGTGGAGGGAAATGGATCTCACATCCTGATGAGAGGTGCAGCAAACCTATGTAAGAATGGGAGGGATTGCTGACAGCCATGTTTGCAAGCCATCTGCCTCAGGGACCAATGACACCATTTGTTACTCTTGTTCTCTCATTCTCTAATGCTGTCATGAATGGCATTGTTTCAGCAGATGCCTAAATTCATTGAAGGATATCATATCAACATATCTTGTGCATTTATGAAACCAAGCAGGACCTTGTGGAGCTCCTGGGCACAAAGGCCTTTCTATGTCCCCCATTTTATTTTAAGTTGAATCTTTAGTTGTGGCATGTGAAGTCTTAGCTGCATCATGTGGGATCTAGTTCCCTAACCAGGAATCACACCTGGGACCCCTGCATTGCAAGCGTGGAGTCTTAGCCACTGGATCACCAGGAAAGTCCTCCCATTTCTTGATAATGGGAAGTAGGCTTTATTCAGTCCCCTTGGTCTTCCCAGAGTTCCAACAGGCAGATGCAAAAAGTTGCTAACTAGAGAAGGGAGGGGATGTGAGATCAGGGAAGAGCAGTCAAGAGGAATAGTAGTACAGCAGTAGGGCAGAGTCCTGGTTCTCCCTTAAGGGATATACATAGCAATAGCTTTGAACTATTTTCTGATACAGAAACCCCCACCAGGTTGGAGAAGTTAACTCTACACTGCCCATAAGCACATAGGCTCCAGACAGGTTGGAACCAGGCTGATCTTGCTGACCCCCCACTGCCTCACCATCAACCAGTCAGAAGAATATCCATGAGCTGATCATGCCCCCTTTGAACCATTGCTATAAAACTCCTCACTACCCTCTCCAAGTAAGGACATTAGCCTGTTGTGGCCCCCTTTGCCTGGCAAAGCAATAAAGGTATCCCTTCTACACGAAAATCTCTGTGTCCAAGACTGAATTCAGTGTTGGGGTACAGAGGCCAGATTTGGCTTCCCTTACTCTTCCCTGGTGGCTCAGAGGTTAAAGCGTCTGCCTGGAATGCGGGATACCAGGGTTCAATCCCTGGATCAGGAAGATCCCCTGGAGAAGGAAATGGCAACCCACTCCAGTACTCTTGGCTGGAGAATCCCATGGAGGGAGGAGCCTGGTAGGCTATAGTCCATGGGGTCGCAAAGAGTCAGACACGACTGAGCGACTTCACTCACTCTCAATCCAAAAGACTTTTGAGCTAGGGAAAGAGCATAGCCAGGTTGTCACCAGGGAAAATCATTTCAGATATCACAGCAATCCCATGGGAGAGCTCAGCTCAGGTCGGGAGAGCCAGAGCACCAAGCACAGATTAGGGGGCTGGTGCACTGTGAGAACATTGATTTGACTCTATGGCATAGGTGGGCAAGACTACAGCCCTCTGGCAAAATCCTGCCACCAGCCCTTTTTTTGGAGATAAAGTTTTATTGGAGCACACCCATGCTTGATCATTTACGTGTTATCTATAGCTACTTTAGCACTAAAAGAGCAGAGTTGAGTAGTTGCAACAGAAACTACATGGTCCGTAACACCTAAAATACATACCCTCTGCCCTTTAGAGAAAAGATTTTACAACTGAGTCACTGATTGTATATATTCAGTGATGGTACTTTTTCTCATACTTAATTTTGTCACCTGAAATTACATTGATCCCAGGGTTTACCATTAACTGGCAGAAATAGGCCCTGGGCCACTCCATACAATTCCTTGAAGAGGGCAAAGAATGTAAAGCTTTCAATAATAGAATATTAAGATGGAAAATCTACATGATGCTTTTAAGTCAAACCAGTTTGTGCCCTTAATTACTTTTAGAACCTGTCCTTTGGCTCACTCTCTCCATGCAACCATCACACTCTCCCCAGGGAAGAGACTTACAGTAGTTTTCCTATGTTCAGAGATTTTTAAAAAGATCATTCAATAGGCGAATTGGACATCCTCAGTGGAAAATCACCGTGCCAATTCACAGTCAAGAGAACCCAGCAGAGCTCCAAAACTCCGTTAACCTAGCAGTACTTGAGCTTTCTGAAAAATTCAAGGTAATTATAGAGGCCTGCCCTTTTGCCTTCACTTGGTTGATACATGAAGGATTTTTTAAAAAACAGTTAACTTAAAAGAACATTTCATAATGTTTAATTGTGTTGTTCCATGATAAATTATTTTGACTATGTTTTCATATGCAAAGTACAACTAAAAGATGAATTTTAACACACTATTTCCCTGGAACCCTTGAAGTTCTGCTCCCATATATATTTTTGAACTTTTATGCTTAAAAAGTTCTCAAACTCACAGATTCACTGACCCAGCAATTCTGGTTCTTGAGTTTTATCTGCAGTTCATGATATGGTATAGTTTAAAGTTATTCATGGTAGAAATATTTATAATAGCAGGAAATCATAAATAGCCTAAATATCCATAAATAAGGGACTGGTGTGAAAGCAGTAGTAGATAATACATAGGTAAATGGGCATGGCTGTGTTCAATAATTTATTTAATTATAGTAAATCCACATGATGAATCAAAAGGAATGAGGAAGATCTTTGGAATCTTATAAAGAACAAATTCCAGCATTATTGCTCAGTGAAAAAAAGCAAAATGCAGAATAGTATGTATTTTATCACTTATTAAAAAATATGGGAGGGATAGAAGAGAAATAATTTGCTCATATGTACATTAAATAACTGGAAGGACCCACATAAGAAACTGATCATTTTATCTGTTTCTAGGAGTGATTGTCAGTCAGGGTCCCAGTCTGAGAAATCACTCTAGGGACTTCATTCAGAGGAATTTTAATACTTTAAACTGGCTACACAGGTTAAAAAAAAAAAAAAGAGTTAAGATGCTTAATAAGAGACTATAAGGTAGCCCAGAAGTTATTAATAGCAAAATATGTCTACTATTCCTGGGACTGGGGCGAACCAGGGAGGAAGTGGTGTTAGCAGATCTGAGAAGCTAGGCCAGTGCAGCAGTAGTAGAACCATGGCGGGGACTGCCCAGAGGGAGCTGGGACCACAGAGGCGGAGGCTGACTCACCCTCTGCCCACAGTGTAGGAGGTAAAGCCAAAAAGAAGCTGCAGCAACTGCAGGAAGTTCTGCTCAAGTAGGAGGGGAGAGAAAAACACATTGGATCTGCCCTGCTCCCACCCTCCAGTCTTTACCAGTGTCCCTCCTTCCATTGCAGGAGACCCCGGTTGGATTCCTGGGTCAGGAAGATCCCCTGGAAAAGGGATAGGCTACCCATTACAGTATTCTTGGGTTTCCTTTAAAGCTCAGCTGGTAAAGAATCCACCTGCAATGAGGGGGACCTGGGTTTGATCCCTGGGTTGGGAAGATCCCCTGGAGAAGGAAAAGGCTACCCACCCTAGTATTCTGGCCTGGAGAATTCCATGGACTGTATAGTCCATGGGATCGCAAAGAGTCAGACACGACTTTCACTTTCACTTTCTCCTCCCATTGCCTGAAGCTACTCATAAGCCATCAGGTAAGGGAGTCTGGGAAATGTACTTTCGTGCAGTACAGAGCTGAGCAAAGGGCAGTGAATGGATTTGTGAAGCAGGTAAATGACCAGTCCAGAAGGACATATGTTGACCTGGGAGACAGCAATGATAGGGAAACATTTTAATGTTTACCCTCTTAAGCTTTCTGATTTTTGAATCTTGTGAATATATTGCTATCAAAATGAAAAAATTTAAAATAAAAATGATAAATTAAATAAATGTATAATGGAGTGTGTGTTTTTTATTAAAAGATGGGATTTCAAGTTAAAAGTTACTAAACGTTCACTATCAGGGGAATGGTAAAAATATAGTGCACATGTACAATAAAATGTGCTGTGTGTGCTCAGTCACTTCAGTTGTGTCCAACTCTGCGACCCCATGGACTATAGCCCACCAAGCGCCTTTGTCCATGAGATTCTCCAGGCAAGAATACTGGAGTGGGTAACCATTCCCTTCTGAGGATTTTCTTGACCCAGTGATCAAACCTGCATCTCCTGCATTGCAGGTGGATTCTTTACCATCTGAACCACCAGGAAAGCTCATACAATAACATACCACACAGCTATTCAAAAGAATGAATCATAGAATATCTATGAAGGACACACAAGAAAGTACTATCAATTCATGTCCGGAGGGAGATAGGCTGGATGGTTGCAGGACAGGTAACAAGACTGGGAAACAAGCAAAGCACTTGTATCCTTTTGTACCTTCCGATTTTGGTGCCACATGTATGTATTACCTATTCAAATTGGAAATCAAAAAATCTTTAATTGTGGTAAAAATACACATAACATAAAATTGGTCACTTTAATCATTTTTAAATGGTTTTAAATGTACAGTTCAGTAATGCTAATGTATTCACATTGTTGCCCTCCAGAAAATTTTCATTTTGCAAATCTGAAACTCTGTGCCCGTTAAACAGCTCCTTCCACTTTCCCCTCCCCCGGCCCCTGGCAGCCACCATTCTACTTTCCATCTATGATTTTGACGACCTTAAGTACATCACCTACTCAATGGACATGAGTTTGAGCAAACTCCGGGAGTTGGTGATAGACAGGGAAGCCTGGTGTGCTGCAGTCTGTGGGGTTGCAAAGAGTCAGATATGACTGAGTGACTGAACAGGTTGAACCTCATGTAAGTGCTGCCATATTTGTACTCACATCATATTTATTCTTTTGTAAGTGTGTGTATGTGTGTTCTAAGCCGCTTCAGTTGTGTCTGACTCTGTGACGCTATGGACTGTAGCCCGCCAGGCTCCTCTGTCCATGGGATTCTCCAGGCAAGAATACTGGATTGCGCTGCCATGCCCTTTTCCAGGGTATCTTCCTGACCCAGGAATCAAACCTGTGTCTCTTACATCTCCTGTGTTGGCAGGTGGGTTCTTTACCACTAGCACCACTTGAGAAACCCCATATTCTTTTGTGACTAGATTATTTCACCTAACATAATGTTGTCAAGTTTCATCCATGTTGTAGCATGCATCAGAAATTCCTTCCTTTTAAAGACTGATATATTCTATGGCTTGTATAAACCACATTTATTTCCCCATATATCTGTCGAAATGCCTTCACCTTTGGTGTCTTTTTTTTTTTTTTTTTTAAGGCCATTCTTCTCGTGGTGACAATACACTCAGAAAGATGGGGCTCTTTTCATGGCATCAAATGACCCACGTGACTTCTCTGAAACAGACAACCAGAGCAGCTGCCACCCTCCCCCAACAAACTCAGGTCCACAGCATGTTTCTAACATCTTTCCTAGATAGGTCTTTAGTCAAAATACCATAGGGGAAGAACTCACCGATAAACAAAGTGTTTCAGAATTATTAAATAAAGTCACTCTTACTGAATCTTCTTTTTTTAAAAAAATAAAAGACTTAAAATGTATTTTAATAAGTTCATGTTGCATTATTTCATTTCTCAGAAAAACTTCAAAGGTATTAGGGACAAATCAAACATGGTACACCAATAAAAAATGCACAGCATAACTACCTAAGATAGGCAAAGCTAAGAGCTACCGTCTGACATTCAGCATACAGCAACCCTGTTCTCAAGGTTGTACTAGGCCTATCAAAGCTGTGAATGGCAACATCACAGACACAAAAGGGCCATTTCTGGGTTGTCCTTACCCAAGAAAAAGATGGAGGCAAGTTTAACACAAGATTTTTGAAAGATACACTAAATGAAAATCTCTAAGAGAAAATGTCTTCCTTGGACATGAAAGGGTAGTATATGGGACATAACAGAACCGTATGTATGTTGTCTGTGACCTCTGTGGACATGTGCCTGAATTCCCACCTGGGAGTGATTGGAACAGTGGGGCCAAAGTAATTGGGGAATGTTTGGTTTTTGTGGTATATGTGGCAGGATCTCTGGGGTAAGACAGTGCACTAAGTCGTGTCCAACTCTTGTGACCCCATGGACTGTAGCCTGCCAGGCTCCTCTGTCTACAGGATTCTCCAGGCAAGAATACTGGAGTGGGTTGCCATTTCCTTCTCCAGGTTACTGAATCTTCTTGTGCAATCCTGAAAATAAAAAATGCAAAGATAAAGCATCTTATAATAAAAATATAAAAGTACTAACATCAGATTCCTAATCTCTAATGACTATTAGATTATTTTAACTAAGCAAAAACAGATTTTCCTGATTTCTATTTCTTCCCTCCATGTGGGATCGTTCACCAACTTGTTTATTCTCTTAACCTTCCACCTTCTGAAGGTGGACATTTCTTCCTTTATTTTTATTTGAGTGAACAGATGAGAATAAATTACTTTAAACTGTAGCTTGAGTCAAAGATTTTAAGGATTCTTTTCACAATTCAAATTAGCCATTCAAAAGATGGAAAATGGGGACCTTCTTGGTGGTCCAGTGGTAAAGACTCCATGTTTCCAATGCAGAGGGCAGGGAGTCAATCCCCAGTCCAGGAACTAAGATCCCGCATACAGTGCCTCACAGCCAAAAGAAAAAGAAAGAAAGAAAATGAAATCAAAGGTTTTCTTATGTTTAATGCCAAACATTTTCACAATGAATATTTTTGAAAAGACAGATAACAAAAGTTATGTACAGTATGATTCCAATTTGGGGAGAAAAAATATATATTATAGATGCACAGGAAAAGTGCCTCCAGATGAGAAATGGAGATCTTCAGACAGATGGAAAAAAGAGAGCTCTAAAGATAGACAAGATCTGGAAAATGGGTTGGGTTTTAACATTAACATGGGTATAAGAGAAGATGAAAAATCCGGGTCCTTGATGGCACTGAGGGGTCCTTAATTTAACCCACCTCAGTGCTGTCTACCCCTGGATTTATTGTTAATGGGAATGAAAACTTTTCTGGATGTTTAAACCAATTCTGATTATGTTTTCTGCTCCATTCCAGTCTTACTTAATAGAATCTTCTGCATTTTACAAGTTGTTATCCTCTTATGTTTCATTATATCCTCATATATTCCATTATATGTTGATGTCCCCTTATCACTAAAATATGTTAAATTTCTTATTTAGCTTTACTTATATTTTTACAAATTCCTTTTTTCTCATGCTTTCCAAAGAAATTCTTATATCTTTCTTCAGCTCTTTCTTCCTCATGAAACTGCTTTGCTTTTTGTCTCAGCAATGATTTGTTAATGGTAAATTTGTTGGTGTTTGCCTGTAAATGTTTTTATGTAGCACTTTTGATTGAATGATGGTTTAACTGCATAATGAATTCCTTTGACTAACATAAGTCAAGAAATTGGAATTATCCTGTTCTACATAAATCCAGGTCCTTGAAGGGATGAACCATTAGTAAAAGGAAGGAAAGGGAAAAACCCACCTGCTGGAGCAAACTGACAATGAAGAGTCTTTTCTTTCTTTCCTCGGCCTCTGTGTAGAAAAAAAGTCTTCCCTAAATAATATGTAACCCTGTGCTTCATCATGGTCCAGGAATATCTAAAAAGAAAAATTCACATAAAAATTCTTCTCAGTCTCACAGCCCTATGTTCATAGCAGCACTGTTCACAATAGCCAGGATATAGAAACAACTTAAATGTCCATCAACAGATTAATGGATAAAGAAGGTGTGGTACATGTATATGATGGAATACTACTCAGCCATAAAAAAGAACAAAATAATGCCATTTGCAGCTACGTGAATGGACCTAGAGAGTATCATACTAAGTGAAGTAAGTCAGGAAGTGAAAGACAAACATCAAATGATATCACTTAACATGCAGAATCTAAAATACAACACAAATGAACATATCCGTCATGTTTGGATGTGAGAGTTGGACTATAAAGAAAGCTGAGCACCAAAGAATTGATGCTTTTGAACTGTGGTGTTGGAGAAGACTCTTGTGAGTCCCTTGGACAGCGAGGAGATCCAACCATTCCATCCTAAAGGAAATCATTCCTGAATATTCTTTGGAAAGACTGTTACTGAAGCTGAAACTCCAATACTTTGGCCACCTGATGCGAAGAAATGACTCATTTGAAAAGACCCTGATGCTGGGAAAGATTGAAGGCAGGAGAAGAAGGGGATGACAGAGGATGAGATGGTTGGATGGCATGACTGACTTAATGGGCATGAGTTCAATCAAGCCCTGGGAGTTGGTGATGGACAGGGAAGCCTGGCATGCTGCAGTCCATGGGTTCGCAAAGAGTCAGACATGACTGAGCGACTGAACTGACTGATGAAATAGAAACAGACTCAGAGACACAGAGAACCACAGAGATTTGCAATTACCAAGGAGGAAGAAAGGAGGGGACAAATGGATTGGAAGTTTGGGGTTAGCAGATACAAACTATTGTATATAGAATGGATAAACAATAAGGTCCCACTGTATAACACAGGGAACTATGTTCAATATCCATGATAAACCAGAATGCAAAAGATATGAAAAAGAATATATATATATGTGTGTGTGTGTAACTGAATCGCTTTGTTCTATGCCTGAAACTAACATAATATTGCAAATCAACTATAGTTCAATGTTTTTAAAAAATAGACAAAGAAAAAAAAATTCTTCCAAGTCTCTATTGCCTGGGAGAAACAAATGCAAAAATGTTTTGGAGACCTCTATCCCAAATCTGAGATGGATAGTATCACACAGATAAAGCTCCACTGATGTGAAGTTTAAATTTCAAATTATAAGTCATAAGAGAGAAAGACTTCACTGTGAGTAAAAGTGGGCACATAACTAGCAGATCTATATCTCTAATATACTTCAGGTACTAGAATAACCTAATACAGAGGATAACCTAATACAGAGGATAAAATAAGTATGTTTTAAAAGTAAAGACATAAAGCCAGCACTGTAATCCATAAAAACAAGTCACTATTTTAAACATAACAAGCATATTTTGAACCAAACTAATCTCCTAAAATTTAAAGAGACAATTACTGAAATTTAAAACTCCATGAACTTTTAAATTAGATTTAACATCGCTGTAGAGAATTGCTAAACTCTCTGGAGAATATACCTGAAGAATTTATTCAAAATGCAACACAGCTAGATAGAAAGATAGAAATATGAATTATGGAGTATATGAAAAAGAGATTATGAGGTATCAAGGATAGAATTAGATAGTCAACTATATATCTAATGGGAATTCCCTAGGGAAAGAATAGAAAAATTGTGGGGATAAGAGAGTTATGGAGAGTCAGTATTTTAAGATATAATGGCTGATAATTTTTTTCTCTATTCATTAAAGTCTTAAACCTCAATTTTAAAAAGTACATCCACATCAAGCAGGAAAAATAAAAAACAAACCCAAACCTAGACACATTGTAAAGAAACATCAACAACCAAAGTGAAATAGAAAATCTTAAAAGCCATCAGTGAGAAATAACAGAGCATTTTAAAAAACAAGATCAACAATTAAACTGAGAAGAAGCATTGCAACAGGAACATTACAGGCCAGAAGATAATGAAATAACATCTTCACAGGGCTGAGAGATGACAGCTGTGAGGTTGGAATTCTATATCCAACTTAATCATCATTTAATCAAGATATTTTCCAACACACTGAGAGAGTTTACTACAAACAGATCCTTGCTGAAAAGGAAGCCAAAAAAAAAAAAAAATGTTACCAGAGATGAAGAAGAATGTTTCATAATGATAAAGGGGTCAATTCATCAAGAAGACATACATCCTAAATGAATACGCACCAAACATCAGAGCTTCAAAAGAGTTGAAACAAAACCTGAGGAAATTTTAAGAAAAAATAGACAAATCTACAGCTGTTAGTCAGGATTTCAACACTCCTTTCTCAATAATAATTAATAGATCAAGTAGACAGAAAATAAGTAAGGATATAGAAGACTTAAATGCCATCGACCAACTTGACATAATTGACATTTATAGAACACTCTACTCAACAACAACAAAATATACATTCCTCTTCAAGTACACATGAAAGAGTTATCAAGGTAGATTATATGCTATGCCATAAAAAAAGTGTCAATAAACTTAAATGGATTGGAATCATAGTGTGTGTCCTATGACCACAATGAAATAAAATTAGCAATCAGTGATAGAAAGATAACTGAAAAAGTTTCCAAATATTTGGACACTAAAAGTTTACTTTTAAGAAACCAATGGGTCAAAGAAGACATTTTTAAGAATTCAAAATGAATAAAAGTAAAAATATCAAGTTTTGAGATACTGGCCATTTGCAACTGGGTTGACCTAGAGAGTATTATGCTTAGTGAAACAAGTCAGACAAAGAAAGACAAATACTATGTTATTACTTATATGTGAAATATAAAAAATAAATGAATGTATATAACAAAACAGAAACAGACTCACAGATACACAAAACAAACTAGTAGATACCAGTGGGGAAAGGGAAGTGGGAAGGGGCAAGATAGGAGTAGGGGATTGAGAAATATGAACTACTATATATAAAATAAACAGCACAGATATATTGTACAGCACAGGAAATGACAACCATTATTTTGCAATAACTTTAAATGGAGTATAATTTATAAAAATTCTGAATCACTATGCTATTACACCTGAAACTAATACAATGGTATAAATCAACTATATGTCAATTTAAAAAAAAGAAAAAATGTGGGGGATGCTGTAAAAGCATTGGTTAGAGAAAAAAAAATCTATAGGCATGATGCTTATTTTAGAAAAAAGAAGGGTTCAAAGTCAATTATCTAAGTTTCCACCATAAGAAGCTAGAAAAGGAAGAGCAATCTAAATTCAAAGAAATGAAGAAATGACAAAGCTAAGAATAAAGATCACTGACCATCAATAAACAATTGGAAACTGAAATGTTAAAAAATACAATTTACAAATGGCAACAAAGAAATGAGGTAGATTTAACAAAATGTGCAAAACTTTTACACTGAAAATGATAAAGCATAGTTGTGAGAAATTAAGACAATTAATTTAAATTAAAAATAGAACAAGACAAAAATTACTATGGCTTGGAACATTCAATAGTGTTAAGATGTAAATTCTCCCCAAATTGATATAGCTATTCAATGCACTCTCAGTTAAAATCCTAGCAGGCTCTTTATTAGAACTGATAAACGATTATAAAATTTATGTGAAAATGTAAAAGGACCAAGAGTATCCGAAACAATTTTGGAAAAGAAGAACAAATTTGAAGGTCTTACAGGACTTATGCTAAAGCTACAGTCATCAAAACAGTTAAATATTGGCCTGAGGACAGACATATACATTAATGAAACAGAATAGGGAGTCCAGAAATAGACCCACATATATATGATCAAGTGATCTTTGGAAAAGGAGACAAAGTAATCCTGAAATGTTGTTCAGTCGCTAAGTCGTGTTTGACTCTTCCTGACCCCATGGACTGCAGCATGCCAGGCTTCCCTGTCCTAGGTATCCATATTTTGAAAAACGGATCTCAGTGCTCACCAAATAAAGAGTCAAATGGATGATGGATCTAAAAATGAAAGTTAACCTACAAAACATACGGAATAGAACATAAGCGGGAATAACCTGGCAGTCCAGTGGTTAGGACTCTGCACTTCCACTGCTAGGGGCTTGGGTTCTATCCCTCCCAATGCCCTAATCTTCACTGCAAAAACAACAACAACAAGAAAAACACAAAATATTTGTGTACTTCAGGGTAGGAAAGATGTCTTAGGACACAAAAGCACTAACCGCCCCCCCCCCGAAAAAAAAAGATAAATTGGGCTTAATCAAAATTTAAAACTGCTATCTGAAACATATCTTTAAGAAAATAAAAATGCAAGCCACAAGCTAGTGGGAAATATTCATGATTTCATATGTCTGACAAAGAACTTGCATCCAGAACACGTAAAGAACTCTTTCAACTCAATTGTAAGAAGAAAAACAAATCACATTGAAAAATGGGCAAAATATTTAAATAGACCAGGAAATCTACTCCTAGGCATTTATACAAGAGAAGGAATACTTCGATACAATGACTGATAGATGAATGTATGCAATGACTATTCATGATAGCTAAATAATGTAAACACCTCTAATGTTCATTAACAGGAGAATGGATAAGCAAATTGTGATATATCTCATGGTGTGGACTACTACTCAGCAATAAAAAGGATGAACTATTGACACATACAGTAACATACATAAATCTCAAAATTCTTAGACCGAGTGAAAATAACCAGACACAAGAGAGTACAATTCTGTATGATTCCATTAACATAGAATTTTAGAACTGTCAAATCTAATCTATATTGACAGAAAACAGATCAATGGTTGCCTGGAGCTGAGGGCGAGAGGGGGATTAACTGCAAAGAGGCAGAAGGGAACTTTTGCAGGGGATGGAAGTATTCTATATCCTGATTGTGCTGCTGGTTACTGATTGCATGTACATAACTCTGTGACAGTTGTCAAACCGCATCAAATTATATGCTTTAAATAGGCTTAAAATCGGTTCGTGTCATTGTAAATTACACCTCAACAAAGCTGATTTAAAAACAAAAACAAATGCTTTGTGGTGGGTTTGTCATTTGTCAGCTTGGCTAAGTTGAATTGCATTTCCCAGGGTTCCCCTTCCGGTATGTTTCCAGTGAAACCCATGGGTGAGATTTGAAAGGCAGAAGTGAAATGGTAGCCATTTCGTGATTCACACATGTTGTCACTTGTCTTGTGGCTCATCTTGTTGGTGTGACGCAGTGGCAGCAAGTGATCCATCAAGGTCAGTGGCAACAAGAACTAACATGGGCTTCAGTCTGTTCTCATGGGCTCAAGCCTGTGTTTGTGGTTCTGACTTGTTCTTGCACTCCCCTGCTTTTCATCCGTCTTCCCTTACCAACTGCTTGCCTTATGAACTTGAATTTCCAGCATGAGACGTGAAGACAACTTTAAAGAGTCTTTTTTACCAGCTTCCATGATTGCATAAGATTAAATCCCTGTAACAAATCCATACATGTAAATATATTCATTCCCTGTAGTTCTGCTTCTCTGATTGAACCATTATTGTTAAACCTGCTTTAGGAAAAAAAAAAAAAAAAACTCATTCAGCCACTGTCATTGTTATTATGAATAATATGTTCCAAAGGAAAAAAATATGTAACACCACTGTGCTGCTGCTGCTGCTGTTAAGCCGCTTCAGTCGTGTCCGACTCTGTGCGACCCCATAGATGGCAGTCCATCAGGCTCCCCCGTCCCTGGGATTCTCCAGGCAAGAACACTGGAGTGGGTTGCCAAGTCTATATTATAGAAAAAGGAAAATAAGTGAGCAATCCACAAGCTGGTTACTACTAGCATCATTATTTAATTTCTACTTTAACTCTTTCACCCCCAAAATATACGAATTGTTTAACAAAAAGAGACAAATTCAATAACAGGGAAACACTGAGAAAACAAGGGAGACCATAGCTATGTCAATAATAAAGGCCACTATAGGATGGATGAGAGAGGTCTGAGCTCCCTAAACTAAGACCCAGAGGGAAAGAAAACAAATATATATATATATATATATATATATATATATATAAACTTACATACACTAAAATAAGGAAAAAACACTCATAACTATTTATTTTACTTCATCAGGGTCCAACACAGGTTGCAGAATACACTTTGACGCAAATCACAGCATTACTTTTTTGAATTTGTTTCCTAAGACAAAGGATACAAAAGCAAAAGTAAGCAAATGGGATCTAATTAAACTTCAAAGCTTTTGTATAGCAAAGGAAACCATCAACGAAAGAAAAGACAACCTCCTAAATGAGAGAAAATATTTCCAACTGATATGATTGATAAGGGGTTAATAGCCAAAACATATAAATAGCTCATACAACTCAACATAAAAAAAAAAATTAAAAAATGGACAGAAGACTTGAAAAGACATTTTCCAAAGAAGACATACAGATAGCCAATAGGCACATGAAAAGATGTTCGACATCATTACTCATTACAGAAATGCTAATGAAAACTACAATGAGATATCACCTCACACCTGCCATAATGGCTATCATCAAAAAGACCACAAATAGCAAATGATGGCAAAGATGTGGAGAAAAGGGAACCCTCCTACACTGTTGGTGGGAATGTAAATTGGTGCAGCCATTGTGGAAAACAGTATAGAGCTTCCTCAAAAAAACTAAAAATAAAACTACCATATGATCCAGCAATCCCACCTCTGGGCATATGCTGGAAGAAAATGAAAACACTAATTTGAAAAGATACATGCACCCCAGTGTTCATAGGAGCATTATTTACAATAGCCAAAATATGGAACCAATCGAAGCACCCATAAAAAGATGAATGGATAAAGAAGACATGGTATATATACACAATGAAATACTACTCAGCCCTGAAAAAGAATGAAATGTTGCCATTTGCAGCATCATGGATGGACTTGGAAGGTATTATATTAAGTGAAATAAGTCAGAGAAAAACAAATGCTGTATGATATCACTTATTTGTGAAATCAAGATAATAAAACAAACTAATAAATATAACAAAAAAGAAACTGACTCACAGGGCTGGAGAACATACTAGTGGTTACCAGTGGGGAGAGGGAAATGGGAAGGGCATGACAGAGGTAGGAGATTAAGAGGTACAAATTACTATGTATTAAAATAAATAAGCTAAAGGATATCTTGTACACCACAGGGAATATAGCCAATATTTTATAATAAATATAAAGAAGAACAACCTTTAAAAATTGTGAATCACTATATTGTAAACCTGAAACTTCTATAATATTGTATATCAGTTGTACCTCAATTTTTTAAAAAGAAAGAAGGAAAAAAAAGAACTGATAAGAGATTTCAGTCTGCCCTTGTGAGCTCCTGCTTGTGCTTGTGGGTTGAGTGTTGTCTTTGATCTTTTCCCATTTGGCATCCATCTTCCCTTCCCCACTGTCTGCCCCTAGACTTCAAGTTGGGAGGACAGTGGTCTTACAGCTTCTACAATTGTGTAAGGTCAAACCTCTGTAACAAATACTTATCTTCTAATGGTTCTGCTCTTCTGATTTAATCTTGACTGTTACATGAAACATTATAGACACTTCCTTTAAACTCAAGAACAAGAAAACAAACCCATATCACTATTTTATTTAATATTGCATTAGTGATTCTTACCAGTAAATTAAAAGAAGAAAAATAATTAAAATATGTTAGAAACAAAACTTGCAGATGATATGATTATGTATATGGAATTAACAAACTATTAGAACTAATGAGATTGTTCAACAAAGTTGTTGAGTATAAATCTCAAATATAAAAGCAATTTCCCCCTTCTCTACTATCATAAAAAATTATAAAATGTAATTTTTAAAAAGATAACATTTAAGATAGCAATAGAACCTAAAGTTCTTTGAAATAAGTCTAACAAATTCAGAAACACATACTGGTAGATGGAAATTCTCAGCATCATAAAGATATATAGTATGCCCACCCTAACCCATAAATTCAATGTGATTTCAGTCAAAATCTCAACAGGATCTTTCATGGAATGCAACAATCTCAACTTAAAATTCCTTAAGAAAGATAGAGGACCAGGAATAGCCAAGGCAATCTTAAAGAGAGAAGGGAAAATTTGCTTTCAGATGTTAAAACCTATTATGAAGCTATAGTAATTAAAAGTATTGTTATTAGTGCAAAGATAAATTAATCTGCCATGAGATGGTGAATACAGAGCACAGAAACGGGCCCACATATGTTAATAACATGCCTAAAAGTCTGAAAACACTATTGGTAAGGATCTGAAGCTATAAGAGCCTTCAGATGAGTGATTTGGGGAGCAGACTGACCATATGTAACAAAGCTGATTATGTGTCTACCCAACAACTCTAAGTTTCACTTGTCAGTATCCACCTTGGAGCAACTCCCCCAAATGCGCCCAAGTAAACATGTATACCTGTTTATGGCAGCACTGCAATTGTGGGGGCAGGTGGAAATACATCTCACTTCCATCAGTTTAGGGATCAATAAATAAATAGCTGACATTTATCATTTTTCAGTGGATTTATATGTGTACAAGAACACTGCACACCCACTTTAAAATCCTGATTTTCTTTAGGGATGAAAAGGAGGGGAAGGGAATGGGATAAAGGCTTAGCTAAAGCCAAATCTTATTCTTTCTTTATTTTGTTTCATTTTATTCTAAGAGAATAAAGTCACCTGTGTTAATCTCTGTTTTGTTTTGTTTTGTTTTGTTTTGTGGTAAACTATATGTAAGTGTTGATTGCTCTGTCTCTTTGTATATTTTTCATGCTCTGTAGCAAAATATTTTAAAGCCAACAAATCTCTACTGTTTTGATTCACACCATGTCAAATGATAAGTGGGACTCTTTTGTTGTTTCCCACTAAAATAACTATTTTGGAGTAGCATAAATGGGGCCAAAGTCACACATCAGCTAGAACACTTGAACATTCTTGACCATTCCCTCATTTAGAAAAATAAAGCTAAGGGCAATGTTTTACTTTATCTTCATCTAAACATTTGCCTTGGCATTTACAAGAGCCTAGAATCTTGTGAAGGTGTGATTATAAAACTTTCAGTTTCTGGCCTAGATTTAGCATCTATTAACAGTTCAACATCCAAACAAGGGAGGAATTTTCCCAACAAACAAGCCATAAACAAAAATATGGCTTAGAAACATGTGGGGTAGAGGGTAGGGTGACAGTTGTGGAAGCTTCCACTTTCCTAGAGAAAATCCGTTTTCTTATTACTGTGGCAAGCAGTTCTAAGACAATGCTATTATTTTAATATTACTTTTGAGCATTATCTTGGTTTCATGTTGATTTAAGAAATAATTCATTAGAATGGCTAGTACCCACTTGAAAAAAAAAAAAAGAAGATTATTGGAGCCACAAGACCAGGTCTTAAGATTCCTAGAGACAGAAATAACTGAGAAGATGGAACACTAATATAGTTACTTTACTGTACAAATCAGCATCATCAAGGAGGTTTGATTACGACCCCACCCCTCTCCACTGTGGGTGAAAGATTTCCTGTACTCCCCACAAGTCCTAACCCCAACCCCATGAAAACATGTGACTTAAGTAAACTTTGGCCTTGCACTTTCAAGATCAAAGAACAAATGGCTAGATCATAAAATCGTTAGGTAGCATCCTAAGAATATGTCTATTTGTATCAACAGAGTTGTCCAAGAGCTCAAACCCCATTATAGACAGTGGAATGGTCATAAAACATGAAATACGCAAAGGATTGGCAAGGAAAGAAACATACCACGGGTTTTTCCTTCTTCAGAATTAAAGCTCTAAGTTAGACAGGGGGAAGACAAATGCAACATGAGCTCTGATTTATTCTTTTTTATTTATACAATTCAGCAGTTCATTGTTGCCTTATCTCCTGGAGGTTGAAACTAATGAGAGGCTGAATAATTTCATATAAATCACGAAAATGGAAATTGGATATGTTTGGAACAGTCATTGCATAAAATACGGTTGTTTTTGTTGCTTTTAACTTTTGCTCAGTAGACCATCTTGTTAATTCAATTAAAAAATTTATGAAGGTGAATGAATAATTTTGTAAGTGTCTTTAACTTTCTTAGATGAAAGGGGCCATATAAAAACAAAGTATACTGTGTTGCATTATTATTTTATTTCATAAGCTCAGTAGCATAAAAAGTTATAGATAAAATCTCTCAATGTTTTCAGGAGCCTGAACATTATCTTCCTAATCTTGGGAATAGATCTTCAGGCTTTTGTGAAAGTAGCAATGCCTATTTTTTATTACTGCTCAAGTTTTCTGTGCTCAGAGGCAGATTTTGATAGGCGAAGTTTTGTTGAAGTTTTGTGAATGGAGTGTGTGTGTGTGTGTGTGTGTGAACTCAGATGAGAAATGGGTCCCACAGAGGATGAGTCAGATATTCAATTAGGTGTCAGTTTACGATCAATATTTATTTTGGATTGCTAGTGTGCATTGCTATTCTGAAATTGGTATATTGTTTTTTAAAACAGACAATTTGGGGGATTTATATTCAGGGTCCAGAAATTGATGAGAAAAATTTGTGTCTTGTCATCTCATGACATCACTGAAATTTATGTCATGATCCAGAATTAAATCGCTCAACAAAGATAAATTGAATATTGTTATGAAATTCTCACATAATCGCAAGCTGTGTTTAGTGAATTGGGAAATTTAATACAAGTTGAATACCCTAAGTTTAGAAGGTGAGGAGAGCTTCTCTAGTGGCTCAGACAGTAAAGCATCCACCTGCATTGAGGGAGACCTAGGTTCAATCCCTGGGTTGGGAAGATCCCCTGGAAGAGGGCATGGCAACCCACCCCAGTATTCTTGTCTGGCGAATCCCTATGAACAGAGGAACCTGGCAGGCTACAGTCCACGGGGTTGCAAAAAGTTGGGCACGGCTGAGTGACTAAGCACAGCACAGCACCGTACAGGAGAAGGGAGGCAAAGCAGATGGGCATCAGAAGTTAAATAACTACAATAGATAATATATGTCAAAGTTGCCAAATGAGTAACATGAGCATGTACAGATGCTGCGTTCAGAGGTAAAAGTGGAGAAGCCACCAAAGAATCTGGGATAAATGGACAGCAGAGTCCTCAGATGGTGAGTATTTTTTCCTTATTTTAATGTGTATAAGCTTATATCACCTTAAAATAATATAATAAATTGTTCTTCATTTTTTTCCTCATTTATGATTATCATCAATTATTTATTTCCATTAAGCTCTCTCCCTTTTCAGGTTTTGTCTTTAAGTCTCTAAATATTAATATGTATGCTGCCCAGGAGGGCGAAACAGTTGGTCTTGCTTCTTCAATAAGTACAAAAGAAACAGGTGATAACAAGCAATCTTGGTTGATGGTGATAATGTTGAAAACATTTTATTTTATATTGAATGCTTTCCTGATTTTTTATCCAACAGGCTCATGACACTGTCAGCCACCCTGAAACACTTTATATATTTGTCATGTCTCTTTCTAATTCTTTTCATCTTAATAGTCTGGATCTGCTGTCAGCAGTCTTGAATGTCTGAAAACAAAATCAAAGAGATATGGAGAAATCAGAACCCTCATACATTGCTGGTGAGAATGTAAAATAGTGCAGCTGCTGTGGAAAATACTTTTGCAGCTCTTCAAAATGTTGGACATGGAGTTACCCTATGATCCAGCGATTCCACACCTAGATATATACCTAAGAGAAGTGAAAACACACATAAACACAGAAACTTGTTCACGCATGTTCATGGTGGCATTATGCACAGCAGCCAAAAAAATCAGAAACTGCTCAAATGTCTATGAACTGATGAATGGATAAAGATGTGATGATGGTGGTTTAGTCGCTAAGTCATGTCCTACTTTTGCGACCCCATGGACTGTAGCCTGCCGGGCTCCTCTGTCCGTGGGATTCTCCAGGGGAGAATACTGGAGTGTGTTGCCATTCCCTTCTCCAGGGGATCTTCCTAATCCAGAATCAAACCCGGGTCTGCTGCATTGCAGGCAGACTCTTTACCATCTGAGCCACCAGGGAAGCCTAAAGATATGGTATACCATAGAATAGAATATTCTTCAGCCATACAAAGGAAGAAGCACTGATACTTGCTATGATATGGGTAAACCTTAAAAACATTCTGCTAAATGAAAGAAGCCACTCACAAAGGACTGCATGTTGTATGATTCCACTTATATGTATGTTCTGAATAGGCAAATCTATAGAGACAGAAGGTAGACTAGTGGTTGCCTAAAACAAGGGCAGAGGAGATTTTGAGAGGAATGGGTGGGAGCTAGGGGTGGGGGATGACTGATAAAGTGCTTCTTTTAAGAGTAATGTAAATATTCTAAAATTAGATTTTTGTGATGGTTGCATACTGTGAATACATTCAAAACCATTGACCTGTACACTTTAAATGAGTAGTTGTATATTATGCAGTTCATAATATACAGCTCAGTAAAGCTGTTTTAAAAAATGAAACATAGTAAGATTTTTTTACAACCTTTTCTTGCTTTATTTTTTTGGCTCTTCCTCTTGGTAGTCTCGTCCTCCTGCTAATGGCCGTACAACAGTTATTTTATGCTACCTATTTTCCTCTATAATTTCCCTGAATCATGCATTTTTATTCTAGACACTTCTGGAACACTCTTAGTAATCTCAGGGTTTGACTTCTTTTCTGCATCAAATGATTAAAAGGAATAAAAGAGAGCAACTGTGCTTTTATAAATTCTTCTTTATGCTCAGAAATTTAAATTGGTTTCTTACCAAATGTGGTATCAAGGAAATGACATTATTTTTACAACAGAAAACCCAATGTTTCTGATGAAAGCTGAGAGTTTATTGTTTAAATGAGATAAGATGTAAAATTATACATGTGTTTTGAAACAAGCACGCTAGAATGTACACTTCTAAGAAGGTTGCTAAGAAGATTTAGCAGCCTTCTAGATAGTCTTTTTATGATGCTTTCTATTAATGCCAAGATTGATGAAATCATGAAACTTTTATTATGCTAGGTTTGCCTTGAAATCATGATATGGGATTTTTAAAATATACTGAAAGGCAATACATTTCTGTCCTTTAATAGTGATTTCATAGTCAAAAGCCACTCATGCTTGATAAGTAGGTCAAAAGACCAACCTGAAGAATATTTTTTATTGTCAGAAATGCAATATGACTCTAGGGTAATGAAGTTTTTCTTTCCCCAGTAACTCAAACTAAATCTGAAGGCACTTTGCTGTACTGCAGTAACCAACATAGCATTGTTAAGTCAACTATGCTTCAATAATTTAAAAAAATAATAAAAATTTAAAAGATGTACAATAAGGACATAATAGCTATCTACCCTTCTATGCTAAACTATATCAATATTAAAATACGAGAAATATCTTTTTTAAAATTAGTCACTTTCCTTTCCTCTCGGAATGGTTTACAATTTTCATTTTCTAATTCTACCTGCTGTATGTATGTCCACACTTGAAACTGGGCTAAGTCTTCATCAAAGAAATGAGGCTTTTCTGCCCTTTCAAGCATCCTTTCTTACCTCTTCATCTCAGATATAGAAATAGAAAATAGAAAGTTCAACCTGGCAAAATCTGAGTGCAGTACCTTTCTCTTCTAATAACACCAAAACTTCTCATTTACCCTAGGTCAAATTTGTCACAAGTTCATAGTCAGTGGAATCCAAGTTAGTGAGGGTTTGCCTTGTTTCCTCTCTGAGGTCCTTGGAAGGCCCCCCTGCCATGCATCCTGTAACAGTGCTTTTTGACTTATGAAATCAGAAAACATAGCCAAGGGAGCAAGGCCAAAGAAAGGTATTAGGAGGATAATGTTGACACCAATAAGAAATTTAAAACCATGAATATAGCTAGGGAACTGTCCATCCAGAAATAAGCATATTAATGTAAATGAATTAAGAGTCAGAAATTAATGAAGTCTATTAATCGAGTTGATTCCTGTAATCTGGTAAAATTCAAATAGCATCTTCTTTTAATTGGTCCATAAACTGCCTGAATGAATACCACTAGAACCATCAGAAAGCAGGTTTGGCTTAAAAATAGAACAATATTTAAAATCTTTTAGCAGAGCCACAGCAAGGGTAGCTGAACCACCACTTGGCTTTAGAGCCATGGGTTCTTGGAATTAACAAGAGTAATAATAATAGCCAACATTTATACAGTAGTGAGTGAAAAGTGTTAGTCGCTCAGTCATGTCTGCTTCTTGCAACCCCATGGCTCTTCTGTCCATGGAATTCTCCAGGCAAGAATACTGGAGTGGGTTGCCATTCTCTTCTCCAGGGTAACTTCCCAACCCAGGGATCAAACCCAATCTCCTGCATTGCAAGCAGATTCTTTACCATCTCAGCCACCAGAGAAGCCTAGCACCTATGTGCTAAGAATTGTTCTAAGCTGACTTCTTTAATCTCCATAGTTGTTCAGGAGATGCCATTACCATCATCCCCATTTTACAGGTGAAGATTTCAAGGTATGGGTAGGTTAAGTGATTTACCCAGAGTCACACAGCTAATAAGTAGTAAAACCAGAATGAATTTTATTTCTCATTTTATTTTTTTATGGAAGTATAGTTGATTAACAATGCTGTGTTAATTTCTGCTGTAGAGCAAAGTGACTCAGTTAATCACATATATACTTAAATATTCTTTTCCATTATGTTTTATCACAGGATATTGAATATAGTTCCTCATACTACACTGTAGGACCTTGTTGTTTATCCACTTAAATATAATAGTTTGCCTGCAGTAACCCCAAACTCCCAGTCTATCCCTCTCCTTCCCCGCATATCCCTAGGCCATTATCAATCTGTTCTCTTATGTGTGTGAGTCTGTCTCCTAGATAACTTCATTTGTGTTGTATATTAGATTCCACGTACACGTGATATCATACGGTATTTGTCTGTCTCTTTCTGACTTACTTCACTTAGTATGGTGACCTCTAGTTGCATCCATGTAAAACTAGGATTTAAATGTGTTCTAAACCATTACACTGCAAGGCCTCTCTTCATGCTATGCTGCCTCTAATGTGAAGTGGCTTGACAGAGGACAGGGCTGACAGCTACAGTCTCTTTTTCATGGGTCAGAAAACTTTTGCCGAATGCTATATTCATAAGTTTATATTAAAAAAAAAAAGCATGAATCTTCAAACACACATGGTTGGAAGAATCTGCCTTCTAATGAGAAAAAAAGTCTTTCACCCCTTGCTAATTGAGTCCCTTGTGGTGGGTTGTATTATTCCAACACGTCTTCCCTCCCTGCATCCATTTCCCTTGCCATGTAACTTTGCAGTTCCTCTCACTAGAGAAGAGTGGCTGCAGCCTAACGGCTGCTAGTTCATAGGCATTCTCCTTCCTAAGTGCCTTTAGGGCTCAGGACTCACAATTATTGGAGGGCTGCAATAATTGAAGACTGTGACATCCTTGTTTACTGCTATGACAGGAAATACTCCATTTCTCAGTACCAATTCCTCCCACCTGTGAAACCCATTCAGACACATTCACCCATATTTTTTAAATAGCAAATACAGCCGTCTTTCCCTCTTCCATCCCCTTTCTCCTTAATATGGCTTTATACCACCGCACTCATCTTCCCCCCCCCCCCTTTAGTACTTCTGCTTGCTCCACAACCACGTCTATGATGCGATTGGTGCTACTGTGACCCTGGAGGTAACGCAGCTGGTCACCATTCTCTGCTCTTATGCACACTGCCATCTTATTGGTAAAATAATCCAAACAAGTATGTTCAGAAGGAAAATACAGAGGCCAGTTTTCAAAAGCCAACAGCTCGCTGATTCTCTTAATCTGGTTTATGAGCTGATTCTAAGGGACCATACAAAATTTCCAACTAGTATGAATTTAATCAATCACTAATGTACCTTTTCAATAAATGTGCCCGTAGCAGTCATGGACATCTTGGTGGAAACCTAAGTCACTCTTCTAAAAGGATACTGTGTTTAAGTGACTCCTCCAGAAGTATTTATATTCAATTTATGTTTCAGTTCAATTTAGTCGTTCAGTCGTGTCTGACTCTTTGCAACCCCATGGACTGCAGGACTCCAGACCTCCCTGTCCATCGCCAACTCCTGGAATTTACTCAAACTCATGACCATTGAGCTGGTGATGCCATCCAACCATCTCATCCTCTGTCATCCCCTTCTCCTCCTGCCCTCAATCTTTCCCAGCATCAGGGTCTTTTCCAATGAGTCAGTTCTTCACATCAGGAGTTTCAGCTTCAGCATCAGTCCTTCCAAAGAATATTCAGGACTGATTTCCTTTAGGACAGACTGGTTGGATCTCCTTTGCAGTCCAAGGGACTCTCAAGAGTCTTCTCCAACACCACAGTTCAAAAGCATTGATTCTTTGGCACTCAGCTTTCTTTATAGTCCAACTCTCACATCCATACATGACTAATGGAAAAACCATAGACTTGACTAGATGGACCTTTGTTAGCAAAATAATGTCTCTGCTTTTTAATATGCTATCTAGGTTGTTCATAGCTTTTCTTCCAAGGAGCAATTATCTTAATTTCATGGCTGCAGTCACCATCTACAGTGATTTTGGAGCCCCCCAAAATAAAGTCTGTCACTGTTTCCACTGGTTCCCCATCTCTTTGCCATGAAGTTATATTTAAGTAATTTCAAACACACTCAGAAAAGTTTCAAGAAGAATACAATAAAATCCCAATCAACCTTCACCCACATTCAGCAATGAACATTTTGCCACATTTGCTTTATCGTTGTCTCCTTTTCTCTCTCTATTTTTTCCTGAACCATTTGAAAGTAAATGGTAGATATCATAACTCCTTGCTCTTAAATTCTTCAGTGTGCATTTCCCAAGAGCAAAGACATTCTTTTGCATGATTACAGCTAAATTATTCAAATTGGAACACTTAGTCTTGATGTCATGCTATAGTATGATATACAATCTGTATTCAAATTTTGCCAATTTCCCAATAATATCCTTTATGGACTATTTTCCCCTTCTTTGGATTCCTTGAATCCAATTCAGGATCACAGATGGCAATTAATTGGCGCATCTCTCTAGTCTCTTTTAATCTAGAACAGCTCCTTAGCCCCTCCTTGGCTTTCATGACCCTGGCATTTGGGGTCATGCATTTTTAGCAAGAATACCACATTGGTTGCATTTACATTTAAAATTTTATTTCTAATTGTGATGAAAACAACATGCAGTATAAATTAAAGGGTCTAGCAAGTGAAGAATAATTTTTGAGGGCAGAAGAAGTTGGGCATTCTACCTATATTTTAAGCCAATATTATTTCTCTGTGGTATGGTCATTGTGACCTAGAAGAATAGTCAACTTTAACAAGAGCATACTGTAATTACTGTCATGTGGTAATTGCAGAAAGATTTTGGCTCTGCACAATTTTCTAAGTTTTGGGGCCACAGAAAGATGTTTTCAATTTTGTGAGCTCTATAACTCTGAGCACCTGTGCTGAGGAAGGCAGGGATCCCTAACCATTTTGGCATCAGACCAGGACTGTACTAGATAACCACTAAGGTGCTTACTGACCCTGATATGTGCTTCAGGAAAGCTAATGTCTACATTCACTCTAACTTTCTAGTTTCAGGTAAGGATATCACTCTTTGAGTCAACAAGAAATTTTTTAACATGTCAAGAGTCTGCATGAAAAGATGCTCAATTTTCTCAGTTTTAAAAATGAAAATTAAAACTGTGCTAAGATACCATCTTTTACCTATGAGATTAGCAAAAATCTAAAAGTTTAATAATAAAACTGTGTTGATGAGTATATGGGGAAATAAACACTTTCATGTATTCCTGGTGAGAATCTAAACTGTTATATAACCTCTCTGAAAAATAATTTAGTAATAGCTATCAAAATTATAAATTTATTTGCCCTTTAATGAGCAACAAAACTTTGGGGAGTTTAATATAAGTACAAGGTCACTCTTCAAATGAAGCACCATTTGTAACTGCAACAGATTAAAAACAATGCAAATGCGCATCAGTAGGGAACTGGTTAAATAAATGTTTATTTACCCATCCAATGGAATACCACGCAGGTTTCAATAAAAGGATAGAGTGGGGGAAGGAAGCTTGCTACTTACTGATTTAGAAAGAGCTCTACATAGCAACACTATTCACAGTAGCTGTTTCTGTGAAACAACCTAAATGTCCATTGACAGATGAATGGATAAAGAAGATTTGGTACGTGTGTGTATAATGTATGTGTATGTGTGTATATATATATGCATGTGTGTGTATACACATATACATATATAAAAAAGAATGAAATGATGCCATTTGCAGCAACATGGATGGATCTGGAGATTATCATACTAAGTGAAGTAAGTGAGACAGAGACAAATATCATATGCTATCACTTACACGTGGAATATAAAATATGATCCAAATGAATTTATTTACAGAACAGAAAGACTCACAGACATAGAGAACAGATTTGTGGTTGCCAAGGGGGAGGGGGTGTAAGAGGAAAGTATTGGGGATTGGGATAGCAGATGCAAACATATATAGGATGGATAAATAAGGTCCTACCGTATAGCACAAGGAACTATAGTCAATATACTATAATACACCATAATGGAAAAGAATGTGAAAAAATGTGTGTACATATATGTGTGTGTGTGTGTATATGTATAAATGAATCACTTTGCTGTAAGGTAGAAATTAACACAACACTGTAAATCAACTATAGTCCAATAAAAAAGAAAGAGTGAAAAATGCAAGTTTTTATATGTAGCACCACTTTTATACTATTCTATCTTTGGTATACGAGGGAGGGGACTAAAAGACTATCTTTATATTTGCTTGCTTGTCCACATATAAACTAAGAATAGTAGTGAGAGGAGATCTTGGCAGATGAGGAGTTGGGGGGCAAAGATTAGCAAAAGGCTTTCACCATCTATCCTTTGTACTTTCAGGCTTTTGAACCACATAAACCTATCCAAAAGCTCAATTTAAAAAGAAATAAACAATGAACAGAAAACGGTAAAATAAAAACAAACAAAAAAAGAATCTATGTTTTTCTTCCTGCTTGCCTATTTATGAACACCAGAGGCAACTTTCCAGTATTTAGGACTTTTTCTCTGTCAAATATGATAACAATGAGCCCCAGGTATAAAAGGCATTGTCAATTGTGTGTGTGTGTGTGTGTGTGTGTGTGTGTGTGTGTGTGTGTGTGTGTATGAGAGAGAGAGAGTCTAAATTTGTTTTCTTCCAGGAAATCAAATCCCAATACATTTATATAAGCATGGTGTAGTCTCCCCTGTTGCTCTATGCTGATCCCCTTGGGAATCCCTTCTATATTGTGACAGCCCCCACCATTCCCAACTGCTGTGTGCTCTGCCTATAATGGTCTGCACCTGCGACATTCTTTGGAGACCTGCCCTTGGCCTGTTCCAGCTACTTTGCTCTCTTGTGCAGACAGCAAGAAATGCCTGGAAATCTACTTCCCCTGGGGCAGACTTAACCAATGATTTACCAGTGTGGAAGTGTGAAATCCTAGCTGCTTGCCTCGGATCTGAATAGACTTGAAGGTATAATTTATGTTCTGGTGCTCTCCACAAGATCAGGCTGAGGCTAGGACTTCACTGGAAATTGTTTCCTTGGCTTCTTTCCCTTCCAGGTTCTAGTTCTCCCACTACTTGACTCGTTTTTTCTAGGAATACTTTTTTCATAAGCCATTTGTATGTGAATCCACATCTCAGGATCCCTTTCTGAAGAACATGACCAAAGACATGAGTTGTTTGATTTGGAGTGGCTGTAACATGACACCAAAATTTTTTCCCCCGAAGATAGATTTGAGAAGTTGAGGAATCATTATTATAAATTCCAATCTCACCTTTGATACATTGCAAATACTCCAGGTGATACCTCAATTATGCAATTATTTAATGATGTATAATAATTTAAATAACTTGCTTCTATGAGCCAATGGGTTTCAACACACACCTAATCATACTACCAATTTAATGCAGAAGTCCTGCCCTTAGGGTCTGGTATTTTAAAAGACTGTAAATGGAATTTATAGTGCTCCAGGTAGATCAACAAGAAGGTAACAAAAGAAAAAAATCTCCCACACCATCTTGGGTTATCTGCTAACATCCTGAAGCATGAGATCTTATTACTCCTATCATTATTTTTGCCTGCCTACCTAAGGATGTCAAGAAAGCTCAAAGTAGAACATAGCTAATTTAATAGCTGCATGTTTGCATTTCTCCCTGTAAAAGCTTGTTTTCTCAAATATAACACATCTTAGCTCTTACAAAAGAACCAGTTTCCTGGGCAACATTTTCTATTTCTTCCTTCCCCATAAACACCACCTTGCTATCTGGAATTTTCCTACATGTAAGGGCTTTTGTCAAATGTTTGATTCTTTTAAGAAGTACATCCATAGTACGGCAAACGTCAGAGAAAACACCCTTGTCCTTCACAGGCTTCCAGTCTGAAGTGAGAAGGATCAACATCTACATGAGAGACCAGCAAACAGCAACCTCCAGGCCAAATCTAGCCTACTGCCTGTTTTTGTATCAAGCCATGAGCTCAGAATAATCTATACATTTTAAAATCATTGAAAAAATTAAAAAGAAGAATATACATTTTTGACAAAATTATGTGAAATTCAGCTTTCAGTGTTCATAAATAAAGTTTTGTTGGAACACTGCATCACTCACTTGTTTACATATTGCCTATGGTGGCTTTCGGTGTAGCAGTTGTGACAGAGACCGTGTGAACCTCTGTGGTCCGCAAAATAGTGCTTTAGCCTGGGAATCTGTAAATATGTGACTTGACATGACAAAGAGACTTTGCAAATATAATTAAGGTTACAAACCTTTTTAAAAAAAATCAAAGTATAATTGATGTATATTTTATATGTTATAGGTGTACAATATAGTGATTCATAATTTTTAAAAGTTAGATTCCATTTATATCTAACTTTGAAAAATATTGGCTATATTTCCTGTGCTGTACAAGTGTAGCGCTTTTTTTTTAAAACATTATTTATTCATTTTTGGCCGCGCTAGGTCTTCATTGCTTTGCAGGGGCTTCCTCTAGTTGTGGTGAGCGGGGGCTCCTCTTGATTGTAGTGCATGGGCTTCTCATTGTGGTGGTTTCTCTTGCTGCAGAGCACAGACTCTAGGTGTGTGAGCTTCAGCAGTTGCAGCACATGGGGTCAGTAGTTGGGGCTCACAGACTTAGCTGCTTTACAGTGTGCACAATTTTCCCAGAACCAGGGATCAAACCCATGTCTCCTGCATTGGCAGGCGGATTCCTATTCACTGCACCACCAGGGAAGTCCCTTTGTAGCTTATTTTATACATTGTAGTTTGCATTTCTCAATCTCCTCACCCTATCTCATCCCTCCACCTTCCCTCTCCGCACAGGTAACCTCTGGTTTGTTCTGCATATCTGTGAGTCTGCTTCTTTTCTGTTATATGCATTAGTTTGTTGTATGTGTTACATATAAATGATATCATACAGCATTTGTCTTTCTCTGTCTGACTAATGTTGAATGAAATAAGGCTACAGACCTTAAGGTGAAGAGATTATCCTAGATTATCCAAGTAGGTCTGATCTAATCACATGAGCTCTTAAAAGCAGAGAATTCTCTCCAGTTGGAGTCAGAGAGATATGACAGAAGGGAAAGTCAGAGAGATTCGGAGTATGTGAAGGATTTGAGGTGTTGTTGCTGGTTTGAAGATGAAGGGGACAACGTGATAAGAACCGTAGGTTATGTTAAGGAGCTGAGAGAAGCTGACAGCCAGCAAGGAAGTGCGGCATCTAGCTACATTGGATTGGGTTCTGCCAGCCACCTGAATGAACTGAGAAGCAGCTTCTGCCCTCGGAGTCTCCAGGAAAGTGGCTCAGCCAACACTTTGACTTCTGTCTTTTGAGACAATAACCTGCTGAGCCGATCATTCAACCAAAGAACTATGAGGTTATAAAAAAATCTAAAAATAATATTATTGTGTGAAAATTGTCTAAGTCCTAATTATGTTGAGTTGGTTCACAGTGCTTTTCAGGTTTACCATATCCTTCGACTTCTCTGCATATGTGGTCTATGAATTTTTGAGAGTTTGATATTGAAACACCAACTAAAAATCTTAATTTATCTACTTAATAATTGTAATATGTAGTAGAACTATATATGACATTCTGTATTTTCCAAGTCTCCTATAAATGTATTATACTTTCATAATTTAAATAAACATATATATATATAACATATAACCTTGTAAAAAATCTTTAAAGAACTATAAGGTTATAAATGAGTATTAAATTTAAGCTGCTAAATTTTGATAAAGTAATTGGATTAGGCCCAAGATGGAGTCACTCATGCTAAGCCTCATATCAGTAAATCAAACTAACTTAACTAAGTTTCCACGGTTCACTTTCCTGGAAAAGGAAGGCTTAGGTTGGCCAATCAGTGCTTGCCTGCTCCACGCAAGATACTAGACCTGGCCCAAGACTTCCCTTTGCACCATATGACCAATCAGCAAATATCTAGTATGACTTCCTTGTCCCTGCTCACTTTGGTCCATAAAAATCTCTCACCTTATTCAGCTCTGCAGAGTTCCTTTCTGTCTGCTAGCTGGAATGTTGCCTACTTATGAATCACTAAATAAAAGTCTACTAGATCAGAAGGTGGGCTCAATAAAGGACAGAAATGGTATGGACCTAACAGAAGCAGAAGATATTAAGAAGAGGTGGCAAGAATACACAGAAGAACTGTATAAAAAAGATCTTCACGACCAAGATAACCACAATGGTGTGATCACTCACCTAGAGCCAGGCATCCTGGAATGTGAAGTCAAGTGGGCCTTAGGAAGCATCACTACAAACAAAGCTAGTGGAGGTGATGGAATTCCAGTGGAGCTATTTCAAATCCTGAAAGATGATGCTGTGAAAGTGCTGCACTCAATATGCCAGCAAATTTGGAAAACTCAGCAGTGGCCACAGGACTGGAAAAGGTCAGTTTTCATTCTAATCCCAAAGAAAGGTAATGCCAAAGAATGCTCAAACTACAACACAATTGCACTCATCTCACATGCTAGTAAAGTAATGCTCAAAATTCTCCAAGCCAGGCTTCAGCAATATGTGAACCGTGAACTTCCAGATGTTCAAGCTGGTTCTAGAAAAGGCAGAGGAAACAGAGATCAAATTGCCAACATCTGCTGGATCATCGAAAAAGCAAGAGAGTTCCAGAAAAACATCTATTTCTGCTTTATTGACTATGCTAAAGCCTTTGACTGTGTGGATCACAATAAACTGTGGAAAATTCTGAAAGAGATGGGAATACAGACCACCTGACCTGCCTCTTGAGAAACCTATATGCAGGTCAGGAAGCAACAGTTAGAACTGGACATGGAACAACAGACTAGTTCCAAATAGGAAAAGGAGTACATCAAGGCTGTATATTGTCACCCTGCTTATTTAACTTATACGCAGAGTACATCATGAGAAACGCTGGGCTGGAAGAAGCACAAGCTGGAATCAAGATTGCCAGGAGAAATATCAATAACCTCAGATATGCAGATGACACCACCCTTATGGCAGAAAGTGAAGAGGAGCTAAAAAGCCTCTTGATGAAAGTGAAAGAGGAGAGTGAAAAAGTTGGCTTAAAGCTCAACATTCAGAAAATGAAGATCATGGCATCTAGTCCCATCACGTCATGGGAAATAGATGGGGAAAGAGTGGAAACAGTGTCAGACTTAATTTTGGGGGGCTCCAAAATCACTGCAGATAGTGATTGCAGCCATGAAATTAAGAGACGCTTACTACTTGGAAGAAAAGTTATGAGCAACCTAGATAGCATATTCAAAAGCAGAAAAGCATTACTTTGCCAACAAAGGTCCATCTAGTCAAGGCTATGGTTTTTCTTGTGGTCATGTATGGATGTGAGAGTTGGACTGTGAAGAAGGCTGAGCGCCGAAGAATTGATGCTTTTGAACTGTGGTGTTGGAGGAGACTCTTGAGAGTCCCTTGGACTGTAAGGAGATCCAACCAGTCTATTCTGAAGGAGATCAGCCCTGGGATTTCTTTGGAAGGAATGATGCTAAAGCTGAAACTCCAGTACTTTGGCCACCTCATGCGAAGAGTTGACTCATTGGAAAAGACTCTGATGCTGGGAGGGATTGTGGGCAGGAGGAGAAAGGGACGACAGAGGATGAGATGGCTGGATGGCATCACTGACTCGATGGACGTGAATCTGAGTGAACTCCAGGAGTTGGTGATGGACAGGGAGGCCTGGCGTGCTGGGATTCATGGGATTGTAAAGAGTCGGACACGACTGAGCGAGTGAACTGAACTGAGATCAGAACATTTCTGGGGAAAATTTTCTTATAACAGTTTGAAGCAATTTATTACAGGGGAAATAGAAAACTAATATATCCTCAAAGCTTAACATATCTACTATCTAGACCTTTCCAGATAAAGTTTGCCAAACCTTGATCTGAAACCTTGCTCTCCAAATTTCGGATATTCAGATCAGCAGCATTGGTATCAACTCTTGAGCTTAATAGAATTGCAGAATCTCTTAATTAACCAGATGGAAGAGAGTTTCTCACAACATATATCAAATCACCACAATGTGCATTTTAAATATCTTACAATTTTACGTGTCAATTATCTTCTATAAAAGTGAAATTAAGGCAAATAAAGATTAAACAAAAAACCTCAGTACCCATATGATATATGCCCATTATGTGAGTTCATTCAATGTTTTTTTTTAATAGGAATACAGAACTCATTGAGCCGTACTGAATTAGGATCTGTATTCTAACAAGATCCCTAAGGGATTCTTTGCACATTCAAATCTGAGAAGCACTGGTCTAGATTTCATTTTGCTGTTGTCTTAGCTGTTACCAAGATTGTCTTAGCTGCCTTTGTCTGGATGGAGAGTTAAGCAGAGATGTACACAGAAATAGTGTTAGCGAAAAGCTGGAAGCTGGACTTAGCTGGATATTTTATAGTTACTGCAGTCACAGCATCATCATCTTCATCCTTGGCATTATCATCACCACATTCATCAGGCCAAAGCAGCCTCGAGAACCAATTTCTGGCACCTGCACTGCAATTATAGCCTATATTACTTGACTCTTTCAATTCCCCAGAAAGTCACCTTATTATTAGTTCCTTTGTTGTTGTTGTCTAGTTGCTAAGTCATGTCCAATTATTAATAGTTCCTTAGGGCCCCTGTAACAAATCACCATAACTGGATAGCTTAAAATAACAGAAATGTATTCTGACAGGTTTGTAAGCCAGAAGTCAGAAATCAACATGTTGGCAGGATTGGTTCCTCCTGGAGGCTCTAAGGAAGAATCTGTTCCATGCCTCTCTCCTAGTTTCTGGCAACTTTGTGTTTCCTTGACATACATAACTCTAATCCCTGCCCCCACCTTCAGATCATCTCGTCCTTTGTGTCTCCAATCTCCCTCTGCCTATCTCTTATAAAGTGAAAGTGAAGTCGCTCAGTCGTGTCCGACTCTTAGCGACCCCATGGACTGCAGCCTACCAGGCTCCTCCATCCATGGGATTCTCCAGGCCAGAGTACTGGAGTGGGGTGCCGTTGCCTTCTCTTATAAGAACACCTGTTATTGGATTTAGGGCCCACTCTGAATCTAGAATGACCTCATCTCAAGACTCTTAATTACATCTGCAAAGACTCTTTTTCTAAATAAGGTCACATTCACAGGTTCCCGGGAGTTGGAGTAGGGGCCTTTGGATGGGGACATATCTTTTCAGTGGTCACCATTCAACCCACTACAACCACTTGTTGTTGTTTAGTCGCTCAGTCATGTCTGACTCTTTGCAACCCCATGGACTGTCCTCTGTCCTCTGTCCATGGGTTTTCCCAGACAAGAACGCTGGAGTGGGTTGCCAACATCCTCCTCCAGGGGGTCTTCCCAACCCAGGAGTTGAACCCACATCTCCTGCACTGCCGGTGAATTCTTTACCACTGAGCCACTGGGGAAGCTGTCTGCAATCACTGTAAGCTGGTTAGTCAAAGCAAAGATGACTCACCACAGTGAGGATGAACCCATCCTTACTGAGTCTTAATGAAATGTCCCCAAAGGGGAAAATGAACAGAGGTTAGTTAAAGGTTTTTAAGGCCTGGAGTGGGTGATTTTAAGAGGAGTCTTGCAAAGCAGAGTATGGGTTGAGATTGGGCAGAGTTTGAAAGTGAAACTGTTAGTTACTCAGTCGTGCCCAACTCTTTACAACCCAGGGGACAGTAGCCCACCAGGCTCCTCTGTCCATGGAATTCTCCAGGCAAGAATGCTGGAGTGGGTTGCATTTTTCTACTCCAGGGCATCTTCCCGACCCAGCGATCAAGCCCGGGTCTCCTGCATTGCAGGCAGATTCTTTAGCAACTGAGCCACTCCCTGGGCAGAGTTTATGACATAATAAATTTGGATTGGAGAACACAGGGAGGAAAGCCTTGATGATCAAGCTTGTCATTTAACAGCCTAAGTTTCCACAATCATAAACTTCTTCCAGGCCTCAGATCTATCTTCTATATAATGAAAGCCTGCTGGAAAGGTAGATGAAGCTCTTTCAGTTATTTATACCTCAACAGTGTTGAGTTTATCTGATAGCTTTCAGAGAGTTCACTTTGATAGGGTAAAATGAACTTGAACCATGATTCAGGCTAAAGGAGAAGGAAACCTCATAAATAGCCAGATCCTTTATTTGGTTATCCAGACAAGCTACCTCTTTCCCTTCAGTAAAGCAAAATTCTAATCTCTCAGTATTCAGGGGGCACTGACCATATGTTAGATGTAACTGGGGAGAAAATGTATGTTCTATTCACTTATGTATAGGTACCACTTGAAAAATAGAATTAACTTGTCTTACATATTTATTATCCATTTTCTTCTACTGGAACATATTCTTTTGTAAGGGACTTCTGTCTTGTTTATCATTCCAATCTGAGAACTCTTTCCTGGTGCAAATAAAGTGCTTGATAAATATTTGTAAGATAGATGAAAATAGGCTATAGCTATTTGAACAAACACATTAAAATACTATAGGATATATATGGACAAAGGAGTCCGGCAGAAAATGTCGCATGCTTGCTTATATCTTGAAAGTGAAATAAGTCAGTTTCTAGTTAAGATATCTTCAAATCCCACTGATTATGATAGTAGAGATGTTTTAGAAGAGAAAGGTGGTAATAGACTTTTGAAATAGAATACATATTTTGGTTCTTATTCTATTCTTACAAGATTTAAGGTAAGGTGAACTGAAACTGCATCTGAACTGCAGGATGAAAATAAAGCTCTGAAATCAAATCAGAACATATAGAACCCAAACTGCTTTTCATAACAAAAGTGGAAGCCAGTCTGTAGGATCCTCTTTAAAGTAGCTAGTATATGTCAAGGCAGAGGAAATTATTATAATGATTAATTTTAATTTAGTACAAGTCTGTCTTTAATAAATGAAGTATTTTCTCTTACAAGAAATCTAAAATATCTTGGAGAGGTTGTCAAGAGAGGAGAGAGTTAAACTTTGCCAGAAAACAGAGAATGATGTTCTTATGGGGAATTCTGAAGAGTGTTAAAATTGACTAATTCATTAGAAGAGACTTTTGTGAGCTTATTACACGTTCTTCATTATTGCAGGTCTTCCAAAAGAGCTTAAAGGGCTTTTTAATGCAAAATGAAGAGCACATCTTGCCTTGATGTTCCTTAAATATCTAACTTTTGGAAAATAGAATAAGTAGATATAAAAGCCATACATATTTTCAGCTTCTCCAATGATTTTAAATGTTATTTTCTACGATTCAAATAGTTCAGCAATTTGTTCATCGCTATTTCACTTTGTTCTATAAAATCTTTTGTCTTGTACACAAAATACTTATATTAGTCTGTACAAATATGTTTTGTTAACTTCTTTTTTTCCTCCAGTTTTGAGATATAAATGACATAATTGATATAATTGATATAACTTGACAGACAACACTGTATAAGTTTAATGCATACAGTATATTAATTTGATTTAATATACCATGAAGTGATTATCACAATAAGTTTAGTGAATATCCATCATCTCATACAGGTACAATTTCTTTCTTATGATGAGAACTCTTAGGATTTACTCTCCTAACTTCCATATATAACATACAGCTGTGTTAATTATATTTACTATGTTGCACATTACATCCCTTGTACTTAGTAATCTTAAAACTGAAAATTTTTACCTTTTGACTTCCTTCATCTAATTCCCCCTCCCCCACCTTAGTTTATTAACTTTTAATATACTCCAAGTTGGAGGGGCATTTGGGGGGAAATGGATACATGTATATATGTATGGCTGAGTCCCTTTGCTGTCCACCTAAAATTATCACAACATTGTTAGCTGGCTATAACCCAATACAAAATTAAAAGTTTAAATGTAAAAAAATGCAATTCAATCCCTCTCTGATATTAGCACCATCACAATTCCCTCATTCTTAACAGGACCACGGTTCATTGTAAAACCACGTTCATTGTAAAACTACATAAACGCAAAAAAAAAAAAAATAGATCTTCTTTCTCTTCACTGATTGTTGTTAGGTCAGTTCCCCAGGGGTCTGATGCACATAAGGCTATTTGAAAAATCTGCCTTGAAAAGATGCTCAACATCTTTCATTAGTAGAGAAATGCAAATCAAAACTACAATTAGGTATCACCTCACTGATCATGTCAGAATAGACATAATCAAAAAGTCTACAAATAATAAATGCTAGAGAGGGTGTGGAGAAAAAGGAACCCTCCTAAGCCATTGGTGGGGATGTAAATTGGTAAAATCACTATGGAGAACAGTATAGAGTTTCTTTACAAAATTAAAAATACAGCCACCATATGATCCAGCAATCCCACTCCTGAACATATATGCAGAAAAGTTAAAAACTCTAAATTGAAAAAAATGCATGCACCCCAATGTTCATGGACTTCCCTGGTGGCTCAGCTGGTAGAGAATTCCCCTGCGATGTGGGATACCTGGGTTCAATCCCTGGGTCGGGAAGATCCCCTGGAGAAGGGAACAACTACTCACTCCAGTATTCTGGCCTGGAAAATTCCATGAACTGTATAGTCCATGGTGTCACAAAGAGTCAGACACAACTGAGTGACTTTCACTTTCCAATGCTCATGGCAGTACTACTCCCGATTGCCAAGACATAGAACAAGCTAAATGTCCATCAAGAGGTGAATGGATAAAGAAGATGCAGTGATATGCATACCATATTATTATAATTTCCATTATATATAATATATTATATGCTATAATGTATAATATATATTGAAATACATATAGTGGAATATTATATATTATACATAATAGAATATTATTCAGCCATAAAAAGAATGAAATAATGCCATTTGCAACAACTTGGATCAACTTAGAGATTATCATACTCAATTAAGTCAGACAGAGAAAGACAAATATATATCACTTATAGGTAAAATCTAAAAAAAAAATACAAATGAACTTATTTACAAAACAGAAACAAACTCACAGACTTAGAAAACAAACTTACGGTTACCAAGGGGAAAAATGAGGAGAAGGGATAAATTAAGAATTTGGGAGTAACATATACACAGTACTATATATAAACCAGATAAACACCAAGGACCTACTGTATAGCACAGGGGACTATACTTGTTATTTTATAACAATCTATATGGGAAAAGAATCAGAAAAAAATATGCAATATAGCTGAATCACTTTACTATACACTTGAAACTAACACAGTGTTGTAAATCAACTATACTCCAATAAAAAATAGATTTTTAAAAAAAGAGATATCTTAAAGAAAAAAGAAAACTTCTCTTACATTTAAACCTTGCATCTTCTCTTTAAGTTTTCAGTTTATATGCCCCCAAATGATTTACATTCTCCATCTAGTCACTGTTAAGAAAAACTATACTTAACTTAGAGACAAATCAAAAAGGGAGGCACCTCATCCTTTCACTATATTAACAGTACGGAGAAGAAAGCTCAGCCAAGGATTATCTAGGGAAATGTACTTTTCTCACTTTATCATTGATTGAAAGTCAAAGACTTCATAAAGTTACACAAAAACGTAAAGAATTTTGTCCAGGAGAGATGCAAATGATTTTTGTCCAGCAGAAAAAAATAATTTTGCTGTGAAGGAAAGGTTTGTATCTAACACAGCCATTTTAACATAACTTTCCTTTTGTTAAGTTACCTATATACACTGAGCTCTTCACATATTCTTCAAACTAGTCTTTTAAATTTTTTAAATTTATTTTTTAGTTGGTGGAAATTTGATTTACAGTTTTTTCTAATATAAATTTATTGATTTTAATTGGGGTTAATTTACAATATTTTATTGGTTTTGCCATACATCAATGTGAATCTGCCACAGGTATACACGTGTTCCCCATCCTGAACCCCCCTCCCTCCTCCTGCCCCGTTTTGTGTTGGGTTTTGCTGTACATCAATGCAAATCAGTCATAATTATATGTATGTGATGTGCTTTGCTTAGTTGCTGAGTAGTGTCCAACTCTTTGCAACGCTATGGACTGTAGCCCGCCAGGCTCCTCTGTCCATGGCGATTCTCCAGGCAAGAATACTGGAGTGGGTTGCCATGCCCTCATCCAGGGGATCTTCCCAACCCAGGGATCAAATCCAGGTCTCCTGCATTGCAAGCAGATTCTTTACAATCTGAGCCACAAGGGAAACCCAAGAATACTGGAGTAGATAGTCTATCTCTTCTCTGGGGATCTTCCTGACCCAGGAATCAAACCAGGGTCTCCTGAATTATGGCCATTGCAGATGGATTCTTTACCAGCTAAGCTACCAGGGAAGCCCAATTATATATATATATTTTTAATGGATATATATATATCTACTTCCTCCAGAGCCTCTCTCCCCTCCCCATTCCCACCCCTTTAGGTCATCACAGAGCACTAGGCTGGGCTTCTAGTGTTATTTAGCAACTTCCCACTATCTATTTTATATATGATAGTGTATATATATATCAATGCTACTTTATCAATTCATCCCACCTTACCCCTCCCTTGCTGTGTCCACAAATTCATTCTCTAGTAGGTTCATCATTACTATTTTCCTAGATTCCATATGTATGCATTAATATGCGATACTTTTTCTGACTTACTTAACTCTGTATGAGAGGTTCTAGGTTCATCCACCTCACTAAAACTTACTCAAATTCATTCATTTTTTCTGGCTGAGTAATATTTCATCGCATAAATGAACCACAACTTCTTTATCCATTCATCTGTCAATGGATATTAGGTTGCTTCCATTTCCTGGCTATTATAAATACTGCTGCAATGAATGCTGGAGTATATGTGCTTTTAGAATTGTGATTTTCTCAGGGTATATACTCAGTAGTAGAATTGCTGGGTCATATGGTAGATATATTCCAAGTTTTTTTAAGGAATCTCCAAAGTGTTTTCCATAATGGCTGTATCAGTTTACATTCCCACCAACAGTGCAGGAGGGTTCCCTTTTCTTCACATCCTCTCCAGCATTTATTGTTTGTAGACTTTTTGATGATGGCCATTCTGACTGGTGTGAAGTGATACCTTATTGTACTTTTGATTTGCATTTCTCTAATAATGAGCAACGTTGAGCATCTTTTCATGTGTTTACTGGCTGTCCAAACCAGTTTTAATAGCCTACTGGTCCCTGCATTAACTGAGTTGAATAAAATATTTGGCATATGTTCCTTTAACATATGTGTAAGAATCATGATATGATCTTTCTTGAAAATGATACCTTAGTGTCTCTTAACACCTCACATCTCCACCTACAGGCAAGTAGGTTCTGGGCTACTCCTTTGGGAATATAAACCATAATAAAAATGACTGAGGTTAAGAAAAACATATATTCAATCTTTGAAGAGGAAAATAATAATCAATCACCGTAGAAACCAAAGTGGTAATGACTTTTATTTGGTCCTTATTCTCTTCTCTTTGTTGGGAAAATGGAAGCTCTGGGTTCAAGCACTAAGAGAGGGCAAGAGGATGCATTGCTTGCAAACTAGAGGTACTTGGTTCTCAGATTTGATTACAAATCTTTTCTCCTCTCATTGAAATTCCCAGGATCCTTTGGCTGACACACTGAGAACACTTCATTTCCTTTTTACTTGTTAAAAAATAATTATCATTCAATTTCCTGAGGTACAACGCTTATCTTCTTGCCTATCCCTGTTTTCAAAGGTCACTTGCGTCATATTTCAGGTTTGAGTAACATTTGGTTATTACCCATCAGTGTCGGTCAAGTGGGGATAAGCCATGTCCCCTTCCTTCAAGGAAGTCACAGTCTCAGAAAGAGAGGACAAAGGAGCAGAGGGCACCCAGGTCAGTGGAGGACAGAGAGACAGTCTGGAAGGGTCTACAAAGATCGGCCTATGAATAAGTGAGATAAGTCTGAAGTGAGAAAAGAGGGTAAGGGGTTCCACCTTAAGGAGTGTTCCACCTTAAGACATAAAGAGAGTGGGCTGAAGCCCAGCTGGACTTGAAGTTATTTTTCTAGGAAATGAATCACGAACCTGTGGATTAGGTACCCTAACCTTAGAAACTAGGTAAGAGCACTTAAGTCTTATACCATTTAATCATTTAGCAAACATTTTTTAGAAACCAAATTTGTTTTTAGTTTGAGTGTTTCTTTTTGCTGTGTCGCCTGGCCTGTGGGATTTAGTTCCCTGAACAAGGACCGAACCCGCACTGCCTGCAGTGGAAGCGCAGAGTCTTAACCACTGAATGGTTGAGGACGTCCCTGCGTTATTTTTAATTTTTTCAGTTAGTGAGGACTAATAACACATTAAAAAAAAAAATAACATACTCTTAAGTGATCTTACGTGCTAAACTTTGGCCTTGAACCAAACCCCAGGGACATACCAGTAAGACAGCAGTTTTGCAGAGGAGACAAAACCCAGGCCTCTGACATGAAGGGAAGAGAAAGCCTGGGATTCAGTCTGGGGCAAGAAACGTCCCTTTGAGATACAAATGTGAGCCCATGTATCAATGTTATATCCCCATGCTTCCTCTGTCATACAAGCCCTTAGGCTTTTCATGAGTGACTTCCTCCTGCTATTGCCATGAGGTTCATTTTAATGAAACTATTTGTTTTGATGTAAAGAAAATTAGAGATACCAAGGGAACATTTAATGCAAAGATGGGCACAATAAAGGACAGAAATGGTATGGACCTAACAGAAGCAGAAGATATTAAGAAGAGGTGGCAAGAATACACGGAAGAACTGTACAAAAAAGATCTTCACGATCAAGATAATCATGATGATGTGATCACTCACCTAGAGCCAGACATCCTGGAATGTGAAGTCAAGTGGGCCTTAGGAAGGATGGCTACGAAAAAAGCTAGTGGAGGTGATGGAATTCCAGTGGAGCTTTTCAAATCCTGAAAGATGATGCTGTGAAAGTGCTGCACTCAATATGCCAGCAAATTTGAAAACACAGCAGTGGCCACAGGACTGGAAAAGGTCAGTTTTCATTCCAATCCCAAAGAAAGGCAATGCAAAAGAATGCTCAAACTACTGCACAATTGCACTCATCTCACATGCTAGTAAAGTAATGCTCAAAATTCTCCAAGCCAGGCTTCAGCAATACCTGAACTGTGAACTTCCAGATGTTCAAGCTGGATTTAGAAAAGGCAGAGGAACCAGAGATCAAATTGCCAACATCCACTGGATCATCGAAAAAGCAAGAGAGTTCCAGAAAAACATGTCTTTCTGCTTTATTGACTATGCCAAAGCCTTTGCCTGTGTGGATCACAATAAACTGTGGAAAATTCTGAAAGAGATGGGAATACCAGACCACCTGACCTGCCTCTTGAGAAACCTATATGCAGGTCAGGAAGCAATACTTAGAACTGGACATGGAACAACAGACTAGTTCCAAATAGGAAAAGGAGTACATCAAGGCTGTATATTGTCACCCTGCTTACTGAACTTCTATGCAGAGTACATCATGAGAAACGCTGGGCTGGAGAAAGCACAAGCTGGAATCAAGATTGCCAGGAGAAATATCAATAACCTCAGATATGCAGATGACACCACCCTTATGGCAGAAAGTGAAGAGGAGCAAAAGAGCCTCTTGATGAAAGTGAAAGAGGAGAGTGAAAAAGTTGGCTTAAAGCTCAACATTCAGAAAACTAAGATCATGGCATCCAGTCCCATCACTTCATGGCAAATAGATGGGGAAACAGCAGAAACCATGTCAGACTTTATTTTGGGGGGGCTCCAAAATCACTGCAGATGGTGATTGCAGCCATGAAATTAAAAGACACTTACTCCTTGGAAGGAAAGTTATGACCAACCTAGATAGCATATTTAAAAGCAGAGACATTAGTTTGCCAACAAAGTTTCGTCAAATCAAGGCTATGGTTTTTCCAGTGGTTATGTATGGATGTGAGAGTTGGACTGTCAAGAAAGCTGAGCACCAAAGAATTGATACTTTTGAACTGTGGTGTTGGAGAAGACTCTTGAGAGTCCCTTGGACTGCAAGGAGATCCAACCAGTCCATTCTAAAGGAGATCAGTCCTGGGTGTTCATTGGAAGGACTGATGCTAAAGCTGAAACTCCAGTACTTTGGCCACCTCATGAGAAGAGTTGACTCATTGGAAAAGACTCTGATGCTGGGACGAACTGAGGGCAGGAGGAGAAGGGGGTGGCAGAGGATGAGATGGCTGGATGGCATCACTGACTATGATGGACATGAGTTTGAGTGAACTCCAGGAGTTGGTGATGGTCAGGGAGGCCTGGCGTACTGCCATTCATGGGGTCACAAAGAGTCAGATACGACTGAGTGACTGAACTGAACTGAAGTGAAATGTATACCAGCTAGGAAATAAAGAAAAACACAAAATATAAATCACCCCATAATACCACATCATAGAGGTAACACTCAGTATTTGGTTTAGGTACTCCTTCAGTGTATACCCACAATAGTTTGCCAGGAGCTGCCATAACAAAGTAACACAAATTGGATGGCTTGGGCAACAAAAATTTATGACTTTTCCCAGTTCTGGAGACTAGAAGTCCAAATCAAGGGGAGTTGGTTCCTTCTGAAGGCTGTGTTTCAGGTCTCTCTCCTGGGCTGGTAGATGGCCATCTTCTCCCTGTCTCTTCACATCATCTTCACTCTCTGCATATCTGTGTCCAAATTTCCCCTTTTTATAAGGACACCAGGTGACTCAGACAGTAAATAATCCACCTGCAAAGCAGACCTGGGTTGGGAAAATTCCCTGGAGAAGGGAATGGCAACCCACTCCAGTATTCTTGCCTGGAGAATCCCATGGACAGGGGAGCCTGATGGGCGACGGTCCATAGGGACACAAACAGTCGGACATGACTGAGCAACTAACACTTTCACAGTCATTGGATTAGGATCCACCCTAATGACTTCATTTTAGTTTAATTAACTCTGTAAACACTTTATGCCCAAATAAGGTCATATTATAAGGTACTTGGGGGTTATGACTCCAACATACCTTTTTTTTGCTGAGAGCAGGATACAATTCAATGTCTAACAGTACTTGACATATTGACTGAGCTGATTATTCTCTGCTTGTCCCCATTTTCCACTTCTTGGGCTTGCTTTGTGCCCAGAGAGAGTGACCTCTACAAATAACATCAATGGCCCCTCTCCATCTGGCTTCCAGTTGGGTTGAGCCAATAGGAGACACTGGAAGATCAGAGAACAGAAAGGGGGAAGAAATTTGGTATTCATTTGCTCCATTTCTGCCCCTCGGCATTCCAGACCAAGGATTAGAAACAGTTTCCCCACTGTTACTAGTGCCTGGAAACCCCAATATCTCATTTTGATCTTCTTAACCCTATCCACACCTCTACATATTCAGTCACTCAGTCATGTCTGACTCTTTGTGACCCCATCAACTGTAGCCCGCCAGGCTCCTCTGTCCATGGGATTCCCCAGGCAAGAATACTGGAGTGGGTAGCCATTCCCTTCTCCAGGGGATCCTCCCAACCCAGGAATAGAACCGTAGTCTACTGCATTGCAGGCAGATTCTTTACCATCTGAGCTACCAGGAAAGCCCATGTACACCTCTGTAAGTAGTCAATTAAATCCTTTGATAAAGCATGAATTTCCTTTCAGGACCCTGCTAATACTTAGACATACAACATATTTTATATAGTTGATATACTGTTTGTTAGGAAAAATATCCAAAACTGGAAATAAGGCAAAGGGGAGGAGACATGTCCTTTCAATGTCACATTGGGAGCATCGTATGACAAAATAATTTTTTCTCTAGGAGAACATATCTGTGTTTGACTTTACTGTTTACTATTTAATTAGAGCCCAAACACTGGGAAGTTATATGTTAACTTGGAGATTATTTTTGTCTGGTAGAAAGATAACTTCAAAGGTTATAGTTTTATTGCCCTGTGAGTTATTTAATCAGTTGTGTATTGTATATAACCCTTATTCTAACATTCTTTTTTTAATTAAGATCTATAGATACACTGTCTATTTTTTTGAATTACAATAATATGTTTTATTTAACCCAGAATACCCAAAATTTTATCACTTCAACGTACAATCAACATAAGAATAGCTGATAGCTATTGTACATTCTCTTTTTTCGAACTGAATCTTTGAAATTTGGTGCATTTTTTCTCTTTTTTATTTTTTAAACTATGAAGGTATGATACCACATTTACAGGAGACTTGGAAAATACAGAACAAAATTACATATAGTTCCACCATATATTACAATCACTTTTAAGTAAATAAATTAAGATTTTTAGTTGGAGTTTCAATATCAAACTCTCAAAAATTCATAGAATGAATACACAGAAAAGTAGTTGGGTCTCCTGCATTGCAGGTAGATTCCTTACCGCCTGAGCCACCAGGGAAGCCCACAACACTTTCAATATCAAACTCTCAAAAACTAGTAGAATGAATAGACAGAAAAGTAGAAGGATATAGTAGACCTGAAAAGCACTATGAACTGATTCAGCATAATTAAGATTTATGCAATTTTCACACAACAGTAGGATACAAATTCTATTGAAGTTCCCATAGACTATAAACTGGGAAATACTAGAATGTACCCAGGGACATAAAACAAGGTGCAAAACTTTCATGGTCTAAAAGTGTTGAAATCATACAGAGTCTGTTCTCTTATCACTGTGGAATTCTGTTAAAAATCAATATCAAAAGATACTTGAAAATAACCCACATAATTTCAATAGCAATGTGACATTTATCCAGAGAGATCTTTGACTTAGCCACTGAAAGCCTCAATAAAGTTAGAAGACTGAAAAAAACCACAGAGGGTGATGCAGAGAAGAAAGTATTTAAATGAGAAAGTAATATTAAAGATAATTTAAATGTCCATTTTTAAATGACAGGTGTATGTAAGAAGTCATAACAAGGAAAATTAGAAAATATCTGTAACAGAATAAAAAATGAAAAGAGAATTTACCGAAATTCATTGCATGCAGCAGATGCTGCTCAATGCAACTAAATACAATGTGGAATCTTGAGTAAGGCATGAAAACAAATAATGGACACTGGCATAAACCTTTGTGCAATTTGAACAAAATCTCTACTTTAGTGACTAATACTGATACCCAGTCTGTTAAATGCTCTTTGAACCAGCTTTAGAATCTCACTGATGCCCTCATGAATAAATCAGAAAAACTTTGATATAATTTTATTCTATATTTATGTGAGTTTAACTGTTATTTTTTGAAAATTATGCTTTGACATACTCCACACAGTTTTGCATTGTGTTTCTTAAACTTAACATGTCATCAGCTAATTTCACTCAACCATTACAAACGTTGGAGATTTAGGTTACTTCTCCTCTTCACCTGTTATAAATAAGCTTTGCTGATGATATTCACTCTTAACTGTAGTTCACATGTAGGCAAATGTTTGTGGGAAGAAGAATGGTATACAGTTTGCACCAGGCTTTCACCTCCTATATTCAAGATGATCCTGCCCTCTTTTTCTTCCCTGTCCTACTGTCATCTCATCACCCCATTGCAGCCAAGATGGAGGCCTTCTGGGATTTACAGCCAGTTTGGGGCATGGCCTGAGCGCACTCCTTGTTAACAATAGTACCAGACATGTAGTGAATAGTTACTATGTCCAGACACTCTGCTAAGTGTCTGATAAGCATTATCACTTCTGGTCCCCATGACTACCCATTAGTCAGGTCCTGTTGTTATCATCCTTTTCTCCCTGTGAAAAGGCTAAGTTGGGATTTAAACCCACGTCTGACCATAACTCATCTTACATGCTAGTAAAGTAATGCTTAAAATTCTCTAAGCCAGGCTTCAGCAATACCTGAACTATGAACTTCCAGATGTTCAGGCTGGATTTAGAAAAGGCAGAGGAACCAGAGATCAAATTGCCAACATCCACTGGATCATCGAAAAAGCAAGAGAGTTCCAGAAAAACAACTGTTTCTGCTTTATTGACTATGCCAAAGCCTTTGCCTGTGTGGATCACAATAAACTGTGGAAAATTCTTCAAGAGATGGGAATACCAGACCACCTGACCTGCCTCTTGAGAAACCTATATGCAGGTCAGGAAGCAACAGTTAGAACTGGACATGGAACAACAGACTGGTTCCAAATAGGAAAAGGAGTACATCAAGGCTGTATATTGTCACCCTGCTTATTGAACTTCTATGCAGAGTACATCATGAGAAACGCTGGGCTGGAGGAAGCACAAGCTGGAATCAAGATTGCCAGGAGAAATATCAACAACCTCAGATATGCAGATGACACCACCCTTATGGCAGAAAGTGAAGAGGAACTAAAGAGCTTCTTGATGAAAGTGAAAGAGGAGAGTGAAAAAGTTGGCTTAAAGCTCAACATTCAGAAAACTAAGATCATGGCATCCAGTCCCATCACTTCATGGCAAATAGATGGGGAAACAGTGGAAATAGTGGCTGATTTTATTGTTCTGGGCTCTAAAATCACTGCAGATGGTAATTGCAGCCATGAAATTAAAAGACGCTTACTCCTTGGAAGGAAAGTTATGACCAATCTAGATAGCATATTAAAAAGCAGAGACATTACTTTGCCAACAAAGGTCCATCTAGTTAAGGCTATGGTTTTTCCAGTAGTCATGTATGGATGTGAGAATTGGACTATAAAGAAAGCTGAGCACCGAAGAATTGATGTTTTTAAACTGTGATGTTGGAGAAGATTCTTGAGAGTCCCTTGGACTGCAAGGAGACCAACCAGTCTATCCTAAAGGAGATCAGTCCTGGGTGTTCATTGGAAGGACTGATGTTGAAGCTGAAACTCCAATACTTTGGCCACCTGATGCAAAGAACTGACTCATTTCAAAAGACCTTGAAGCTGGGAAAGATTGAGGGCAGGAGGAGAAGGGGACGACAGAGGATGCAATGGTTAAATGGCATCACCGACTCAATGGACATGGGTTTGGGTGGACTCCAGGAGATGGTGATGGACAGGGAGGCCTGGCGTGCTGCAGTTCATGGGGTCTCAAAGAGTCAGACAGGACTGAGCGATTGAACTGAACTGAACTGACCATAAAGTCCATGCTCTCAAGCACTGAGGTGGGAAATGACTGTGTATGTATTAAATACCTGAGTGAATGAATAAATGAATGGTCAAAACACTCCTGAAGGGACTTCCCTGGTGGTCCAGTGGCTAAAAATCTGCATTACAATTCAGGGGACAGAGGGTTCGATCCCTGATCGGTGAGCTAAGGTCCCACATGCCACACGGCAGCTCAGTCAAGGCGCCACAACTAAAGAGAGAAGCCCAGGAGATCCTGCCACCTGCAAGTAAGACCTAATGAAGCCATTAGTTAATTAATTAATATTAAAACAACAACAACAAACAAACAAACAAAAACCACACTCCTGAAAGGGCTCAACTGGAGGATCAGAGTAGCTGACTCGCCAGCTGAGTGCAATGCTAGATGCCTCCTCAGGCCTCTCCCTTGCCCCTCTATTTACAGTTTTCTGCATACTCTGCTCGGGCTTCCCTGGGGGCTCAGTTGTACAGAATACGCCTGCCAATGCAGGAGACCTGGGTTCAATCTCTAGTTCAGGAAGATCCCCTGGAGAAGGAAATGGCAACTTACTCCAGTATTCTTGCCTGGAGAATCCCATGGACAGAGGAGCCTGGTGGGCTACAGCCCATGAGATCACAAAGCATCTGACACAACTGAGCGACTAACACTTTCACGTACTCTGCTCACCTGCCTTCTAGTTGTTGACCATAAACAAAAAAGCACAGCCTAAAGGCTGAAGATTATGCTTTATTTGATGCACTGGCTGAGGACTTAAGACCCAAAGTAGCCTGTCAGATAGCTTGGAGACACTGCTCCAAAGAGGTAGGGGAGGAGTCAGGATATACAGGAGTTTTTGCAACAGAAACTGGGTACTGGGAACATTAAAAGATTACTGTTAATTAAAGAAAAAGCAAATATCTCAATGAAAGGAATGTACATTTTCCATGTATGGGAAAATGAATGAATCTGGGCTCATTGGAATCATTCCCTTGATATGCATCTCAGCTATCTAGGGTCAGTATCATTTTTCTCTCTTTTCTGAATCCCCTCAGGGTACACAATCCAGATAGCTAGAGTGGCTGATGGCTTTTTTAAAAAAATATTTATTAGGGTATAATTGATTAACAATGTTGTGCTAACTTCAGGTGTACAACAACGTGAATCTGTTATACAAATACACTCTTCACTCTTTTTTAGATTCTTTTCCCATATAGGCCATTATGGAGTATTGAGTAGGGTTCCCTGTGCTATACAGTAGGTCCTTATTAGTTATCTATTATAGTAGTGTATATATGTCAATTCCAATCTTCCAATTTATCCCTCCCCTCCTCTTTTCCTCTGGTAACCATAAGTTTGTTTTCTACATCTGTGACTCTACTTCTGTTTAGTAAGTAAGTTTACTTGTAGCCTTTTTTAGATTCCACATATAAGTGATATCATATATTTGTCTTTGTCTGACTTCACTCACTATGAGAACCTCTAGGTCCACCCATGTTGCTCCAAATAGCATTATTTTGTACTTTTTTATGGCTGAGTAATATTCTTTTGTGGGGCTTACCAGATGGCTCAGTGGGTAAAGAATCTGCCTGCAATGCAAGAGACACAGGAGACTTGAGTTCAATCCCTGGGTTGGGAAGATCCCTTGGAGGAGGGCATGGCAACCCACTCCAGTATTCTTGCCTGATGAATCCCAGGGACAGAGGAGCCTGGCGGGCTACAGTCCATGGGATTGGAAGAGTCAGAGACGACTGAGGAACTGAGCACGCACACATATTCTGTTATGTTTATGTACTACATCTTCTTTAGCCATTCCTCTGTGGGTGGACATTTAGGTTGCTTCCATGTCCTGGCTATTGTGAATAGTACTGCAATGAACATTTTCTCTAAGATCAGGAACAAGACAAGGATGTCCGGTCTTACCCGACTTAATGGTAAGTCTTAAGTGGTCTTACCACTTAAGTCTTAAATGGTCTTACCACTTTTATTCAACACTTCTAAAGTCCTAACCATGGCTATCAGAGAAAAGAAAGAAAGAAAAAGAATCCAAATTGGAAATGAAGAAATATTGTGACTGTTTGCAAATGACATGATAGTATACATAGAAAATCATAAAGATGCTACTGGAGAGCTCATCAATGAATTTGGTAAATTTGCAGGATGCAAAATGAATACACAGAAATCTCCTGCATTCCTATATACTACAATGAAAGATCAGAAAGAGAGATTAAGGAAACAATCCCATTTACCATTGCATCAAAAAGAATAAAATATAAACAAAAAGAATAAACCTACCTAAGGGGGCTGATGGCATGATGACTGCAACATCCTTTGTTTACTGATTTGGCAGGTGACATTTTTCATACACATAGTTCAGGGGTTGGCAAACTTTCTAAAGGGCCATATAGTAAATATTTTAGATTTTGCAGGTCAAGTACAGCCTACATATTCTTTTTTTTTTTTACCTTTAAATCTTTTTTTAACCTTTTAAAAATGTGAAAACCATTCAGTTTAATTCAATCACTCAGTCATATCCAACTCTTTGCGACCCCATGAACCACAGCACGCCAGGCCTCCCTGTCCATCACCAACTCCCAGAGTCCATCCAAACCCATGTCCATTGAGTCGGTGATGCCATCCAACCATCTCATCTCCCCTTCTCCTGCCCTCAATCTTTCGCAGCATCAGGGTCTTTTCAAAGGAGTCAGTTCTTTGCATCAGGTGGCCAAAGTATTGGAGTTTCAGCTTCAACATCAGTCCTTCCAATGAACACCCAGGACTGATCTCCTTTAGGATGGTCTGGTTGGATCTCCTTGCAGTCCAAGGGACTCTCAAGAGTCTTGTCCAACACCACGGTTCAAAAGCATCAATTCTTCGGTGCTCAGCTTTCTTTATAGTCCAACTCTCACATCCATACATGACCACTGTGACCTCTTTCTGCTCACCTAGCCCAGTGACTGGAGGGCGGGATGTGATGGGTGAAACATCCCAATCGTACGAGGGAAGAGATAACTATTTTAACTCATACAGTTTCTGCCTTGTGACTGCCACCTATCTGCCCCTATCGTCCACTCCTTTTTATTCCTGATTCTGTGACACTGGTCAAAGTGATGGCTGTGAGTCCTGCTAGATAATTTGGATTTGCTGAGCCATCCTTGTCATGCCCAAGCCACTCCTTCATCCATTTTTTGAGAATCACTGGTATGATTTTTCATGGTATTTCCTCTATTGGGTGGTCTTTCTCTTACCCAGGGATCGAACCCAGATCTCCTGCATTGCAGGGTCTGCATTTGCCTGTTCATTTTAAGATGATCAGACGTTTTCTAAAAACTTCCTTTTTCTCAGCATCCGATGTACGTCATACCATCTACTGCTTAACAGAGGCTGTTCTGTGTCTAGGTGAAGTGGATTTGCAAAGATGCTTGTTTGATAGACAAGAAGAGGCAGAACCTGAAGCAATGTTCCCAATCTGTTTTCTTTAGTCAGCATTACTTAGATTCTGGGTTGGTTTGTTTGTTTTTCTGTTTTGAAGTTGCAATTTGTATACAGTAAAATTCACTCCTTTTGGTGGTATAGTTCTGTGTTTTGATAAATGCAGACAGTTGTGAAATTATACTATAACTAAAATATAGAAAAGTCTCGTTGCCCCAAAGATCCCCTCAGGCCCCACTGTAGTCAAGCCCTGCCCCTACTCCCAGTCCCTGGAACTACTAACCAGTTTACTGCTAACATACATTTCCCTTTCCCAGGCAGTCACAGAAATAGAATCATAGAATATGTAGCTTTTTGTTTCTGGGTTCCCTCATTTTGCATAACACATTCCTCCAGGTTTTTGCATGTGTCAGTGGTTGTTCCTATTTTATCACTGAAGAATGTTTTATGATATTGATGTAATTAGTTTGTACAAATAGTCATCCATTGAGAGGTATTTGGATTGCTTATAGTTGTTACCAATTATGAATTAAGCCTAGGTTTATTTACGAAGTTTTTTCTGTGTGAACATAAAACTTCCTCTCTTTAAGGTCAACATCCAGGAGTGAGATTTCTGGGTCTCATAGGGAGTGTATATTGACTGCCCAACCATTTTTCGAAGTGGCTGTATCATTTTAAATTCCCATCAGGAAATTATGAGAATTCTGGCTGCCCCTCATCTTCACCACTTTCTTGGCACTGCCATTATCCTTAAGAATGCTATCGATTATAATAGCAGTGCAGTGGTATTTCTTTGTGAGTTTCATTTAAATTTTCCTAATAACTAATGATACTGAGCTTGTTTTCATGTGCTTATTTGCCATCAATGAATCTTCTTTAATGAAGTGTCTCTTCTAAATCTTAGCCCATTTATTATTTGGATTATTTGTTTTCTTACTATTGAGTTTCCAAAGTTCTTTTTTTATTTTTTAAGAGATAACCTACAAACCATAAAATTTACCCTTTTAGTCTACAAGACAGTGATTTTTAGTATATTCACAAATTGATGCAACCATTCCTACTGTCCAATTTCAGAACATCTTCATCACTTCAACAAGACCCCTTAGTCACTAGTAGTCACTCTCTATTCTCCCTTCTCTAGTTTCTGGAAATCACTAATCTATTTTCCATCTCTACAAATTTGCGTATTTTAGACATTTCATATAAATGGAATCATACAATGTGTAAACTTTTGTGTCTGGCTTCATTCACTCAGTATAATGTTTTCATGGTTCAGCCATGTTGTAGCATGTGTCAGGACTTCTTCTTTTTACTGCTGAAAAATATTTCATTATATGAATATACCATATTTTGCTGATCCATTAACAAGTTGATGGACATTTTGGGTTGTTTTCACTTTTTCACTATTATACATAATGCTGCTATGAACATTTGTATACAAGTTCTTTGCATGGGTGTATGTTTTCATTTCTCTCGTATATTTAACTAGGAGTAGAGTTGCTGAATCATATAATAAATCTATACTTCAAGAATGACCAAATTTTTCCACAGCAGCCGCACTATTTTACATTCTCACCAGCAATGTATGAGGGTTCTAATTTTTCCCCACCCTTGTCAACACTTGTTATTATCTTTTTTATTATGTCATCCCAGTGAGTGTAAAGTAGCATCTTATTGTGTTTTGATTTGCATTTCTCTAATAACTGATGACCACCTGATGCGAAGATCTGACTCATTAGGAAAAAAACCCTGATGCTGGGAAAGATTGAAGGCAGGAGAAGAAGGGGATGACAGAGGATGAGATAGTTGGATGGCATCACTGATTCAATGGACATGAGTTTGAGTGGTGAACAACAGGGAAGGCTGGCGTGCTGCAGTCCATGGGGTCACGAAGAGTCAGACATGTCTGAGCAACTGAACAACAACAAAATGACTAATGACAGTAAACATCTTTTCATGTGCTTATTGGCCATTTGTATATCTCTTTTGGAAAAAGTGTCTACTCAAATCCTTCTGAATTTGATTAATTGGGTCTTTTCTATTTAAGTTTTAAAGTTCTTTATGTATTCTTGATACAAGTCCTTTATTAGGTATATGATGTACAAGTATTTTTCCCATTCTGTAGGTTGTCTTTTCACTTTCTTGATGATGTCCTTTAAAGCACAGGAGTTTCATAGCTTTGACAATGTCCAATTTATCTATTTTTTGTTTGTTTTTTCTTTTGGCATCATATCTAAGAAGCTGTTGCTTAATCTAAGGTTATAAAGATTTATATCTGTCTTTTTTCCTAGCAGTTTTATAGTTTTAGCACTTTCATTTAGGTAAAAATTTTGGTTACTGATTGTGTGGAATAGATTTTTCCATTTTTTTACTTTCAATGTATTTGTGTCTTTGAGACTAATGTAGACGTCATAGAGTCGGAGCATGTTTTTCTTATGCATTCTGCCAATCTCTGTCTTCTGATTAGAGTGTTTCTAGGGAATGGTCAGGAAAAAGTCAGATAATGACTATTCTGCTGAAATAGGGCTTTTGGAGAGCTCCAAAAATTCTTTCGTACCCAATGGCTGCTAGGTTGCTAGTTTTCACAGCTTCTTTTGTTGTAACACTGTTGCATTTCAAGACTTAGGAGAATCTGGGAAGACGAGGACGTTATGAGGCAAGTTAAAGTACCACAAAGCTCCCTATTCTTACTGAGATGCCACTGTTTTTGCTTGAATAAGCATTCCTTGAATTGTTGCAAGCCTTTGGTTACTTTCAGAGTTCCAAAAAGGTTGATGTGAACAATTTTTATCAGTGTTCTCATTGTTCTTACAGAGGAGTGAATTCTTGGAAGTCCTTACACACCATTCCCATGGATGTCATTCCTCCAAATGTGCTTTTTATCTAACCACCCATGAAGAAAAATATTTCAATTTTTTATGAAAAATTAAAGCATCTATCTACCTTTTTTTACTAAAAATGTAAAATGGAAAACATCTTAACAGGCAAGCACAATTAGGAGATACAAAGAAATAAGGAGCAGATAATAAATTTTATATATAATTCAGAAAGATAAGGAGCAATTTGAAGCAATAGAACAAAGTAACCCATATTTTCATTTTGTATTTTACAGAATTCAGCAAGTTAAGGCACCCAAACTAGAAACTCCATGAACTTTTTCCTTTTAGCACCTGAATCTTCCTAAGATACTATACTAGTTCTCTATTGCTGCCATACCAAATCACCACAAACCTAGCAGCTTAAAACACCACCATTTATTTGCTCACCATTCCATATGTCAGAAGTCTCAGCAATCTCAGATATTTCATCTGCTCTGGGTTTCATAAGGCTGAAATTAAGGTGCTGGCCAGGTTGCATTTGTTTCTGGAGGCTCTGAAGAATATTTCTCTCTGACTGTGGCTCAACTGGTAAAGAATCCACCTGCCATGCGGGAGACCTGGGTTCGATCCCTGGGTTGGGAAGATCCCCTGGAGAAGGGAAAGGCTACCCACTCCAGTATTCTAGCCTAGAGAATTCCATGGACTGTACAGTCCATGGGATCGAAAAGGGTCGGACACAACTGAGTGACTTTCATTTCATTTCACAAACCATTGAGGGAGTTCCCTGGTGTGCTATAGTCCATGGGGTCACAAAGAGTTGGACACGACTGAGCAATTGAACTGAACTGAACTGAACTATCTACCAACTAGATTCGAGTTAAAATTTTGCCATGCTAGTGTGTTACTTACCTCGACTCTGCTTATCAGGGACAATAACTGGGACCCATGTCTACTCCTGTTTCCTGTGCCTGCTGACCCATAATCACCATGCATGAGTGCATCTCCATCCACGTTGGCCAGGCTGGTGTCCAGATTGGCAATGCCTGCTAGGAGCTCTACAGCCTCATGGCCAGATGCCAAGTGACAATATTGGGGAAGGAGACTCCTTCAAAACCTTCTTCAGTGAGACAGGTGCTGGCAAGCATGTGCTCAGGGCAGTATTTGTATACATGGAACCCACAGTCATTGATGAGATTCTCACTGGCACCTACTGCCAGCTCTTCCACCCTGAGCAGCTCATCACAGGCAAAGAAGATAACTATAACTGCCAATAACTATGCCCAAGGTCACTGCACCATTGGCAAGGAGATCATTGACCTCTTCTTGGACTGAATTCGGAAACTGGCTGACTAGGGCACAGGTCTTCAGGGCTTCTTTGTTTACCACAGCTTTGGCGGGGGAACTGGTTCTCGGTTCACCTCCCTGCTGATGGAATGTCTCTGTCGATTAAGGCAAGAAGTCCAAGCTGGAGTTCTCCATTTACCCAGCCCCCCAGGTTTCCACAGCTGTAGTTAAGCCCTACAACTCCATCCTCACCCTACCCCACCCTGGAGCACTCTGATTGTGCCTCATGGTAGACAATGAGGCCATCTATGACATCTGTCGTAGAAATCTTGACATTGAGCCAACCTACACAACCTACACAAATCTTCACTACCTTATTAGCCACATAGGGTCCTCCATCACTGCTTCCCTGAGGTTTGATGGAGCCCTGAATGTGGATCTGACAGATTTCTAGACCAACCTGGTGCCCTATCCCCACATCTACTTCCCTCTGGCCACATATGTCCCTGTCATCTCTGCTGAGAAAGCCTACCATGAACAGCTTTCTGTAGCAGAGATCACCAATGCTTGAGCCAACCAACCAGATGGTGAAATGTGACCCTTCACCATGGTAGATACATGGTCTTCTGCCTGTTGCACCGTGGCAATGTGATTCCCAAAGATGTCAATGCTGTCATTGCCACCATCAAGACCAAGAGCAGCATCCAGTGTGTGGACTGGTGCCCCACTGGCTTCAAGGTTGGCAGCAATTACCAGCCTCCCACTGTGGTACCTGGCAGAGACCTGGCCAAAGTACAGTGAGCTGTGTGCATGCTGAGCAACACCACAGCCATTGCTGAGGCCTGGGCTCGTCTGGACCACAAGTTTGACTTGATGTATGCCAAGTGTGCCTTTGTTCACTGGTACGTGGGTGAGGGCATGGAGGAAGGAGAGTTTTCTGAGGCCCAGGAGGACATGGCTGCCCTTGAGAAGGATTATAAGGAGGTTGGTGTGGATTCTGTTGAGGTAGAAGGAGAGGAAGAAGGAGAGGAATATTAATTACCATTCCTTTGAGCCCTGCAGCATGTCATACTCAGCTTCAGCATTAGTTGACAGGTGTAAAAACTTTCTGACTAGATTGTCTTCACTTTCAACTATGATCATGAATTGCTTTTCCATGAGTGTCTGTAAGACTTATGTCCCGTCTCAAAAGTAAAGATTTTAAGAAAGAAAAAAAAATTTGTTTTGCCTTAATAGTCTTTTCTATCAAGTATCATGATATCACACTCCTGATGTTTTTGAACGTGTATCTCCCAAGAATAAGGATATTTTCTTATATCACCACAATGCCATTTCATACCTAAGAAAAGTAATGATATTTCCTCTAAAATATCTACTATGTAGTCCATATTCAAATCTCAATTGTCCAAATATGTTTTATACAGCTACTTTTATTTCAAAAAATAATCCAAAGTTAATGAAATGCATTTTTGTAATTTCTTTGTTATTGTTGTTTTTTAACCTAAAACTGTCTCCATGTCTTTAAAATTTGCATTTCAATGACTTTGAAGAGGCAAGATCAATTTGTAGCCCTATAGAATGTCTTCCATCTTTCTGGATTTGACTGTTTCTTTGTGGTATCATTTAACTTATTCTCCTAGCCACTGTATCCCATGCAAAATATTTCATAAATTATGCCGTTTACTTCATACTGTGTCATACAAGGAGTACAAAATATCAGACTGCCACACTCTTAGTGTCGTTACATTTGATTCCTGACTTAAAATGACAACCACCAGATTTCTCCATTGCAAAGGTACTCTTTTCCCTCTATAACAAGCAAATTATCTCTGAGGTAACAATTTGGCAACATGCAACAAACTTATTTATCAACAGCTTGACATCTAATGGTTTTGCCATCCAGTGATTACCTCTTTCTGAATCAATTGTGTCACTACTGTTTGCACAATGATGACTTTCTAATTCGATCATCCATTATATTTATCAGTTGTAATTCTTAAGAAGAAGCTTCTCTGTTCACTTAAAATAAGAGAAATACTTAACTTTTTTTCGAATTACAAATCTTTGGAGAAAAAGCTGATGCAAAGATCATCATCAGGAATTTCCTGGCAGTTCAGTGGTTCAGACACCACATTTTCACTATTGAGAGCCCAGGTTTGATCCCTGGTGGGGGAAGTAAGATCCCACAAGCCAAGGGGCGTGGCCCCCCAAAAAAGTCATTTTTAATGCTGGCAAATGAATGGTTTTTCTTTCTCTTTCTTGTTTTTATTATTAATATAAATGTATGAATTTTGTCCTTCTCCAGGGGATCTTCCTGACCCAGGGATCAAACCCAGGTCTCCTGCATTCCAGGCAAATTCTCTACCAGCTGAGCCACCAGGGGAGCCCTTACTTATTTATAATCAATTATATTTATCATCATCATCATTAATGTGTGGCTGAATCACACTGATTCCATTTTGTCAGTTCCATTTTGATACCAGCCTACAGTCTTTACCCCCGCCCCTTTCCACATAACTGAGCTTTAGCTTCCTCAGAAGGAATGCACTCAAGCCAGAGAAGTTCCCTGTCAACGTCTACTCTTGCCTTCATCTGATCTGAAAAGTGGAAGAGTGCCTTTTGCTGAAACAGATGGTTAACGGTCATGAGACACCTCCCACCCCAGGGGGAACCCCCTTAGTTTCCATCCATGCAGATGTGTTTCTCCCTAGCAGTCAGATTCTATTTTTAGCGTTGGCCCATTTAAATTCCCCTGTACCCCTTTCTTCAGTGTGGAGTGCAGCTGTGAATGCCTCTGGATGATCATCTGCCCAGTCCTGCCTGTATGTAAGTTACCCACAATAAACTTCATAATTGTACTTTATGGAGTAGCCTGCTGCATTTTTCAAAGTTCCTTCTCATTTTGGAGGATATTATTCAACATCTCCACCTCCCAGCCATTATCATTATTTGATGCTCAAATTGCTCATTCAAATTGACCAGTGGGAACACTTTCAGTATGATGCCGATCTTAGAGGTTTCTTATTTTTGTTTTGCTCTCTGCCAGAAGGCAACCCAGGCTTATCTTAAACATTGTCTGCCTTAGATCTGGAGTCAGCTATCTCTCCAAGAAGCCTTGATTCCTTTTAGTGGGAAATAGAATTCGGAAACCAAAATGTAGGTGCTAAATGTTCTCACTGCTGTTAGGTGCACAGGCATGGAGTCTAGACCAGGGGTCAGAAAACTTAAACCACTGCCTATTTTTGTAAATAAAATTGTATTGGAACTTAGTCTTGCTCGTTTGTTTACACATTGTCTGTGGCTGCTTTCACACAATAAGAACAGAGTTGAATACTTGCAATAGAAACAATATGACCTGCAAAGCCTGAACTGTTTACTATCTAGCCATTTACAGAAAAAGTTTGCCAACCCTGGTGTAAACATGTAGAAATTATATTTAACTGTAATAACATTCTATGTTTTTAATTCAAATTGGACTTCAAGTTTTCTTAATGCCTTTGATTTTTATATTTGTTTCTTTGCTTTCTTGACTGAAATTCTTGATTCTTAATAAAATGAATGTAGTTACAGATTTTGCTTTTCCCTATAATATATAAAAATAGTTTCAAAAATGCAATGTCAGTATTACTTCTGAAAATAAAATGACTGGGCAAAGTTTAAGATGTCTTTGTAGCCTCTTATGTCTTTATGATATATTCCACCAAAAATGTACAGTATTGTGCTCAAGTCATTTAAAAATAAATCTTTTCTCTGTGGGTAATGCTACTGATTTGATATACTCTAAAGGTTCATCTATTTCACTTTATATTTAATAAAGGGATTTGCTTTACATCCCTTTTTATACTGATATTATTTTGAAATATGTAAAGCGCAATTCTAAAGGAGAATTTTAACAGGCTTATTAGAAGTTAATAAATTAAGACTATAAAACACCAGTAGGAAACTATAGGAGACTTAGGCAATACAATTAGCAAGCTTGAGAAAGCTACCTAGTTAAATTCATAAGTTAATACAGTCTTGATACCGATAACAAAAAAGAGAGTGTAGAAAAAGTATAGGCCAATCAGTCTTACAAAGACTGGTATTCAAACCTCTAACTACAAAAAAAAATTAGCAAACCAAATTCAGTGGTATGTGTGTGTTAGATCGGTATTTGATAGATAGACAGACAGACAAGGAAGCAGTATGACACGGAAGCTGAAACAGTAGATTATGAAGCCAGAGCATAAGTTTTGAATCTCAAGTTTCACAAATTACTATCTGCGTAACTCAGGTAAATCATTTAACTTTTCTTTTCCTTAGTTTCTTCCTGTGCAAAATGGAGATAATAATAGTAACTATCCTATAGGGTTGTTGCAAGGCATCAATCAATTAGCATATGTAAAATACCTCACACAGAGAGTGTTACATCAGGGTCTGCTGCCATTGTTTCTGTTTTTATTACCATCCATAGAGGGGTTGCCACTCATAGTTTCTACCCAGAGTTAACTATTCTTGAGGTTAAGGGCTCCAGTGGTGTATGAGGGCATAAGACTAGGTTAAGAGTTCTGACTTGAAAACAGTAAAATGACGGAGATTTCCCACAGAGTACAGAGTGGTAGACCTCACCTCCCCAAATCTGTCTCATCCACTTGTAGGGACAACAGTGATGACACCAGGAAGCCAAACAGATGAAGCCACGTCACCTAAGTGCCCCAACCAGTGTCCCACATCTGGAAGCAATGTATTAATAGCATAGTGTTAAGAAGAGAGGATTCTGGATTCAGACTGCCTGAGTTTAAAACCTGGCTCTGTTGTATTCAAAACATTACCTATTGCAAGATTCTTAATCTTGCTAAGTCTCACTCTGCCTATCTCTACAACAGAAATTATATTAGTATTACATCATTGATTTGCAGGGATTAAATAAAATAATAGTGCTTGGCTCTAAGTGTTAGCTATAATTATTATTCTCCACACTGTTTATGAACTTGTCATCCTAGAGGTAGGCCTTTATCAATGAGGACCCTTTTCCTCTCTCCTGGTCCTGAGGAAATGGCAGTGGTGGACAACAGGAGAGATTTCAGTAGCCACACAGATTCAGAAAGTTAGAACTGGAAGAAGGATCCTCAGTGAGTTCCCCACCAGGCTCGCCTCTGGAAGTTGGGATGGCGCATGCGTTAAGGGGGCGCAGCGGGAGAGTAAAGCTGAGCATTTGGCTTGAATTGCTCAGAAAAGGGAAATCTGATAAGGGAGATAGCTGCATGGACTCCTATTACATATAGCCCTGGCGATCATTTCCTCCTTTGGCTAGGCAGCAGCGCTTCCTTTCAATCACGTGACTTGAGAGATACCAGCTCCTGATCAGTTACACAAACAGGGGCTGCTTCTCATTTTTCCCCTCTTGTTATCAACGTCAAACTCTCAGTGTTTCAGTGACCTGCTCAGAGGGGCCTCAGACGGTTTCCAGAGTTCCCTGTGCTTGGCTGGAATCTGAGCTGCAGATGACAGAAAGCCAACTGAAATCGCTTATGCCAAAGAGGATTTGTTGAAAGGGCTGCGGGAAGCTCCGAGAAGCAAGTGATTCGCTAAGCAAACAAGAGTCGCAGAGGCAAAATCAGGACAGCTCCAGGGACCTCATACATTGGAAAGAAGTTCCTCAGAACCAGCGTTCGTCTCTGCAGCTGTACTCCGTGTTTCTCTCTGCATCTGTAACATTCTCTCCGCCTAGCTTTTAACCAGAGGCTGAGACCAAGGCCCTGGCAGCTTTGGGGTCCACATACATTCAAAGTGACCTCTTTCTTTTTTTGTTCTAATTAAAAACTCCTGGAGGCCACGGGCCCATCTTAGGTCACAAGTTCATCCCTGAGTCCCATCGCTGTGGCCAGGGATCAGGCCAGTTTAGTCAGGTGCCACCTCTAGCCAATCACTGTGGTAGAGGAGGTTGGGTCTATCAGAAGATGACAATTCCCCTTTGACCCTAGGGTTAAAGGAGCATCTCCCAGAAGAAAGCAGAGTCTTGCATCAGAAGGAAGGAGGGAGGGCACTGGGCAAAAGAAATGAATAGATAACCCTCCAGTCTCATTAGAGACACAAATCTAATCCTTGATCCCTCATACTAATCAACATGACTTCCACAGCCATTTCAGATGAATATTCATAATGCAGCATGTCCTGATTCAACAATATATGAGAAAACATTTCCACATACGTGATTTTTCTAGGTAACTGAATGTTATCCCTTTAAGTGGTAAAGTGTGTTCCTTTAGATCATTTTCTATAGTTTCTTTATGATATGGCAGGAACAATTGTTCCTGCTTTTATAAAAAGCGTGTCCTGAGCAAAATTTAACCCTGACTTGTCACCAAGTTATCAGTGATTGCATATTAATGATGTTCTCCTGGACCGCTGAGGACTATAGAGCTATTTGCCCATGTACCATGGGCACCAGACTAACGTGTGCTGATTTCTGAGGTTGTTTCTGTGTTTGGTCTCCTGTTCTCAGATGTTATTCCCCACAGTCACTGTGCCTGTCTCTAGCATCTTTTCCGCTTAAACACTTCCTCCCTTGCTTATTTGCCAATTCTAATCCACCATGCTGTGGGAAACCAGATGACCAAAAATGTTACAATATTGTGTAAAGTATTTTCAAATTCAGAAGCTAAAATTTACTTCTCTGTGAAGAAACAGTCTCTGAAAGACAGCTGAGGAACTCGTCCATGAATAAATTATGAGAGCTTTTTAACATTCATCAAAAACAACAAGTGTTTCTACATACTTGTAATTTCCTTCCCTAGGTTCACTTGTCTTGGTTCACAGATGTATACTAGGTGATTGAGGTACCAAAAGTATGATTTTATAAGAGCTGAGATATTTCTTGACTTCTTTTCTTCATATTAGCTCTTTTCTAGATTACATTCTCTTCCTCCCATTTTTAAATATCCAGTTGTTTGTGAGTCCTCACTCCACTATTTTGGAGTAATGGCCTGAATATTTATTTCCAAGAAGTCAAAAACATAAACATACCCCACCTCCCACCTTAAATCAGCAAATGAGTATGCAGAAAAAAATAGCATTAAAATATACACTGACCCATCAGCTTCCTGTCATGGAGAGAGAAAATTATAGAGACGACTTTTTCTGTAAATGAATCACTATTAAGTGCTGTGATTTCAAAATGAACAGTGGGCAGTGCCAAATTCAGGAAAGGGATGAAAACATTTCCTTGTGGGTAAAGAAAGCCTGCAACAACCAAAATTGCCACGGAGTTGAGAAAAGATCTTTCCCATAGATGATAAAAAGAGGAGAAAAAAAAAAAAAATCAGCCCCTTTCTCTGCTCCTAAATGAGGGTCAATTGAAATGACTATGGCCGACATGTCCCAGATATGAAGACCTAAACTGAAAACTTCGTATCCAAAAATAACAAGTCTGGCTCTGCTTACATCCAGCTAAACAAGTCAGATTGGTGGATTCAGGGAAAAATAAAAGGGATTGTATGACAGAATTAAGTAGGTATTCCAGTTCCTCAGCTGTGTAATAAATCACCCCAAAACTTAGGCATTTAAAATAGCAACATTTATCTTGCTTACAAATTTGCAGTCTAAGCAGGGCTCGGAAGGGACGACTGGTCCCTGTTCTGCTCCATGTCAGCTGAGGTGACTCAAAGGCCAGCTCCATTTGGCATGAACAAGGGTGGCGCAGAGACTGGGGCCCAGATCCATCCAAACCTCACCCACTCACACGTCTGGAGGTTGAGGCTGGGGAGACTCACACAGCTGTGAGCTGACACAGCTGTTGCTCCTTGGGTATCTCTCTCCTCCTCTGTGTGGTCACTCTAGCATAGAGGCCTCTGGCAGACAGACTTCTTATGTGATGGGTTTGATATCCCAAGGCAAGCCTCAAGAGAGCAACAACCTGGCAGAAGCTGTATTACCTTTTATGACCTACCGTCAACAGTCACCCAAGGTCACTTTCTCCACATTCTATCCGTTGGATGTGAGTCATCATGGGCCAACTCACATTCAAGGGGAGGGGAGAGACTCCACCTTGGAGGCTGTAGTGTCCACTAATTTATGGGAACTGTTTTTTTCCATAATTTTAAAAAATTGAGGTAGAGTCAATTTACAATGTTAAATTAGTTTCAAGTATACAGCAAATATTCTTTTTCAGATTCTTTTCCCTTACAAATTATTACAAAATATTCAGTAGAGTTCCCTGTGCTATACAGTAGGTCCTTGTTGTTTATCTATTTTATGTGTAGTACTGTGTGTATGTTAATCCTAACCTCCTAATTTATCCCTCCCCCCTTCCTGATTGGTAACCATAAGTTTGTTTTCTATGTCTGTGAGTCTATTTCTGTTTTGTATATAAGTTCATTTGTATCATTTTTTTAGATTCTGCATATAAGTGACATCATATGATATTTGCCTTTCTCCATCTGGCTTACTTCACTAGTATAATATTCTCTAGGCCCACCCAAGTTGCTGCAAAGAACATTTTAAAACACCAGTGGGTAACTCTGTCTGCCTGAGGAAGTTCAGTTCAGTTCAGTTGCTCAGTCGTGTCCCACTCTTTGTGACCCCATGAACTGCAGCACGCCAGGCCTCCCTGTCCATCGCCAACTCCCGGAGTTTACCCAAACTCATGTCCATCGAGTTGGTGATGCCATCCAGCCATCTCATTCTCTGTTGTCCCCTTTACCTCCTACCCCCAATCCCTCCCAGCATCAGTCTTTTCCAATGAGTCAACTCTTCACATCAGGTGGCCAAAGTATTGGAGTTTCAGCGTTAGCATCAGTCCTTCCAAAGAAATCCCAGGACTGATCTCCTTCAGAATGGACTGGTTGGATCTCCTTGCAGTCCAAGGGACTCTTAAGAGTCTTCTCCAACACCACAGTTCAAAAGCATCAATTCTTCGACACTGAGGAAGGGACAACTATTGCTAGATCAAGCTTCTTCATGTGGCAACTCCAGACCTAATTCCATTCCCTCCTAATCATTCTGGCTAGTGAGCAGCTCTTCCTAGCATCTCTCCAAAATGCATCAACTTTCATGTATGTGCTGACTAAGTGCTCATTTGGGGATGATTCTGACAGCAAGGGAGAGAAGGAATGACTGGGCTAAGTTAGTGACTACCCCTTCCCAGAGGCCTGACAGTGAGGCAGCTCTGCTGAGATCAAAGCAGCCTCCTAGGCCCATCATTTGGGTTTTATCAGAACAAGATCCTTAAACCCAAGGGCTCCATGGATGCCACAGTGGTGATAATTTCAGAGAACCCAGTGAGGAAGTAAGAGAACTCAGGTTTACAAGTGCCTCAGAGTCACCAGGTGGTCCCTCCATAGTCATTTATGTTCATGATGCAAAGGTTTTTAAAAACAAGAGCACTCATAATACATGCTTTAGAGTTGTAAGTTACTGTGGGCTTTGTAAAGCATAGCCACATAAATCCTCTCCTGTTCTGCTCTGTTGTAGCAGAAATTTGATTACTTCTCCTCTATCAAATGGCAACAGAGGCCACTATCAAGTTCATCTTTAAGGAGGAAATTGGATCAGTCTTTGAAAAGATGGCTTCCTATGATGAGGGAGGCTTGGGCAGCTTGCTTGCCGTGGTGATGTCCATTGATCAGGGTGAGTAACCAGGTTTTTCATAAATCTCTCTCGGTACTGAAGCTAGAAGTAACTGCTCTTTTCTCTTCACTCTCACAGCACAATGATCACACCTTTATTTCACATTTATTCTCTTCCAGGTGCCTTTTTGATTAGCTCTTCTCACATCCCTACCCTCACTAGTAATTTGTGAACTTTTGAGCATTAAGAACCATTTTATTCCATTATTACTCCCTAAAGCACCCACGTGATGCCTTGCACATTTATGTCTGTTGAGGAGTGAATGTATATGAAAATGTTTTTATACAAAGCCTAAGAACATTAAAAAATGTGGAACTGTTTAGTCAGCCATAAAAAAGAACAAAGTACTGTTAACATAACACAACATGAATGAACCTTGAAAACATTATGTTAAGGGAAAAAAATCATTCACAAAAAAACACATATTGTATAATTCCATCTATATGAAATATCTAGAATAGACAAGTCTTTAGAGATAGAAAGCAAATTAGTGTTTGGTTAAGGTGGCAAGGGGAATGAATTGAGGGGAAATGGAAAGTGACCTAATGAGAACAGGGTTTCTTTGGGGATGACAAAAAATGTTCTAAAATTTCAAGAATGTTATGCAACTCTGTGCACTGAAAACTACTAAATTATATACTTTAAATAGATGAATTGTATGTTATGTTAATTATCTCAATAAAAATATATAACTATAAAATATGTGAAGATGTATGTCACTCAGTTGTGTTTGACTCTTTGCAACCCCATGATCTGTAACCCACCAGGCTCCCCTGTCCAGTGGAATTCTCCAGGCAAGAATACTGGAGTGGGTTGCCATGCCCTCCTCCAGGGGATCTTCCCAACCAAGGGACTGAACCCAGGTCTCCCACATTGCAGGCAGATTCTTTACCATCTGAGCCACCAGGGAAGTCTATAAAGTATGTGAAGATGTATGAATACCACACTCATAAAGGTGGAAGGTGTCTCTTCTAACTAGAAAATACCAAGAAAAAAATGAAATAAAAGCATATCATCTTGTTTATGGTATGAAGAAATAGTTCAATATCACCATCTATCTTGACCTAAAGATGATCATACTAAGTGAAGTTAGAGAAAGACGAATATCATATGATGTCACCTACATATAGAATCTAAGAAATGATACAAATGAACTTATTTACAAAACAAAAACAGACTCACAGACCTAGAAAACAAAGTTATAGTTACCAAAGGGGAAAAGGGGTTGGAGAGGAATAAATTAGAGTTTGGGATTGACAGATACAAACAACTAAATATAAAATAGATAAACAATAAAGTCCTACTGTATAAGATATTTAATATCATAATAAGCTATAATGGAAAAGAAAAAATATTCTCATCTATCTTTTTTGATAAGCATGTGCTTGGTGCATCTTAGTGGGCCTACATCAATATTTCCATCATTCTCATCAACAGAGAACAGACTTTTAATATTTTATAACAATTTTATGACCATCTCTTTTGAAAATTGCATGGATATTATGAAAGACTCATTATTTTAATAAGCTGGATTTATAGAAGACATTTCTAGTATCAAATGAAGAGGAGCCTCATCATACTTTCATTGTAAATGACTTTTCATATTGCCAACTCAATTATTATGGTTCTGAGACACTGAACCCAGAAAATCATTTCAGAGTCAAGAATGCTCGATTTGTAAGATGTGAAATGAATGAATGTCTTTGCTTTGAATTACTGTGAAAACCAAAGATAGACAACCCATTAACTTTTGGAGGGAAGAAGACTAGAGGCCAATGACATGAGACTAATTCTTCACCTCATGGTCAAGAAGCTCATTGTCTACGTAAAAAAAAAAACAACAAATCATGGCTTTCATATAAGGGACAATGCCACTCACTCTATAAGCAGAATAGAGGATGATTTGACTTCTTTGAGGTCATGGGGCCCTGAGTGCCTGCTGGTACAACCTGGACCCAGGAGAAAGAGTGCCTTTCCATGCACCTGGATCCTAGCAATGGTCATTCTAACTCAGTTAAGGCTGGGCCCCAGTCCTCCCATCCCCCTGTCCTGGAGTCAACTGATCTGCTTTCTGATTTTCAACGCACAGAAACAATCTCACCGGAGATTTACCTGGTGGTCCTGTGGTTAAGGATCTGCCTTGCAGTGCGGGGGATTCAGGTTCATCCCTGGTCAGGGAACTAAGATCCCATAAGCCACAGGGAAACTGAGCCCACACACCACAACTAGGGAGCCCATGTGCTGCAACAACAGAACCCACATGCAGCAACTAAGCCCCGACGCAGCCAAGTGGATAGATACCATCTCAAGACAATTTTTAAAAAGGAAAAAGAAATAATCTCACTCAATTAGTGTAATAGAAGAATCCCACCTGCTGTAAGGGACACAAGATTCTTTTAAAAACAATTTATTTCTTTACCTTTTGCTTCACTGGGTCTTCGTGTGCTGGCTTTCTCTAGTTTCGGTATGCAGGCTTCTTATTGTGCTGGCTTCTCTTGTTGCGGACCACAGGCGCTAGGCACGTTGAGTTTCAGGAGTCGCAACTTTCAAGCTCTAGAGCACGGGCTCAGTAGCTGTGGCGCATGGATCTGTTGCTCAGAGGCATGTGGAATCTTGCTGGACCAGGGATTGAACCCATGTCCCCTGCTCTGGCAGGCGGATTCTTATCCACTGTGCCACCAGGGAAGTCCAGGGGCACACATTTTGCTCAAAAGTATACACCTCTGGGAGAAATGGAGAGGGCAAAGCAGATGTCATTCCTCTTCATCTTTGGGAAGGGATGGGCCTTGAATAGAAAAAAAAAAGGGGGGGGGGACGATCATCCTCGATTGAGGGTTTGTTCCATGTGTAGCTTGCATTGGGTCATGCCCCCAAAGGAAGAAACAAGTTCATTACAGTGAGGAGTACCAGGCAAACTCCAAACCTTCAAAATTCATCTGAATCCCAGAACTACTTATTTCCCGCCCTGACAGTTTGAGGGTCCTTGAGACTCCACTTGCATCCTGTGAATTTCCTTCTTCTTGCCTTTCACTCTACATCTTCTCATGGCTTCTGTGCTGACACTTGCCAACCCAAGCCCCAGTTACTCCTCCTGGCTCCTAAGCATTTTCCTAACCATTCTGTGCTACATCTTCAGCTGAAAGGTGGGGAGAGGGCCCATCTGTCTCCAGGGTGTCTTTGTTCAGAGGCACAAAGCAGAGCCCAGGATCCTTGCCCCAGGCTCTTCCTGAAACCCTCAAGACAGAGAACCACAACCTCCACCAGTCTCTGCATTTTCCCTTAGACACCTAGTCTTAGTCCCTTGGGAAGCTCCAACATGACACGGTGCAAATGGCATTGCTTATTGCCAATGATGAATGTCCTCTCCCTGTGATGTCCTGTCTCTCAGGCTGTGCCCTGCTTCTCTTCCCTCAATGTGAACTCCTGATCCATCCATTCCTGTCCAGCCCATTAAGAGATGTTTGGTAATCTCCAGATTTGGGGTGTTATAGGCCTGATGATTGGAGAAGGCAATGGCACCTCACTCCAGTACTCTTGCCTGGAAAATCCCATTGACGGAGGAGCCTGGTAGGCTGCAGTCCATGGGATCGCGAAGAGTCGGACATGACTGAGCAACTTCACTTTCACTTTTCACTTTCATGCATTGGAGAAGGAAATGGCAACCCACTCCAGTGTTCTTGCCTGGAGAATCCCAGGGACGGGGGAGCCTGGTGGGCTGCCGTCTATGGGGTCACACAGAGTCGGACACGACTGAAGCGACTTAGCAGCAGCAGCAGCAGTCCTGATGATTGAGGGGTACAAATGTCAGGAGCCATTAACATGAAAAGGTGTATTGCACACACCCAAAACAGACCATTCCAAGTGGCCAGCTAACATGAGCTGAATGGGTCACTGCCAGCACGCAGGAGTGTAAGGGACCCAAGAAGAAAGATCTCAAGGCCTGACAAAGCCAAAAGGAGCTGCATTCAAAGAAGTCCATCCAGGTTCTGGGGTGGGGTTTCAAAAGCAGAGGTGAAAAGTCACAACTATGCCTGGGAGCCCAGAGGTACCTGTATTGAAAGGGCAGAGTATTAACCACTGGACTGCCAGGGAAGTCCCAATAAAAGCTTTAGAAAAGCTAAGAAGCCCTGGAGCTCAGGTTACTTGATTGAGGTGGCATAAGCCACACCACTTCTGTCACCCAGTGCCTTATGAGGGCCACTCCCCAGGTCATGAAGAACTCTTCCATAGCTGAGCCTTCAATGGCTATACAGTAAATACTTCTCCACGTGGATAAACCAAAGTGCTTCCATTATTTTCCTGCTATTGGGCATCCTAACTGCCTGCAGTTTTCCAAAAAGCTTTTTCCTTCTTTGTTAAATTAAAGCCAACCCTAGCAGCAGTATGGAGTTCATATTGGATGAGAGAGACAGACTCAAGACCAGTGTAGCCAGTTATGTGGTAATGGTTAAGAATGAGATCTTGACTCCAAGTGGAGGCAGAAGAAAGAGGGTAGAATAGACCAAAGCAGATTTGCAAGAGAAAAGACATTTGGGCTCTTTTGAAATATCTGTTTGAATCCACAACCATAGCTTCAACTTTTAGTTTCAAGTCATGGCAACTTAACCAAGACTAATTTGTTAACCTGCCTTCTTTTTTTAATTTTGCTTTTATTGGAGTATCAGTTCAGTTGCTCAGTCATGTCCGATGCTTTGCCAACCCATGCGCTGCAGCACGCTTTGGAGTAATTGATAAAACAGAAATAGATGTTTTTCTGGAACTCTCTTGCTTTCTCAATGATCCAACAGATGTTGGCCATGTGATCTCTGGTTCCTCTGCGTTTTCTAAAAACAGCTTGAACATCTGGAATTTCACGGTTCACATACTGTTGAAGCTTGGCTTGAAGAATTATGAGCATTACTTTGTTAGCCTGTGAGATGAGTGCAATTGTGCAGTAGTTTGAGCATTCTTTGGCATTACCTTTCTTTGGGACTGGAATGAAAACTGACCTTTTCCAGTCCTGTGGCCACTGCTGAGTTTTCCAAATTTGCTGACATATTGAGTGCAACACTTTCACAGCATCATCTTTTAGGATTTTAAATAGTTCAACTGGAAATTCCATCACCTCTACTAGCTTTGTTCGTAGCCATCCTTGCTAAGGCCCACTTGACTTCACATTCCAGGATGTCTGGCTCTAAGTGAGTGATCACACCATCATGATTATCTGGGTCATGAAGATCTTTTTTGTACAGTTCTTCTGTGTATTCTTGCCACCTCTTCTTAATATCTTCTGCTTCTGTTAGGTCCATAGCATTTCTGCCCTTTACTATGCCTATCTTTACATGAAATGTTCCCTTTGTATCTCTAATTTTCTTGAAGAGATTTCTAGTCTTTTCCATTCTTTTGTTTTCCTCTATTTCTTTGCATTGATCGCTGAGAAAGGCTTTCTTATCTCTCCTTGCTATTCTTTGGAACTCTGCATTCAGATGGGTATATCTTTCCTTTTCTCCTTTGCCTTTCACTTCCTTCTTTTCTCAGCTATTTGTAAGGCCTCCTCAGCAACCATTTTGCCTTTTTGCACTTCTTTTTCTCAGGGATGGTTTTGATCACTGCCTCTTGTACAATATTATGAACTTCTGTTCATAGTTCATCAGGCACTCTGTCTATCAGATCTAGTCCCTTGAATCTATTTCTCACTTCCACTGTATAATTGTAAGGCACTTGATTTAGGTCATCCCTGAATGTTCTAGTGGTTTTCCCTACTTTCTTCAATTTAAGTCTGAATTTGGCAATAAGGAGTTCATGATGTGAGCCACAGTCAGCTCCTGGTCTTGTTTTTGCTGACTGTATAGAGCGTCTCCATCTTTGGCTGCAAAGAATATAATCAATCTGATTTTGGTATTGACCATCTGGTGATGTCCATATGTAGAGTGTTCTCTTGTGTTGTTGGAAGAGGGTGTTTTCTATGACCAGTGTGTTCTCTTGGCAAAACTCTGTTAGCCTTTGCCCTGCTTCATTCTGTACTCCAAGGTCAAATTTACCTGTTAGTCCAGGTATCTCTTGACTTCCTACTTTTGCATTCCCGTCCCCTAAGATGAAAAGGACATCTTTTTTGGGTGTTAGTTCTAGAAGATCTTGTAGGTCTTTGTAGAACCATTCAATTTCAGCTTTTTCAGTGTTACTGGTTGGGGCATAGAATTGTATTACTGTGGTACTGAATGGTTTACCTTAGAAATGAATAGAGATCTTTCTGTCATTTTTGAAATTGCACCCAAGTACTGCATTTCGGACTCTTTTGTTGACTATGAGGGTTAGTCCATTTCTTCTAAGGGATTCTTGCCCACAGCAGTATATATAATGGTCATCTGAACTAAATTCACCCATTCCAGTCCATTTTAGTTCGCTGATTCCTGAAACGTCAGTGTTCACTCTTGCCATCTCCTGTTTGACCACTTCTAATTTGCCTTGATTCATGGTCCAAACATTCCAGATTCCTATGCAATGTTGCTCTTTACAGCATCGGACTTTACTTCCATCACCAGTCACATCTACAACTGGGCGTTGTTTTTGCTTTGACTCCGTCTCTTCATTCTTTCTGGAGTTATTTCTGCAGTCTTCTCCAGTAGCATAGTAGGGACCTATATTTGAGTATAGTTGATTTATAATGCTGTGCTTGTGTCAAGTGTACACAAAGTGATTTAGTTATACGTATATCCCTTCTTCCTTTTCTCAAATAGGCTTTTACACAATACTGAGTAGAGTTCCCTGTGCTATACAGTAGGTCCCCGTTGGTTATTTATCCTATATATAACTGAGTGTATATGTTCATCCCAAGTTCCTGAGTTATCCCTCCCCTCTAAAACCTGCTTTATTGAAACTTAACTGAGCAACCAGGTTTCTGGGCTATTGCTTCTTCTCCATTTTCCCCTTGAGCAAATGCTGACTGCTGTCAGTGGCTCACTGATTTTTTGGGGGTCCTCTGCCATTACGTATCTTCCTTGAGGACAAGTGGCAGGTTGCACACGTGTGCCAGAAGCCAAGGTTGACAAAAATGAAGCTCTCCCATTTTCCCAGAACTATTCACATCACTAAATGGAGAAAAACATTATCTTTACATTTTATGATTTTTCTCTATAGAAAGGCATTGCTCTTACCAAGAGAGAATCTACTAGCTCAGGCATCTAAATGTTTTCCTTAAGAGAATACCTTCAGGGACTTCCCTGGTGGTTCAGTGGTTGATGCTGAGCTTCCAATGCAGGGGGAGAGGGTTCAATCCCTGGTCCAGGAACTAAGATCACACATACCAAGCTGTGCAGCCAAACAAACAAACAAAGAGAATACGTTCAGATCTAAGAGTTGAGAGTCAAGATTCTGGATGTTGGGATAAATTTATTTGACTTTTTAGCAATACCAATGTTTTAAAATTCAAATTTAGAGATGCTGACTCCTGATGTTTTGGTTATATATAAGCATTCAAAGTAAAGATCCTTGCGAGAGCACCACATGTGATATTCACCACATCACTGCATTGGAAGCCTATGCGACATTCTGAAATGTGTCTTAACACCTTGCCAAGCAAATAACATGAGCCTCATAGTGAATTCAGAAATCTGCTCTGCTCTCTTACGGGTGCATGCTTCTGTCAAAACAGATTGCTTTTTTTCGAACATTCTAGAATTTGGTTGCTATCAGATTCTCTCTTAGCTCTTCAGCCTTGAGAACTTCCCTTAAAGAAGAAGCTGTATGCTGGAGAGAAACAATTCTTCCACTTAGTTTCTATGTTAACTGTACCACCTTTTTTCAGGAAAATTTGATAAAAATTGCTTGTCCCTGTTTTCAGGTGTTCGAGACAACAGATAATTCTCTCAGAGGGTGTGATGAATTCTAAAGAAATGTCCAGCTCCAAGAGTCTGTGCGTTTTGTTTTTTTTTTAATTTATGTATTGTTAATTGAAGAATAATTATTTTACAGTATTGTGTTTGTTTCTACCAAACATCAATATGAATCAGCCATAGGGTTAACCCACGTCCCCTGCCACTTGAACATCCCTCCCACCTCCCTCTCCAGAGTCTATGGTTTTTCAAATCTAAGTTCAAGTTGTTTTTAGAAATAGATTTCTCAACCGGTAACGAAAGTAAACTCTGAATCTTCCTTCTACAGCTGTCCTGTGTTCCCTGAGTTAGTCAAGGTCAAGGTCAGCTGTGAACTTGATACCAAAGCCACACTTAATACCTCAAGTCCAAGACAGTCACAGCAAAGCAGAAACTAGGAAGATTGCTGAAGCAGCATGGCAGAAACTAGAACCAGAGAAAGTGGTAATAAGCCTCTTGGCTAAGAAATAAGAAAAAGGGTATAAAAATCATGGGAGCAAGCTGTGTAATGAAATCCAAACACTTTATTTTGGCCAGTGAAGTAGAAACACAACACAATTTGAGGAAACATGAAATTCACTACATGGGCCCACAGAAAGCTATTGCCCAAGTGTCAGCAAATGTTGCCGTCTACACTGCCCGCATCACTGTGACCTGAGGTCCTTGTAACCCTCAGCAGAGAAGCCCTCTAGTTGTGACTGGTGTGAGCCTGCAAGGGGGAATCATTGGCCCTTGTTCATATTGTTCCCTTTACACAAGCTTCTTTCTTTCTTTCTTTCTTTTTTTTTTGAGAATTAAATGTCCACATTTAAAACAAAACAAAACAAAAAAAACTGCATTTCGGCTGTTACTTCCATCCAGGGTCTGCCTCTGAAGTAACACTTGGATAATTCTGAAACTTTTTTTTGTTTTAATTTTAATTGAAGGCTAATGACTTTACAATATTGTGGTGGGTTTTGCCATAAATTCACATGAATCAGCCATGAGTGCTCATGTGTTCCCCATCCTGACCCTCCCTCCCACCTCCCTCCCCATCCCATCCCTCAGGGTCATCCCAGTGCACCAGCCCTGAGCACGCTGTCTCATGCATCAAACCTGGACTGGCGATCTATTTCACATATGGTAATATACATGTTTCAGTACTATTCTCTCAAATCATCCCACCCTCTCCCTCTCCCACAGAGCCCAACAGTCTGTTCTTTACATCTGTGTCTCTTTTGTCTTGTGTACAGGGTCATCATTACCATCTTTCTAAATTCCATATATATGCATTAATATACTGTATTGGTGTTTTTCTTTCTGACTCACTTGGCTCTGTATAATAGGTTCTGGTTTCATCCACTTCATTAGAACTGATTCAAATGTATTCTTTTTAATGGCTGAGTAATACTCCATTGTGTATGTACCACCCACAGCTTTCTTATCCATTTGTCTGCCGATGGACATCTTCCCATGTCCTGGCTATTGTAAACAGTGCTGCAGTGAACATTGGGGTACACGTGTACCTTTCAATTCTGGTTTCCTCGGTGCCCTTTACACAAGCTTCTTTGAATTCCTTGACTCTACCAAGCCCAGTGCTGCAAAGCATTGGCCTGGTGTGAAGGACAATGACATGAGAGTTAGGAGTCTTGCTCCAGCCCTCCACATGCTAAAACATGGGGCAGGGGGTAATCAGAAACCTGTCTCATTGGCATTCTGGGCTTTGTTTTCCTCTTTGGTAAAATACAGGACTTGGTCTAGACTTGGTCTATAATTATTCCTTTCTTTCCCATGTAGACATCACTCTGAATTTAGAACTCAAGTTCAGGAAAACAAATGAGATTCTGAACTATTCCAAACAGCTCTCTGTTGGGTAAGAGAGAAGGACAGATACCCACATCCAGCCCAAAGCACACGCAGTTCACCTGGTGATGTGTTAAAGCCCATTCTGTCCCAATGGGCAGCCATGTGTCACCTACCTATAGGGTGATCAATCATCCTATTGTCATTTAGCCCTGGGGTTCCAAAGCCAGCTAAGCCTTCTTTAATCTGAACGTGCTAGCAATCTTAAAAATTAGGGACAAGAGACCTCATGTGCTTTCAGGACACATAACAGCTAGTAAGATCCCTAGGAAGTAGGTAAGAAACTCATATAGTGTTCCCTCCTGACCCAAGCAATTCATGATTCCCTAACATCACGTTGTTGTAAGCTGCAGGAAATGCGGACTAGGTCACTTAATAATGGGAGCTATCATTTACCAAGAGCTTCCTCGGGGCGCTTTATAGCAGCCCCTCGAGGCTGTACTGTTATCCTCAAAATAGGGATGAGGAAACTGAGTGCAGTAGGGGCCCAGCAACTTGCCTACGGTCACGTGACTGGAAATGTCAAAGCTGGGGTTCCAATCCAGTGAGACTCATACTGCAGTCCACATTTCAAAAAATAACAAAATCAAACCAAAAACTTTCATTTTGATATAATGTCAGACTGCAAGTTGCAAGAATGATAGAGCATTTCATATACCCTGCTCTCAGAAATCTCCAAATGCTAGCCTTTTACCGTAATTTGCTTTATCCTTCTCTTCCTGTGTGTATATGTATGTTTATATGTGTGTTAATATATAATGTACATATATGTGATATGTATAGACATCATTTTGGACCCATTTGAGAGTAGACTGAACACATGAAGCTTTTTTACCCTAAATACCTCAGTGTGTTTCTTAAAAACAAGGACATTCTCTTATGTAAACATGGTACAATTGTCACTGTACTATCAATTAACATTGAAACAATACTGTTTATCAGATTCTCAAATCTTATTTCAATTCTTGCAATTATGTCTGTTATAGAAAAAAATCTTGTGGTTCAGCATCAAATCTTTGATTACACATTGCATTCAATTGTCACATTACTTTAGCCACTTTTTTTTTTTTTTACTTTATTTTACTTTACAATACTGTATTGGTTTTGCCATACATCAACATGAATCTGCCACCTGGAACATTTCCAGTCTTTTTTTGTCTTTCATGATCTTGACATGGTTGAGCAGTATAAACCAGTTATTCTATATAATGTGGATCAATTTGGTTTATCTGAAATTTCCATATGTTTAGACTCAGATTATCTATTTGGGGCCAGACTACTGGAAAACTGATGCCTTTCTCTGTGCATTCAATCAGGAGACACATGATGTCAGTTGGTTCCATTATTGGCGATGTCAGTTGGTTGAGATGATATCTGCCAGCCCAAATATCCCTTTGTACTGACTCTTATGCAGACAAATCCCACATTCTTAACCACTCTGCTATAGAAATAACTGCTTTAGGCAACTGGCACTGTGGTAGCCATTGAGGATAAAAGTCTTGGAGGAATTGTCCTCACAGAAAGCCTACAAAGCTATTGGGAAGAATGGTGTATGATGCATTGCTTTAGCATCTGTCCGCGAATTGTTCTGTGAGTCACCCAAACAAATCAGAGTCAGAGGAATTCAGAAGTAGAAGTGACTTTGGAGGCCTTAGAGCTGCTCCAGTGAGGGAATTAAGAAGGATGAACTGGTTTGGCCTTTGGGCACTTCAGGGCCGTGCAGAGCCTTAACCAGGAGGTGGAAGGGATCAGAAAGAGTCTAGGCACTGATTTAAGAGGGCCAGAACACAGTATCATTCTCTCACACAAGCAGATTCTGGCAGCAATTCCGGGAAGCTGCTGGCAGGGCCGATTGGCTGGACTGAAAGAAGTTGGAATTCAAGACCTCCTGGGAATCAGAGGATGTGGCCATATGCAGGGGTAGGATGGCCAACCCAGAAGAGCTCTGAAGACCAGCTAAATCACTCTCTTGGTCCTTGGCTCTCGTTTCACCAGGAGCCTTGACATTCATGTTCTTGGAAAGTGTTCAGAGTATTTCCAGTGCCAAGACCAAGGATGTTTGGCCAGAGCAGAGGCTGTCTGTGGAGGAATAATGTGAGCTAAGGTAGGAGGGATAGATGGGCTTGGTTAGGAAACAGGTAATCAAGTGCTGCACTTAAGAATTGTTTGCACAGTCTTAACATAGAGTTCTATCCTGTGTATATACAACAGAGTGATGGAGTAAGAGGTTAAAATTATATATCTCATTTCACTGGCTACTTCTAAACTCAAATTAGAGTCTTTTCAGAACACCTGCTTCTACAGTAAGAATAGGAACTGGCACTTCTCTAAAGTACCCTTTGCTTCTAATCTGCCTCAGAATTAAAGTGCACTAATTAAATGGAGACTTCATTATATTCTGCTCTAATCTGCAACACAATCATAATGCAGTGATTACCTTGAATTATTATTGCACATACTTCCACCAACTTATTATTATATGTCTCTGTACTTTAATTATGTTTCAATGAATATAATTCCATACCCTTCAATACTTAAATAATATTCACTTTAAATATAACTGCATGCCGATAATTTGCTGTAAGTGTGAGTGCTTGCATTGCAAATAATGAAAATTAGTACCACTCCGGAGGCTGAAACAAACTCAGCTGTGCCTGAAAGAAAGCAGTTGGCATTTTAATAGAATTTTAAAACACTGAAATTTGTTACCAATTTATTTTTTCAAAAACACATTAAGAGGGTGATTTTTGGAGCCTTAACAACAACAACAAAATCTTTAAAAGGAAATAGCGATTCTCTAGAGGTTTTTGTTGCCTACAAATCACTTCACCAGAGAGTTTGATCCCAGTAGGAAGTCTACTTTTTTAAAAAGATTTTGCACTGAGATTTAGTATATATTTCTTTGTTTGTTCTGTATATATATATGTGGATATATGCGTATATATATATCCATATATACATATATCTCCATATATGATGTATATAGATATATATAGACCTATAAGACACACAGACATATATATATGCCCCCAACATTAGCTCTGAAGGAAATTCCCTAGGGAATTTGATGTGTCAAAGGCGAAATCTCAGAATCAAAAGTCACATAACTGGCATAAGTTCTTCTTACCCAGCAGAAGGGGTGATATTAACCTTACATTGTTTCTGGAAAGCAATCTTAGAAAATTGTATGCAGTCATACATGATATCCATGGGGATCAGTTCCAGGACTCTGCAGCAGATATCTAAATCCATGGATGCTTAAATCCCTCATATAAAATGGTACAGTACAGTTGTCCCTCTGTATCCACAGGATCCATATCCGCAAATTCAACCAACTACAAATCTGAAATTGGTTGAATCTGTGGATGTGGAACCTACAGATCCAGACGGCCAACTGCATTCTCTTATTTCTACTGGGATATGTCTCAGGGGAGACTTTGTCTTTGGAGATTTGGGACATTCAGTTATATTTACTAGTATAGTTACAATAGCTATAAGTGCTTTTGCTGTTGTTGTTGCTGTTCAGTTGCTAAGTCATTTCCAACTCTTTGCGACTCCATGGACATTGGTTGGCATTTATTTCAAACATATGATCAATAATAACTTGGACTGAAAAGTAACCACTTATGATAAATTAATTCATGATCTCATGCCATAGGACTATGCTCCCAAAGAACCAGAGAAATGGTAACCCTGTCCTTCCCTTATAGTCTCTGATTTTAAAAAATAGTATATGAGCTAGAGACCTCAGGAATAGGTTTGTTAACAGTAGGGAGAACTAAAACAGAATGAGATTTTGATCATCTTTGATAAGGAGAGAACAGTGAGTAGGTTTTATATACCTTCAGGGTACATAAATCCTACAAGTTCAATCTTGCTCCCCCATTGCAAACTATTCAAAACTCATTGTCCAGGCAGAATGTCTGCCATTATCACTGTTGGAAAGAATTCATGTTATTAAAATAACAGTTCTTCATGAAAAAAAAAAAAATAACAATTCTTCCTGAAAAATATATCTGCAAAATTGGCCATTCAACAAGTCTGCAGAATAAGTCAAACCATTAAATAAACTGGTTGTTAAAGTTTTATCTCAAAAGAAGGTAAATAAAAGGTGGGAAGAGATGCCAAACTGGGTGGTTATGTAAGAAGCAAAGAGAGTTAAATTTTTTTTAACTTTTGTGCTGAATCAGTAATTGTGGATCTGTTCCTTCATGGGTGCATTTGGCATAATAATGACTAAATCAACTCAATCAAATATTCTAATATTTAAACATATGTTCTATTTTTTAAAAAAGTATAATCCATTGTGATACAGTGAGTCAATCACCTAGAAACCATGTTCTGTGTATGGTTTTCTTTCCTTGAAAACTGATTAGTTACAGTTCCTTTTTTCATGGAAATGCTTCAGACTGATCTATTGGTTTATCAAGGTAATTTAGCCTATAATATTATTTGATACTGGATACAATTCATTACCTTAACTTTCACCTTAAGAAGAAAATACATAAAACCAGTAATCATGAATTAATGTGAAAATCAAAGGCAAAAATTACCACTTCTAGCATGACTATGTGAAGTGTTCCATAGACCCTTCCCCAGAGAAACTGGCAAAACTCATTTTTAAAAACACTTGTCCAGAGCCTCTGGAAACAGTTCGAAGGGCATACAGCAAATGAAGAGACATTTATTCAGAAAAATCAACTAAAACTTGGAAAGGACAGATAGAGTCTGTGGTACTTGGGCCAATAATCTGCTGTCTCTCTCCCCTTCTCCAGCTTAGCAAGATGGAAATTCCACCCCAGGCTGCTGTAGCTGAGTGTACAGGACTCTCCCCAGCTCCTAGTCCAAGGGCTAGTTAGCATCTGGGATCAGGCAGGATGTGAGAATTTCTTACCCTGTCCCCAGCTACCTGCTGCTGAGGCTAAGTTCTAGACAAGTACAGCGAGTTCAGTCCCTGAGTTGGGAAGATCCCCTGGAGTAGGAAATGGTGACCCACTCCAGTATTCTTGTCTGGAACAGAGCCTGGTGGGCTACAGTCCATGGGGTCACAAAGAGTCAGACACAACTTAGCGACTGAGCATGCAGGGACTTTCTTTTTTCATTAGCTCTCATTCATGAGATGGAAGTTCTATTATGGATGAAGCACTGTTGAGAATACTGGGGCCCCAGTTCCCCTTGCCCCAGCTTACACGGCAGAGGTTCCATGGGGGAGACATAAGCTGAGAAGTCCTGAGGCTTCTGCCCTCTTACACCAAATGCTCAGCTCCTAAAGTGGGGGTGTCACTCAAGGAGAAACACACCAGTGTTTCTACCCACAATTCCAGAGCCATGGCTCAGAAATTTTCCCTGGGGGGAGAGATAGCCTATTATACAGAGAGCTCTGAATCTCTCCCTAAAGGATTTGACTTCATTTGTGACTGAAATGTGGGAAGTTTAAGCCTAGGGCATTCTCAAATAGTGGAGGTTGTGGTGGAAGTTAATTGGAAGGAAATTGGTAGAGTCACTGAAGAGCTAGGCTAAACTGCAGTCTGGCTGATTTCCTAGAGACAACAGGGGAGGAGACAACTGGGAGGAGCCGTTCTAGGATGAGAACAAATCTCAAGCACTGACCTCAAGAAGTATACTTTGAAATGATGCATATTAATGGGATCAGTCTGTGGAGAAATTTTATACCCCAAGACATTGTTGAAAACAATAGAGTCAGCTAGTGAGGATTCCCTGGTGGTCCAGTGGTTAGGACTCCATGCTTCCACTGCAGGGGGCATGGGTTGCATCCCTGGTCAAAGAATTAAGATCCCACAAGCTGCATGGCACTGGTAATTAATGGAGCTTAACAGTTGGGAATAGTGAGGGAAAGAAACTGTCAAAGAGAGTCATGCCAACTACTGTCATCATAGGGTGACTTTGGGCATACCATTGGCTGCACTCCCTAAAGATCAACATCAGAGACTTCACATGACTGGGAGACAGGGAAAGGTGGAACAGAATAAACTTCACTAAAGTAATCCAGTCAGTCACTAAAAAAATAAACAAGCAAATACCAATAATAAGCAACAAGCTCCTGAGTTTGGGGCGGGAAGGTGGGAACCATATTTAAAGTGCTCAAAGAAAAAACTTTCAACCAATAATACTATATTTAGTAAAGCTAATTTTTTAAATAAAGGTGAAATAAAGACATTCCCTAAGTGGCTCAGACAGTAAAGAATCAGCCTACAATGCAAGAGGCATGGGTTCAATCCCTGGGTTGGGAAGACCCCTAGAGAAGGGAATGGCAACCCACTTCAGTGTTCTTGCCTGGACAATTCCATGGACAGAGGAGCCTGGTGGGCTATAGTCCATGGGGCCGCAAAGAGTTGGACATGACTGACTGACTAACACTTCACTTCACTTCACTTCACTTCACTTAGGTCGCTCAGTCGCGTCCGACTCTTTGCGACTCCATGAATCGCAGCACGCCAGGCCTCCCTGTCCATCACCACCTCCCGGAGTCTACCCAAACTCAAGTCCATTGAGTCGGTGATGCCATCCAGCCATCTCATCCTCTGCCATCCCCTTCTCCTCCTGCCCCCAATCCCTCCCAGCATCAGAGTCTTTTCCAATGAGTCAACTCTTTATGAGGTGGCCAAAGCACTGGAGTTTCAGCTTTAGCATCATTCCCTCCAAAGAACACCCAGGACTCATCTCCTTTAGGATGGACTGGTTGGACCTCCTTGCAGTCCAAGGGACTCTCAAAAGTCTTCTCCAACACCACAGTTCAAAAGCATCCATTCTTCAGTGCTCAGCTTTCTTCACAGTCCAACTCTCACATTCATACATGACTACTGGAAAAACCATAGCCTTGACTAGATGGACCTTTGTTGGCAAAGTAATACCTCTACTTTTGAATATGCTGTTTAGATTGGTCATAACTTTCCTCCCAAGGGGTAAGCGTCTTTTAATTTCATGGCTGCAATCACCATCTGCAGTGATTTGGGAGCCCCCAAAAATAAAGTCTGACACTGTTTCCACTGTTTCTCCATCTATTTCCCATGAAGTGATGGGACCAGATGCCATGATCTTCGTTTTCTGAATGTTGAGCTTTAAGCCAACTTTTCCACTCTCCTCTTTCACTTTCATCAAGAGGCTTTTTAGTTCCTCTTCACTTTCTGCCATAAGGGTGGTGGTGTCATCTGCATATCTGAGGTTATTGATTTCTCCCGGCATCTTGATTCCAGCTTATGCTTCCTCCAGCCCAGCGTTTCTCACGATGTACCCTGCATATAAGTTAAATAAACAGGGTGATAATATACAGCCTTGACATACTCCTTTTCCTATTTGGAACCAGTCTGTTGTTCCATATCCAGTTCTAACTGTTGCTTCCTGACCTGTATATAGGTTTCTCAAGAGGCAGTTAGGAATGAACAAAAACTGAGAAAATGTGTTGCGATCAGACCTGCCTTACAAGAAAAATCAAGAATGATCTCAAATCAGTAACCTTAGGGTCCATCTCAAGATACTGTGAAAAAGAAGAGCAAACTAAACCTAAAACAAACAGAAGGAAGGAAGCAATAAAGATTAGAGTGGAAATTAATGAGATTGTAAAAAGAAAAACAATAGCCAAAATCAATGAAACCAAAAGTTGGTTGTTTGAAAGATTAACAAATTTGACATATCTTTAGATAGACTGACCAAGAAAAAAATAAAGATGACTCAAATAGCTAGAATTAGAAATGAAAAAGGAGAAATTAATACCAACTTTACAGAGATAAGGATTTTAAAGAAATAAAAATAATTATATGCCAATAAATTAGATAACTTAGATGAAATGGAAAAATTCCTAGACTGACACAAACTACCCATATGGATTTAAGAAAAAAAGTATTCTCGGTAGGCCTATAACTAGCAAGGAGATTGAATCAGTTATCAAAAACTTGTCAACAAAGAGAAATCCAGAACCAAAAGCCTTCACTGATAATTTCTATCTAAGAACAATTAATACCAATCCTCAAGCTCTTTTAGGAAATGAAAAAAGAAGATACAATTCCTAACTCATTCTATGAGCCCAGAATTATCCCAACCCTGTAGTCAGATAAAGGGCTTCCCTTGTGGCTCAGATGGTAAAGAATCTGCCTGCAATGAGGGAGACCTGGGTTCGATCCCTAGGTTGGGAAGATCCCCTGGAGGAGGGCATGGCAACCCACTCCAGTGTTCTTGCCTGGAGAATCGCCATGGACAGAGGAGCCGGGCTGGCTACAGTCCATAGGGTCACAAAAAGCTGGACATGACTGAGCGACTAAGCACATAGCACATAGTCAGATAAAGACACTGCACGAAAAGAAAAATCACAGACGAATGTCTCTTATCAATAGTGATGCAAAACTTCTCAACAAACCAAACCTAGCAACATATAAAAAGAATTATACACCATGACTAAGCAGGATTTATCCCAAGAATACAAGGTTTAATGTCTAAAAACCCAATTAATGTAATAATACACCACATCAATAGAATAAAAAACAAAAGCCACATGATCATCTCCATAAACATAGAAAAGCTTTTGACAAAATCCAACACTCTTTCATGACCAAAAAGAGAAAAAAAACCCAAACATGGCACACTAGGAATAGAAGGGAGCTTTCTCAACTTGATAAAGGGCACAATAAAAAACCAACAGCAAATATCACATTTAATGGCAAAAGACCAGCTGCTTTCTTCCTAGGATTATGAATAAGAAAAGAATATTTGCTATAGCCACTTGTATTCAATGTTGTACTGGAGGTTCTAGCAAGGGAAGTTGTTGTACTTTATGTCGTTGTGGTCAGTGGAGTCCAACTCTTTGTGACTCCATGGAGTATACACCGCCAGTCTCCTCTGCCTGTGGGATTTCCCAGGCAGAATACTGGAGTGGGTTGAGTAAGGGTAGTTAGGCAACAAAAAGAAAGAAATGGCATCTAGACTGGAAAGGAAGATGTAAAACTATGTGCATTCACAGATAACATCTTTGATACGAAAATTCCTGAATAATCCACTAAAAAACTATTATAACTGAGTTCAGATAGATTGCAAAATATAAGATCAATTTACAAAAATCAAGTATATTACTACACTTGTAATGAATCATCAAAAGGTGAAATTAAGAAAACAATTCAATTGATAATACCATCAGAAAGAATAAAATACTGAAGTCAGAAAGAGAAAGACAAATGACCATATGATATCACTTATATGTGGAATCCAAACTAGGACACAGATGAACTTGTCTATGAAACAGAAACAGACATAGAGAACTTGCCAAGAGGTGGGGCAGAGGAAGTAGTGGGGAGGGATGGATTGGGAGTTTGGGGTGAGCAGATGAAAAGTATCCAATGTTCCCGCCTCCAGCGTTTATTCCTATCACTCATGCGGCCCTGTTAAAGAGACTGTGGCCGTGTTAAAGAGACAAACCAGCCTTCTGTCTGAAGTTTCTATTAAGTGCAACCACTGTCATTCAATGAGAGATATAGTCTAGAAAAGTTATAAACCAAACGTCAGGAAAGTGTGGACACAGAGTGATTTATATGACTTGGGGGGAAGGGAAGTGGGAAGAAAAAACTTCACAGAGGACATATTTGAACCTTTAAAAATTTTTTCTTTGGTTCAATGATTTGAGAACCATTTTTCTAATAATAAAAGTAATGCATGTCTAATGTTGGAAATTTGGAAAATACAGAAAAAAAAAGAGAAAATGTAAAAGACGATTAAAATGTAGACAGCTGAAAAAGTCAGGAAGTAACTTCTATAAGACTTTTTGTCCTGAAGTCTTGTAATCAATTTTCCCTACATTGACTGCATACAGTCACTCAAGCACAGACCTAAAATTCACTAACATATCAAAGTGAGTTGAATTCAAGAAGAGGTAAAACTTTAAGCTTTGGCTCCTGAGGGAATCACTTCTGAGTTTAGAACTTCTATCTCAGTTTTTCCCAAAGCGTAACACATAGACCCACCTGCATCAGAACTACCTGGGACAACTGTATGAAAATGCAGATTCCCGAGCTACCTGAAGACCTACTGAATGAGAAAATCCAAGATGAGGGCAGTAATCAGCATTTTAATACACCTTTTGGGTTATTCTTATCCACAGTAGAGTTTGGCAACCATTTTTTAAAAAGCTTTTTGGGGATTTCCTTAGTGGTCCAGTGGTTAAGAATCCACCTGCCAAGGCAGGGGACAATGGTTCAATCCCTGATCTGGGAAGACCCCACATGCCACATGCCAACTAAGCCCATGCACCACAACTACTGAGCTGGTGCGGTGCAACTACTGAAGCCCAAACGTTCTAGAGCCTGTGCTCTGCAACAAGAGAAGCCACCACAATGAGAAGCCCAAGCACCGCAAATAGAAAAAGCCCAGGTGCAGCAACCAAGATCCAGCACAGCCAAATATAAATAAATAAATAAAGTTTTAAAAGCTCTTGGGGATGATAGAAATGATGATTTGGTAATGTGAACATAGATACTTTAAAACACATTTGAAGAAATTGGAACACTTACTCTCAGCTGTGGGAATGTAAAATAGTGTAATCATTTGGAAAAATTCGTATGGCAGTTCTTCAAAAAAGTAAACATAGAATTACCCTATGATCCAAAAATTTCACTTCTGAAGATATGACCAAAAGAATTGAAAGCAGGGACTCAAAACCCATGTACACAGCAGCATTGTTCACAATACCCAACAGGTAAAAACAACCCAAGTATCCAGGTATCAACAGATGAATGGATAAACAAAATGTGGTATATATGTATAATGGAATATTATTCAGCCTTGAAAAGGAGTGAGGTTCTGACACATTACAATATGTGCAGACCTTAAAGACACTATGCTAAGTGAAATAAGTCAGTCATAAAAGGACAAATACTGTGTGCTTCTAACTATATGAGTTACCTAGAGTAGTCAAATTCATTGAGACAGAGAATACAGTGGCAGTTGCCAAAGGCTGGGAGACAGGGAATGGGAAGTTGATGTTTAGTGGGTATTGGAGAACATGGAAAAGTTCAGGAAGTGGATGGTGGTGATGTTTGCTTACCAATGTAAATATTCTTAGGGCCATACAACTGTATACTTAAAAATGAATAAAATGATACACTTGTGTTACATATATTTTCCCCAGTTCAACACACATCTGAGACCAGAGAGTCCTTTGCTTTATCTGAAGTAGAAATCCAAAAGGCTTTCACCAGGAGGCAACCACAGAAATATAGGCCAAGTTCAAGACCAAATGCAGAAGGTTATAATCATCTCACAAAATGTCCAGCCTTATCAGAGGACAAAGACTTCCAATTTGTTACTGGGTGTGATTTAAGCTGTGTTCCTTTGGGGCTTCCAGATCTGGTTAGTGAAAAGTCAGCATTGTCCCCGATTAGCCCAGCAAGATGAGAAATTACAGCCCTGAACTCAAAGCAGAAACAAAAGACCGCTCTTTTTCCCCGCAGGGTTTGAAAACCTTAGTTAACAGTTGTGTAAGGCTGAAACTACTTGCGTCTCCTACTAAAACCCTGGCTTTAGAGAGCCAACCTTGTTAGTTTAAAAAGTAATATTGGTTACTGCCAATCCATATTTTCTTTCTTCTTTGCTGTTGGGAAACTGACCAATTTTACTACACAAAAGGGGCAAATTCAAGTGGTTTACAGGCTATTTAGAGTAATTTTTTGACAAGTGCAGGCTGCTTTAAAAAAAAAAAAAACTTGGGAAGGCTGATGGCAGAATCAATATAGAATTTCTAAACTCAATAAACTGTAATACAATCTCACTAAGATAACTTTTTAAAAATATCTGAGTTATGGATTTCTAAAATGAGACATTTTTTTTCACAAGCAAGCAGTGAATAAATGACAAGATCGTGGGAGACATCCTTGAATGCAGCAATATGAATCTATTCTATTTTTAGGACCTGACCTTATTTTCAAGTTCAAGTATCTCTGCAAATTGGTTGAGCCATATTCCCTTTCTATCTGCTGGCCCTGGACAGACCAACCCCCTGAGGCTCATATAAGACTCTGACACGGGAAGTGTTCCCACTACATTGTTAAGCAAAACGAACGGATCCACAGTAGAAACAGACAACACAGTACATGCGAGTCAGGATTTTTTTAATGTGTTATATATACATAGAAAAATGACCAGAAGGAAATCTACCCAAATTTTAACGGTGCTTATCTCTAAGTTGGAGGCTTGTTGGTAAGGTTTATGTGTGAGTGCAAATTTAATTTTTTTTTTTAGTATTTCCCAAATGTTCTACAATGAGCATATAATGTTTTATAACCAAATAAAAAGAAATACATGTTATTTAAAATAGAAGGAAAATATTTGCCTTTGAATCCATTTTCTTTGGAGCTAGTGTCTTCCATTACTTGCCCACTCTTTACCTTTGGTCACTCTTGTTCCTGCCTTCGCAGTGGGCTACTATGCTGACCTTTGGACATGAATTTTGTCTTCTGTCTCTTGCTCACTCCCCTTGGTTGTGAACTATGATTCTCTGCATGTGCCTTAACTGCTGTTAGATTTCTGAGAGTCTGTCTCCCTGGTAACTGGACAGTTGGCCATGCACCTTCTTGGCCTTTGCTGTGGCTTTTCATGAGTGCATGAATAAAGCATAGGTTTGGGCTTTTTCTGTAAAAATACTGTAGATCCTTGTATTTCAGTGTATTAGTTTGTTCCAGTTGCTATAATGGAATACCATGGACTGAGTGGCCTAAAGAAGACAAATTTATTTTTTCATAGTTCTGAAGGCTAGAAGTCCTAAATCAAGGTGTCCACAGGACTAGCTTCCTCTGAGGCCTCTTTCCTTGGCTTGCAAACTGCCACCTTCTGTGTCCTCAAATGGCCTTTCCTCTGTGCATGTGCCCTGCCGTCTCTTCCTCTTCTTATAAAGACATCAGTCAGATTATATTAGCATTTATCCTAAGAGACCCTTTGGACTGTATGTAGCCCACCAGGCTCCTTTGTCCATGGGATTCTCCCTGTAAGAATACTGGAATGGATTGCCATTTTCCATCTCCAGGGAGTCTTCCTGACCCAGGAATTGAACCCTGTCTCCTGCATTGCAGGCAAATTCTTAACCACTGAGCCATCAGGGAAGTACCTTAAGGGCCAGTTTTAATCTTTAAAGGCATTATCTCCAAATACAATCACATTGTGAGGTCCTGGAAGTTAAGGCTTCAACATATGAATGGGGGTAGAGACACAAATTCTCGAAGCCAGGCTTCAGCAATACTTGAACCATGAACTTCCAGATGTTCAAGCTGGTTTTAGAAAAGACAGAGGAACCAGAGATCAAATTGCCAACATCCCCTGGATCATCGAAAAAGCAAGAGAGTTCCTGAAAAACATCTATTTCTGCTTTATTGACTATGCCAAAGCCTTTGACTGTGTGAATCACAATAAACTGTGGAAAATTCTGAAAGAGATAGGAATACCAGATCACCTGACCTGCCTCTTGAGAAATCTGTATGCAGGTCAGGAAGCAACACTTAGAACTGGACATGGAACAATAGACTGGTTCCAAATAGGAAAAGGAGTACATCAAGGCTGTATACTGTCACCCTGCTTATTTAACTTATATGCAAAGTACATCATGAGAAACGCTGGGCTGGAAGAAGCACAAGCTGGAATCAAGATTGCCGGGAGAAATATCAGTAACCTCAGATATGCAGATGACACCACCCTTATGGCAGAAAGTGAAGAGGAACTAAAAAGCCTCTTGATGAAAGCAAAAGAGGAGAGTGGAAAAGTTGGCTTAAAGCTCAACATTCAGAAAACGAAGATCATGGCATCTGGTCCCATCATTTCATGGCAAATAGATGGGGAAACAGTGGAAACAGTGTCAGACTTTATTTTGGGGCTCCCAAATCACTGCAGATGGTGATTGCAGCCATGAAATTAAAAGACACTTACTCCTTGGAAGGAAAGTTATGGCCAACCTAGATAGCATATTCAAAAGCAAAGATATTACTTTGCCAACAAAGGTCTGTCTAGTCAAGGCTATGGTTTTCCAGTGGTCATGTATGGATATGAGAGTTGGACTGTAAAGAAAGCTGAGCACCAAAGAATTAATGCTTTTGAACTATGGTATTGGAGAAGACTTTTGAGAGTCCCTTGGACTGCAAGGAGGTCCAACCAGTCTATCCTAAAGGAGATCAGTCCTGGATGTTCATTGGAAGGACTGATGCTAAAGCTGAAACTCCAATACTTTGGCCACCTCATGTGAAGAGTTGACTCATTGGAAAAGACTCTGATGCTGGGAGGGATTAGGGGCAGGAGGAGAAGGGGACGACAGAGGATGAGATGGCTGGATGGCATCACTGACTCAATGGACATGAGTTTGAGCAAACTCCGGGAATTGGTGATAGACAGGGAGGCCTGGTGTGCTTCGATTCATGCGGTCACAAAGAGTTGGACACGACTGAGCAACTGAACTGAACTGAGAACATCACAATCAAGGTTCTTAGTTGTGAACAAAGCTTACTCTAAAGGCTTCCCTGGTGGTCCAGTGACTAAGACACCACATTCCCAATGTAGTGGGCCCAGGTTCAATCCCTGGTTGGGGAACAAGGTGCCACGTGCCACAACTAAGACCCAACACAGCCAAATAGATAAATAAATTAAAAAACAAAAAACTCATTCTAGGTAGAGCAGAAGTGGGATTTATGAAAGGGTGCTAAATAATTCACAGAATCTCCTGGAAGACAGGAGAATCTGGCAGAGAGGCTTCACAGCCCAGATAAGACCCCAACCACATGTCAGAACTGCTCCTATGAAGATCCTACAGCCACCATCACTAAGCCAAGGAGGTTCCCACTAGGATTTCAGCCACCTCTGGCTTTGAAAAGTGAATGCCATTCAGCCATGGATTCCATGGGATGTTTGCCTCCTAATGTTATGGGCTTCTGAAGAGAAATTTCACCTCTATTGCTCTGTCTGGTCACAAAAAGCCTTGATCAAAGATTTGTGCCTTAGATACAAGACATACTGGGAAAATGAACCATTGTCTTTGACACTAGGGGACTTAGAGAGTCATGCGATTGGAAAATCCTAAATTCCTAAATAGGAAGGATTTCAAAAGATTCTTGGCAGCCAAAGGTAAGAAAAATAGCTATTACACTGAAGATAAATACATTTAGGAGCATGGTGAATTTCATTCTTGAATGGTTCCCACTCACTCTTTCCATCTTGAGTTTGATTTTCTTTTTTGTTGTTTGATTTTTATACAGTTCTAATTGTGGAAGTAATAATTATGGAATTAATTTTTCTCAAGGGAGAAAAATTTGAAAACTTAGAAGAACACAAAGAAAAAATTTTGAATACCTATAATCTTACCACCTAGAGATAATCACTGTTGCCATTTTGGTAAGTTCCCTTACATTCTTCTTTATATGTGTATATATATATATATATATATATACATACAAAAAAGACTCTAATATACATATGCTATTTTGTAGTATTCTGCTTTTACTTATCAATATATTATGAATGCTGGGTTTTCTGAGTCAGTTTCCCCCACAAATAACTTTACACTATGAAAGGGTCTACCTAATAGCTTTTAATTTAGCCTATATCAAGATCAGAAATTTTTTATTTACTTAGAGCTAATTTTTAATGTTGTTTAGTTGCTAAGTTGTGTCTGACTCTTTTGCGAACCCATGTATCTCTCCTCTATTTGTACATTTTGAGGGGAAAAAATCCAATATAACAAAACCAAAAAATATTTTGAGTTTTTCTTCTCTTGAAATGAAGATCCTCCATGACTTTATTGGCTGTTACTGTATTCACCCAAATTAATATGATGATGAGCATTTGTGTGTGTTGTGTGTTAGTCACTCAGTCGTGCCTGACTCTTTGTGACCCCATGGACTGCAATCCACCAGGTTCCTCTGTCCATGAGATTTTCCAGGCAAGGATACTGGAGTGGGTTGCCATTTCCTTCTCCAGGGTATTTTCCCAACCCAGGGATCGAACCTGGGTCTCCTGCACTGCAGGCAGATTCTTTACCGACTGAGCTACAAGGAGTTATAAATATTTTATTGGATTTTTTCTTTTTTTGGCCACACCATGCAGCATGCAGGATCTTAGTTCCCCAACCAGGGATGGAACCCATGCCCCCTGCTGTGGAAGCACAGAGTCTTAACCAGTGGACTGCCAAGGAAGTCCCCTTGGATTTTTAAACATTTTTTTATCCTATAACTGATAGATAAAATAATGTTTGTATTAACCAGAGAATATACAATCTCATTTAAAATCCTCTTGTCAGATGTCCCTACATCTACAGAGGATTTTCTATTATTTTATTCTTAGTGCTGCGATCCATGGGGTCGCAAAGAGTCAGACACGACTGAGCGACTGAACTGAACCGAAAGAGGTCACCAAGGGACCCAAGAAGGCACACAGATCTTTTCCCAGAAGGTTTGCCATTCTGTCAGGGTCTGAATCAAGCTCCAGGACTGGAGCAATACAAATTCATCCCTATCTTCACTCCAAAGTCCTTGACTAATTGATCTATTTTAGAACAATATCTGGGCTTGTCTGTCGTTCATCTCCAAGACTCCAAACTCCTATATTCACCTGCCAAACAGGAAAAGTCATTCACATACAAAGGTACCATGCTTTATAGTAGGTGCTATATAGTAACTCAAGGAAGCTGCTGATATCTGTGTTTGAAATCCCAATTTCATGACAAATCTTCAGTCTGATTTGTTGTTGTTTTCTTCTCTGTAATATGTGGAATAATGGGCTCTCAAAGATATCCCACCATTGAAACAAATATATGTGTAATGCTACATGGCCAAAGGGACTTTGTAGATGTGATTAAGTTTATGGACCTTAATATAGGGTGATTATTTTAGATTATCCATATGGGCTAAATCTGATCACATGAGTCCTTAAAAACAGAGAACTTCCTCTAACTCAAAGCAGAGGAGAGATGTGGCAGAAGGAAAAGTCAGAGAGAGCTGAAGCATAAGAAGGACTTGACATTGCTGTGGGAGGGTCACATGGAAAGCATGAGAAGGAATGTGGGCAGCCTCTAGGAGCAAAGACTACCCCTGACTGATAGCCAGTGAGGAAATGCGGACCTCAGTTTTACAATCACAAGGAACTAAATTTGGCCAGCCCTCTGGATGAACTTACCCATCTATTTGCCAAGAAGTGATGGGACCAGATGTCATGATCTTAGTTTTCTGAATGTTGGGTTTTAAACCAATTTTTTCACTCTCCTCTTTCACTTTCATCAGGAGGCTCTTTAGTTCTTCTTCACTTTCTGCCATAAGGGCGATGTCATCTGCATATCTGAGGTTATTGATGGGGAAACAGTGGAAACAGTGACAGACTTTATTTTGGGGGGCTCCAAAGTCACTACAGATGGTGACTGCAGTCGTGAAATTAAAAGTAGCTTGCTCCTTGGAAGAAAAGTTATGACCAACCTAGACAGCTTATTAAAAAGCAGAGACATTACTTTGCCAACAAAGTAGTCAAAGCTCTGGTTTTTCCAGTAGTCATGTATGGATGTGAGAGCTGGACTATAAAGAAAGTTGTGTGTGTGTTACTCAGTCGTGTCCAACTCTCTGCAACCCAATGGACTGTACTCTGCCAGACTCCTCTATCCATGGAATTCTCCAGGCAAGAATACTGAAGTGGGTTGCCATTTCCTTCTCCATGAATAAAGAAAACTGAGTGCCAAAGAATTGATGCATTTGAACTGTGGTGTTGGAGAAGATTCTCGAGAGTCCCTTGGACTGCAAGGAGATTCAACCAGTCCATCTTAAAGGAAATCAGACCTGAATATTTATTGGAAGGACTGATGCTGAAGCTGAAACTCCAATATTTTGCCCACCTGATTCGAAGAACTGACTCATTTGAAAAGCCCCTGATGCTGGGAAATATTGAGGGCGGGAGGCGAAGGGGACGACAGAGGATGAGATGGTTGGATGGCATCACCGACTCAACGGACATGAGTTTGAACAAACTCAGCAAGTTGGTGATAGGCAGGGAGTTCTGGAGTGCTGCACTCCATGGGGTCACAAAGAGTCGGACATGACTGAGTGACTGAAATGAACTGAACTAAACTGAACTGGATGAACTTGGAGAGGATTTTTCTTCCTGAAAGGTTGTGCCAACATCTTGATTTGGGCATTGTTAGACTCTAAGCAGAATACCCACCTAAGCTATACTGTACCCAGACCTCTGACCTACAGAACTGTGAACTAATAAATGAGGCTGGTTTCAAGGCACAAATCTGTGGTAATTTGCAATGACAGCCGGGGAAACTAATACATGGTCTGAAATCTAAATCCACTCTTGAGAGGTAAGATACATTTTAAAGGTTAATAATTAGGTTAAAAATAGAGCTTTGTTAACCTAGGAATATTAACACATGAATTATGATAACATTATGATTCATTCAGAAAACTTCAAAGCAATTATGGCATTACTACAAACCAGTCAAAATGGGGCTCGACGCTTTGTAAATCCCCTATTTGTTTCTAGGGATAACCCCTTCAGAGGGTTGTGGATATATTTATCATTTTTAAAAAAGAAAAAGGGACAAACATTCTTATAAAAATGAAAACAGATTCTAACTAAAGGACTCTATATGTTGTCTTCTCTGTATACGGAGGGGATACAAATGTGTGAAGCTATTTTTACATAATACCAATAGGTCGTCCTAAAAACACAGAGAAATTTAAAATTCCAATCTCATTATCCAAGGTAGCAGTTTTCCTACTTTCCATTCCAGTAAAGTCAGAAGCTATTGAAATGTAATTATAGCCAGGCAGAAATTAAGAGACAGAGTTGTTAAGAAGGGTCCCCAGAAACAAGAAGCAGCCACAGTTTTGCAGGCAGCCAATTTCAGGGTCAAAACATTGACTGTGTCTATCTTTTTAAATCATTATATTTTGCTTCAGGCTTTGATGTGGTCAGAGAAAAGAAGACACAGAGAAATACATCAGGGATGCCCTAATGATGTGCAAAGAGGGCTGTGATAGTCTGAACCCAACAGAGATGCTTCCTTGTTATTTCTAATAATTGTTTATCATCACTGGATGGTTGCCTGAGATCATTTAGGAAATAAAAACTTTTTAAACACTGACATACAGATGTAATTTTTGTGATCCATGTTATTTTTCAGATGTTCCAGGTGTCTGCATTAAGATCAAACACGTTTACTTTGGTTTTCACAATTTCTCAGGTAGACCGTAAGAAAGATGTGTTCAATTGTTTTATTTAAATGTTTACTGAAAAATACAGATGTCTTGATATCCCCTATCCCAGAAGCCACATTAGAATAAGCATATAAAGTATAATTGCAATTGAAACAGAACTATATTTATATTATTTACACCCAAGAGTATTCCCAATGAGAGTAAGACTAGACACATAGTTGGAACTTATTAAGTAGATTGTTTATTTAAAGTGTCAGGATAAATAACCATAGAATACCATTCCAGGTGAAATGAACACAGTCTTACTAAGATTATATGTGCAACAGCTACCTCTGTAATCAGATTTCTAAATTTTATTTGGAATAGTGAAGTTACCTTTGTTGCTTTTGTGCCAGATTTATAACTGTGCACAACTTTTAGTCTCCACTGCTACTCTCAGCAACTGTAATATATTAAGTAGCAGTTTCAAAGACATATTGCATTAAAAAGGAAAAATAGTCATTTTACTATGGAGAAATATGGGGGTTACTTCCTTAACCAAGTAATTCAAGTTAACTGCATCAGTAACGGGACAAGCTGACCTCCTGATCTTATGCACTGGAAAGCACACAGTGTCATTTCTCTGATGTTTCTACCAAACATGTACAACTTGAATCTACGCGTGAAGAAACATGCAAACCTAAATTGAGGGATATTCTACTAAACAACTGACCTGTTCTATTTTTTAAATGTCAATGTCATTATGACTGCTAAATGTGGAGTATGATCCTGGATTGGATCCTAGATCAAAGGGGGGGAAAGTTGCTAAAAAAAAAAACATTATTGGGACAACTGGCAAAATGTGAGGCCTGTGTACTAGCTCATAATATTGCAACAATATTATATTTTTTGAATGTGATTATTTTCATATAGTTATGAGAGAAAATGTCCATGTTCTTTTTTTTAATTGAAGTATAATCGGTTTACAATGTTTTGTTAATTTCTGCTATACAGCAAAGTGATTCAGTTATACATATATACATATTCTTTTTCACATTCTTTTTTATTATTGTTTATTACACAGTATTGAATATAGTTCTGTATGCTATACAGTAGGACCTTGTTGTTTATCTATCCTATATATACTAATTTCTATCTGTTAATCCCAAACTCCCAGTTCATTCCTCCTCATCCTTCTCCCTTTTGGCAATTGACAGTCTGTTCTCTATGTCTGTGAATCTGTTTCTGTTTTGTAGATAAGTTCATTTGTGTCATATTTTAGATTCCACATATAAATGATACCATATAGTAGTTGTCTTTTCCTTTCTGACTTACTTCATTAGAGTGACAATCTGTGGTTGTATCCATGTTGCTACAAATGGCATTGTTTCATTCTTTTTTATGGCTGAGTAGTATTCCATTGTCTGTACGGAATATATACAGATCTTTATCCATTCACCTGTTGATGGAAGAATGTCCCTCTTCTTAATAAATACACATTGAATTATTTAAGGGGAAAAGGGACACAAGTTCTGTGACTTATTCTCAGATGGTTTCAGTTCAGTCGCTCAGTCGTGTCCGACTCTCTGTGACCCCATGAACCACAGCACGCCAGGCCTCCTGGTCCATTACCAACTCCTGGAGTCCATCCAAACCCATGTCCATTGAGTCGGTGATGCCATCCAACCATCTCATCCTCCGTTGTCCACTTCTCCCCCTGCCCTCAATCTTTCCCAGCATCAGGGGCTTTTCAAATGAGTCAGCTCTTCTCATCAGGTGGCCAAAGTATTGGAGTTTCAGCTTCAACATTAGTCCTTCCAATGAACACCCAGGACTGATCTCCTTTAGGATGGACTGGTTGGATCTCCTTGCAGTCCAAGGGACTCTCAAGAGTCTTCTCCAACACCACAGTTCAAAAGCATTAGTTCTTTGGCGCTCAGCTTTCTTTATAGTCCAACTCTCACATCCATACATGACCACTGGAAAAACCATAGCCTTGACTAGATGGACCTTTGTTGGGAAAGTATTCTCTCTGTTTTTCAATATGCTATCTAGGTTGGTCATAACTTTCCTTCCAAGGAGTAAGCATCTTTTAATTTCATGTCTGCAATCACCATCTGCAGTGATTTTGGAGCCCAGAAAAAATAAAGTCAGCCACTGTTTCCACTGTTTCCCCATCTATTTGCCATGAAGTGATGGAACTGGATGCCATGATCTTCGTTTTCTGAATGTTGAGCTTTAAGCCAACTTTTTCACTCTCCTCTTTCACTTTTACCAAGAGGCTCTTTAGTTCTTCTTCACTTTCTACTATTTTCAGATGGTTTAGAAACTAATAATAATAATGAATACAATTAAATATATATGCAAAATATATCTTTATAAATATAAGTATATATATAAATATGTACAAATATTTACAGAGAGAGAAGAGAGACAGAGAAGGATAAAGTGATAAAGTGCTTGCAAAATGTTAACAACTGGTAAATCTGAGTGAAGGATGTACCAAAGACCTTCATATTATTTTGTTTTCTAGATGAGACTCATCTGTAAATGTTAATTATTTCAAAGTAAAAAGTTAAAATTAACAAATATATAATATATAATAAAGAAATAAATGTTAAAACTAATAAATATAATATAATAAAGAAATAAACCTAAAAAACATACTGCAATAGTGACAATAACTTTGGGGCCTTCCCTGGCAGTCCAGTGGTTAAGACACCAAGTTTCCACTGCAGGAAGCACAGGTTTGATCCCTGATTGGGAAATTAAGATCCTGCATGACATACGGCATGGTCAAAAAACAGGAAAAAAAAATAGTGACAATTCTGGGACTCCAACTACACATCCTGCCCCCAAATAAGCAAATGTTAATTCAGCTCAAACTGGTATGTAAGTCTTTTGGTTAAATTTGTTAATAAATATTTCACACCAAATTAACATTGATTCCTTATCACTGTCCTCCTTGTTTTCTTACCAATAAATATTCTGCAATGGGGTGTTACTAGAAGAAAACATCACATTGAGCTGAACGATGGATCTTCTGATTTTTACTTCCTCAAAGCAACCCAGAGGGTCTGAAATAGGAAGAGTTCAAATGCACCCAAGATATTTACATCCCTATTTCAGTGTTACTCTTAAGTCAACTCTGAGAAATAAGATGCATTCATGGAGATTTATACATGCCAAATCTCCAGAAATTAGCTTATACCAAACTTTTCAATAAGAAACTGGGTGACTCAACTCTCTTTTTTCACTACTGTTATTACAACTGCAGAAATATGACAATGTTAGCAGTATAAAATTAAATTCTGTTTATTTAGACAAGAGCAAAGGGACTGCCATTTCATTTTTCAACAATTCTGCTTTTAATAGTATATTTGAAAGTAGTCTCTCCCTAAAAAAGGAAAGCATGATATGTACATTTATCCAATTAAGAATGGAATTTTCTATTACAGAACCCATATCTCTATTGTTGTCAATGACTGTGCACGGTTTAGTTAGCATATTTTAGGTTGGAAAATAAAGTGTGTCAGAAAAATGCATTATACCTTAAGACTTTAATTTTCCCTCAACCTATTTATGACCAATACGGCTAGTTAATGAAAAAGAAAAGAAATAAAAATATAGGAAAGAATCCTATCCTTTCTCACTGCTTCATGCCCATAGCCATGGTCTTCCCAGGGATGAGTTATAATTGCCTCCTGGGATGGAAAAAGAAGACACACAAAATCCGGCGTTAATTATGAAGGGATTGCTAATCACCAAGACAACAACAACCACAGGACTAAACTACCAAATCCAGGGACCACAAGCAAATGAGTCAGCAGCAATTATTTAACAGTCAAAAAATTAGCTCAATGGGAGAAATTCTTTAGGGTCCCCTGATTGTAGAGGGTACTGAGCTCTCTTTAAAGCAGACCTGTGCAAAGTCTTCACATCTTTAGAAATCATCTTAAAGATCCAATACCAATGCCGTGTTTTGGTATCCATTTTTATTCAGCAGCATATCATTTTGCAAAATTTCGAACTTTCAGAAAAGTTGCAAGAATAGTAAAGTGAACACCCATATACTCTCCACCAAGACTCACCAAATGTGCCAAGTTTTCTTTCTCTCTCTCCCTCTCTCTCTCTTTTCTCTTCCCCTATGTACATTTCTTTTCTTTTCTTTCTTTTTCTTTCATATTTCTTTTTTGCTTTCCTTTGTTTTTCTTTTTCTGAACCATTTGAGAGTTCATTGCAGACATGACACTTCAATTCCAGTATTTCCATATGTATCTTTTAAAAATAAGGACATTCTGCTTATAAAATCACAGTATAGTTATCACATTTGCAAAATTAACATTAATGCAATACTATTGTCTAATATACAGTCCTCATTTAAATGTTCTCAACTTTCCCCAAAACCCAGTCTCTAATGAAGGATCACACACTACATGTCTCTTTAGTCTCCTTTAATCTAAAAAAGTTCTTAGTTGTTTTTCCTTGCATGTTCTTTGGTCTTTCATGATATTGACATTTACAAAAAAAGAAATCAGGCCAGTTGTTTGTAGCTTTGGCATAAATTTGGTGGGGGGAGGGGAGTGGTAAACTTGAGCCCCAAAGTAAATTTGAAATGGAATGGAATAATAACTTTATAGCTGGATTCAAAGTCCGCTTTGGCAGTGACTTGGAACACATTTCTTAATCTTCTCTGAACCTTGATTATCTGATCTGTTAAATGAGAATAATGATCCTCATTTTAAAAGGCAGTTGTGAGAATTATAACTGATGCAATCTTTCCAGAAAGCAATTTGAGAATCTGTCTCAAGAGTCTTAAACATACCTGTGTTCTTGGATCCAGTAATTCTATTTCTCCCAATTTATCCTTAGGAAATTATCAGAGGTAAGTGCACATACGGGCAGTGGTGATCATTACTGTGGATGTCAAGATAGCAGGTGGGTAAAACATGCTACATCCTTCATCTCCTTCCTCGTCATCCTCAGGCCCCTTCCCTTCATCACTCACAGCTAACATTTATTAACAGTTACCTTGTGTCCAGCACTATGCTGAGTTACAGGTTGCTGTGGCAAGCTTGAAAGTCATGCTTAGGAGGGGCACTTGGTAACATGGAAGAGAAGTAAGAATGTACCATTTATTGAGGAATCCAGACAAGTCTGTATATACAATGGGATTCCAACTTTGTTTTATGTTTATGGGATCATGTTTAAAGAGAAACCTAGAAAGAAGTACAATAAAATGTTTACACTAGGTGGTGAGTTTGGGGTAAGTTTTGTTTATAACAACAAAAACAAGGGAAATTCTTATACAAATTATGTACCAGTATGCAGTTCTACTCATGGTTATTTGGCAATAACTGGTGATAAGGCCCCTCATAGTGGAAAGGTGGACTTGAAAATTTAATCCTTGACAGATCAGCTACTTCCCAGCTTTATCTCTGTATAAAAGAGAAAAGATTTCAATGGATAGCTAGATATCTCTGTTACATCATACAATCTTTTTTAGTCTGATGCTAACATACACTACATTCCTTTTTCTTAGTCCTTGCTACCCCATTATCTTTTCCTAAACTTTTATTTTCAATTTTTCTGGCCTTGTGTATTGTTGGTAAACAGCACAAACCCAGAACTTCTTTTTCTATATTATTTATTTATTTACATTTTCTGGTTTTTATTTTGGTTGCACTGTGTCTTCATTGCTGAGCAGAGGCTACTCTTCCTTGCGGTGCATAGGCTTCTCCTTGTAGTGGCTTCTCTTGCTGCAGAGCACAGGCACACAAGTTGTGTGGTTCCCGGGATCTAGAGTGCAGGGGTTCAGTAGTTGTGGCACAGGGGCTTAGCTGCTCTGTGGCATGTGGAATATTCCTGGACCAGGGATCGAACCCATGTGCCCTGCATTGGCAGATGGATTCTTATCCTCCGTACCACAAGGGAAATCCCAAATCTGGATCTTTTTTCTTTAAACTGACAATCTCTGAAACTTACTTGATAAACGTATGTGTGTTAGTCGCTCAGTGGTGTCCGACTCTTTGCAACCCCATGGACTGTAGCTCTCTAGCTCCTATGTCCATAAAATTTGGCAAGCAAGAATACCAGAGTAGGTTGCCATTCCCTCTTCCCAACCCAGGGATCAAGTCTAAGTCTCCTACATTGTAGGCAGATTCTTTACCATCTGAGTCACCATGGAAGCTCTTGATAAACACAGTCCATTTATATTTACTGTGATTGCTGATGCCTCTGCAATTATTTCTGCCATCTTATTTATGCCTTCTGTTTTGTCCACTTTTCCTATGCTTTTCCCCCCTCCTTTCCTGTCTAATTTATGACTAAGCTTTTAAAATTTATTTTATTTCCTTTTTTGTTCTGGAATTATGCATATTATTCTTATGATTTCTATAGTTACCTGGAATGGTATTATATGGTTATTTATCCTAACACTTTAAATAAGCAATCTACTTAATATGTTCCAACTTTGTGTCTAGTCTTACTCTCATTGGGAATACTCTTGGGTGTAGATAATATAAATATAGTTCTGTTTCAACTGCAATTATACTTTATATGCTTATTCTAATGTGGCTTCTGGGATAGGGGATATCAAGACATTTGTATTTTTCAGTAAATATTTAAATAAAGCAGTTGAACACATCTTTCTTACTGTCTACCTGAGAAATCGTGAAAACCAAAGTAAACATGAGTTTGATCACAATGAAGACACCTGGAACATTTGAAAAATAACATGGATCACAGAAATATGCTTCTGTATGTCAGTGTTGAAAAAAATTTAATTCCTGTAGTTACCCATTCATGCATGCTAAGTCACCTCAATTGTGTCCAACTCTATGCGATCCCATGGACTGTAGCCTGCCAGGCTCCTCTGTCCATGGGATTCTCCAGGCAAGAATACAGAGTGAGTTGCCATGCTCTCCTCCAGGGGATCTTCCCGACCCAGGGATTGAACCTGCATCTCTTGCATTGGCAGGCAGGTTCTTTATCATTAGTGTGACCTGGGAAGCCCTTCTATAGTTATGCAACAACTCAAAATGTTAGCATACATGTATACTTAATCTAATATTATTCAATATTTCTTTATTCTTCATGAACAATACAAGGAATTTAGAATACTCTAAGTCCAATTAGATCAGCCATCTCGTGCTTCATATTATCAATTCATAACTTATTTTGTCCTACCTTAATTTTTATGATACAAATTGAACATTATTATTATTGACAGAGTTAATATGTGTTTGGATTCCCTTCTTCCATTTTTACCAGTTTATTTGTTTATCATTCATTCTTATATCTCATATCTTTATTATGGGATCTTTCTTCGTTAAGGAAGTATGGTGGCAAATTCTCAGTTTTTCTTTATCTGGAAATACCTTTACTTTCCCCTCACTCTTAAAAGATAATTCTCTAAAAAAAAACAAACAAAAAGTAAGTCTTAATTTTTAAAAAAAGAGTACAAGAAAAATATAAATATCAAGATCAAATTTCCTCCCCCTACTCTCTACCATCTGACTTCAGGCCAAGATATAACCACTGCTAACCGAAATCAGATCAATTATATTCTTTGCAGCCAAAGAAGGAGAAGCTCTATACAGTCAGCAAAAACAAGACTGGGAACTGACTATGGCTCAGATCATGAACCATTGCCAAATTCAGACTTAAATTGAAGAAAGTGGGGAAAACCACTAGACCATTCAAGTATGACCTAAATCAAATCCCTTATGACTATACAGTGGAGGTGAGAAATAGATTTAAGGGACTAGATCTGATAGACACAGTGCCTGATGAATTATGGACGGAGGTTTGTGACATTGTACTGGAGATAGGGATCAAGACTGTCCCCAAGAAAAAGAAATGCAAAAAGCCAAAATGGCTGTCTGAGGAGGCCTTACAAATAGCTGTGAAAAGAAGAGAAGCAAACAGCAAAGGAGAAAAGGAAAGATATTCCCATTTGAATACAAAGTTCCAAAAAATTGCAAGGAGAGATAAGAAAGCCTTCCTCAGAGATCAATGCAAAGAAAGAGAGGAAAACAGCACAATGGGAACACTAGAGATCTCTTCAAGAAAATTAGAGATACCAAGGGAACATTTCACACAAAGATGGGCTTGATAAAGGACAGAAATGGTATGGACCTAACAGAAGCAGAAGATATTAAGAAGAGGTGGCAAGAATACACAGAAGAACTGTACAACAAAGATCTTTACAACCCAGATAATCATGATGGTGTGATCACTCACCTAGAGCCAGACATCCTGAAGTCAAGTAAACCTTAGGAAGCATCACTACAAACAAAGTTAGTAAAGGTGATGGAATTCCAGTGGAGCTCTTTCAAATCCTGGAAGATGATGCTGTGAATGTGCTGCACTCAATACGTCAGCAAATTTGGAAAACTCAGCAGTGGCCTCAGGAGTGGAAAAGGTCAGTTTTCATTCCAATCCCAAAGAAAGGCAATGCCAAAGAATGCTCAAACCAGCACACAATTGCACTCATCTCACACGCTAGTAAAGTAATACTCAAAATACTCCAAGCCAGGCTTCAGCAATACGTGAACTGTGAACTTCCAGATGTTCAAGCTGGTTTTAGAAAAGGCAGAGGAACCAGAGATCAAATTGCCAATATCCGCTGGATCATGGGAAAAGCAAGAGAGTTCCAGAAAAACATCTATTTCTGCTTTATTGACTATGCCAAAGCCTTTGACTGTGTGGCCTCCCTGTCTATCACCAACTCCTGGAGTCCACCCAAACCCATGTCCATTGAGTCGGTGATGCCATCCAACCATCTCATCTCTGTCGTCCCCTTCTCCTCCTGCCCTCAATCTTTCCCAGCATCAGAGTCTTTTCCAATGAGTCAGCTCTTCTCATCAGGTGGCCAAAGTATTGGAGTTTCAGCTTCAACATCAGTCCTTCCAATGAACATCCAGGACTGATCTCCTTTAGGATGGACTGGTTGAACCTCCTTGCAGTCCAAGGGACTCTCAAGAATCTTCTCCAACACCACATTTCAAAAGCATCAGTTCTTTGGTGCTCAGCTTTCTTTATAGTCCAACTCTCACATCCATACATGACCACTGGAAAAACCATAGCTTTGACTAGATGGACCTTTGTTGGCAAAGTAACGTCTCTGCTTTTTAATATGCTGTGTAGCTTGGTCACAACTTTCCTTCCAAGGAGTAAGTGTCTTTTAATTTCATGTCTGCAGTCATCATCTGCAGTGATTTTGGAGCCCAGAAAAATAAAGTCTGACACTGTTTCCACTGTTTCCCCATCTATTTCCCATGAAGTGATGGGGCTGGATGCCATGATCTTCGTTTTCTGAATGTTGAGCTTTAAGCCAACCTTTTCACTCTCCTCTTTCACTTTCATCAAGAGGCTCTTTAGTTCTTCACTTTCTGCCATAAGGGTGGTGTCATCTGCATGTCTGAGGTTATTGATATTTCTCCTGGCAATCTTGATTCCAGCTTGCGCTTTCTCCAGCCCAGCATTTCTCATGATGTACTCTGCATAGAAGTTAAATAAGCAGGGTGACAGTATACAGCCTTGATGTACTCCTTTTCCTATTTGGAACCAGTCTGTAGTTCCATGTCCAGTTCTAACTGTTGCTTCCTGACCTGCATATAGGTTTCTCAAGAGGCAGGTCAGGTGGTCTGGTATTCCCATCTCTTTCAGAATTTTCCACAGTTTATTGTGATCCACACAGTCAAAGGCTTTGGCATAGTCAATAAAGCAGAAATAGATGTTTTTCAGGAACTCTCTTGCTTTTCCCATGATCCAGCGGATGTTGGCAATTTGATCTCTGGTTCCTCTGCCTTTTCTTAAACCAGCTTGAACATCAGGGAGTTCATGGTTCACGTATTGCTGAAGCCTGGCTTGGACAATTTTGAGCATTACTTCACTAGCATGTGAGATGAGTGCAATTGTGCGGTAGTTTGAGCATTCTTTGGCATTGCCTTTCTTTGGGATTGGAATGAAAACTGACCTTTTCCAGTCCTGTGGCCACTGCTGAATTTTCCAAATTTGCCGGCATGTTGAGTGCAGCACTTTCACAGCATCATCATTTAGGATTTGAAAGAGCTCCACTGGAATTCCATCACCTCCACTAGCTTTATTCGTAGTGATGCTTCCTAAGGCCCACTTGACTTCACACTCCAGGATGTCTGGCTCTAGGTGATTGACCACACCATCGTGATTATCTGGGTTGTGAACATCTTTTTGTACAGTTCTTCTGTGTATTCTTGCCACCTCTTCTTAATATCTTCTGCTTCTGTTTGGTCCTTACCATTTCTGTCCTTTCTTGAGCCCATGTACATGAAATGTTCCCTTGGTAACTCTAGTTTTCTTGAAGAGATCTCTAGTCTTTCCCATTCTGTTCTTTTCCTCTATTTCTTTGCATTGATCGCTGAGGAAGGCTTTCTTATCTCTCCTTGCTATTCTTTGGAACTCGGCATTCAGATGCCTATATCTTTCTTTTTCTCCTTTGCTGTTTGCTTCTCTTCTTTTCGCAGCTATTTGTAAGGCCTCCTCAGACAGCCATTTTGGCTTTTTGCATTTCTTTTTCTTGGGGACAGTCTTGATCCCTGTCTCCTGTACAATGTCATGAACCTCCATCCATTTGCTTCTATAAATAAAGCTGAAATAAACATTTCTTATACACATATCTTTGTGTATGAACTTGGCTTATTACATAGACTAAACTTAATGGAGGCAAACAGAAAGATTGTTTTGTTAAAAAAAAAAAATTCACCTCAGGATACAATTCTAGGTTGACAAATACTTTGTTTTCCCAGTTTAAAGATATAATCCACTATCTTCTGGCTTTATTTTTGATGTTGATGAATCTGTTGTCAATACAATTGCTTTTAATTTTTTTAGTAATCCTTTTTTTTCTTTCTTGCTAATTGCTTTAAGATTTTCCTCTTTGGTGTTCTGCAGTTTAAACTATAATACATCTAAGAATATATGATTTATTAGTGCTCTCAGAGCTCACTGAAATTCTCCCATCTAAAAATGTATGTCAATAATTTTAGAAAATTCTCCACCATTATGTCTTTGAGTATTATTCCCCCACCCCCCGCCCATTCTTTCTGTTTTCTCCTTCCTGATATTCATTTAAATATATGTTGAATCTCAATGTCTCTTATCCTTTCATATTTTCTGTCTCTATGTCTCTGAGTGCTGAATTCTGTGCACTTCTTTTCAGATTTTCCTTTCAGTTCATGCTTGTCTTATCTTCAGATCCGAGTTTATAATTTCAGTGATCATATTTTTCATTTCTAGAAGTGTTCTTTGGACCTTTTAAGAAAATCTGTTTGATTATTTTTTATGCAGTCTTATTCCTTGCTCATATTTGTAATTCCATCTCATTTCTTTTTACAATTTAACCAGCTGGTAATTTCCCATTGCTGTTGGAGAGATGATTGGATGACTATGAAATAAAGTTGGAAAGAAATTTGTCAGTGCATCTCTTTTAATGCCATTTCAGACCTACTGAATACACTGATGAAATTAAACTCAAAACAACTTTTTAAACATACCAGTTTGATAGTTTGTTCTTGGCACAACTAATACCTGAAATTCAGAAGGGTCCAGTTCTGCTGGTTTTTGTCTCTGCTAGTTAGTGGCTTATTTCTTCAAGTGTTTTCTAATTTTATATTGACTTCTTCTTAGAGGAAGTTCATCTGTGGATATCCTGAGGTGTCTGGCTTGAGGGGCAAATTCTTCCAGAGAGAATTTCCATTATCTTCTATCAAGCACCTCAGTCTCTTAAGAACCCAGGACAACTTTAAATTAAGTCCCTTGGACTTCATAGGTGATATAAATTTGAATTCTAACCACTTACAAAGGCAGGCTTATCATTTTTTAGGGGAGATATTTTTCTCCACTTAGAGAGGAAATTGAGACAGATAAGACTTGTTTTCTCCCTTTGCTGCTAACAGACTCATTTTCTGGCCTATCATTTAACTTGGCTGCTGTCCTTTAGAGGGTTCTGACTTCATGCGAAGTTGCAGTTCCAGCACATTCCTTGTGTGGACCCAGAACTCTGTGGCCTGTGGGTATTAAAAACCAGAATTCAGAGCTTCCTTGGTAGCTCAATGGTAAAGAATCTGCCTGCCAATGCAGAAGGCCGGTTCAGTGCCTGGGTCCGGGAAGATCCAACATGTTGCCAAGCAACTAAGCCCATAGCCACAACTATTGAAGCCCACATGCTCTAGAGCCCATGCTCCACAACAGGAGGAACCCGTGCAAGGAGAAACCCACGCTCTGCAACTAGAGAGGAGCCCCTGCTCACTGTAACTAGAGACAAGCCCTCACAGCAGTGAAGATCCAGCACAGCCTAAATAAATAAAATTGTTAAAAAAAAAAAAAAAAAGCGGGCAGGGGGGCGGATTTCTTGGGTGGTCCAATCGCTAAGATTCTGTGCTCCCAACGGAGGGGGCCTGGATTCCATCCCTGGTCAGGGAACTAGATCCCACATGCTGTATGTAACTAAGACTCAATGCAACCAAATAAAATAAATGAAATATATTTAAAAAAAAGAATTTGGAACTATATTCAATATCCTGTGATAAACCATAATGGCAAAGAATATTAATAAGGACATATATATATATATATATATATACGGAAAATCCCATGGACAGAAGAGCCTAGCGGGTCACAAAAAGTCAGACATGACTGAAGCGACAGAGCACAGCACAGCATAAATATATATACGGAATCACTTTGCTGTACAGCAAAAATTAAACACAACCTTGTGAATCAATTATATTTCAGTAAAAATTTTTTTAAATCCCCTCAGAGTTCTACATTCCTCTCAGTGGCAACCGCAAGTGATTTTGGGGCTTGCCTATCATTTGGTTTATGCTCTCTGTCTCTTTTTGGCACCCAGAGATTTTCTTTACTTTCTAGGGAGCTTGTATCTAAGATTTCTAGATCCTTTATCATAGAAAAGTTTATCAGACTATCCGGTCTTTCGTGTTATCTGAAGTAGAATACCCAGGCTCCTTTAATCTTTACAACAACCTTTGAAATTAAGCATTATTATTCTCATTTTATTATTGTGGAAATTGAGGCTCAGTATGGATATGTGACCATGTGAAGCCGCTCAGTCATGTCTGACTCTTTGCGACCCCATGGACTGTAACCTACCAGGCTCCTCTGTCCATGGGATTTTACAGGCAAGAGTACTGGAGTGGGCTGCCATTTCCTTCTCCAGGGAATCTTCCCAACCCAGGGATCGAACCTGGGTCTCCTGCACTGCAGGCAGAAGCTTTACCATCTGAGCCAGCAGGGAAGCCCAGATTGGATATAGAGTCTATCAAGAAGCAGAGTCTAGATTTGAACCCAGTACTGGCACCAAAGTTGATTGTTTAAATACTAAGGTATATTGCCTTTATTTTTCTGTGTACTTTCTCTTCTTTTAGAAAATGTTAATTTTGTCTATCCTCAGAAAAAAATAAAACTTTTAAAGAGACTGTAAATTGAAAAGAAAAAAAAAGATCCCTTGCTTATAACATGTATTTATTTGTTAAACCTGATAAGTTGGGCTATCAGAGCTCTAGAGCTAGGCCTAGGTCATTCATTGTATCTGTCAAGTACCATATGGAGAGAACTGAGTGTTTTCCTATGCATAAATGATAAATAATACCTGAGCCAGAGTATTATCATACCTTCCCTTCCCTTGATTTTGTTGTGCTTACCTTTTCCCTATGAGCCCATCGTTTTCTCCACCACGTTCTCCCCAGGCTGCTACTAGCTCTAAAGAGTAGTAATAAATAAGATTGTGTCCCTGCTACATTTTTGGCAGGCAGGAAAATCTTCTTGGACAACACAGTGGATATAGACCTTATCTGTCTAGGTTGTTGATTAGAAAAGCATGCTGAAGGACATGTAAGCCTTAATGGAGTCTGAATAGATTACATCTACTTCTTCCCCAGGATCAGCATGACATGGCACTCCGAGCAGAAAACAGAATCAGTCTGGCACACGGGCTCACCATGAGACGATAATGCTTGCCACACACTGAGGTTTGCTTTCCTAAGTGCTGGAAAATTGATTGGTTTATAATTCGTTCTGGTATTTTCCCAAGTATCTAAGTGTCTACAATTACCTGCCTTATATTTTTTTCCCCCATTTTAAAGCGCACATGCACACACACACACACACACGGTGGCTGTATGTGTGCTCACACACAATCTACCCTGTCTCAGGCAATAGAGATCCTCCTGGACTCTTGGAAATTCAGAGCACTGGAGGGTCTCTAATGAAATTCACCAGAACTTGAAGTTCCCTGAGATGAATATTATCAAACTTTGATAATTTTATTTTATGCTGGTCCTCACTCTAAGTTAACCTATTTAGAAGGAAATTGGGAAAGGGTGGGCTCATGTAAGAGTCTGTCTGAATAAATCTAGTCCAGAAAGTACTCATTCATGTGTGCATGCAGGCACTCACTCATTCCACACGTATTTGTTGAGCACCTATTGTGTGTCAGGCCCTGATTTATGTTGCAGTGGTAACCCTTTTAGACAAGTCTCTGTTCTCATGAAGTAAATGATCTAATGTGGCAATTAAATAAACAAATACACAATATCCGATGACTATAAATATTACAAAGTATTTAAAACAAATGATAAACACAGAGGGAATGAATTGAGGGTAGAATGCCACTTTAGAGTTTTTTAGAGATGTTGGCTAAGAAAGACTTCAGAATCTGCTGTCACTTTTTTTTTTTGGTTGTGCTGGGTCTTCACTGCTGCATGGTTTTTCTCTAGTTGTGGTTAGCGGGCACTACTCTTTAGTTGAGGTATGTGGGCTTCTCATTGCAGTGGCTTCTCTTTTTGTGGAGCACAGGCTCTGGGGCACAGCGGCTGTCCTCAATAGCTGTAGTGGACGGGCTTAGTTGCCCTGTGGCATGTGGGATCTTCTCAGACCAGGGATCGAACTCTTGTCTCCTGCATTGGCTGGCAGATTCTTTACCATTAAGCCACCAGGGAAGCCCTTTCTGCTATCTTCCAACCTCACTAGCTGCTTTTTCTCAGTCTTCTACAAAGATTTCCCTTCATCTTTCCAACCTCCAAATATTGGAATATCCCAGGGATTATCCTTGGGCTTCTTTTTGATCTACATTCACTACCTAGATCTCATTCAGCCCCTGGATTTTAAAAATATTCTATATTTTACCCTAAAATAAGCAAAGTATGTATAGAACATTAACATTTTTCTAAGAAATGGATAGGGTGGAAGACAAAAATGTAAGTGCTTTCAAGAACTGTGAAGGTCTGAGACTTATCCAACTTGCAAGCTATCAAGTTAAATTATCACAGTTTTTGTGTCTAGCAGAAGACACAAGGTTCATGGATCTTGTAATTCCATCTATTTCTTTCACAATAATTTAATTAATTTGACTATTAACTAATGTCACTCTAATTTCCTTGGGGGAGGGGATTGAATGACTGTTGAATAAAATTGGAAGGAAGACTTTTCAATGCATTTCTTTTGATATCAAACCTATTAATTAAATTGATAAAATTAAACTTAAAATAACTTTTTAAATATATTAATTTTGTAGTTTGAATTTGATACATCTAATATCTGAAATTCAGGAGTCTCAAATGTATCCAGAATCAGTCCTCTTGTCATTACCTTCTTGCTCCATGCCCATCCTTGTTTCCTTTGAACTAGTTTTTCAACAGCCTCCTATTTCCATCCTCGCATACCTATCATGAGACCATCTACACCACAGCCAGAATGATCCTTTTAAAGTGTGTACAATTATGTCCCTATAAGATCAAGGCACTTCTTTGCTCAAAATTCCCTGATCACAAGGGAGAAACAAAAGAGCAATAGCATTTTACTCATAGAAATAGCACTAATCAGAGTGTCGGCATTTGAGCTGGTTCTCCAAGCTTCAATTCCAAGACCTGAAAAGGATCATGTGATGCCTGCACATGCAGTGGGTTACATTATAGGAAAGGAACTCTCAGCTTTGGGAACCTGAATATTTTATACTGGGAGTAAACTGGCCAGTCCCATGCTCCCAAGGGAGACACTATTTCTATCTTCAAAGTCATTAGTGATACAAACATCTTTAAAAAGATAGTCTGGAACAAAAGCTATCAGTGAGTTCACAAGATGTACAGAAACATGAGAATCATAAAGAATTATCTCCCAACATGTTTTTGCTTGCACTTTTTGTAAACAAAAGGATAAGCAAAAACCTTTTTTTAACTGAAATATAGTTGATTTACAATATTGTCTTGGTTTCAGGTGTACAACCAAGTGATTCAGTTACCCTTTTTTTTTCCAGATTATTTTCCATTATAGGTTATTACAATGTATTGATAGTTTCTTGTGCTGTATAGTAAATCTTTGTGGCTTATCTATTTTTTATATAGTGGTTTGTATCTGTTAATCCCATACTCTTAATTTAGGCCTCCCCCTCTTTTCCACTTTGGTAACCATAAAGAAAGAAAGAAAGAAAGAAAATGAAGTCGCTCAGTCGTGTCCGACTCTTCTGTAGCTTATCAGGCTCCTCCGTCCATGGGATTCTCCAGGCAAGAATACTGGAGTGGGTTGCCATTTCCTTCTCCAGGAGATCTTCCCAACCCAGGGATTGAACACGGGTCTCCCGCATTGTAGGCAGAAGCTTTACCATCTAAGCCACTAAGGAAGTCCATAAGTTTGTTTTATTTAGTGTCCGTTTCTGTTTTGCATATAGATTCATTGTATTTTTTTAGATTCCACATATAAGTGATATCATATAACATTTATTTGTCTTTCTCTGTCTGACTTACTTCACTTAGTAGAATATTCTCTAAGGCCATCCATGTTCCTGCAAATAGCAATATTTCATTCTTTATTATACTGAGTAATATTCCATTGTGTATGTGCATATATACAAGATATACTTATATATAATTATATTTATACATATATCTCATATCTTCTTTATCCAGTCATCTGTTGATGAGCATTTGGGTTGTTTCCATGTCTTGGCCACTGTAAATAGTGTTTCTATGAACATCGGGGTGCTTGTATCTTTTTGAATTAGTGTTTTCAACTTTTCTGGATATATGCCCAGGAGTGGGATTGCTGGATTATAGGGTAGCTCTATTTTTAGGTTGTTGTTGTTTTTTGGTTTTTTTTTTTTTGAGAAACCTCCATATTGTTCTCCATAATGGCTGTACCAATTTACATTCCCACCAACAGTGTAGCAGGGCTCCTTTTTCTCCACTCCCACTCCAGCATTTATTGTTTCTAGACTTTTTGATGATAGCCATTCTGACTGGTGTGAGGTAAAACCACATTGTAGTTTTGATTTGCATTTCTCTGATAGTTAGACTGTTGAGCATCTTTTCAGGTGCCTGTTGGCCATCTGCATGTATTCTTTGGAGAAATGTCTATTTAAGTCTTCTGCCCAGTTTTTTGATTTAGCTGTTTGTTTTCTCAATATTGAGTTGTATGTGTTATTTGTATAGTTTGGATATTAACCCCTTGTTGATTGCATTGTTTGTAAATATTTTCTCCCAGTGGGTTGTCTTTTTATTTTTCTTTTTCTATACAAAAGCTTTAATTTTTATTAGATCTCATTTGTTTATTTTTGCTTTCATTTTTTTTGCCTCGGGAAATTGATCTCAGAAAATATTGCTACAACTGATATTTGAGAATGAAAAACATTTTTTAAAGTTACTAAGAAAAAGACAGAGGGAACAGGGTGGGAAGGAAAAGAATGGAAGCTAGATTTCTCTGAATATATCTTGTTTTTGTATATTTGATTTTGAAACCATCTCTTTTAACTAGAAAATGAAATCAAATTTTTAAAAAGCAATCTCTAAAAACCAAAAACTGCATGAAACAAATGAACCAAATTGTCTATCAAATAGGCAGAAAAACCACACAGAGAATAATTATTTCAAGTTACTATTTTTAAGTACAGTAATTTGTCTATATCTCTCCAGGGATATTCTCCTAAAGGCAAAAGCAAATCCAAAAACATCTTAACTCTTTTCAGTAATTGTGTTAGTGGTAGTGTTGGTGTTAGTATTCTGAGGCTGTTTCATGTAATATATTGATGAAATTGGGAACCAAAATTTTTAGTATGAGAGTATAGAGATACAGATTGAATATCAAGAGGTTAAATAAAACCCTGTAGTTCTGAATTTGAATTAAAAGTGTTATGTATGAATTCATGATGTATTTTATCTTTATAGAAAAAAAAAAAAACAAAACCACAACACATATCTATCCAAGCTCTGTCATTGAAAATTTCTAGAAACAATGACCTTTATTGGACCCTGTGGCAATTGAACTCTTCCTCTGCCAAAGCCTCCCTACTCTCCTTGCCTCCCATGGGTGTTGATCCCAAGGGCGATCCCTAATGAACAGCTTGCATTCTAATAAACAGCCATAGAAAATGCTCAGTCCTTAATATCGAATAGACCTTCCTTTTTTGAAATGTTCCCAAACAGATCCAACCAAAGACTCCTAAATGTAGGTACATATCAGTTAGAAAGCCTCCCCTTTCTTCCAAAACTCCCCTTCTTCTAAAGGGGGTCTTCCAGAACTCCCTCCATAATAGAATATGTATCAATCAGAGATGGTTTCAGCATTTCCTCTTTTTATGTCTTTAATACCCTTGAACCCAGGCTGAAATGAAAGCAGTAGCAGATGGGTTCCCTTGCCCCAGGTTTATGAATGAAAAGCTTGTGTTAATCTTCTCTTGAAGTTAGTTTTGCCTTTGACACATCTCAGAGTCAGCTTCCCAGGGAAACCAACAAGTGATTATTTATTTGCTTGTTGTCTGTCTCCCCCGACATTCCCTGGGAGTAATAGGGCTTTGTGGAGTCTCCTAGTTCTTCAACCAGCTAAAGCAGTGCCTCACACTGGAAGCTGCTCAATACCAATTATGCTGGATCCAAAAGTTAAATGACATTTAACTGAGACCTGAAAGACAAAGAGATAACCAGGCAAAGATCTTGTGAAAGAGCATTTGGGGTGTTGGGAACAGCAAGTAAAATTCCAGAGCTCTTTCCTTCCTGTTTTGGTCCCAGATCTTTACAACTACTATTAAGTATTTCAGAGAGTTAAAATATTTTTGTTTGTTTTTGGTGTTGATTTTGTTTCCTATTTCTTCTTCACTCCTGTTTCAGGATCACTTGATTTTTATAAATTTAGCCTCAGGAACATACAGACAAACGTATAACTAATCAATCTTAGACTTCTGATCATGAGCCCATACCAAACACAAGGTAATTTGACTCCATTATTTATACAAAACATTTGTTTGTGGGAGGATATGGTAGTTATTATGAACTTGACTTCAGGAAGTTTAGTATCTATCAGGAATCACTTATGATTACCCCAAGAAATAGACCAGAGTTGGAGTCCATGAGTCCATGGCCCCAAGGGCATTGGGGAGACTCTGGATCAGAATGGTCTGGGAAGAATTTTCTGCTTAAGTGTGTGACAGGCTCCTCCACTCTCCCCTCCAGTCATGCTCATTCTCTGTAGAGCCTGACCACGTATTTTGCTTTCTGCTTTAAAAACAAAATACTTTTTAAATGTCTTATTAAAGTAAAATTTGCACATGGTTTAAATATCAAATACTCTAGAAGGGTTTCTCTTACCTTTCCCCCTTATGAAGATAACTCTTTATCTTCTCAGACTTATCTCTGTATCTCTAAGCAATCTGCTTCTACCCCTCTTTACTGGAAAATAGGGTTAAAGATACTGAGCATGGCCCCGCCCATCAGAACACGACCCAGTTTCCCCCTCAGTCAGTCTCTTCCATCAGGAAGTTTCCATAAGCCTCTTATCCTTCTCCATCAGAGGACAGACAGACTGAAAACCACAATCACATAAAATTAACCAGTCTTATCACATGGACCACAGCCTTGTCTAACTCAAAGAAACTATGAGCCATACCCTGTATGGCCACCCAAGACAGACGGGTCATGGTGGAGAGTTCTGACAACGTGGTCCACTGAAGAAGGGAATGGCAAACCACTTCAGTATTCTTGCCTTGAGAACCCCATGAACTGTATGAAAAGGCAAAAAGATAGGACCCTGAAAGATGAACTCCTCAGGTCGGTAGGTACCCAATATGCTACTGGAGATCAGTGGAGAAATAACTCCAGAAAGAATGAGGAGACAGAGCTAAAGCAAAAACAACACCCAGCTGTGGATGTGATAGGTGATGGAAGTAAACTCCCATGCTACAAAGAGCAATATTGCATAGGAACCTGGAATGTTAGGTCCATCAATCAAGGCAAATTGGAAGTGGTCAAACAGGAGATGGCAAGAGTGAACCCTGACATTTTAGCAATCAGCAAACTAAAATGGGCTGGAATGGGTGAATTTAATTCAGATTACCATTATATCTACTACTGTGGGCAAGAATCCCTTAGAAGAAATGGAGTAGCCCTCAGAGTCAACAAAAGAGTCTGAAATGCAGTACTTGGATGCAATCTCAAAAATGACAGAGTGATCTCTGTTCATTTCCAAGGCAAACCATTCAATATCACAGTAATGCAAGTCTATGCCCCATCAGTAATGCTGAAGAAGCTGAAGTTGAATGGTTCTATGAAGACCTACAAGACCTTTTAGAACTAACACACAAAAAAGGTGTTCTTTTCATTATAGGGGACTGGAATGCATAAATAGGAAGTCAAGAAACACCTGGAGTAACAGGCAAATTTGGCCTTGGAGTACAGAATGAAGCAGGGCAAAGGCTATGACAGTTCTGCCAAGAGAACACACTGGTCATAGCAAACATCCTCTTCTAACAACACAAGAGAAGACTCTACACACGGACATCACCAGACAATCAATACCAAAACCAGATTGATTATATTCTTTGCAGCCAAAGATGGAGAAGCTCTATACAGTCAGCAAAAACAAGACCAGGAGTTGACTGTGGCTCAGATCAGAAACTGCTTATTGCCAAATTAGACTTAAATTGAAGAAAGTAGGGAAAACCACTAGACCATTCAGGGGTAACCTAAATCAAATCCCTTACAATTATACAGTGGAAGTGACAAATAGATTCAAGGGACTAGATCTGATAGAGTGCCTGATGAACTATGAACAGAAGTTCATAATACTGTACAGGAAGCAGTGATCAAATCATCCCCAAGAAAAAGAAATGAAAAAGGCAAAATGGCTGGGGAGGCCTTACAAATAGCTGAGAAAAGAAGGAAGTGAAAGGCAAAGGAGAAAAGGAAAGATATACCCATCTGAATGCAGAGTTCCAAAGAATAGCAAGAAGAGATGAGAAAGCCTTTCTCAGTGATCATTGTAAAGAAATAGAGGAAAATAATAGAATGGCAAAGACTAGCGATCTCTTCAAGAAAATTAGAGATACCAAGGGAACATTCCATGCAAAGATGGGCATAATAAAGGGCAGAAATGTTATGGACCTAACAGAAGCAGAAGATATTAAGAAGAGGTGGCAAGAATGCACAGAAGGACTGTACAAAAAAGATCTTCATGACCCAGATGACAACCATGGTGTGATCACTCACTTAGAGCCAGACATCCTGGAATTTGAAGTCAAGTGGGCCTGAGGAAGCATCACTACAAACAAAGTTAGTGGAGGTGATGGAATTCCAGTTGAGCTCTTTCAAATCCTAAAAGATGATGTTGTGAAAGTGCTGCACTCAATATGCCAGCAAATTTGGAAAACTCAGCAGTGGCCACAGGACTGGAAAAGGTCAGTTTTCATTCCAAAACCAAAGAAAAACAATGCCAAAGAATGCTCAAACTACCACACAATTGCACTCATCTCACACGCTAGCAAAGTAATGCTCAAAATTCTCTAAGCCAGCTTCAACAGTATGTAAATTGTGAACTTCCAGATGTTCAAGCTGGATTTAGAAAAGGCAGAGGAACCAGAGATCAAGTTGCCAGCATCCATTGGATCATCGAAAAAGCAAGAGAGTACCAGAAAACATCTACTTCTGCTTTATTGATTATGCCAAAGCCTTTGACTGTGTGGATCACAACAAACTGTGGAAAATTCTGAAAGAGATGGGAATCCCAGACCACCTGACCTGCCTCCTGAGAAATCTGTATGCAGGTTAAGAAGCAACAGTTAGAACTAGACATGGAACAACAGACTTGTTTCAAATTGGAAAAAGGAGTACATTAAGGCTGTATATTGTCACCTTGCTTATTTAATTTATATGCAGAGTACATCATGCAAAATGCTGGGGTGGATGAAGCACAGCTGGAATCAAGATTGCCGGGAGAAATATCAATAACCTCAGATATGCAGATGACACCACCCTTATGGCAGAAAGCGAAGAAGAACTAAAGAGTCTCTTGATGAACGTGAAAGAGGAGAGTGAAAACGTTGGCTTAAAGCTCAACATCAGGAAACTAAGATCATGGCATCCAGTCCCATCACTTCATGGCAAATAGATGGGGAAACAATGGAAACAGTAACAGGCTTTATTTTTGTGGGCTCCAAAATCCCTGAAGATGGTGACTGCAGCCAGTGACTGCAGCCATGAAATTAACAGACACTTGCTCCTTGGAAGAAAAGCTATGACCAACCTAGACAGCATATTAAAAAGCAGAAACATTACCTTGCCAACAAAGGTCTGTCTAGTCAAAGCTATGGTTTTTCCAGTACGGATGTGAGAGTTGGACTGTAAGAAAGCTGAGCACCAAAGAATTGATGCTCTGGACTGTGGTGTTGGAGAAGACTCTTGAGAGTCCCTTGGACTGCAAGGAGATCCAATCAGTCTATCCTAAAGGAAATCAGTCCTGAATATTCTTTGGAGGGACTGATGTTAAAGCTGAAACTCCAATAGTTTGGCCACCTGATGCAAAGAATGAGCTGGGAATGATCGAAGGCAGGAGGAAAAGGGGATGACAGAGGATGAGATGGTTGGATGACATCACCAACTCAATGGACATGAATTCGAATAAACTACGGGAGTTGGTGTTGGACAGGGAGACCCTGGTGTGCTGCAGTCCATGAGGTCACAAAGAGTTGGACACGACTGAGCGACTGAACTGAACTGAACTGAACTGCTCTTTATTTATCATTTTTAGATAATGTCTGTTCATTTCCTGGCAGGACAGTTGAGAATTCAGCTCGATTACACACACAAACCCCCCAACAACTCTTTCCCTTCAAATATGATTAGAATGTATTTTAGGTTCTTTCATAGATTTTCTTTGTATTTCTTTCCTTTACATGTTGTAAGCTTTTATGAAAAGACTGGTAATCCTTTATTATCATATGTAATAATGAGGAAAGGAAAACAGATTAAGGTCTATGTATACTTGGATAGGTCTACTGACTGGCTGAATTTCATCCACTTCAGGGTCAATAGGTTATTGTCTTAGGGACTCCAAGATGCTAGCAGTCATATCTTTGCACTTGGGAGTTAAAGCTTCTCCTGCCCTCACCTGATCATTTATTATTGACAGAGTGACTTGTCATTTTTTAATGGTTTGTTGTCTTTCTTATTACTATTGATTACTATTATTTAAACTTAATCTGGACATACTAGCTAATGTAGTAAGGCAAAAGGAACAAAGTAAATGAACAAAATTGAAATGAGAAGGTAAAATTATTATTTACATTTGCTACAATTATATACCTGGAAAATCAAAATGATCAACTGAAAAATCACTATGAAAATAATTCATTAAAATTTATAGATACAAAATTAATAAATAGAAATATATTCAAAGTTAACATATAGCCTTCATATACACAAACAGGGCTTCCCTGGTGGCTCAGATGGTAAAGAATCTGCCTGTAATGAGGGAGACCTGGGTTTGATCTCTGGGTCAGGAAGATCCCCTAGAGAAGGGAATGGCAACCCACTCCAGTATTCTTTCCTGGAAAATTCCATGGACAGAGGAGCCTGGTGGGCTACAGTGCATGGGGTCACAAAGAATCGGACATGACTGAGTGGCGAACATTTCCACTTCCACGTACACAAACTGAAGAGCTATTGGAAGAATACATCCCATTTACAAAAGCCACTAAAAGAAAATGGATAAAATACCTGGGAATATCTTAAGATACTTGCATGATCTATATGAAGAAAACTTTTAAAAACAAAAATACTATACAAACAGTTCATACAACTCAATATAAAAAAAATTAAAAAATAAGCAGAAGACCTAAATAGACATTTATCCAAGGAAGATATATAGATAGCCAATAGGCACATGAAAAGATGCTCAACACCCTAATTATTAGAGAAGTACAAATCAAAACTTGCAAAGAGGCATCACCTCACAGTGGTCAGAATGGTTAACATTAAAAACTCTAAAAATAATGAATGCTAAGGAGGGTGTGAAGAAAAGAGAACCCTCCTATGCTATAGGTGGGAATGTAAATTGGTGCAGCCACTATGGAGAACAGTATGGAGGTCCCTCTAAAAACTAACACTAGAGCTCCCATATAATCCATCAATCTCACTCCTGGGCTTATATCCAAAATAGTTTAAAACTCTAATTTGAAAATATACATGCACCCCACTGTTCATAGCAGCACTATTTACAATAGCCAAGACATGGGAACAACCTAAATGTCTAGAAATAGAGGATTAAATAAAGAAGATGTGTTACACACACACACACACATAAAACAATCAGATGTTATTCAGCCATAAAAAAGAATGAACTATTGCCATTTGTAGCAACATGGATGGACCTAAAGATGTTATATAATATTAAGTGAAGTCAGACAGAGAAAGATAAATAAATGTTATATGATATCACTTGTATGTGGAATCTGAATAATAATACAAATGAAGCTTTATAAAAAACAGAAACAGATTCACAGGTATAGAAAACAAACTTATGGCTACCAAAGGAGAAGGGGTGTGTGCGTTCTATGTCACTTCAGTCTGTCTGACTCTTTGTGATCCCATGAACCCACCAGGCTCTCTGTCTATTGGATTCTCCAGGCAAGAATGCTGGAGTGGGTTGCCATGCCCTTCTCCAGGGATCTTCCCAACCCAGGGATTGGAACTGTACCTCCTGCATCTCTTGTACTGCAGGCTGATTCTTTACTGCTGAGCCACCAGGGAAGCCCCAAGGCAAAGGGGGGGAGTGATAAATTAGGAGTGAGGGATTAACAGATACAAACTGTTATACATAAAATAGATAAGTGACAAAGATTTACTGTAAATGCAGGGAATTATATTCAATATCTTGTAAAAACCTATAATGGAAATAATCTGGAATATATATATATGTGAACCATTTTGCTATACACCTGAAAGTGATTGATTCACTAATATTGTTAATCAACTATACATCAATAAAAAAAGTGTAGAATGGCCTAAGTTGATTCAGAACACAGAACTGTAAAAAAAAATGATTGATATCAGTGATTAAAAATTAAATATTTCTCTATGGCAAATAGCCCCATAAGCAAAGTCAAAAGACAAACATCAGAATAGAACAGATGACTGCAATTCAAATGACATATATAAAGGACTTCTACAAATCAAAAATAATATACCATCAGCCAGAAAGAAAAGTTGTTGGAGTCTATCAGCAAGCAGTTCAGAGAAGGAAATGCAAATGGTTTCTAACTGTGGGGCAAAATGTTCAACCTTGCTCATAATAAAAGAAATAAATAATTAAAATTACCCTGAGAAATTCTTCATTTATCAGATTTACAAGCTCCAAAAACTTGATAATCCAGTAAATGGCAAAGATGTCAGGGAAAGACTCAAACATTGCTGATTGGGACTGCAAATCAGTAAGACCTCTGGGGAGGGTGAATGACAATGTCTGTCAAAACTGCAAAAGCACCCAAGAATTCTACTTCAAGGAATTTATCCTACAGATATACTCAATATACTCACAGGTGCACAAATAGGCATATGCAGCATTGCTTGTAACAGTGAAAGTTTGGAAGCAACCAAAATGTCCATCACTAGGTCACTACTGTGTGTATGTTATTCACTCAGTCGTGTCTGACTCTTCGCAACCACATGGACTGCAGCAAGCCAGCCTCCTCTGTCCATGGAGTTTTCCAGGCAAGAAAATGGGTTGCCATTCCCTTCTTCATGGGATCTTAACCCAGGGATCAAATCCGAGTCCCCCGCATTGCAGACAGCAGATTCTTTACCATCTGAGCCACCACAGAAGCCCTAGATCACTAGGTCAGTTCAGTTCAGTTGCTCAGTCCTGTCCAACTCTTTGTGACCCCATGGACTGCAGCACACCAGGCTTCCCTGTCCAACACCAACTCCTGGAGTTTACTCAAACTCATGTCCATGGAGTTGATGATGCCATCCAACCATCTCATCCTCTGTCATGCCCTTCTCCTTCTACCTTCAATCTTTCCCAGCATCAGGGTCTTTTCCAGTGAGTCAGTTCTTAGCGTCAGGTGGCCAAACTATTGGAATTTCAGCTTCAGCATCAGTCCTTTCAATGAATATTCAGGACTGATTTCCTTTAGGATGGACTGGTTGGATCTCCTTGCAGTCCAAGGGACTCTCAAGAGTCTTCTCCAACACCACAGTTCAAAAGCATCAATTCTTCAGTGATCAGTTTTCTTTACAGTCCAACTCTCACATCCATACATGACTACTGGAAAAACCAAAGCTTTGACTAGACGAACCTTTGTTGGCAAAGTAATGTCTCTGCTTTTTAATATGCTGTCTAGGTTGGTCATAGCTTTTCTTCCAAGGAGTAAGTGTCTTGTAATTTCATGGCTGCAGTCACCATCTCCAGTGATTTTGGAGACCAAAAAAATAGTGTGTCAGTATTTCTACTGTTTCCCCATCTATTTGCCATGAAGTGATGGGACTAGATGCCATGATCTTAGTTTTCTGAATGTTGAAAAAGCAAAAGAAAGTCCAAAAAACAAGAGAATTCCAGAAAAAAATCTATTTCTGCTTTATTGACTATGCCAAAGCCTTTGACTGTGTGGATCACCAAAAACTGTGAAAAATTTTCAAAGTGATAAGAATACCAGACAACCTGACCTGCCTCCTGAGAAATCTGTTTGCAGGTCAAGAAGCAACAGTTAGAACTGGACATGGAACAACAGACTGGTTCCAAATTGGGAAAGAAGTACATCAAGGCTGTATATTGTCACCCTGCTTATTTAACTTATATGCAGAGTACATCATGTGAAACACTGGGCTGGATGAAGCACAAGCTGGAATCAAGATTGCTGGAAGAATCAATAACTTCAGATATGCAGATGACACCACCCTTATGGCAGAAAGTGAAGAAGAACTAAAGAGCCTCTTGATGAAAGTGAAAGAGGAGAGTGAAAAAGCTGGCTTAAAACTCAACATTCAGAAAACTAAGATCACTAGAAAAGGTCAAATAAATTATGGTTCACTCAATAGAACACAATGCAGTCATTAAAATGAGTGTGGGATCTGTTTAGATACTAATATGGAGCTTCAAGATACATTAAGAAAAAAAAACCAAGGTACAGAACATTCAGTTCAGTTCAGTCACTCAGTCGTGTCCGACTCTTTGTGACCCCATTAGTCGCAGCACGCCAGGCCTCCCTGGCCATCACCAACTCCCAGAGTTCACTCAGACTCGCATCCATCGAGTCAGTGATGCCATCCAGCCAGCTCATCCTCTGTCATCCCCTTCTCCTCCTGCCCCCAATCCCTCCCAGCATCAGGGTCTTTTCCAATGAGTCAAATCTTCGCATGAGGTGGCCAAAGTACTGGAGTTTCAGCTTTAGCATCAGTCCTTCCAAAGAAATCCCAGGGCTGATCTCCCTCAGAATGGACTGGTTAGATCTCCTTACAGTCCAAGGGACTCTCAAGAGTCTTCTCCAACACCACAGTTCAAAAGCATCAATTCTTCGGCGCTCAGCCTTCTTCACAGTCCAACTCTCACATCCATACATGACTACTGGAAAAACCATAGCCTTGACTAGACGGACCTTAGTCGGCAAAGTAATGTCTCTGCTTTTGAATATACTGTCTAGGTTGGTCATAACTTTTCTTCCAAGGAGTAAGCGTCTTTTAATTTCTTGGCTGCAATCACCATCTGCAGTGATTTTGGAGCCCCCCCAAAATAAAGTCTGACACTGTTTCCACTGTTTCCCCATCTATTTCCCATGAAGTGATGGGACCAGATGCCATGATCTTCGTTTTCTGAATGTTGAGCTTTCATAAAATATAATATCATTTGTGGAAATGTATTTGTTTGCATATTAAAAAAAAATCTCTGGAGGAATATGTAAGCAATGGATACAGTGTGTTACTTCCAGGGAGAAGAACTAGGTCATTGGTTAGAAGGGAAACTTTCACTCTATTTATTTTTATACCTTTTGAATTTTGAATCACATCCTATGTACTGTCTATCAAAAAAATTGTTTAGATAGATTTTAATAAAATAGATGTGCCTCCAATCTGCCTATTTCTCCCCATCTCCATTGCCACTTCTGTTTTCTTAATGACTTAGTGGCTTAAATGGATTCTCCTACAAAAAATTTCCCCTAACTATTCTTAGTAGTTTCAGGTCTAAAGCTATGAAGGTAATGAATACTTTGTAATTATATGCTTCATTTTGTTTCATTCACTCATCGCGGACCACCTGTTTCCCTGCCCCATAAGGGCAGGAAATTCTTAATAACTGATTCATGACTGTAAACCCAGTACTTAGGCGATTGTCTGGCAAAATCAACATTTATCAAATGATTGAAAATTCACAAAGAATAAGATTGTCTCACACTGATATTCTTCCCAGCAAAGGCAGACACTATCACCCTCATTTTCTGGATGAGGAAATTTAAACTCAAAAAGGATTCATTTGAAGCCACACAGCTGGTAAAGTGGCAAAACTGACACTTCTGCTCTCAATCCAGGGTTTTTTACAACAGTGGGTCTATACTTTTCAGAATCTTAGGACCACTCTGCTGGAGACCCACCCTCACCCCCACTCCAAGGTACTCCAGGCTTTATCCACAAATACAGAGGTTCTTAACAGGGACTGCCATGGTAAGTTTTAGCAGGTCTATCGACCTTTCTTCATTGCATGGAGAATTTTACACGTAGGTTCATTTCTAGAGAGAAAGTCTCCAAGGTTTTCATCAGCTTCTCAAAGAGCCTATGACACACCTCCATTGAGTGAGTTCGCATGTCAGAGATTCATCCATCTTCAGTTCACCTTGCTGGACAGGAGGGTTGTAAAGGAATCTGAAGCACTGCCTTTGAAATTGAGACAGGAGGGAAGGTGGCAGGGCACAATCATTGAAAGAATGACACAGTCATTGAGGACACAACAAAAACTGGTTAGACTCTATTAGGCCCAAGATGGAAGCAAGATTCGACTTCTAGTTGAACTTGAGCCTCATTATACACTCATTGTAATATATTAGCATATACTGGATGACGCATCCACAGGTGCCATGACAGTTCCGAGGCTAACCATAAAAGGCCAAAAGGGAGCAGTGATTCAGTTCTTGGAAAACCGTGTCCCTTCACTTAACAGCCTCTGAAATTACCCAGCCCATAAAAACCAACCATCCTGGCCCCTGGAGGCCACTCTCACCTCCTAAGATGGCCTGCATTCTGCCTATGGAATGTATATCTCTCTAAATAAACCTGCTTTCATTCTGCTATGTGTCGCTCTTGAAATCTTTCCTGTGTGAAGCCAAGGAACCTCCCAGGCCCATCGCAGGAACTCACCTGAGACTTGGGACAGGACTGTCCTCTTGTGCCCCATTTTCCTGCAACAGAATCACTAGTGTAAGCCATGAAAATTGGCATTAATGAGAGCAGAAGAGCAGAATTGACAAAATCTGAACCTCTCATCCTCCCGACCACCTCAATACCACCTGCACTCTTATTCACATTTGCCCTCAAGAGAGACTAGAAAACATGTCCCTTTGCTTATTACCCTCTGAAACAATTAAGCATTTAAAAAAAAAAATCTGTAAAAACATTTTGTATCTCTTTTCTTCATTGTGATTTAGTCTACTAGGAAGTGCATCACAGGATCTGTAGATCAGTTCAAAATCCAGTTACAAGGCTTATATTGCAGGAAAGGAAACAACTTCCAAGGCTTGAGAGTGGGCTCTTGTCTAACATTGAATTGTCCGAGTACACACATGTGCTGACAAAGCAAGAGACTTTATTGGAAAGAGGCACCCTGGCGGAGAACAGTAAGGTAAGAGAACCCAGGAGAACCGCTCTGCCACGTGGCTCGCAGTCTCAGGTTTTACAGTGATGAGATTAGTTTCTGGGTTGTCTTTGGCCAATTGTTCTCACTCAGGGTCTGCAAGCATTTCTCAGCCAAGATGAATGCAGCAAGAAGAATTCTGGGAGGTTGGTAGGACATATGAAGGGGCATCTCTTCTCTGCTTTCGACCTTTCCCGAATTCTTTTAGTTAGCGGTAGCTTGTTAGTTCCACATTCCTTACCAGGAACTCCTGTTGTAAGATAACTCAGGCAAGTGGTTACTAACAGGCCTGGCAAGAGTGGGCGGTTTCAGTCAGTGGTTGCTTTAACACTTAGATCTTGTACAGTTGGCAGTCTGTCATATCCCTTGCTTTCACAAGCGCAAATTCAACCAGCTTTGATAGAAAATACTCCACACCCCCCAAATTCCAGAAAGTTTCAAAAAAGCACAGATAGAATTTTCCAGGCTCTGGCAACAATTTACATAGTATTTACACTGTATTTACAACTATTTACAAAACACTTACATTGTATTAGGTATTGTAAGTAACCTAGCAATGATTTAAAGTATATGGGAGGAGGTGTGTAGGTTATAAGAAACTTAATTATCCATGGATTTTTGATATGAGGGTATGGGTGGCCCTGGAACCAATTCCTGGAGGATACCTAGGAATGACTGTAACTTACTTCTTCAGGACAATTTCCTTATCTGCTTCAGGCTTTTGTGAGGAACAAATTAACAATTGTTCAATGTATTGTGAAGCATGATCAAAAATGCAGTCTCTAGCCTTGACGGAAAATCTACAAGACCATAGCTTATCTTCTTTAATATTCCCCCTCCTGCTCTTCCTCCCCTCTTTCCTCCCTCCCTCCCTCCCCCAACCCCAGGAAGAGATTCTAGGCTGATTTCTCTCCTGCATTACCAATATCTTCTTCTTTACCCTCAGGGTAAAACTGCTGCTCTGGAAATAAGATATTCTTGAGCTAGAAATAAACCTAGCTCCAGTGCTTATTTCCTGTGTAGCTTTGGGCAAGTCATATGCTATGTCTGAGGCCCAGTTTTCTCATCCATAAAACAGAAGTAATACTCAAATTTCAGGGTAGTGCCAGGCCCTTAAGCATTCAGTAATGGTGGTTATCATTATAGCTGTGTGCTGTTTCCAACCCAGGCCCTTGGCCAGATTCTCTTCTATGGAGCAGCCTGGAACTATGTCTGCACAGAGAAAAAATAAACAGAAGCAGGAACATGTAATGTAAATGGAATCATAACATTATGTAATCTTTTGTGTGAGACTTCTTTTATTCAGTATAATATTTTGAAATTCATCTATGTCTTAGGTACATCAGTAGTAGATATATTTTATTGTATGAATATACCACAGTTCAGCCTTTCTGCTCATACATATCTAAGCTATTTCCAGATTTTTGTCTATTACCAATACAGCTGTTAATTATATTCTAATATAAGTCTTTGAATGTGTGCTCTTTCTCTTGGGTAAATACCTAGGAGTGGAATTGCTAGGTCATAAAAAGGTACATTTTTAACTTCACCATTTCCCACTCCTATCAACAATATATGAGAGTTCCAGTTGCTCCACAGCCTCACCAACCAGAAGTGGGTGTTGTAATCCAATCATCATGTAGAAAGAAGGATTTGCTGAAATGAAAACTCCTCTTCCTTCTTGATGTCAGCTTCCTCATTAGATTTCTAAGGCCTCATGTGGCTCCCTAAGAACTCTTCAATCTCTTGCAAGTATCAAAGACAAGCAAACTCTACCCAGAGAGGAACTAACCTGAATGAGTTTGGATTTGTTGAAACTAAACAGAAAATGCATGTGCACAAAAACTGATCAGCCTCCTAAACATCATGAGAATTTCTGAGACTTGTTAACTGAAAACAAGTTGAAACTTGTGTTTTATTTGGTGGAAGTACTGAGGACTTAACCACAGGAGACAGTTTCTTAGATAACTCTGAGGGACTGTTTGGAGGAGGTAAGAGCCAAGATATGCAGCAGTTTGCAAAAACAAACCAGGTGGTTGAACACCAAATGATTTCTGCTAATTAAAGAAAAAACAAAAGTTTCAAGTTAGAGAATTTGGTGCTTTTCTGTGTATGGGCAGACACAAGAGTCTGGGCTCATTGAAATCATTCCTCTGATAAGCACCTAGGGCCAGTATCCTGTTTTTCTCAATCCAGAATCCCCTCAGGGTGCACAGGGGTGGTGCTAGGGGGGCACTGAAATGGCTGATGGCTTGATAGCCACAACATCCTTTGTTTACTGATATGGCAGGTAACCTCCACAGACTCAAGTTACTTAATTGGTCTATTTTAAACCTAATTTCCTGTATAAATATTTAAGTGCTATTCCTTCCAATAATCCAAGATTGACTAGATTTCTGGATAGTTAGCTAAACTATCCAAACTTCATCTGTTAACTAAATCCCACCTGATGAAGCCCTTTTCAGGTTTATTAAATTTATCGCAAGGGAGGAGTAGAAATTTCCATCACCAACAAGCTTAATTTTGGAAAGACCATCCAAGCCTCACAAAATTTTGTAGGAGGAAGGGGCCTTGAGGTTCACCTTGCCCAATGGATCTCAAACTCTAGTATGTCTACAAAACAGCTAGAATTGGCAGATTGGTCTGACTCAGAGACTGACTCTGTAGGTTGGGGGCCCAGGAAATTTTCATTTTCAGCAGGCAAGCGTCCACCTGATTCTCATGCCAGTTGTCTGAAGATCTCAGAACACACTTTGGGAAAAACTGATTTGATCTAAACATCTTCCCCCCAATGAAACAGTAGTTTATGACAGAATAGTTAAGAAGCACCACAAATTAAAAAAACAAAAACAAAAACTGATTTCCTTCATTTTTCTATTCTTATACTCTCCTAAGCCAAGCTACCTTAAAGGAGAAAAAGTTACAGTACATTTAAAAGTCTGTTTGTGAAGCTTCTCCCAATTGTAAATGTTCTCATTCTCAAGTTCTTAAAATTCACTATTTTTTGAATTTCATAGAGGGTTAATTTCCAAGAGTTAGTGATAGAAGTGCCAGAAATAAGCTCTGGCACTCAGGTTACACTGGGAGGGCAGGGTCTGGGACCCACACCAGAAGCCTCCTGGAATCTGGTCCTGCCTCAAGACTGATGCCCTGCACTAACGAGCAGACTGCTTTGTCATGTTCTTCATCTCAACAATGAATTATACTTTAATCTTCTTTAAAATTTCTCCTCCAGGAAATACAGTAATTTCAAATAAGATATAAAGCAAAGGTGAATCTGGTATCTAGGGTAAAATTTTCCTAACACATATTCCTATCCACTGAAAGCTTCCCTCTGCAATTAGGTTTCAGCTGAGCAATATATGGCAGGGAGGGCTCTGCGTTTGCCATCCTCAATTGCCCAAGGCCTGCTTAACTTAATGCTTCAGTTTTAAAATTATGATTGCTTTTAAATTCATAAGATAGTTACTAAATAGACCAAAGCTCTTTCAGTCATTCTATAGTATTTCACTAGGAAGAGTTGAAACTTTTTTAACAGTGTTGAATCATATTTGACTTAAAATATTTACCAGAAAGAGCATGTAAATGCCAGCATGTATAGGGGATGTGCTATTGTTTCCTTGTGAAAATTTGGAAGTGGATTCATTCTTGATTGTACCAATGACTGATAGTCTCCAGTAATGTCTGCAGTCACCGTGCAGCTGCTCCATTGTGTTAACAATGAAGTTGGCTCCATTTGCTTGCTTTATTCTGCTGCAGAACCTAAAATTTATTACATGATTATGCAGGTATTCCTCAAATGAAAGTTCCAAAAAAGTTTGCTGTAAATTTGGATGAAATGAATCTGACTTACCCATTGACTTCTATTATAGAATCAGAGATACATAGCCCAGGGATGGGAAAATTGGTCCTTGGATGTAATACATTTCTACTTAATAATGCATCAGCCTATAATGAGAGATATTCAAAGAGAAAACAATAACTCTCTAATAAAATATTAACAGTAATGCATTTGCACTGAATATGTCATATTATTTTTAAAACCACTGCAAGTAGAGCTATAAACACTGCCAAATTCCAGAAGCTTGACTGTCCCCTTCACTGTGGTTTCCAAGATGCAATCAGTTATTAAACTTCCACTGTTTACCAGCCTTGAACTGTGAAATACTTAATAACAAAATTTTATGTCTAAAGTAATTATTTTACCACTTTTGCCACATTCTGGGATGGAAAGGAATTAGTGTTCTTCTGCCTGGAAGAACAGGAGGTGACGGAGATGCATTCACTCACTCATTCATTCATTCATTTGATTGCCTGCTGCTGCTGCTGCTGCTGCTGCTGCTGCTGCTACTAAGTCACATCAGTTGTGTCCAACTCTGTGCGACACCATAGACGGCAGCCCAACAGACTCCTCTGCCTACTATGTCTCAAACATTCTGCTGGCAGCTGAGGTTATAAAAATAAAATATAAAGTTCCGATTTGGGGGGAGAACAGCAAGAAAGCAGGCAACTGTTTTCCAGAGTTCAGACAGAGTTAAGTACAAGATAGAATTATCCTAGCCCATTGGAACTGCCCTTAATATAGACCTTTGAAAAATGGTGTCACATTTGAATAGTTAATACAAGATCTCAAACTGGTGGCCTTATGGCTCAATCCAGTATGAATGTGAGTTTTATCTGGCCTACTTAGTTTACAAAAGAAAGAGCTAACATTGTAAATTGGAAGATTTCACATGCCAAAAAAATTAAAAATTCCATTTTCTGGACTGCAGATAGTTCAGTATGGCGGGGGGTGGGGATTGGAAAGTCTACAATGGAAAAGCAAGAGATGACTCAGAAAGAAGTCTAAACCAGTCCTCTTCAAGCAAAAAACTGTGTCTAACAGCCTTAAAGAACTGATTCTACATCAGCCCAAGTCTACTTCTTCATTTCAAACACCAAGACAAGCCCTATTTACTTGATTTGAGTTTCAGATAGGATTTCTGTATAAAATACAAGATACCTAGTTAAATTTGAATTCCAGATAAACAATGGATATGTTTTAAGTGTAATAGTTAGGACATACTTATACTAAAAAAACTTATTCATAAAAAATTATCTGAAATTCAAGTTTAACTGGATGTCCTCTACTTCTCTTCGCTAAATCTGGTGACATTTAATCTCTAACTTCTACCAGGGTGATTATTTCTATTTTTCCTAATTTACTTCTATTTCCTTATTAAAACACAGTTGTCAAATTATTCCTTTACAATAAAAGTGTCCTCTGAGACATCCCAAAATAAACCTTAATGTTCTAATAGAAAATTAACAATTCTCCTCGTATTGACTTGCTTCTCACCATATGTTGCCTTAGCCTTTGTTAGATGTCTTGACTCTCATCCATCTTGCATTCAACTTTGTGACATGTAGAAATTACCAAGGGAGTCTGTAAGCTATTGGTGACCTTCACGGAGAAGAAAGAAGTGGACAGGAGAGAACAAGAAATGAAGACACTAAAACAAAAGTCCAACTCTCTGAACTAGCCTCACACAGCCAGAGAAAGAACACCAACTCCTGAAGATTTAGGCATCTAAATAAAAAATTATACCTGTAATTAGCTGATAAATTTGAAGAATTTAGTAAAACATTATTTACATATTATTTACCCAAAATATGATTTAAGCTCAAATAATTTTTTCTTACAATTTGTCAAAATCCAACTAATTTAAGAATAGTTCCATATTCCACTATGGAGTTATCTTTAGGATATCTTGTTAAAGAAAAAGCAAGAAGTGATTAAAACAGAGGAATGTTTATTTATAGCTATATGGTTTTATTTTTAAAAAACCATGAAGCATACACCAAAAACTAGTTTTAAAAACTGATAACCTATAGAGAGAGGAGGGGCAATGATGAAAGCTAGATCTTTCTGAATGTATCTTGTTTCATAGATTAGACTTTGGGAACACAAATGATCTTACATTTTTAAAAATAAAATCAAGAAGAAAAAGAGGTACTCCTTAAATATTTTTTTTTAAAAAGAAATGAAGCAAATGAACTTGTGTGTGTGTGCTCAGTCAGGTCTGATTCTTTGTGACCCCATGTACTATAGCCTGCCAGGCTCCTCTGTCCATGGAATTTTCCAAGCAAGAATACTGGAATGGGTTGCCAGTTCCTATTCCAGGGGATCTTCCCACCCAGGGATTGAATCTGCATCTTTTGTGTCTCCTGCATTGGCAGGTGGATTCTTTACCACTGTGCCCCCTGGGAAACCCTAAATGAACTTGATGAGTCTCAAATTTCTGCCATAATCACTGAGAATTATTTCAAGTGTCTTTATTTTTTTTTTTATTTATTTATTTTTTTATTTTTATTTTTTAATTTTAAAATCTTTAATTCTTACATGCGTTCCCAAACATGACCCCCCTCCCGCCTCCCTCCCCACAACATCTCTCTGGGTCATCCCCATGCACCAGCCCTAAGCATGCTGCACCCTACGTCAGACATGGACTGGCGATTCAGTTCTTACATGATAGTATACATGTTAGAATTCCCATTCTCCCAAATCATCCCACCCTCTCCCTCTCCCTCTGAGTCCAAAAGTCCGTTATACACATCTGTGTCTTTATTCCTGTCTTGCATACAGGGTCGTCATTGCCATCTTCCTAAATTCCATATATATGTGTTAGTATACTGTATTGGTGTTTTTCTTTCTGGCTTACTTCACTCTGTATAATTGGCTCCAGTTTCATCCATCTCATCAGAACTGATTCAAATGAATTCTTTTTAACGGCTGAGTAATACTCCATTGTGTATATGTACCACAGCTTTCTTATCCATTCATCTGCTGATGGACATCTAGGTTGTTTCCATGTCCTGGCTATTATAAACAGTGCTGCGATGAACATTGGGGTACATGTGTCTCTTTCAATTCTGGTTTCCTCGGTGTGTATGCCCAGCAGTGGGATTGCTGGGTCATAAGGTAGTTCTATTTGCAATTTTTTAAGGAATCTCCACACTGTTCTCCATAGTGGTTGTACTAGTTTGCATTCCCACCAACAGTGTAGGAGGGTTCCCTTTTCTCCACACCCTCTCCAGCATTTATTGCTTGCAGATTTTTGGATCGCAGCCATTCTGACTGGTGTGAAGTGGTACCTCATTGTGGTTTTGATTTGCATTTCTCTAATAATGAGTGATGTTGAGCATCTTTTCATGTGTTTGTTAGCCATCCGTATGTCTTCTTTGGAGAAATGTCTATTTAGTTCTTTGGCCCATTTTTTGATTGGGTCGTTTATTTTTCTGGAATTGAGCTGCATAAGTTGCTTGTATATTTTTGAGATTAGTTGTTTGTCAGTTGCTTCATTTGCTATTATTTTCTCCCATTCAGAAGTACACAAAAATAAACTCAAAATGGTTTAAAGATCTAAATGTAAGATCAGAAACTATAAAACTCCTAGAGGAGAATATAGGCAAAACACTCTCAGAAATAAATCACAGCAGGATCCTCTATGATCCACCTCCCAGAATTCTGGAAATAAAAGCAAAAATAAACAAATGGGATCTAATTAAAATTAAAAGCTTCTGCACAACAAAGGAAACTATAAGCAAGGTGAAAAGACAGCCTTCTGAATCAAGTGTCTTTAAAACAATATGTTTGAGGTGGGACTTGTGGATTGACAGAGTGAAGGCCTCTGTACTTCCTAAGAAGGAAGTATAATTTAAAAAAAAAAAAAGCAACAATTGTCAAAAGAAACTTTTTTCAGAACTCCGGAAACTAACCAAAGGCTTACAACAATCTGAATTGTATTATTCAAGATAAACTACAACCTAGACAGCATATTAAAAACCAGAGACATTACTTTGTCAACAAAGGTCCATCTAGTCAAGGCTATGGTTTTCCAGTGGTCATGTATGGATGTGAGAGTTGGACTATAAAGAAAGCTGAGCACTGCAGAACTGATGCTTTTGAACTGTGGTGTTGGAGAAGACTCTTGAGAGTCCCTTGGACTGCAAGGAGATCCAACCAGTCCATCCTAAAGGAGATCAGTCCTGGGTGTTCATTGGAAGGACTGATGTTTTAGCTGAAACTCCAATACTTTAGCCACCTGATGCGAAGAACTGACTCATTGGAAAAGACCCTGATGCTGGGAAAGATTGAGGGCAGGAGGAGAAGAGGACGACAGAGGATGAGATGGTTGGATGGCATCACCGACTCGATGGACATGGGTTTGGGTGGACTCCAGGAGTCGGTGATGGACAGGGAGGCCTGGCGTGCTGTGGTTCATGGGGTCACAAAGAGTCGGACACAACTGAGAGACTGAACTGAACTAAACCTTAGTAAATACAGTGAGTTTGCAACAATTTAACTTGTCCTGTTTCCATATACCTCATCCCAGCATCTATGGAAAACTCCACCCATCAACAGTAAAATTCATATTCTTCTCAAGTGCACATGGAACTTTCTATAGGGTAGACTTTATGTTAGGCCATATTACAAATCTCAGTACATAAAAAGGAGTGAAATCAAGCAAAGCATGTTCTCTAACCACAGTGGAATGAAGTTAGAAATCAATAGCAGAAGAAAATTTGGAAATTCACAAAATATGTTGTTTATTCACAAATTAAACAACTCTTAAATAACCAATGAGTCAAAGAAGAAATTAGAAAATACTTTGATTAAAAAATGCTTTGACATGAATGAAAACAAAAACACTACATACTAAAAATCATTGGAAGCAGTTAAGCATTGCTTAGGAAGAAATCTATAGCAGTAAATATCCACCTTAGAAAAGAAGAAATATTTCAGATCAATAACTATACCTTCCACCATAAGATAGTTAAGACGGAAGAGCAAACTAAACCAAAGCAAGCAGGATGGAAACAGGAAAGGTTAAAGAAGAAATAAATGAAATAGAGAATAGAAAAACACTGGAGAAAAATCAATTATACCAAAAATCGGTTGTTTGAAAAGATGAGCAAAATTGGTAAACCTTTAACTAGACTGACAAAGAAAGATAAAAATTACGAAAATCAGGAATGAACGAGGGACCATCACTACCAATCTTATAAAAATAAAATGAATGATAAGAGAATACTATAATTATATGGCAACAGATTAGATATCTTAGAGGTATTATACAAATTCCTAGAAAACTCAAACTACCAAGTCTAATGTGAGAAGAAACAGAAAATCTGAATAGATCTACAAAAGTAAAGAGACTGAAATTTTAATTTTCAAATTACTCCAGAGAAAAATCCAGAGCCCAGATGGTTTCTCTGGTGAATTCTATCAAACTTTTAAAAGAGAATTAATTCCAGTCCTTCACAAACTCTTCCACAAGCTGGAAGAGGAAGGATCCAGCAATTCTATCCTGAGATATATTCTCAAGAGAAATGAAAACATGTCTGCACAAAAACTTGTATAGGGAATGTTCATACCAACATTATTCACAATAATGTTATGAAGAAAGAAAGGTGGAAATATCCCCAAACATTCGTCAAATGATGAATAGATAAACAAAATATGATATATCCATAAAACAGAATCTTATTTGGCCATTAAAAGAGATAAAGTATAGAAATTCCTTGATGGTCCAGTGGATAGGACTCTGTGCTTCTACTGCAGGGAGCACAAGTTTGAACCCTGGTTGGGGAGCTAAGATTTCACATGCTACAATGGAACAAAAAAAAAAAAAAAAAAAGAGGGAGATAGAGTACTTTTACATTCTACAACATGGATGATCCTTGAAAACTACACTATACTAAAGAAAACTATGCTATACTAAAGAACTCAGTCATAAAAGACCACATATTTTACAATTTCATTTATATGAAATGTTCACAATAAGCAAATCTATAGAAACAGAAATCAAATATATGGTTGCCTAGGGCTGGTAGCAGGAAGGAGGAGGGTCTGATAACGGGTATAGTGTTTCCTTTGGGGAGGGTGATGAATATGTTAAAATTAGACAGTGCTGATTATTATACAGTTTTGTGAATATGCCATAACCTTTTGAATTGTACACTTTAAATGGATGAATTATATGTTATGTGAATAATATCTCTGTAAGCTGTTAAAGATAACAGCAAAAACAAAAAAAAGGCTAGTGGAGGTGACAGAATTTCAACTGAGCTATTTAAAATCCCCAAAGATGATACTGTTAAAGTGCTGCACTCAATGTGTTAGCAAATATGGAAAATTCAGCACTGGCCATAAGATTGGAAAAGGTCAGTTTTCATTCCAATCCCAAAGAAGGGCAATACCAAAGAATGTTCAAGCTATTGCACAATTGTGCTCATTTCACAAGCTAGCAAGGTTATACTCAAAATCCTTCAAGCTAAGCTTCAGCAGTATGCGAGCCAAGAACTTCCAGATGTTCAAATTGGATTTAGAAAAGGCAGAGGAACCAGAGATCAAATTGGCTATATGCATTGAAAAGAAGCAAGGGAATTTCAAAAAAACATTTACCTCTATTTCATTGACTTAACTAAAGCCTTTGATTGTGTGGATCACAACAAACTGTGGAAAATTCTTAAAGAGATGGGAGTACTAGACAAGGCTGTAAAATGTCACCCTGATTATTTAACTTATGTACATAGTACATCTTGTGTCTCTTTTTATAAGAGCACTAATCCTATTCATGACCTAGTCATCTCCCAAATCATCTCCAAAACCCATCACACCAGAGATTAGGGTTCCAACTTTTGAATTTAGGGATACACAAACATGCAGTCTATAACACAAGGTAATAATTGGTGGGGGAACATTCTTCTTGAAAAAATAATTCTAGACCATAAATGCAAAAGAAATACTAGAATTAAGAAGTTACCGTTCTGCAACCACAAATTTACGATCTTCAATAACTGCTAAAGGCATGTAGGTAAAAGACTGGATCAAACTGAACCCTCTGATCCATCTTAATATCACACAAAGTGAAATCGCCAAAGTGATACAACGGGACATACACAAGACTATCTATGTAGTATTTTTGCCACAAGAATTAAATCTGAATTTAATCAAATTTCCATAGGAATACGTGAAAATACAGTGGAAGATTAGGGCTGGAGGAACACACTAAATGACACCACAAGGATGGAATCAGCCAAATGTAGACCATAAGAAATAACTTGAAGCAGTGACCCAGAAAGACAGGTATATCAATAAAACAAAAGGTGTAGACCAAGTTTGATTCTGATTCGAACAAACCAACTATAAAATTTTTTTGAAGGACTTCTCTGGTGGGCCAGTGGCTAAGACTTCATACTCCCAATGTAGGCGGCCAGTGTTCAATTTCTGGTTGGGAAACTGGATCTCACATGCCACAACTAAGGGTTCACATGCCACAAATGAAGATCCCACATGCTGAAGCAAAGATCAAAGATCCAGCATGCCACAACTAAGACTTGGTGCAGGCAAATAAAAATAAATACTAGAAAGTTCTTTTTGAAAACTAAAAGCAGAGTTGCCATATGATCCAGCAATCCCACTTCTTGGCATATATCCAGAAAAAAATATAATTGGAAAACATATATGCACCCCTATGTTTACGGCAACACTATTCACAACGGCCAAGACATTGAAACAACCTAAATGCCCATCAACAGATGAAGGGATAAACAAAATGGGGTACATAAATATTAATATTATGGAATATTAGTGTGTGCTCAGTCACTAGTCGTGTCTGATTCTTTGCGACCTCATGGACTGTAGCTCACAAGGCTCTTCTGTCCATGGAATTTTACAGGCAAGAATAGTGGAGTGGGATAGATGAAACAAGAATGGTAAAATCTTGACCATTGTTGAAACTTGATAATGAGTGGCATTTTCGTGTATGGCTGAAAATTTCCATAATATAACTTTTTTAATGCAAAAAAAAAAAAAAGCCTTTCAGTCATTATACAGAGCAGATGTTAAAAAAAATGGTTACATTTTAAAAAAAGTCTACTATGAATTCTGTAACCATTGTATCCTCTGTTGCCTTAAGTAACTAGAGAGAAAAACCTGACCAAAGGTGATCTCTCCATGAGTCTTGTTCTCAGATCACTCATAATGTGGAGTAGGGAAAGAATTCTTGAACCAGGTACCCAAAACACCAAATATATTAAAAAAAATACTTTCTAAATTACCAACCTGATTACTCATTGGAAGGATTTATGCTGAAGCTAAAGCTCTAATACTTTGGCCATCTGATGCGAAGAGCCGACTCATTGGAAAAGACCCTGATGCTGGGAAAGCTTGAGAGCAAAAGAAGGGGGTGGCAGAGGATGAGATGCTTAGATAACATCACCTATTCAGTTCAGTTCAGTTCAGTCGCTCAGTCATGTCCGACTCTTTGCGACCCCATGAACTGCAGCACGCCAGGCCTCCCTGGCCATCACCATCTCCCGAAGTTCACTCAGACTCACGTCTATCGAGTCAGTGATGCCATCCAGCCATCTCATCCTCTGTCGTCCCCTTCTTCTCCTGCCCCCAATCCCTCCCAGCATCAGAGTCTTTTCCAATGAGTCAACTCTTCGCATGAGGTGGCCAAAGTACTGGAGCTTCAGCTTTAGCATCATTCCTTCCAAAGAAATCCCAGGGCTGATCTTCAGAATGGACTGGTTGGATCTCCTTGCAGTCCAAGGGACTCTCAAGAGTCTTCTCCAACACCACAGTTCAAAAGGATAAATTCTTCGGTGCTCAGCCTTCTTCACAGTCCAATTCTCACATCTATACATGACCACTGGAAAAACCATAGCCTTGACTAGATGGACCTTAGTCGGCAAAGTAATGTCTCTGCTTTTGAATATGCTATCTAGGTTGGTCATAACTTTCCTTCCAAGGAATAAGCGTCTTTTAATTTCATGGCTGCAATCACCATCTGCAGTGATTTTGGAGCCCCCCAAAATAAAGTCTGACACTACTGTTTCCCCATCTATTTGCCATGAAGTGATGGGACCATATGCCATGATCTTCATTTTCTGAATGTTGAGCTTTAAGCCAACGTTTTCACTCTCCTCTTTTACTTTCATCAAGAGGCTTTTTAGTTCCTCTTCACTTTCCGCCATAATGGTGGTGTCATCTGCATATCTGAGGTTATTGATATTTCTCCCGGCAATCTTGATTCCAGCTTGTGCTTCCTCCAGCCCAGCGTTTCTCATGATGTACTCTGCATATAAGTGAAATAAGCAGGGTGACAATATACAGCCTTGACATACTCCTTTTCCTATTTGGAACCAGTCTGTTGTTCCATGTCCAGTTCTAACTGTTGCTTCCTGACCTGCATATAGGTTTCTCAAGAGGCAGGTCAAGTGGTCTGGTATTCCCATCTCTTTCAGAATTTTCCACAGTTTATTGTGATCCACACAGTCAAAGGCTTTGGCATAGTCAATAAAGCAGAAAGAGATGTTTTTCTGGAACTCTCTTGCTTTTCCCATGATCCAGTGGATGTTGGCAATTTGATCTCTGGTTCCTCTGCCTTTTCTAAAACCAGCATGAACATCTGGAAGTTCACGGTTCACGTACTGCTGAAGCCTGGCTTGGAGAATTTTGAGCATTACTTTACTAGCATGTGAGATAAGTGCAATTGTGCAGTAGTTTGAGCATTCTTTGGCATTGCCTTTCTTTGGGATTGGAATGAAAACTGACCTTTTCCAGTCCTATGGCCACTGCTTAGTTTTCATTAGTATTGTATATATCATTGTGCTTTATTAAAAGGAAGCCTGTCTTAAAAGGATTGAAGTAAAGGTGAAACATTAGTTCAGAAAATATTGTCTTTAATTCAGCCAAGGACAGTTTTCATACACTGCGCCCCACCCCCACCCCCCACCCCCCGCAGGTGACATTTGCCAATGTCTGGAGATATGGGTTGTCACAAGTTGACATAGAGAGTGCTACTGGTAACTAGTAGGTAGAGGCCAGGGATGCTGCTAAATATTCTGCAATGCACAGGACAGAAACTGCCCCCCCCCTTATAATTACCAAGCCCCAAACATCAGTAGGGTTCAGGTTGAGAAATTCTGGTTTGATGAATGTCAAAATAAATTTAGTGCCTTCAGAAGTGCCTGATATAAAATGACAATAATAGCAATAATAAGACTAAAGCAGGGGACTTCCCTGTAGTCCAGTGGTTAAGAGTCCACTTGCACATGCATGGGTCAAGGGTTTGATCCCTGGTCTGGGAACTAAGATCCCACATGCCATGGAGCAACTCAGCCCACATGCCACAACTTGAAAGTCCTTGATCCAAGAAAGATCCTAAGACTCGATGCTGCTAAATAAATAAATTTCAAAAAAAAATATTTTTAAAAAAGACTAAAGCAGTACTGTTCAATAAAATGTTCTGCAATGATGGAATCTTTCTGTATCTGTGAAGTTCAACAGCCATTAGCTATATTGGGTATTGGGCTTCCCTGGTGGCTCAGATAGTAAAGAATCCACCTGCAATGCTGGAGACCTGGGTTCAATCCTTGGGTTGGGAAGATCCCCTGGAGGAGGAAATGGTAACCCACTCCAGTATTCTTGCCTGAAGAATCCCCATGGACAGAGGAGCCAGGTGGGCTACAGTCCGTGAGGTCACAAAGTGTTGGACACAACTGAGCGACTAAGCACATATTGGGTACTGAGCTCTTGAAATATGGCTAGTACAATTTAGGGACTGAATGTCTAGTTTATTTCATCTTAACAAATGTGAATTAAATAAGGTTAGTGACTATCATATTGGACAGTACAGTACTAGAACATTGACTCAAAGATGGACTTCTTATATGAGTTCTTGAAGTCAGTTACCAGCTATGTGACTTTCACAAGTTCTCTATGCCTTCATTTTCTCATTTGTAAAAGGAAGCTTAGAGTAGAATCAAGGTCAAAGGATTATTGCGACTATTAAGTGAGTCAGTGTGTGTAAAACACTTAGAACAGAACCTGGCATATAATATGTTATGTAAGTATGAGCTATATAAATATTGTTGCTCTTGTTGTTATTATTACAATATATCATGCAAACCTTCTCTTTCCCAAACCCTTCAATCACTCTCCAGTCCCCAAAGGAAAAAGTCTGATTTTCTTATCATGCTACACAAAACGTTTACAAACTTTATCCTTTTCTAACTCTTCAATATTATTTACTGATTTCTTGACTCTAGTTCAAATTATTTATAGACCCAAAGAAATTTTGCTTTGAAGAACACCCTGACTGTTTTTGTGTGTTGTTAATTGTAAAATACTTCAAACATTAAAAATATAGAGACTAATATATTAAATATCTATATATCCATCTGCCATTTCGCCTTATGTACTTCAGATTATTTTTTTAATTTTTGAGCACTTTAAAATGTTTTTATTATGGAAAATTTGAACATACACAAAAGTAGGTAGAATAGTATAGTGAATGTCCTTTGCCCAGCTTCAGTAAATTATTAACATTTTGCCAATATTGCTGTTCCAAATCTTTTAAGAAAATTAAACTTGACAAACGCAGTTAAAATGAAGATTTTAATCATGAATTAATTGTATAATTTTTAGAATGTTCTTTCTGCATCTATTAAACTATTATATATGTATGTAATATATGTATTTCTCTTTTAGTCTGTTATTGTGGTACATTACTTTGATGGATTTTCTGATAATGTCTTCTTTGCATTCCTATGGTAAATCCTACTTAGTCATGAATTATTACTATTTTCATATATTGTTGGATTTCTTGTGACTAGTATTTTATTTAGGATATTAACATCACTGTTCATAAATCAAACTTGTTTATAATTTTCTTTTCTCTGTAATCTTTGTCCTATTTGGGTATTAATGTTATACTATTTTCATACAATGAGTTGAATATTGGAAAGAATATATATATATATATATATATATATAGTCTTTATTTCTTTAAGCACAAGCATTTACATTAAACGCCAGATCAAGCTTGTTAATTGTGTCCTAAAAATTTCTAAGTTCTATGTTTAACTTCTAGATTCAAAATATTAGTTCTCATATTCTTACTTTTTTGGGTTTGTGCAATTTATCAATATAAATCACAGGACAGACTTTCATTAAATTCTCACAATATAATTGTTAATTAAAAATTTCTCCTTGTAGATCCATCAGTTTGAAATTGTTATTAGTTGAATAAAAGGTCAAGAAATTGTTCCATCACCTTACTTTATAATTTCCTGTTTCTCCTTAGCTGTGAATTTTATAAACTGTATGTAGCTGGATTTTGCTTTATTTACTCAATCTGACAGTCTCTGTCACTTGTTGAGCTTGTCTGTAAACATTTCTGATGATTACTGATATATCAGTTCAGTTCAGTTCAGTCGCACAGTCGTGTCCAACTCTTTGCGACCTCATGAATCGCAGCACGCCAGGCCTCCCTGTCCATCACCATCTCCCAGAGTCCACTCAGACTCACGTCCATCAAGTCAGTGATGCCATCCAACCATCTCATCCTCTGTCATCTCCTTCTTCTCCTGCCCCCAATCCTTCCCAGCATCAAAGTCTTTTCCAATGAGTCAACTCTTCGCATGAGGTGGCCAAAGTACTGGAGCTTCAGCTTTAGCATCATTCCTTCCAAAGAAATCCCAGGGCTGATCTCCTTCAGAATGGACTGTTTGGATCTCCTTGCAGTCCAAGGGACTCTCAAGAGTCTTCTCCAACACCACAGTTCAAAAGCATCAATTCTTCGGCGCTCAGCCTTCTTCACAGTCCAACTCTCACATCCATACATGACTACTGGAAAAACCATAGCCTTGGCTAGACGGACCTTAGTTGGCAAAGTAATGTCTCTGCTTTTGAATATGCTATCTAGGTTGGTCATAACTTTCCTCCCAAGGAGTAAGCGTCTTTTAATTTCATGGCTGCAATCACCATCTGCAGTGATTTTGGAGCCCCCCAAAATAAAGTCTGACACTGTTTCCACTGTTTCTCCATCTATTTCCCATGAAGTGATGGGACCGGATGCCATGATCTTCGTTTTCTGAATGTTGAGCTTTAAGCCAACTTTTTCACTCTCCTCTTTCACTTTCATCAAGAGGCTTTTAGTTCCTCTTCACTTTCTGCCATAAGGGTGGTGTCATCTGCATATCTGAGGTTATTGATATTTCTCCCGGCAATCTTGATTCCAGCTTGTGCTTCCTCCAGCCCAGCGTTTCTCATGATGTACTCTGCATATAAGTGAAATAAGCAGGGTGACAATATACAGCCTTGATGTACTCCTTTTCCTATTTGGAACCAGTCTGTTGTTCCATGTCCTGTTCTAACTGTTGCTTCCTGGATCCATTTTATCTTCTTAACATTTTTCTGTTTTTCTTTTTTCTCTTTTCTTTTCCTGCCTCTGCTAGTTTGAGAATTACAGATTGTATTTCTATGATTTTAGTGGCTACCCTTAATGTTTACATCCATACTTAAGCATAAATTTTTCTAACAATATCTAAAATTATCAGTATATTTCCCTTCCTGAACATAACACAAATTTTAATATGCTTTAACTTTCTACTGAATAACCTCTTCTTCTATAGTACTTATATCGTTAACTAGAGTTTCGTTTTTACTTTTTAAATCAAAAAATTGTTTTCCTTTTAAGATAATTGTCAGCAGGTAATTAAATTGCTGACATATTTTGTCAATTTCTGTTCTCACTGCTACTTCTTATAGCTCATGCCTTCCCTCTGGGCTTACTTTTGAAGAACATTCTCTAATAATTCATATAGTGTCTGTACAGGACAAATTCTTTCAGCATGTAGGTATGAAGAGGTCCTTGTTTTGCTCCCAGTTTTTTAAAATGATATTTTAACAAGAAATAGATGCTCAAATGGCAGTTTTTTCCTGTCAATACCCTGAAAATATTACTCCATTATCTATTGATGTCTTGAGGAATCTGCTATTTAGACTAATTGCTGTACCTTTGAAAGTAATTTTTTACTCTCTGCAATAATCTTTTATGTTTTCGATCATTGATGCTTTGCAATTTTGCTTTCAGTGTATCTAAGCTGTAGATTCTTTTATCTTGTTTAGTATTCAGCACTTTTGATCTAAAGATTTATGTCCTCAATTTTAGAAAATTATCATCTTTTATGTCTTGAAATAATGCTTCTCTTCCATTTCCCCAATTCTCCTTCTCTAGAATTCCTGTTTTAAGTCCACCGTATATTTTAACTACCCTTTTATGCCTTTTTTTTGGCCACACTGTGGGGCGTGCAGAACTTCCCCAACCAAGGATCCACCCCGTGCCCCCTGCAGTGGAAACATGGAGTCTTAACCACTGGACTGCTAGGAAAGTTCCCTGTCATGTTATTTTTAAATCTTTTTTTTTCTTTTTTGTGCTCTGTTTTATGGGAGTTCATTGGAACAACGTTTCAATTCACAAAAGTGTCCCTTTAACTGCATCTGGTCTAGAGTTGATCCCATCTACTGTGTCTTAATTTTTCAATTATGTTTTTAATTTTAAAATGCATAATGGATTATTTTCCATATCTACTTATTCATGTTTCTCTTCTGCTTCTTTTTATTCATAATTCCATGCATTTGTGAATGAATAAAAACTATTCTTTCATTATCTTCTTTGAACATCCTTTAAAATCTTCGACAGTTTCATGCTATTATCACCTGCAATAAATTTATTATGTTTGTGTTTCTTGGCCTTAGATTTTCAGAAATCTAAGCATTTTGGCTGGTAAGGTCCTTTGAATGGCCAGTGGGTGGGTATCTTTCCTCCTCTGTCTTATCCTTATCCTCTCGAGAATTTCTGATGTCATCTTCACTCCATTTCCAGGGAGTTGAGTACAAAATCAGGTTTTATGGTGGCATTTCCAAGGTCTTGTCACATAGTGTCCAATGGGTGACTTGAGTTCCAGGTGCCAAGGCTGTATTTGTATCCTCCCACCTTCCTAGATCTGTAGCTTGCTAAAAGTCATAACCTCTACAAATTTGGCAATAGCTTTCCCCCACCCCCACCCCAGGCCTTTTGATTAGAGGAGGCGGTGCCATCTCAACCGTTGACTTTAAGCCGAGCCCCTGATGACTCTCTTCCTTCTTGCGTAGGTTCTGCTTAACTCCCTTTACCCTGTAGAACTCAACATTCAGAAAACTAAGATCATGGCAACTGGTCCCATCACTTCATGACAAATAGATGGGGAAACAACAGAAACAGTGACAGACTTTATTTTGGGGGGCTCCAAAATCATGGCAGATGGTGATTGCAGCCAATGAAATTAAAAGACACTTGCTCCTTGGAAGAAAAGCTATGACCAACCTAGACAGCATATTAAAAAGTGAGAAATTACTTTGCCAGCAAAGGTCTGTGTAGTCAAAGCTATGGTTTTTCCAGTAGTCATGTGTGGATATGAGAGTTGGACTACAAAAAAAGCTGAGCAGTGAAGACCTGATGCTTTTGAACTGTAGTGTTGGAGAAGACTCTTGAGAGTCCCTTGGACTTCAAGGAGATCCAACCAGTCCATCCTAAAGGAAATCAATCCTGAATATTCTTTGGAAGGACTGATGCTGAAACTGAAACTCCAGTACTTTGGCCACCTGATGCGAAGAACGGACTCATTAGAAAAGATGCTGATGCTGCAAAAGATTGAGGATGGGAGGAGAAGGGGACAACAGAGGATGAGACGGTTGGTTCACATCACTGACTGGATGGACATGGGTTGGAGTAAGCTCTGGGAGTTGGTGATGGACAGGGAAGCCTGCCATGCTGCAGTATATAAGGTTGCAAAGAGTTGGACACAACTGAGCGACTGAACTAAATTGAAATAAACTGACACTGCAGAACCACTATCGGCTTTAAGACTCAGAACTTCCCAAACCTAAGGCTTTATGACAACCTCATTTTCTTTCTTTTGGCCCCACCTCGGGACTTGTGGAATCTTAGTTCCTCAACCAAAGTGTTGAACCCGGGACCTCAGCAGTGAATGCACCGAGTCCTAACCACTGGACCTCCAGGGAATTCCCTACCCCATCATTTTCTATCTCTGTTCATTTTCTGTCCAAGCAGTTGTTTATCTTGCTTTTAAGTCTGGCTTTGTGTTTTGCCTTTTTCACTTTTATGTCATGTTTATTGATGTTACAAATTTAAACTAGAGAGGATATATCATGTGCATCTTAACAGGAAGCCAGTTCTAGAATTTTTCACAAGTTGTTCCCTCGTCTACAACTTTTCTGGCACTGGTCTGTCTAGTAATCACCAAAACTGTTCTGAAGCCACTTCCTTGTAAACTCTCTCTAGATATACTACGTCTATACCGTGGACACTTTTCTGCTCTGCTTTTAACTGTATTGTAATTATTTGTCTTGGTATCTGTCCTCTTACAGGCCTGTACCATGTTTCATAATCATCTTTGTACCCTCCAGAATCTAGCAGGTTATCTAACACAGAGTAGATGCTCAATAAAAGTTTATTTTATTAACTTGAATAGAATGGAGCAAAGGCCCCAAGCAAATTCAAGTAACTGTATTTTATTCTTTTATTTTTTAATTTAATTTTTATTTTATATTGGATTATAGTTGATTTACGATATTATGCTAGTTCAGGTGTACAGCAAAGTGATTCAGTGTTACATATACATGTATCCATTTTTTTTTCAGATTCTTTTCTATTAGAGGTTATTACAAGATATTGAATATAGTTCCCTGTGCTGTACAGTAGGTCCTTCTTGTTTATCTATTTTATATGTAGTAGTATGTATATGGAGAAGGAAATGGCAACCCGCTCCAGTATTCTTGCCTGGAAAATTCCATTAACATAAGAGCCTGGCAGGCTACAGTCCATGGGGTTGCAAAGAGTCAGACACAAATGAGAGCGCATGCACACACAGTATATATATGTTAATCCCAAACTCCTAATTTATCTGTCCCTGACCTTTCTTCTTTGGTAACTGTAAATTGGTTTCCTAAGTCTGTGAGTCTGTTTCTGTTTTGTAAATAAGTTCATTTGTATCATTCGTTAAGATTCTGCATATGTGATATCATATGGTATTTGTCTTTCTCTGTCTGACTTACTTCACTTAGAATTGTAATCTCTAGGTCCACCCATGTTGCTGCTAATGGCATTATTTCATTCTTTTTGATGGCTGAGTAGTATTCCATTGTGTGTGTATATATACATATCACTTTTTCTTTATTCATCTGTTGATGGACATTTAGGTTGTTTCCATAGTTTGGCTATTCTGAATAGTGTTGCTATGGACATGTATCTTTTTGAATTATAGTTTTGTCTGGATATATGTCCAGGAGTGGGGTTGCCAAATCGTATGGTGGTTCTTTTTTGTTTGTTTGTTTATTTAAGGAACTTCCATACTGTTCTTCATAGTGGTAAGAGAACTATATTTTAAACACTTGTCCCCAGTCTTTTAATTGTATTGGGAATTCCCCTGGTGCTCCAATGGTTAGGACTCTGCACTTGCACTGCAAGGGGGCATGAGTTCAATACCTGGTCAGGGAACTAAGGTCCTACAAGCCAACTTGTGCAGCTCAAATAAATATATAAATAAATAACATTGTTGTGACTGCTGTGACATCATTCAGTGAGTGCACCTCTGTCAGTATGAGCTGCTCTAAGAAGAGAACCTCCAAATTTAATTAAGGCCTTAAGCTCAAGTAATTAAAAGTGAAAAGTAATTGCACAAGCAGTTGATCACCTACCAAAGGCCATGCTTAACAAGGCAACCTTTCCTTTCCCTCAAGAGATTTTGCAAAATCCCCTTTACCCTTCAGCTTGCTTACATATCACAAATTTAGGAAGCTTAAGGCGGTATACAGAAAAACAAAACAAAAAAAGGCCACAAACGTTCCTTCTCTTTTTAAGTAAATAAAATAACAGCAAACAAAAATCAAGAAATAAATGAAATGAAAATGGTGCTGTGCAGCATTTAAAAAATAAAAATAAAAAATGAATGTGAGCAAAGACAAAAATTTAAAAAAAAAATAAGATTATTATATTGTTTTACTGCTGCCTGAATATGAACTTCAACTAGAAAGGAAATGGAGAAGACAGATTCAGGAAATATTTTGTAGATAGAGTCAACGGGACTTGCTGACATACTAGATATGGTAATGGAAGAAAGATCTAGAATGAATTACAAGGTTTTTAATTCAAGTAAGTAGGCACATAATCATAGTGTTAGCCAATGCAATGAACACTGAAGAGAAAGCAGATGTGTAGGAAACGTGAGTTTACAATATATTAAGTTTGACAAACTTTTCATACTTCACATGTATGCCTAAGACTGACAGAGGGGTCTTACATTTATAACACATTTGAGAAAATTTCTGATCACAAAATTTCATCTGGAATGTAAATGGTGTGATATTTTGATAAAGTTATTGGAAATTATCCACAACCACTTAGGAAATGTAATAAATAAAAACATCTTGTGTAAAATTGTCATTCTTCCTAGAGTTTGCATAATTTCTCTTGATGAGGCATATAACTGTTGAAGCATTTGCTTAATTGATAATTTGTGCATAATTTTCTAAACTTTGGAACATAATTATCATCACTTGTGTCTGAGTTAACACTGAAATGAAACACTTTCATGAAATGTTTTAGATACCAACCAAAGTTTTAAAGACAAATAAGGAAGAAGAGAAAATTTTCTATTAACATAAGAACAGCAGGCTTCTGTCAGGCTCCATACAACTTAGCATGTCTCAGGGTAAAATAAATTTGGACATAATCAGGGCATTAATCTAAAACAAAATTGAGTGCAATTTTAATGAGTTAAACCAAGATCAGAAGATTTTAGTTTTAATTCTAATTTTCCATTACCTATTTGAATGTAGACAAGTCATTTAAAATCTCCACACCTCAATCTCCCTATCTTTGAAAGGAATTATCATTCAGGATCCTTTCAATTTTTCCAGTCTGTTATTCAAGTATCTGATATATAGGAAACCTTCCTGTTTTTCAATTTTTCACTTTTTAATACTCACCTTGCTTATCTCATAGGTCCGTTGGGAGAATTAAATGAAATAATGCACATACAGGGGATTTGAAAAGTTGAAAATGCTTTGCAAATATAAGGTCTAACTGATTTAGGACTTAAAAATTATGGCGATGAATTTTTTTAAAAATTGTATAAGACTCAGTTGGCTACGCTCAGAACTTAGCTTCAGAAATAGTCAAAATGAGGCACAAATTGGATATAATAAAAGAGAATGTTAGCACTGCAAGGAACCTTAGATATCACTCAGAATAAGAAACTGAGTTCCAGACATGGAGTTGCCAAAATGTCCCAGAGAAAACGAGTAACACCTTGTGCTCTGGTTTCTATTGTTGATACTAGCATATCACCCCAAACTTGGAGGCTTTCAACAAGAACAGTCATTTTTACCTCACATGGTTTCCATGGGTCAGGGCTTATTTGGGAGGTTCTAGTCTTAAGTCTGCCATTGAGTTGCAATCAGATGGTGACTGCCTCTGGAACAGCTGCCCTGCCCACGTTGTCTCTTTGGAACAGAGCAGAACATTGCAGTAATAGCCCATCCCCAAGTATAAAACCAAGCAGTTAACAGTGAGGATGACAGAGTCACATTCTGTGTCTGATGTCCATTCTTGAGTTGTTTTACAGACACTGTAACTGCCACCAGAGGAAATGCACACCTATCTGCATGATAACCAGACTGTAGCCATGATATAAGCTGCTCCATCTTGAGCTGTACTGACTCTGTGGCTAGCATAATTCCAAGAACTTGTCTCAAGAGAATGGGATTAATTGTCTCAAGAGAAAGGGGAGATGCTGAGTTCACCATCTCCCCAGATTGCCAGCATTCTGGTTTTTCCCGTCTTGGCCATACCACGCAGCACATGGGATCTTTGTTCTCCAACCAGGGATCAACCCCATGCCCTTTGTAGTGAAAGCGCGAAGTCAACGATTGGACCACCAGAGAAGTCCCACCAGCAATCTAATGAAAGGCACCTTTTCTTTCTACCAACATTTGTGAGTATGGAGTGTGTGAGTGGCGAGCAGTGGGACCCGATTCATTCGATGACATCTTCATGTTTTCTCAGTATCTCTCTGTGTTGGCCACTTTGTCAGTCTCAGGGCAGTCAGACTGCTTACGTAACTGCTAACCAGGCTCAAGAATCTTCCAACAAAGCAGGTGGGAGCTGCATTGCCAGCCTTGGAAGTCTCACGGTGTCATTAACACTGTAACTATTGGTCAAAACAGTCCTAAAAGCCAGTTGCTTTCAAGGGGAGAAGACATGGACCCACCTCTTGATGGGAAAAGTGTCAAGACCATGTTCTCAGAAAAGTGGGAGGAATGGTAGCTATTATACCATCTTCTCTGGAAAATTACAATCTGCCAAGACTTCTTACAAGTTCTATTAGTTCTACATACCTAGCACGTAGCATAAATTTGGTTATCAAATCACACTGAACATTAAAATGTTTTTCAGTTCTATTTTACTATAGAAAGAAATAAATTATCAAGTAATTTAAATGTAAAATTTTGATTACAGAACCAAAAAGGAAACCTAAATGCATGCCTTTGATTTTTGTCCTTCCAACTTCTCTGTCCTCCCTCGTGGAAAGAGCTGTTTACACCTAAAAATGAAAAATAAAGAAATAGCGATTTTTAAAACTAGGTTTCCAGAACAGTGGCCACCAACCACACACAGTTACTGAGCACTTGAAATATAGAAATAAGAGATAGACTTTTTTTTTAGGGGCTGATCGCCCCACCTCTAAAGAACTCCCTCGGTGTTCTTAGCACCTCCAGGTCCATTAATTTTATTGTATTGTATTTATTTTTGGCAGCATGTAGGATCTTATTTCCTGTGTCCAGGGATCCAACCCATGTCCCCTGCCATGGAAGCATGGAGCCTTAACCACTGGACCGCCAGGGAATTCCTGAGACTGATTTTTTTTAATGTTAATTTAACTTAACTTAGCCCAATTCAAATTTAAAAATTGCCACTCAGTCCAGTTATTGGAAATTTTTAAGAATGTTTAGAACAACTTGAATATGGGAAGCTACTTTGTCAGCTCTAAACTTCACAACATCTAAAAACAGAAATCAAGTATTTCCAATGAAAATTTAACATCTGACTTGAAATAAGCTGCAAGTCTAAAATACATACTAGATTTCAAAGATTTGGTAAACATAAGATATCTCAATGATTTCTTACATTAATTACATGCTAAAAGAATAGTGTTTTGGATATATTGTAAAGTGAAAGTTGCTCAGTCATGTCCGACTCTTTGAGACCCCATGGACTATACAGTCTATGGAATTCTCCCAGCCAGAATACTGGAGTAGGTAGCTGTTCCCTTCTCCAGGGGATCTTCCCAACCCAGGGATCAAACCTAGGTCTCCCACCTTGCAGGCGGATTCTTTACCAGCTGAGCTACCAAAGAAGCCCAAGAATACTGGAATGGGTAGCCTATCCCTTTTCCAGGGGATCTTCCTTATCCGGGAATTGAACCAGGGTGTCCTGCATTGCAGGTGGATTCTTTACTAGCTGAGGTATTATTCATCTAAGGATTACACATTCTGAAGAAAAGTAAAACATTTTCCTTTGATATGAAACCAAGGGGATCATCAGATACTATTTACTAGCTTGCTTAACAAATAATATCCTATAACCTGCCTTCAGTTTATTTACGATGGCTCAGTGGGTAAAGAATCTGCCTGCAATGCATGAGAGACACAGGAGACGCAGGTTCGATCCCTGGGTCAGGAAGATCCATCCCCTGGAGAAGGAAATGGCACGCCCCTCCAGTAGTCTTGCCGAGAATCCCATGGACAGAGGGGCCTGACAGGCTACAGTCCATGGGGTCGCAAGAGTTGGACATGACTTAGTGACTAAGCCACCAACCACCACCACATCAATGAAAAATTAATCAGTAGATCAGAGAAAGAAATGGGAAATTTTATTCAAACCAAATTTGAGCATTATAACATGGGAAGAACACCTCAGAAAGCTCTGAAAAATGTTCTGCACTTTAGAAGTCAAGGCCCAGTTATACAAGTTTTTTGAGGCAGAGGGCTGTACATCAAATGACATATTCTTGGCAGTTTACATAATCCAGATCTAAGCATCATCATCGTGATGAGTCATGTGACCCCTTATGAGATCAAGAAGGAATGTTATCTTTTAAGGAGTTGTCTTGTTGATGCTAGAAGAATGTTGCTCTTCATGGTTCAGCAGGTATTCCTGCCCATGAGAGAGGTTTGGTTGACACTAAATGCAGATAAACAACACACCATCTGAGGAAAGAAGAGGTCAAAAGGCAGAGAACAATCTCTTAAAATAAAAATTTTTTTTGTCTTGCCATAAAATATGAATTTTATTTCACATCTCTATTTTTGGTAAAATGCGTGTGTATAAATGTCTGGCAAAGATCTAAAAGGAAACTTATCAACACTTATCTGTGAGTAAGTTAATGAGATTGGTATGAGGGAGCTGCAGAGAGAATTTCCAAAATCACAAGTCCAGGCTTTCTCCTGTGTTTCTGACGATCTGACTATAAATCAGAGGTTCCCACCACCCACTCCTTGGGTTTAATTAATTCACCAGCGCGGCTCACAGAAATCAAAGAAACATTTGAGTTACTTAATCTATTACAAGTTTATTATAAAAAGGCTATAACTTAAGAGCAACCAGATGGAAGAGAAGCATATGGCAAGATATGGGAAAAGGGCCCAGAAGCTTCCATGCCCTCTCTGAGCTCACCACTAACCCTGAATCTCCACGTGTTCACCAACCTGGAAACCCATCCTTTTGGATTTTTACGGAGGCTTTATTACATAAGAACAGTTCATTAAATCAATGGCCACTGGTAATTAGTTTCACCTCCAACCCCTCTCCCCTCCCCAGAGGTGATGATGGGGAGGCCAAAAATTACAACCCTCAGTCTTTAGGTTGTCGTCCCTGGTAGCTCAGACAGTAAAGAATCTGCCTGCAATGTGAGAGACCCTGATTTGATCCCTGGGTCAGGAAGATCCCCTGGAGAAGGGAATGTCAACCCACTCCAGGGTTCTTACCTGGAGAATGCCATGGACAGAGGAGCCTGGTGGGTTCCATGAGGTCACAAAGAGTAGGACACGACTGAGTTACTAACACTTTCACTTTCAATCTTTAGGTTGGTTCCCCTGGCAACCAGCTCCCCTCCTTAGGTTACCTAGGGGCTTTTCAAAAGCCAAGTCATTAACATAAACTCAGGTGTGCTTATATGAATAACAAAAGTCACCCATTATACCTTTATCACTCTTACTATTTAGGAAATTCCAAGGATTTTAAGAGCTCACTGCCAGAAACAGGGATGAAGACCAAATATATATTTCTTATTGTTAGTTATAAAAGCACAGTATTTTCAGATTTTCCATAATAAAAAGGCCTTTTAAGAAAAAAAATTAATATAAAAAATAAAACTATGAAATACTGGAAGTAAATAAAAGATAACATTTGTTTAAATTTTGGTGTTGTAAAGTCTTCCCAAGGCAAGCAAAAACCCGGAAGCTTCAAAGGGAAAGATTCACATTAAACAACATAACAATTTTAAGTTTACACATAGCAAAAGCTCCTAAAAACAAAGGTGAAAAACAGGAACAAAAGATCAGGAGAATTTTTGTTTAACAGACAAAATCTGAAACCCTTATTAAGAGTTTTTGTAGGTTGTCAATAGAATACTAGAAAAAATGTACAAGTGAAGTGAAAGTAAGAGTAATACTACGGTGAAGTAGAAACCAGGTTTATTTATTTAGTCTTTTGCCTTAAATTCCCTATCTCTGGTGACAGGGATAAGGATGCTGTCTACCCTCCTGGTACAAGGAGGGTATTTTTCACATGGGAGATTTATCTCCTGCTGTCTGAGGGACAAAACAGGGTCAGAGTGTTCTTGTATCAGCTGTTCCTTGTGCTTGTGCTTAGTCGCTCAGTCGTGTCTGACTCTTTGCTACCCCATGGACTATAGCCTGCCAGATCCTTCTGTCCTTGGAGATTCTCCAGGCAAGAATACTGGAGTGGGTTGCCATGCCCTCCTCCAGGGGATCTTCCCAACCCAGGGATCGAACCCAGGTCTCCTGCATTGCAGGCAGATTCTTTACCATCTGAGCCACCAGGGAAACCCTGCTTCTTCAGATCAGTTCAGTTCAGTTGCTCAGTTGTGTCCAACTCTTTGCAACCCCATGGACTGCATCATGCCAGGCTTTCTTGTCCATCATCAACTCCCGGAGCTTATTCAAACTCATGTCCATCCAGTCGGTGATGCCATCCAACCATCTCATCCTTTGTCATCCCCTTCTCCTCATGCCTTCAATCATTCCCAGCATCAGGGTGTTTTCAAATGAGTCAGTTCTTCGCTTCAGGTGGCCAAAGTATTGGAGTTTCACTACAGCATCAGTCCTTCCATGAATATTCAGGACTGATCTCCTTCAGAATGGATTAGTTGCATCTCCTTGCAGTCCAAGGGACTCTCAAGAGTCTTCTCCAACACCACAGTTCAAAAGCATCAGTTCTTCAGCTCTCAGCTTTCTTTACAGTCCAACTCTCACATCCATACATGACTACTGGAAAAACAAGCTTTGACTAGATGGACCTTTACTGGCAAGGTAATGTCTCTGCTTTTTAATATGCTGTCTAGGTTGGTCATGACTTTTCTTCCAGGGAGCAAGAGTCTTTTAATTTCATGGCTGCACTCACCATCAGCAGTGATTTTGGAGCCCAACCTCTAATTCAAAATAATCAATATGACAAAGTGGCACACTTGAGGTGACATATTGTGAACATCTACACATTTGAAACATCTATCAAGGTGGTAATGGTTAAATAGTATATGATGCAATCATACTGTGGAAAACCACACAGCCTTTAAAAAGTGTGAATGAAAAATGTTGCCTGTCTGGAATTTCCTGGTGGTCCAGTGATTAGGACTCTGTTATTAAAAAGAAAAAAAAAGTGAAAGAAAAAAAGAAAAATGTTGCCTGTCATATCAGTAAACAAAGGATGTTACAGCTATCAAGCCATCACATTATAGCCACTACACTACCTCCATCATGAGCCCTGAGGAAACTCAGGATGGAGGCAGGATGCCCTCCATCAAGCAATCAGCCACTGCATCCACTCCCCCATGATACACCCTGAGCAGACTTAGAATAGGAAAACACAGGATACTGGCCCCAGATAGCTGAGGTACATATCAAAGGAACAATTTCAATGGGCCCAGACTTTTGCCTCTTCCTACATAGAAAAGCACTGTATCCACTAATTTGAGATGTTTGGTTTTCTTTAATTACAGTAATCTTTTGATGTTCTGACTACCTGGTTTTTGTACAAAACTCCTATATATCTTGGCTCCTCCCTTACCTCTTTAGAGCAGTTTTTTTCTAGAGCTATCTGAGAAGCTGTCTCCTAGACTTGAAATCCTCGGAAATCCACTGAATAAAACATAATTTTCAACTTTTAGGTTGTGCATTTTTTTTTCAGTTGAAAAGAATAAGGTCAACAAAAAAAAGATACCCAAGATATATTGTCAAGTGAGAAAAATTGTGGACTAATACATAGAGTGTAATTATATAAATAAGTTACTCCTCAATTTCCCTGGCATTACTCCTATATTGTTGTTATTGTTGTTGTTCAGTCATCCAGTTGTGTCCGACTCTTTGTGACCCTATGGTCTGCAGCACGCCAGGCTTTTCTGTCCCTCACCGTCTTCCAAAGTTTGCCCAAGTTCATGTCCATTGCATGTGATGCCATCCAGGCTTCTCATCCTCTGATGTCCTCTTCTCCTTCTGCCCTCCACCTTTCCCAGCATCAGGGACTTTTCCAATGCTCACATCAGATGAACAAAATACTGGAGCTTCAGTTTCAGCATCAGTCCTTCAAACCAGTATTCAGAGTTGATTTCCCTTAAGTTTGACTGGTCTGATCTCCTTGCTGTCCTATATTATTCATCCTTAAACAAATAAATTTCTGGTACTACAACTCATCCTGAAGTATCCTGGAGGATGTTCCAAAACAACTCATCAGAGCATGCTGCACTGAATTGCTCACATGAGAAGTCTCTTTCTCAGAAATCAATGCCTGAAAGTGAAAGTCGCTCAGTTGTGTCTGACTCTTTGCGACTCCATGGACTGGAGCCCGTCAGGCTGCTCTGTCCATGGAATTCTCCAGGCAGGAATACTGGAGTGGGTTGCCATTCCCTTCTCCAGGGGATCTTCCCAACCCAGGGATTGAACCTGGGTCTCCTGCATTGAAGGCAGATTCTTTATTGTCTGACCCAGTAAAAGATCTGAAAGAAAACTCATTATACTGAAACTGAGCAGGAACCTGTGGGGCTTTCCTGGCTACAAATTCTTTTTATGTCCTCTGTTTCTTGTTTGTAGGAAATAGTCTTCTTTCAACCTCCAGACCTCTCCAGAGTTCCAAAGTGCAGATTCAAACAGTTGCTCATCAGGAAAGTAAGAGAATGCAGAAACAAAGAAGGAGCAGTCAGGAAACAAGAGTGCAGCTTTTTAAAGCAGCATCCTGGTTCCCGCTCAAGGAGTATATGTAAGAGTATCTTTGAGTTCTTCTACAGGAACTAAGGTCCCTACCCAGGTGGAAGATGGTAACTTCAGGCTGAGAACAAGATTTCTGGAGCACCACACTGTTACGTCATCACCTACCAATCAGAGGAAAGTCATACATCCTGCAGCCCTCACCCTAACTCCCCCCAAACCATCAGGGAGTTCAAGGATTTTGAGCGTAAACCACTCATTCTCCTTGCTTGGCTTTGCAATAACCCTTCCTCTGCTCCAAACTCCCACATTTAGGTTTATTTGGCCTCACTGTCTGTAGGCACATGAACATGTGTTCAGTAACTATTATTCTCAGCAGTTACCTCTGAATAAAGGAATAGGTTTGGTGAATGAGTGGAAGGGAGCAATTGATCAAAATTGGCAATTTGATCTCTGGTTCCTCCGCCTTTTCTAAAACCAGCTTGAACATCTGGAGGTTCATGGTTTAGGTATTGCTAAAGCCTGGCTTGGAGAATTTTGAGCATTACTTTACTAGTGTGTGAGATGAGTGCAATTGTGCGCTGGTTTGAGCATTCTTTGGCATTGCCTTTCTTTGGGATTGGAATGAAAACTGACTTTTTCCAGTCCTGTGGCCACTGCTGAGTTTTCCAAATTTGCTGGCATATTGAGTGCAGCACTTTCACAGCATCATCCTTCAGGATTTGAAATAGCTCCACTGGAATTCCATCACTTCCACTAGCTTTGTTCATAGCTCATAAAATATTTTATACTACACTTATGATTTTAAGACAATTTAAATCAACCAAATAACTTGCCTGAGGTTTTCAGTAGTATCCAGATTCTGCCACTGAGAACCTCAAGCAAGTTTTCCCTCTTAAAAGCTTTTGCTCTACTCATGGACACCTCCACAGTATTATCTATATTATTTTAGATGAATACTGTTAGTGATAGAAAATTCTGACTCAAAATGCATCTTCTGGATGCTGGCTTTGCCCTCAGGCTGCTTTCCCACAAGGCTGTAAGATAACTGCTGAGATCTGGGTATGACATCTAGAAACGAGCCATCCTGAGGAAGAAAAGCCGTGTCTAGTACTATTGTCTCTTCCTTAGCGGCCAGGAAACCTTTCCAGTAGGCTTCTGCTAATTGGTGGCTCAGATGCTAAATAATCTGCCTACAGTACAGGAGACCCGAGTTTGATCCCGAGGTCGGGAAGCTCCCCTGGAGGAGGAGCTTGGCAGCCCACTCCAGTTTTCTTGTCTGGGACAAGAAAAGATAAGACAGAGAAGCCTGGTGGGCTACAGTCCATGGGGTGGAGCCTGGCTATAGTCCATGAGTCAGACAAGACTTAGCACTCAACAACAACAACGTTTAACCATAAAGTCACCAATAAAAGCACAAGATATGGCCCAAGCCATTAAGTGAAAAAATGAGAACTGCATTCTACTGGTCAAGTCCAGCAAGACAATGATCCTTAAAACCAAGGACAGGAGTATAAGGGAAAGGTGACAATTCAACGTAGGAGACCCTCATTTTACTAGAACCTGAAATAATTTAAAATATTTTAGCATGTTACCACCCTCCTGCTAATTTGAATAAGCACCATAACAGTTCTAGTTTGACCTTACAGGGTCAAACACTCTCCTGCCTGATGCCAAGGAGGAGTTAGTGATGTAAGCCTGGTGTCTACTCAAAGAATAAGGAAGAAAGTGGTCTTCTCCCCTCCCTTCACCTTTCTTTGATTATAAAAATGTGGCCACTTAATTCTTGGGGCAGAGCCCCCTTGCCAGCCTGCTTGTATCCCTCACAAGTGTCCTATATTAATAAATCTACTTCTTGCCTATCACTTTGCCTCTCACTGAATTCCTTCAGCACTGAGAGATAAACAACCTGAACCTCTCTAAGTCCAGGCAAATGATTCGAATTAAAAGGCCATAAGTTCAAATCCCAATCAGAGTTTTGGTTGGGTTCAAGTCCTGGCCTTGTGGGTTCAAGTCCCAAACTGAAGTGCTTGGTTCCACTAGCTTATCATTTGCCAGAGTTTGGTAAGTTGCCCATCCCTAAAACAGTCACTGACAAGAGGAATGGATTCGCATGACTGGCTTAGAATGATCAGAATCCATTCCTTGCCACTCTAGAAACTGGAAAAGGGGGCAGTTTCCCCTGAAGCATATGGTTATGTACAAAGGGGAAAGTACCTGAACATGATGGCTTTTGTTTGAGGAATAGACAGGAAAGAACGAATCCAGGATAGGAGTCCCCAACTGTGAATGCTAGTCCTGCAGCCTGTCAATCTCATCCTGTTCCAAACTTCTTGCTCATCTTTCAGGCAAAATCTGATCTTTTTGAAGCATTTCCTACTTCAGGGAAAGATTTCTTTTGCTGCTCAGCTGCCCAAGTCAGAAAGCAGCAGGTCACCATGATGTTCCTCCCTTCCCCCACTCCCTTCTTAATCTGCTAGAAAATTTTGTCACTTATACCTTCTAAATCACTCTTGATTTTGTCTGTTCTTCATCCTGCAGCTGCTGCCTTTTTTGTCCGATTTCATATTACGTCTCATCAAAACCATTTTATTAGTCTCTTTTAAAACTATATAATTTTTCAAATTATAAAACTATTACATATCTATCATATACATATTTGGGACATCCCAAAAAATAAAAAGCATCTGCAATAACACTGCTCAGGGATAATGATTGTAGATTTTGGTGTATCTCTTATTTGCTTCACTCTATTTATGAATCCATATACAGAGATAAAAAGTATTACTTAGCTTTATTGAGATGGAACTGTTTTATAGCATTTTCTATTAACAAGATAGTATGAAATTTCTCCAAGACAATAAATATTTTTCTAGGTAGTCATTTTAAGAGCCACATTATATTCTACCTTACCAAGATTTCATAATCTAGTTACACAAGCCCTTATTCCTAGATTAGGTTTTTTTCCAGCTTTTTATATTGTAAATAATACTTACAATGAACATATTGGTAGGTAAATCTCTGCACACATTTGTGAGGACTTCCTTAGAAGACATAAGTAAATTACCAGCCGGGAAATTACTAGTTCCAAGCACATGTGCACTTTCGCCCATTCATTTTTATTGTGAAATACTTCAAGCAATCCTAAAGTCTGCTGGATATGATAATAAATACCTGCGTACCCAACATCCAGTTTGTCAGACCTTAACATTTTGTCATGTTTGCTTCAGATCTATTATCTTAAGAAAATAAAATATTAAGACATATTGAAACACCCTATCTCACACACCCAGATCTAATTCTTTCCGTGAGGAATCACTGTTCTTGGTGTTTCTCAGTTGCTTGTGGGTTTTTAACATATATATATATATATGCATGTATAGGTACAAGCAAGTGTAAACAATGTATAGTACTATTCTACTTGTTTTTAAATTTCTTGTTGCACATTTTTTCCGGCCTCTTGTTCTTTCTGTACAACATTATACTTTCGAGACTTATCCAGGTTTACACATGTAGCTATAGTTCATTTGTTTTCATAGCTGTTTGTATGGTATGACTGTGCCCTCAAATTTTCATTTGCTTCTTCGTAGACATTTACATTGTCTCCATTTCTTCACTACTATAAACAACATTGCAATAAATATTTTTGTTTACATCTTCTAGCATTTATGAGCAAGAGTCTTTACCTGGGCTGGAATTGCTGGGGCATAGGCTATGTGCATCTTCAACTTTACTGGACTGGTCTCCAAACTGGTGGTGCCACCTTTCCCTGTTACCAGTAGTGTCAGAGTTTTATTTGCTCTGCATCTTCCCCACCACGTGGTTTGGCCATTGTCTTTCCCTCATCTCCGACCCTGGTGATGTAGGAGAGCGCTTATTTCTCTGAATTCTGTCACCATGAAGTATTACTAGTTTTTCAACTTTGCTAAATTTTTAGGCAAAAAAAAGGATATTTGTTGATGATGTCTAAATACATTTTGATTTTTTTCTAATTATGAAGATATCACAAATTATTTTAGAAAATTTGAAAATATAGACAAACACAAAAAGAAAAGAATTGCCTTTAATCCCACCACTCAAATATAGTACCAAGTAGTATCTGACATTTGTGAAATTCTTACTCTATATATACCTAGGGCAGCTTTTGATACCTAGTATTTCCACAAACAGTACTCATTAATAGCTATTTAATATACATGTGATATATATATCTATAAAGATACATATATATGATGAATATACATATGTATATATTTCACCTTTACAAAAAAAGTACAACTTTTTATAAACTAGTTTTTTTCACCTAACAAATAAGTCACAATCTCTTTCTCATAATAGCTGTATTCTGGACTGGAGAGTGTAATTTGAAGAATTCCACATTCATATCCATCCGTCTCCCTTCAGCATCCGTAAACTAAGGACCAGACTGAGCCCAGCAACAAGTCCTAGGAAGCTGGCTTGCTGCTGGGCTGTATACAGTGATATAACTGACTCTGCCCCATGGGGAGATGGAATTAATATACAACTCTTGGTACTCAGGGAAGGCAACTCCCACCTCTGCCTTAGAGTCTTCTGTTCAAGACTACCTATCCTATCTGTCCACGGATAACATAACATGCAACTCCTTTTAGCTACTAGCTCCCCCGTGTCCTCATCCCATATTCTTTTAGGTTTTCTTACCACCACTACCCTTCAGGGCTTCCCTGGTAGATCAGTCAGTAAAGAATCCAACTGCAGTGCAAGAGACTACCTGCAAAGTGGGAGACCTGGGTTTGATCCCTGGGTTGGAAGATCCCCTGGAGAAGTAAATGGCAACACACTCCAGTATTCTTGCCTGGGAAATCCCATGGACAGAGGAGTCTGGTGGGTTACAGTCTATGGGGTCAGACACAACTTAACAACTAAATCACCACCACTCCTCAATATAAATATATTACCTACATCCTCAGCCTCTTGCCTTCACTGTCTACCCCACTCCCAAACTCTCCAGACACTGACCCACAGAAAGTTTGATATTCCATTCTCTTATGTGGCCTGGGCCATGTGTACATCTGAGGAGGTAAATTCTATTTGGATTTGATCCAGCTTCCATGGCAGAAAAGAGTCTGTAATGGATGTGCCATCGCTCATCTAGACTATTGCAATAGCTCTCACTCCCTCAAGTGCTGCCTTTCTCCCCACTGTACCTTCTGATCCACAGATTCACCTACATAGCTGAAGTGAGTATCCTAAAATTAATTCTGTTATGCCATTTCTCTGCATAAAATACTCCAAAGTGCCACCAGGATGAAGCCCAAGTGAGGAAGCACAGGCCCTCTGTGATCTCTGTTGCCACTCCTATAGCCATTCCACCTATCATTTCTGCCTTGCTCTGTCTATTCCAGTAATCCTGAGTTGTTCTCTGCCTTCCTGACACCCTTATGCCTTTGCTCGTACTTCCTTTTCCCCCTTCTTGTCTGCCTGGAAAACTTCTACTCATCCTTCAAGTCCTAATCCAAAGATATTCCCAGAAACTCAAAGTACCACCTTTACTTATTCTTTATTCATTACAAAAAGGAAAAGCTACCTTTACAATGTAGAATGGATGGCATCATCGACTCAATGGACGTGAGTTTGAGCAAGCTCCAGGAGATAGTGAAGGACAGGGAAGCCTGGTGGGCTGCAGTCCATGGAGTCGCAAAGAGTCAGACAAGACTTAGCAACTGAACAACAACAACAATGTAGAAAACTAACTAATGCCACTTTAACCAGGTGATCAACTTTATCATCATCATTAATGGGACAAACAGACATCATATTGCTCCCAATGAGACGTACTGAGAATGACACAATCTGGTACTATTCTTGTGAAAAACAGTTCCCTTGCATCTAATCCTGAAGGAATGATCAAACACTTCCAAATGGAAAGATGTTCTGCAAAACTGGCCTGAACTCTTGAAAAATATCAGCGGCCAGGAAAAACCAAAGCAAAACAAAAGGCTCAGAAACAGTTCCAAATTAAATAGTGCTCAAGAAGCATGACAGCTAAATGCAGTGTGGTCCTTGTTTCCATTCTGAATCAAAGGGAAAATAAAACAGCTCCAAATAACATTATTGGGAGGACTGGTGAATTTTGAATATGGGTTATATTTTAGATAATAGTATCAGGTCAATGTTAAATTTCCTGAATATAGTCATTATATTCTGGTTGTGGAGGAGGGTGTCCTTGTTCTTAGGACGTGCTGAAAGGGCTAAAGTGTTGCTCTATCTGCAGTTAGCAATGCCTCAGCAAAAAGAAAGCAAGCAAACAGATAAATATGTGTGTTTGGAAATGTGATGGCAGAGTGTTAACAATAGAGAAATTATAGGTGAAGGGTGAACGGGCGCTCATATTCTATTCTGCACCCTTGCTGTAGGTTTGAAATTTTTCAAAACAAAAACGTGAACAGAATAAACAATAAAAATAGAAAAGCAAACAAATGAACAAAAAAAGCTTTGTTCCAGGTCATGTTTTCTGTGAAGCCTTTCGTGATATCCTCCCCCCTCACCAACCACCCCCTAGCCTCAGCAGACACACACATAAAACAATGAATCATCCTCTCTTCTAGACTCTTTCATGATTATGTATCTCTCAGACTAAACTATAAGTTCTTTGATATCTGAGCCTGGGTGTGCTGTGTTGGATCTACACAACGCTAGAACTGTACCTGACACAGATTGGATGCTCAGCTGATTTTTTTTTTAATTAATCAAGCTCATTCTTGAGGCCTGGAAAGGATTCAGTAAACAGGCAGGAGTGAGAACGTTTTCTCAAGCAAGAGGAATGGCATGAGCAAAGGTAAGAAAGCAGGAATGCGTATGTTGCAATTACCAAGAACATTTGATTTGTTTGGTCAGAACTGAAGATTTATAAAAGTGAAAATGCCTAGCACATAATAGATTCTTAAGAAAAATTTAGTGAGTAAATGAATGAATGAGATTAGAAAGGCAGGCTTAGATTAAAAAGGAAGGGGCCTCAACTACTGAATAGAGAAATCGGAATGTTAACTGATTCTTGACACTCAGGGTCTTTTCCCAGGGTCAGGTAGAGAGTATGTTCTTAAGCGAGTCCCTTGTACATTTTTTTTTTTTTCCCCTAAATAATAAGAAAAAGTAAAAGTAAGTAGAAATTTGAAAGTGATCAGTTTCCAAACTTAAGAGGAGGAAACATCATCTTCTCATCCATCCAAGAAAAGATCTACAGTGGAGTTTGAAGATATCCAATATCCCTCAGATGAAAGGGCATCACAGAATATTGGCTGGAAAAATACATGAATCTAATATGAGCCACACTTGTCTTTGAGAATAGTGTATGAAATTCTTTTGGTTAATTTTACTACATTAAAAAATATATATCTTTTGGCTACACTGCATGTGGAATCTTATTTCCCTTACCAGTGATCAAACCCACGCCTTCTGCATTGGAAAGGCAGGGTCTTGACCACTGGACCACCAGGGAAGTCCTCTAATTTTGTTGTTGTTGTTGTTTAGTTGCTAAGTCGATTCTTTTGCAACTCCCATGGACTGTAGCCCGCCAGGCTCCCCTCTCCATGGAATTCTCCAGGCAAGAATACTGGAGTGGGTTGCCATTTCCTTCTCCAGGGGAACTTCCCAACCCAGAGATCGAACCCAGGTCTCCTATAGGAAGATTCTTTACTACTGAGCCACCAGGGGAGCCCCCCTCCCCCAATAATTTTATAACATTTTTAAAGTTTAAGGAGCAAACTTTGCACATAACCCAAAATGATAAGGAATGATGGGGAAGTAATGGATCTCAGAGCTGCTCTATGAAATAATTTGTTAGTTTTAGGTTATAGTTGTTTCAAATCTTCAAATCCTACAAAAATCTTAGATGAGAGGAAATGCAAATCTCAGGGAGCATTTTAAAAAATCTATTTTTGGCCCAGTTATGACATAGCATTGACTCACTCCAGAATTTTTAACATTACTGGGAAGAGACCATCAGTAGTGGTCAAAATGACGTGCTGTTTACAAAGCAGGTGGGCATTCTTTTGGGATAATGTAGACAAGATAATTTGAGCTGTTGTTTCAGGTAATAAAGCAGAATCAGGTGGTAAATCATTCGGGCCGTATGCACAAATAGACAGTGACATAGCTAAATTAGTCACAACTGTTCACCACAGGCCAACTTCACCATAAAGGGCTATGTATCAGCAATGTTCCCTTATAATAAACAGTCCTGATGTGTTGAGAGCAGGAGCATAATTCTATGGCTACAATCAACAAAGAAGTATCAGGCCAGGTCACCAAGGCCAGTGGAAACCCCTACCTCGATGCAGTTTTATAGAGATTAGCATATCACAGGAGCCAAATGCTGTGCCCCAATGTGAAATATGATACTGTTACTTTGCAGAACAAGGGTAAACCCTGTTCTTCAACACTAATAAAATAGACACTGTGTACAGAGTGGTCCAATAATTGAAACATAAAAGAGATATCTGGTAACAGAACATTAAAACATTGAGACATAAGAATTTCGGCTCTAAAAAAAAAAAAAAAAAAGAATTTCGGCTCTGAAAACAAGTAACTATGAAGAAAGTTTAAAAAGAGAGATCTGGGGTTTCTCTGAAGATCTGGCTCTGCGGCCAAGTCCTCCCTGTTGCAAGCTGGCATTGCCATGGGAACCAATCGGAAGGGCCATGGGGAATTGTGACGCCCTGGAGGGACGGGAGGTGGGGTGGGGAAGGGGAATGGGGGGGGGGGCGGAGTGAAGAAGGAGAGTGACCAGTGGGTTACCAGCATACTGTCGCCCAGAACCTCTCCAGAGACATCACAGAGCTGTTGCTTCCTGAACTCGCTTCTGGGACACCGCAGAGACCGCTGTGCCACCGCCTCGATGACAACGCCTCTGTGTCCGTTTCGAATTCAGGCTGTCCGGCAGCCTGCGGCCCATGGCCTCTCCCAGATAACCAAGAGTCTCTTCCTCAGCAACGCTGTGGCAGCCAAGGACAAAGCCATGCTGTCTACCAACCACATCACCACCGTCATCAGCGTGTCGGTGGAGGCGACCGACATGTTCTTCGAAGACATCCAGTACGTAAAACTGCCGCTGGCGGATGCTCCCAACTCGCGCCTCTACGAGTTTTTTGACTTTGTTGCAGATCACATCCACAGCGTGGAGATGAAGCAAGGCCGAACGTTGCTGCACTGTGCTGCCGGGGTGAGCCGCTCCGCCACCTTCTGCCTCGCCTACCTAATGAAGTACCACTCCATGTCGCTGCTGGACGCCCACATGTGGACCAAGTCATGCCGCCCCATCATCCGGCCCAACAATGGCTTTTGGGAGCAGCTTATCCATTATGAATTCAAGCTGTTTAGCAAGAACACTGTTCACATGATCAGTTCCTCAATGGGAATGATTCCTGACGTCTATGAGAAAGAAATCTGTTTGATGAAGCTGATGGGAGTCATTCCGGACAGCTCCTAGCTTCTGCTTCAGATCCTGCACCAACCTTGACTGAGGTGAACATTGAACTTTTATTGATAAAGAAACTAGAAACCCCTTTTTAGATGGGCAAGCAAAAAGGGGGGAAGGAGGAGGCTGGAGTTCTTATCTTAGTGTGCTTATCTTTAAAGAATAAAATTCATTAAATGGAAAATGATGGCAATGCTTCTTATCCTGTGAGTGGCAGGTCATGACTGCTGGGGCCTGGCCAGAGGGGAGGGTGGGCAAGCTGGTGTTCAGCTCAGATGAACCCGTAGCCTGGGACCAGCCAGAGGCTGACTAGCGCAGGGGTGAGTGTCCCCTCCCCACCTCCACCCCCAACCCTACCTGGTTCTTCCCAACCCAAAGCCAGAGCCTTAGACATGGTACATTTCTCTGACTGTACATGCTTTTTACAGTAAGTGCCAACCTACTGGATAAGTGGGCTTCTTGGGGTTCTCCGGGAGTTCTGAGGGAGCCCCGGGGTACTCCTGCCCCCACCTTCAACCACAGTGACCCAATTCTGGCTTTCTAAATTTAATTTGCATATAAAATAATTTTCAAAAAAAAAATTCCACTGTGTCCTTCGTCGCTCAGTTGTGTCCGAATCTTTACAACCCCATGTACTGTAGCCAGCCAGGCTTGTCTGTCCATGGGAGTCTCAAGGCAAGAATACTTGAGTGTGTAGCTATTTCCTTCTCCAGGGGATCTTCCCAACCCAGGGATTGAGCCCGAGTCTCTTGCATTGCCAGGGAGATTCTTTACCACTGAGCCACCAGGGAAGCCCCAATCCCACTATATAAAGCTTATAAAAATATTTTTTTCCAGTGATCTACTATATGACAAGGGCCCAAAGAGCCCTCAGCAACCCCCACCAGCCTTTGTGAGAAAGAAACATTAATTCCTTTCCCTAAGTGAAAGTGTTAGTAGCTCAGTCGTGTTCAGCTCTTTGCGATCCCATGGCCTGCAACCCGCCAGGCTCCTCTGTCCGTGGAATTCTTCAGGAAAGAATGCTGGAGTGGATTGCCATTTCCTTCTCCAGGGGATCTTCCCTACTCAGGGATTGAACCCGTGTCTCTTGCATCTCCTGCACTGGCAGGCAGATTCTTTACCGTCTAAGCCACCAGGGAAGCCCCCTTTCTCCAAGGCACTTGCTAAAACAAAGTCCGTCTGACACCAGGCCTCTGTTGCTCTCATGGGCTGTTGTGTAGTAGGCTGGAGCTGCTGGCCAGGACTCGACTCTGTCACCCCACCCCTTGTGACTGGGGCCTCTCAGAGCCTCTATTTCCTCACCTGTCAAAGCAATGACAGCCTGTCTCTCCCAAGGTTGTTGTGAGGATTAGATTCCTTAGCGTGAGACCTAGCAAGCAGATGGTTTCCTGCTTAAAGGAAAAGGCTGTTCTTGTTATTAAGGTTACTTGTTGGCCCTGCCAGTTGGAGGTCAGCACACCCATCCTCATAAGGGCCTTTTCCCCATCTGTGTATGGCCCCTTTTTTTCTATAGAGTACTCTTTCTAAAAGTTATCTTGCCTCTAAAACAAATGGGGTAAGTTTCTTTCAGACCCTATCTCACAGGAGGCCTAGATTCAGAGCCCTTTCAGCATTCCCATTGTATCACCGTGTTTAATCTGTGTGAAAGCAAGAAGCACCATTCCAGGGCTCCCTGGTCCCCACCCAAAGGCCTTATTTAGAATCACTGACCATTAGAGCCAGAGACCTGGGATCAACTAGGATCCGTGGGGACAATTGCCAAAGGGACAATTGAGTGGGCCCCAGAAGTAGGCCCTGAAATCTAGGATTGTTTAAATTCCCTAGGTATATGACTCTGGCTTGGGAGCAGCTATTCTAATCCTGAATTACTCTACATAAAAATATATATGAGTCAGAAAGCACAACTACTCTGGTTGATGTAGACCTGTGGGTTCATACCACAGTGGAGTCCAAATACCCTTTCTCTCCAAACCGACCCTCACTCCCACTTCCACAAAAGCAGTGCCCAGGGATGCAATTTGGGGGAGTGGAGGGGGGTTGTTATGAAAACCTCTGCTCTAGTTTGATCCTGTCCTTCTACAGATGGAAAGACTGGCTCCCAGAAGACCAGGATTAGTGTGGCAGAATTCCCCCAAAGCAGCCTTTGTGGCAGAAACCCAGAAGAAAAATCTCTTTTCAAGTATTCTGAAAAGCAATTTGTTTAGGTGTATTTTATATAGATATAGATATAGATATAGATATATATGCATGTATTTTTATTTATTAATTTGGCTGTGCCGAGTCTTAGTTGCCGCATAAGAACTCTTAGTTGTAGCATGTGGGATCTAGTTCCCTGACCAGGGATCAAACCTGGGCCCCCTGCATTGGGAGCTTGGAGTCATAGCCACAGGACCACCAGGGAAGGCCCATTTTCATTTTTTTTTTAATACCTAATTTAACACACCATGGCTTCTATGGTGGCTCAGATGGTAAAAAATCCACCTGCAATGCAGGAGAACTGGGTTTGATCCCTGGGTCAGGAAGATGTCCTGGAGAAGGGAATGGCAACCCATTCCAATATTCTTGCCTGGAGAATTCCATGGACAGAGGAACCTGTCTAGGGGGTCGCACAGAGTTGGACACGACTGAGTGACTAACACTTTCACTACCACACTATGAAATTAACTCTCTTTGAACATGCAGTTCTATCACTGTTAACAATGCATATATTTGTATAACCTCTGTCACAATCAGGACACAGAGCAGTTTCATGATTCTAGAAATTTTCCTCATGTCTCCCTTGTAGTCAAACTCTGGCCCCACTCAGCCTCTGACAAACACTGATTGGTTCTCCATCTTATTGACTTGCTTTTCAGAGAATGTCACATAAATGGAATCATACAGGATACAACCTCCATTGACACCACCTCTCCCTCCACTGACTGGCTTCTCTCAGTCTTTGAGATTTACCCAGGTTGTAGTCCATTGTATGGATGTATCACAGTTGTTTTGCATTCACCTGTGAAGAATATTTAGGTTTGTATTACTTTCCTAAGGGCTGCTGTAACAAAATACTGATAACTAGGTGGCTTAAAACCACAGAAATTTATTTTCTCACAGTTCCGGAAGCCAGAGTCCTAAATGAAATTCTCTTCAGTGCCATGATACCTCTGAGACCTGTCGGGGGGGCAGGATGGGAAATGGAGAGATTTCTTCCTTGTCTCTTTCTAGCTTCTGGTTGTTGCCAGTGATCCTTAACATTCCTTGACTTGTACAGGCATAACTCCAGTATCTGCTTCTGTGGTCACATGGCTATGTGTCTGTCTTCCTTCTGGGCATCAGTTCAGTTCAGTCGCTCAGCCGTGTCCGACTCTTTGTGACCCCATGAATCGCAGCACGCCAGGCCTCCCTGTCCATCACCAACTCCTGGAGTTCACTCAGACTCACGTCCATTGTGTCCGTGATGCCATCCAACCATCTCATCCTCTGTCGTCCCCTTCTCCTCCTGCCCCCAATCCCTCCCAGCATCAGAGTCTTTTCCAATGAGTCAACTCTTCGCATGAGGTGGCCAAAGTACTGGAGTTTCAGCTTTAGCATCAGTCCTTCCAAAGAAATCCCAGGGCTGATCTCCTTCAGAATGGATTGGTTGGATCTCCTTGCTGTCCAAGGGACGCTCAAGAATCTTCTCCAACACCACAGTTCAAAAGCATCGATTCTTCAGCGCTCAGCCTTCTTCACAGTCCAACTCTCACATCCATACATGACCACTGGAAAACCATAGCCTTGACTAGACGGACCTTAGTCGGCAAAGTAATGTCTCTGCTTTTGAATATACTATCTAGGTTGGTCATAACTTTACTTCCAAGGAGTAAGCGTCTTTTAATTTCATGGCTGCAATCACCATCTGCAGTGATTTGGGAGCCCCCAAAAATGAAGTCTGACACTGTTTCTACTGTTTCCCCATCTATTTGCCATGAAGTGATGGGATCAGATGCCATGATCTTAGTTTTCTGAATGTTGAGCTTTAAGCCAACTTTTTCACTCTCCACTTTCACTTTCATCAAGAGGCTTTTCAGTTCCTCTTCACTTTCTGCCATAAGGGTGGTGTCATCTGCATATCTGAGGTTATTGATATTTCTCCCGGCAATCTTGATTCCAGCCCATGTTTCTTCCAGTCCAGCGTTTCTTATGGTGTACTCTGCATATAAGTTAAATAAGCAGGGTGACAATATACAGCCTTGACATACTCCTTTTCCTATTTGGAACCAGTCTGTTGTTCCATGTCCAGTTCTAACTGTTGCTTCCTGACCTGCATACAGATTTCTCAAGAGGAAGGTCAGGTGGTCTGGTATTCCCATCTCTTTCAGAATTTTCCACAGTTGATTGTGATCCACACAGTCAAAGGCTTTGGTATAGTCAATAAAGCAGAAATAGATGTTTTCTGGAACTCTCTTGCTTTTTCCATGATCCAGCAGATGTTGGCAATTTGATCTCTGGTTCCTCTGCCTTTTCTAAAACCAGCTTGAACATCAGGGAGTTCACGGTTCAGGTATTGCTGAAGCCTGGCTTGGAGAATTTTGAGTATTACTTCACTAGCATGTGAGATGAGTGCAACTGTGCAGTAGTTTGAGCATTCTTTGGCATTGCCTTTCTTTGGAATTGGAATGAAAACTAACCTCTTCCAGTCCCATGGCCACTGCTGAGTTTTTCAAATTTGCTGGCATATTGAGTGCAGCACTTTCACAGCATCATCGTTCAGGATTTGAAACAGCTCAACTAGAATTCCATCACCTCCACTAGCTTTGTTCATAGCGATACTTTACAAGGCCCACTTGACTTCACATTCCAGGATGTCTGGCTCTTAGGTGAGTGATCACACCATCATAATTATCTGGGTCATGAAGATCTCTTTTGTACAGTTCTTCTGTGTATTCTTGCCACCTCTTCTTAATATCTTCTGCTTCTGTTAGGTCCTGACCATTTCTGTCCTTTCATACCTGTGTCCAAATTTCCCTCTTCTTATAGGACACCAGTCATATTGGGGCTCCTTCTACTCCAGTACAACTGCAACAACGTTATTTCCAAATAAGGTCACGTTCTGGGCTAGTTTAGGATTTAAACATATTTTAGGGGGAGGATACAATTCAGTCCATAGCAAAGTTGTCTCTAGTTTGGGGGGAGTATGCATAAAGTGCTCTAACACAGAGAGACACACACAGAGTAGAAAAGGATCGTGTCACTTGGAAAAAAACTGCGACCATGTAAAAGTAGACTATGAGTTATAGTGAAAGAAAATAATAACAACTGTTTATTAGGAAGCTATTATATGCCATGCACGGTACTGGGCACTTTATGACGATATCTCAAATCTTTTCAACAGCCCTTCATGGTAGTTATTATCTGCATCCTACAAATGAGAAATCTGTGGTTCCAAGAGGTTAAAGACTTCGCCCAAAGCAGCACACAGCTCAAGAGTCAAGAGATGACAGGCAGATGGGGTTCTCTTTTCCTGCATTTCTTTTGAGACTAAGGTAAGTATAATTGAGAGAGTCAATTCCTAGGCAGGTTGATACTAAGTCCGGGGTCCCCGAGGAGGAAAAAGGGGTCTGGGGCTCTCAAGGAGGAGATAAGGGTCTGGAATTCTCAAGAAGGAGGAAAAGACATTTTTTTTCTACATTCCTTAGTAAGGATTATATAACAATAATGTATCCTGCTTGAGGACATATTCTCCTTCCTGAAAACCTGACTAATCCTGTTATCTTAAAATGTATATTATGGGAGTGGGTCTAGTAAGTTCTTTACAACCTTGAGACATTCTTTTGATTTATTGTAATAACAAATTAAAAAGTATATAATTCCCTTGCTAGGACTAGTGAGTGGGGCACTCTCCGTCCCCCTTCTGATGTCTATGTCAGAAGCTTTCTCTGTCCCTTTTCTTAATTTAATAACACTCTGCCACACAAAAGCTCTTGAGTGACCAAGCCTGGTTCCTGATCCCGAAGCTAAATCTTCTTCAGAGATCACAAATCCTACAACATTCACCATAAGCTATCAAAACGACCATAAATATTTGTGTCTGCTTTTGTGACATTACTTTGCCAACAAAGGTCCATCTAGTCAAGGCTATGGTTTTCCAGTGGTCATATATGGATGTGAGAGTTGGACTGTGAAGAAAGCTGAGTGCCAAAGAATTGATGCTTTTGAACTGTGGTGTTGGAGAAAACTCTTGAGAGTCCCTTGCACTTCAAGGAGATCCAACCAGTCCATCTTAAAGGAGATCAGTCCTGGGTGTTCATTGGAAGGACTGATGCTGAAGCTGAAACTCCAATACTCTGGCCACCTCATTCGAAGAGTTGACTCATTGGAAAAGATCCTGATGCTGAGAGGGATTGGGGGCAGGAGGAGAAGGGGACGACAGAGGATGAGATGGCTGGATGGCATCACCGACTCGATGGACATGAGTTTGAGTAAACCCCAGGAGTTGGTAATGGACAGGGAAGCCTGGCGTGCTGCGATTCATGGGGTCGCAAAGAGTAAGACATGACTGAGCAACTGAACTGAACTGAACTTGTTCCTTCTGGTTTGTTACATTGTCTATCTATTCCTGTGCCAGTATCACATGATAGACCAATGACATTCCCCACTCCACCTCAACCCCACAGTGACAGTTCTTCTTCAGAGGCTTTTTGCTGTTGTCATTGTTAGATTCTTTCTTTTTCTCTTCTGAAGGGATCATTTTAATAGTTACGGTAGTTTTAATCAGAATTACTGTTTTCTTGGGTATTGGTCAAGGTTGAATCAGGAGAACAGAAACCGTAATAGTTATTTCATCAGAGAAAATCTAATATAAAGAACTGTTTAGGGGTGCGATGGGAAAGTGGGAGGAAGGCTCAAGAGGGAAGGGAATATACATATACTTACAGCTGATTCACATTGATGTACAGCAGAAACCAACACAACATTGTAAAACAATTTTCCTCCAATTAAAAAAAAAAGAACAGCTTAACCAGGTATTAGAGGACTGAAAGGCAAAAATGGAACACATTGTATGTGTTTCTAAACATATAAACATTTAAATAAAAGATCATCTACCCAGAATGTGAAACTTGATCAGTAAAGTGTTGATCTTATTTCTGAAATTTGTGTATCTTAATTCCAACTTCTCATGCTATTAGAAAACTGTAATTTAGTATACTAACGAACGTACGGGCTTCCCTGGTAGCTCAGATGGTAAAGAATCTGCCTGCAATACAGAAGACTACCGTTTGATCCCTGGGTTGGGAAGATCCCCTGGAGAAGGGAATGGCAACCCACTCTTGTATTCTTGCCTGGAGGATCCCAAGAACAGAGGAGCCCAGTAGTCTATGGGGCTATAGCCTATGGGGTCACAAAGAGTTGGACACAACTGAGTGACTGAGACACATACTAACACACCCTCATTTGACTCTTTACCATTCAATTTTTTAAAACAGTTTTTGCTTGCTACAGCATTTACCATCATATCTGTTACATTACCAAAGAGACATCTATGACATCACATGACTATCCATTCTGACTATGCTATTGAGGTAAAGAAGTAAAGATATACAATAAGAGGGTTATGTTTACCTGTGGGTCCTTGAGAGTCCATCTTCAGCTACCTCTGTGTCTCCTTCTGGTACACCTTCACTATTTCCCTGTTCATGAGATTGAGGCATTTGGAGAAGTGACCTCTTAATCACCTTTTAAGAAATGCCTAGTAAGGGGAGAGAAGGCAGTGGAAACATGAATTTTAGGGTAACCTTTTGGTGCTTGACCAGATTCCCTGACAGGTCCTCTCCATTTGGAGAGATGTATCAAGGTCTCAGTCAGGTATCTGTGTTCAGAAAGTGTATTTAATAAGACTTTCTGAAATAGGGCTTAACAGTGTTAGAATTTGGACTCACAGTTGGCTTCTTTCTTCAATAGACTCTATGATGAAGGAATAAAAAATGAGCATAGAACCTGACCAAGTTAGAAGCTATATGTGATAAATTTGATTGAACCCTTGAGGCTCCAAGTTTAGGTATGTCTGCGCTGGGGACAGTGAGAGTTTGCATTCATATCCAGCTTTATTGCATGGTGGTCAGAGAAGATGGCCTGTATAATTTTTGTTTTTAGAGCACTGAGATTTTCTTATTAAATGTCTTATGAATAGTGAGTGTATTATTTATGGGTAGGATTCTAATACATGTTTTTATCATTTAAAAATTTTAATGTTTAAATAGGTAATATACTGTGGTTCGGCATTCAAATGGTACCTAAGGACATATAGAGTGAAAAGTCTCCTCATCTCTGTCCTCTAACCAACTAGTTCTGTTTCCCAAAGGCACTTAATGTTATGAGTTTTTCCTGTATCCTTCTAAGGCTTCTCTGTCCATGGGATTCTCCAGGCAAGAACACTGGGGTGGGTAGCCATTCCCTTCTCCAGGGGATCTTCCCAACCCAGAGATCAAACCCAGGTCACCTGCATTGCAGGCAAATTCTTTACTGTCTAAGCCATGCTACTAGTATCAGTATTTTATTACATTGTTAGTCTTTTTTTCTTATTGATTTGTAAAAACTCAGAGAAATAAAGCATCTGTGATAAGAATTTCAAATATTATCTCCAATTTTTCACTTGTCTTTTGGCTTTGCTTAGAAGGGCTTCCCTGTTGGCTCAGTTGGTAAAGAGTCTGCCTGCAATGTGAGAAAGCCGTGTTCTATCCCTGGGTCGGGAAGATCCCCTGGAGCGGGGCATGGCAACCCACTCCAGTATTTTTGCCTGGAGAATTCTATGGACAGAGGAGCCTGGTATGCTACAGCCCTTGGGTTCACAAAGAATCAGACACAACTGAGTGACTAGCAGAATGGATTTGCCTAAGTATTCCCTGGTGGTCCAGTGATTAGGACTCTGTGCTTTAACTGCTAAGGGTGCAGGTTCAATCCCTGGTCAGGGAACTAAGATCCCACAGGCCAAATAGGAATACAGAAGAATGCTTACAGCTCAGTAAGACTCAAATTAAAGTAAAAGAACTCAATTAAAAAAGAATGGATTTGCCAGGCAGAGATAACTTTTTAATTCAAATTTATTTATTATTTGTATGACTCGGGTTCTGCGTCACTCCCTGAAAGGCTTTCCAAACTTCAAAATTACATTAAAAAGTCTATCATTGCTCTCCAAGTAACATGTAAATATTTATCTCTGTGGGATATATTCTAGTACAAAGTGTGAGACATGGATCCAACATCACATTTTTTTCAGATTGCTACCACTATTCTATTTATAGAATTTATAATATAAAAAGTATATGTTATATTCATATACAGTTACCTATAATCCATAGTATATTATATAGTTTGTTAATAGTATTCATAGTCTTTATATTTAATTTAGTTTTTGGTCTGCTTGATATGTCCAATAACTAAGAGGTATGTTAGTTTTATACTGCTACTGTCTGTATGTCAATTTCTCCTGATATTTCTTAGATGGTTAATTTTACATGTTAACTTGGCAGGCTATGGTGCACATCTGTCTGGTCAAACACTAGTCTAGATATAGCTATAAGGTATTTGTGGATGGGATTAACATTAGTAGTCAGCTGACTTTGACTAAAGCAAATTACCTCCATTATGTGGGTGGGCCACATCCAATCAGTTGAAGGCCTTAAGAGCAAAGACTGAGGTTTCCCAGAGAAGCAGCAATTTTGTCACAAGACTGCAACACAGAAACTCTGCCTGAATTTTCAGGCTGCTGGCCTGCCCTGTAGATCTTGGAGTCAAGCCTGCAGCATCAACTCTTATCTGAGTTTCTAGCCTGTTGGCCCTCCCCTACAGATATACTGACCTTGGACTTGCCAGTCCCCATGATAACATCAGCAAATTCCTTCAAATAAATCTCTCTCTATTGTTTTGTTTGTCTGGAGAACATTGACTAATACAATTTTGATTATATATTTTGATAGTATGATAGTCTGGCATTGAACATCAATACAATGAGAATTCTATTTGTACCCTTTTACCAATATAAAGCTCTCTTTGCTTCATTAATGCTTTTTATCTTGATTCAATAATATTGCCAACTCCTCTCCCTTTCATTTATTTTTGGTCTGTATTTGTCGAATGTATCTTTGCCTATTTTTTACTTTGTAGCAAACTACGTCATTTTAAAATTTTTATTTTAGTTATTGTTTATTTACTTTTTGTTTAAATTTTTTAAAAAAATTCTTTATTGGAGTATAATTGTTTTACGACTCTGTAGTTTTTAAAATACTATGTCTTTTGTAACTAGATTATACTTAAATTTCTTCTACTCAACAAGTCTTTTAATAGAGGGTTTACATTTTAAAATCCTGAAAACTTTCTTTCTATGCCATTTTGTTCTGTGACATTTATTAACACTTCTGGGCCATTTTCTTTATTTTCAGTTTTGTTTTTATCTTCTCCATTGTTTTAGAAAGCATTTTATTCTATTAGTTGAAAGCAGTTGCCTGGCGGAAGGGGCAACTTGTACTTTTTACTATACCTTTCTATTTGCTGAGTTGATATAGTATATATATTATGTGGCATGGATGTTTAAGTTTTTCAAAAGCTTTTCTAAACTTATTTTTATCTAATTGCTGGGTCCAGAGTGAAACAGCATGTTTTGAAACATGCTTTTGAGATACAGAATTTAGCACATTTGATCTTTACCTCCTTCTACAATCTAACTCATGAAAATGTCAATGCAGGTTTTAAGATTCACATAGTTTTTTCTTATTTAAAAAATTCAGAACACAATTTGAGAAAACATATTGAGATTTATATGATGCAGTTATTTGGATGCACTTCTATTTTGGCTTGACAAGGCTCCCTCCCATGACTTCCCCATTCTTGAGCGGTTTTTTAAAAATTATTTATTTATTAATTTATTTTTGGCTGCACTGGGTCTTCATTGCTGCAAGGGCTTTTCTCTAGTTCTGGTGAGCAGGGGCTGCTCTCTTGTTGCATCTCACAGACTTCTCATTGCAGCGGCTTCTCGTGGTGTGGAGCATGGGCTCCAGTGCATGTGGGCTTCAATAATTGTGGCCCAAGGACTTAACTGCCCCCAAGGAATGCAGAATCTTCCCAGACTAGAGATCAAAATCATGTCTCCTGCATTGGCAGGCAGATTCTTTTTATTTTTTTGGATTATATTCATCTTTATTCCAATACAGTAGTAAAATTACAATATTTAAGATTTTTTTCCCACAAAGGCAAAAGTGCCCAAAGCCTGCAAAAATCATAAGGCAACTCTGATCCTGTAGTCCACTTCCCTGGGTGTAAACTCTATCAGGCTCTCATTCTTAAATCAATCTACAGAATTTTGACACCTCACCTAGATGCATCCCTCATGCCAGTGCATTTCCTTGGCTCTTCAGGTATATATTTTTAAAATTAATTTTTTTTATTGAAGGATAATTGCTTTACAGAATTTTTCTGTTTTCTGTCAAACCTCAACATGAATCAGCCATAGGTATACACATATTCCCTCCCTTTTGAAACTCCTTCCCATTTCCCTCCCCATCCCACCCCTCCGGGCTGACACAGAGCCCCTGTTTGAGTTTCCTGAGCCATACAGCAAATTCCCCTTGGCTATCTATTTTACATATGGTAATGTAAATTTCCATGTTACTCTTTCCATACATCTCACCCTCTCGTCCCCTCTTCCCATGTCCATAAGTCTATTCTCTATGTCTGTTTCTCCACTGATGCCCTGTAAATAAATTCTTCAGTACCATTTTTCTAGATTCCATATATATGTGTTGCTGCTGCTGCTAAGTCGCTTCAGTCGTGTCCAACTCTGTACGACCCCATAGACGGCAGCCCACCAGGCTCCCCTGTCCCTGGGATTCTCCAGGCAAGAACACTGGAGTCGGTTGCCACTTCCTTCTCCAATGCATGAAAGTGAAAAGTGAAAGAGAAGTCGCTCAGTCATGTCCAACTCTTAGTGACCCCATGGACTGCAGCCCACCAGGCTCCTCCATCCATGGGATTTTCCAGGCAAGAGTACTGGAGTGGGGTGCCATTGCCTTCTCCATATATGTGTTAGAATATGATATTTATCTTCCTCTTTCTGACTTACTTCGCTCTGTATAATAGATTGTAGGTTCATCCACCTCATTAGAACTGATTCGAATGTATTCCTTTTTATGGTTGAGTAATATTCCATTGTGTATATGTACCACAACATCTTTATCCATTCATCTGTTGATGGACATCTAGGTTGCTTCCATGTTCTGGCTATTGCAAATAGTGCTGCAGTGAACAATGAGATACATGTGTCTTTTTAAATTTTTGTTTCCTCAGGGTATATGCTTAGGAGTGGGACTGCTGGGTAATATGGTGGTTTTCTTCTGTTTTTTTTTTAAGGAATCTCCATACCGTCTTCCATAGTGGCTGTATCAATTTGTATTCCCACCAACAGTGCAAGAGCGTTCCCTTTTCTCCACATCCTCTCCAGCATTTATTGTTTCTAGACTTTTTCATGACGGCTGTTCTGACCGGTGTGAGGTGATATCTCAATGTAGTTTTGATTTGCATTCCTTTAACAATGAGCAATGTTGAGCATCTTTTCACGTGTTTGTTAGCCATCTGTATGTCTTCTTTGGAGATATGTCTGTTTAGGTCTTTTCCCCACTTTTTGTTTGGGTTGTTTGTTTTTCTGGTATTGAGTTGTATGAGCTGTTTGTATATTTTGGAAATTAATCCTTTGTCAGTTGTTTCATTTGCTATTATTTTCTCCCATTCTGAGGGTTGTCTTTTCACCTTGCTTATAGTTTCCTTTGCTGTGCAGAAGCTTTTAAGTTTAATCAGTTCCCACTTGTTTACTTCTGTTTTTATTTCCATTACTCTACAAGGTGGGTCATTGCTTTGATTCATGTCATCAAGTGTTCTGCCTATGTTTTCCTCTAAGAGTTTTATAGTTTCTGGTCTTACATTTAGGTCTTTAATCCATTTTGAGTTTATCTTTGTGTATGGTATTAGGAAGTGTTCTAATTTCATTCTTTTACATGTAGCTGTCCAGTTTTCCCAGCACCATTTATTGAAGAGGCTGTCTTTGCCCCACTGTATATTCTTGCCTCCTTTGTCAAAAATAAGGTACCCATAGGTGCATGGGTTTATCTCTGGGCTTTCTATCTTGTTCCATTGGTCTAGGTTTCTGTTTTTGTGCCAGTACCATACCGTCTTGATGACTGTAGCTTTGCAGTATAATCTGAAGTCAGGAAGGTTGATTCCTCCAGCTCCATTCTTCTTTCTCAAGATGGCTTTGGCTATTCAGGGTCTTTTGTGTTTCCATACGAATTGTGAAATTTTTTTGTTCTAGTTCTGTGAAAATGCCATTGGTAATTTGATAGGGATCACATTGAATCTGTAGATTGCATTTGGTAGTATAGTCATTTTCACAATATTGATTCTTCCTACCCAAGAACATGGAATATCTCTCCATCTGTTTATGTCATCTTTGATTTATTAGTGTCATATAATTTCCTGTGTACAATTTTTTTGTCTCCTTAGCTAAGTTTATTCCTAGATATTTAATTCTTTTTGTTGCAGTGATGAATGGGATTGATTCCTTAACTGCTCTGATTTTTCATTGTTAGTATATAGACATGCAAGTGATTTCTGTGTAATGATTTTATATCCTGCAACTTTGCTAAATTCATTGATTAGCTCTAGTAATTTTCTGATACTATCTTTAGGGTTTTCTATGTACAGTATCATGTCACCTATGAACAGTGGGAGCTTTACTTCTTCTTTTCCAATCTGGATTCCTTTTATTTCTTTTCCTTCTCTGGTTGCTATAGCTAGTACTTCCAGAACTATGTTGAATAATAGTGGTGAAAGTGGACACCCTTGTCTTGTTCCTGATCTTAGGGGGAATGCTTTCAGTTTTTCACCATTGAGAATAATGTTTGCTGTAGGCTTATCATATATGGCTTTTACTATGTTAAGGTAGATTCCTTCTATGCTGGCAGGCATATTCTTAACTGCTGCACCACCAGGGAAGTCCGAGCTTTTTATTTTATTTTTAAAATTTCATCTCTTTGTTGGTTGAAAAATATTGTAAACCTATTTTTTTTTTTTCAAGAAGATGATCTATTTTATGATCTGTTAGATGGCGGAGAAGCAACTTCCCAGGTGGTGCCATTCCTGCTAATGCAAGAGACATAGGTTTGATACCTGGGTTGGGAAGCTCCCCTGGAGGAGGGCATGGAAACTCACTCCAGTATTCTTGCCTGGAAAATTCCATGGACAGAGGAGCCTGGAAGGCTACAGTCCATGGGACCACAAAGAGTCAGACACGACTGAGTGACTGAGTGCATGAACACACACACACAACTAGCAGAGTGTTTTTCTGACATCTTTACACCTGAAAAGCAACTCAGATGAATACTATAGATATGAGAAGTCAGATAGACTGACATTTGTTTCTATCTGGGCAATATGATCTCATTTTTTTGCTTGAACAATTATAGATACTTTAATATTGTAGATTAAAACATTTGCCATGATGTGTCCAATTGCGAGTCCTCTTTTACTGACTTTGCTTGGAATATAGCAGGCTCTTTCAATCAACACACATTGTGCTTTAACAGAGAAAATTTCTGCTTTTATTTTTTATTATGTCACTTCCATTTGCCTTTGCTTCTCTTTTAAGAACTCAAATTAACCATAAGTTGGTTCTCCATTTTCTCCATTCTTTCTCCACAGCTATCTTTGTTCTTTCACTGTTTTCATGTTTTTCCACTCCATTCTATATTTTAGCATCGGCTTTGTTCTTAACACCAATTTCTGTTTTCTGCTGGATGAATTTTCCTTGTTACTGTCTCCAGTGTGTACTTTAATTTTGTTCCTGCTTGTCTTAAGAGTACTTGCTCATTTTCCTTACCCGATTCATTTCGGTTTTCATTTCATCTTGTTAGATTTTCATATCAGTCCCACCTCTTCATTCTTTTGTTTCTATTTTGCAGAAACTTTAAGGATGGTAACAGGTTTCTACAATTTTCTCCTGGATCATCCTGGTGAGGAAGAGTTCTCATTTTGTCCTGTTTTTTCTAGATGCTGTGTACTTCCTCTAGCTCTGGGTTGATTATTCTCCTTATCTTCAAATAAGACAAGGCTTTCTGTGGGCTCAATATCCATCTACACGTGATTGAGATGTTTATCTTGGAACCTACCATATGCCTATGGAAGCGGTGACAGGATCTCCATGTCAAGTCTGTAGCTAGAGGGCACACTGATGTCCATGCAGTCTGACTTTACCTTTTGTATCTCTTCTTTGCTAATGCAATACACAGCACAATACACTTCCCAGCACAGACTTCTCTTGGGAACCTTTAAGATGCTAGCCTTTCCTTAAAGTTTTGAGCTGGATAGGCTACATAACCTGCAGGAAAATTACATGCAAAATGAAAATGTTGGGCTCCTTGTTCAAAAATTAAGAATGTCAAGGCAGTGACAACAGAGCATTGAACAAATACAAAGCCCTTCTTATCATCACAGGGCCCTGTGCAGCTGTATAGGTTGCACACTCATGAAGCTGCCCATGGTTATGGGAACTGCACTTTCTTAAATGTAAGTCTCCTCCCTTTTCCTCCCAATCTCCCTGCTGTTTTCCTGCCTGCTTGTTTTGTCGATCTGCCTAGACAAATAGGAAATAGAGGGGTCTAGAGGACATAGAGTGGAGGTGGGGGTGAGGATCAGTTTTCTGGTGAGCACACTTGAAAGGTTGAGAAATTGACATCTCATGTTGATTTAGACACCAACTCTAAGTTGGGAGGCAGATGGTGGGTCATCAGGGGATAGAGTATGTGCCTTAAATAAGTGGCTTACTACCTTTTTCACTCAGTGTGTTTGAGGAAATGAAGCCAAGGTAATTCATGAGTGGGATTTTCTTAATCCTGCCATTCAGGGCCATCTGTCTCATAACTGACATCAGTTTCACCCAGATCCAAACCTTAGGTTACCTGTCAGTTTTAGTCTTTGATATTGTGAAATCTTTTTTTCTAGATTCGAGGGAATGTTTGGAGAAGTTAGGCCAGGATATATTTGGGGGGCAAAGGGCAATGTATCATTTTGAATTGAATGTGTGCATGGAACCATGTAGATAGGTCAGGGGTTAGCAATTTTTTTATGTGGGACTAGGTAGTAAATATTGTAAATTTTGCAGGTCAAGGGGAAAAATTAAAGATATTCTGTAGATACTAACATAATGAAACAAATTTCAACAAATATTTTATCGATGATGCTTAAAATGTAATAGTAATAACTGAGTGCAGTTTTTGGTAATACATATCTACTAATTAGAAGAATAGGAGTCTTTGTTTTTGGAATACATTTTCCTTAATTAGGGTTCAAAATTAGTATTCCCTATCATCAGATTAGTTTGCAAATGTTCATCTGTTAAAGCTGATCTGTAATGGGATTTTATGTATTTCATTTTTGAAAATGTCTTTACATGTTCTGGAAAAAAAAATGCACTGCCAAACAATGACATCAATCCATGAGCATACGATTTTGAGTACATTCATTGCATATAAGGCATTTAGAGAATTCTATTAGATTCTTCTCTTGATATTTGTATTTTACTATGTTATTATATTGCAGGTTAATCATTTTTAACTGATGGTTAGGTAGAAACTCCTCAATTGCATAGTTAAATTAATTTTGAAATATAGAAATTGCCTTTGCATTTGCATTGAAGTCTAAAAAATGCTGCTTGGAACTGCAGTTTGAGCTTGGAAAATATATCTACTGCAAATTTCTATAGGAATGGATAATATGTTTCTTATTTTAACTTTTGATAGCATGGAAATATATAAAGCAGCTTGACATTACTTGGAATTCAGACAACGCTACTCATCATCAAAATGATTGTACTAAAGTCTGAGTTTCATGTATAAGTGTTGTTTTACCTTGTAATTGGTGAAATTCATTAAGATATATTATCAAGTCTCCCACAAAAGCTAATTTCCAAAGCCATTCATAGCTTGATTAGAGAGGCTAAAGGCTGTTCTTCTTATTCAATAATTCTCAGTTTTGCTCTTGAGCTGAAAAGAATCACAACCAAACAGTAAGAACTGCTGTGTGGTAGAAGTCAGGATATTCAGTTTCTACTTCTGATAAAAATTCACAGAATTGATGATGGTTAAAGCCATAAGAATGAATGAAGTTACCATTGCTACTACTGGTTCAATAACAAATGATAAGTTCAAATATTACCACAAAGTAATTTCTGATGAATAATACAATAAATAGCCACAGGGTTTAAACACCTTACATTTTCATAAGCTTTGTTGTTTGTTCAGATAAGCATTTTTCTACTTTATACATATTTTTACTACTATCACTTATAACACATCTTAGCAGGTTCCTTTCCATGTTATATAGCATCAGTTTGTTTTCAGTTTCTTTGAAAATATTTTCCCTTGTAATGGTTCCATGCAGACTAGTCACAGAAGTTAATTCTTCAGTTATTTCAAACAAGGCCTTGACTCTTCAAATGAACAACTGAGTAGTATCAGTATTACCTGTTAACTCATAAAGAGTGAAGGAAAACCACTCAGTAATTGCTTTGTTTTTAAACTGATTATTGACACTGCTCTCAATGTCTTCAACTCTTCAAACAACTGTTCTAGCTGAAAGTCGAATAGTCTTGCTTTCCTTATTTGGCTAAGAAATGAGCCACTCAGAAAATTACTTTGGTTGCAGCTTCATATTCATTTTTATATTTTTCTGAAGAAACTCTGCTATGATGAAATATTCCACTTTAAATTCTCTAACTGTTCTCACTGTTGCTTTCCTGTCAGTTGGGAATATTGTGATGAATGTAGTCTGATAATATTGACATATATTATATTCTTTCAGTAAAACTATACTTATTGCATGGTAACAAAATAGTCCACACACCACCATGACTTATAAGCATCTGAAGTCCTTTTTCTCTGTTTTCTGGTTTTGACTTATAGGTATGTACTGGTAATAAAAAAAAGTCATGGTGTTACATGTATAGTACTTGAAACACAGCATCATTGTGATTTGCAAGGCACAAAGCAGCAATGTGTAAGATGAGATACATTCTCTACCACAACAATTCAACTCTATGTTGCTTTGTGAAAGGGGCCATCAGTTCAGTTCAGTTCATTCGGTCAGTCGTGTCCGACTCTTTGCAACCCCATGAATTGCAGCACGCCAGGCCTCCCTGTCCATCACCAACTCCCGGAGTTCACTCAGACTCACGTCCATCGAGTTGGTGATGCCATCCAGCCATCTCATCCTCTGTCTTCCCCTTTTCCTCCTGCCCCCAATCCCTCCCAGCATCAGAGTCTTTTCCAATGAGTCAACTCTTCGCATGAGGTGGCCAAAGTACTGGAGTTTCAACTTTAGTATCATTCTTTCCAAAGAACACCCAGCGCTGATCTCCTTTAGAATGGACTGGTTGGATCTCCTTGCAGTCCAAGGGACTCTCAAGAGTCTTCTCCAACCCCATATATGATATATAAATGAATGAGCATGAATGTATACCAATAACTTTATTTATACACAACCAAATTTGAATTTCATGTAAGTTTAATGCGTGATGAAATGGCTGTACAAATATAGGTGGTGTGCTGGATTTGATCAGTAGGTTATGGTTTTCTGATTCCTGGTCTAGCCAGATAAGTCAATATTCTTTGACGAACTTCCATAGTGGTGCAGTGGATAAGAACCTGCCTGCCAATGCAGGGGACATGGGTTCAATCCCTGGTCCAGGAAGATTCCACATGCCTTGGAGCAACTAAGCCCACAAATAACAACTACTGAGCCTGCAAGCTGCAACTACTGTGGCCCGGGTGCCTAGAGTCTGTGCTCCATAAGAGAAGTTACTGCAATGAGAAGCCTGTGCACCACATCAAAGAACAGCTCCCGCTTGCTACAACTAGAGGAAGCCTGAGCACAGCAACAAAGACCCAGTGCAATGAAAAATAAACAAATAAAATGCTTTAAGAATATATTCTTTGAGCTTGGTGCCAGCTACCGAGCCCAGGTGAAAGGAAATCTGTTTAAAGCAGTATCACTGACACCAGTAGCAACCCTACTATTTCTGTGCCTAAAACACAATAACCATTGGTATGATTCTTTAGGTAAGCCTTACTAGGCTCTTCATGATTCTGCCTAATTTTCCAACTCCCACTTCCAATTCTTTCCTTCCCCTTTTGTTCACAGCCATACTCAACTTCTTGAATTCACCAGAACTCTCAAGTTCTTAGGCTTCTGTGCTTTGGCAGATCTGTTGCAGCTTCTGTTGGGAAGACACTCACTATTGTAACAATCCTCCAGCCCCCAACAGTTCATTTTTTATTCTCCAGGCGCTTTATCTGCTACCTCTAGGTTGATAAAGATGCCTCTTCTATGAGCATCCACAGAAATTTGCGTAAAGTTTATAGCACTCATCAGTATTTTATAGGATAAAATTTATTCATATGACTCTCCAAGAGTTCAGGACATGGACTGGATCAGCTTGGAAAGTTTTCAACCATTATTTCTTTGCATACATTTTGGGCCTTGATGTATTTCTCCTCTCCTTCTTGGACTCTGATAACACAGATGCTAGATCCTTTGTTACCATCCCATAGATCTCAGAGGCTCTACTGTTTTTCCTATTTATTTTCTCTCGGTTATTCGAATTGGGTGATTTCTGTTGCTCTGTCTTGAAGTTCTCTGATCCTTTCCTCTGTCCCCTCCATTCTGATGATGAACCCATACGTTGTTTTAAATTATGGTTATTATGTTTTTCAGTTCTAAAATTTCTATTTGGTTCTTCTTTGTATCTTCTATTTCTTTGCTAAAACTTCCTATTCCTCTGCTAAGGCTTTCTAGTTTTTCATTTGTTTGGAATGGATTCATAATTGCTCACTGAAACATTTTTATGACTGCTTTAAAATCCTTGTCAGAGAACATGAACATCTGATTCACCTTATTGCTCACATCTGTTGACTGTCTTGTCTAATTAATGTTGGATTATCCTAGTTCTTCATATGAGTGATTTTTCATTGAAACCTGGACATTGTGGGTATTATAAAACTCTGGCTCTCATCTAAATATTCTTTTTTAGCAGGTCTCTTTTGATATCACTCTGTTGGGGAAGGGAAAGCACTGCCTTGTTACCACCAGGAGTAGAAGTCCAGGTTCCCCACTCAACCTTGATTAACACCGATGGAAGTGGAGGGTCTCCTTGTTACTACTGGGTGTGAACTGAAGATCTGGCTTCCCGCTAGGCCTCCACTGAGACCACCATGTCTGAAGTTGAGCATGGTGAGAGCTCAGTCATTCAGTCGTGTCCAACTCTTTGCCACCCCATGGACTGCAGCTTGCCAGGTTCCTCTGTCCATAGGATTCTCCAGGCAAGAATACTGGAATGGGTTACTATTTCCTCCTCCAGGGGATCTTCCCAACCCAGGGATGGAATCTGCATCTCCTGCATTTGCAGGAGGATTCTTTACCACTGAGCCACCAGGGAAGCTTGTCTGGAGGTGTAGGTGCCTCATTACTGTTCCCCACATTGCTTCCATAGGAGTGGTGGCCTTGTTAGCACTGGGCAGTGGTGACAGTTCTGACTCTTCAGTAGGTCTTCTTTGACACCAACTCAACAAGGAAGGGAAGTGATGCCTCATTAATGCTGGGTGGGTATGGAAATCTAGGCTCCCCAGTGTAGTTGGTGGTGGTGGGGTAGGATTTGAGGTGCTTCTTTACAGACTGGCAAGGGTAGAAGTCTAGGCTTCTGGTGGGTGTGGGAGTCAAGGCTTCTTCCAGAAGTCCCAAAACTATTCTGACAACTGAAGTTTTTGTAACAGGTTAAAGTCTGTCTGTACTTGGCTCCCAATCTCTCCTCAACTCTAACCCTATATTTGTTTTTGTCATCAGTATGTTTGGACATGAGTTGGATAATTTTTTTGACACTGGTAAGTGTGGGAAGGGCTAAATTTATCTCTGATCCTGATTTAAAGGATAAGTATAGTTCTATTTATAAGATTAAATAAATCATGACTGTTATGTGAGTTATTATTATCTGCATAGGTTATGTCAGAGAAGGCAATGGCAACCACTCCAGTACTCTTGCCTGGAAAATCCCATGGATGGAGGAGCCTGGTGGGCTGCAGTCCATGGGGTCGCTAGGAGTCGGACACAACTGAGCGACTTCACTTTCACTTTTCACTTTCATGCATTGGAGAAGGAAATGGCAATCCACTCCAGTGTTCTTGCCTGGAGAATCCCAGGGATGGGGGAGCCTGGTGGGTTGCCATCTATGGGTTCACAGAGAGTTGGATACGACTGAAGCGACTTAGCAGCAGCAGCAGCAGCATAGGTTATGTGGCACTGAAATTATAAATGAACTACATATTCCTAAGTAGTTCAGGTTAAGAATTTAGTTGTTTAAAAGGAGTTAAATTTATTTTCTTATAATTGAGTGGGTTTCTCCTCTGACAGTAATTGATGGTAACTGCATAAGTATTAACACAATGCTGCTACAAATGATGTACTAACTAGTCCATAATCTGACTCAGCATAATACAAATTTTATATATTTTAAAAATATCGATTTATCTACCTTATCTATTAATCATATCAACTTAGTAAATTCAAATTATTCTCTCCAGCTTATAGTTTATTAAGTTATAATTATTAAATAAGAATCAGTACTAAGTGATATAAGGTTTAATTTTAGAATAAAGGAGAGATGTTGCAATGTTCATTGGAAGGACTGATGTTGAAGCTGAAACTCCAATGCTTTGGCCACCTGATGTGAAGAGCTGACTCATTTGAAAAGACTCTGATGCTGGGAAAGATTGAAGGCGGGAGGAGAAGGGGATGACAGAGGATGAGATGGTTGGATGGCATCCCCAATTCAATGGACATGAGTTTGGGTAAACTCCAAGTTGGTGATGGACAGGGAGGCATGCTGCGGTTCATGGGGTCACAGAGTTGGACACGACTGAGCGACTGAACTGAACTGAATCCCTCCCCAAAAAGTATATTAGGACTGCCTATGTGTTGGGCTTATAGGAAAGCTGGGGAGGGATCAGGAGAAAGTGATTGGTAAAGTGGTGATCAACACATTTAGAACCCAGAATGTGAAAGCTAGATTTTAGAAATTCGAAACTTCCTATTCTTTTGAGGTCTTTGAATGCATATGATATATCTGGCACTTTACCTACCTTATGGCATTTAATCTTCAAAATAATGCTATTTTCTCAGATGAGGAAACTGGAGCTCAAATTAGGCTAACTTGTTGAAGGTCACCCAGCTATCAAGTGGCAGACTTAGGATTTGAACCTAGATCTGCATGATTTCACAGTTCATACTCCTTTGGTTCAATTGCTCTACCTTCTATATGGGTTTTCAGAGCCACTTTTCATAGAAATTATTATTAAAAAATAATCTATCCTACTTTCCCATTTCTCTATTCAGTGAAGGACCTAAACCTTAAAGGCTACATACCAATTGTACATGATATAAACTATGCTAGACCGAAAACATTACGTAGTGATATAAGGACTGTGTTACTGTATAAAAAATATCTCATGCTTCATGATGGATGACACATATCTGTAACTGAACTAGACAAAGAGTTCTGGCTTAGAGGATAAGTAACTTTACCAGGGACACATAGCCTGTGCAGAGAAATGATTTGCAGCCAGGCCTGCCTGACTTCGACCCCACCCACAGCATCTACTCCATGCAATTCCGCAGCAAATACCAAGTAATGATTATGTAGTGAAAAAGAAGGTTTTGAGGGGTTGGAAGTAGGCAGCCTCGTAATTCTTGGAAACAGCCTGAGTCAAGAACCACCAGCTCCCAGAAGACTGTCAAACACTGGCAGAATTTCTATCTCTGCTTGTGCAAGTCTAAGTGTGTGTGTGTGTGGTGGTGGTGCTGGGGTGTGGGGAGACAGTGGTGTCAAAATCTCCCAGGCGTTGAAGGTCATCTGTTGTGAGAAAGTTTACAATGAATGTATTAATTTAGCTGTAGGAAATACTCAGCCTTGTATACTCACTCATTCAAGTAAAATGGAAGGAATACCATAAAGCGTGGAAGAGGTGTTTTACAGAAGGTGATAAAACATGAAGCATAATCCATATAAAACTATAGTTTGTTAAGTCTAGTTACTAGTCTCAGGGAAACAATCTAAAACTGTGTTGGTGTGCAAAATCAGTTGAGATTTCCACAGCTTCTCACTGAATACTGCTAGGATTACTGAGTCAGCACTGAATTGTCTTCCTTTTATTTTGAAATCCAACTAAATATACCTTGTTTATTGGTTACGTTATTGAAAATATATAGAGTCCATGTTTATGAAGGAAACCTTGTTTTCATCTGTCCATTAATTTGTTCCTATCCCTGAAAACTGGAGGTGTGCACTGTAACAGATCTGTTACATGAAACTTATCTCATTAAATATATCTTTTGCAGAGAGTAACAGACCGAAGGCATTTTTTCTTCTCCCAATTATACTATGGATTGAAAGGCAGAGTAGTGACTTTTATTTGCATCTCAGACACGGTCAGAACAAGAAGGTGTTACTGTGGTCTAGGACATGCTGTGAGGGGTAGAAAAGGGTTTTCTGGGCTGAAAGCTTCCCTGAGGATCTTAATTTTGTCTTCTCTCAGGCCTGTCTACAAGCAGTCCCAACTCCTCCCATGAAAGCCCCACTAAGATCACAGCAAAAGAAAGCAACATTCTGGAGATAACCGCTTAACAATTTTTCGTCACTGCTTTTTCGTATAACACTATAATGAACTACTGGTAAAACACCGGTAGCATGGAAAATTTGGCTCCAAAGTGCCGCCAACAGACCTTTGGCGGTGGGGAGCCGTGGTCAGCGAGCCAGAGCCCCGTGGGTGACTCTTCAATCCCTCTGGCCGGGGGTGAGGGGGCGCGAGCGAGGGGATCCGGGCCGGCAGCGCAGGCCTGGCCTAGGGCGGCGTCCGAGCCCCGGGGCACTGGGCCGACAGCGGCTTTCCGAGCGCGCTCCTCGCGGAGGCCATTACTTCCAGCAGTGCAAAAAGTATGCTTTCTTCGGAGGGCGGAGGTCAGGGGCCTTGCGCCGCCTCCTGGCGATGTGACCTTTAACAGGCCCTCGAGGGCCCGGGACACGCGGAGCACAGGATGCCGGAGCCGCGGTCGGGGACCACCCCGGAGCTCCTGGGCAGCCAAAGGCCGTCCATGGCGTCCTAGCTCACTGCTCACGCCCGCCGCGGGCGGTGACGGACCTCGCCCTTCCCCACCGTTCCCCTCCCCCTCCCGAGCCCGCCGCGGCTCCCCTGACACGGTCCGGACCCTCCATTCTCTGCCCCAGTATATTTAACTGGCACAACCTAACCCGCTGCTCCCTCTCGGTGACAACCCTTCACCCGGACAGACGGACCCAGCAGCCAACCATCGGTCAGAATTGGCGGGCCTCCTGCTCCCTGTAGGTGGTGGCCTCGGTGGGCGGGGCTCGGGCAGCTAGCAAGTTGAGTGGAGCCACGGCTGACGTGAGTCAACAAAGGTCACGTGAAGCGAGCGGGGCACTTCGATTGGCTGCACCAGCCGGGCGGGGAGGGGGGGTCACGGCGGCGGCGTGGGGTTCGCTGTGTGACACAATTACAACAACTTTGTGCTGGTGCCGGGGAAGTTTGTTTCTCCAACGAATTCCCCCCACATCCCTCAACCCCGCACGCTCCGGCCGTTCCCGCTGCCCCCGCCCGTGGCTGCCCCTCGCCCGCCCCCGCGATGTGACCCAACAAGCCGAGCCGCCGCCGCTGCCGACCCGGGGGCTCCGCAGCCCCAGCCGCCGCCGCCTTCACCGCCGCCGCGTTGGGATTTTTCGTCGCTGCCGCCCGCGGCGGAGGAGGAGGTGGCGATAAAGTTGGTGTGCGGGTCCCGCGCGGAGGTTGGGGGCGTCGTTGCGGGCCCCGGCCCGCGGGGGGGTGTCAGCTTTGGAGTTGTGAATTCGCTGCGTTTCCATGAAATCCAGCGGAGTGTCGCTCGCTACCGCCGCCGCTGCCGCCGCCGCTTTCGGTGATGAGGAAAAGAAAATGGCGGCGGGAAAAGCGAGCGGGGAGAGCGAGGAGGCGTCCCCGAGCCTGACAGCCGAGGAGAGAGAGGCGCTCGGCGGACTGGACAGGTATGGGTCGCCGTCACCCACCCGCCCGGTCGGCTCCGGACGGTTGGCGCCTCTCTTCGGGGAGGCCCGAGCGCGGTTCGCCTCTGGCGGCGGCGGGGCGGGCACCTGGGCTTGGCGCTCTCGGTGCCGTATCCGCCGCCGCCGGGGCCTCGGGATCGGGCAGGGATGGGTAGGTAGGGTTGCCGGAGCTCTAACGAGCCGCGTGTGTGTCTCCCCACAGCCGCCTCTTCGGGTTCGTGAGGTTTCATGAAGATGGCGCCAGGACGAAGGCCCTACTGGGCAAGGTAAGGCAGCCGCGGGCTGGAGTGCGGACACCGTCTCCCCAGCCGGCGCCCTGCTCGTCCCGGGCCCCGCGGCTCGGCCGGCGCTCATTGTGGCCGCGAACTAGGGCCGAGGGGCTTCCGGAAAACTATTTTCTGCTTTTGGTCTCCCCTTACGCCCGGATCCCTCGCTTGCTCCCTTGCGAAATCGCTCTCTCCTCTGGTAGCTGGAGGAACAGAGACGGCAGCGCTTTGGGGCCGAGCTCAAGTGGGTCGACAAAACTGCCTGTTATTTTACGGCTTTGGGGGAGTCGACCGATGATCTCTCCGAGGTGCCTGTTTAGGGTCAAAGGCTCGTAAATGTGTGCGGATTTCCCCACATTTCCGACTTACTTGCCTCCCGTGGTTTTTCTTTTCCGCCAGGCAGGCTGTTCGGGAAATGTACTGTTAACCCAACGTTTGGGGTTTTCTTGTGTCCCTGCTCCCAGAAGGAAAGTTGCACGTAGTTTAGGGCAGTGAAGAGTTTGCATGGGGCTGTTGACAGGCATCTCAAGGGTTATGGTGTTTTACCTGAAGTTGGGTGACTTGTTTACTTTTTGAGTCTTTCTGCTATAGAAATCCTGCAGTTACTTATGAATGTGTTTTCTCCTTGGAGCCTCGTTTCCTGTGTTTCTCACAGGGGAGGCCGAGGGGAATTCGGGGTGCAGACTCTGTTTATTTGTGTGGAAAGTTGTTGGCACTGTCATTTAGTTAAGTAATGGCTGCTCCTATCGGCCCAAGATGGCGGGACAGGGTGGGAGGAGAAAGTGAAGGGGGGGGGGTTTGGGGGAGGGAGGAGAGGTAAACATGGAAATAAATAGTAGCGATGAATAGGCCTCTACTTCGGAGTGTGTAGCTCGGTGGGTGATTAATAAAAATTATCCAAGATTATTTGCATCTAGCATTCTTGCACCTTTCTCAAGCTTGGAAGCCGCATTCATAAGCCTGGTAAATGCTTATCAACCTGTAGCACATTTAGTTATCCATCCGTAAGCTATTGAACAAAGGCAGCGGAGTCTCGATCTGTCTCCATCAGTTTGTCTCTTGACCAAAATCTGATCGAAATGATATTTGAATGCTCGGTTCTTAATTGGGACCGTGAAACTTGGAGTGTGCCGCGATAGGTGTTGCATCCATTAAACATTTTCTTTTCTAGATGAAATCAGTAGGTTTGCATTTGATACCTAGCATTATTCTTGCAGTTGAGAAGGAAGTTTGAAATGACTGAAGCCTTGCATTTTATTAAGTTGATTTAAAAAAAAATACGGTTATCCCGAATTTTTGTCTGCAGTTTGGAGTCACTAATTCTTTTATCTGTAATTACACTTCTGTTTTTGTTTCAAAGTAACTTAAGTGTAAGGGGTTTCGAACACAATAATGACCCAAAAGCTAAACTGAAATAATCGTCAGTAAGCTCAGTCCCTTTGATCCATAGAGAAAAGTTGAATTAAACTTTGACTATGTAGGTATTAATTGGCTTCATTAAAACTATCGCCGGAAAAATGAATAGCGACTAGCTCTGAAATGATTTAAGCATAAATGATTTAAACCTTGAAATTTCTTTTCAACCTGCGTATTTAAAATATTTTACTGAAGAATACTTGACTGTTGTCAAAGTTGTCATTTCAAAAGATTAAGCAAAATATTTAAATTTAAGAAGCATTGTATTTTGGATTGATTATCTCCGGTCTGGTAGGGGGTTGGTAAAATGGTCCGCAAATATAATACATTTGGAATAGTTTGGCCAAATCTATTGTTTTGGTTAGGATTATGAAGAAATAAATGGAATCTGATGTTATACGTGGATAATGTGTAAAATGCTAGTTGATTTTATGTCTCAGAATGCTTGTATTTAGATGGATTCACAGTGAGTGGATCGTGCTTAACATTGTATTTCAGATTGTAATATTGAACTCTGTAGTTAGTATGCACTACTGACTTTAAATTGTAAAATAACATTTTCAAGTATTTGTGAAAACGTGCTTTACTTTCTTGATGTTTGACTGCAGTAACATAAATGAGAAACTTGGGAAGGTTCATTATATTTTGTGGCAGAATGAAGGCTTCATAAAATACTGGGTAATTTTGATAAACTACTAAATATTTTGTTGAGCTAAAGGAAAAAAAAAATCTTCATTACTTTAGACCCCATGCCTGTGAGGTCCTATTTAGATCAAGACTCATTAGCCTTAACATTAAAATAAAACATTCTAGAGTATGTGCTTGCAACCGCATGCAGTTCTTGGTTGCATCTTTGTGAGCTTGAACATAACAGTGAAATGTGTAATGTAAAGCTTGATATTATATGATCTCTCACCATGAGTTTGGATTCTGAATAGAATGAATGAGCTGGAATCTTGCTATAGGAAGTATTGAAATATTTAGTTTCATCCATCTTTTGAACAGCCCTGGTAAACAGTATTTTTTTTGTGTGAAATGTTGAGCTGTGTTGGTTTCAGAATTCTTGTTCCCTGAAAGTCTTAAAAATGAGAGCTGGCTTTTCTTTGTTGGGGTTGGTTCAGGCTGCTTACCTAAGGGCAGATACTGGAATTAAATAAATCACAGGACTCTTTTTAGCTATGATTTTTGTCATTACCCCATCTGGCTGTCCGCCCATCAAATTGAGTCGGCACCTTGTATAACTTTTCTTTCTGACAGAAACTTAGCTCTTACTACTTGCTTTTAACATTTATTCATATACATTATTGAATATTCTTTCAAGTTTTTAAATTAGGTTTTAAAAAAGGTTAGCTCCTGACCCAAAAGATTTGGAAAGTTTAAAACATTTACTAGTAAGTATCTCTTCTTTTCCCCCGAACTTGTAGGTTCCTTTTCTAGTTGGGAGGATACTTTATCCAAACTGCTGATTTCTTTTAGTAGCTGAATGCATTTGTCAGACTAATTTATATTGGAGTCATTGAAAGAATTTCTGTTTGAATGATTTCCATTTGATATACAATGCTTGGGGGTTTGGATTAAAGAGAAATTAGTAGTACATGTATTATTTTGTAGTAGTACCTTTAAAATATCTTTAAAAGATTGTTAATAGCAAGTAGTTGCTTAATCAGAGTTCTTGAAATATAGCATGATCTTGACCAATTTTTTCTTTAATGCTGACCATCTTTTGGTATCATAATTCAAGACACTTATTTTTTTAATTACAGTGGAGTTACTGAAAAGTAATTAAGAAGTGAAACATTTTAACAGGAATTAACTATGGTGACTTAGCACATTTAAAAAAATCTTTTGGGTTATTCTTGTTTTCAGTTAATAAGGATTTGTGTTAAAATATATATTAATGTATAGCATGAATATATTGATAGTGATACTACATTTGTATTTATAGTAATTATATAATGCTAAAGGGTTGGAATCTTTTGTCAAGAAACTATGCTAAAATACATAGTTGTTCACTTTGAAGTACCTTTATATCATTTTTAAGTTTGTGTTAAATACTGTTGGGATTTTTTTTTTTTTTGTAATTCTTTTAATCAATAGATTATGTAGAATACCTGAAAGTAATTTCTCCCTCATTGCAAGCAGATTCTTTACCATCTTAGCCACCAGGGAGGCCTATGGATCATTTACTATCTTAAAATGTATGTACTTTAAAAAAAATACTTACTTCTTTTTCCTAGGAGATAATTAGCATGAAAATAGTTGGAATTTAAAATTCCGGGGGCAGTGGAAGTAGTTTAAGATCCATTAAAGCATATGTTTTCCTAAATTTGGTTTGCTTGCATGTTAGTGACTATAGACTACCACTGTGGTAGTGGTCAGTTGTGTCCGACTCTTTGCGATCGTATGAATGGTAGCCCACCAGGCTCTTCTGCCCATGGGATTTCCCAGGCAAGAAGACTGGAGTGGGGTGCCATTTCCTGCTCCTGGGGATCTTCCCAACCCAGGGATTGAACCCACGTTTCTAATGTTTCCTGCATTGGCGGGCAGATTCTTTACCTCTAGCGCCACCTGGGAAGCCCAATGTATATGGTAAGGGAAAATTATTAGGTTAGTTGTAGAAGGTGACTTTTTTATACTACAATATTTGGATGTTGATATTTAAAATTATATTCTATGTATATGTTTTGTTTGCTGGCACTTTTAAAGGAATATATTCATTTCCAGTGCTAAAAGAGATGAATGTTTGGGTTACAAAAGTAACTGCAGAATAATGTCACACTTCTCTGTTTCAAAATTAGGTTTTTAATTTGATGCATCTTATAAAAGTATTTTCAAGTTTGAAAAGTTGTCTTGTAAATTATAGTCATTATTATTTACCTGGACAAAGTCTCAGGCAGTTGCTATACATTTCCTAAGATTTTGATAATTTCTTGTAATAAAGCTATAGTCAGAGATTATACAAAGAGCTTGCTTATCTGGCCACACATTAGAATTGCAGGAATATATAAACTTGCACTTTAAGTTCTGAATTCTTTCCCCTCACCGGATAGCTCTTTTTGTACAATCAATTACAAATTGAAATGACATGGGAACATTTAACTGCCACCTCTGTACATTTCAGGTTGTTAAAAACTGTGTGAGAGATGAGTTTTTGTGATGTAGGTGGTAAAGTGGAATGGTGGGCCATGCACTTTGAACCAAAGTGAAGGTTCAGTGCTTGGCTAGCTACAGAGTAAAAATATCTTTTTCGGACTTGATTATGTAACATTTTAGTTTTTATTTATGTAATAATAGTACTATTTTGCAGATTTGAAAAAGTTTACTTTCGGTTAAGCTTACTTTGAAACTCATTGTGATGCTTTGAACTCTTTGCAATTGATGTTAATGAATTAAAACACTGTGAATTAGTATTTTTGAAGTGTATCCAGAGATCTAACTTATGTTACAAAGACACCACTAGATTGTCAAAGAATTGAAATGGTGGTTATTTAAGGCCCACATGTATTTATTTGTAAACTAGTTAATTAATGAAGTTTAATGAATACATGATCGACAGTCTTACGTACTCATATCAAAGCCTCACGTACTCATATCAAAGCCTCACATACAATTCTATCAGTTTTCCCTACTGGTTTGTAATTTGTCAACGGTAAATTAAAGCAACAAATAATTGAGTACACTGAATACAAGTCGTCTGTGCAGGAAATACGGAGATAATGAAGATATCCCTTGTCTGTATTGAAAACTTACCGCTCCCTTAAAGGGTGAGGTAAGTATGAGGATGACTATCACCAAAACATCAGTGGCTGAGGGAAAGGGGAGTATTCTGAAGGTTTACGATACAGGTCAATTTAACAATTTACAAGTTAGAAAGGGTTATTTTTTGGCCATCTTAAAAACATTGATTAGCAAGCATGAACAAAAGCAGTCACAGGAACCTGTTTGTGAAGCTGAAGGGAGTACCAGTGTCTATCAAGGACCTTGCTGGAAAGGTGCTTTGGTGGCACCTGTTACACGCAGTGTTACCAGCAGTAGACATTAGCCCCATAATCACCTGGTCAGTGGTGGAACACAGGGCTGGATGGGACTCTTAGGCTGTGTGTGCACTGTGGACAGTATTGGGATCCTGGATTTGCTGATTCTTAGGCCCGTTCATGCAAAAGTGGAGATGCCTTTGCACTGTTTCGAGCCAAGCCACATTAACTTGAATATCATTCACTGCACTAATGAAACCTTACTTCTGATATTCCTTATGCTTCCTAACACATTCTCCTGACTAAAGTAAAGGCAGGAGAAGCATTGGCTTTATAGGGTGCTGTCCTGGCTCCTGTCTTCCTCAGGTCTCTTCTTTGTAGATTTAACTTTTCTGGACTGTGTATTCCTGATTTGGGAATTTCAAAAGTTAACTAAGAGCCCCTGGATTTTAGATTATTGGAGTTAACTTGAAAAATTATCCAATAGTTGCTGGGTTAAAATTAATGAAAGCTCATGAGACAGCATATCCTGATATATTTCATTTTTTTTCCTTGAAACATTTGAGAATTTATATTATGTAACATTCTGTATCAGACATTTAAAACTCAATTATTTCACTAGTATTTTACAGTACATGAGTTAAATGGGGAAGGGGTGTTCATATTTGTGAGATAATTGCACAATGGCTTCTGGGCTAGCTTGATTTACAGACACCCTTTTGCATTTATCTGGTCATTTGTTTCAACAAATTGTGTACTTTGAACACCAAACCCCGGTAGAGAAAGACAAACCAGGCTCTTAGCTCCTTGTACCTGGGGACTCTTGTAATCTGCACCTTCTTTCCCTAGATAGGTAGTGCTGGAGATGGGCAGGACATTGATGGCTCCTGCAAAAACACTCCTTGCTTTCTCGGATCCCCATTTTCAGTTTACTCTTGGGGCAGTTGTAAGTTGAGTTTCAAAGTTCTACCCGCCATTGGGCCTTAGCGGGATGTCTCCTATTAATAGGATTGGGCTTGTTTCTTGATTGTGTTTATTGGAGATGGTATTTCTTGACTTCTTTATTAGCACGGCATCTTTTAATTTTGTTTAGGAACGCATGGTTTAAAATCAGATTTTTGCCTTTAGCAGACGTTCAGACGGTCATCTGCTGTGTTTTCTCTCAGTCTTTCTCATTTTGTAGTAATGCTTACCTTTGTTATGAGTTCTTAACTTGAGATCCTTGAATGAACGTTCATGGGTCAACTTTAGGAATTTTCTGACCAAGTTTTGGTAAGATATTCAAGAAGTAGTTAAATAATAATCATATTTGTAGTACAAAACAGCCCTAGGGTGAGGAGGAGGGGAGATTTTAAACTAGATTTCTCTGCTGTTGTGATTTTGTTTTTTAACCTTAGATGTGCATTACCTTTAAAATAAGTAAGCATGCTGATAATGAGTATACCAGAATTATATTTTGATTGATTAAAGATGGGTTTTATACTGGTGTGTGTATAGTTAGAGATACCTGTGAAGTCCTTTTTGTCACGTTGGGATACTTCTCATCTTAATGGTCCTTCAGTCAGGATAGGGGTAAATGAAGTAGAGATGTGTATACTGTTTGGTCCTATTTCTTTCTTTCCTCACCCTCACCCTGGTCCTGTTTCTTTGCATTTGTTTACATGGTTGTACTCTTTCTTCATTTTGATCTTTAGCATCTGTTTCATTGATGACTTTATTTTTGGGTCTAATTTGGCCCAGGATGACATTTGGGACCTAATTAAAAACTATAACCTGGAAGGGTGGGAGTAATTCCTTAGTCAGAGAATTTTAGGTTTCTCAGCCAAATTATGGGCTGTTTGCCACTTCTGTAAGCTTTCACTTATTTTCTCTCACTCATTTCTTTCTTTTATTTTATCTTTACTTCTCTACATTTCTAAAACAGTCATCATTCTGTTGTGAATGTGTCCTTGTATTTTTGTGGTTTTGTCTGTGTGGCAGTATTTTGTCTGTTATAATAAATAAAATATACTACTACTAAGTTTATTCTCATGAAGAAGGTTGGGCTGCTTCCCTGGTGGCTCAGATGATAAAGAATCTGCCTGCAATGTGGGAGACCTGGATTCAATCCCTGGGTTGGGAAGATCCCCTGGATGAGGGCATGGCAACCCACTTCAGTATTCTTTGCTGGAGAATCCCCATGGCAAGTGTATTATATAAGATCATCTAGTTTATTTTAATTGAGAACAATGGAAGGAACCATTAGATAAAGGAATCTAAGATAAATTTATCTAAGGAATCCTATTTAGGTAAAGATAAAGGATTGTTTTCTCACTAGATCTATTGTATTGTGTTCACTAGATCTTTTTCTTTAAAAAAAAAAAAAGAAAGAAAGAAAGGAAACAGTGTATTAGAGGAAAGGTTCAGTCTTTTGAAAAGCAGAGAAAATCAACCAATCATCACCAATCATTACCCACCTTCAACAATTTTCAGCTCATAACCTGTCTTGTTCATCTGTATTTTACCCTGTGCTGCCATTATTATAAAGGAAATCTCTTAATCCATAGATATTTCAGCTTGTCCCTGAAACATAGGGCTTCCCTCATAGCTTAGTCAGAAAAGAATCTGCCTGCAATGCTGGAGACCTGAGTTCAATTCCTGGGTTGGGAAGATAACGCTGGTGAAGGAAATGGCAACCTACTCCAGTATTCTTGCCTGGAGAATTCCATGGACACAAGAGCCTGGCAGGCCACAGTCCATGGGGTTGCAAGAGTCGGACACGACCAAATGACGACACGACCAAATGACGACGACTGAAACAGCCACAATGCCTTTATTACACATTAAAAATACCTTGTTTATTAATTTTTGGTTGTGCTGAGTCTTCGTTGCTGCATGCGGGCTTTTTCTAGTTGTGGTGAGCAGAGGCTACTCTTTGTTGTGGGGCATGGGCTTAAAATAACTTCTTAATATCAAATATGATTGAGTCTTAATTTTTTTTTGCCTTATGGAAGTTAAGAATTAGTTGCTTGGGAAATAAGTAGCGAATAGATATTTAGCTGAATATATGTGAATTTGTATTATAGTATTGTGGTGGAACTCTGTAATATTAATAGATACAATACATGATAAGAGATAATTTTTTCTAAGAACTTTGTGAATCTTAGTTGTTTGAGTCTGTTTGGATAGTTTATTATTTAGGGACAATTTATTTTTAAGATAAAATAAGCATTTTAGGTTTTAGAATTTCAGGTGTTAGAATGAAAACTAGAAAAGCTTTTACTTTGTTTGATTGGTTTGTGAAATATTTGTTAAACTGCTGTGAGTGACGGACTCTCCCAAGTCCTGGGGCAACAAGTAAGACTTGGCCTCTGTCCCTGCAGTCTATGGAGAGAGATGGACAGAGTGACTATTTGATATTGTAAGTGCCGTAATCAAGGTGTATATGTAGTGTTCTTTGAGCTCTCAAATGATGGCGCAATTAAAACATTTAAAACTTTTGATTGTTGGTAATTTAAACTATCCCTACAAATTCCCAACGTTTTGGAGCAGTTAGTTTAGGCTGGAGAAGTGGGTAAGAGAAACTGCACAAAGATGTAACATTTTGGTCTTGGTTATCAAACGTGAATAGAATTTGAGCAAGAGGAATAAGAGGGCAGAGAGTTAGAGGTATAAAGTTGAATGGTGTTTGGGGAATTGTGAATAATTTAGTGTGGACTCAGAGAGATTAAGGTTGTCCTAGTGGGATAGGTGATTGCAGCCATGAAATTAAAAGATGCTTACTCCTTGGAAGGAAAGTTATGACCAACCTAGATAGCATATTCAAAAGCAGAGACATTACTTTGCCGACTAAGGTCTGTCTAGTCAAGGCTATGGTTTTTCCTGTGGTCATGTATGGATGTGAGAGTTGGACTGGGAAGAAAGCTGAGCGGTGAAGAGTTGCTGCTTTTGAACTGCGGTTGGAGAAGACTTGAAAGTCCCTTGGACTGCAAGGAGATCCAACCAGTCCATCCTAAAGGAGATCAGTCCTGGGTAGTGTTTGGAAGGACTGATGCTAAAGCTGAAACTCCAGTACTTTGGCCACCTCATGCGAAGAGTTGACTCATTGGAAAAGACTGTGATGCTGGGAGGGATTGGGGGCAGGAGGAGAAGGGGACAACAGAGGATGAGATGGCTGGATGGCATCACCGACTCAGTGGGCGTGAGTTTGAGTGAACTCCGGGATTTGGTGATGGACAGGGAGGCCTGTTTGCTGTAATTCATGGGGTCGCAAAGAGTCGGACATGACTGAGCGACTGAACTGAGTGGGATAGTTCGGTTCAGGAGGTAATTGAGCATGTGGCCCCCATCACTGTAGATCATAGGAAGTTTTGAGGAGTCACTGAACTCAACTCTCTAATGAGGGGAAGTGAAGTGACATGACCAGGATATTATTGACTCCAGTGAGAGGGATAAAGTGGAGAGGAAAGGGATCCAGTTGTTAAATACTGATGGATAGATAAGACTACATGAATTTTAGAATATAATTTTGTTGCTACTTATTAGATGTATATCTTTGGGCAAATTATTTCATCTTTCAGAGGCCCGATTTTCTTATCCGTAAAATGGAAGTGGTGATAGGTTTCTGTCAGGCTATAGCATTTTACGGAGAAAAGAGATGTAAAGTGCGTGGCAGTAGGCCTGCTGTGGAAGGCTCAGCACAAGACGATGTTACCGCCTCGGAAAAGACAATTGTTAAAGCGAGTCTATAGTTTAGGAATGGGGTGGGGGGTACAGAGGCAGATTTGAGATCTCTTGAAAACACTCTTCCTTGACTTTCCTAACGTCTGACTACTTTGGCTTTCTGCATCTCAGTCTCCTTTGCAGGGAAATTCTGTTCTAGATCTTTACTCTGTCTGCTCCCAACTTGTATGTATGCTTGACCGAACTTGATTACTTTACCTGGTATCTTGAAGACATCTTAAACTGAACATATGTAAGCTGAATTTATCTTTGGTTTTGATGTTCCCTGTCTTAATAAGTGGCACTTATCATTTCCCTTGCCAGAAACCTTAGAGCTGTTTTTAACTCCTTTTTTTTCTTAGCAAGTCCTGATAGTCAGCAAATCTTGACATTTCTACATCTCAAATTTCAAATCTGTTTTTCTCCATCCTCAATGCCACCATTCTAATTGCAGCCATGGTCCGATCTTTGACTTCTGAAATATTTGCATGCAGATTTTTTTGAATAGATATACTTGGAATAGTGCAAAATTGTAAAGTTACATAGAGGAATTTGCAGTAAAAAGAGAATCTCTCTCCCACACCATCTCTGGGTTAGATATTTCTTATTCTCAGGCAGCCACTGATAAAAGCTTTGTTGGGTAACTTCATATTTCAACACGCACAAGTATATTCTATTATATATCTTTTTCCCACACAAATGCTGCTGCTGCTGCTAAGTCGCTTCAGTTGTGGCCGACTTTGCGCGACCCCATAGACGGCAGCCCACCAGGCTCCCGGTCCCTGGGATTCTCCAGGCAAATGAGACCATACTATATTCAAGTTGTTAAAATGCTTTGTTAATTTTGCTGCTTGCCATATGAAAATATTACTTGTTTTTATATTGAATTGTCTTGGACTTGAGAGTTCTCTCATTCAAATAGTGAGATGTTGGTCAGGAGGTTGGTTTGGTTGATTAAGTTACTTTGAAGCCGTGTTACTACTTTTATATGTGGTATAAAAGGTAGAAATTCTTCAACACGCAAAAGTTTTAATTGAAAGTATGTTCACATGTCTTTTCCTACGATAGAAGTTGCTTAATTTTATATGCCGTGAACTCAGTTGAAGTAATTGGCAAAATTTGCCTTCATATTTTGATTTTATTGGTACGACTGATATAATTTACTCCCTGAATGTTTAAAGAAGTAGCCATAGTTTATACCACTTAATATCTTATATTTGCAGGAGTCACTCACCTTCTTGACTTATTCTTGGTTTTTATTATAGAAAAAGAAAAATAGGTAAACTTGTATTCTTGATTAGTCACAAACAGTACAGGGCTTAGTGTGTTGTTATGGGCCTCCCTGGTGGCTCAGATGGTAAAGAATCTGCTTGCAATGCAGGAGATAACAGGTTCCATCCCTGGGTCAGGAAGATCTGGAGAAGGGAATGGCAACCCACTCCAGTATTCTTGGCTGGAGAATCCCATGGACAGAGGAGCCTGACTGTCCATGGGGTTGCATAGAGTTGGACATGACTGGGCAATTAACACTACTAGTATGTTATTTTATGTAGTCACTCAGTCATGTCGAACTCTTTGTGACCCCACAGACTGTAGCCCGCCAGGCTCCTCTGTCCGTGGAATTCTTCAGGCAAGAATACTGGAGTGGGTTGACATTCCCTTCTCCAGGGGATCATCCTGGTCCATGGATCAAACCCAGGTCTCCTGCATTGCAGGCAGATTTTTTACTGTCTGAGCCACCAGGGAAGCTCTCTAGTGTGTTACTAATTTGTAGCAGGATACCTTTGTTTTCATTATATATTGACTGGTGGTGGAGTTGGAATGGTGGTACTTTAGGTTTTTGAGGTTATTAACCATTTGAGGGCCAGTGTAGCTGTAGAGATTTTGTATATGATTTTGGAGAGTGTATGGTTTCCTTTAAGCCCAACTGTGGACTCCATTGTTTTCAGCTATTTAGTTTTCTCTATTCTTGGGTAGAAGTGTTAACAATAAGAGTATGCTGAGAAGATAGAAAAGCTTTAATACCACTGGATTGGTTAGGCTTAGATGCCATGGTTTATATCACACGCTTCTGTGGTGTTCCATGATCACTGCCATATTCTGTCACATTCTCCTCTACTGATTACAAGGGTGCTAGGGGAAGAGAATGTGAATTGATCCCTAGAGAACTTATTGCTCTAACTGGAAAAATCTTTGTAAGCACATGCGCCCTTAACATAGTTAATAGGCCTTAGAATTGTTTCTCAGCCTGGGTGTTCAAAATACTGGCTTGATTGGGAGGATGTGTGATATACTGGAAAGAACAGTGGATCAGAAAACTGAAGACCAGTGTTTGAGTCTGCTGCCTACTTTGTCAACTTGCTTAATTTTTATGGTCCCCAGTTTAGCCGTCGGTTAAGATGAAGGGCTACAGATTAAGAATTTCCAAAGTGACTGTCTAGCATCAGAATTCTAGGTGGTGGTTCATTTGAATTTTTAGGATTGATTCAATTTTGGAGATTTTGATCCAAAAGGAGGGCACAATGGAACTTTGTTCTGGATTGTAATTTTCTTTGATTGCAGCCTCAAGCTTTCAAGACCAGAAATGAATGCAGGCACATAATGTAACTGAGAATTGTATGTTTTGGTTAGTCTAATATGATAAATTATTCAGTTAGTCTTTGATTGATTTGAAAGTTAGCCTTATTTATTAATGGTGTTTTGACTTCTCCAAACTACTACTTTTTTATAGTTGGAATTATTTATTAGGTCAAATCTGATGTTTCTAATTCTAGAATATGGGTATAATTACTGTGTGTTTACCTGTTTATTAGGAACTCATGACAGGGCTAAATGAATTGTCAGACATGAATTGATAAGAAATGTCACAGTAAATATGTACTATTAGGTAGAGACATTTGGGTGTTAAAGATAGTAAGGCCCCTCAGTTTCCGTAAAAGTAGCAAGAATTGGCTTTAATTGAGGAACTTTCCAGACTATTGAATGTGAACTTTTATTGTTGAATTTGGCTCTGTGTGTGTATATGTATGAGTATATTGTGATTATATGTTTACTCTAAGCTTGTTAATCAAAAAGATAGGTCTGGAGTTTGTACCTTAGGTTCAGAGTATAACTCTTAAGGAGAAACTTTTTCTGTAACACTTTTTCAAAGTGTTTATCTATAAATGGATAGATAAGTGGGTCTTCTGTCATTGAAGATATTCAAATTTGCTCATTGACACTACTTGGCCAGGATGTTGTAGACAGCATTCAGACATCAAAGGATAATATTTACTGTTATCCGTAAAGATGATTCAACCCTTAGTCAGGATTCTGTGAAAAGAAGTAGCTGGATCCTGAATATTTGTTTTGTTGGATTTGGTTGTCCTTGCAGAAGTGGACAATACCATGACTGATTCATAATCGAGTGTATATATTTCTGTAAATTGCAATTTTTTTCTGTTTACTTTGTAAAAATTGACTGTTTATTTAGAAACAATTGTAGATTCACATGCACTTGTCAGTAATAAGAAATCTAGTACAATGTCATGACCAGGATATTGACATTGAGATAGTCAAGATACAAGCCTGTTTATCTCAAGTATCCATCATGTTGTCCTTTAGAGCCGTATTCACCCACCCCACCCCCACCCCCAGTTTCTAACCCCTGGCAAGCACTGATCTATTCTGTTGCTATAATTTTGTCATTGAAAAAAACTTATATAGGTGGGATCAGCGTATGTATCGTATAGTTTGTTCCGTGTTGTTGATGTACCATGGTTTCCTTAACCATTTACTTGTTGAAGGAGACTTTGAGTAATTTTTAGTCTGTGGCTATTGTAAATAAAGTTGCTGTGAACATTTTTGTACAGGTGTTTTTGTGAGCCTAAGTTTTTCTGGGATAAATGTCCAAGAGTGCAGTTGCTGCTGGTTGCTTGTTTAGTCTTATAAAAAACTGCCAAATTGTTTTCCAGAGCAGCTCTACCATTTTACATTCCCATCAGCAGTTCCCACCAGTGTTCTAGCTTTGTTGCACCCTTCCCAGGATTTGGTGTTATTATTTTTTTTATTTTCCATATTCTGATAGCTGTGTAGTGATAGCTCATGGTGGTTTTAATTTGCATTTCTCCAAAGGCTAGTGATGTTGAATGTCTTTCATGTCCTTATTTTCCTTCTGTATTCAGAAGGAAATAGTCACCTCTGTGGTGAAATGTCTGTTCATGTCTTTTAGAGTATTGATTTGAGACCTTTCTTTTTCTCTGATGTACAAATTTAGTACTATATATTTTCATTTCTGCACTGCTTTAGTTGTGTCCCACATATTCTCGTATTTTCATTCAGTTCTATGGGTTTTTAAATTTCCTCTTCAGTCCTTGGAATATTTAGCATGCTTCCCTGGTGGCTCAGACGGTAAAGCGTCTGCCTGGAATGTGGGAGCCCCGGGTTCGATTCCTGGGTCGGGTTCGATTCCTGGGTCGGGAAGATCCCCTGGAGAAGGAAATGGCAATCCACTCCAGTACTCTTGCCTGGAAAATCCCATGGACGGAGGAGCCTGATAGGCTGCAGTCCATGGGGTTGCAAAGAGTCGGACACGACTTCACTTTCACTTTCACTTTCAGTGTGTTACTCAGCTTCTGAGTATTTGGAGATTTTCCTGTTTTTACTGTCACTGATTTTTAGTTTTACTGTCAGTGACTTTTTAGCTTGATTCTGTATAATATTCATTCTCTCAGTTGACATGTGTTTCATGACCCAGGATGTGGTCTCTCTTGAGGACCGTTCCATGTGTGCTTGAAATGAATGTGTATTCTGTTGGATGGAATGTTATATACATGAGAATTCGATCTTTTTGGTTGATTTTATTGTCCAGTTCTTCTATATGCTTACTAATTTTCTGTCTAATAGTTCTACCAATTAATGAGAGTGTGGTATTTCTATATTTCCAACTATAATTGTGGAGTTGTCTGGTTTTCCTTTTATCAGTTTTTGCTTCTTTTTCTTTGAGGCTCTGTCATTTGATGTGTACATAAGTTTGTCATATCTTCTGGTGGGTTGTTCCTTTTATCATTATGTAGTATCTCTTTTGCTCTTGCTAAAATGGCTAGTAATTTTATTTATGCTTAAGTCTACTTTATTGATAATAATATTGCCATTCTTGCTTTTTAAAAAAAAAAAAACCAATGTTTACATGTATGTCTTTTTCCATACTTTAACTTTACCTGTTGTATTTAAGGTGAATTTTTTTGGGGGGGAAGTACAACGTATTGTTAGATCATTAAAAAAAACACACTCTTCCAGTCTCTTTTAATTGGTATAGACTGTTTATACTTAAGGTAACTGTTGATATATTAGAACTTCAAGTCTGCTAGTACTATGGCTTGTTCCTCTTTCTGGTTTCTTTCATTCTTGCTTCTTTCCTCCTTGTGGGTTATCTGGATATATATTTTTTTATTCCATCTTGATTTGTAGTGTTTTTAAGTGTATCTCTTTGTATAGACTTCTTAGTGGTGATTCTCGGTACTGGAATATTCATATGTAATTTATCGCTATCTTCTGTTGTGGATGTTTTACTACTGCCAGTGAAGTGCAGACCTTAACTTCCATTTAGGCCCTTTTGTCTGCCCTCTTATGAAATGTAATTTTCTAAAGTGTTTTCTCTTAGTAACATTGAACATCACACCAGATGGTGTGATAAATTTTGCTTCAACCAGCAAATATGATTTATGAAACTCATGCATTGTATAATATTCTTATTATACTTACTCATGATCTTATATATTCCAATGTTCTTTTTTCCTTTCTGAAGTCCCAGCCTTCTGCTTTCATTTCCTTTCTATTTAGAGAACTTTTCAAGTCATTTTTTCAGGATAACTTTATTTCCCTTCATTCCTGAAGGATATTTTTGCTGTATATAGAATTCACAATGTACCGTTCTTTTTCTTTTAGCCATGGAAAAGGTGCTATTTTCTTCTGTTCTCTGTGGTTTCAAATCAGAAATTTGTTGTCATTAGAATCTGTGTTCCCCTGTAATTAATTTATTGTTTTTTTCTGGCTGCTTTCAAGAATTTTTCTTTGCATTTAGTTTTCAGAAATTAAGTTACGATGTATCTTGGTGTGGATGTCTTTAGTTTTATTTATCTTGGTGTGGGTTTCTTTCATTGAGTTAATGTGTTTCACCACAGCTTGGAATTTTTTAGACATTATATTTTAGAATACTTTTAAAATCCCACCTTCTCTTCTTCTGGGACTCTGATAAGAATTTTAGCTCTTCTGTTTTTGGGTCCCTGTAACTCTGTCCTCCACCCCCAGTTCCCCAGTCCGTTTCCGCTTTTAGGTTGGCTAAATTCTATTGATCTGTTTGCTGTCTCTGTTGTCTGACACTTCTGTTTAGCCTGTCCAGAGAATTTTTATTTTGAGTATTAAATTTTTTAGTTTTGTAATTTCCACTTGGTTCTTTTAAAACAACTTTCCTGAGACTTAGCATTTTCTAATTTGTTTCAAGAGCAGTTAAAATAGCTTGTTAAAGCATTTATGTTGACTAAAACCTTGGTCAGACTTATGATGCAAGGCAGGACTGGATTCACCATAATTGACTCCCGCTCCCCAGAGGTGAAAAGCTATTGGGCAAATTTGGTTGTATCTACTCAAACCACCCATAAACTCACCATTCCAAATAACTTAACTTTCCTGCATAGTCGGGCACCAAGGTGCCAACATTAGTGAGATCCGCCACATCAAAATTGCCAACTCAATGGAAGGCTCTTCTAGTAGGCAGGTTACTGTCACTGGTTCTGTTGCCAGTATTGGTCTGGCCCAATATCTAGTCAGTGCCAGGCTTTCTTCTGAGAACGGCATGGGCTGCAGCTGGAACAGTGTAGGTTTACTTGTAACTCTTTCTCCTGTTTTCCCATGATCCAGCTGTGTAATTTCCAGTCAGTGATTCCAAGTTTTAGATAAGTTGTAAGTGTTCAATTTCTGCACAACTTTATCATCCGCTACTAATTTAAAAATCATTCTCTGCTCAGCTAATAATGCTGGAATCCATATTTAGTTTTATAAGCTTTTCCCTATTTTTAGTTTTGTTTGGGGGTTTTGGCTTAGGAGTTTTATCCCTGTTTGTCGATAAGAAATATAAGAGTGAAATGTTAATAAACTTCAGTGTAGTTGTGTTAATGTCAAGAATTTAAAAATTAAAAAATGGATTGGTTAAACAAGATCTTTGTCAGATAGTTTATCAAAAACTTGGTTCATCTCAGTGTTGAATCTGTTGATTGTTTTCTCTCATTCACTTTATAGTTTTCTGGTTTTTGGTATGGTGGGTGATTTTCAGCTGTGTCCTGGACATATTTGATATCACTTTATGAGAATTCTAGATTGCATTCTATTTTTATAATAGGTAAAAATCTTTGTTGAGCTGTAATGCCAGGACTGGGTGGCTATGTAGATTCACCTTCTGACTGGGCCCTACTGACAACCACCCTGGGAAAAGTAAAGCAGTGAATCATACTGTCTTGGTATAGACTGATGGGATGCAAGTTCAACAGCTGCCTTCACTGATAATCTTCCTGACAAAAGTTGGGCACCAGTTTACACCACTTTGTTGCCTCTGAGTATGGGGGGTATAAGAACAGCTTCCTGATGAGTCATGCTTCTCAGCAAGAGAGAAGTAGTGGAGGGCTAATTCACAGCACTCTGATGCTGCAGGATGGAGCGTCAACTCCCCACTTGGTACCACTTCCCCTGAGCTGATGCCAAGTGGTGGTGGGAGCTCATTTCCCTCTGGGCACCTCTGGCACCCAGAGAATGGGTGAAGTGGATTGTTGGCTGCGTCATCTCTTGACTTTTGCATCCAGTCTCACTGCTGGTTGGGTGTGGAGGTTCACCTTTCCACTAGTCCCTGCTGACTCCAGGGATGGGGAGAGGGTGGACTGCTGACTGGCTCCAACTCAACACTTTGTTCAGTCTCGATTCCAGATAGAGTGCTGGTTCAGCTCTTATCTGCTTCTTGCTGATACCAGGTGTGTGTGTATTCCAATGTAGGGGTGACTAATCCTGCCTTGTGCACACAGCTTTTTGGGTGGTGGTTTCAGCAGCCCAGCTTGCCGTTGACCCCACTGACACTACCTTAAATGGATGAACCTGAGCACCATTGGGTGTGAAAAAAGATAAGCTCTCTTTCAGTTTTGCTGTAACCCAGCACAGGATTATTGGCGCCACCCCTCTGGTTCTGCAGGGCCTGGAAGATCTGCTGCTGCTTTCCTCATCCATACCATCTTGGCAGGGGAACTGGAGCACCCCTGTGTGAGGGATAGAAGATCAACTGCCTGTTCTGATCTGCCAACACTATCCTAGTAGGGGACTTGGATTGACACCACCTGCTCCCCAGTCTGGCTGAGAGGAAGAGAGTATGGAAGATTAGCTGCATGCTTGACGTCACTGAAACTGAAGGGTTTGCATGGAGGGTTTTCCATTGGGGTTTGGGTGGAGTATGGTGGATATTGCAGAAAAGATTTCTTTGGGTTAGGAGGAAAAAGCCTTTTCTTGGGGCTTATTTGCCTGTGACTTGTGATGGTGAAGCAGCATCCTGAGCTGGAAATAAGGGAGGCAGTAGAACCCAGGGAGCTTAACTGCCTTGTCATTCCTCAAGTTTTGATGTCTCTAAGAAGTCCACTGCCTTTTCCTCATCTTTCAGATACCTTCTATCTTTGGCCAGTATCTCCTATATCTCCTATGTACATCCAGGATTTTTTTAGTTCTAAGAGGGTGTACCTGAGAGGACAGAAGTTACTCCATTTTGGTGGTGTTTCAAGTCCTCCATTGACTTTTATGGTAATTCAAGTTTGGATTGTGAAAATTTGTACCTCAAGATACTCTATCATATGAAGTAAGTGTTTAAAAAAATCTAATTTATAGGTAAATCTTTAATTTGACAATATCCATCATAACATATTTGATCATAACATATTTGCATTGCAAAGTTGTTTCCTTGTATCAGGGCTTGACCTATAGCTGTTACTATTTTGGGGACAAGGTTTAAATAACTACAGTGCTTGCTTTTGACCCAAATGGTTTCTGTTACACTCTTTAAAGAAAGCATATATTTAGATGTATAGCAAGAAATGGAAAGATAAGCTGGATTATAGCAGAATGTTACTGTTTTGGTTTGCCATCAAACAGCAGTTAAATCTTTAGATTCCCAAGACAAATATACAAATAGAACATTCTACTTCACTTGCCATTTTAAGGCCAGCAGAACAACATAATCTTTTCCAAATTTGAAAACACTTAAAACGGACAACATGATTGAGAAGTTTTTAGTAGGAGAGAGGTGGTATAGAATTTTTTTTACCAGGGAGCAACCAGGGAAGCCCCATTGCGTGTTTCTTTAAACCTTTTTTTAACATTAAAAAATATTTATTTTGGCTGCATTGGGTCTTATTTGCAGCATGTGGGATCTTTAGTTGTGGCATGCAGACTCTAAGCTGCTGTATGCATGCAGATCTCGTTCCCTGACTAGAGATTGAATTGAACCTGGGCTCCCCCTGCATTTGGAGTGTGGACTACCAGGGAAGTCCCTTACTTGGCTGTTTTTACTTCACATAGAAGAAAATTAATTTAACAACCAAAAATGTATTTGTTTACTTAGGTAGTTAACCTTTCATGGTGCTCTCTTTCTTGTGTGTTTGAGTTATTGTCTAGTATTCTTTCATTTCAACATGAATGATTACCTTTTGTATTACTTGCAGTGCATGTCACCTAGTGGCAAATTCTTGATTTCTCCTTCATGTTTAAGGATAGTTTTGTTGGATGTAGGATTATTGGTTGATTAGCTTTTCCTTTCAACAGTTGAACATGTCATCCCATTGCCTTCTGGCCTCTGTGGTATCTGATGAAGAAATCAGGTATTTTATTGAGGATCCCTTATATATGATAGATCATTTCTTGTTGCTTTCAGGATTCTTTTTATTTTCTGAGTTTGCAGTGCTTCTTAGTGTAGGTCTGAATTTAATTATTTGGAGTTCATTGAGCATTTTGGCTGTGAGATGATTATTATTTTAAAATTACTGAGTTTGGAAACTTTTCAGCCATTTTTTCATTAAATATTCTTTCCCTTTCTCAACTCTCCTTCTGTGACTTCCGATTTGCACATTTTGCTATTCATGATTTCCCATAGGTCTCTGAGGCTCTGTTCATTTTTCTTTCTCTTGCTTGACTGAATAATCTTAGTTGGTCTATTCCTAAGTTCATTGATTCTTCCTGCCTGCTCAGATATATTTTTGAGCCCTTCTAATGTATTTTTAATATCAGTTATCATATTTTCTACTTGATCTTTATGTTGTTCACGTGCCCAGTCGTGTCTAAATCTTTGTGACCCCATGAACTGCAGCATGCGAGGCCTCCCTGTCCCTCACCATCTCCTGAAGTTTGCCCAAGTTCACATCCATTGCATTGGTGATGCCATCCAGCCATCTCATCCTCTGATGCTTTCTTCTCCTTCTGATCTTTTATATATATATATATATATATGTAATTTTTCTCTGTTTATTGATATTGTTTGACACATTGTTCTTATATATACACTTGGCTTTAGTTCTTTAGACATAGCTTCTCTTAATTCTTTGAACATACTTAAAATAGCTGATTTAAACTCTTGTCTAGTAAGCATATCATCTGGGCTTCCTCTGGTACAGTTTTTATTGATTGCCCTTTGTTCTGTGGATGGACCGTATTTATTTTTATTCCTTTGCATATCTAAAAATTTTGGTTGAAAACGGGGCATTTTAATATGATAGAGCAACTCTGGAAAGCAGGCTATTCTTCCTCTGCAGCATTTGCTATTGTTACTATCTACTGGAATAGTTGTTTCATTGTTCATAGTGACTTTCTGAACTAATTTTGTAGTTTGTATTCTTTGTCCTGTATTGCCACTGAAATCTCTGTGTACTTCAGTGTTTAGGTAACTGTCTGGAACCAATAAATCTCCCAGTCTTTGCTAAGAGTGGTCTGTGTGCAGGCAGTTGACAGCTCTGCCATAACCTTCACTCTCATGATCATGTAGAGCGTCATGGTCAGAGAGAGCCTAGGGACTTCTCAGGTCTTTTCTGGATATGTGCAAAGCCTACGTCTGTGTTTGGCTTTCTTGAGTCTCAGGGTTTTTATATTTGTTGGCCCTTTCAAAGCTGTTAGGGACATCTCATTACCCCGCTTTTCCTTTTAGGATTTTTGCTTATTCTTTTGTTTGCTCCAGTTGTTATTCACTGCTTCAGAAAACCACAAAGTCAAACAGCTTCCTGGAATAGTTTTTTTTTTTTTTTGACAAATGCCCCTGGAGTAAAATGCCTTTGTATTGGGCAAGCCCCAAATCAGGTTGAATACAAATAGCCTTGTAAGTAGCGTCTTCAGGGAACCATCAGACAAGTCAAATAATTACAAATTTCCTGGAAATGAAGCTTTAAAGAGCTTCAGTCTTCTTTGCTGGCTTTTCAGGTTGGGGGTTGTATTGCAAATCTGTGCTGTTAGTTTTTAGGTCTGCTATGGAGTTGACTGGGGAGGCTGGGACCAGAGCAAGTTAAAAAGCTAGAAAGCTCTGTTTTTACCAAGATTCAGCCATTTTTCTTGAGCAAATCCTGCCCAGATTGCTGAAAGGTTTTGGTTGACTTCTAGAGTTATTTGTCAGTTTTCTTATTGGAGAAGAATTGGTGGGGGGGCCAGTTCCACTGTTTTCCTTGATGTCACTCCGCGTTCTTTTTTAAAGGTAAATTTATGATTTCATGCAGAACTTTCAGTTCATATTTAGAACTACAGTGTTTGTCATTGATCTTTAAAAAAATGTCTTTCTCCTATGCTGAAAATTTTGGTTCTCAAAGACAGTAGCGTAATTACTCCACTGCTTTATCACAGAGTACACACATTAATGGTGTTAGAGTTACAGTATCAACACTACTATGGTTGCTAATTGTTGCTTGAGGAATTTTTGTTACTGTTGTTGTTTTTGTCTTTAGGGTATCTTCCACGGGAATGTTTGTTCAAATTACTATGTTTTAAAATTCCTTGAAATAATTATTCAGTTTTGTTATATTATTGACTGGCTGCGCACTGAGGTTTGTGTGTGTGTTCACTCACTTAGTCTTTGCGGCCCCATAACTATTGCCCACCAGGCTCCTCTGTCCGTGGAATTTTCCAGGCAAGAATACTGGAATCAGGTGCCGTTTCCTAATCCAGGGGATCTTCCTGACCCTGGGATCAAACTTATGTCTCCAGCTCCTCCTGTATTGGCGGGTGGATTCTTTACTACTAGCACCACCTGGGAAGCCCCGTGCATTAAGGTTTGTGTGTTTGATTTTGCTTTTGGCTTTTTGGGGATTACTTTTTAAACTTACAGCTTTTTTTTTTTTTTTAACAGTGTTAATATTTAAAATATTTACATGGTTAAAAAATAATTATGTTGTTCTAAAATCAAACCTACCATCATATTCTCCTTCTGACCATTTAAAAATTCCAACTTTATAGCTTTATTTTAAAAATTAGAGACATACAAATGCACAGACATTTCTCTCTGTACTTTGGCTATAATTCTTTTTCTCTGCCTCTTGATGTGCTTAGGTATTGTAGTAGTTCAACTCTTCTAGATTTTGGTCTGTTCAGAGAGTCGTTCTCTGAACTTCCCTCTGTGTTAACTTCCTACTCAAAAACCTTTGATTTCTTCCTATTGACTGGAGTGGCATCTGATGTCCCTCAATGTTTGGGTCCTCCAAAATATTTTTAACTTCATTCTCTGTTCTCCATCTTCCTTATTTTGTATTTCAAGACTTTGGTCACGTGGTCCCCTTTTCACTTTTACGAAGCTTTCCCTTAATCTGTAGAAGTAGAACCAGTTGCTCTCTGTGCTTCCAGAATCTTCTCTTTTTTAGAATTTAATTCATTCTTTTCCTGTTAGTGACAGCTTTATTTGATATATAATTCACATCAAGTATAGAGTTCTACCTAGCAGTAAAGAACCTATCTGCAGTGCAGCAGATGTGGGCAGTTCCATCCCTGGGTTGGGAAGATCCCCTAGAGGAGGAAATGGCAAGCTACTCCAGTATTTTACCTGAAAAATCCCATGGACAGAGGAGCCTGGCAGACTACAGTCCAGGGAGTCACCAGGAGTGGAGCACGACTGAGCAACTAAGCTAAGCACAGCACATGAAATTCTACTATATTTTTAAATAAGAAGAGTGCTTCCATTCCTCTAAAACATCCCCTTTTCATTCTTTCAGCTCTTTGGTGTGTATCATCACATTTTATATTTCCAATGCTGCTATTTCATGATTTCTAAAATTTCAGAGATTTTTCTACAGTAGAAGATAACCACCCATCTATGTGCTCCATTTGCCCCATATTTTCTGCTTCCTCCATAGTGTTATGGTTTTGGATTAAATCAGTGTTTAGATTATGAAGACTAGAAACAAATACTGTTCACTGTGATTATTTTTTCTTTTTATGTACAAAGTTTTTTTTAAAGGAGTAAATTGGCTTTTTGTTTTAGTTTTCTGTGTGTCTCATGTATGTAGCACCAGTATGGTCAAACACATTAGGTGTTTATAGTCCCCCTTTCCCCGTTTTAAAAAAAAATAGTCATATCCTTCAGAGATTTCTGTGACTGTGTAAGCCACTAGGCCTGTTGGATAACTAGCATTCTGGGACTTCTCTCACTCTCATCCTGGTGCTGCAAGACACATAAGCTAGTGTCTTGGTAGCCAAAATAGGGAAATGGACTATGTGGCCATTTCTCACCCTGATCTGTCTTGGTGTTTTTGTTTCTGTCCAACATCTCTAGAGTCAAATTTTTGGTCTTGGTCTGGGGAGGAGATAATATGGGAAAGAGTGTTCCCTGGCAGCCTGATCTGGAGGAGCAGATCTAGGGATTTAACTAGTTCTCATTCAGTTTTTTCATAATCTTCCTCTTTTCAACCCCTGCTACCATTTCTTACATACTTTTCTGGGGTTCTGTTGCTTGAATGGGCTTCTGACTTGTCTGAAACCTATGACACTTAGCATATCACCTGCTTTTTGTCTTTCAACGTTTTATTGACTTGCTTTGTCTATTGCGTGCTTGCTCTCTCTCTCATCTGGTTATCTTAATCTATAACAAACCACCCCCAAACCAGCATTATATTATGTTCATAGAATCTGTGGGTCAGGAACTTGCAGAGAGTGCTGCAGGGATATCTTCCCCCCACCATGTTTGGGCCTCAGTTGTGATGACTCACTGCAGAGGGAAACTCAAAAAGCTGGGATCTGCTTTCAAGGTGGCTACCTTATAGACCTGTGGCACCTTGGCAAGCATGGCTAGAAGGCTGGGCTCAGCTACATGTGCCTTTCCCAGCATGGTGTCCTTGAGGCAGTTTTTACCTTGCAAACTTTTTACCTGGCAGCTCAAGAGTTAAGATCTGGTGGAAGTTGCGTGTCCTTTTATGATCTTTCCTCAAGTCACACTGCACCGTTTCTGCCATAATCTATTGGTGAAGACAGTCACAAGCCCCAACCAGGAGAGGGGACAGAAACTCCATTTCTGTGAGGGAGTGGTAAGATGAGATTGCAGAGAAGTGTGTGAGATGGGGTTGAGGGGTTATTATTGTGGTCAATGTTGGAAAGTATGGTCTGCCAGACTTTCAGTTCAGTTCTTCAACTGAATTGTTTAACCAGAAGTCCCTTGCGTGATGAATTTTGTTTTCAAGTAAACTTGGTTTCATTCAAGTATAACATGAATACAGTTGAGTTCACCTAAGTGTGCTGGCAGTTCAGTAAATTTTCACAGTGAACACACTTTGTAAATACCACCCCAAATCCGGAAATGGAACAGTTTTAACACTCTTGCTCCTCATGCCTCTTCCCAGCTATTACCTCCATCCTCCTACCGAGAAGTAACCACTCTTTTAACCTCTTGTTATCAAAAGTTAGTTTTGCTTATTTTTGAATTTTATATAATGGAATCATGTGTACTCTTGTCTCTTAACTGCTTTTGCTGAAGAACATATTTGAGATTCATCCATGTTATTCATCCATGTAAAGCACTACATCATTCAGTTTTATTGCTGAATAATATTCCAGCATAAATATATTTGAACTTATTTATCCATTTTGTTCTCTGCAATTGTGGTTTCCATTCTCTCTTTCCTCTGATGGATAAGGGTAAGAGGCTTGTGGAAGCTTCCTGATGGGAGGGACTGGCTGTAGAGGGTCTGGGTCTTGTTCTGATGGGCGGGGCCAAGCTCAATAAATATTTAATCCAGTTTTCTCTTGATGCCTAGGGTAAGGGATAATGGATCTCCTTCAAAAGGACTTTTGCCAGGACTTTTGTATTCAGTGCCTCTAACCCCACAGCAGGCCAGTGTTGATCCACCCCTCGGCCGGAGACTCCTGGACACTCACAGGCACACAAGATTTTGTTTGTGCCCTCCAAGAGTCTGTTTTCCTAGTCCTGTGGAAGTTCTGTAATCAAATCCCCCTGGCCTTCAAAATCAAATTCCGTGGGGGTTCTCAGTACCTTTGCCAGATCCCCAGGTTGGGAAATCTGTTGTGGGCCCTAGAACTTTCACAACAGTGCAAGAACTTCTTTGGTATAATTGTTCTCCAGTTTGTGGGTTGTCTGCTTGGTGGCTCTATGTTGGGGCTCACACACTGTCTCCCAGGTCTGCTGCAACCGGAGCCCCTGTCCTCATGGCAGGTTGCTGTTGAGCTGTGCCTACGCAGGAGACACTCAAACACCCAAAGCCAGGTCAACCTCAATCTCTTGTGGGGTCTCTGGGTCCTGGTACACACAAGGTTTTGTTTGAGCCCTCCGAGCGGGTATGGGATTTGATTCTAAACGTGATTTCGCCCATTCTACCATCTTGTTGGGGCTTCTCCTTTGCCTTTATCCACTAGAGGGCAGACAGAATGGAAACCACAATCACAGAAAACTAACCAAACTGATCGCTTGGATCACAGCCTTGTCTAATTCAATAAAACTGTGAGCCATGATGAGTAGGGCCACCCAAGATGGACAGGTCATGGTGGAGAGTTCTGACAAAACGTGGTCCACTGGAGAAGGGAATGGCAAACCACTTCAGTATTCTTGCTTGAGAACCCCATGAACAGTATGAAAAGGCAAAAAGACAATGACACTGAAAAATGAACTGCCCAGGTTAGTAGGTGCCCAGGAGTGGAGAGACAGCTCCAGAAAGAAGGAAGAGGCTGAGCCGAAGTGAAAATAATGCCAGGTTGTGGATGTGACTGGTGATGGAAATAAAGTCTGATACAGTAAAGAACAATATTGTATAGGAACTAGAATGTTAGGTCCATGAATCAAGGTAAATTAGAAGTGGTCAGATAGGAGATGGCAAGAGTGAACATTGACATTTTAGCAATCACTGAACTAAAATGGACTTGAATGGGCAAATTTAATTCAGATGACCATTATATCTACTACTGTGGGCAAGAATCCCTTAGAAGAAATGGAGTAGCCGTCATAGTCAACACAAGAGTCTGAAATGCAATGTCAAAAACAACAGAATGATCTCTGTTTGTTTCCAAGGCAAGCCATTCAATATCACAGTAATTCAAGTCTATGCCCTGACCACTAATGCTCAAGAAGCTGAACAGTTATATGAAGACCTACAAGACCTTTTAGAACTAAGACCAAAAAAAGATATCCTTTTCATCATAGGAGACTGGAATGCAAAAGTAGGAAGTCAAAGTACCTGGAGTAACAGGCAAATTTGGTCTTGGAGTACAAAATGAAGTAAGGCAAAGGCTAAAAGAGTTTTGCCAAGAGAATGCACTGGTCATAGCAAACACCTTCTTCCAAAAACAACAAGAGACAGTCCTACAAATGGACATCACCAGATGGTCAACACCGAAATCAGATTGATTATATTCTTTGTAGCTGAAGATGGAGAAGCTCTATACAGTCAGCAAAAACAAGACTGGGAGCTGACTGTGGCTTGGGTCATGAACTCCTTATTGCCAAATTCAGACTTAAATTGAAGAAAGTAGGGAAAACCACTGGACCATCAGGTCTAATTTAAATCAAGTTCCTTACAATTGTACAGTGGAAGTGACAAATAGATTCAAGGGATTAGATTTGATAAACAGGGTGCCTGAAGAACTATGGATGGAGGTTTGTGACGTCGTACAGGAGGCAGGGATCAAGACCATCCTCAGGAAAAAGAAATGCAAAAGTCAAAATGGTTGCTGAGGAGGCCTTACAAATAGCTGAGAGAAGAAGAGAAGCTAAAGGCAAAGGAAAAAAGGAAAGATATACCCATCTGAATGCAGAGTTCCCAAGAGTAGCAAGGAAAGATAAGAAAGCCTTCCTTGGTGATCAATGCAAAGAAATAGAGGAAAACAACAGAATGGGAAAGACTAGAGATCTCGTCAAGAAAATTAGAGCTGCCAAAGGAACATTTCATGCAAAGATGGGGACAGTAAAGGGCAGAAATGGTATGGACCTAACAGAAGAAGGTATTAAGAAGAGGTGGCAAAAATACACAGAAGAACTATACAAAATATTTTAATGTCTCATAACCACAATGGTGTGATCACTCACCTAGAGCCAGGCATCTTGGAATGTGAAGGCAAGTGGGCCTTAGGAAGCATCACTGTGAACAAAGTTAGTGGAGGTGATGGAATTCCAGTTGAGCTATTTCAAATCCTAAAAGATGATGCTGTGCTCAATATGCCAGCAAAGTTGGAAAACTCAGCAGTGGCCACAGGACTGGAAAAGGTCAGTTTTCATTCCAATCCCAAAGAAAGGCAATGCTAAAGAATGCTCAAACTACCACACAATTGCACTCATCTCACATGCTAGTAAAGTAATGCTCAAAATTGTCCAAGCGAGGCTTCAGCAATCCGTGAACCGTGAACTTCCAGATGTTCAAGCTGGGTTTAGAAAAGGCAGAGGAACCAGAGATCAAATTGCCAACATCCGTTGGATCATAGAAAAAGCAAGAAAGTTCCAGAAGAACTTCTATTTCTGTTTCATTGACTATGCTAAACCTTTTGACTGTGTGAATCACAACAAACTGGAAAAGTTGGGAATATCAGAACACTGTACCTACCTCCTGGGATATCTATATGCAGATGAAGAAGCAACAGTTAGAACCAGACATGGAACAGTGAACTGGTTCCAAATTGGGAAAGGAGTATGTTAAGGCTGTATATTGTCACCCTGTTTATTCAACTTATATGTGGAGTACATCGTGCAAAATGATGGATTGGATGGATTGGATGAAACAAGCTGAAATCAAGATTGCTGGGGAAAATATCAATAACCTCAGATATGCAGATGACACCACCCTTATGGCAGAAAGTGAAGAGGAACTGAAGAGCCTCTTAATGAAAATGAAAGAGGAGAGCAAAAAAAAAAAAAAAAACAAAACAAAACAAAAAACCTGGCTTAAATTTCGACGTTCAAAAAACGAAGATCATGGCATCTGGTCCATCACTTCATGGCAGATAGATGGGGAAACAGTGGAAATAGTGACAGACTTTATTGTTTTGGTCTCCAAAATCACTGCAGATGATGATTGCAGCCATGAAATTAAAAGACATTTACTCCTTGGAAGAAAAGCTATGACCAACCTAGACAGCATATTAAAAAGCAGAGATATTACTTTGCCAACAGAGGTCCATGTAGTCAAAGCTATGGTTTTTCCAGTAGTCGTGTGTGGATGTGAGAGTTGGACCATAGAGAAAGCTGAGCGTCGAAGAATTAATGTTTTTGAACAGTGGTGTTGGAGAAGACTCGAGAGTCCCTTGGACTGCAAGGAGATCAAACCAGTCAATCCTAAGGGAAATCAGTCCTGAATATTCATTGGAAGGACTGATGCTAAAGCTGAAACTCCAATACTTTGGCCACCTGATGTGAAGAGCTGACTCATTTGAAAAGACTCTGATGCTGGGAAAGGTGGAGGGCAGGAGGAGAAGGGGGCGACAGAGGATGAGATGGTTGGATGGCATCACCGACTCAATGGACATGAGTGTGAATAAGCTCCGGGAGTTGGTGATGGACAGGGAGGCCTGGCGTGCTGCAGTCCATGGGGTCACACAGTCCCACACGACTGAGCACCTGAAGTGAACTGGCACATTTTGTTGCTGATGTCTTCTATAATGGTTAAAACTCTCTATGGATCTTCATTCTCATTTTTGTTTACTTGTGTAGTTGTCTCTTCTAGGTTTCAGTTAATAGCTTTTCTTTATGTTTGTGGTTTTAATTTAATTCTCCTCTTCTTCCTATGTTTATATTTTTATTATCTCCACTGTCTGGAGGACCTTTACCATTCTTGACTTTATGAAATCAGGAAGTAAGTCAAAAGGAAAAGGCTCTAAACCAGAATATGTTTCTCAGTGCATTTACTGTGAATTTATTCATTTTTATTTCAGGTGCTAGTCTTATAAACATGGCTACTAATTTGCTTTCCTATCTTACAAAGGTTAGAAGATAAGAATTAGAGAACTTTCATACTGATGTCAGGTAGTGTAGTAGGCAGAATCAGGTGACTGTGAAAAGAACAGAGGAGATAAAAAGCATAACAATTTAAGGCTATTTAGGATGAATTCCTAATGACCTTGTTTTATTAATATAGCACAGTATAATCATTTTTTCCCCTTAATGATTGTTTAAATTATTTAGGCAAAGAAATTGAATTGTGTTTTCTCTACTCTGTTTTAGGGGGATGAGATCTTGAAGAGATGGTATTCGTCATAGTTTTAAAAAGTAGCATAGTGGAAGAATGCAGTTGTCTTTAAATCTAAGTGGAATGTCTCAGTCTCTAATATAGGTAGGATAGGAATGAAGGTAACTTCTTTGGGAAATTTTCAGAGCAGTGTGTATCAGAATTTTTTTTTTCCATCATGACAATGGGAAGAAATGTGTTTTACATTGTCATCCACTGTGCAACATATATTTTTTATAAATGGGAAGTTTCTTTTTCATAAAACTTCGGAAAATGTGCTTCAGAATGCTAAGGTAAATCTCTCTTCAATTGGAATTAATCTAGAATTGTGTATCAGTGGGGTCTAAACTAATGAGCTACTAAACAGAGTTGAGGAAGACTGGAAAGCGCTGTTCAGAAGAATATACTAGGTACAAAAGCCCTCAGACACTTGAGAGAGAAGCAGTTTCCTACTGTTATCCTTTTAAAATAGGTACAAAATTTCAGGAGTTGTTTTCTCCTAAGAGCTTTTGTCTATCTGATTGTCACGGCTCCACCCCTTCATGTTGGTTATAATATGCTATGCTAAGTCGCGTCAGTCGTGTCCGACTCTGTGCGACCCCATAGACGGAAGCCCACCAGATTCCCCCGTCCCTGGGATTCTCCAGGCAAGAACACTGGAGTGGGTTGCCATTTCCTTCTCCAGTGCATGAAAGTGAAGAGTGAAAGTGAAGTCATTCAGTCATGTCTGACTCTTAGCGACCCCATGGACCGCAGCCTTCCCAGCTCCTCTGTCCATGGGATTTTCCAGGCAAGAGTACTGGAGTGGGTGCCATTGCCTTCTCCGGTTATAATATAGCATTTCTTATTCCTGGATGTGAATTAATACATAATTATGGTAAAAATAAGTATACCATGTGTTTTACCCAAACCTTGCAAACACTTATCTGCCTGCCTTGTCTTTTTAATAAATTAATATATTTTTAATTGAAGGTTAACTTCTTTATAGTATTGTGTTGTTTTCTGCCAAACATCAGCATGAATCAGCCATAAGTATACATACGTCCTCTCCCTCCTGAACCTCCCTCCCACCTCCCTCCCCATTCCAGCCCTTCAGGTTGTTATAGAGCCTGATTTGAGTTCCCTGAGTCATACAGCAAGTTACATTGGCTGTCTATTTTACATATGGTAATGTATGTTTCCATGTTACTCTCTCCATATATCCCACCCTCTCCTTCCTCCCCCTCCCTGTGGGTCTTTTAGCACTTCTAAGCCTTAGGTTTTTTTCATATGTAAAATAGGGATACTAGTATTTAACACATAGGTTTGTATACATTGAATGAGGTAATGCATGTAAAGTGCACAGAAGTTAGTGTGAAGTAGTGTTCTTATTAATCTTCTTGGTGACCAAGAATAGCCTATGTTAGAATGATGTCTGGTTAATGCAGAAGTTTATGTCCCAGATTTAGGCAGATAATGGAAGAGATTTCAGGAAGAGCACTGTCAAGAGTGAATTATGAGAAGGGTGTTATTTGATTTGGAGGAATAGACTGAAAGGAATGGTAGTATTGATAGCTCAGCTGGTAAAGAATCCACCTGCAATGCAGGAGACCCCGGTTCGATTTCTGGGTCAGCGAGATCCCCTGGAGAAGGGATAGGCTACCCACTCTAGTATTTGTGGGCTTCCCTGGAGACTCAGATGGTAGAGAATCTGCCTGCAATGCGGGAGACCTGGGTTTGATCCCTGGGTTAGGAAGATCTCCTGGAGGATGGTATGGCAGCCCACACCAGTATTCTTGCCTGGAGAATCCGCATGGACAGAGGAGCCTGGCAGGCTACAGTCCGTAGGGTCGCACAGAGTCAAACACGACTGAGCGACTAAGCACACACGTTTCTGATGATTGTGAGTTCTAGGTATACTTTGAGGTGGTTTTTTTTTTTTTTTTTTTTTTTCTTTCAGATCTTTCCCTGTCTCAGCCTCCAGATCTTGCCACTCATTAGCTGTGTGACCCTGGATAGATTAACTACTAACGAAAGTACTAAAGTTTGTGATTTCTATTTTCTATTAATAACATCACTTCTTAAGAGTTTGAGTTTTATATGCTGTTTTAAGTAATTGGAAAAAGTGAATGGCATTAGCAAAGCTAATCATGTGAATATGAAGTAACAACATTCTGTAGCTAAGAAAAGTCCTAAAGCTGCTGTCTTACACTCTCTTTTTGGGTTAAATTTTAACCCATAACAGTAAACCTAATTAAGATGTCTCTCTGTCCTACTGCATACTTTCTTGACAGGAATATTCTGCAGCTTACTAGGCTTTTCCAGAAACTTGACAGTGCTTTGGTCAGTTCCACTTCGTGTGTGCTTCCTAGGCATTGAACTTAGCTCTGAGTTCTTTCCTTGTCAGGAGTCATCTGCTCAGTATAAAAATTCTGTGTATGATGGTGATGTGGTTGGTCTGTAGAAAAATGATTATTTACTTTAACCTTTTCTGTTGCTGGTCATGAATTTATGTTGCCTCTTTTTTAAATTTTATTAAAGTGTGTTGATTTACGATGTTGTGTTAACTTCTATTGTGCAGCAAAATGATTCAGTTATATATATCTTCTTCATATTCTTTTCCATTATGGTTTATTATGGAATATTGAGTATAGTTCTCTGTGCTATACGGTAGGACTTTGCTGTTTTTCCATCTTATATGTAATAGATTACATCTGTTAATCCCAAACTCCCAACCCATCCCTTCTTCACACTTGCTGTTTCTCTTTAAATAAACAATTTAGAGGAAAGGGTAGTTTTGGAAAATGTTAGCACTGGCTAAAAATGATATGCCTTTGTTCCAGTACGAGGAAAAAGTGGTTTTTCTCTCATTCTGAAATCAAGCCCAATTTCACTGTCTCTGTCTGTTACCCTCTGGTATTCTGCCCTGTTGCTGGGAATAAGAAATGTTTGCTGTCATTTTCCCTTAGCAGAGTAGCAGAGGGGTACAGCTGACCTGTTTTATAGTGCTGTTTATGCTTCACCCCCAAAAGGGATGGAGAATTTCTCATAAACATTTAATGTTCATTTTGAACCATGCAGGCTAGAGATAGTAAGTTCCCTGTCCTCTGTGGGGAGTAAATACTTCTGCCCCTGTCGACTGTACCATGATGAGTGCTGTAATACAGTACTGTAAGTTGAATATGGGTTTCTGTAGTAATGTTTGAGGGGAGGAAGTAAGAGATAAATTTCAATTTATTGCGTTCCAATTCACTTATCAACCCTGAACTTTATTTTTTTTTAATTGAAAGATTACTTATTTTTGGCAGCTCTGGGTCTTTGTTGCTGCAGGGGCTTTTTTCTAGTGACAGTGAGCAGGGGGCGGTTCTTTTGGTTGCTGTGCACGGCTTCACATTGCAGTGGCTTCTCTCGTTGCCGAGCATGGGCTCTGGGGCGCACAGGCTTCAGCAGTGGTAGCACCCGGGTTCAGTACTTGTGGTGCATGGGTTTAGTTGCGCCATGGTGTATGGGATCTTCCCAGACAAGGGATGGAACCCGTGTCTCCAGCATTGGCAGGCAGATTGTTTACTACTGAGCCACCAGGGAAACCCTGAACTTTCTGTTTGAATTAAAAAATTCTCTCCAGTCTTGCCTTTATGTTTTTGAAAACGATTAAATAGAAAGGAAAAATGCATTTTCTCCCCTTGTTATTGTATGTTTCCTTAGATTGCACCAGTGCTTCCCTGGTAGCTCAGACAGTAAAGAATCCACCTGCAGTGCAGGAGACCAAGGTTCAGTCCCTGTGTCTGGAAGATTCCCTGAATGGCAACCCACTCCAGTGTTCTTGCCTGGGAAATCCCATGGACAGAGGAGTCTGGTGGGCTACAGTCCGTGGGGTCAGGAAGAGTTGGACATGACTGAGCGACTGAACATGCACACACCTATCTAGCACAGTGCTTGCCACATAATAGGTACCCAATAAGGAATTACTTTATCACTTCTAACTTATATTTGAATAACATTTTAAATCTTTAAAGCAGTTTGACTCCCCAGTTGCCCAGAAGTTTATAGTTTCCATAGTACTATGTGTTTCTTGATCATATTTATGACAATACATTAGAATTGTTTTTGAAAGTGCCTCTACCCTACCCACCTCCCCACCTTGCCACATACCTTGAGAGCATGGTTTTTTATTCCTTTTGTATTTTCTCAGTGTATCATAATGTCTGTATTTTTTAAATTTATTTTAATTGGAGGCTAATTACTTTATATAGTATTGTGGTGGTTTTTGCCATACATTCACATGAATCAGCTGCGGGTGTACACGTGTTCCCCATCCTGAACCCCCTCCGCCACCTCCCTGCCCATCCCATCCCTCTGGGTCATCCTAGTGCCCCAGCCCCGAGCACCCCGTCTTATGCGTCGAACCTGGACTGATGATCTATTTCACATACGGTAATATACAGCTTTCAGTGCTATTCTCTCAAATCATCCCACCCTCGCCTTCTCCGAATAATGTCTGTATTGTAGCCATGTAGTAAATGTTCAAATGTAGCGTAAAACCTTTTCATTGAAAAATGATATGATTGTTATATTTTGATGTACTTCTGAAGTGAACTGTTTCTGTTAATTGACTCTTTCTGTCCAGAAGGAAAAGAAAGCATATTGGTAATGTGGATTGGTTCTATTCATTTTACACTTGCTTATGTGAGATAGGTAGAACAGATAGTATTCTGATTTTTACACAGGTGGAGACTGAGGCCCAGCGTTTTAAGTGGCTTCACTAAGATCCTAGAGTTATCAAATATGAAGCTGGGGCTTAAACACAGGCTTAAGTACTTGAGTTTTATTTTTAATTTGTGCTTTAAAAGTTCAGTTAATAATACCTAGATAAATCAAAATTTTATGTTCTCATAATGTTCAAAATTGAAGTTTGCCTTTAAAGTTATGTTTAAATATTAGAGCTCTTAAACTGTGAAGTAGTGTCTGTATTAGAGTGCTTTTGGGTAACAGAGTACCATTGGACCTATTCGTCAGTAAATGTTTTTCATTTATGGGTTTATAGTGTCAGTCACTGTTAATGTTCGGACATCTCCAAGTAAATTCCTTATGTATATCTTTGCCATAACTGAAAAACAGATCACAGCTAAAAATTAATTTATAAATAACTAAAGCCAAATTAAGAAATTGACACTAATACAGTGGATGATATTATTTTGTCAAAATGGATCACTTGACTGAGTTGAGGGTTGTGATATCACAAGTTCTAGCATACCTATACTTCTGTGTACTGTGGGATTTCATTCTCTTAGAGTTTTTCTCTATTAGAACTTGACTGAAACCCTGTTATATTTTGTTTTCAAAATATAACATTTGTCTCATTTGGTTTTCAGTTTTGGGGAATAAATTGCTGATAAAAGTTGCTTTCTTGGCATCAGTATAGTTGTGAAAGTAAATGTGAGAGTTAGCATTGATGTCAGTGTTTGGATTTGGGTCATCAGTATGGTTGAGAATGTTTTGTCAGTCACTTCTGAATTATCATAGAAACTTAAAAAAGCAATTGAAAATTTCCATAAGGACTTTTAGGATCCCAGAGAATACATATATCCCAGTTTGAAAAACACTAACTTGTATAATAGTATATAAGTCAAATTTCATTTTGTGTTTGTACAGTTTTTATGTACTTGAATTATCAGTGTGAACTTAATAAGCTAGAATGATTTTAAAGAAATCACAGTTGTAAAGTATCTCAAAATTCTAAGTTAACCATTAAAATTCTATTTACATATTAGAAGAAAGGCAATATATTTAGGTGGAGGGAAAAGGGGGGGGTGACAGTTCATAAAAATGTGTGATTCTTTGTTATAATACATGTAACTCTAAGAAAGGTATGTCTTGAACAGTACAAATAAATACTCTGACAGATAAAAAGGAGAAACTACTCTGGGCAGGGAGAATCGAAGTCTTCTTAGGTGTAGGGTAATTTTTCCTTAGTAGAGTTCATTTTTATAAAACAGTTTTAGATTTACAGGTAAATTAATAGTACAATGAATTCTTGCAGTTTCCCTTATTAGTGTATTAATAAACCTATACTGATACATTATTAGTTTATGTAATTTCTTTAGGCTTCCTTGATGGCTCAGTGGTAAAGAATCTGCCTGCAATGCGGGAGACTTGGGTTTGATCCCTGGATTGGGAAGGTTCCCTGGAGAAGGAAATTGCAACCCACTCCAGTAGCCTGGGAGACGCCATGAACAGAGGAGCCTGGCAGGCTATAGTCCTTGGGGTTGCAAAGAGTCAGACACAACTTAGCGATGTCCTTTTCTGGTTCCAGAATTCCATCCAGGATACCATATTGTATTTAGTTGTCATGTCTGTAGGCTTCTCTTGGCTGTGACATTTTCTTAGACTCTCCCTTCCTCCCTTTCTTTCTTTTTTTGGTCACAGTGTGTGGCTTGCAGGATCTTAGTTCCCTGACTGGGATCACACCTGGGCTCCTGGCAGTGACAGTGCCAGATCCTAACTCCTGGACCACCAGGGAATTTTCAGACGTTTCTTGTTTTTTGTTGACCTTAGTTTTGCGGAGTAGTGGTCAGTCAGGTATGTTGTAGGATGCCCCTCTATTGGTATATGCCTGATGTTTTCCTCATGATTAGGCTGGGTTTATGGGATTTTCAGAAGAAGATACAGAAGTAAAGTAACATTTTTATCATATCGTATCAAAAGTTTTACTCCTCCCTCCTTTTGAGGGTAGAGGATCTACATAAATTATTTGGGAATCTTATGCAAGGAGATTTGTCTCTTTTCCATTTATTAATGTGGTACTTTAGCTCCATTCCACAGATTTCGGTGTGTTGTGTTTTCATTTATATTTTCTTAAAAATATTTTCAAATTTGCCTTTTGATTTCTGCCTTGACCCAAGGATTTTTAAAGAAAGGTGCCCAGGGTATTAGTATCTGGATATTTGGGGATTTCCCACATACTACTGATTTAAATCTAGTTTGGCCAGAGAATATGCTTTGTATGATTTGACTGCTTTCAAAAATTTTGAAAGTCGTTTTACAGTCTAGAATATGATCTACATTGCTGAATGGTCTCTGTGCACTTGAAAAGAATATGTTCTATGGCAAAAATGTCAATTAAGTCAATTTGGTTGATTGCATTTCTCAAGTCTTCTCTACCCTACTACAGGGTTACAGGGATATCTTGTTTTGTTGTCAGCTCTGCAGATATTATGTATTTTGCAAATTGACGTTTGTGGCAACTGCGCATCAAGCAAGTCTGTGAGCCCCATTTTCTAGCGACACTTGCTCCCTTCGTGTCACTGTCTCAGATGGGTAATTCCTGGACTAGTTCAAGCCTGCTCATCATTAACTCTGTTATGGTGTTCGGTGATCATTGATCTTGCATGTTACTATTGAATGGTCTTTGTTTTGTATTTTAAAATAAGGTATATACATTTTTTTGTCATAATGCTGTTGCACACTTAATAGCCTACAGTATATATAATATAAGCATAACTTTACTTGCACTTGGGAAACCAAAAAATTCGTGTGACTTGATTAATTGTGATACTTGCTGTATTGTGGTGTTCTGGAACTGAACCTGCAATGTCTCTTGAGTTAATGCTTATAATTGTTAGTCTTCTATCAGTCTTTGAAAAAGGATTGAGTTCACTGACTATAATTGTAGTTTTGTCTTTTTTTCCTTTCAGTTCTGTCATTTTTGGTTAATATAGTTCAAAGCTCTATTGTTAGGTGGGTAAATGTTTGAGACTGTTATAGCCTCCTGGTGGACTAATCTTTTTATCTTTATGAAATGACCCTCTCTTAATTCCTGGTCTGAGATTTTTCTGTGAAATCCACTTTGATTTTAATGTTTCTATAGTTTTCTTTGTTTAGTGTCCGCATGGTATTATCTTTTTTGATCTTTTTACTTTTAACCTATTGGTGTCTTTAAAGAAAACTTTGTTTATGGGTAGCATGTAGTTGGGTCTTACTTTCATATCCAACTAATGATCTTTACTTTTAAAACTTTTTTCTAAAACTTTATTTTGAAATAATTACTACTTTGTAGGAAAGTAAATACAGGGGAAGTCCTGTGTACCTATCAATCACCTAATCCCCCTCAGTGTTAATAACTCTTGTGTGACTACTAAGACCAGGAAATTGACTATAGAGTTTATTCACATTTCACCAGATGTGTGTGTGTGTATTCATTTCTGTGTATGTGTACCTCTGCAGTCTAATCATGTGTATACGGCCAAGATTTTTACTCCATCACAAGACTCCACTGTGCCACTTCTTTGTAGCTATACCAGGCCCCCCCCCCCCCATCCCTAACTCTTGGAAATCATTATTCATGACTATTTTATAAATAGAATCAGGTAGCATGCATCCTTTTGAGATGTGTAGTTTATTTGTTGTTCATTCAAATAGTTTGTATGTGAGTAGTCTTCCTTTTTTTTTTTTTTTTTTCCTTTCTGAGTAGTGTTCCATAGTATGGATGTACCAGAATTTGTTTAACCATTCCCCCATTGAAGGACATTGTTTAGTTTCCAGTTTTTGGCTATTACAAATAAACTGTTCTGAGCATTTGCATTTACATTTCTGTGTGAAAATAAATTTTCATTTCTCTGGGATAAATATTTAAGAGTGTAATCACTAGTTGAGTGGTAAATCCATTTTTAGATTTTAAAGGAACTGCCAAACTCTTTTCCAGAGTGTCTATGCCAGTTTACATTACCATCAGTAATGTATGAGCAGTCCAGTTTTACCAGCATTTGGTGTCATCACTGTTTTTTAAAAAAGTTATTTTGGTAGATGTATAGTGATAACTCATTGGGATTTTAGTTTGCGTTCTCTCGTAGTCAAAAAAGTTGAGTATTTTTTCATGTGCTTATTTGCCATCTCTATATCCCTTTGGTAAAAATGTCTGTTTACATCTTTTGCCCATTTTCTTCTTGGATTCTTTTTTAAATGTTGAGTTTTGGAAGTTCTTTAGTCTTGATATGGATCTGCTGCTGCAGGTGGATCAGATTATCTGTTGGTTTCTTGGTTGTGGAGCAGAAGTTGGATTGGCCATGGGTTTTGTTGCCTCTGGAGATGTATGAGGCCCCCACCAGTATGTGGTTGTGGGTGGCGAGGGGGGTTGGGGAGTAAGGGTGGGCTTGGGATGGTCTGGGGCTTCCTAGTTGGTGCTGAGGGAGAATTGGCCTGCCTGCTTGTGCACCAGTTGTGATTTTCTTCCTTTTCTTCCATGCCTGTTGGTTCTTGGTTGCATGTCTTTAGCAGGATACATGGGAGGAAAAAAAAGGAAAACCCAGGGAATTTGTGTTCTCTTTCCTCAAATCCTAAGGTCCATAGACAGGCTGCTGCCTTCTTTAAAGCTTTTGGAGTTCTTTTAGTGGTGTTAATCGAATAATTTTTTAGATGTTTGGGTTTATAAGGGAGTAGCAGGGAAGTTACTGTGTGCCATTTGTCTTGCAACCAGCAGCTATAATTCAGATGTTTCAACTATTTGCGTTTAATGAGATTACTGATATGGCTAGGTTTGAGTATATAATCTTGCTCTTTGTTTTTTTCTGTTCTCTTTTTCTTCCTGTGTTTCTGCCTTTTATTGGATTAATGGATGGGATGAATAGTTTTTATGATTCTTTTTTGGGGGGCGTGTAGCTTATTTTAGCTAATCAGCCTGTTTTTTAAGTAGTTTCGGATTTAAAGCATACATGTTTGCTTCAGGTAAACAGCCTACATTCAAGTAGTAATATACTTTTTCATTAATACTATAAGAAGGTACACTTCCATTTCACTTTTCATGAACTTTGTGTTATTGTTGTCATTCATTTTACTTCTGTATTTGTTAACAGCCCCTGTACATTGTTATTTTTGCTCATAAACAGTTATCATTTAATGAGATTTAATTAAACATGAAAAAGTTATAGTTTAGTCACATATTTACTATTTCCATTCATCTTCCTTTATGTAGATCTAGATTTCCATATTGTTCTCCATAGTGGCTGCACCAACTTACATTCCCACCAACAGTATAGGAGGGTTCCCATTTCTCCACACCCTCTCCAGCATTTGCTATCTATAGACTTCTTAAATGATGGCTATTCTGACTGGTGTGACTGATTAATTTTTATTTGATTGGTTTTTCTCTTTATGGGTTATAATTTCTTGACTGCATTGTGTCTGGATAGTTACCTTGCTAGTGTCTGGATATTATTATTAGTTGTGAACTTTGTTCTGGTATGCAGTTAAGCTAGTTGGAACTAGTTTGATCATTTTGAGTCTTGCTTGTACACTATGTTAGCTGGTAACAGAGCAGCCTTTAGTCTTGGGGCCAATTTTGTTCAACTATTGAGGTGATACTCTTCTAAGGACTCTTCCGAATGCTTCTTGTTTTGTGAAGTTTTTTCACTCTGATTTGTGGGAACAGTAACTATTTTTGGCACTGTTCGAGTCAGATTTTTCCACTTGTTTGTTTCAGGTGCTTCTAGGGCAATTTTTTCATCTTTCTATGCTCAGTGCTACTCATCTGAGGACCCAAGGGGAAACCTGTACAGATCTCTGGAGCCCTTTCTTCTCTCTTATTTCTTACCTTGTGTATACTTGTTGCCTTGACCTACCCAAATTCCAAGCTCCCTTGTTTTTAACTCTGGGAGATTGTGATTTGCCTGCATTTCTCTACCCTTTTGCCTTTACATGGCAACTCAGTCCAAAGAGTAAACTGGGGGCAATTATCGGAGTTACCTTATTTGTTTCTTCTCTCTAAGGTAAAGGAGGCTTCTTTTTTTGGAGGGGGGGGGGCATGCCTTGTGATACGTAGGATCTTAGTTCTCTGACCAGGGATCGAACCCAGGCCCACTGCACTGGAAGTGTGGAGTTGTAACCCCTGGACCACCAGAGAAGTCCCTCTCCTCTCTAAGGGATCACTGCCGTGCATTGCTTGTTGTCCAGTATCCAAAGACATTGTTTCACATATTTTGCTTGGTTTATTAAAATAGCAGAGTAAATATAATCCCCTTTATTCTGTTTTTGCCATTAGAAGAAATCCTTAACAGATTTGTAGTTTTGATTTTGTGTTTGTTTTAAATCTGCTTATGTAGAATAAAGGACAAGTCTTCATTTATCTTTAACCTAGGAATGCCTTTTTGCTTTAATTGGCTAATATGTGAAGTATAGAGTAAGGTGCCATGAAAGGGAGTAAGGAATGGTGTAAGAGTGAGATAATTTAGATCAGGTGTCACATAGAATCAGTGTCCTTAATGCAAACACAAATATTTTTAGTTTTGAGGCCATGCATTTAATTTATGGTTAATGCATGCTCTAGTTCAGGGCTTTCTACTTTCATTCCATGGAACACTTTTATCCCACTAAATTTTAATTGGTTTTTCACAACAAATGAGTTCTGTGGACCAAGTGTGTTTAGGAAATTTTAGTGTCAAGTTTGTCTCTGTTTTAGCACTTCTCGAAAACCAGTAATGTGTTAATGAATGACACCACATAAGGTCATCTTCTGTTCAGTCCTCCACACCTGGTTTAGTACATACACTCACACACCACACCACACACACATACCTCCACATCTCCATCCCAAATAGGAACCAGTATGTTTTCTAAATTTTATGGGCATACTCTCCGGGCAGTTTCTGTAGAAACATGCCCAACTAAAAGAGTCGCTATATTCTGAGGGATTCTCAAAGCTTTGGCATTCTACTGGATATTTATAGTTCATTTTCGGTATTCTCACTCTAGATTTATTTCATCAGTTGGGTAACATTTACCATAATCAGTGTTGCTGGTAACACAATTGACATTCCACCTTTATCAGATTTTAGAAGTAAAAGAACCCAGGGCCAGATTTGTCCAAAGAGGCGAAAGAGTTTGGTTGACCTTTTTACTCAGTAAGATATTACTTAGAATATACCATACTCCCTTTCTCCCTGTCTTACATTTTAAGATTTGTTTTATATTTGATAGATACTGAAATGACATTGTAGCCCCTGAATAGTAGGGAGGACATGTTAGTGAATTCAGTTCAGTTCAGTTCACTCACTCAGTTGTGTCTGACTCTTTGCAACCCCATGAATCGCAGCACGCCAGGCCTCCCTGTCCATCACCAACTCCCGGAGTTCACTCAAATTTGTGTCCATCGAGTCGGTGATGCCATCCAGCCATCTCATCCTCTGTCGTCCCCTTCTCCTCCTGCCCCCAATCCCTCCCAGCATCAGGGTCTTTTCCGATGAGTCAACTTTTCACATGAGGTGGCCAAAGTATTGGATTTCAGCTTCAGCATCAGTCCTTCCAATGAACACCCAGGACTGATCTCCTTTAGGATGGACTGGTTGGATCTCCTTGCAGTGCAAGGAACTCTCAAGAGTCTTCTCCAACACCACAGTTCAAAAGCAGCAACTCTTCAGTGCTCAGCTTTCTTCACAGTCCAACTCTCACATCCATACATGACCACTGGAAAAACCATAGCCTTGACTAGAGAATCACAAATGGTAACATTTTGCTTGGGAGCAGTTCAGTGAGCATGAAGGAAGAAAAAGGAGAGCACTTCCAATTATTACAAAAGTCAACACATTTTATTATAAAATATTGAAAAACTGTATTCATTAATATTACACTAATCTCATCAGAAAAACATTTGCAGTTTTGGGGAGCTGTCAAGTTCTCTGTGGAGGTAGATTAAAGTTTTCCAAAATTCTGATTTTTGTTTGAAATCTCAAGTTTGATCATTGGCAACAAATTACTGTTTGTTGCTTTTCCTGAAATGACAGACTCTTTTCATTCATTTTTGAGAAAATGTCTTCCAGTACTTAAGTCTGAGTAAACATAGTTTGTCACTCATTCTTTTGAGTAAAAGATGGTGTTGCATGAAAAAAAGGCTAGTTCAGTTTACGACTGAAACAGTCACTCATGTACTTACCAGTCAATGTAGCCATTGTATTTCAATATGGAGAATGCTTTTTGCCAACCCAGATTATTAAAAACAATGTGTGCTCAAGGGGTGACATTTAATGAAATGATTTTTACTGCTTCATCAAGAATATTTATATGAAACTCCTGTTTAAAAAACCCTGTAAGTGCTTGATGGTGAAGAGTATGTAATTTCAAGTTAAGTTTGGTGTGTCTGCCTTGACTCCTGCAGAGGTGCCAGTAGTTTTGTTAGGGGAAGCACACTGACTGAAACTGCCCAGCCTGACCAGGCAACATAGTAACCATTTGCATGAGTTGTTTTAGGATAGGAGGTCCTGGTAAGAAATTGGAACTAATAAGCAACCACTAACTGGAAGAGTTTGGGAAAGGTCAAAAGGAGACACCACATATCTGACCACCTCCTAGAATCTGTCTGGCTGCCATCCATCTTGACTGAGCAATGTGTGTGCCACCAGGAAGGACTCTGAGTGGGAAGGGTTGGCCTGAGACAACCCAGAAATGAACCCCATCACCGTAAAACCAGAGACCGAGAGCCATGTGGCAGAGCAGTTCTGCTGGGTTCCCTTACCCTACTGCTCTCCACCCGGGCACCCCTTTCCAATAAAATCTCTTGCTTTGTCAGCACGTGTGTCTTCTCTGACAATTCATTTCTGAGTGTTAGACAAGAGCCCCATTTGGGCCCTGGAAAGGGTCTCCTTTCCTGAAACAGGTTTACTCACCGTTACTTTTTCCATCATTAGTATGCATGTCAATAGAGTTAAAAAAAAATATCTTTAGTATTATAATGAAAATAATTTTACGTTAGCAGACCTCCCAGAAGTGTTTAGGAGACTCCCAGTTGTCTGTGAACCACACTTTAATGAGAACTGCTGCCTTAGGGGTTATAGCATGCATTTTTTTACTTATTAAAGTCTACTCTTTGTGACCCTGTGGACTGTAGCCCATCAGGCTCCTCTGTCCATGGGATTCTCCAGGAAAGAATACTGGAGTGGGCTGCCATGTCCTCCTCCAGGGGATCTCCCCAGCCCAGCGGTCAAGCTCTCATCTCCTGTGTCTCTTGCACTGCAGGTGGATTCTTTACCAGCTGGTCCATGGGTAAGCTATTAAAGCCTAACTAATAGATGCTCTTTTTTCTTGAGCGATGCAAAATTCTTAGTCTCCTTCATTCCACTGTTGTTGAATATATTAATTCTAGACATGTTTTAAACACAAAGTATTATTAAAGTTGTCACCCACATGTTTTAACATTTTGCTTTTCATTTCTTTCTGAATCTGACATTAGAGATCATTTTTGTTTTCTTCATATGCATCTGATATATTCAAAATGTTCTTATTTCACCTTATTAAGTATGTGTTGAGGTTTTGTTGTTATTTTGCAACTGGGCGTCCCATTTTTCCACAACCTTTTGTTGGAAAAGACAATTCCCTTTCTACTGAATTATCTTTGTATCTTGTCAAAAGCAGTTGCCTTTATTTGTATAGGTCTGAGTTTTCGATTTTGTTCCATTGGTCTCTGTTCTTTCCTCAATACCACACTGTCTTGATTATTGTTGCTTGCTTTATTACCTTGAAATTGGGTAATATGAATCCTCTGACTTGCTCTTTTTCAGCATTATTTTGACTGTCCTGATTCCTTTTCTTTTCATAAAATTTGTAGATTAGCTTGTTGGTATATCCAAAACTTTCTGGGATTTTGATTGGGGTTGCCTAGAATTACGGAGAAGGCAGTGGCAACCCACTCCAGTGTTCTTGCCTGGAGAATCCCAGGGACGGGGGAGCCTGGTGGGCTGCCATCTATGGAATCGCACAGAGTTGGACACGACTGAAGCGACTTAGCAGCAGCAGCCTTGAATTAGGGAGAATTGATTTATTAATGTTTTCTATTTTGTGAGCATGTTATTTCTCTCTGATATAGATATTCTTTAGATATCCTTTGATTTCTTTCATCAACATTTTGTGATTTTTCTACACATGGATCCTATATGTATTTTGTTAGATTTAAATCTTAAGCACTTCATTTTAGGAGGAGGTACTATTTTTTTTTTTAATTGTTTATTTGATTGTGCTGGCTCTTCATTGCTGCGAGGGTTTTTCTCTAGTTGCAGAGAGCAGGGGCTACTCTCTAATTGCAGCGTGCAGGCTTCTTACTGTGGTGGCTTCTTTGCTGCAGAACGCGGGTTCTAGGCACGTGGGCTTCAGCGATTGCAACATGTGGATTCAGTTGTTGCGGCTCCTGGGCTCTAGAGCACAGGCTCAGTAGTTGCGGTGCCCAGGCTTAGCTGCCCAGTGGCATGTGGGATCTTTCTGGACCAGGAATCGAATCTGTCTCTGCTGCATTGGCAGGCAGATAGATTCTTTACCATTGAGCCACCAGGGAAGCCTGGGAGGTATTACTGGAAATGGCATTAAAATTTTTCCCCCCAAATTCCAACATTGTTGGTACATAGAAATGTAAGTTGTATATTGAGCTTGAATATTATACTTATCAGTTGTAGTAATTTAAAAATTTTTAATTGTAGCTAATCACAGCATACCTACCTTCAAATTATACCATGTCATGCATAGTACTGAACTTAAAAGAATGTGCTTCCTTTTCTTCCATCCTAGTCTCTTGTATTAATGTCATACATTTTGCTTCTACATGTTATAAACCCCCACAATACATTGTTACTGTTTTTTACTTTTAAACAGTTTAAAAATAAACTTTGTTATGGTATAATTTGCATCTGTTTAATTTCACTTCTTATAGGTGTTTGAGTTTTTGAGAACAATATTTTATTGAAGTATTGCTGATTTACAGTGTTGTGTTCAATGAGTTTTGACAAATATATGCACAATGTGGTCTTTTGAGACTGACTTCTTTACTCAGCTTAATACCTGTGAGGTTCATCCATGCTGTATCAATTAATTCATTCTTTTATATTGCTAAACAGAATTCTGTAATATAGATGTACCACAGTTTATCCATTCATTTGTTGAATATTTGTTTCCAGTTTCATTGATAATGAATAAACCTAATATAAACTCATATATAGATTTTGGTATGAATGTTAGTTTTTCCTTCTTTAGAGTAAGTACTTAGAAGTGCAATAGTTGGGTCTTGTGATATATGTTTTACTTAATACTTAATCAACTGTTGACAACTTTACTTGTCAACTGTGTTCTAGAGTGACTGTACCATTTTGCATTTTCACTAGCTGTTCTGTATCCTCATTAACATGTGGTATTGTCACACTGTAAAATTTTCATGAACTTTAAACTGTGGAAAATTCTGAAAGAGATGGGAATACCAGACCACCTAACCTACCTCTTGAGAAATCTGTATGCAGGTCAGGAAGCAACAGTTAGAACTGGACATGGAACAACAGACTGGTTCCAAATAGGAAAAGGAGTACATCAAGGCTGTATATTGTCACCCTGCTTATTTCACTTCTGTGTAGAGTACATCATGAGAAACACTGGACTGGAAGAAACACAAGCTGGAATCAAGATTGCTGGGAGAAATATCAATAACCTCAGATATGCAGATGACACCACCCTTAAGGCAAAAAGTGAAGAGGAACTGAAAAGCTTCTTGATGAAAGTGAAAGAGGAGAGTGAAAAAGTTGGCTTAAAGCTCAACATTCAGAAAACGAAGATCATGGCATCCGGTCCCATCACTCCATGGGAAATAATAGATGGGGAAACAGTGGAAACAGTGGCAGACTTTATTTTTGGGGGCTCCAAAATCACTGCAGATGGTGATTACAGCCATGAAGTTAAAAGACGCTTACTCCTTGGAAGAAAAATTATGACCAACCTAGATAGCATATTCAAAAGCAGAGACATTACTTTGCCGACTAAGGTCCGTCTCGTCAAGGCTATGGTTTTTCCTGTGGTCATGTATGGATGTGAGAGTTGCACTGTGAAGAAGGCTGAGCACCGAAGAATTGATGCTTTTGAACTGTGGTGTTGGGGAAGACTCTTGAGAGTCCCTTGGATTGCAAGGAGATCCAACCAGTCCATTCTGAAGGAGATCAACCCTGGGATTTCTTTGGAAGGAATGATGCTAAAGCTGAAACTCCAGTACTTTGGCCACCTCATGTGAAGAGTTGACTCATTGGCAAAGACTTTGATGCTGGGAGGGATGGGGGGCAGGAGAAGAAGGGGACAACAGAGGATAAGATGGCTGGATGGCATCACTGACTCGATGGACGCGAGTCTGAGTGGACTCCGGGAGTTGGTGATGGACAGGGAGGCCTGACGCGCTGCGATTCATGGGGTCGCAAAGAGTCGGACATGACTGAGCGACTAAACTGAAGGATATATTGTACAACCCAGGGAATTTAGCCAATATTTTATAATAACTATAAATGGATTATAGCCTTTAAAATTGTGAATCACTGATGTTGTACACCTGTAACTTTAATATTATACATCAATTTTATCTCAAAAAAATGTCATGAACTTTGAGGGCATTATGCTAAGTGAATTGAGTCAGACAGAGAAAGACAAATACTGTTATGCTCTTGCTATATGTGAAATCCAAAAATGTCAAAAAACGCACAAGCGGAGTGTAGATTGGTTTGCTGGGGGGGGGCCTGGGATGTTGGTCAAAATGTACAAACTTCCAGTTATAAGGTGGATAAATTTGTGGGATCTAATCACCTAGAGCCAGACATCCTGGAATGTGAAGTTAAGTGGGCCTTAGGAAGCATCACTACGAACCAAGCTACTGGAGGTGATGGAATTCCAGTTGAGCTCTTTCAAATCCTGAAAGGTGATGCTGTGAAAGTGCTGCACTCAATGTGCCAGCAAATTTGGAAAACTCAGCAGTGGCCACAGAACTGGAAAAGGGCAGTTTTCATTCCAATCCCAAAGAAAGGCAATGCCAAAGAATGCTCAGACTACCGCACAATTTTCACTCATCTCACATGCTAGTAAAGTAATGCTCAAAATTATCCAAGCCAGGCTTCAGCAATACGTGAACCGTGAACATATAGATGTTCAAGCTGGTTTTAGAAAAGGCAGAGGAACCAGAGATCAAATTGCCAACATCCGCTGGATCATTGAAAAAGCAAGAGAGTTCCAGAAAAACATCTATTTCTGCTTTATTGACTATGCCAAAGCCTCTGACTGTGTGGATCACAGGAAACTGTGGAAAATTCTGAAAGAGATAGGAATACCAGACCACCTGACCTGCCTCTTGAGAAACCTATATGCAGGTCAGGAAGCAACAGTTAGAACTGGACATGGAACAACAGACTGGTTCCAAATAGGAAAAGGAGTACGTCAAGGCTGTATATTGTCACCCTGCTTATGTAGCTTCTATGCAGAGTACATCATGAGAAACGCTGGGCTGGAAGATGCACAAGCTGGAATCAAGATTGCCTGGAGAAAATATCAATAACCTCAGATATGAAGATGATACCACCCTTATGGCAGAAAGTGAAGAGGAGCTAAAAGCTTCTTGATGAAAGTAAAAGAGGAGAGTGAAAAAGTTGGCTTAAAGCTCAACATTCAGAAAATGAAGATCGTGGCATCTGGTCCCATCACTTCATGGGAAATAAATGGGCAAACGGTGGAAACAGTGTCAGACTTTATTTTTTGGGGCTCCAAAATCACTGTGGATGGTGACTGCAGCCATGAAATTAAAGGACGCTTACGCCTTGGAAGAAAAGTTATGCCCAACCTAGATAGCATATTCAAAAGCAGAGACATTACTTTGCCGACTAAGGTCCGTCTAGTCAAGGCTATGGCTTTTCCTGTGGTCATGTATGGATGTGAGATTTGGACTGTGAAGAAAGCTGAGCACCGAAGAATTGATGCTTTTGAATTGTTGGAAAAGACTCTTGAGAGTCCCTTGGACTGCAAGGAGATCCAACCAATCCATTCTAAAGGAGATCAGTCCTGGGTGTTCATTCGAATGACTGATGCTAAAGCTGAAACTCCAATACTTTGGCCGCTTTGATGCGAAGAACTGACTCATTTGAAAAGACCCTGATGCTGGGAAAGATTGAAGGGAGGAGGAGAAGGGGATGACAGAGGATGAGATGGTTGGATGGCATCACTGACTCAATGGACATGAGTTTGAGTGAATTCTGGGAGTTGGTGATGGACAGGGAGGCCTGTTTGCTGCGGTCCATGGGGTTGCACAGAGTCGGACATGACTGAGCAACTGAACTGAACTGAACTCATCAGTGTTTTGTAGTTTTCAGCATACATATTGTGCTCCACATACTTTGTTAGAATTATATCTACATATTACCATGTTTTTAGAACTACTATAAATGGTCTTAAAATTTTTTTATTTCTAATTCATCATTGTGTTTAGTCGCTCAGTCAAGTCCGTCTCTTTGTGACCCTATGGACTGAAGCCTGCCAGGCTTCTCTGTCCATGGAATACTCTGGGCAAGAATACTGGAGTGGGTTGCCATGCCCTCCTCCAGGGGATCTTCCCAACCTAGGAACTGAACCGAGGTCTCCCACATTGCAGGCAGATTCTTTACCATCTAAGCCACCAGGGAAGGCCAAGAATACTGGAGTGCGTAGCCCATCCCTTCTCCAGGGGCTCTTCCCCATCCAGGAATCCAACTAGGGTCTCCTGCACTGCAGGTGGATTCTTTACCAGCTGACCTAATTTATTTTTTGTATGTTGATCTTGCGTTCTGTGACCTTCCTGAACTCGCTTATTACTTTTAGGAGTGTTTTTATCCCCCCAAGTAGAGTTTTAGGGTCAGTTTTGTTTTAAGACATTAAAAAATAAGAAAACTGTCCTTCATAGTTAGTTGTGCAGCTATTGTTTCTTTTGCTCTTCTGTCTGCGTCATGTATAAAGTTTTATTTCTGGTTTAATTTTGATTCCACCTGAGAATTAAGGAAGAAAACATTTCAAAGACTTAATATTCTTTCCTCAGTTTTTTTTGTATGTGTGAATAAGTATATTTTCATTTTCTTTGTTTGAAAGGTATTTTTACTGAGTATAGAATTGTAGATGGACAAATTTACCTTCTTTTCAGTAACTGTAAAGATGATGTTCCACTTTGTTCTAGAATGATTGATTTGGGCAAGAAAACTTCTCATAGCTGTGCTACAACCTGAAAAGCAGTAAGCTTTGAGATAATTTTAGGCTCACATTTGTTTTCCCTTCTCAAGGACTGTTGTCATTGTTCTTTGATATTCACTGGGTGAAAACCTGTTTTTCATTTAGTTAGTCTAGTTTTTTAGTTATTTCATTCAGAAATAAATTTGGTTTGTTTCACTGCATCTTGGAAAGAAGCAGAAGTTCAAAGACTTAAGAAATTAAATCTCAAAATTCCATACAGAATGAAAGATTGAGATGTCTAGAAGTATGTCATTCCAGTAACTGAAGTGTATGTCTTGTGTGGGGAAGCTAGACATTAGGTTTCTCATAGACAAGTGGGCTGATATTTATTTCACTGATTTAAAATAGAAATTTAATATGAGCTTATTAGAAACTTAAGCTAATTTGAAATAGTATTTTGGAAGTCAGTTTTCATAGTTTATATAAAAATATTTTATGTGGTTGTTTAGTGTTAAGCCGGTTTACTTTTAAATTCAGTTTTGGGGGAAAATATTCTTTCAGGACTGGTTTTTCAGATGAACTTTTTAGTGAAACAGATTGTTAAAAGAGCCACTAGTTAGGGAAAATACTTGAATTTGCTTGATCCTTTATTTCAGTTCCTTTAAGTTCCTGAGCCAAAAGCCTTTTGACTCATTGAAAAAATTTATAGTTATGGTAGGATAGAGTGGGGTTATCTTCTAGTGGTTTAGTTGACGTCAGCCCTTTTGACTTATCTAAGGAATGGATAATTCAACTATTTGCCCCTTGATCTTTTTTAATCAGCACATAATTTGGTTGTATTTTGCACTATTGCTCATTCTTTCATTTTGTGGATCACAGAGTCATATCAAGTTTTCCCCAGTATTTTCTAAATGATAGTTTGTACTGATAACCAGGAGAAACTCTTGAAGGCACTTAAGATTGGCTATGGGCTTCCCTGGTGGCTTAGTCAGTAAAGAATCTGCCTGCAGTGCAGGAGACCTGGGTTCGATCCCTGGATTGGGAAAATCCCCTGGAGAAGGGAATTCACTCCAGTGTTGTTGCCTGGAGAATTCATGGACAGAGGAGCCTGGCAGGCTACAGTCCTTGGGGTCACAAAGAGTCCTACAAGACTGAGTGACTTTCACTTTCAGGATTGGAGCTGGTACATAAAGAAGGGCTCTCTGGCTGAGAGATTCAGGCTGCTTTGGTACTTTGGCTTTTTTTTTTTTTTTCCCCTCAGCCCCAGAGGCTGAGGTCGTCTCTGTCTTAGCAGTCCTATTACCCATTCCTAGTACATTTGTTTGAAAGCTTTGGATGTAGAATATAAACCATAGAAACAGAGCTGTTATGTGTATGTTAAGTTTTTTAGTTCATGAGAAATGGGGGAATTACAGATCTTGAATCCTGCTGTGTCAGTACAAAATTATACAGGAAAAAAAGATGTAATTAGGTTCTTTCTTTTCATTAGAAGAAAATATTGGTGAATGTTCATTAGGCCAGGGGCTGAGATTTCTGATTCTGAACATAACATACTGTAAAAGAAGTGGTCGTTGGTTTTGAGAAAATAGGGAACCTTTTACCTTAAAAACTGTAAAAAGTTTATTGGTAAGTGCAAACTGGGAAGAGGTATTCATTCTATAATAGCATTATATAAGAATCTTATATATGAATAGCACCTGACATCATTTAGGAGAAAGCTGTTTATAATCCAGTAAATGTGTATGTGTATAATCAGTAAACTGATACTTCATGAAAGAAGTAATAACTTTAGCCAATAAATATTTGGAAAAATCATTAGAGAACTGAAAATGAGCACTGCTTGTGGAACATTATTTTGGTTTAGTTTTGTTCGTGCAGCTATCAGAAGCTTCAATTGTACTTTTCATTCAACTGTGAGGAACTTACTTTGAAAAAATATAAATAGGCCAAATTACATTCATTGGTTAATGATAATAGTAAAAACTTGATTAACAGCCAGATACTCTAGATACAAATTACGGTTTAACCATTATTAAAATGATGTGAAGATAATTTTGGTGTAAATCTATCCACTTTGACACAGTAAACAGTGATATATAGAATGAAAGAAATAGTTTATAAACTGCATACGAAGATTTGTACTGTTTGCATATACAGTCATCCCTCCATATCCGAGGGGGATTGGTTTCAGGACCCCCACAGATACCAGAATCCATAGATGCTCAATTCCCTTAGATAAAATGGCTTAATACAGTTTGGCCCTCATATCAGCAAGTTCTGCATTCACGACTGTATGCATAGAACAAAGTCTGAAAGAGTATATTGATAGATTAGAAGTTTTTTTTTCTTTAAAACACTTATCTTTGGGGAAGGTCCTTAACTGTGTTGTAGTTTTTCTAGTTTTGAGATTGTTCATTTATTTAATAATTTCTAGGTGCCTATTGCATATTAAAAGTTTAAAAATTCAAGGTTGATTATTTTCAGTGCAGCTCATGATCATGAATGTAATACATGCCCCCACCCCACAGCGAAGTGTAACGCCTTCCTTTTTATGTGCATTTATTGTTTTAGCAAATGCGTGTAAGGCACATGGCTTCCCAGGTGACTCAGTGGTAAAGAGAGCCTGCCTGCCAATGCAGAAGACACGGGTTTGATCCTTGGATCAGGAAGATCTTGAGGAGGGCATGGCAACCCACTCCAATATTCTTGCCTGGAGAATCCCATAGAAGGAGGAGCCTGCGGGCTCCCATGGGGTCACAAAGAGTCAGACGTAACTTAGTACACACACACACACACACACACACACACACACACATACATACATAGTCATTTATACATAGGAGCAGTAGTGTTTTTGTGTCACAGGTGGCTTTTGAATATGGGAACTTGATTTTTTTGTTTTGTTTTATTTTGCTGGTGTGTGTGTGTGTGTGTGTGTGTGTGTGTGTGTGTGTGTGTGTCTTTTGGGGAGGAGGGGATATGATTGCTTTTTATATGATTTAAAATAAGGCAAGGTAAGAAAGTATAGTAAAGAACTGAGGCTAAACTTTCCTTGTGGGATGGTGGGAGCAGGAAGTAGTGGTCTCGTGTGTTGCTTTTGTTTGGTGTGAAGGTAGAGTTGTAGAAGGAACTGGGTGTTGGAGTGTTAAGAGGAAGAGCTGCTTATGCAGGTCCTCTTTGTTGCAGATGACTTTAAGTCCTAGGCATGGCCTGAATTTAACACCTTACTGCAAGCTCTGGAACTCTGCTGTTTGAATCCAACTTCTCCTAGTTATTAGCTCTGTGACCTTACGCACAGGGTTTACTTTATGCCTCAGTTTCCCTATCTGTGAAGTAGGGTCTCCCTATCTTATAGAGTAATTGTGAGGATTAAGTGAATAAGTATATGTAAAGTGCTTAGAATAGTGCATGGTACGTATCAAGAGCTTAGATATTAGTTATCAGCACTTGAGGTATGAAATTATCTAGTTTGATTTCAGTAGTGTAGTTCTGTGAAAATGTTTTGCATTAGCAAAGCATTTTCAATCGTTTATTTGTAAAGAATGGTACTTAATTAAGGTGCTATGATATTTTCTTGAGTGATGCTTTCTTACTGAATGTAGAGTCCAGAGGCTGAGAAATTCAAAATCGAGGTTGATATGCTTAAATTTGGTTAACTGACTTTGTTTTCATGCAAAAGATGGGTCTGTATTGAAAGTTGGAGTGAGGGAGGTAGTGTAGAGTAACAAATGTGTAAGTTCTTTTATCTTTTTTAAAATGTCAGGTATAAGTGACAGTTAACTAGATTTCTTTTAATTTTCATTTATCCTGTTGGTATGTGTTAATGATTATTTCATTAGACTGCTTCTTTTTGTTTGTTTCAAATGAGAAAAGAAGGCTGCATACTTATTTATTTCTTGTATAAAAGAATTCTCAGAGGCAATCAGTTTTGGGCTGCTCAGACTGTTTCAGGAACTTGGGCTCCTGTTTTTCTACTTTCTAGCCTCAGCTTGTAGCTTCTACCACTTGGGTAATTTCCAGTTAGGGATCCCATTGGCCAGAACTTAATTATCAGGCCACACCCACAGCGATGACTGGGGACCCCAGTATTCTGTGTTAGCATATGTCTAATTGAATTTAGAGGTTCTGTTAACAGAGGAAAAGAGGATATCAAGGACACCTAGAATCTGAAGCAAGTTTATATAAACACTGTTCATATAAATATCTAAATATTAACACTAAAGTTGGAAAAATATACGTGCTTGCATCTGCACAAAATAATCTTGAATATAATAAGTTTTTACACTTGTTGCTTCAGGGAAAGGGGACTGGGTGGCTTGGATCAGGAATGGGAGACCTTACTACATACCCTTTAGAATTGGTAATGTGTTAATTTTAACTTAAATAGTAAATGAAATTAAAAAGAAATATGAAAGTCTGATATATAAGTTCAAGAATAGATGTCATTAAGAATCAATAATATTTGATTATCATTTTAATTGTGTAACTTTGTTTATATATGGTGTGTTGAAATTTCAAAAAATGGTTTAGACTCAGGTACTTTCAACCTTTTCAGATTCCTAAGGTATTTTAAAAATGGGCAAAGTCATCACTGAGTGTCTGGGAAGGGGAAGAATTCTGATTTATGAGACAGATTTCTGAGAAGACTCTGAGAAGCATTCGTGAAGCAGACATTTTTATGGTTTGGGGGGAGAAGTTCAAGATAGTGTATTTAGAAATTCTGGAAATTCAAAGTGAATAAACCGCAATCATGGATGTAAGTCAAGAGAGATGCATTCACATATACACGTCTGTCTGTTGGTATGTATTATATATAATACTACACATTGTGTGCTTATATTCGAGAAGCCCAAGGCATCTTTAAAAAATGCAGAATTGTATCCAAAGTAAGAAGTCTTCTTTTTATCCCCACAAAGATAACCTTAGTAATTTATTCTTTAATTCTTTACATTAATATGAGCCAAAGAAAGATGACCCATTTAGGGGATTCCCTGGCAGTCAGTGGTTTAGACTCAGAGCCTTCACTGCTGACGGTGCTGGTTCGATCCCTGGTTAGGAACTAGGATCCCACAGCCACATGGTGTGGCCAAAAAAACGCCCCCAACGGTGGCCTATTTAATTTTTGGTACATTAAGTGTTACTCCTTTCTGATTGAACTGAATTAAACTTGCTTGTTAGTTATACCCATTCATTCGTCTGATGTCTGGAGCTATCCAGACTGCAGTTAATCTTTTCTCCTAAGTGACAGCTTTTAAAATATTTAAGTAAAGTTGAAGCATCCCTGATGATTCTCCTCAGCTCAACTCAGTTAAAATAATTTTCATATGATAGTTTATCCGTCTTTCACCACACTTATAACCTTCTTTATGTTCAGTTCAGTCGCTCAGTCGTCTCCGACTCTCTGTGACCCCATGAATCGCAGCACGCCAGGCCTCCCTGTCCATCACCAACTCCCGGAGTTCATTCAGACTCACGTCCATTGAGTCCGTGATGCCATCCAGCCATCTCAGCCTCTGTCATCCCCTTCTCCTCCTGCCCCCAACCCCTCCCAGCATCAGAGTCTTTTCCAATGAGTCAACTCTTGGCATGAGGTGGCCAAAGTACTGGAGTTTCAGCTTTAGCATCATTCCTTCCAAAGAAATCCCAGGGCTGATCTCCCTCAGAATGGACTGGTTGGATCTCCTTGCAGTCCAAGGGACTCTCAAGAGTCTCCTCCAACACCACAGTTCAAAAGCATCAATTCTTCAGTGCTCAGCTTTCTTCACAGTCCAACTCTCACATCCATACATGACCACTGGAAAAACCATAGCCTTGACTAGACGATGGAACTACCTGTTAAAGTGTGGCATGCAGATCTTAAAAGATAATTTTAGAAATCTGGTCAGAGCAGACTCTGGTGAGCTGATTATTGTTGTTGATCTATATAATGTGCTTCATTATTTTGGACCATGAATACATTTTTAGTAGCCCTATTTCATGGATGGCATATTGACCTGTAGTTGGCTTCAGTTCCTTAATCTTTTGTATGTAGTCAGCTGCTAAATTGTCTTTTACATCTGTGTCTGCTTTTAGAAATTGTGGGCAGGACTGTATGCTTGCTTTTATTATATTCAACCTAAAAGTTTGGTTCATTTAAAAACCATTGGTTCATTTAACATATCAATGATTTATATCTTAATGGGAATGAGTTTAACTAACTACTAAGATTAATTCTTAGCATCCTGACTTGCAGCTATTAAGGAATGGAAATGTAAGACAAAGAAGAGGTCCCTTGAGAACCTAAAATAATAACATGACATTGCTTCATTAATTCAAGAAATATTTATTAAGTCCCTATCATGTGATCATGGGTTGGGATATGGCCCTTGCCCTGACGGAGCTTACAGTTGGGGGAGGCAGTAAGCATCTGGGAACCTGATGGAAATGGAAGAGGAAGGGCTTCAGAATAGGAACCACCGAACTAGGGCTGTGTTGAGATAGGTGGTGCAGTGGTAAAGAGTCTGCCTGCCAATGCAGGAGACTGTGGAGGGGTCCCCTGTAGAAGGAAATGGCAACCCACTCCAGTATTCTTGCCTGGAGAATCCAATGGACAGAGGAGCCTGGCGGACTGCAGTCCATGGGGCCCCAAAGACTCAGACATGACTGAGTATGCAAAAAATGCTAGAAGAAAGAATGAAAAAGAAAGAAAAAAAGGAAACCATTGAGGTATTTAAATGTACATTAGTTTTCTCTACCATTTGTATGTTCAGGTACTTAGCTAATCTTTCAGATTGGAAAAAAAATTGTTTGTTTAGATGTTGCTTAACAGTTCTAAAATAGGAACAACTCATTTTAGCTAGGCACTTACCAAGCTTATCATAAAGTACTTTAATGCTTAAAATAAAAAGGCAAATTATTTGTCTTTTTTTTTTATGAGCTCTAATCTTTCAAAGTTTAGAAATAGAGGATAATGATAATATTAGTATTCTGAGATTTTTTTCAAATAATTAAAGCAAAACAGCTACCAAGCACAAACTACATTGAACATTGTGAATAATAGCACTGTAGTGAGAGGAAGACATCTAGTCTCTCTGCTTAGCTGGGAGAATCTTTGTTGTTTTTTAGTGGCTAAGTCATGTCCGACTCTTTTGTAACCGTATGGACTATAGCTCACCAAGCTCCTCTTTCTGTGAGATTATCCAGGCAAGAATACTGGAGTGGGTTTCCACTTCCTCCTCCAGTGGATCTTCCCGACCCAGGGATTGAACCCACGTCTCTGTATTGGCAGGCAGATTCTTTACCACTGAGCCACCTGGGAAGACTGGGAGAATCTTTACTCTCCTTTGATTCTAGTATTTAATGATTAACTTTGTTTTCCTTCTCAATTTTTTTTTCTAGTAATTAGTAAAGATTACAGGAATGTAAGCGCCTAACTATAAACAACTACAGGATTTAAAAGTGATTTTTAGGGAGGGTTTTGCTCATCGCTTAGTGCAAGATATACCTATAACTTACAAGAAATTTTTGCTTTCTTAGTGTTTAGCATATGAGTTGAGAATGAGTTGTTTTTAAGCTTTAAAAATTATCTAGTCTACACTGTCGATTAGCCATGCATCTGTATGTAGCCATGTCTCTATATGTAGCCATGTGTCTAATTTAAATACAAATTAAAATGGAATAATTTAAAAATTTGCTTGTCTTGCACTGGTCATGTTTCAAGTGCTTGATAACTACGTATGTCTAATGGCTACCATGTTGGGCAGCACAAGTTATGGAACATTTTTGTCATTGCAGAACATGCTCTATTGAATGATGCTGATCTGGGGAAAATGGTTTTCATTAAAATTTCTGAGTATCTTTACACTGAACACTGAAAGTACTATGAATCCTAGAGGAAAGGGAATGATTTTACTTGTGCACATTAAAAAAAAATTTTTTTTAAGGCGAAAATATAAAAGTAACCCCTTTAACAAATATTTTTACTTAATAGAAGTTTGCCTGAACTTTGTTCTAAATCTAAACTAACTGCATATCTTCTGTGTTTACAATTAGCCCTTTATTGAAACTTTTATTATAAAAATACTGTTTCATTCTAGATTATTTTCTGAGTTAGTAGTATTGGAAACTTGCTCCATTTATTTACTTTCCTTTAAATGCTTTTAAAAAATTGTTTGCCTGTATCTAATGTCAGTGTTTACCTTAAACACTTCAAATGAATTCATGAGATTTCACCATGAAATGGTGACACGGGTGCTTGGAATCTTTATTCTGCCTTTTTGCTCATCTTCATTTCGTTTGATATTTGCCTCTGTTAGCATCATCTTCAACCAGTCAACGTTTAGTTGGTAGGTTTAGGTACATGCTGGCTTTGTTGGAAATTATTGTGACTCTCTTTCATCAAGTCCAAGTGTATTGGTATGTGAGTTGTTCATTCTCATTTTTACCTGGTGTGGTTTGTGATGATCAGAGTTGTGTATAGTACTCACTGTAGATGTGTTCCTTTGTTTTTTGGGAAGTGGAAGATAGGTAATAGAGTATCATGGTAGTGGTATCAATGTTTGGTGATAGAGGCCATACAGAACGTTGCCATCTTTTTGCTTAGACTATTAAAACTTCATGTTTATGTCTTGAATCCTTTTTCACCATGAAACTTTATTTGCTTGTAAAGTTAATGCTAATCATCCATAAGAAATTATCAGAGAGGAGTAGCAAAAGTTTCTAAATATCTTACTAAGATTTTAAAAAACAAAGACTATAACTAGCTTTATTTATGCCATTTTTAGCTTTAAAAAGTCAATTTATTTAGTATAAAATTAAGAATTGTCAGTCCTATAATTTTATAAATTTCATTGATACTAAAAACACAAAAGTAAATTATGAAAAACACAGAAGTAAATTATATTTTCGTACTCTAACCATCTGCTATATCAGATTATATGTGACTTAAATAAAGAGGATCTTGAAATTTCACTCTTACCAATTATAGTAATTTCTGAGATGTCAGTGTAGCATTCAGACTCTTTTATAAGGAGACAGCGGAGAAGGCAGTGGCACCCCACTCCAGTACTCTTGCCTGAAAATCCCATGGACAGAGGAGCCTGGTAGGCTGCAGTCCAAGTGCTAAGCACTGTGATGAACCCTTAAGAGAAGTCTTCTAATTTTAATTCTTTAATAAGCCCTTTTGAGTGTTATTAAAACTGAAAATCAGAGAGGATAAGTTCCCTAGGATCTCCTGTAGCTAATGACAGCTGGAATTTGTCAAACTCCAGAATTCTCTTCTTCCCATCATTCATTTTTTTCCCTGTACTCTCTTGGATTACAAAAAAAGAATGATATCCTTAAAACATGATTTTCTTCAGGGAAGAAGCAGTAAGAGTGAGAACATATGCATGTATTGGAGTGGGGGTAAAATTTGGAATAGAGTTAAGAGTTGGTGGGTTTGAAGTGTATTGTTAAGATAATTGAAAGACAGTTTATATGGTAGTTTAAATGGGTAAAGGTTATGGTAAAAAGTAGCTCCTCAGTATAAATGGTAGTTATTATTACTCTGGAGATTCTGTGAATTCTCACATAAATCAATAAAGTTCTTCCCATCTTTGGATATATTTGTTTATATCAACACGGACCACAGTAAAAATTTAGATTTACAGCTAATGAATAAAGCTATCAAAGTGCTCCTTCATTATCTTCTTTGGCAAATATTTCCATCTAACAGATAGGAAAAGGACTTATGCCATAATTAGTGGCTCTTTTAATAAACATGTAGGTATTTTAGAAGATTGATGCTTTGGCTGTATCTGAGGTAGAAATAAAATATATTGATTTCTAATCTCAGGAAGGAAATGCATATTAGGGTTTTGTCTTTTTCTTAAATGTTTGTGTTTTTTTTCTAGGCTGTTCGCTGCTACGAATCTCTAATCTTAAAAGCTGAAGGAAAAGTGGAGTCTGATTTCTTTTGTCAATTAGGTCACTTCAACCTCTTATTGGAAGATTATCCAAAAGGTAATTTTTCCCCTTGTTAATTACTGTTTGATTTATATATGTATTCAAAATAATTGTAATCGTACTCTGTCGAATGTATTACTATTCTTACTTCCAAGAAATTGCAAGCTTATGAACACCCCTAAACAATGAGAAAAAAAAAAGTAGAAAAAATGGAAATGGGAAAAGTTCACACGACTCCATGTAAATCAGGAAGTTGACCATTCAGCTAAATGATAACCACCTACATGTGTACTGCTGTTTTATTTTGCCATGTGAAAGGTGCCTGTGTTTTAAAGGCTTGACCATAATAGAAAGTGAGCCATTGATGGACAAGTTTGGGAAAGTAACACAAACCCTGCATTTCTCTTCTTTATCTTTTAACTTCCATTTTAGCTTGAAAATATTTGAATGAAAATCTGATCTGTAGCCATGTTATTATAAAGGTAAGTAACAGAGAAGGTCACACATGAGCTTGAGCAGTGGATAAAACATTTTTTTATTCATTTGAAGATTTTTTTTCCTGTTGGAAATAAGTGAGTTAAATAACTGAAGGTAGTCCCCAAGATACATCCTTTTTATTCTACCAAGCTGCTGACACAGGCCACTAACTATCCACTTGGGAAGTTAAAAGCACCCGGAAATACCATACACCTCAGTACCAAAGGCAAAAATCCATAGCAAACCAGTAACATTTTATAACCAATAACATTTTAACACTTTGATGATAGTAAACATTTTAATGGGAGTGGATGGACTTATGCTTGTTTTCCACAAATGTATTTTGTAGGCTGAAAAACTAGAAGGTTGTTTCAGGGCCAGAGCAAAGGATTGTTAATGTTTAATTATGCCTCTTTTATAATAGGTCAAATACTTTCCTAATGAAAATGTGATTTTACTTTGAGACAGGTATACCATGGAGTTTGAAGTTAGGCTTATTTCCCAGTTCAGCTCTACGGTTCAATTGCATTACTTTTAACAGATTATAAATATCCCTAAGCTTCTGTCTATAATCTGTAAAAGGAGGGGAGGAAGTACTAGCTACTCAGGTGTTTTGGGATTCCTCTGTGAAACTGGTTAGTACTTAGGAAAATGACTTCAGGATAATAGGTATTAACAGTTAATCTATTGGATGTTTTAATTTTAATTAAAACAGTTACTTAAAGGAAACCATTATACAAAAGAAATAATACAGAGTTCTGTGCAGTTTGATTTTTCAATGCTGTGCTTTGTGCTTGGAGACTGCACTAGTTTTAGAGCATATAGACAGAGACCCAGACTTAGGTTTGCATATGAGGCTGTATGTCCTTATTGCTTAGTGGTCATTTAAAAACTATTTATATTAGCTCTTAAAACTTTATTCATCTATGGATTTAGCAGCGTTTTCCTTTTATAAAATGTTTGGCTGTGAAGGTAATGAGAAGTCTAGGGGATATTTGTTTTAGAGGTGGGATGGGGGTGTATTGCAACTAGACAGTGTTGACAGCCTACTTGGTAGGAATAATCTAAATAGACGGGAGAGGAGAAGGATAACCTAAGGATTTAAGCCTTTGAAAAGATCTACTCTGTGACCCATTTACTTTCTGTGTAGATGAACTGGCCATTGATAAGTAGGCAGTAGGTTGATTGTTTGTAATAGGAAGAAGAGGAAGGAAAGAATGGATGCAGAGGCATACATTTGTATTGCAGATTTCAAGCTGATGGCTTCTTAGGAAATAAGATGTGAGTTGTTTGAATTCATCCTTGAGGCTTTATTGACCGCATTCCCACTTTAAAAAAAAATCCTTTAAAAATACTTAATTACTGAATTCTTTGTATCCATTCTCTTCATTGTCTTGCTATAAGTCCCAGACTAGAGCCAGTCTCTAGTAACCACTTAGACACACCATCACCATCACTGCAAATTTATGGAGTCATTTGTTACCTTAAGGCTACTTCTCCTTTTTTCATTGAAAACATTGCAAGATGAGAACCTCCCTGGCTCCAGCTAAATGTTTATTTTTAGAGAACAGATTATAAACCATAACTTCTTGGGGAATAAACATAAACCACTCAGTGAACATGTGAGTAAACCGCTCAGATGTATTTATGTAGGAGATTTACTAGCCCTGTTTATTCTGAGGGACAGTTCTTTATATATTGTTCTCAGTCCTCTTGTATGTGAAGTTTTCTGAGTTTGAGGTTCTTTATGAAAAACTGCTTCTACTTTTGGAGTAGAAAATGGTAGAACCTGTTTTGTGAATATTTTGTACTGTGGTTTTTCTGCCCTTATTTCTTATTCTGATCTCATCTGCTTCCTTTAAGATATGATAGGATGAATTTCTAAAAATTTCGGATCTGTATATAGTATACTTCAGTTATCATTTCTGTCACGAATTGATTCATTAAAAATTATCTTTTCTGTCATTTCAGAGGAATTTGGAGTAGATGGAAAACAGGCCCTTTTTTTAACTCTTGTGGTTGGTAGTATTTATGAAGAATTTAAAAATTTCTGTCACTTGATTTGGCCATTTGGTTTCTTGGAATTTATCCTAAAAAAAGTAATAGGGTAGAGAATTGTGGGAAAATGGAGGATGGAGGCTCATTGCACTTAGCTTCATGTTGGTTGGATTCCTCTGAAGTGAGTTTAGCTTACAAGATGTTTAGAAAGGAGTACCTTTAGGACAACACTTATGTGGAAGGTGGGAAATGGAACCAGAATTGGACAGAGGGAGAAGTTAAGCTGTGACAGCCTTGGTCAACTCCATGGAGAGCTCTGGAGCTACAGTGGTCTTTCAGAAAGCTATCACAAGTTGGGTCATGATGACCAGGCCTTTTTCATCTATCTTGTCTTGTCGGTCGGTCGGTCTGTCTATCTAGGCTGCATTGGGGGTCTTAGTTTAGTTGCAGCATGTAGGATCTTTTGGTGTGGCTCATGGACTTAGCTGCCCCAAGGCACGTGGGATCTTCGTTTCCCTACCAGTGATTGAACCTGTATTCCTTGCATTGGAAGGCAGATTCTTAACCACTGGACCACCAGGGAAGTCCCTTCATGCCTTTATACTCCATCCATTCCATATTGGACGTGGAAAGAAGTGTGACCTCAGGCAAGGTTGCTCTCTGCAGCTTAGAGCAGTCACTGCTAGAAGCTCTCTTTTGTAGGCATGAATGCCAACAGGTTTTCCTTGAAATGGAATTCGAATGGTTTTTAAGTGTCTACCATACCTCCTTTCCACTCCTACACCCATAGCTAAACCATCACCCTCAGCTGAACTAAACAGCTCATGGGGCTGTCAGATAGACTTAAGCCATGTAGTTGGTACTGTGGTTTCTCTTCTTTGAGTTGAAGAACCCCTGAGAGACCAGGGCTGAAGGACAGGAGTATATATTCTTGTGAATATATGTGATGGATTATAGGAGCAGTTTAATTAATAGAAATTATATGTAAATATTTGTGAATACGTATGGCAAATTATAAGAGAGAATAGTCATTGTAGATTGCTTAAAAAATCAAGTAGTAAAGTACCTCAGAATACACAGCAGCATGAAAACATAGAAATTATATTTTAAGAGACTTGATAGTAAAAATTCCAGAAGTAAAAATATTTATTGAAGGAGATATAATCATTCCTGATATTAGTATAAAAACCTTGAAACTTTTTACAAATAATTTCTTCATGGTTTGTGGTGAGCTGAAAGTTTCCCTGAAATTGCACCCGATGATAGATTTTTCTCCCTTTTTTCCTTCCCTCAACTAATTGGTTGTTTGTTGGCAGTGTCTGTAACTTTTGAGCAAAATAGGTTTTGGTTGTTTTAGTTCCTCAGTAATTATAAATAGCTTCCTGAAAATCTTCCTGACCCAGGGATTGAACCTGGGTCTCTTATGTCTCCTGCATTGGCAGGCGAGTTCTTGACCACTAGCTCCACCTGGGAAGCCCAATTATAAATAGCTAGGGCAAGTTACATGCCAGGAATTGCTTATGTGGTAAGTTAGAGTTGGCAAGCTTTTTTCCCCCCCTATCTTTTTGTGTTTCTTGGGTGGAATGACAACACTCCATCCTAGTGTGTGTGTATATATGTATACACCATTCGAGAATCATTGATTTTGTTCAGTCTCTTTGTGGCTTCCCAGGTGGTGCTAGTGGTAAAGAACCCGCCTGCCAATACAGGAGACATGAGAGACGTGGGTTTGATCCCTGAGTCAGGAAGATCCCCTGGAGGAGGACATGGTAACCCAACTCCAGTATTCTTGCCTGGAGAATCCTATGGACAAGGAGCCTGGCAGGCTGCAATCCATGGGGTTGCAAAGAGTCGGACAGGACTGAAGCGACTTCACACACACACAGTTATGGCTTAGAATTAGAAAATACAATTGAGAAATAACCCAAGGAAGAAAATTAGTGACCGTAAGCCAGGTTATTAGAACACCATATCTAGACAACAAGCAAAGGTTGTAGTAATTTCAAGAACTAGAGAGGACTTAAAGGACTAGATAGAAGGACTACAAATAAGACAGCTACTTGATGATTCTTGTAGTAAACCAAATGTGCGATATTAAAGATCTCGAAGGGTATATTACTTTAATAGTGAAGAAGTAGTGAATTTGAGATTTCACTACATGTATTAATTTGACTTGGAAACCTCAGTAAAGATGCTGATAAGGGAGTAAAAGGATTGCAGATTTGTTTCTTTGCTTTTCCAGCTTCCTGTTTGCTTGTCTAATCTTAGGGACAAAGGTCTGTTGTGTGATGCTATCTAAACGGTTTTTCAAATGTTAATGTGTATTAATGCTACATATAGGAGAAGATGTGTTTAAGGCAGTCATGATTTGAGAAGGCAGAAAGGTGCTAGAGAGCTCGGTGCATCAGTCACTTATAAACAGTGAAATAGTATAAACTTTCTAGGGTCTCTTTTATCCTAGGGTATAAATACAGCTTTTTAGTTCAGCTTCAGATATAATAAATAAATCAAAGATCTGTTGACTTAATAATCTCAGGCAATCACAGCTTATTTAGGCCTAAAGATGACAGTCAGTTCAACTGAGAGGTTTGTTTGTACTTCTTTCCATACCCATAGACTCACCCACGAGCAGCTAACCTGCTGCCTATAGTGTTACACATTAGCTTAGGGATGAAAAGAGAAACGCTGAGTTCTGCCCACAATTAGTGCATAGTCTAATATGAGTATAGATTGAATTTTAGATCTTCTTGCATTTCTTTTGCATCTTACTCTGAAGAAGACTCTTGTTTTTTCAGGCAAAGCCTTCACTCTTAACCTACGTTGTTGTTTCTTTTCATTCCTGTACTGTGTGAATTTTGTCATCAGGTACACCCTCTTTCTCTTGTTTTGATAGTCTTAACTCAGAGCCATAATATTTCCAAGCATGAGAAAGTCTCTGTCACCTACTACATTTTTATCTTGACCCTCTTTACTCTCCAGCTCTATTTCTCTAGATCTTTTAATTCCAAATGAGTTACAATACGGCTTTGGACTTCTCTTTCTGTTGTTACATCTTTCTCTTTTACTGACAAACTTTAGGGCTGCCTGTGAACTGTAAGGAAATAGCTTGAATTAGATTCCTTGATGTCAGTCTTACAGGAAGCAGTGAGGTCAGGATTAGAACCCAAGTTTACCTAAAATGGCTTTTTTTCCTACCATATCCTGTCGGCCTTTCTGGTGACCTTCGTTTGATAATCTTGACCATCTTCTAAGTTTAACACAAGAAGTACACTTTTTTCTTTTTTAACATTTACACAATATGTTCATTGTTTACAGAAAAGCATTAGAATACATATAACCATAAAAAGTAAACAGCTTGAGAGCAGGAACCATGTGTTTTGTTACATGTATTTCACTGCATCTAGCTTGGTGCAAGCTACCTAAGAATAGTTAAGAAATATTATAGGAATGCCTTAATGGCTCATTTATATTTTATCATTTAGAGGCAAATTTTTTTTTTTTTTTTTTCGGCCACACTACTATAGGCATTTTTTTTTTTTTGGCCACGCCATGTTGCATGTGGGATCTTAGTTCCTGAACCAGCAGTCGAACCTGTGCCCCCTGCAATGGAAGCATGGAGTCCTCAGCATTGGGTTGCCAGAGAACTGCCAAGGCAAACTTTTTTAAAAAAGAAATTTAAAATTTTATTTATTTATTTTGGCTGCACTGGGTCGTCGTTGCTGCGCACAGGCTTTCTCTACTTGCAGTGCACAGGCTTCTCATTGTGGTGGCTACTCTTGTTGTGGAGCATAGGCTCAATAGTTGTGAGGCGCAGGCCTAGTTGCTCTGCAGCATGTGGAATCCTCCTGGACCAGGGATAAAACCCCTGTCCTTTGCGTTGGCAGCTGGACTCCCAACCACTGGACCACCAGGGAAGTCCTAAAAAACATTTTTGATGTAAATCTTTAGAGGTTTCAGTATTTAAAGTTGAACTAAATGCTGCAACTTTAGCATAGTGTATCAGGTTAATCTCTGTCTTAAAAACATGCTTTGTAATTTACATTTCAGTTCCCTGCATAGTATTCTATCATATAGGTAGAATAGTTCCCTACTGAACACGTAGACTATATACTCATTGTGTTGTCTGTCCTTGTAACTAACTTTTTGCACAGATCTGTGTTTGCATTCTTAGAAGGATAGCTTGAAGTGGTAAATTTTACTGAGTGAAAGCATGTATATATATACACACACAGACACACACACAGAGTTTTGATGGATAGTGCTAAATTATGCTACAAAAATTTTTGCCAATTTATACTTATAGTACCAGTAGAATAATAAAACTGCTTATTTTCTTGAATTCTTGCCACTGTTGAGTATTTTTCTTAACACTACAGAGTATTACTGTTACTGTTTAATTTCATCATTTTCATACATAAAAATGGTATAGCAATTTTGAAGTTAAAGGACAGATGAGTGTGTGTAGCACTTCTCCCAACTGTGTAGGTGATTCTTTTATCCTTGACAATTTCCTTGTTTGATTCCACTCTTCCTTCTGTTTTTATGAAGTAAAGGACAAAATAAAAGAGAGTGAGAAAGATTACAGAACCGTTAAGTTGTAGAAGTTAAATTTAACTTCTCATTTGTGTTTATTTTTTTCTTTTTGTTTTCTTTTGCATTTACTTTTTAAAGACCCGGTTCCTTTGTTAAATTTTGCCAGTTTTCTATAATAATTTAAGTTCATTATATTTTTCCCCTTTTAAATAATCTACAGAGACTAAATATGGACTTATTTAAAAATAAAATTCAAAATTATTTTTAAAAAGTAATTTTAAGTCTATAAATGAACTTGATTTCGAGGATTAAAAAGATCTGAGCTTTGGAAATTGGTTGATAGAGAGTTGAAATTAATATGTTTGAGGACACCATTCTTGGTTAAGTGGCAGAAGAAAATGGCAGTCTTGCCTATAGTACTGTTAACATTTCCTAGTGTTATGAACGAGGATTTCTTAAGCCAATAAATAACTTAGAATCACAAAGTGAAGATTAGGTGGTTTAGGGAAGGAAAAGCTGTCAGTCAGTCGCTCAGTTGTGTCTGACTATTTGTGACCCCATAAATCACAGCATGCCAGGCCTCCCTGTCAATCACCAACTCCCAGAGTTCACTCAGACTCACGTCCATCGAGTCAGTGATGCCATCCAGCCATCTCATTCTCTGTCGTCCCCTTCTCCTCCTGCCCCCAATCCCTCCCAGCATCAGAGTTTTTTCCAATGAGTCAACTCTTCGCATGAGGTGGCCAAAGTACTGGAGCTTCAGCTTTAGCATCATTCTTTCCAAAGAACACCCAGGACTGATCTCCTTCAGAATGGACTGGTTGGATCTCCTTGCAATATAAGGATGTTCAAATAAATAATTTCCCTCATTTTCTATTAAACAGTTCAGGAAAATCTAGTTATAGTGTAGTAGGAATTTATTTTCATGATAGGTAGCTGACTTAAAGATTAGAAATAAGGATTGTGCTTTGGTTAAAAGAATTGCGCTAGAGAGACTCTGGTGATGGGTGCTTGTAAAGTTTTAATGATTTGTTTGGATTAGGAAATGTGTTTAATATGTTACAGTCTTTTCTTAAAATAGGATCCTAGGCCTACTGGAGCGCTGTATAATTGTTGAGGGGGCTTCCCAGGTAGCACTAGTGGTAAAGAATCCACCTGCCAAGATCCTCTGGAGTAGGAAATGACAACCCACTTCAGTATTCTTGCCTGGAAAATTGTGTGGACAGAGTAGCCTGGGGGCTACAGTCTATGGGGTCACATAGAGTCGGACATGACCAAGAGACTGAACATAGTGCTTATACACACCCACACCCACACCCACACACCCTAATGGTTGAAAACTGTGTAAGTGAATGGAAAGATAACAAATGTTCATTGAAGAAGTGTCTTCCTTATAAATCTGTACTTGCAGTTTGGAGCATTTACGTTTGTTACTTTGAACTTGAGGGCTTGTATTTATTTTTCAGTTCATCATCTCCCAATTGGTAATCACAGGGGCTTCTTACACTTCACTTTTAGTTACTTTGGAGGACATCGTACTGTTTTTGTAAGGGCTCTTCAAATTCTAAAAAATGGGTATTTTATGAAATCATGTAATATATATTGTTACTCAGATTATTGGAAACATATCCTCCAAGTTTGTTGAAATTCCTATTAAAGGGGCAGTCCAGGTTTGGTATGGTGACTGCACAAAATTGTCAGGGACCTTGACTTCTCCTGGTTAGAATGTTTTTAGGCAAAAATATTGAAGACTTGATTCTAGCTTAAACAGTAGGGAGATTCATTCCCTCACATGTGAAGCTGAAAGTTCATAGGCAAGTTGTGCACTGGACATGGTTCAAAGTCTAGAAGCATCCAGGTACTTTCCATCTTACTGCTATCCTCTATGGGCTTCACCTTAAGACCAGTTTCCCTTGTGGTGGCAGTTGGTGACACATGCTTCCTTGTTCACATCTAGTAGAGAAAACACCTTTTCCATAATTGTCCTCTATGAAACCAATCAAACCTTGTTTGACTCCTCTGTCTAGCCTGATAAGTTGGTTTGCTTTTCTTTTTAGAAAACAGTTAATCATTGATCTTTATGAGCTACCTACACTCCTGTAGGAAGAACTAGAAAACAGAAGATGGCTTGAAATCAACTCTTCCTCAAAGCTGGAAAAATTACAGTCTAAATGTCTTTTCAGTGGTTGGTTGGTATCATCTTTGTGCAAAAAAGATGAACATTATTCAAATAAGTTATTTGTTCAAATATGTGATGATGATTTGTGGTGATGCTTCTGTAATTGGTACATACTCAGAAAGTTCTCTATATGGTATTCATTTTGGCAGCTTATTGATAAACAGTATGAAAACATTATACTTGGGATTTTAGATAATATTAATTTCTACCCACCCCATTTTTATCAGTAAAGAATTTTATTACACTTGTTGGAAATCTTACTTACTTTGTGGTGACCTAAGAGGGATGTGGGCGACAGGTAGGAGGGAGGCCCAAGACGGTAGGGAGTGATATATGTATACTTACAGCTGGTTCATATTGTTACATAGCAGAAACTATTGTAAAGCAATTATCCTTCAATTAAAAAAAAAACAACAACAACAAGAAAAGGCAGGGAGTTCAGGTCTTTTGAGCATGAACTGCCCTGTTCTTACTTGGCCCTGCAATAAACCATTCTCTGTTCCAAACTCCTCTCCCCGCCTGCCCCCCAACCCCACACCCGCGCCCCGCCCCCCCGCCATATACACACACAAAATTATTGCACTTGTTGAAAATTTTATTTGAAAATGTTAATTCTTTTTGAAGATTGAGGTATAATTAATATATAACTGAGTTTCAGGTGTATAAACATGATGATTTGGTATTTGCATATGCTGTGGAATGATCATAGGAAGTCTTGTTAACATTTGTCACCGTATACAGTGACAATTTTCTCCCCTTGTGATGAAAGCTTTTAAGATTCACTCAGAGTAGCTACAAATATGCAATATAGTATTATTAATTATAGTCATCTTGCTGTACATCACATCCCCATGACTTACTGCTCATGAGTTTTTTATAAAAAGGTCTCTCTCTCAGTTCTAATGTGCATGTATAACTTTACCTCCTCCTCACTGGTCTTCCCTGGTGGCTCAGCTGGTAAAAAAGTCTGCCTGCAATGCGGGAGACCTGAGTTTGATTCCTGGGGTTGAGAAGGTCCCCTGGAGAAGGGAATGGCTACCCACTCCAGTATTCTATCCTGTAGAATCCCATAGCATGGGGTCACAGAGTCCGACACAACTGAGCAACTTTCACTTCACACTGAGTTTTTGGATTGATAAGAGCTGCAGTTGACCATTCAACAGCATGGGTTTGAGTTGTGCAAGTCCACTTACATGAGAGGTTTTTTCAGTACATATATGCACTACTGTGTTTATGACTTGTGGATGTGGAGTCTGCACATGCAAGGCCGACTATGGGATTTGATCACAGTGGATTTTGGTATCTTTGGTGGTCCTGGGACTAATTCACTGCAGCTACCAAAGGACAACTGTACTGTAATTGTTTCCAGAGCCTGTTACACCTTGAGATGGATTTAGGGGTATGAGATGCCCTATTTTGGAATTGAGTTGGAGTTTAGAGTAAGGTAATTGTGGACTGGATTTTTTGTTGATAATATGAAAGGGAACAGCACAAAAGGAATACAGTCGACCCTTGAACACAGGGGTTTGAACTTCACAGGTCCACTTAACACTTGAAAATTTTTCAGTAGTAAATACTACAGGTACTACATGATCTGTGGTTGGTTAAATTGAAGGATGCAGAGCTGCAAATACAGAGGGTCGACTATAAGTTATACGAAGCTTTTCTCCTGTGCAGAGGTCAGTGCCCCTTATCCTCTGTGTTGTTCAGTAGTCAACTGTAGTTCCTTTGCTCTTTGAGGTGGTTGAGCTCTTAAGTCACTTTTGGAAGTGAGATCACTTGTTCGAACAAATGACTCATCACATTCTAGAATATTAATCCATTTATCAGATTTAGTCTCTGAGGAAGGTCGGGTTGATTCAAGAGGTTGCTTGGATTCTGTTCAAGAAACGTGACCATGGTTTTACTTCCTTGAACTCCTATATATTTGACATTTGTTACCTTGTCTGACTATGAGTAGCGATGCCCCCGAGTTCTAAATTGTTTGCTTTTAAATATCAATGTCTGCTCAGAGGTGGCTATGGTGGGAGTTTTGTTTTAATGTTTCTTGAAACTTGTATTAATTGATTTTGAAATGGGACAGAATTGTGACTCATGCTTATTTTCTCTCTTTCAGCATTATCTGCATACCAGAGGTACTACAGTTTACAATCTGACTACTGGAAGGTTAGTGCACATTTGCATGCCCCTGCCCTTCTCTTTGCTCCCGTTCTCTTCTCTGGCAGATCACTGCTGGTTATACTCAAAACAAATTGTGCTCTTGCTTTTTTGTTTTGTTAATTGAAACTATTCTAGGGAAGAGGGATTGGAAAAAGAAATGAGTGTTTTTGATTTGCTCTTACATGATTCAGTTCAGTTGCTCAGTCGTGTCCAACTCTGCGACCCCATGGACTGCAGCACGCCAGGCTTTCCTGTCCTTCACCAACTCCTGGAGCTTGCTCAAACTCATGTCCATCGAGTCAGTGATGCCATCCAACCATCTCATCCTCTGTCGTCCCCTTCTCCTCCCACTTTCAATCTTTCCCAGCATCAGGGTCTTTTCCAGGGAGTTAGTTCTTCTCATCAGGTGGCCAAAGTATTGGAGCTTCAGCTTCAGCATGAGTCCTTCCAGTGAACATTCAGAACTGATTGCCTTTAGGATGGGCTGGTTGGATCTCCTTGCAGTCCAAGGGACTCTCAGGAGTCTTCTCCAGCACCACAGTTCAATAGCATCCATTCTTCAGTGCTCAGCTTTCTTTATAGTCCAACTCTCACATCCATACATGACTACTGGAAAAACCATAGCTTTGAGTAGACAGATCTTTGACTGCAAATAGTGTCTCTGCTTTTTAATATGCTGTCTAGGTTAGTCATAGCTTTTCTTCCAGGGAGCAAGTGTCTTTTAATTTCATGGCTGCAGTCACCATCTGCAGTGATTTTGATTACCTTGTATTGAAAGAATTAGTTTATTCTGAATTAATTTATTGGCCAAAGATGATCCAAAGTGTGGAAGTTAAAGCCAGCAAAACCAAATGGCAACAAATGATTCTTCGGTTTTCTTAAGTTAGTACTTAGGTAGAAAAGAAGTTTGAAGATGGGTGTATTAGGTTGAAAAGGGAAGGCAAAATGAAAATCTTTATTGCTATAGTCTGTCTGTAATTGGAGCTCTGAGAACAACTGAAGCTAACCATTTAAAAAAAACTTTATTTATTTTAATTGGAGGCTAATTACTTTACACTATTGTGGTGGGTTTTGCCATACATTAACATGAATCAGCCACGGGTGTACATGGGTCCCCCGTCCCGGACCCCTGATACCTAAATGAAGAACTGCACACAGCAATGAAATAATAAATTTTCTTAGTTTAAGCAGTGCCTGGACAGATGAATCTTTCATATCATATTTACTTTTAAGTATAAGCTTACTGATCAGTGGGGTTTCTTCATCTTAATTGCCATTTCAGATTTTTAAGGTGGATGTTTTTTTAATGTTGCCTAATTTATCTTTGTTTTTGATGTGTAGAGGTTTTAACAGTATATTTTAATAATTTAAAAAAAACATATTGATGATATCTTTTCTAGTCTTTTTAAAGCTTATTAAAGTATAATTAAATACTGCAAAATTCACCTGCTTTAATTTTGCGATTCAGTGACTTTTAGTAAATTTCCAGAGTTGTACAGCCATAACCAAAGTTATTTTAGGACTTGTCCATCTCACCATAATGAAACCTCATGCCCAATCCCTGGCAAACACTAATCTACTTTCTCTTTGTATGTATTTGTATTTTCTGGGTATTTTCATATGAATGGAATCATAATATGCAGTCTTTTGTAACTGACTTCTTTTACTAAGCATATATTTTTAAGATTGATCCTTGTGTAGCATGTATTAATATTTCATTCCTTTTTATTATCTATTAATACTCCATTGTGTGACTATACCACATATTTTTTATTCATCAGTTTAGCATTTTAGTTGTCTCCATTTTTTGACTGTTGTGAATACTGCCCCTGTGAATATCTGTATACGAATTTTTGTGTGGACATATAGTTTCAGTTCTCTTTGGTAAATAATCAGGAATAGAATTGCCATGTTATAAATAAATCTATGTTTAATATTTTGAGAAACTGCCAGAATTGTTTTCTAGAGTAGCTGTAACATTTAACATTATCACTGACAATGTTTGAGGGTTTTGGTTTCTCCATATCCTCATCAACACTAGAAACTGTCCAGCTTTTGAGTGTAGCCCTTGTAGTGGATATGGAATAGTATCTTCTTACAGTTTTTATTTACATTTTCCTAATGACTGATGTTGAGCATTGCTTAACGACCACATTAGCTGTTTGTATATATTGTTTGATGAAATGCCTATTTAAACCCTTTGCTGAAGTTTACATTTTTTTAAATTAGTGTGTTGTAAGAATTGTGATGATATCCAATTCTTCAACTGTTTCTTTCATTGCTTGTGTTTTTGGTTTTGTAGCTAAGACACCTTTGCCTGATCTCATGTCATGGTGATTTCTTCCATTGTTTATTCAGTCAGTTTCTTTAGTACAGATAGTACTGCAATAAATAGTACAAGTTTCTTTTTGTCTTTTTGTTGTGGTTCTTTGATATAAGTGGGATTGCTGTGAACTTAGTGAGTGGTACACACTGTGTGAGCCACTCATTTCGGGTCTCTTATTTTTCCTTGGTCTTAACTAAGAAAATCTATGTCAGACTTTTTGTGAAATCTGATGAATGAGAAATCATGTCTCTAGTCGTTTTAACTTGCGTTTTCTTAATTGAATTTTTAATTGAAGTTTAAAGACCAGTCGTATTTTCTGTAAAATATTTGTTCATCTCTCTTCCCAGTTTTTCAGTTGGACTATTGTTTTCTTTCTGTTTTATATAGCTATATTTTATGTATGATGCATATTTATCCTTTATCTGTGATAAAAGTTGCAGTTTTCCTCTTGTTTTAATTTGCTTTTGTATTTGTTTTTGCCCATGCAGAAGTTATTTCTATCTAGTCAAATTTTTCAGTATTTCCTAAATTGCATCCGCATCTTGAATCATAAGATGGTTTTTTCTTACTTCCAGATGTTAGATCACCTACATTTTCTTTTAGTACTTGAATGGTTTTAGGTTTTTAATTGAAGTCTTGATCCATTTGGGATTTATCCCTAATTTGTAGTGTGAGGAACATCTAAGTTTATTCTTTTCCTATGTTTAATTATCTCAATACAATATATTGTTTTAAAAAATTCATCTTTTCCCTACTAATTTGAGATGTTTCCTTAGTTGTATGGTAAATTTTCATATGCAGATTTGTCTGTTTATAGTTTCTCTGGTCTATTTCATTAGTCTGTGCATGAATTAATACTATACTATTTTACTTATAGAGGTTTTGCAGTATGTTTATACTGTGCTTAGTTGCTCAGTTGTGTCCGACTTTTTGCAACCCAATGGACTGTAGCCCACCAGGCTCCCCTGTCTGTGGGGAAAGAATACTGGAGTGAGTTGCCATGTCCTCCTCCACGGGATCTTCCCAACCCAGGAATTGAATCCAGGTCTCCCACATTACAGGCAGATTCTTTACCGTCTGAGCCACCAGGGAAGCCCATGTTTATACTACATATACAGTACGTATATGGTACTGCTACAGCATCCTTTCCCCATTGTTGTTTTTAGGGTTTCCCTGACCTTTCTTTGTTGCTTGTTTTTCCATATAAACTAATTAACTCCACAAAAATAGCTGATTTTTTCTTTCCAGCTCTTTTGAGGTGTAATTTACATTACTTTAAATGTTCGAAGTATGATTACTTTAAGTTCTTTTTTTTCTTTTTAGTAGATAACAATCTAAGAATGGAAATGAACATCCTTACTCTAATAAATTTTTGGTTGAAAGTCAGCATTTTTCTTTTGTATGAAAATACTTTTCCAGTATCCTTTGAGGTAATTTAATGTTTTTTCTCCTTAAATCAGTTTTGCATTTCTGAAGTAAATTCAAATTAGCAGTAAGTTTTTATTGCTGTTAGTTATATGTGGATTGGGATTGCTAATATGTAACATCTTTGCATCTTTATTCATAATTGAAATTGGTCTATATTTTTTCTTTCTTGAGTTGTCTTTATCTAATGCCTAGGAGCTGGTTCTACATTCCAAGGACCTGGTCAGAGGAAGAGAAAGCAGAGTGCAACAGCCCTTTCTTTGAAGGGAATCATGAAATTATACACATCCCTTCATACACATCTCACTTATGAGAATGTAGTAATTTGAAAACTTTCAGCTGCAAGAGAGGCTGAGAAATGTCTTATTTTGTCTGATCATGATAATAGGACTGCAAACAATGTTGGTGCAAAATAGACTATATTAATAATAGAAATTAATTCCTATTGTTGGTAAATAAGGGAATTATGTCTGTATGCTGTGAAAACCTTGTTTCACTTAAAATTTTTCCCTGGATAATGGGGAGTGTAAGTATAAACTTAAGTAGGAAAGAGAAAAACTCTCCACTTGACTGCTGCACTCATAGCAGGAGTTCTGTAGCCTAGATTTTAAGAAAATTAAACACAAGAATCTTTATCCAGGGCTCTTCCTCAGAAAGGCACATCCGTAGGTCTTTTCATCATTTCAGCACCTGCCAGCTCTGCTCTCATTCAATGATTGCCAGCATTGCAACTTCATTGTTCATTTTTAATATCGACCATGGCAGCCTATCACCATGCTGAGCTTCTTGCTTGCGTGGTTCAGGCTGTCTCCAGGTTCTGTTTACTACTCCTGAAATCCTCTGCTTATGTTGCATGGGATTTGAGTAGTCTTGTCCACAACTCTCTTTTGCTTTTGAATCTTCTTATCTTTCACGTGTAATTTTTTTTTTTTTTCAGCATGTGAGACTTACTGAGAATTTTATGTATCATATTCTATCCATTGAGCAATTACCATGTACTAGATATGTTTTGTTGTTGGTGATAGATACATTGCCTCCCTTACTTCTCACAAGTATCCCAAGTGTCAGGTTGTTATTTGGAGTATTTTACATGTATGATCTTAATTCCTCAAAATAACCCTATGAAATTATGACTCAGTTAACTTGTTTTGTGAGTCAGTAGTGACAAGCCAAGCGGCTAGAGTGATGTGACAAGTGGCTAGAGTGATGGCCGCTCTAGCCTGATTTCATGATCACTATACAATACTATGCCTAGATTTTGGAAGCAGAGTTTTTTGTTTTTGTTTTTTTGGGTGGGGGGGGGCGGGGGCGGGGAGTATAGTTGATTTACAATGTTGTATTAGTTTCATGGAAGCAGAACTTCTGCGCTGTTGCTGTAACTTTGGACCTGATTGATGTAATGAACTTTAACAACCTCTTTTGCTGTATATTATTGTAACTAGGAACGGTGGTGTCCAAAAGGTAGTTTGGACTGTATTAAGGAAATGATTCTGTATAAATTGATTGAGCAAAGTATTAAATTCTTTTATGAAAATGTGTAACAAGTTATTTAAGGCTGTAAGATACTGATTTATTCAGCAGTACACCTTTCCCTAATAACTTCTATATGCTTGTTACTTTACCATAGGGATCAAAAGATGTCTTGAGTTCTGTCTCTGCCTTTTTACAAGCTCATTTCTAATGGAGGAGATAAAGAGCCTATCTGTAATAGACATGAGTATTCATTTGGAAACTTGTTTCAAAAAGCTTAACTCTGTTTGCACTTGGGAATGTGTCAGATAATGATGATACTTGTGGAAAGAAGACATGAGTGATGAGTGTGATGGATAGGAATTTGCCAAATTGAGAAATAGTTGAAGGAATGATGGCATTGGTTTTTTTCAGCAAAGGAAGCAAATGTGTTTAAAATCATGGAAATGTGTAAGAGCATATTTTATTCGTAGGTTTGCATGTCATTTGTCCTAGTTGAAGTGGTGGCTCTGAGATTGGGAAAGTTGAGCAAGACTCATAAAATGAAGACCTTTATAGTCAGGCTAGGTTGTAGGGAATCTTCAAAGGAGTTTAAAATAAGAGTTAAAAATGTTTGAGTTTTTGCAAGCTCTTTGGCAGTGGTGTGGAAAGTATGTTGAAAAGGATAGGGGCAGGGGTATGGAAGGGGAGGCTAAGGTTTGGGAGCTGAGTTAGGAACTGTTGAAACAGGCCAAGTAGACAAAGTCCTAAATTACCTAGAGAAGGGCAGTAAAAGTGGAGAAGGGGATAGATTCAAAAGCTTTGAGATTGTAAAATGAACTTTGTGAAAAGGATGAATTTGGCTTATTGGTGGGGAGGAGGTAAGAGAGGAAAAGTAGGATTACTTTTTGGCTTGGTTAACTGGTGAGATTGCTGTCATTGTGGCTTCAGAGTCTCCCATACAATGTAAGATTCATAGAGTTTCAGGTGGTTGTAGTACATTCAACAGGTGGCGAGTACCCAGTTTGATTGACTGTTAATACCTTCCTCACTCTGATGACCATGACATATTAACAGGTGGAAGGAGAAAAAAGCAGAAACCTTCTGTTCTTTATGCAAAGAAAGCAAAAGCTTTCTCAGAAACCCCATGGTAGAAATCTCACTAGCAAGAGCTCTTATGTCACCAACTTTTCCTCAGTGGAAGTAGCCAGGAAAAAGAGGATTGATGACAGTGGCTTCTATGGGATTTCATAGACAGATTTAAGAAAATTTGGCAGTAAGAGAGTCTAATATGAGGTTGCCAACTGCTGACTTAATGAACCACATATCCTTCAACTTTAAACATAGTATAAAAGCCTTCAATATAAATGAATTGTAATCTTACTGTTATAATTTCTTAATTTGGGATTGTGATGAGTGCTGTAATACAGTCTAGGTCAGAAGTTGATAAACTTCTTTTGTAAAGGGCAGCAGAGTAACAGTTTTAGATTTCATAAGCCAGATAGTCTCTGTGTTGTAACTGTTGGGCTCTACTGTTGGATCTGGAAGCAGCTATAGACAGCAAGTAAATAAATGAGTGGGTGTAGCTATGTTTCAGTACTACTTTATTTACAAAAATTGATGGCTGGCTGGATTGGCCCGTGTGCCATAGTTTGCTGATACCTGATAGAGATGTTCTAATAACCTCTAAGGATTTGGACTGAAGCAGGAGTTTTTTTTAATAAATAATACATTTCTCAGAAAGCTACTCCTCATCACTTCATGGGAAATAGATGGGGAAACAGTGGAAACAGTGTCAGACTTTATTTTGGGGGGCTCCAAAATCACTGCAGATGGTGATTGCAGCCGTGAAATTAAGACACTTAATCCTTGGAAGGAAAGTTATGACCAACCTAGATAGCATATTCAAAAGCAGAGACATTACTTTGCCGACTAAGGTCCGTCTAGTCAAGGCTATGGTTTTTCCTGTGGTCATGTATGGATGTGAGAGTTGGACTGTGAAGAAGGCTGAGCACCGAAGAATTGATGCTTTTGAACTGTGGTGTTGGAGAAGACTCCTGAGAGTCCCCTGGACTGCAAGAAGATCCAACCAGTCCATTTTGAAGGAGATCAGCCTTGGGTGTTCTTTGGAAGGAATGATGCTAAAGCTGAAACTCCAGTACTTTGGCCACCTCATGCGAAGAGTTGACTCATTGGAAAAGACTCTGATGCTGGGAGGGATTGGAGGCAGGAGGAGAAGGGGACAACAGAGGATGAGATGGCTGGATGGCATCACCGACTTGATGGACATGAGTTTGAGTGAACTCCAGGAGTTGGTGATGGACAGGGAGGCCTGGCGTACTGCGATTCATGCGGTCACAAAGAGTCAGACACGACTGAGTGACTGAACTGAACTGAATCCCCTAACTTCTCACAGTAGATTGGAAAATGACTTCATCACATTTAAACTCATTCTCCTATCAGTGCCTTTGCTCAGGTCATCCTTCTGCCTAGACCCATGTTTCTCAGTGGGGCTGCTATTGGCATTTTTGATGAGAGTATACATTGGGAGGGAATACATTTTTATCAGGGCACGTAGCCATTCACAGCCCCAGGTCACTATTTCCAAAAGTGTGTGGATTAGAACCACTGGCTGAGGTGGCTTGTTTTTCCTTCTTTCCTAACCATCCTTAAGATACAGTACCCAAGTTCTACCTCTTTTCCTAGTCTTTATTATATAATCCTTAATTAACTCTTAAATGGTTACAGCTTGGAATACATTATTCATGAAACTTCATAGTCATTTGTCTTTAGATTATAAATTCATTGATGGTAGGAATTATTGTCTGTTTTGTTCACTTCTGTCTTCCCAGTGCCAGTAACTCTATTATGACTCAAAATAGGTGCTCAATAAATATTCAAATTACATTGTCTTCTATTATGGAAAAATGAGACTTGCCTTCTTGCTGAGATATATAAGCTCCTGATTAATAGGGACTATCCCTCATACTAATTCCTTGTCACCCAGGGAACTGAACTTGATACTGAACTGGGTGATGCAGTTTGCTAAACCTTCAGGCATCTGCTAGGTGGAGAGCACTGTGCATGCTAGGCGAGGGTATAGAGATGATTACATTTTTATCTGATGGTATGGAGGTTAGTCAATACACAAATAACAAAAATACAGTAGTTAAAAGAGTCAGCTCTGGAGGCAGACCTAGATTCAGTTGCTGTGTCTGCCACTGTCTCTTTGAGCAATTTTCTTAATCTCTCTTAACTCTTTCATTTCGGCCACCTCAAAGAGCTGTTGTTGTTCAGTCGCTAACTCTTTGAGACCCCATGGCCTGTAGCTCTCTAGGCTTCCTTGCCCTCAATTGTGTTCAAATTCATGTCGGTGATGGTATCTAACCATCTCATCTCTACTGCCCACTTCTTTTGCCTTCAGTCTTTCCCTAAATCAGGGTCTTTTCCAGTGAGTCAGCTCTTCACATCAGGTGGCCAAAGTGTTGGAGCTTCAGCATCAGTCCCTCCAATGAATATTCAGGGTTGATTTCCTTTAGAATTGACTGGTTTGATCTACTTGTAATCCAGGGGACTCTCAAACACCAGAATTCCAAAGCATCAGTTTTTGGCGCCCATACTTCTTGGTGGTCCAACTCTCACATCCATACGACTACTAGAAAAACCATAGCTTTGACAATACGCACCTTAGTCGGCAAAGTGATGTCTCTACTTTTTAATGCACTGCTCAGCATATTAGAACCTTTTAAAAGAAATGATGTTAGCATTTTCAGCATATTAGAACCTTTTAAAAGAAATGATGTTAGCATTTTGCATAAAATTAAGTTCTTACTGTTGTACCATGTTGCATGCTAGGGACAGTGTACTAAGGCAAAATTTAGAGGTTGTAAAGATTACCTCTGGCTTGATGTGGGAGAAACAACAAAGCTCCATAGGAAAAATGGCATAATAGATCTAGATGGACTGATAGAATTTATACAGTGGCACGGGTGGTGACAATAAGCTTTCCTAGAGGGGGAAGGATGAACTATGAACAGAGAAAGTTGAGAGAATGCAGGATATGTACTGAAAGCAGAAAGATTCCTCAGTAAACTCAAATTTCCACCACATACCACACTACCTTCTCTGGCAGTTAACTAATTTGGTGATAGATGCTCTCTATTATTATTCAACCATGGTCTCTTCCCCTCCATCTCCCCCCACCTAGGGAGCCGGTTGTGATTCAAATGTAGACTTTCTTGGGTAGAACATTTTGAATTAACTACTCTTGTATTCTGAATATCATACCTCCTCCCTCTACACACACAGTAAGTAGAGTGTGGGAGAGAGTACATTTTAATCAGTTCAGCTTGTTCAACCCTTGAGTATTGTTCTCAATACCTAGTAAAAGTTCACTTTATTTCAGCCATAGGGTGGGGTGGTAAAGGAGTGATCCTGATTGAAGCCATTTTCAATTAAATTAAAAAAATTTGAATATGAACTTTTGAATGCGATGTTTTCTGAGATCTTTGTGAATGCCCCTGTAGCATGTAGTTTTCTCATTGAGAGAATTGAGGGTAATAAGGATCTAATGAAATTAAATTTCCATATTTATTGCATTTTAAGATATACTTAAAACTTTTTCAGTGCTTCCAGAAGGGTACATAGAATGCAAAGGAAATAAATAATATGATCCTAGAACAGATTTTAGTATTAAAAAGAATAACTGCATATCAATAAGTCTCCTAGGTGTTTATTATACTTTGGACTTTAAATATCACTGGTTCTTTTCTGCAGTCATTGAATGACAGCAGCTGTGGGATAAGGACTATAGTTGGCTCACACCTAGCACAAAATGACTCTGAGAATGTTCTTTACTGTCTCCTAGAAATTCCCAGTAGGATTGAGTCCCTGTTGCCCACAGCTGCATAGCCATTCATGTTGTGGCTGTTGTTTAGTCACCAAGTGATATCTGTAAGAAACGCCGCGGGAAGAAGGAGCCACCCCTATGGACCGTTGATCAGGGCCTTTTATTGGGCTGTCGCTCTCGGGCAGAACTCCCGGGGGCGGGTAAGCAAGGAAGCGGAGGTGGGGGGGGGGGTCTGTGAAGCAAAGGGAGTCTGCGGGGTAAAGGGAGTCTGGGGGGGGGGGGAAGGAGTCTGCGGAGTCTGTGAGGGTGGGGAAGGGTTTTATAGCCTGGGCCGGGCCTCCCATATAAGGAAGAAAGCGCGGGCTCAGCGGTGATTGGTGTCCAAGGGCTCCGTGTCAGCTCCTGATTGGACGGCGAGGGCTTCGTGTCGGCTCCTGATTGGTCGGCTTGGTTGCCGGGCCGTCTCCGGGGTGTGTCTGCAGCGCCCTCTGCCGGGACATGTCCCGACATGCCTGACCTCGCCCTGAACCTTTCATCCTGGCCTTGCCCTGACCTTTCAGTATCCATCTCTTTTGTGATATCATGGGCTGTAGCATGCCAGGCTCCTCTGCCCATGGGATTCTCTAGGCAAGAGTACTAAAGTGGGTTGCTGTTTTCTTCTCCAGGGGACCTTCCTGACCCAGGGATGAAACCCATGTCTCCTGCATTAGCAGGCGGATTCTTGACCACTGAGCGACCTGGGAAGCCCATAGTCATCCATACTACACCCTTTATTAGCTTCCTTCCCTTCCCTGCTTTACTTCTCCAGATCCATTACTGGTGTTTTCTAGGGTAACTTCCCAAGTAAAATACTTACACTAAAACCTTTTGTCTCAGGGTGTGCTTCTGAGGAAATATAACCTAAAATAATGCAGTAAGATATATGTTAGTAAGAGTTTGAAATTTTTAAGTTTTGGAATGTAGAATTTGGATAACATATAGTCGGTACTCTGCTGTTTGCCCTTTTTGGAAAAAAGAGAGTAGCTAGCTAGTTTCCTATATGGGGGGGCGGAGGTTGTATTGAGTCTGGATAAGCATCTCTGTTTTGTAGTGCATGCAAAAGGAATCACTGATGTTTACAGCCCCAAATGTAAGTGACTAGGTGTCATTTTAGCATGTGGGTTTTTTGTTAATACTAAAATTATAGGTTACAGGTTTATACTGTGCATTTATTTTGAATTCTAACTACCTTCCTAGCAACACTGAACATAAAATTAAATCCAGTCAGAAAGAACCAGAGAAAAAGTATAGAGATACAAGCAAGAGAGAATAAGATAGCATAGTTCAAGCATTTTCTTATTCCTGAAAAGTAGGTTTTTCTTTTAGTTTTACCTATGGGATTCTGCTGACAGATTTTTTTTTTTAATTGAAGTATAGTTGAATTACAATGTTAATTTTTCCTGTATAGCAAAGTGACTCATTTGTACATACATATATATACACGCACACACACACACACACACACACACACACACACACATTCTTTTTAATATCTCCTGTTATGGTTTATCCCAGGACTTTAATATGACTGAATATAGTTCCTGTGCTATACAGTAGGATCATATTATCCATCCATTCTGGATGTAATCGTTTGTATCTACTAACCCCACACTTGCAGTCCCTCTACCCCCACTGTTGGCGATCACAAGTCTGTTCTCTGTTTCTGTGAGTCTGTTTCTGTATCATAGGTTCATTTGTGTCATCTTTTAGGTTCCACATTATAAGTGATTTAATGGTCTTTGTCTTTCTGACTTGACTTCACTTAGTATGATAATCTGTAGTTGCATTCATATTGCTACAAATGGAAGTATTTTTATGGTTAAGAAGTATTCCATTGTGTATATGTACTTCATCTTCTTTATCTACTCATCTGTCCATGAGCATTTAGGTTGTTTCCTTCTTTTGGCTATTGTGAGTAGTGCTCCTGTGAACATAGAAGTGCATGTATCTTGTTGAATTAGTTTTGTCTAGATACGTATGCTCAGGAGTGGGATTGCAGGATCACATGGTAATTCTACTTTTAGTTTCCTGAGGGCATCCATACTGTTTTTCATTGTGGCTGCAACAACTTGAATTCCCACGAGAAGTGTAGGAGGGTTCCCATCTCTCCACCCCCTCTCCAGCATTTGTTATTTATAAACTTTTCAATGAAATTAAAAGACGCTTACTCCTTTGAAGAAAAGTTATGACCAACCTACATAGCATATTCAGAGGCAGAGACATTACTTTGCCAACAAAGGTCTGTCTAGTCAAGGATATGGTTTTTCCAGTGGTCATGTATGGATGTGAGAGTTGGACTGTGAAGAAAACTGAGTGCTGAAGAATTGATGCTTTTGAACTGTGGTGTTGGAGAAGACTCTTGAGAGTCCCATGGACTACAAGGAGATCCAACCAGTCCATTCTAAAGGAGATCGGCCCTGGGATTTCTTTGGAAGGACTGATGCTAAAGCTGAAACTCCAGTACTTTGGCCACCTCATGCGAAGTGTTGACTCATTGGAAAAGACTCTGATGCTGGGAGGGATTGAGGGCAGGAGGAGAAGGGGACGACAGAGGCTGAGATGGCTGGATGGCATCACCGACTCGATGGACATGAGTCTGAGTGAACTCCGGGAGTTGGTGATGGACAGGGAGGCCTGGCGTGCTGCGATTCATGGGGTCACAAAGAGTCAGATTCGACTGAGTGACTGAGCTGAACTGACTGAATGATGGCCATTCTGACTGGCCCACTCCAGTACTCTTGCCTGGAAAATCCCATGGAAGGAGGAGCCTGGTAGGCTATTGCCTGGAAAATCCCATGGAAGGAGGAGCCTGGTAGGCTATAGTCCATGGGGTCTGGAAGAGTTGGACACGACTGAGCGACTTCACTTTCACTTTTCACTTTCATGAATTGGAGAAGGAAGTGGCCACCCACTCCAGTGTTCTTGCCTGGAGAATCCCAGGGACGGGGAGCCTGGTGGGCTGCCGTCTCTGGGGTCGCACAGAGTCGGACACGACTGAAGCGACTTAGCAGCAGCAGCATTCTGACTGGTGTGAGGTGATACCTAATTGTAGTTTTGATTTGCATTTCTCTAATAATTAGTGATGTTGAGCATCTTTTCATATGTCCATTGGCCATCTATATGTTGCTGGCAGAATTTTACTTCAGGACAAGTTTGATTGAAAAGAAACCACAGGATCTGTCCAAGTTGATTGGATTCTGTGCTATCTGTTGACTCTTAAGCTATTTTGGTGTTTTAAAGATATATTGTAAATATATTATAATGCAGGATAGAGTGTTAATAACTTAAAACATCGTGGTTATTATAATTTATAATAATAACATATGTATTAGACATAAATGCTTTTCTGAAAAGTCTCTTTTCCCTTTCTTTTCAGAATGCTGCCTTTTTATATGGTCTTGGTTTGGTCTACTTCCATTACAATGCATTTCAGTGGTAAGTTAATGTGAAACTAGTAACTCAGTTGTTTCTAGTGTATAGCTTTTGTTTGCATTTTTTTGTTTGTGTGTGTATGTATGTGTAATAAATACAAAATATTTTAATATCAATAAGCCTACACTTTCCAATAATCTCTTGGAATTATTACTTTGTTCCTTTAGAGATATTGACCCACCTTAGATAATTCAAAATGTATATGTTCCTAAAAGAATCTGGTATAAAGAATACTTACATTAGAAAGCCTTTGGAATTTCTATAATACTTATTATACCTGGTGGTTCCCAGGTTATTTGAACAGGGGAATGATTGTGCTCTTTGTTTTCAAGGTTTGTGGGTGAGTGATGTATGATGACCAGTATTTGCTTTTCAGACTTTTAGACATATTGACTGCTCCTTCCCCTCCTCCTTCACCAAAACGCACATGCACATGTACATACACTGCTGCTGCTGCTAAGTCACTTCAGTCGTGTCCGACTCTGTGCGACCCCATAGACGGCATCCTCCGAGGCTCCCCCATTCCTGGGGTTCTCCAGCCAAGAACACTGGAGTTGGGTTGCCATTTCCTTCTCCAATTCATGAAAGTGAAAGGTGAAAGTGAAGTTGCTCAGTCGTGTCCGACTCTACTTTCCAATTTCTAGTAGCTAGGGACTAGATTTTAAACTCTCAATTCTCTCTTCTGTAAAATAGTAATAATGGTACCACCTTCAGAGTCAGACATTAATAGACATGTAAGATTTTATAAACTGTAAAGTATATCGGATCCTGTTACTATGGCCTTTGCCCCCTTGTTGTTTTTCTGTTTACCAGACAAGACAGTAGCATTCTCTAGTGGAAAGAACATAGTTGACAGATTGGTATTCTATCTCAGCACTTTTAGTTTGATCTGTTTGCTCGTGTGTGTGTTAGGTACATCGAAGTTAATTGTCTTTTCTACTCTAATAGAGTTTTGATAATCAAATGAGATAATGTACGTTTTGTAAACTGTAAAGCCCTATGTAGATTTTTGTGTTTTTTTGGAAATTTATTCAACTTTGTCAGAGTCCTTTCTAGTCTGCATAATCTTAAGCTTGAGTGAGTGCTGCGGAAGTCCAGAGGAACATTTTTACCAAAGGTTATAACCCTGTCATATACCTGATGGGCACCATGGATATTTATTACAGAGCTTTTAATGTGCATTGGCAATGATGTGATATGATTGCTCTAAAGAGGAAACTTCAAACATAATCACTTTTCCCAGATGCCTTTTCTTTCCTCTTTGGTTTTGGTCCTGTTGGTTTTTGGTTATCAGTGGAATCACTGCATTGTTAGAGAACATCTGTATGGATAGAGTATTATAATCATTCAAATTATTCATTTTCATGGTAAACTTTACAAAGCTGTAATTGGTCTTTATAAAGAAGTTTTGTAATATTTTTCTTCTAAATTATACATTGTTGTAGAACAATCTAAAATTTAAGCCTCCTAACTTGTATGCAGTGTATCATGTATCATCAAGAGTAGATGAGGAGTGTTTTAAAATCTCTTAGGTTCTTAAAGATCCTATTTGTAGAAGACTTTTAGAACCAGAAATGGCCTTAGAGATTAATTAGTTTTCTCCCTTAATTTTGTAGGTGAAGAAAACAAGATGTGTGTGTGTGTAACTCAGTATTATGTAATTGGTTGCAGAAGCAAGCTTATGCTCAGATTTCCCACTCTAATTATTTTGTCTATTGTAGTCTGTCTACAAGTTTGAAGATTGATAGGTCATTATTTTTAATCAGTATTTATAATTGTTCTTCTGGGCGTATTTGTACAGTCTTTATGGCCAGCCAGAAATAATTTAGGTGAAACTCAAGGCAAGGAACACTACACTTTTAGAAATGGACAGGTATACCTCACACGAGTTAGTTTTCACCTACCTGTGATAACTTGTGAACTCTGTAGATCACATATAAAAGCATAAAATTAATAGTGAGGTGAAAGCATCATCAGTTCAAAATTGGATTGCATTAAAAAGTGTGTGACCATGTCAAGTTAGGGGGCTTGTAGTGTGGAAAACTGTATCTTTGATTCTTTATCTGCATATGATTTCTGTGTCCTTCAGTTGCCTTAATGAAACTATGTAACAATGATACAATCTCTGAATTACTAAGTGCCTTGTGTTTTGTTGATCCTGTCCTGGTTACCATTTTCTCCTGTCTTAAGTTTCAGCTCTAGCTGCTCCCTAAAGTGATACATCTCACCCTGCTGTCTCTTTTGTAAAGTTTTTCTTTATTTACTTTGTCTGCTTGGGTCTTAGTTGCAGCACACAGGCTCTCTGCTTGTGGCACATGTGCTCAGTGGTTGTGGTGTGAGGGCTTAGCTGCTCGGGGATGTGGTGAATTGTTAACTGCTAGACCACCAAGGAAGTCATTCACACTCTCTTAATCCTTCATGGATGTATATTTTCTGTTTTCCTGATCAAATGTTCTTTCACAGACTGCCCCCAATTTTGCTTTTACTTACTTGATTATAACTTGAACAGCCACAAAATTAGAAAGCTTGGAGTAGGTGCTTGGTGAGAGTTTTAGAGTATAGCCTTAATGGATCAGAACTTCCTAGGTTAAGACTAAATTTGTGTGGGGATTTTTTTGTTTGTTTTATTTATAGGTAGCTATTAATTTCTGGGAGCAGCCGCCCCCACACACACACTTAAGTGCTTTGGCATTTGTTGAAAAAATATTTGCAGAGAAAGGTATGGCATGCCTTTTTTGTATTGTTAGCTCAGAATGGTCTAGCTCTGGAACATTTATAATTTAAGTAGAATTTAATATTTGGAAATGATGTCTGTTGGTATTTAATTAGATTAAGTATTTGAGAAGAAAGCATGCAACCAACATGTGTGTTGAAATTGGTGATAGTGACCTAATAAATTACTAAGAGCACTTTTATCAACTATGGGTTTTATCTTGTTACTCTGTCTTATTTCTTGCCCTATTATGTTGCACACCCCCACCCCCCACCCCCCCGCCTTTTTTCTTTTTGAGTTGATGTTAGCCTCTTGAGTCAATTCAATAACTTGGTCAGTTTTTCTACTTTCAGTTTGAGGAGCCCAATGTCAGAAACAGAGCAACTGTTAAATTCTCAGTAGATTTATCATAATTATTTAATTTTACTATTATCATACACAGTAACTTGTGACCAGACTTAAAAATTATATATCCAGCAGAAGAAAGGAAGCCATAGAAGCCCAAAGTAAAATACATGCAGCAGAGAGCTAGAACCAGCATCTATAAAGCCATTCCTTTCCATGTTTATGCCCATGCCTTCACTTCATGAGGGTTGCAAATTGCTAAGGGTACCTTGAACTGAGCTTTTCCTTGCCTTTATAATAAGAAACATATCTTTGAGTGAAAAAAATTGAACCATGTACAGTAGTAAATTATTATAACTTGTAGCCATATTTCTGAATATACCCCCTTGAAAATCCTACCATTCCTCTTTCTTTAGCTTGTAACCTTTTGTATCCCCACTGATCAATATCAGAATGATCTTATGGTAGCAAATCTAACAGCTACATAATTCTTTGCCAGAGGCAGAGGATTTTGGAAATTAGCTTCCTAAATCTGATTAATAAGGCCTGGTAAGGAAATGTAGTGATGATTATTATGTTGACATTAGCAAGGAGTAGGGTAATGAGATGGAGGTGAGTTCAAAAAGACGGAGATGTTAACACGTTACAAGTGAATTTTCTCCAGGACTCATTTTCAATTACAAGTGTACCAATTATTTGTACCAGTTACGAAGTGTTCTTAAGGGTATAGTAATCTTTGCTTGCCTTGTAAAGTCACTGCTTTGAGTGCAAACATAAACATAAATAAACCTAATGTATTTTAGATAACCACCATTGACCTTGAGGCTTGTTTAACATGGAGTCAGGCAAAAACTTAATATTTAATATATGTTTTCTGAGCTATCATTATGCAAACTAATTCTCTTAGACCAGAGTTTAAGTATATTTCTATTAAAATAAAGCAGTCGATGTTAATGTATGTTCAATTTATTCTGTTTGCTTCTGTTTTGGAAAAAACTAGCAGATAAATAAGGTAGTTTTGGTAAAATGATGCTTACCAGTGACATATAGATTGCCAGAGAGAATTTGCAAGGGTTTGGACTGATTAAGCCTCAGGGAAATTATGAATAAAAACATAAACTTCACACTGGAGAGGAGAAAAAAATCCCACTGTCTGCAGTGATGAAATGAAGTTGGCTGAAGAGGGCAAAAGACCCAAGAGGTAATACATTAGCAAATGTCAATGTGAATAAACCAGTATATGATACTTCTAACTTAGCCTCACATTTAAGATCCTCTCTGTTTCAACCTCAGATAATCTTTCTACCCTTATTGTTCCCCTAAATATATTCTTTGTGTGAGTCACTACTGTATTAACATTTTGCTGAAAATGTCTTGAGTATTTTTTACCCATGTAACTTGTCTTATACCATTTACTTTGTTTGGTCTGCCTTCTCTTTCCATCTCTACCTTTAAATATCTTACCTGTCTCTGAGTTCTTCATCAAATCTTACTATTTGTCTCATTTAGAAGGAACATCTAAATTTCCTAAGTGTGTGTGTGTGTGTATGGAAGTATTAATTTGTTTTGTGAATGTGTTATTACTGATACAGAGCTAAAGTATTCTCTCTTTTATTAGTATGAAAACTTGTGAAATTACTTCCTTTATCCCGTCAGATATACCTGAGGGAAATCTCTACATTCACCTTTATTAGCTCCAGGGAACTTAAAAGTTTTATTTTGTCTCTTTAAATGTGCTCAAACTGTGCCAGGATGTTTACTTAATATCATTATTTTTCTATAGTTTGGTAAAGTTCTAAAGGAGGCTTTTTGAAAAATGACTTTCTAGAAACCTTATTAAAAATGAACATTGCTTTAAAATATAGTCAGTGTGTATGTTTTTTGTAGGTAGTGCTATTAAGGTTTTAATTTTTTATCATTTTCTTTAAAAAATTGTTAGTGTCTAACATTAAATGTAAAATTTTAAACTGAAAATCTATAGTTATAATTATGGTGATTAAAAAACATTTTTAGATTTTAAGAAAAATGCATGGATAGTTATGTATAGCAATATGTACTTTTATTTTAGTAGAGATTATGCTTTAATATTTGAAAATTGTAAGCCTTACTAAGCATTATATCATTAACAGTATTTTATGGTTTTAAGTAGCGATTTCTCATGTTCTGAAATTGTCTGTTGATCAGAATACTGATGTCAGCAGAATTTGTATGTGTTGGTGGTTTAGTCGAGCTTGTACTACAGAGACCATGTTCTGGTTGCATATGGTTTGGTGAGATATGAGTGTATTAAAATGATGACCAAAATTAGTCTGAGTTGTACCTGTTTTCTCCACACAGCACTCTCCCCCTCCTAACACACAAACGCATTCTTTTTTCTGTTTCTTCTCTCACCCCCAAGGGGTGGAAGCAACACATAGGAGAGAAAGATGGGAAAAGTTCAGAAAAGGAAATGAAAATGAACTTAGATCTATTTTGTTAGCTCAGGGGAACTCTAATCAGTAAAGAGACTATGGAACATCCCTTCCCACCCTCTCAACAAGTCCAGTTTGCCAACTATGAAAGTGATGACACCAGTAAACAGATACTAGACATTTTCCTGTAATGTGTAGAGTATTTGAAAATAAAAGAGGAATGTAGACCTCAGGGAATAGACCACTTGGAAAAACTGGAGATAGTATACTGGTAAGTAGAGAATAAAATGATTTGATTTATAGAGTGGCCCTGACTGCTGGTTAATACTAAGCGAAAAAAAAAAAGGTATTAAGTTCGGGTGGTGAATCTTAAAGGTAATATTGGATTTAGAGTGAAGCAGAAGAATGAAAATATTTCAGGTCAGGAGACTATCCTCAGGAGAAGCAGTGAAAGCAAGAGGGTTAATATTTGCATGAAGGAGTTCCTGAGATGTGCCAGCTCACATTTGAAGAGGAGCAGTGTTAAGGCATGACTGGGAGTGGGTATAACTGCTCACAGACCTTAAATGCTACATGGAGATTTGACTTGAGTATCATGGTTATTAGTAGGCAGTCAGAGGAGCCACATATTTGAAGAAGCATAGGTAAGCCAGAGCAGAGCAAGGAGAGTCTTTAAGGAGTCTGTTTCAGTTATCTGCTAATGAGATATTGAAGATTGAGTCTGCAAGTGTTGAATTCGAGGGAAACTTGGAAACAATGTGGAGAACTTGACGAATAGATATATATTGTTCAACCTTGTCATAGGCACTCGTAATAGTCCTTAAAGAGCAGTAAGGTGTAGCCCCGACTAGTATATTGGAACATGTGTTTTTGCTGATAGGTTAATTAAAAAAAAAAGTTCCCAGTATATTAACCTATATAGGGAACTTGTTAAAATAAACCTATGTTTCTTTGTAGTTGTGTAACATTTCAAACTAAGAACTAAAGGCATGTATGAAATAAAACACATTTATCAAATGTTGGACAAAGGGTGGAAATAGAAACTGAGATAGAGTAGGAAATATTTTTCCTGAAGGGTTGCTATTGATGCTTTGTGTTTTCATTCTTCCCTTTCGCATACATCCTTTCTTGGACTGTTTTTCTTCCTATCTTCTTTTTCTCCTTTAATCCTTTTATCCTTTGCTGCCTTCCACTTCCATTCTCCTTCTTTCATGTATATGTCTCAGGCCTGCCTTGGTTTTTTTGGGGGGGTGGGGTGGGGTGTTTTTGTTTGTTTTGCTTTTTTAAATTTTTACTGGACTATAGTTTATAAGGTTGTGTCAGTTTCATCTGTACAGTGTGTGTGTGTGTGTGTGTGTGTGTGTGTGTGTGTGTGTATACACACGTATACACACATATATCCAGTCTCTCCTGCCTGGATTTTTAATTAGCATGTGTGCACATTGCTTAGTTCTGACCCATTCCATAGGAGTTCTCTGACCCATATCATAAGGTTAATTAGGATTTTATGAAGCATTTATTATTATTATAAAATATGCTTAAAATTGCACACATTTAACTATACATCTTTACATGTTACTTATAAAAATGAACAGAACTGTCCCTTGGGTTGAGAAATAAAAAATTACTATTGCCCTGAAGTGAAAGTGAAAGTCTCTCAGTAGTGTCTGACACTTTGTGACCTCCATGGAATTCTCAAGGCCAGAATACTGGAGTGGGTAGCCTTTCCCTTCTCCAGCGGGTCTTCCCAACCCAGGGATCGAACCCAGGTCTCTCCTGCATTGCAGGTGATTTCTTTACCAGCTGAGCCACAAGGGAAGCCCAAGAATACTCGAGTGGGTAGCCTATCCCTTCTCCAGCGGATCTTCCCGACCCAGAAGCTTCCAAAAGCTGCTGAATTCCTGTTCCCAGTCACATCTTACCTTTTAATTGGTATCATTTACTGCTGCAGTTATTCTTCTCCTAACCTTTTTATGCCCCTCCCCCAACATGTGAGTTGTGTTTCCCCAGCATACACACAAGCTCTCTCACAGGCACACACACACACACACACACACACACACACACACACACATGCACTTGCTTGAGCACACAATCTATTCTATTAGAAAAAGGTGCCTCTAGACATGACCAAGAGAATACAGAGGCTGAAGCTGCACCTTCTCTTATTAGAAAGGTTTGAGAAAAGTACAGAGACCCTCTTAGTATGCAGATGAGTATCTTGAAGTCTGATTGAGAGGAGCAGGAAGCCACCTTTGAATAAGAAAGGTAATTTTCTTTGCATTTTTACATAAATTCTTTCATACCATGTCTTTGACTCCTCTCTTCTGTCTATACACACTAGATAGCAAAATACATAAATAACCCAACCCATTTGAAATGCCGTATAACACAGAGATGCTGAACTCTTTTTCAGGCAGAAGTTATTTAACCAGATGTAAAAAAAAAAATTTATCCCATGGATGGAAGAGCCTGGTAGGCTGTAGTCCATGGGGGGGGGGTGTCGCTGAGGGTCGAACATGACTGAGTGACTTCACTTTCACTTTTCACTTTCATACATTGGAGAAGGAAATGGCAGCCCACTCCAGTGTTCTTGCTTGGAGAATCCCAGGGACAGAGGAGCCTGGTGGGCTGCCGTCTATGGGGTCCACAGAGTTGGACACGACTGAAGTGACATAGCAGCTTAGCAGCAAAGGTATCTGATACCAGACCTATTGCCCCCACTCCTCACAATAAATATTAGTGTTTAGAACCCTTAATATTAAATACACAGTTTTTCTGGAGGTGGAATAGATAGTATACAAGTCAAAATAAAGTTGCTTAAAGACATAGGGCATATTGTTTTGCTCTATTATATGGTATTATATTTTGAAGTTTTATATAAAAGATTGACTTTTATTTTGGAATTATCTAAGATTCCAGGTAGCCTCCTTTAAGATTAAATAAAAGCAATGAATAGTTGATAAAAAAGCTTTGCAAAGCATTTATTAGCCTGTACTTGAGATTAGCGTTAAATCATGTAGAGAGAGATGATTTATGATTCATGTTCCTGTGAGAGAGCGTGTGTGTATGTTGGGGGAACACAACTCATAAAATGATGCCTAAAATACTGTATATCTGATACTATAATTTTCAAAATTCAAATTAGACATACTTTGTCAAGATTTTAATTTCATTTATAAGTACATAGTAACATTCATGTGATCAAATTAAATGATATAAAAATGTATTCAGTGAAAAGTGTTCCTCCTTCATCCTTGTATTAAGTTTTACTGTTCATTAAGACTTTTTATGATAAAATGTGAATTTGGGGTAAAAACAAATCAAGTGACAGAGAGCCCAGAAACAGATCAAGATGTTTGATGTGGACATTTGATTTAGAACAATGTGGCTCTGTAGAGCTGTGGTAAGGATGGTCTTTTCTATGTATCATGTAGGGGCTATCAAATATTTGTATAGAAAAAGATGAAAACATTATATAAAAAATAAAGTACAGATGGATCGCAAACCTAAATATGAAAGAAATAAAAAGTTTCAAAAAAAAAGACTTCATTTTATGGAATAGACTAGAAACAAGATTAATCTCCCTTAAAAACAAAACTATCTACCTGCTCTATCCTCTCTCCCTTAGGAAATTCCAGAAACAGTGAAATCAGTTATTAACATTGAGAATTTTATTAAGCCATAAAATATTATGTGAATAAGAATTAATTCAACTCATCTTCCTTTTTTCTTTTTATATTATACACTTTCACTTACATAAAAAACCCAAGAACCCCTTCCCAGTCTTTTTTTTTTTTTTTAAGCTATCCATTGACATCATTTTTATAAAACTGGCATTTCCTTTAAAACAGAATTGCATAAAACAGAAATTTACTGTGTTACCATGCAAAAATTCATGTAATTGTTAAAAAGTAAAGATGTTTTTTGTCTATGTTCTTTCAGGGCAATTAAAGCATTTCAAGAGGTGCTTTATGTTGATCCCAGCTTTTGTCGAGCCAAGGAAATTCATTTACGGCTTGGGCTTATGTTCAAAGTGAACACAGACTATGAGTCTAGTTTAAAGGTAGGTTGTTGGATTTTATCAAAGATACAGTGTTTCATTTTTTGTGCTTTTGAGGGGGGTTGTCAAATAGAACATTGAGAAATGTTGCAATTTGTATTGGTACTTCAAAAGAAAACTTGAAAATTTAGATGAAAGAACTTTTTTATCAGCTATGAACTGGAAGATGCATATGTTTGGATTTCGGAGTACAAAGTAGTTATGATGCTAAGACATAAGCAAGTAATTATATCAGTAAACTTTTTCTTTTAAAGTTTAAATTGTGGTCCATCATCAGGAAAGGGTGAAGGTTTCAACCTCGATTTGAACATCTGAATCACTCCACTGTTGGTAATGGGTCAGAACCAGCTGCTCAGTGATTCTGTATCTGTGACCCCATCTTTTGACCATTTAACTTGTATGGGTCTCACTAGGTGTCACTAGGCCAACAGAGCATGTCTCATATCTTAAATTATTTTTTAAAAAGTGTGTTCTTTGGTAGTCATTTCAGCTGCTAGTTTGTGAGAATAAACGTTGGGCAAAATAGCACGTCGTTGCTTAAATACTTTACTTTCTGTAGATTTTAACATTTCTCAAGTTTTTCATTGAGTTTCCTGTGCTATTTATGCCATAACTTTAGGTATTACTGGGCTTTTCATGAAAATAGTGCTTCCCTGCTTGACAAAAGTATTGATTTTTGAAAGGATTAGAAGTTCTAGGAAAAGCTTAATTTTTTGTGAGTTTATGGCTATGATGGTTGTTGCCATGTTCTATATATCTCCATTGTATGCTGTCTTCATTCTGAAGGGTCAGGAGGGAGATAAAGAAAGATAATGCTTTACAGTAGGTTGTAATTTGAATTCACTAATAAGGAACTACTGAAATTTTAAAAAATTACTTAGGAATGCCTAATTGCTCTAGAGTTGTAAAGTAGACACTTTAACAAATACCGTTTCTGTCTTTCATGAGTTTATACAGAATAGTGCTGTTGGTATGAAAGAGAGGTATACACCCTAAAACACTAAAATAAGTAGATTGTGAAAGTATTCAGATCACACATTTGTCAAAGGTGAGTACAGTTTGAGGAATAGGCCCTAGGGCAAATGTAAGTAACGTGGAGAAGTTAATCAGTGTTCTTCAAGCTTAGAGCAGCCTGTCTCAAACTGTATTTTGGCATATGAGTGGACTTGAAATGGAAAACAAGTTCAGATATTCCACCTTGCATATTTTGACCTCGTGTTGGACAGTCGCAGTGTATACTAGCAAACCAGATTATTAAAATGACTTATAATACAAAATAAACTTGAGTGTTTTACAGAACTGTCACAGTATGCATATTGTGTGTTGCAGAAGTGTTTTTGGTAGCAGTTTGATAAATGTTGCTTAGGAAATATATTTGAGTGGAAAAAAGTAATCAGATATGTCCCAAATTATGGTATGTGGCTGTCTCTGAATATCAGTACAGTGGTAACTTAAACAATTTTATGGATGCAAAGCTCTCTTTCCATGAAGGTGGCAGTGTTTAAAATCCCCTTTAATCAGGGAAAACTGCTGGGCAGTGTTCCATGACTAATTCAAAGTGTTCTTGCTTACTCATGTTCAACAGAAACCTTCCTGTATACAACTTTTCATTTGTTCAGGTGGGCTGTTTGGAGCCTTTCTTCCATTTATTTAAAATACATGATACCATTCTGATGTTTGTTTCTTTTTTATGAACATAGAAATGAATTTCAGGAGTTCCTGCTATTTTTCTTCAATGAAATAAGGTTTCATTTAATTTTTATCTCATCTTGGCATTGGCTTTTTAAGGCTTCTCTCTCCAGTATTCCTTGTCTATTTGCAGGAGAATTTTAGGCAACATTCGTAGTTGAAGATGTATTTCAGTATATTACTGTAAGTGCTTAACATTTAGTGTAAATGGAGGTAGGAATCAGCAGGAATGATATGGCCCATTCCCCGTAGGTAGCCTCCAAGTTTCCTTCAGTGGACTGTCTAGTACTTTACCTTCATATGGATGGATATGGAGCTTCTGGTGACTTTTTCTACTCCATGAAGTTGTTTCCTAGCACAGTGTGTTCGTATAGATGCTTTGGGCTGCAACCTCAGAAAACTCCCAACTGAAGGTGGTTAAAGTGACAACCAAAAAAATAGCTCAGTAATGTAAAGTCCAGCCTTGAGGATTGGTTGATAGAGCTGATCCAGTGTTTGATTAAAGGTTTATTTTCTTCTTTGTTTTATGTTGGCTCCAGGTTGGTTTCCAGGTGTGATCAAAGTGAAATGATTTCTTTTTCATATTTCATAAAGAAGAGCATTATATCATAACAGTATAGGTGCTTAGTATAGTGCTGGCATATAGTAAGTACTCGTAAATACCTGATTTATTGTGTTGTAGAGGACAAAGATCCTTACTTCTTGTTGATCATTTCAAGAACACTTTGCATCTCATTGGCCAGAATTAGACCACATGGCCATTCTCAGTGATTCCTTATCAAAGATTTGGTTATTCTGTTCTATTCTTTGGATCAGTTATGTCCTGTTTTTGAGCAGAGCTCAATTTCCTAAGTATGCTTTTCCTATCGAATAGAAGAGTGAGGGGTGGGTAAAAAGAGTGTTTTGTTATGGGGGTAGTGCATACAATCTGTCCATTACAGATCCAGTCTTTTCTGCCTCATTTTCTTTCCCTCTCAGGGATAGAGATACAACATATACAGTATGTTTTAGATGGTAAAATATTTAAATAAAATGCAGTTTATTTTCATAATAGATTCCTGCTTTTCACCCACACATGAAATGCATTCCAGGGCCTCCTGTTTTATTTCTATCTCTGGTAATAACTTTTCTCTCAAAATGTACTTCTGAAACAGATTCATTCTGTTTTGGTACCATGTAAATAGCTCTCAGAGCAAGCAAATTTGGTTTTAAAATTTGACCCTGCCACTAAACTAATTGTGTGACTTTGGGCAAGATGCCTAACTTTTCTGATGCTCTTTCTGTGTGTGTGTGTGTGCTTAGTTGCTCAGTTGTGTCCGACTTTTGCAACCCCACAGACTGTAGCCTGCCAGGCTCTCCTGTCCGTAGGATTCTCCAGGCAAGAATACTGGAGTGGGTTGCCATTTCGTTCTCCAGGGGATCTTCCCGACCCAGGAATCGAACCTGGGTCTCCTGCGTTGCAGGCAGATTCTTTACCGACTGAGCTACTAGGGAATCCCCTGTCTGTCTGTAAAACTGGAATAACTACCTACTCCACAAGATAGTTACAAAGATTAAACAATATATATATCAAAGTCTCTGACAAATAAGTTTTTTCAGCCCTTCTATTTTAGTTCTCAGTTTTACCATATCTAAAACTCTGATTTGGGGCCAGTATTAGACATTGTTTGTATGAAATCCATTTTCTTGTCCTAAATTTTAATACTTGTATTTTTGTCATACTGCCCACCCTCAGAAATATGAAGTTAATGCCCAACTTACTTTTCAACTAGTGGTGTGATTTTTCCTTTAAGTTGGTCAGTAAAGATTTCATATGTTTAGTTGAGTGATGGAGGTACCTGTTCTTAGTTTATTAACTAGTATTATCTGAACCAGAGTCCGTTTCAGGGTGACATTTCTATGTGATGCTGTATGGCTTTTCTGCTTCATATAATACACCCTCAGGTGGGATTAGTTGCCTATTTACCTCCATATAATTAATTCAGAATTTTATTTCATTACTTTTTAATGATATTAATGATAATTGCTTACATTTGTTATGTATTTGAGGCAGCGTGCTACTGTTGCTTCAGAAAAGCATGCCAGTTTTGACAAGTAGTTTTATATGATGCTTCTAGTTTTTACATCTTGGCAGACTATTAAAATTATTTCCTTCATATGAAGCTAATAAGTGTAAAATAGGATGTAGTATCACCCATATTCTTTGGTCAGTTAATGCATCTATTTTAATTTAACAAAGATCATATAAAAATTCTCCCTGATATTTAGATATTTAATTTCCCCTGAAATAATGGCAGCATTCAATTTTTTTTTTAAAGGTAGATAAAGAAGGTGGCTTTTTTTAAATGGGAACTTGTGGATAGTTGACTGGGATACCAGTCTAAGTCCCCTTATAATTTGGTATTTGAAGATGATAAGTGCTGATTGAAGGGAATAATATGAAGGGATTAAGAAGACGAGAATTACAAGAGGTGATTCAAAGGAAATGGGTTGAACTCAAATGAGACTTGTGTGTTAGCTTGGCATTATACCAGGTGCTTAGTGTTTCTTGAATGGATAGCTTAATGAAATGAAAGAGGCGATAAAATGACAAAATGCCTCTCATAAGATTGGCTGGAAACATTGGGGAGAAAAGATGAGGCTGATTGTATTTGTCATCTTCTTCTACACAAACTGACAGTGCAGTTTTCTCTAGATGCCCCCTGTTCGCCAGTTCATTCTGCTCTGTCCCTTCTATTATCATACCTCACATGAAACTTCTGAGTCAAATGGCATTTTACTTATTTTTTTGAAAAACACTGTTCTCCAGAAACTGCTTCATTTCCAGGTATCTGATTTGATATCATACTTTAGACTAAGGAATTTTATTGTTATATTTTCTTATTCTAAGAAATTAAGGCGGAAAGAATAAGTCAAGGCATGATGATGTGTATTTCCTTTAAGAAACTACTTTTGGAATCTGTGAAATACCTCCTGTCTTTTACTATTTTACTCATATAAATCATTTTCTTCATTTAATTGAGATACTATGAACTATGTATTATAAAAATATTTGCTTGGAATTTGAATACCAGCTATTAAATTAATTTTAATCAGGCCTTAAGTTTCTAAGATATATCTGTAGTATTTTTTTGTTGAAGCTTTAACTGCATATTTTTATTCATTCAGTTGTCTACAAATAATAAAAGTTGCTGTTATTTCTCTATACCCACTCCTGGCCTGCTTCCTTCAGTTGCTCAATAACTTAACTCTTCTAATTGGTGCTTTGAAAATTTTAGGCTTTTAAAATTGTTAAACTTTTCTATTGAGATAGAATTGACATACAACTTTGAGTAAGTTTAATTTGTACAGTGTGTTGATTTGGTACATTTATATCATCACCATACCATATATCACCATCACCATATATCATCACCACCAATTTGATACATTATCATCATCACTGTGGCATTTCCTAATAACATCTCTGTCATGCCAGATAATTATCTTTTTTTTTATGTGAGAACAATTAAGATCTAGTCTCATAGTAGCTTCAAAGTTTATAGTACAGTATCGTCGATACAGTAATCTCTATACTGTAATCTAGTTATCTGCTAGTTTCACATTTGTACTTTTCACCCACCCCCGTTCCCACTTTGGCAGTGGAATTTGGTTTCTCCCGAATATAATGTCACTGTCTTGGCAGAGAATGGTCACTGCTCTGTGTCTTCTGTCCATTTTTCCTCATTTGTGGACAGGAATCTTTTCCTTGCTCTTTCTTTTTTCTACTGTTCATCAACTTATACTTTACCTTTTAATCTTTTCTGTGTATTATCTGGGGCTTTCCAGCTGGTGCTAGTGATAAAGAACCCACCTGCCAGTGCAGGAGACATAAGAGACAACGGGTTCTATCCCTGGGTCAGGAAGACCCCCTGGAGAAGGAAATGGCAACCCACTCCAGTATTCTTGCCTAGAGAATCCCATGGATAGAGGAGCCTCCATGGGGTTGCATAGAGTCAGACATAACTGAAAGTGACTTAGCACTTTCGCACTGCTTGTGTATTATCTATCTGGTATGAGGTGATCTGCTCACTGGTTTATTTATCCACTAATGCTCTCTCCACTTCAATCTGCTTGCCCAGTTTTATTTTTCCTTTTGATATTTATTTATGCCGAGTTCTATTACATACCTGTAAGTGCAAAGTAGTATAAATAGTAGAAGAATTTCAGTTCCTGAAATACATTTTTGAAAAGGACATGATTGCTCATGGATGTTCAATAACCATCCTTTCTTGATACTGAGTGGTTGGGATAAGCCCAGGTTTCCTGTGTCAGATTTCTCTCCTCAAATATATTTTAACTACAAGAAGTAATTTCTAATCAAAAAACACTTTTTGGTGTTTATGGATGACTACTTAAATTTGTGTTATAAATATTCAGTCTTCAAATGCAGCTTTATGAAACATTCAGTGTATTCAGTGTCACAATTTTTTTAAGCTTATGTTTCTAAACATTTTACAATGCAAATTGTAACATTATCCTTTATAAAATATATATTATGTTAACTTTGTTATTTGTGTGCATGTTAGTCTTATTTTGATTTGAACACAGATTGTATACTAGATTTAAAGAACTTGAAAATTCAGTCAATACATATTCTGATTGTTTCTGTACATAGATTTGACATACACTAAAACCAGTATTTTAAAGCTTCTAATCAGTTGCATCCCTGTACTTTTATAAAATGTGATAAAAAGGAGAAATTTGAGAACTAGGTTGGACACAGTTACAAGAAGAAAGGTGAGCAAGATCTGTAGAAAAAATTGGTTCTCAGGATGGATGCATGGATGGATGGATAAAAAGTAACACATCCTAGAGATCTTAAGGAGTCTTAATAAAGGAGTTAATTTATTGACAAATTCAGTGTGGGTAGAGAGTCCCCATTTGTTGACTTGACTTGCTTTTCTGTTAATAAAGCAGGGGATAAAGAAAGCAACAGGTTTGGGGATTGGGAAATGAAAAGCCTCCAAACGGAAATGGGTCATTTGGGGGAGTATATTGAGTTGGAAGTACCTGAGGGATATCAGATGTTGGTATAGACAGAAGTCTGGAGCCAAAAAGAAGGGCTGGAAATTAGATTTTGAACATCTTCAGTATAAAATGTCTTTTGCCTTACTGTTGGTGTGTGTTTTTTGTTTTTTGGTTTTTTTTTTTTTGGTGAAAGACAGTTTTGGAAGAGACCATATTGGTAAACTTGTAAGAAGGTGCCTCTTTTTTGAGTGAAGATTGCTACGATTCATTAGCTATTGAAAGAAGGAACCTGTTTTTTGAGTGAAGATTGCTAGGATTCATTAGCTATTAGTCATTGGTGCAGTAGAGTTCCTCCTTGAAACTGTTGTAATAATCTTGAATTACAAAGAGAATGAAAGAACTGAGTTTGGGAACTTTTAGGGACTCTCAGTCAGATCAACTTGGCCAAGCATCATGGCTCACAAATGCTACCGAAACTTCAGTTTTAGTTTGGTATCTTATTTTCAGAGACCAAATCCCTAAAGTAATTGTCATCACATTCTAAGGCATTTTCCCTAGTTTAGAAATGAAATTTGTTGTTGTTTTAATTCATACTTTCAGAATTCTGGCAATCTGTAAAAAAAGAAAAAATAATTCGCCTTTGACCTGCAAGAGTACCTGATAAACCTTCCATTCTCCCACTTAAATGGTTCATAAAACCCTGTTTCATAAACGCTATGTAAACAGATATTGTTTCCTCAGCTTGAAGGATCTCTTTTCTTCCCTCATCTATATCTTTTAGACTCTGCTATGGAATTGCCTGTTAAACTTTTATTAGAACATTAATTTCAGTGAGCCTTTTATTCAGTTGCGTAGATGCTGACTCAGTGCTAAAGAATCTAACAATGCAGGAGCTGCAGAAGATGGCGGGTTTGATCCCTGTGTTTGGAAGATCCCCTGGAGGAGGAAATGGCAACCCACCCCAATGTTTTAACTGGTATAATCCCATGGACAGAGGAGCCTAGCGGCCTACAGTCCATGAAGTCCCAAAGAATTGGATGTAGCTGAGAACATACGCACACATAGCCATAACAGAGTGCTTGGCGTAGAGTAAAAACAGGTTGCAAACAAGCAGCATTTGCTTTAATAGACAGCAGTATTGACTACACGTACCTTGTCTATATAGACTGAAGTGAAAGAGGAGAGTGAAAACGTTGGCTTAAAGCTCAACATTCAGAAAACGAAGATCATGGCATCCGGTCCCATCACTTCATGGCAAATAGATGGGGAAACAGTGGAAACAGTGTCAGACTTTATTTTTTGGGGCTCCGAAATCACTGTAGATGGTGACTGCAGCCATGAAATTAAAAGACGCTTACTCCTTGGAAGAAAAGTTATGACCAACCTAGATAGCATATTCAAAAGCGGAGACATTGCCAACAGAGGTCCATCTAGTCAAGGCTATGGTTTTTCCTGTGGTCATGTATGGATGTGAGAGTTGGACTGTGAAGAAGGCTGAGTGCCGAAGAATTGATGCTTTTGAACTGTGGTGTTGGAGAAGACTCCTGAGAGTCCCATGGACTGCAGGGAGATCCAACCAGTCCATTCTGATGGAGATCAACCCTGGGATTTCTTTGGAAGGAATGATGCTAAAGCTGAAGCTCCGGTACTTTGGCCACCTCATACGAAGAGTTGACTCATTGGAAAAGACTCTGATGCTGGGAGGGATTGGGGGCAGGAGAAGAAGGGGACGACAGAGGATGAGATGGCTGGATGGCATCACTGACTTGATGGATGTGAATCTGAGTGAATTCTGGGAGTTGGTGATGGACAGGGAGGCCTGGCGTGCTGCGATTCATGGGGTCTCAAAGAATCGGACACAATTGAACTGAACTGAACTGAAGGCTTTTTGGGGTAAACACACAATTTGCAAGTTTTAAATATTGGCATTTAACCCTGACTGCATTGGAATAAGTTGTAGAGGGTTTTATCTGGTTCATAGGGTATTGTCCTCAACCCACTGATTCAGAACATCTGAGATTGAATCTGGAATCCACACGTTGCTCCAAGTTAATAATTTATACACACAACCATAACTTGTCTATAATGAAAAGTTTTCTCACTGCTTATCTTCAGGTTTGGGAACATAGTTGAAGGGTTCTACAACTGAAAAGATGGTAAGATAATCACAGATTATACAACTAGAAGTAAAACATTTTAAAAGGGAAATAAAGTCTTGAAATTGGTGTTTTATGTGTTACTTACATCAACTTTCATTTCTATCTAGAGAGGAAAATCTAGTTCCTTAGTCTATAGAAAGCAAAGTACTGAAAAGTTACTTTGAAATTTTGAACAAGTTAAAACCTTTTAAAGGAAAAGTTACTTTGGTGATACCGATGTCAACAGAAATTGTAATGAATTGAACCTTGTATTAAGTTGGACCAGAAAGGGTCCATTAAAAGGAAATCACTGTAACATTAGGAAAAAATCTTCTTGCTTTGAAATTAGTTTTCTATAGAATGCTTTCTGCCTTGAGGTTTGCAATAGTCTTTGAACTGCAGAAGCCTTTATTGGGTGGTAACTATTTCACACAGCAGCAGTCAGTTTCAGTACTGCAATATTTCAGTATGAGGTATATTTCCTAGCTCTTTCTGTTGGTTGCAAGGATGGGTGCTAGGTATTTACCATGGTATCTTCAGGTTGGGGGTTGATTATCATAGTTGATAGTTATTTGCTGACTTATGTGTTAAAAATACATCTATTTTGCATCCAGTTTAGACACTAGAAATGAAACCATGAAGTCATACCATCCCCACCCTAGTCTCTTATCTCCCTTTAGTTTACTCAGAGGTGTATCAGTGATTTTTGTTATGTGGGTTTGTGGTTTGGACATGTTTGACATTTCATGATGTTTTGGATTTGAAATGGTGCATCAGTGACTTCATTGCTGATTTTAAGATCAATGAATAATTATGTAGTCCAGAACTACTACTGCCAGATTTCATTACAGGACCTTCAGTATTGATAGATGAAATGTAGATTGGGCGATTTGAATTACGCATCTCTCTGCTCTTTGTGAGATTTCAGTGGAGTAGTGAAAGTAAAATATTGCCATCTTAAATGGGGTTTTCTTGGTCAGTTTGCAACCTTTGACTCAGGGAAGTTCTGTCTTTTGTTGTTGTTTTGTTGCTGGCTGACTTCTTTTGTGACCCCATGGGCTGTAGCCCCCCCAGGCTCCTCTGTCTATGGGATTTTCCAGGCAAGAATATTGGAGTGGGTCGCCATTTCCTTTTTTGCCAATCCAGGGATCGAACCTGCATCTCCTGCATTGGCAGGCGGATTGTCTACCACTGAGCCACCAGAGAAGCCCCTGTCTTATCTAAGTATTAATGTTGGCAGGATAGATTAGACTTTGAAATGTAGTACAATCTGAATGTGTGGCTGCTGTGCCTCTTTTTATCTAGAGGAAAACAACTGGTTATAAAATATGCTTTGCTTTCATAGTACTCACTTTTTAAAATAGTCTGTTTTCTATTGCTATGGTAGCACACTAAAAGGATGTTTGAGGACATGCAATCTGCTTTGTAGGCCAGGGGAGAATAAAAGCAGTTCTCAAAGTGTTCAGATGTTGGATTTTTTTTTCTCATTCTGTAAAAGATGGCAAATATTTTTTCACTTTCGATTGTCATTGTGTCCCTAGTATCTTCATTGTCCTAAGGACATTATAGGTTCTTGAAGAAGTCATTGAATGGATTAAATATTTAATATTTAAGGGTCATAGTCATTTCGTTAGTAGCTTGCTTATTCAGAATATTACAACCTCTAAATACTGAGTACTGCAAATGTAGGCTACAGTAATTATGCATGCATATAACAGACATTTGTGAATAACTACTAGTTCATATGAAATTATGCCTTCTAATCTTTGTTTCATTGTAGTACTTTGTAACTGACATTTGTTTATTTTTGTTAACTGAGGGTTGACCAAGTGCAGTTTTGTTGATTCTGTGTTGAAATACAGTACTAAAAGCTTGCTGATGACTGTCTCCCTTGATATAGAAAGTTTTAAGTTTCTTTCAGGCTTACATCTAGAAGTTGTCATTATATGTATCAGTTTTCAGTTTTTCCAGCAGTTGAAAAAAGACAACTCTTGAGGCATTTGGCTTGTGGATAGAAATGGTGATTTTTAGAAAATTGTTTTGTACTTTTGGCTTTTGATTACTTTTAATGGTAAAAATTTGTGGAGGTTTGGAAATTTTGAATATGTATTTCTAGAAATATCTTTTAGAAGAATTCAGAGACTTAACCTTTTTTATTTGTTATTGTTTATTTGTTTCTGAGTGTACTGGGTCTTCACTGTTGCACGGGCTTTTCTCTAGCTGTGGTGAGCTGGGGCTACCCTCTCAGTTGCAGTGTGAGGGCTTCTCTTGTTGCAGAGCACAGGCTGTGGGGCTCACAGGTTTCAGCAGTTGCTGCACATGGACCCTCAGTAGTTCTCTAGGGGATCTTCCTAACTCAGGGATCAAACCTGTGTTTCCTGCATTGCAGGTGGATTCTTTACCTGCTGAGCAATCAAGGAAGCCCCGCCTTAAATTTTTTTTTTTAATTTCAAATATTCCATACTAACTATAGTACTGGTTTGCCTTTTCCTAATTAAATTTATATAGCCAGTTCAGTGTTGATAAACTTGATGCCTGTTGGTTTTTTTGACTATATTGCACAGCATGTGGGATCTGAGTTCTCAGACTACAGATCAGACCTGAGCCTCCTACGTTGGAAGCATAGTCTTAACCACTGGAGCACCAGAGAAGTCCCTGGCACCCAATGTTCTTGATGATGATTTGTATCTTAAAGATTAGCGTTATGCCTTGAGTTTGACGTGTATTTTGTTTTTGTTTCTGTTTTTTTTTTTTTTTTTTTTTTTGGTCGGGGGGACAGGCTTAAGCAATATTATTACAAGTGGATGCTGTAAATTATTAGTGGTTTAATATTGCCTGCACATATAATAGGGTATATATCCTAAAAGGATAATTGCACTTCTTTTCTAACGGTTGCAAGAATGTGTGCTAGATATTTTCTAATGTGGCTTCAGGTTTAGGGGTTGGTGATCATTATGATAGTTGATATCTTAATATCTTAGTAGGTACATCTGTTTTGCATCTGGTTTAGATAACTAGAAATGAAACTATGAGGTCATGCCATCCCCACCCTAGTCCCTCATCTCCCTTTAGGTTTAGAAAACCAATGGTTTTATGTTGGATGGTTTTGTATGGCTATTTGGTACATTCTTTGTGATACTTCAAATACTTTTAACAGTCTCTAAATACAATACTTACTGAAAAATCAGTAAGGGCAAATAGTTTTACCCTTTATGATAATTTTCTCATAGTCATTTTAAAAAATGTATATATCATTTTGAGATAAGCAGTGGTATTTAATCCATTAACACCACTGAACTTTTACTTTCAGTTTTTAAAATAATTATGTGTTCTATTTGAAGTGTTCAGTAACTAACAGTTCCTATTTACTAGAAGACTTAAAAACCTGATTCTTTTTTCCATATAAACAGATTTATATAGGATAACTTGATATCAAGTTAATTCTCACGCCAAATCTCTATTCTCAACTGTTCAAAGAAAATAATGCAGCAGTCTGTTTGTTCTCAGCAATAAATGTTCAAAGTAATGCTAGTTGGTTGTATAATATGTTATATTTGCATAGCATAGTTTCATAATTATATTAAATCTTATATACCTGAAAATTATCTTATATGACTGATTTTTACTGCATTAATTTTCTCTCTTGCAGCATTTTCAGTTAGCTTTGGTTGACTGTAATCCCTGCACTTTGTCCAATGCTGAAAGTAAGTATTATTAAGTACCATAGTTTTCTGCACATATTCAGATCATTTCATGGCAGATATAATAATAGTCATGAATCCTGTGTAATTTTTCCCCTGGAATTGCTGAATCTAACTATATTTGTTGCCATAACTATTTGTACAAATGGAACATGTGAGACCAGTTATTTATTGTGAACATTGTGTGTCTAAAATAGATATGCTAGTGAACTGGGTTTGTTGAATTAAAATTATCTGTACTAGTGAACAGGGTTGATTATCTGTATATTAATTACATTGTAGATGACTTGGGGAGGTTAAAAACAGGATTGTCGGTCTTTTCAGAAATCTGAGTGTACAAAGATTCATGTGTTAATTCACTGATTGATACTTTGTGAATTAAAAATATTGGTAATGATGAGGATATATTTTGACTTTCTATTATAAACATCATACATAAAGATTGTGGTGAGATTTTTCAATTAATTAGAGTATAAAGAATCATTCTTCATGAAAATTTCAGATAAATCAAAAGATTCTAGATTTAACAAAGTCAGTAGTTTGCTATAATTACTTTATTTTTTTAAGCATATAGAAAGGAGTTCAGTGATGAGTTAGTAGTCACAGTGGTAAAAATGCCTGCAAATGATTGACTCTGAAAAAAAAACTAGAAATTTGCATATAAGATGGAATAAGATATAGTGTTTATTAAATCATTATCTAGACCAGACTAATTGCCTTATAATTCTACTAAATGCAGTTTTCTGAGAAAATTTAAAAGAATTCTGTTTTCTTTAAATGAAACTTAGGATTTAGTACTGATCAGTGTATTTCCAGAACAAATGGTGGAAGGGTAACAAATGCAGCACTATTTTCATTTCTAAGATGAGCTTAAATGAGAAAAAGGATTTAACTCACTGATATATTAATTTATGGAGTGTTCATTGTTTTTAAACTTATTTTTGTATCCTTAATTTTATATCCAGGTTATATAAACCATCTAAAATATAAACCCCTAAAATCCTTTTAAAATTATGGGAATAAGAAAAAAAGTTGATTTTCATTTGATTGATTGTATTTAGTGCCTAGAAGCTAACTTTCATTTGTACTTGTCAATTTGAATGATAACTTTTGAGGGACGTTTCATAACTTTCAAACTAAATCCTTATTTTATTCTACTTGAGCTGAAATCTTACTTGTAGATCATTGCGCCTGAGAGGGAAACACCTATGTAAAATGAGTACCAGAGGGCATATACTTTCTTGTGGAATTTGAAAAGGACAGTTCTAACAATCATGAATACATTTTTGAGCTTACCACAGCTCTCTTTCTCTTGATTGCTGAGAAAGGAAATAACAAGGAGAGTGACCAGTGTCCTGCTTTGCACAGGACTGAGGAATTTCCCCAGACTCAGAACTATGAGTGCTAAAAGGTTTGTCACTCTAATGGAAGGCATGTGCTTTATTTAGAGACATTACACCATTATAGTTGAGTTGATGTGGGTAGTTTATTTTTAACTATATAACTTCATAGTTACTTGATAACCATAATAATAAAGGCTGGTGTCTCACAGAGCACTCTCAAATATAGAGTACTCACTTTGGGTACACATTATTACTATATAAACACCAGACTCTTTATCATCTTTGTAAAACTTACTTCTCTGGATTTTTTAATATCATCACCTATTTAGGTAAGCCACAGACTTGACTATTTTTTGAAATCTTCCATGTTACTTTGTCATACTACAAAGGTCAGAAGATTTTATAAAGTGAAATGAGCTTTTAAAGTCTGTAAGAGATTTCTCTTTTATTGTACAGTTCATTTATGCATTAGAAAAACACATATACTTGCCGCTTCTAGAGCCTTTAAGAGGGGTTAATTGCACTTTGTGTTTTGAAAAGTAGAATCATGGTGATGAGAAACTTATACGATTGCCCTTTGGGATAAAATTGTTTCTTCTAGATTTAATTAATTCTAAAAATAATGTCTTAATTTCTGAATAAAGTTTAATTTCAGAACCTTTTATGGCAATATTTGTTAAATTTCTACCTCTAATTGAGACTTGCCAAATGGAGCTTTTTCTTATCTGTATGGTTATCTTCCACTTTGAAGGGGACTTTTAAGAATTTGAATATAAATTGGTTTTCACACCACAAAAGATGATACTGGATTTAGTAACTTCTGGGATAGGAAAGCCCTTATTGAGCCTGGAGGAACTTTGGGCTGGAAATAGAATGCTACCTTACTGCTACTAATCTTTTTTTCCATGTCACCTTTCTTAGAGGAGTAAGAAGACGGGGGCGGGGAGGGGGGGAGATGAAAATATATTTTCCATCTCTGCCTCATTCTCTAATGATGTAGTCAGATGAGATTTGGACTAGAACTCTCAAAGAGAGCTGTGTTGAAAAGGGGGACTAGGAAATAAGAAAACCATTCAACAGATACAGGTAAAGGAAGAGGATATTTATATCTGTAGAACTTTTATTATTATTATTTTTATTATGTACTTTTCATAAAAGGTTGATCTTCATCTTTTCAAAATGATATTTTTATTTTGTCTCATCTCTGCTTATGATATTTAATGATGATGTATGAAGAGGGTAGTACTTTTGATCCAAAAATGTATGATTTTAAAATTCATTATATATTTTGTTTGGGGCTTTATGCATATTTACTCCAGCTATTTTCAGGTGCTGCTCTAGGGAACAGGTGTCAAAATCCTTTGTTAATCCCAGAACTAAATAAAAAGGTTCCTTTCTGGGCCTTGCCCCAGGCTCACTGAATACAATTTCAGGGATCTCTATTTTTAACCAGCATCTCAGGTGAATCTTAGAGTTATGGGAGTCAGTGTGAGAGTTAAGTTTATGATACCAGTGAGAGCTTGATGATAGCTATAGATCTTATTTTTAAAGATCCAGATACATATTATACATATAATTTTGAAAGGCTCCCAGACTCCTTGAAATCCAACTATGAAATTTAGGTAGATGGAACATTTAAAAAAAAACGATTTGTCATTGGAAGATGAAAATCATTAAGTAAGCCAGAATCCAGTTTTGATTCCTGATTCATTGTTGCTTTCATTGCATCATTCATATTCTGGTGGTGCAGTATCAGGAAGAGCTGAAAATAAAAGCTGAAATAGGTATATTTTTAATTTTCAAGAGGTACTTGTTAATATTGATGATCTTTATTTATTATTCTTGCTTTCCAAGTGGTTTGACCTTTAAAAACTTTTTTTTGAAGAACTGACAGAGAAATGCATCTTATTATCTATGACATCTTTGTAAACATTAGTATGAAATATGTAATAAAATATATAACTAAAAAGAGTATTTTTCATGGTTGTTTTAATCAAATACTGACTTTCTTTTTTGAGTTTTAACTCAGGTTTTAAATACCATGTTGTGATCTGTTTAATGTTGCCATTTGAACTTATACTTACTTGCTACAGATTTTAATGTTAATAATTACATTGACAAAATTTAGTAATGACTAATAATGAATACATGTAGTTTCTTATCATGTTCTTATATGCTTGTATATTTTATTAAGAATAAGTTATGTTCTGAAATTACTTAAATGTATACAGCAGAGATAGTGTTTATATTTTACATTTTATATTCTTACTTATATTTATCCAAATACTACTGTACAGCTGTTGACTTATTTTCTCATCTTTGCAGTTCAATTTCACATTGCCCACTTATATGAAACCCAGGTAAGTGTTTTAACTTAGTTTACATTAAAACACTCATACCATTTTAAGTGGAATCAGATACACAGTTAATTTAATGGAGTTCTGGGTGCTATTTCTTACATAATGCTCATCAAATTTGGTCAAGATTTTGCATTCATGTTGCAGTTATTACACAGAGTTCTTGTTGTATACAAAGAACCCATTAAACTCAAACTATCTGCAGCCTTAAATGGCTGTATTTGAGAAGCTTTCTCATATTCTTGATGTGAAATGCCTAGGTTTCTTTTCAGAATGTTATAGATGGTTGTTATAATGCATTGTTCTTAGTTTCGCTTTTTATTAAGATTGAAATATCCCTTCCATATATCACCATTTGAAAAGCCTGTTAGTAACCTCTTGATGTCATTACCACTACTTTATGGCTGCTATATTTAATTTGTTTTTTTTTTGGCTGTGCTGCAAGGCATGTCGGATCTTAGTTCCCTGACCAGGGATGGAACCTGTGCCCTCTGCAGTGGAAGTGCAGAGTCTTAATCACTGGACCACCAGGGAAAGCCCTGGCTGCTGTATTTAAAAAGCTATTTTAGAACATATTTTTTTATATGGCAGAATTTGCTTAGTTAATAACACATAAACATTTAGTCTAGGTAAGCAGTTTTGGTATGGGCTTCCCTAGTAGCTCAGCTAGTAAAGAACCCACGTGCAATGCAGGAGAGCCCGGTTCAATTCCTGGGTGGAAAGATCCCCCGGAGAAGGAATAGGCTACCCACTCCAGTATTCTTGGGCTTCCCTGGTGGCTCAGTCAGTAAAGAATACGCCTGCGATGTAGGAGACCTGGGTTCGATTCCTGAGTTGGGAAGATCCCCTGAAGAAGGGATAGGCTACCCATTCCAGTATTTTTGCCTGGAGAATTCTGTGGACAGAGGAGCCTGATAGGCTACAGTCCATGGGGCTGCAAAGGGACACGACTGAACAACTAAGCACAGCACAGGCAGTGGTATGGAAAATCAAGCGTAAGTTGGTATGAGGCTAAATATTAGGTAATCATAGTTTGCTACTGTTGTAACCCCATGGACTGTAGCCTACCAGGCTCCTCTGTCCATGGGATTTTCCAGACAAAAATACTGGAGTGGGTTGCCATTTCCTGCTATAATCAGTTTACCCAGAATATAATTTTTATAACAGCTTTTTAGGAAAATAAAGTACTGTTATATTTCTAGATAATTTTTAAGGTCTGTTTTGTTTCAGAGCCACCATGAGGTGGTCTAAAAAAAAATTAACATCTGATTGCTGGACACCTCCTTCTGCTGTGGTTTCTCCCCCCACCCTCCTTGCACGCATGCACACAGGTGTGTGTATGTCTACTGAGTCAGATTGATGCACACTCAGGTTTGGATACTTTACTAATCTAGGGATTTTATCCGGCTTGACAGGGTACATTTGAGAATCATGTGCATGTTGTGGAGCAGAGTCTTTACCTGCTAATCCCTGTCTCCTTGTCAACTGCTGAATCAGTTAAGGCCCCAGGGTGAAAGCAGCTATAGAAATAAACTGTTTCTCCAGAGTTCTTTCTCTGGAGTCTTAGCTCCTGCTTTCATTGCCTCAGGAGATATCTGCTGCCTTCTAAAGGATGAGCTCTGAATATTTTTCCCCAGCTTTCATAGCTCTTAGTGAGATTTCCCTCATCGGTCATTAGGTAAAACAGATGTTATCTAACCATTCTTTTTAATGATTGTTTTTTGCCTGGAGATGGAATTCTATTTTATTATTTTATATGACCACTTTAAAATTTACATTCCATTGTCCTCTGGTTTTCATTGTTTCTGGTAAGTTGTCTGTTGGTATTAATTGTTTTGAATCTTATAAAGGTAATGTGGGGACAGGGCCCTTCCCCCACTGATTCTTTCATTTGATAAATTTTAGTGCCCATTAAGATTAAACAAAACAAAACCAAAAAAATTCGTGCTAGGCAGAGTATGTAATTATTAGATGATAAGAAGCTGACACTATAAGCATATGAAAGGATTGAAAAATCTTCTTCACTTCAGTGCTTATAACAAGGATTTTTATTTTCAGGTGAAAAATTAAGGAAAACAAAAAGACTTACCTACCTATCTGAAGTATACAATGTGATGATTTGATATATGTATGATTTCCCCCCACTGAATTATTAACACACCCGTCACCTCACATCTTCAAAATGGTGCATTGAGAACATTTTAGTTCTATTCACAAACTTCACTTGTACAATACATTGTTATCAGCAGTAGTCATCATATTATATGTTTGATCCTCAGACCTTATTTATCTTATAAATAAAAGTTTGTACCCTTTTACCAACCTCTCCCTTTTTCTTCCATCTCACCTCCTGGTGGCCCTTGCAAATCCCCTCTTCTAGAAGAACAAGCCCCCACCTCACCACTTTTTAAAAAGAATCCACACAGAAGTGATACTGTATAGCATTTATCTTTCATTGTCTGGTTTTTTTCACCTACCATAATTCCTTCCAGGTTTATCCATGCTGTCACAAATGACAAGATTTCCTTCTATTTTTAAGGGTGAAATACCATTCCATTGTATTTATATACCACATTTTTTCGATCCCATCTGTAGAGAGACACTTGAGTTGTTTCCATCCTTGTCGTCGTTTAGTCACTAAGTTGTATCAGACTTTTTGTGACACCAAGGACTACAGCACACCAGGCTTCCCTGTCCTTCACCATCTCTTGGAGTTTGTGCAAACTCCTGTCCATTGAGTTGGTGATGCTATCCAACTGTCTCATCCTCAGGTTGCCCCCTTCTCCTCTTTCCTTCAATCTTTCCCAGCATTAGGGTCTTTTCCAGTGAGTCAGCTCTTCGCATCAGGTGGTCCAAGTATTGGGTCTTCTGCTTCAGCATCAGTCCTTCCAATAAATATTCAGGGTTGATTTCCTTTAGGATGGACTGATTTGGTCTCCTTGCAGTCCAAGGGACTCTCAAGCACCACAATTTGAAAGCATCAATTTTTCAGTGCCAGACTTCATTATGGTCCAACTCTCACACATCTGTACATGACTACTGGAAAAACCAAAATTTTGACTGTACGGACCTTTGTTGGCAAAGTGAGGTCTCTGCTTTTAATTATACTATCTACATTTGTCATAGCTTTCCAAGGAACAAACATCTTTTAATTATTACGATTCACTCTCAGATATTTTATCATTTATTTAATCTTTCTCATTTTATTTCCTGAGACCCCCCCCCCATACACAGTACCATTTTTTCCTAATAGTATTAATGGCTTTCATTTCTTTTTCTTGATTATTTATGAAATGACTTGAATAGGTCACCATCTAAATTCTAAATAAACGTAAAGATTAAAGGTAAAGGATTTCTCCCTTTTAATTTTGTTATTAGTGTTACTTAGTTTTGAATAGATAATCCAAAATGAAAGTGCCTAAAAGAATACACAGTGAAGTATCCTTCTCACTGTTTTTCCCTGGCCATCTAGTCTCCTGCCAGAAGCTACCAACTACCATTATCAGTGTTTTTATATTCTTCCAGAGAAACTTGTATATATAAGCAAATCTATATGTATGTTTGCACATATTTTATTGAGATAATAGCCCATTATGTATGTTCTCTCTTGATCTTGTTTAGTTTATTTTTTAAACTTAGTATTATATTTTGGAAATCACTCCTTATTAATACATGTTGATTTATATTACATCCCTTTGCAGAGATGTAGTGTAACTAATTTAACTATTCTCCTGTGAGATAGTTATAAATAATGTTATTATGAATAACACTGTTGGTAAGAATTACTAGTTTCATTGTTAACCTTGCCTTCTAACTATCCAGCCATAGTTATTACTGACACACTGTAGACTGGTTTCATTTATGCATATTATAGAAGTCCAAAAATTCTAAAGAAAGAAAAATTTAAGCTCACGTTTAAAGATGCAGTAAGTATGTCCTGATTACCTAGGGTTTATTCCATATATTCAAGGTTAGTTCAGTGTAAGGAAATGTGTTAACAAAACAAAAATCTATGTAAGGAAAACAATATTGTGAGGAAGAAAGATTTTTTTTAAAGGAATTAATGATATTAAAAGAGAAAAATGGTAGATCTAATTAAATGTAGTCAAAATCTTTTTATTCTAGAAAAAATTAACAATAGATAAATCACAGACTAACTTGATTAAGTGGATAAATGAGATAAACTACAGATACACAAAATAAGATGACCATAGGTACAGAAGAAATGAGAATAATCACATGAGACTACTTAGCAGACCTCTGTGTGGATGGACTCAAAACTTAAATGAAGTAGACTGTTTCCCAGGGAAGTACAGACTGGCAAAATTGACCTCATTGGAGTTAGAAAAGTTATAAACAGCCATTTTTCATAAAAAGAGAAAACTAATACCGTGCAGAAAGTACCATGCCCAGTTGGTTTTACAGGGGAATTCTACCAAACCTTCAAAGACCAGATAATTCCAGTACTTTGTAGATCGTTCCAGAGCATTAGAAAAGGAGAAAAACTTATTTCTTTCTCCTTTTTTTGAACAGGATAGTCGGGGGCTTATAAGTAGCTTTCTGTCTGACGTTGAGAGACATGTATTTGATCATAAAGTCCTTTATGCACTTACTGATTCTATTGCGTATTTTTGAGATATAATAGAAACAAAAGTCTGATCCTAAAAATCACTTATGGACCATAGTTCTTTGATGTCTTTTTTATTTTATTGTGAAATATACATGACATAAATTTTCCCATTTTAACCATTTGTTCAATGGCATTACATACATTCACTTTATTGTGCAACTATCACCATTGTCCATCTCTAAAACTTCATCATCCCAAGCTGAACCTCTGAACCCAATAAAGAATAATTCCTCATTCCTCCCTCCCTACAGCCCCTAGCAACCACTATTCCATTTTTTGTCTCTATGAGTTTGACTATTCTAGGTACCTCATGTAAGTGGAATGGTACAGTATTTGTCTTTTTGTGTCTGGCTTATTTCGCTTAGCATAATGTCTTTAAGGTTTGTGTATACTATAGCATGTGCCAGAATTCCATTCCTTTTTAAGGCTGAGTAATACTTCATTGTATGTGTACACTACATTTGGTTTATCCATTCATCTGTCAGTTGATTTCCAGCTTTTGGCTGTTATGAATATTGTTGCTATCAACATGAGTGCAAATATCTGTTTTTGTTCCGGCTTTTCTTTCTTTCTTTTTTTTTCTTGATATATACTCAGAATTACTGAGTCATATGGCAATTCTGTTAAAATTTTTGAAGAACTTTCACACTGTTTGCCCTCCTTCCTTTTTGATGAAAGTATATATTAACATTGATACTTAAACCTGGTACAGTACAAAAATGAATGCACACACTGTTATCACTGATGAATGTTGGTATAAAAATACTAAATAAAATATTAGCAAACAATCTATTACCTCATGAAACAAATACACTATGAGCAAGTGGTATTCATTCAGAGAATACAGAGTTGATTGAATATTTGGAAATATGTTAATACCATGCCTTGTAATAATAGAGCTAAAGGTAAAAGCAAATCATCATCATAGATGCTAGAGACAAAAGAACTGTAAACAAATCTTCCACTACAGTTACTTTCTCACAGGGATATGGATAGAAATTCTATCCATATAAATACTCAGATCAGTTCAGTTGCTCAGTCATGTCTGACTCTTTGTGACCCCATGGACTGCATCACCCCAGGCTTCCCTATCCATCACCAACTCCTGGAATTTAATCAGACTCACGTCCATCAAGTCCGTGATGCCATCCAACCATCTCATCCTCTGTCGTCCCCTTCTCCTCCTGCCTTCAGTCTTGCCCAACATCAGGGTCTTTTCGAATGAGTCAGTTCTTCACATCAGGTGGCTAAAGTATTAGAGTTTCAGCTTCAGCATCAGGACTGATTTCCCTTAGGATTGACTGTTTGGGTCTCCTTTCTGTCCAAGGGAATCTCAAGAGTCCTCTCCAACACCACAGTTCAAAAGCATTAATTCTTTGGCTCTCAGCTTTCTTTATAGTCCAACTCTCACATCCACACATGACTACTGGAAAAACCATAGCTTTGACTAGACAGACCTTTGTTGGCAAAGTAATGTCTCTGCTTTTTAATATGCTGTCTAGATTGGCCATAGCTTTTCTTCTAAGGAGCAAGCGTCTTTTAATTTCATGGCTACAGTCACCATCTTTAGGGATTTTGGAGCCCCCCCAAAATAAAATCTCTCACTGTTTCCATTGTTTCCCCATCTATTTGCCATGTAGTAATGGGACCATATGCCATGATCTTAGTATTCTGAATGTTGATCTTTAAGCCAACTTTTTCAGTCTCCTCTTTTACTTCATCAAAAGACTCTTTAGTTGTTCGTTGCTTTCTGCCGTAAGGGTAGTGTCATCTGCATATCTAAGGTTATTGATATTTCTCCCAGCAGTCTTGATTCCAGCTTGTGCTTCCTCCAGCCCAGCATTTCACATGCTGTACTCTGCATATAAGTTAAATTAAGCATGGTGACAATATACAGCCTTGATGTACTTCTTTCCTGATTTGGAACCAGTCTGTTGTTCCATATCCAGTTCTAACTGTTGCTTCTTGACCTGCATACAGATTTTTAGGAGGCGAGTCAGGTGGTCTGGTATTCCCATCTCTTGAAGAATTTTCCAGAGTTTGTTGTGATACACACAGTCAAAGACTTTGGCATAGTCAATAAAGTAGAAATAGATGTTTTTCTGGAACTCTCTTGCTTTTTCGGTGATCCAGCGGATGCTGGCAATTTGATCTCTGGTTCCTCTGCCTTTTCTAAATCCAGCTTGAACATCTGTATGTTGACGGTTCACATACTGTTGAAGCCTGGCTTGGAGAGTTTTGAGCATCATTTTGCTAGCATGTGATGTGAGTACAATTGTGCGGTAGTTTGAGCATTCTTTGGCATTGCCTTTCTTTGGGATTGGAATGAAAACTGCCCTTTTCCAGTCCTGTGGCCACTGCTGAGTTTTCCAAATTTGCTGGCATATTGAGTGCAGCACATTCATGGCGTCATCTTTCAGGATTTGAAAGAGCTCAACTGGAATTCCATCACCTCCACTAGCTTTGTTCATATTGTTGCTTCCTAAGGCCCACTTGACTTCGCATTCCAGGGTGTCTGGCTCTAGGTGAGTAATCACACCACTGTCGTTATCTGGGTCATGTGGGTCATGAAGATCTTTTTGTACAGTTCTTCTGTATATTCTTGCCACCTCTTCTTAATGTCTTCTGCTTCTGTTAGGTTCATACCATTTCTGCCCTGTATTGTGCCCATCTTTGCATGAAATGTTCCCTTAGTATCTAATTTTCTTGAAGAGATTTCTAGTCTTTCCCATCCTATTATTTTCCTCTGTTTCTTTGCATTGATTACTGAGGAAGGCTTTCTTATCTTTCCTTGCTATTCTTTGGAACTCTGCATTCAAATGGGTGTATCTTTCCTTTTCCCCTTTGCTTTCCACTTCTTTTCTCAGCTATTTGTAAGGCCTCCTCAGACAACTATTTGGCCTTTTTGCATTTCTTTTTTCTTGGGAGTGGTCTTGATCACTGCCTCTTGTACAGTGTCTTGAACCTCAGTCCATAGTTCTTCAGGCACTCTGTCTACCAGATATAATCCCTTGAATATATATACTTGTCACTTGACTTCGGGAGCTGGTGATTGTCAGGGAGGCCTGGGATGCTGCGGTTCATGGGGTAAAAAAGAGTTGGACACGGCTGAGCGACTGAATTGAACTGAATGGCCTAGTGGTTTTACCTACTTTCTTCGATTTAAGTCTGAATTTGACAATAAGGATATTGCTTATCCCTAAGTAAATGTATTGTGAATAATGAGGGCTAGATTTTCACTGTCAGAGAACTTACAGGTAAGAAAAGAAGAAAGGCTAGATTGAACTCTGTGTTATTGGATTGGAATTGGAGTAAAAACTAAATATACGGTTATTTACGGAAATTGAGAGTTGAGTAGAGATAGATATAGATGGAAGAGTATGTATGTATGTGTATGCGTTGTGTATACATTAATATATTTCCCAGCCCTGTTTGCTGTGAGTGCCTGGAAGCAAGGCCCCCCACCACAGCAGTGAATTTTCTAGCATCCAGATCTTTGTTTCTAAATTTGATTCTTCAATAAAAGAAAGCAAGAATTCTTGGGGATACGTGTGTGATTCCAGAGCTTAGGGAGGGAACCTACAAGATGATCCCTGGAATATTTCCCTGTAAAAAGTAAGGGATTTCTCAAAAAATGATGAGGCCTGTGAAAAGTTTTAGGAGCCAACTTGAGTGGAATAGGGTTTCTAATCACCAAATTGGACACAGGTTTAGGAACAAATAATTATAATGCATACAGTACAGAATAAAATATATTAGCTCATATTGCTGTAAATGAATAATTGAATAAATAAATGGAAAGGGGACACCTCTTTCTTCCTGTGGAATTTTAATTAATGTATGAGAAATGATGAATATCATTCCACAAGGTACTTCCTAGTTTGAAAGGTACATTCTTCGAAATAATAAGCTAGTACTTTAAATATCAAGGTAATGAAAAGTCAGAGACTGAGTAGCTGTCTCAGGTTAGCGGATGGTAAAGACACACGCTAACTGAACACAGTGTGGGATCTTGAATTAGATCCTGGACCAGAAGAGTGGGACAGTTGGTGAAATTGGAATAAATTTTATAGACAAATAATATTTTATCAGCATTAAATCTGTCAGTCTTCTCATTTTTTTAAAAAGCTTTGGTATTGTTATGTCATCCTGATAGGTCCTTCATCGTTATGAGATATTCCGCTTTATCTCTGGCAGTGCTCTCTCTTGAAGCCGCCTTAATGTGATCTGAATCTAATCACTTCAGCTTTCTAATATTTAGAGTTTACATTGTATGTTTTCCATCCTTTTATTTCAGTCTGTTTGAGTCCTTATAGGAAAAAGTGCAAATCTTACAATTCTTAGGTTTATGGCTTTCTTTCACTTGTGTAGTCTGTTCTGTCAGTCTCTATTGTTCTTTGTTTATCTAGTCCATTTATATTTAATTTGATTACTGATATGATAACAGAAAGTTGGCTGTCATTCTTGTTGTATCCTTTGTATTTTGTGGTTTTTTTCTGGCTGTTTTCAGGTTCTTTATACATTTGGTTCTTAAGTATCTGACTATGATGTACTTAGGTATTGGTTTTTCCTTTCTGTTTTTACCAGTGTTTTTCCTGGTCTTTTGGATATGGGATTTAATGTCATCCATTCTGAAAAGTTCTCAGCCATTATATTGTCCATATTTTCTCTCCCCCATTCTTTCTGTTCTTGGACTCCTGTTATGGGTATGGTAGATACTTTGTTATTGTCTTATACATCTTGGATGGCTTTTTTTTTTTCCTTCTCTTTTGTCTGTTTTGCTTCAGTCTGCATACTTTCTGCCAATCTCTTCAAATTTGTTGATTTTTCTAAAGTCTTCACTCTGCTAGTCAGTCCTTCAGTGACTTTTTTCTTTTTTTACAATTTGAAATTTGTATTTTTCAGTTTGAGAATTTCCTTTTGTTTCTCTTTTATTTTTTTGTGCTTTGGCTTTTTTTGTCCATTCCTTAATGATTGTTTTCTTTTCATTTGTGAACTTCATTAAAATAGCTGCTTTTAAATTATTTGCAAATTGCAACATCTGAGTCATTTCATGGCTGATTCTCATTGATTTCTTTTTGTTTTGAACATGAGTAAAAATTTCCTGATTCTTACAAGCCTGGTAATTTTATCCTGGGTATCATGAATAATGTGTTGTGAAGAGTGACTTTGTTATATTTTTCTGAAATTGATTTTTTGTTTTATTAAACAGTTTTAACTTTGTTGCTCAAGTCACACAGTAACCTTTATCATCCCTGTGGTGGATGGCAGCTAATCTCTCTTTAGTTCTTTTAGGCTGCTGGACGTCTGTTGTGTTTCTGTGTAGTTCAGTGGTCAACTAGGAATTTGAGTGGTTTAATTGCAGAAGTTGATATTCTTTCTCTCTCTTTTCTGGGATTGTTTCTTCTTCACTCACTTTTAGCTCTTGCGATAGTTTCAAAATCTTTTCTCTTATTTTTCAAGCTAGTAAGATTGCTTATTTCTATATGAGGTCTAGCCAGCCAGATACCAGTTGGGGCCTGCCTTGGAGCCTGCCTTCAGGTCAACATCCTGGGAAAATGGGGTTACTGAACCAGTGCCATTCCATTCCTTTAAGTCTTAACTTCTCTGGTTTGGCCTAATTTTGTTTTCTTTTCAGTGCTTTCTGGTAGATAGTTGACCTTTGTATTTTATCCAGAATTTAATGCTATCTGTGAAATGTTACTGTAGCATTACCAGAGGCAAAACTTTACTAAATACCTTTACACATAAACTCGTGTTGCCTTTGTTTGCTACTTAATGTTCTGCTGTAAACATCCATCATGTTTTACATTTCCACTCACCTAGTAAGATAGACCTAGTTGTCCATCTCCTTGATACTACAAATAGTACCGTTTAGGGAAGGTTCCTTTGGTGTATAGATATATCCCAAGAATGAGATGTTTAGATTGTAGCATATTTACACACCTAGTTCCATGAGTAAATCCCCTTCAGCAAGCCATGAGTATTTGCCTTTATATCCCTACAGTGCTAAGAATTACCCAACTTTGTGTTTGCCAGTCTAATTGGTAGAAACTAGTATTTCATTTAAATTTGCATCTTCTGATTTCTTGAGGTTTATACATCACATGTTTTTCACCTTTTACATGTTAGTTTTTATGTCCATTGTCTATTTTTCTCCTCTCCTTAGGTGTTTTGAGTCAGATCCTTCCTCCTTCTGATTTATGTGGTTTTTGCCAAGTCTAATAAATTTTTTCCCATCTCAAGGAAATATTATCCTTTGTCTTCTTCTAGTTATATACTTATATTTCATATTTAGGTCTTTAATGTGGGTGCCAGTTTTGTATATAGTATGAGGTAGAAATAAAACTTGGTTTCTCAGTACGGTCCATCTAGTTTTTCAAGTAGGATGGTTTATTATTATTAATATTATCATTATTACTAGTGTTTGGAAGTATGTTTTAGCATTTGTTGAGGTAATTCCAGAAAGTGGTCTTCTAAAATATAAATTTAATTATATTGCTTGAACTCATTTCAGTGGTAGCCCATTGTCTTGGGATATAGTCTACAGTCTTTTAACATGGTTTAAGAAGGTCTTTGTGAAGTTGTCTGCTTGTCTCTGCATTTTCTGCCCAATCTGCTAGTACTCTAAGCTTATCTGCTTCTGGGAAATAACTGTGTACAATATTCTTACTGTACACAGTACAATAAGCTTTGTTTTCAAATCTGTATTCTTGCCTGTAGTCCCAGCAATTTCTGTTATGTGTTAGGTGTTCAACAAATACTGAGCAGTTGAGGGAACTGAGTTGAATAACTTGAATCTTATCCTTCACTAACTGTCTAATTTACTTTTTCAGGTCAGATTAATGTTTAAAGGGAAGTCATATACCTGATGAATAAAAGTTTGTAATAACTATTAATAACTAATAATTAATAGTAATAACTATTAATCTCAATGGACGTTCTTGCAATTTTTTCCCTTGTTGACATACTGTGTTCATAGAGCTCCTTATTTCCATAGCTCTTTATCTCATTTAATCCTGAGAAGAACTCTAGATAGAAAGATCAGGCATTACATCTGTTGTATGGATGTTGAGTCATAGTTCAAGTGATTTGCCTGAGGCTCACACAGCTAGTTTTATGTCTCTACTGTTCTGGGGAGAAAGGTTTGTTTGCTCAGCCAGCTATGTCCTATCAGTGATATGAGTGAAAGCCACTTTAATCCATTGTTCTGCCAAGTGTTTTCTAAAAATAATATTTATGAAGTTTTCTTTTGTTGACTTTCCCCCTTTTGGAGGGATGGGGTGGAGTTGTCTTCAGCTTTCAGACTGTAGCAATAATGGGTTTCAGTCATATTAGTACTTTTGGGGTGAGAACTGTGAGTAAATGGTTTCATTTAGAGTTTTGCCCATAGAATCTTAAATATTATAAACATCATTAGACAATAGTTATGAGGAGTTTATCTTTAAAATCATGTATGTATTATAATTTTTTCATAGGATATATACCAATGATTGTATCTTTTAAACTTAAATTTCATTGGCTTTTGTAACTATTAAGATTTGGCAAATTCTTAAAGGTCCTATTTTTTTGTTGTTGTTATCTCATGTAACTTATTAAATACTGAACTGAGGTGAAAAGTAAAATGGTTGTATGGGTACAGAATGGTTGGAAGGGTATCGATTGTTTACCCTCATGATCTTGTAACTGACTGGGAGCTGTGGCTCAATACTGCTGCCCAGCATTACAAGAGATTATCATGTCACATATCACTAGCCTAGGGAAAGATCAAAATTTGAAATAAGGTTTCTACTGAATACATATGATGCTGTTTCACATCCTTTGGTTTCAACTTGAAGTACTCAAAGGTCAGATTTTAATGATACTTGGTTGTATTGAATGTTTTACTGGTGTTAGATACTCTGAATACAGGCCTATTAACCATAACTGTCTAGAGTTAGAGGAACATTCAGTAATGTACTTTCATCTTTCAGTTGATTTTTTAAAAATATACTGAAATATTAATATTGTATAAGACTTAATATGAGCTAATTCTTTAAAGATGTTAATTTATTTTCTTTAAATCTTTTTTTCCTGCTTTTTAGAGGAAGTATCATTCTGCAAAGGAAGCTTATGAACAACTTTTGCAGACAGAAAACCTTTCTGCACAAGTAAAAGCAACTGTCTTACAACAGTTGGGTATGTAATAATATTCACTTAGTGTGTTATAAGTACGTTGCTTTGTGGTTTTTACATGTCACTGATGGTAAATACATGACTTATGTATCCTATTTCTTTTCCTTCCTTTTCCAAAGTTGATAGACATTATCTGAACTCGTCATATTTCCACCTTCTGCTGAGTATTGTCTATCTCACAGTCAATGTTGTTACAATTTTTTAGTGTAACTTTTCTTTTAAATGCTCAAAATTATACACTGGTACTTAACCATGAGTGAGGGGGATTGAATGCTTTCTTGGTGCCAGATACCATTAGTACTCAATGAAGTTAAGTGATTTACCTAAAGTCTCTTAGTGATTGGTGAGCTTGCTTTCATAGCTCTGTCAATAATACTAACTAAAACATCTTTATGTAAGAAATGTGGAATATCTAAAGTATAGATTCTCTACACAGTCAGTTCTTTTGTCATGTTGAAGATGAAGGAATATAGTCGTTAGCATGACTGTTTTTAATGTAATTTTTAAATTATTTAAGCTTAAGTTTTATCACTTCATGATACTAATGCATACTATGTGATCAGTTATACAAAATAAAAACATTGCTTTCATATAAAACTTTCATTTTTTAATTTTGTCTTTAATCTCTGGGTAGAATTTCCATGAGTTATCCATACTTTAAAAAATTATAGTTAAGTATTTGTTTTTAATGATTACATGCAGAGTTTAAATAATGTGAATTGGTATATTTAAGTTAAAATAAGTTTATTAGTACAGCAAAAAAAATTTTGTGTTCTTACGTAAAAAGAACAAAGTGATGCCTTGAGATAGCTTACTCATTCAGCTAATAATGTGAATATAAACTTTTATAAATTCACATTATTTATAAATAAGGTTTTATGCATTTTAGCTGCACTGAAGAATGTGTCAGTAGCAAAAATGCTCACAAACCTGTCCTCTTTGGCTGACTGTATAGGTAAACTTTTCATGGTTTTGAAATGGAAAATACTTCCCCGTATTGAGGCTAATTTATGCCTGCACATCAATCCTTCCTACTTGCTTGTCACTGCTGCTTAAGCAACTCCTTTTAGAGTCTGTTACTGTACGTCCTCTTCTTAGTAGTAATAGTAGGAGAGGTAAGGGAGGAACAGATGAATAAGGGTGTGATTGACTTATATTTCCATAAAACATGATAATTCAGCCCTCTTTCATTTGGAGCGCAGCAACTATAATAAATATCAGAAAATAAGGGTCCTTGTTTGTTTTGTGTACTGTGAACTATACATGAAAAACAGCTGATTTTGTGAACTTGAATTGATCCACAACTGAAATATGATTCCCTGGCAAATTAAGTCAAATTATTCCATGTGCTAGTATTCCATGATCTAGTGTTTTGATTACTTACATAGTCAGCTTGTTTTATCATAACAGTTTTATTTAAGGTATACAAGATGATGTTTTGATATACCTGTACATAGTGAAATGATTGCTACAGTTATGCTGTCCAACATATCCATTTCCTCACACAGTTACCTTTTTTTTCCCTATGGTGAGAGCACCTCAAATCTATTCTCTCATCCAGTCATAATGCTGTATGTTAGTTCTCTAGATTTACTCATCCTACATAACTTCAACTTTGTTTCTTTCGACCAACATCTCCCCATTTCCTCCATCTTCCCACTCCTGGTAACCACCATTCAACTCCCTGCTTCTGTGTATTTGACTTTTTTGGATTCCACAGATAAGTGAGATTATGTATACTATCTAAATTTGTTTAGTAAAGATATGTGTTACCCATTTTGTACCATTTTTATTTGCAGCGTTTTGAATGGACTTTTTCTTATAGTCTTATAATTTTAAAAAAATTGTCAAATGATTGTAATTTTTATTTTACATGAGTTGTGAATATATGTAGCCAGTGCCAATAAGGTAGGATTGTATGTTGTGTGTTCTACTCTGAACTGTCATTGATGATACAGCTTTATATTTACTCCTTGGAAATAAACATTGTGTTAATAGAGATTTTTAAATGCAGATTAAGTTTTACATGAAACAGTAAATAAGGTTTATCTTACATTCTTTGTTTTGTATCTTGAAATTTTTTCAAATACAAAAATTAGAGAAGAAGAGAACTGTAGTTTGTAATCTACTAAGTGACAAGTCAGTACTTAAAATTGTTTTAATTTCTCTGGAATGAAAGTTCTTCATTGCTTTGACTGAACCTTAAAGGCAAACTCTTTTAGGACAGAATTAACGGTTCTAAATTTCAGGAGTGTGTATGCCAAGCTAAATGAATAAATTGACTGAAAAGAATATTTTTTTATGCGTTTGTTTCTGCTCTGTATTCTTTTAAGTAGTAGAGTAATTAAGTCATTTATGTACATATTTTTAATCATTTACTATAGGATGGATGCATCATACTGTGGATCTCCTGGGAGATAAAGCCACCAAGGAAAGCTATGCTATTCAGTATCTCCAAAAGTCCTTGGAAGCAGATCCTAATTCTGGCCAGTCCTGGTATTTCCTTGGAAGGTAAGACTGATTTATCAGAAACTCAGGTTTTGCTTTTGTTTATTGCAGCTAAGAGTTTTGAATTATCTGAAATATCCGTTTACTAATAATGTGATCAGTATATTTTCCCTTTTAAATATTTTATAACGAAGATTTCTAGATAAAAAAGAAAAGAACTCCTGAATGTGGTAGTTTTTCTTATACCGTCATCTGGTCCATCAGGATATTTCCTATTTTGCTTATTGGATTTTCATTTGACTTAAATTATTTCTGGTTTTCAAAAACTCTTGGCAGATACTAATTATTCAGTCAGGTATTTAAATGCCTTTCCTTTTGATTTCTAGTGTTCATATGTCTATTTAAATAGAACAGAGAATTAATTTTTCATTCTGCCTGCTGACTACCAGTAGTTAGTGGAACTTTGCCCATTATCCTTTTGATTAGTGATATTTACCTTAGATAGAATGGACATTAATAGTAGATTTCAAGTCATAGTTGTATTTGAAGTTTTACAATGAGAAAATAGATACACTATTATTCAGTTTGTTGGAAAGGAGAAGTGACATTAGTGGAAAAAATTTTTTTGCAAGTCTATAAACTCTTCTTGTACTTTGAATGTCTGAATTTTGCTTACTGATAATCTGAAATATATCTCATGTATATGTTTCTGATAAAATATATTTTTGGACCATTATCTGATTGTATTTTAGTTCTTAATTGGTCTTAGCTTTTGCAGTATGGTAGAAAGATCAGTCTACTAGGAGTTATCTGAGATACTTGGATTCAAGTCTTGGCTACTACTTGTGGAATCTTGGATTGAACAATTAAACATTTTGAGGCTTCAGTTTTCTGTTGATAAGAGAAATAGATTGATGGTTCTCAATGGTGGTAGGGTGGATGGGAAGCGCTATTTTGCCCCATAGGAGACGTTTCATTATGTCTGTAGAGAGATTTAGGTTATCACAACTATGGAAAATGCTACTAGAACAGTTCTCTGCAGCAAAAAATTACCTGGCACAAAATGTCAATGGTGCAGAGGTTGAGAAGCCCTGGGTTAGATCTCTTAGGTAACTTTCCCATGCTAAAAGTTTTAATTTTATGTTTTCTTTGGAAATTACCCTGTTTTGTTTTAATTTTAAACTTTTTCCCATTCTTTTTTTCTGTAGGAGTATTTTACTTTGATTGAGTTAACCATATAGTCACATTAAATTTTAGTATTTTGTACAGTCACATTAATTTTAGTATTCTAGTATTTTATATTTTAGTATTTCATTTTTTTTCCTTTAAATTTGGCAAAGTTTATTTGTATGACAGGGAATAATATTAAGATGTTTCAAAAAATTTTTTATTATTCATTAATAATATCCTATAATAGTTAAGTGGGAAAGTAGCTATTTTTAGTAGTAATTTTCTAATTCCTTGCCAGGCTTATAAAGTCATCTAAATTCAGTTGCTCGTTAGTAAAGCTTGAGAGTCCAAACTTTGTCTTTCTCTTTCGTTAAAGATCTTTGGGATAGAAACTGAATCTTAACCATCTTTGTATCTTATTACCTGGTAAATGGCTATTTAGTAAATGAGATAAATGATCTAATTGAACACCATTTGCCTTTGGAGCTTGCTCTGTTATTACTGTTAGTATTGTGCAGTGAGAGGCTTCGTATATTGACCAAAAAGGAGCTCTAGTACTACAGAGTAGGGTTTTGCTTAGTCATTGCCTCTAGTGTTAATGTTTATATATGAAAATTTCTGTTAATATAGATTAAAAGGAATGTGTATCAGAAAGTATTTTTCTTTAGATCTAAGATAAAGATTAGTAGTTTAATATAACATAATAGTGTGGATGTCTTTTTAATATATTTTTTCTTAATTCTATGCGTATAAAATTAATATATAATTTTGAAATATCAAAAATCACTTTTTTTTTTTTTTTGCCACACCACTTGTGGGTTCTTAGTTCCCAGATCAGGAATCAAACCCTGGGCCCACACAGTGAAAGACCAGAGTCCTAACCACTGGGCCTCCAGGGAATTCCCCCAAATTACTACTTTAGTAATTCTGTAATTTTCAGCTCAGTGAGCACTATTCCATAGGAGGTGTGTCGTCCTCCTACCCCGCAAGTGGCTTTTCATTTGAAATCGTTGAGATGGTTTTTATTTGAACCTTTCTGGATAGAATTTTCCAAATATCCTTTGCTGACTTCTCAGATAAAGGATATTTCTTCCAATTTAACTTGTTTGGGGGTTCAAGATTATCATGTTGGTGTTCAGTATTTTTTATCTGTAATATAATTTGAGGACTGTTTTAGACTTTGTTTACATTTCTTACCCTTTTTACTGACTTCTAATGTGTTGCTTCAAGTCTGTTTTGTCATGAGAAAATATTTATAAATAAATTAGATTTTAGAAGTTATTAAAGCTCTGAAGGAAGATCTCAAATGTCATTGGGATTCGATGACCCTATTCTGAGGCACTTTGTTACTTATCTCTGCATCAGGTCTGTGTTGAAGATTGCATTTGTTTGTCGTTTGGCATGTGTATATCATAATGAAAGTGTAATGTGGTAATGCTGTTAAACTAGCACTTTGTTATTGACTGTGTTATCACAGAATTATAGAATGTTAGAGCTAGGAGGGACCAGGAGGTCACCTAGTTCACCCTGTAAACCTTGTCATTTTGCACGTTTTAGAAAGGGAGCTCAGAGGGGTCAAATGTTTTGTCCAAGGTCACAGTCATGCAGGTAATTAGTAGCAGAGCAGAAACTAGATCCTTGCTTCAACACCCAGAGCTTTTTCAGTTACACAGTGCTGTCTCAACGAGAGCCTGTTTAAGTTTTATTATCGGAAAAGTGTTTGAAAGTTGGATTGAGGAATTTGTATTTGGGCACATTGGTTCCCTACTTTCACTTTGTAGGAATCAAGTATGAAAACATAGGTTGTGGGATTTACTGCTTATTCCTCCCAGCAGTTAGGTGAATTTGCTCTATAAATCTGAGATTGGCTTTGATTTAATTAAGAAAACAAACAGAGCATGTTTTCGACTGTTGGGTAAACATTTCTTTTCTTTGTGGTGTCTGTCCCTGTTTGTCATTGTTAATCCTCTCTTGTCCTGAATTCTCTCCTCATAAAACAGTTTACAGATACTCTCTGACATTGCCTCTGTTTCTGTCACTCACCTTTCTTTATATTGCCCCAACCCCCAGATTAGTGATCTCATGGTCTTCCCTTGTGGCTCAGCTGGTAAAGAGCTCACCTGCAATGCAGGAGACCTGGATCGAACCTGGATTCGATCCCTGGGTTGGGAAGATCCCCTGGAGAAGGGAAAGGCTACCCACTGTAGTAGTCTGGCCTGGAGAATTCCATGGACTGTATAGTCCATAGGGTCACAAAGAGTCAAACACAACTGAGCGACTTTTACTTCACTTCACTTTTCAGGCTTATTTTTACCTCTTCTTGGTAGGTATCCTGTGTTCTTATACCCTCTCTTCCAGGTGGATGAATTCCAAATCTTGATTTCTACACTTCAAAGTATTAAACACCAGGACAGTATTTCCTATTCTTCACTTAACATTACCCGTTTTAATGTCTACATCGCATGTCAAAATCAGCTTATTTCAAACCACGTTCATCATTTTCTTCTCTGAACCAGCTCCTTCTCCTTTATTTTTGTCAATGATATCACCATTCTTCCCCCACCCACATTAGTCAGACTTAAAAACTAAATTATAATTCTGCCCCCATGAATATCTAATCAGTCTATCACAAAGTTTTTATTTGTGTTTTGGTTTATTGTTTCTTCTTTTTCTTTGATGTCACTTCCATTACTTTCACCCTAATTTGGGCCTATTCCAAGCCAGTAAATATAGCTGCCTTCTTTTTTACTGTCTATAATTTTTTTCACTTTTGGTTTATTGCTACACATTGTTAGCAAATAAATATTCCCATAAAATACTTTAATCATGCCATTCCCCTTGTTAGAAGAAGAAACTTCAGGATATTCTTGGGTTGTATTTAAAATTGTCTACAGTTTATATCTATGCTATCTTATATATATAAGATATATCTATATATATGTGATATAAGATGCAACTTATATAAGTTTTGCTCATGCTATTCAAGCAACATTTCAAAATGCTGTTTCTCAAGTTCTCTGCCTGACTCGGTTCTCAAGACTTTTGGATTACTTGACATTTACTTTTTTTTTTTTTTTTTTGCTATTTACTCAGTCAATAGTATTTCAGAGTAAGTCAATTACAATACAAATATTGGTTTAATGGAAAATGTATGTATGTATGTTTGTATATGTCTTTTTGTCCCATTTTGTTTGCTTGACCAAATTGCTGTAAACTAGCTGGTAATTGTAAATCACTGATCTAAACAGTATGCATCTACACACATTCCAATCCTTTACTCTTGCCCTTTCCTTTCTTATCTTTCCTAAACCCAGTAGTGTGGTCTCTTCTACCCTACCCTAAATTTTCAAACCACTTATTATCTGTGGGTAGCCATTTGATACGGCATCATGCTATTTACAATGTGTCTTAAATCCTCAGCTAAATTGTAAACTCCTTGACGATGGACTGGGTTTTATTTTTTCCTTTTTCCCTTAGTGTCAAACATTAATATAATTTCTGTATTTTTATAATTTTGGCTGCTGTTTTATATATCCATCAGGTACATCTACATTAAGAAAAATGGCAGTTCTCTGAAACTTTAATCATACCTTGCTACCCTTACTAGTCATTAAGTACTGTGCTTAATCCTGTTTTATACTATTTTTGATAGTTGGCTTGATATTATTTCTTATGTTTGTGTCTTGTATGTATTAAAGAGTTGTTGCCTTTATTTTTATTATTTAAGAAAGGAAAGCTGAAATCTGATTCAGCAAGTCTTACCAACATGGAATGTTTTTCTTGGTTTTTAACTAATTTCTTACTCTTTGGAAAACCAGAGATCAAGTTGTATAAGTAGAGTGGTGTGCATATATCTCTCAATATTATTGTATTGAAGTGATATGGCATTTAACTATTTTAATAGGTGCTAAAGTATGCTGAACTGTTAAACACTAAAGATAGTCTATAATACAGCTTATTGAAGGGTTAATTATAGTGTTATTGTCATGTATATTCACACTTCACATAAATTTGTTAGCTTATTAGATTTTTATTTGCTTGGACAGTCTTTCAGTGCATTAATTAATCAGTGCATATTAATCATATTTTCTTATTTTTTCCCCTCCCCTCTTAGGTGCTATTCAAGTATTGGGAAAGTTCAGGATGCCTTTATATCTTACAGGCAGTCTATTGATAAGTCAGAAGCAAGTGCAGATACATGGTGTTCAATAGGGTAAGACTTTGTGTAGAAATAATGGTATAATTCATAAACAATGGTTGCGTCACATATAATGTATTTCGTAAAGCTAACCCATTCTTTTTAGTCGACTTATTTTTTGTTAATTTCTCTTTCCAGCGTGCTATATCAACAGCAAAATCAGCCTATGGATGCTTTACAGGCCTATATTTGTGCTGTACAATTGGACCATGGCCATGCTGCAGCCTGGATGGACCTAGGCACACTCTATGAATCCTGCAACCAGCCTCAGGATGCCATTAAATGCTACTTAAATGCAACCAGAAGCAAAAGTTGTAGTAATACCTCTGCACTTGCAGCACGAATTAAGTATTTACAGGTAAAATGTTTAAATAGCAGTTTTTTAAAGGCACATGTTTCCCCATGACACTCAGGCAGGAGGAGGGTGGCTGGGAAGTTTGTCTAGTTGTGTTTTGATGTCTATAACTTGTTTCCATATTTTGTAAACATACCATAGCTTGTAATATTATTTTACTTTTCATTTTAAGTAAGATATACAGTATTTAAAAGATGCTCTTTTGTGCATTTACCCTGTTAATGCATATTAATTTACATAATTTTTTTCTATGTACTGTCTACATTTTTAAGTTGTCATAGCATTTTAGAGAAAAGAACACGAACACTGTCTTTCACTCTTGCTTGGAGTTTCATGAGAAGACAGCTATAAGAACTCTGAAAACAGAGCTCAGCTTTGTTTTAATTCTCACAAAGGTTTATATTCCCGTTTCCCTCATTATATTTAGTATCTTTCTGAAACCCCAAATTAAGGATCTATTTTCTTAAAAACAATTAGTTATAGCATTTAGCAAGATTTAGTGGACTTGCTCTTACTCAAGTAGGCTTGTGTTAAATTTGCTTTTTACATAATTTTTCCTAGGCTCAGTTGTGTAACCTTCCACAAGGTAGTCTACAGAATAAAACTAAATTACTTCCTAGTATTGAGGAGGCGTGGAGCCTACCAATCCCCGCAGAGCTTACCTCCAGGCAGGGTGCCATGAACACAGCACAGCAGGTGAGAAGTTGGGTTATGTTCTGCAGGTGCCCAGCTTTAAGGGTTCTTTTCAATCTGTAGTAGTCAAGCGTATTTTACTAAGCACAGGAGGCTTTTATTAATGAAAAGACTCTTGATTTAATTGTGAAGGGAATTTAGATCAAATTAAAACTCCCTCTGATATGGGAAGAAATTTTGGGGTGCCAGTTTAGAGCCTTTGTGCATTTTCATGATTTTGAAGGAAATTTCTTAACATAATGCTGCAGTTTATTTAATTTTTGAAACACGTTTTTCAAAGGAAGGTACACATTACTCCATTGATGATTCATTTGATTTTCAATAATTACCATTCAGCGATGTCCACATAGATTTGAAAAGTATGCAGCTTGTAAAGTTGTATAATTTGAAGGAATGAATTAAGAACATATAGAACCCTATTTTTGTCTTCCTTCTGTGATTCTTAGGCATGTAAACCTCATCATCCAAATACTGAACCTGTATTAGGCCTCAGTCAGACACCAATTTCACAGCAATCCTTGCCACTACACATGATTCCTTCTAGCCAAGTAGATGACCTGTCCAGTCCTGCCAAGAGGAAAAGAACATCTAGTCCAACAAAGGTATATATTTTAGAGAAATAGAAAATCCCAGCCAAGAAAGAAATTCCTAACTGCCCTGAACTTGTGCAGTTTGAACATCTCCTGTCCTTTATTTTAAATCTGTGGACATCAGTGAGTGAAGGGCTTGAGTTTTTTCATTCCAAATTCTTAGTATCATATTAAATATGGAAAGTAGGGATAAATTTGCATTCATCAAATCATTTTATTCATCTCCCTGCCGTTAAGATCTCAACACAACTTTTCATCATCACTTTCTACTGACATTAAAATAAACTTAACATTAAACCTAGTGGACAGTGTGGTATTTAGGTTAGTCATTTGGGCCATAGTTTAGGGGTGGGCCTTTTTGGGTGGCTAATTAAGTTTTAAGTTCCCAAGTTTACTATGCATGTAAAATTACTTTTAAAAGAACTAAATGTCATAACATCTTTTTTATATGTAAATATTCCAATTCATAGTCATTTGACCTCCATTAGTCATTATGTTAACTCTGTGGATTTAACCAAATATTCTTTAATTTTTTTTTTAAATCAATTTTTCTCAGAATACTTCTGATAATTGGAGTAGTGGCCATGCAGTGTCACATCCTCCAGTACAGCAACCAGGTCATTCATGGTGTTTGACACCACAGAAATTACAGGTATGTAAAACATGCTTTTGACAGATTGCTTTTCCTATTAAAGAAAAGTAGAGGTACTAAAGTTCTAAGTTTTTTTTAAGTATTAATTCTTAAAACTGAATGGTGGTAAACTCAGTTAATAGGTACATAAGTGAAATGAGCCCACATTTACCAGAGTAATAGAGATAATTCATTCCTTTTTTTTTCCACTTAACCTCCGCCCCACCCCCCAATATATTCTAATGGTTCAAACCATCTAAGTATGAGTTTAGAGTATATAGAATAAATTCTCCTGCTTCTGTCCCTACCCACTCAGTTCCCCTCCTAACCGAAAACCAATATTAACTTGTTGCTTATCTATCTTTCAAGAGACGTCATGCATGTCCAAGCAAATACTCATCTCCTTTCTCTCATATGTTATTTTTCTTCTCTTTTTATACAAATGATAAAATGCTGTATATACTGTTAAATAGTGTATTATGCAGACCTTTCCATGTCAGTATGTTAAGAGCATCCTAATTCTTCTATGACTACATCATGTTTCTTTATGTAGGTGTCATACTTTTACTTAGGCAAATTACTAGTTTTGGATAGTCAGATTTTCTTCAGACTCCTATTCCATACAGTGCTTCTTAGAGAGTACTTATCATAAAGCATTTTTAAGCTTAAAGAACTTTCTGTGTAAACCCTGATAATTATTAATGAGTAAAATCTCATGCCCATTTATCTCAAAGATCCCATTACAGTAAACCTTCTGAGATAAATGTTTATTCCTTAACTTTCTGAAACTTCTTAAAGGACTTCATCTTGGAATTGATTGCCACTGGTCAGAAATCAGTATCTTTGACTAGACAGCATTCAGAGTTTTATAGAAAGGTTGCTTAGAATAATGAGCTTGTTTCTTAGATATGTCTTTGACTGTATTCTTCTTTTTCTTCTAGCACTTGGAACAGCTCCGTGCAAATAGAAATAATTTAAATCCAGCACAGAAACTGATGCTGGAACAGCTGGAAAGTCAGTTTGTCTTAATGCAGCAACACCAAGTGTGTACAGCATTGTTTTCCCCTAAAATTTGTTAGCATTTGAATATTTTTGTTGACTGGAATATCATTTTAGAGAGTATGTTTATGCCCACCTCTAGTTTGTACTAGTGTTTAGTGGGATTTAATTATCTGTGCTTCTTAAAATACTGATAATGGACAGAGATTTTTAGGGGAAAAAAAACAGCTATAAATTTGATTTTGAACATGACTTAGTATTTTATTAATTTACATGTTATTTTGCATGTAATACTTAACAAACTACATCCTAAACTCAGGCAAGGTTCTTTCAAGTTTGTTTAACTCAGAGAATCTGGCATAAAAATGTGATAAAATGGAAATTCAAGATACCCTATTTTGTGATGGGGAAGAGACCTGTAAATTTGATTTCTTTTCCATAATTTTCAACTGATTTCTTTTGTCATTTACTAAAAGGATATTTCTTAATATTAAGTAGATTCCTGCTTTTCTGAGGAAGCTAATCTAAATGTGAAGAAACACAATTGCTTGTCTTAAAAAGGTATTTTTTAACCTAGAGAAATTAGATGTTAGGGTAAAATCAGAGATTATCTTGTTACATATCTTCATATTCTGATTGTGTCCGTTATGGGCCACACAAGCAGCATTTATTTTTGTTTTGGTTTTTTTGACAGATGAGACAAACAGGAGTTACACAGGTACGATCTACTGGAATTCCTAACGGGCCATCAGCTGACTCATCACTGCCTACAAACTCAGTCTCTGGCCAGCAGTCACAGCTTGCTCTGACCAGAGTGCCTAGCGTGTCTCAGCCAGGAGTCCGCCCTGCCTGCCCTGGGCAGCCTTTGGCCAATGGACCCTTTTCTGCAGGCCATGTACCCTGTAGCACATCAAGAACGCTGGGAAGTACAGACACTATTTTGATAGGCAATAATCACATAACAGGAAGTGGAAGTAATGGAAACGTGCCTTACCTGCAGCGAAACGCACTCACTCTACCTCATAACCGCACAAACCTGACCAGCAGCGCAGAGGAGCCGTGGAAAAACCAACTATCTAACTCCACTCAGGTAACAGAAGGACTAATTGCCTTGTTGGCTTCTCACATAATAGTTGTCTTTACTTGATTTTATGCATGTTGAGAGGAGAAATAAAAGTTTGGGAAACTTTTTATAAGCATTTATAGTACTACAGTGTGATTACTACATTGTGACTCGGTATTGTGTGTAGACTTTTTTTCTCTCATGTAAGACACACATAGGTAATGTTATAAATTTCTAAAAGAAAAAGAAAATAGATCATACAATTCTCCAAAGCTCACTGCTAGTTTACAATGGCATCTTAAGCATTTATAGTAATGTTTCTTGGTTCATTTCTGTAAATATTGCCTACTTAGATCAAGTGCTATTCTAAGTGGTAAGTATTTACTCTGGTGGGAGGAAAAGTTTTTACTTCTGAATATTTATCCTCATAGTTTTCCCTGTGTTTTGGATTGTTTCCATGGAGCAGGTGCACCAAAGCAGGACTGAAGGATCAAAGAGCTTTTCAAAGAAATGTTGCGAATATGTCTTGCCAAATTGCTTATACTTTTATTAGTCTACTACAAGGAAATATTTGACTTACTATTGGTAAAACTAAAACAAGTTCTTTTTCTAAGAACTTTTAAAAATGTCTTAGTTCATGTACATAAACAGATAATAAATAGGCATTACATATGGAATATAAGGTAATGTTACCATTAGTTCTCTGGAATAATACACTAGAAAATGGAGCTGGGGAGTACTAGAGATTGGTGGTAGAGGAGTTGCATTAATAAACAGAAATGTCAGGGAAGGTTTCGCTGGAAGGGGTAGTTGAATAAAGACCGGAAAGAGTTATAGAAGTGAGCCTTAAAGATATTCCTGGAGGAGGAAATGGCAATCCACTCCAGTATTCTTGCCTGAAAAAAATCCCATGGAGAGAGAAGCTTGGTGGGCTACAGTCCATGGGGTCACAAAGAGTTGAACACGACTTAGCAACTGAGCATGCGCACACACACTTGAAGGTATTTGTGATAAGAGTGTTTCAGATTTAGGGAGCAACAAGGAGCAATAGGCCCTAAGGCTGGAGCGTGTTTTGCATATTTAGTGATTATCAAGGTGGCAAAAGCATGGCTGAGCAGGATGAGAGGTAGATGTGTTCCAGTTTGGACACAAGCTAGCTAAATCATTTTCAGCCTTGTAGGCCATTGTATAAACATTTTGGATTTTATTCTGAGTTAAATGGGAAACTATAGGGAGGTTTGAATGGAGTGAGGTGGTCTGACTAGATCCTCTCCAGTACACTGTGGATAGGCTAAAGGAGGCAAAAATACTAATGATATGACCCATTTGGAGATTACTGTTATAATCCATGTTAAGAGATGGTGGCGGCTCAACCCAGAGTGGCAGCAGTAGAAATGGTCAACTTTTGGGTACATTTGGGTGTAGAACCAACAGGATTAGATAATAGAGTGGGTATGAGAAAAATGGGAGTCTAAGCTAGCCTGATAAACTAGGGAAGATGAAGGAAACTGGATGAAATCACCAAGGGGTGAGAATAGATAGGGGAAAAAAAGGGAACTCAAAACTGAGCCTTGGGGCATTCCAATATAATAGGTCAGAAAATTGGAAAACTAACAAAACTAGATGAGGAGTGACTTGTGAGGATAATAGGAGATAGAGGAGAATATGAGTGATGCCCTTAAAGCCAAGTCTTTCAAGGAAGGGGCTGTGATCAAAGTGTGAATCAATCAGTGGTTACAGGTTGAGTTGGTAATGTGAGGAAATTAACACAGGAGAAAAAGGAGAGAATTGTTTGGGTAGGTGAGAGGATGGGATTTTGAAGGTTCAGTGTCTTTAAACATTAAAGGATTGTTAAAAGGATAACATGAGATTTTTGTTAGGATTCCTGTAGTGCTAAGGTATAATTTGTAATTAATAAATAAGAACCGTTGTTATGATTGTAACTTAATGATTCTATTATTATTCTTTATTGCATCTAATTCCCTGGTTTCCTTAGTTGCTGAGATTTTAAGTAAATAACTCCCTTCATCCCACTTTGGAAATTTGCTATCTTTACGAAGACCTCCTGTATAGCACAGGGAACTCTGCTCAGTGTTACATGCCAGCCTAGATGGGCGGGGGGGTTGAGGGAGAATGGATACATGTATATGTATGGCGAGTCCCTTTGCTGTTCATCTGAAACTACCACAAGATTGTTAATCGACTGTACCCCAATACAAAGTTGTTTTTGGTGTTTTAAAAAAAAACAACATAATTTTAGTGAAAGAACCCTC